>NC_077240.1:48107500-49470000 GCF_947179165.1 Solanum dulcamara
GTGCATTTAGTTTCTCACTACTCCACTCGTGGATGCCTCAATGCTTCCTTCACCGAGCTTGGGTCAAGTTTTATTATCGTGCGTACTTCTCTGCATTGTTTATCGTGCCCCGACGTGAGGGGGCAAGTACGCCCTTTACATGGGTTTGATTTGTAGAGTTATGATGTGCCATGTACACATGTGATATGATGTGATCTGATATGACCATTTGATATTATATGATCTGTTACGGAGATATTCCCTACTCTTGAATTATGATGTGCTATGGCACTAATGATGGGGCAACGACCATGATTTGTTCACCTAGTCCCATAATGGGGCCGGATATGGCATATGTTTTTCTGCATACATTATCTATGGTTATGAAAAACATTTTGATATTCTGGATATTTTACTCATTTTTGCACCTTCTGTTCTGATAATGGCTTTACTTATTATAGTCTATGCTTTACATACTCGGTACATTGTCCATACTGACCCCCTTTTTTAGGGGGATGCGTTATATGCCCGCAGGTATAGACGCTCGGTTTGCTAATTCACTAGATTAGGATATCCACCCTGTTGGTTGGCAGTGCTCTTTTGTCCGGAGCCCTATTTTGGTACTAATTTTTCTGTTGTACATTTGTACATATTGGTTAAGGTTATGATGAGTCCCTATCTCGTAATATGACTAGGCTATCATTCTGTAGAGGTTTGTAAACTTATGATGTAGGTTATGTATATATATGTTTTGGGCTTTGTGTTCTGTGATGGCCTTAACGACCCTCTTGTGCTATATCTGTTTGCATGTGCTCTCTATCGACCCCTTTTTGATTTCTAATTTTTTTTATTCTGCTAACATGCTAAGTGGGGCTAAGGGTACGTACAGGTGCCCAACTCGGGCACCAGTCACGGTCTATGGAGTTGGGTCATGACAAAAGTGGTATTAGAGCGGTTTGGTATGCAGAATGTCTACAGACTGTGTCTAGTATAGTCTTGTTTATTGGTGTGTGGTACACCACATCTATAAACAGGTAGCTACAGGACATTTAGGATGTTACCTTTATTTCTTGTCTTAGATCGTGCGATAGAGCTCAGCCATAAAAAATAAAATTCCTTTTTTTCTAACCTTTGGTTTCAGCTGAAGAATGACATCGATACAAGAAAGTGATGGATGATATTGGAAGCTACACAGTATATAGGTAAGTAATGGTGTGAAAGAGGACTGCTGGGTAAGGTAAGAAGATAGAAATATGATTGAAATATAAAGTCAATTGAAAGGAAAAGTAGACAAGAAAGTGTAATGGATGCAGTTCGAGTTGGACATACGAGGTAAGTCAATCATTTTATACTGTTATTGGTATTGGGCGCCTTATGAGGCTGTGATATGAATATATATATATTTGCCCTGTGACGCATTATTGCTATTGTTTGAGTGCAGGTTTGAGATAGTAAGGAATATAGAGGAAACTCTACCGAAATGTTTTTAGAAATAGGAAGAGAATGAGATATAAGGTTGTAATATATCTTGAGAGATCGTATCCACGGTAACGATACAATCTGACTAAACTAGGAGTACAACTGACTTTGGGAAATAAGTTAATTATGATATGGGTGGGAAGTAGAAGGTCAATACTGATATGGTGAGAAGAATGGTGATGGATATAAATGTCTTAAGACAGTCTGCAAGGTATTAAGGATGAGAATGATGAGGAAGGATAAGGGGTTAAGTACGCTTGCTCCACCAGGTGGAATTAGCCCAGAGAAGGATCGTGAATAAAAGTTAAGAAATATTACCCTCCAGGATTGTCCATGAGCAGAATATAGTGTGAATATAATGAGGATCATCATGGATGTACGTAGAGCCTAGTAAAGAAGTAACTAAAGAATGTGATTGTGAGTAAGATTAGGAGTTAGCATCGGGTACACGATAAGGATGAAAGCTCATGAAGCAGAAAGGGGTATTGTGTATATGTACATCCACTTTGGAAATAGTGGGATCCCTCGAGGATAGGGAATGGAAAATTTCAAAATAATTGAGGCATTGTGAAATTATTAAAGGAACAAGTGGTATCCTTTGGAAAAAAAAGGTGATAACAAAACGTGAAACACGTGTCATCAGAATATAAGTGCCCTTGAATGGAGAATCGTACATGATTATAAGCACTATTAACGTGCTGATTGGGATGAATGAAATGTGGCTTCGGCTAAACTATTACATTAGTTATATGACTCGAGTACCAGTACTTGGACTAGGGTGTGTACTATTTATCGAGAATTCTAAGCACCCCATGATTGTACTAAGGTTTCTTACAGGGGAAACCTAAAGTATAGATGATCTAACAGAAGGTGTAGAATGGTGCAGTATGTTAAAGGGTTGGAACAGAATCATATGTGAATGAATAGTTGAAAATAAATAGAGGATGACATGGGTACACCCAAAAGGGGGGAAGTGGATAAGAGAAATACAAGCATGAGAAAAAATCAATTGACACTATTACATGTTGATAGGAATGCTTAAATTTCAAGAGAGATCTCATACTGGCATGAGTTAGTAAGGGCTTAAGGCCAACCATAAATAGATAGAAGCTGCGGTATTTGAGACTGTGTGAAGAATCATTGGTAGAGACCTTAAGAGATAGGTGCCTACCACAAGGGGTGAATATGATAAGAGAGTAAGACTGAGAAAACTAAGGACCGTGTAAAGTAGCTAATATTGTGACATAAACGTAGCAAGGAAAAAGAATAGAAAATCTCTTACGGTAGGAAAAGAGGAGACCAAGGAATGCTTAAAGGAAGAAAAGAAAGGAGTAAGACAAAATAGTGTTAGCGCGAGCAAGTTCTAGTGTGAAGACGTATGTAAAGCAAGATGGACCGAGAGACAAAAAGACTACATTTACCTCATACCAGTTGTATAAGAGTAGTTGTGCAACCTACGAATATTTATATACAGTATAGGACCAAGCAGAGGAGTACATTATGGAAAGGAGTTATGATATTTTGGAGACGTTACAGAGGAATACAAAGAGAATTTAAATCAAATGACTAAAAGAACATGACCAGGGTTGAATGAAGGATCTACCTCGATACCGGTTGTAAGATAAAAGAGGAGAGGGCAAGGCGTAACCTGAAGACTAGCGAGATGATGCTAAGGTAAACCTTGGGCTAGGTTGAGTGGCTTCGCACATTATTGCATGAGTGGCAATGTAATGTGTGACAGGAAAATTGGAGCCAAATCTAAGCAAAGGATGATGGAGGAATCTGAACTAACGAGAACCAACCTATCGCCATCCTGGATCGGCGGAGTAGGAAGTTGTGAGATAATGGCATAGCTTCCGTCAAGGCATTGAGGAGAAATGAAAACCGTGAAGAAGTGACCTAAGAAGCTAAAGAGGAAATGAAACACAAGTATCCATACCTATTCCCTATATCTATAGGTAATCCCAACCTTTGGAATTTTGATATTGAGTGCTCGATGGAAGTATATGTTATTGCAGTGGAACAGAAAAACTCTCCATATGGTCTGTATAAGATCTTGAGGAAGGTTGTGGTTCACATTCGAGGACGAATATTCTAAAGGGGGAAGGATGTTACACCCCGTACTTTTGTACCATGGAACACATTTTTAAGTCTCTTAAAAGGATCTTAAGTTTTATGGAAGGATCGTAAGCCCCTTAAGTTTCTTAAGTTTTCCTAAAGTTTCTTAAAGCTTCTAAAAGCTTCTTAGGACTTATTAAGAACTATTAAGCTTCTTAAGAGTTACCATGTGAGCCGGAAAATCTATAACGCTATCAAATAACTCTAAGAAAAGGAGAATGCGATACTCCATAGTAGAGAAGATTGGAAATAGAGTTAGAAGAATCCGGAAGAAGTTGGAGACCAATAATGAGTCATAAGACTCAACTTATTTACGTAAGCTTCCAACTTGGAAATCTTACATACTTAAGCTACTTGAGTACATATCAAGCTTACGTAGCAAGGATTACATAGGTTTGTAAAGTAAGATGAGATTACGAACACGAAGAGAAAAAGAGAGTAACACATGGAAGCATGAGAGAGTTCCATATGGAAACAAGGGAGAGTTCCAAGTGGCAGCAGTTGGATCAAGAGGGTGGACCCCACCTACCATGTGGCAGCCTATGGTAGGTTCGTAAAAGAAGACGAGATTATGAACCCATGAGGGGGAAAAGAAAGTGCCATATGGCAGCATGGGAGAGAGACACATGGAAGAAGCTGGGAGTTCCATGAGGCAGAAGCTGGAGTAAAGAGGGTGGGGCCCATATGCCACCTGGCAGCCCATGATTGGAGGAAGGGATGTGTTGGCCCAATGAGGGCTTGACATGTGTCACCACTTAGGGCTTGATATGTGTCACCACTTAGGGGTTGACATGTGTCACCCCCTTAGGTGTACTATATATATGTGTATTAATAATTATCAAAGTTCCATATATTTCTAGAAAACTCAAGAATAAGAGAGAAAGGAAGAGAAGAAACTACAGAGGTAGAGAGAGAAGGTCACGGATTTGGAGAGGAAAAAGGTAAGTTCTCATATTTTGTTTCATGAATTAATTATATAGGGTATAACATGATGTTATGAAGGTATTTGTAAGGTAAATTTATGGTTTGTAGAAACCCCAAAACGTTAACAAACAGCCCCGAAGTTTCAGCTGCGCTAAAGGAAATTTCGAGGCGAGTTCTAACAAGTTTTGGCGAGTTTTGGGTAAGGTAAAGTTTTCTCTTTTGAACTGGAGTTTATAATGATTTTATGAGGTATAATAAATGTCTTGAATGAGGTTGTAAGTGGAAAATTTTCATAAGGACGCTTGATGTTAGAAACAAACTAAATTGAAGTCGTTATAGCTAAATCGAAGTCGAGTAGTGTGTAGTGATTGTGGTGCTACGTTTGCAGCTTTTTTGGTGGTGTGTTGAAGGGATAAAAAGGTTTTTGGTGCTTCTATTTTCAGCCACATGACCCCCCATTTGTTATGGTTAAAGATTTTATGAAATAAAGGTTAAAAACTTTATTTTGATATCGTAGTTTTGAGCTACTGGTTTGGAGTTGTATTGAGTAATGTAGAAGTGATTTACTTATATATACGCTGATGTTTGTTTTTGTTGGTATGTTTCTATACATGGTGTCCAAGTTGAAATCTCGGGGACGTTGAAGTTATAGGAGAGATGCTGCCCGATTTTCGGTAACTTAGAAACTAGTAATAAACTAGTCGAGGGAAATGGATAAGGAAATGACCTCTATGGAGACTTGGTTGTAGAGTTGGAATTGTAAAGTGAATTTTCATTAACCATAGTATTACTTTCATGTTAAATAGGTTCAAAAGACGACGAGGCGAACGTATTAGGAGTAATTCGTAATAGATATGTAAAGCTAACCATTCCTTGTTTTGGCATGTCTTTGGCATAAGTATGTAAAGCTTATTCTTTCTCTTGGCATGGCATGGTTTTATGAAACAAGTATATGACTTTTATATGACTTCAAGGAAGTTCCTATTCGTAGAGCCGCTAGGATGGCCAACTTCTTGATTTTCCAAAGAATATTTTATCATTCCTAGATACGTGTATATGAAATTCCAAAAGTTCTATTTGGATATAACTCATAGTGATATTCAAAAGGTACTTGATACGACTCTTGTCTTAAATTTTGAATAATAGCTCATTTTGTTAACTCCATCGAGTCTCAAAAATGATTTAAAGTGCATTTAGTTTCTCACTACTCCACTCATGGATGCCTCAATGCTTCCTTTACCCAGCTCGGGTCAGGTTTTGTTATCATGCATACTTCTCTGCATTGTTCACCGTGCCCCGATTTAAGGGGGCAGGTACGCCCTGTACATAGGTTTGATTTATGGAGTTATGATGTGCCATGTACACATGTGATATGATATGATCTGATATGACCATCTGATATTATATGATCTATTATGGAGATATTCCCTACTCTGGAATTATGATGTGCTGTGGCGCTAGTGATGGGGCAGCGACCACGATTTGTTCACCTAGTCCCATAATGGGGCCGGATATGGCATATGTTTTTCTGCATACATTATCTGTGGTTATGAAAAGCATTTTTATATTCTGGATATTTTGCTCATTTTTGCACCTTCTGTTCTGATAATGGCTTTACTTATTATATCCATGCTTTACATACTCGGTACATTGTCCATACTGACCCACTTTCTTCGGGGGATGCATTACATGCCCATAGGTACAGATGCTCGGTTTGTTGATCCGCTCGCTTAGGACATCCACCTTGTTTGTTGGAAGTGCTCCTTTGTTTTGAGCCCTATTTTGGTATTAACTTTTCTGTTATACATTTGTACATATTGGTTAAGGGTACGTGGGGGCCCTGTCCCATCATATGACTAGGATATCATTCTGTATAGGTTTGTAGACTTGTGATGTGGGTTATGTACATACGTTTTGGGCTTTGTATTCTGTGATGGCCTTAACGGCCCTCTTGTGCTATATTTGTTCTCATGCACTCTCTAGCGACCCTTTTTTGATTTCTACTTTCGTTTATTCTGCTAACACGCTAAGTGGGGCTAGGATACGTATGGGTGCCCAACTCGGGCACTAGTCACGGCCTACGGAGTTGGGTCTTGAAAATTTCATCAACAAATACAAGGTCAGGCTTGTAGTTACAAGATATGCACAAATTTATGGTGTTTATTGCTCTGACATTTTTCTCTTGTTGCATGATTTGGAACAATCATATTGTTATTCACATTAGCACATAAATGGGATTGAAGGTCTTCCAACTCGATGTCAAATTTTCCTTCTTAAATGGCATATTAGAGGAGAAAATATATGTCGAGCAACTATCAAGATTTATGAAACAAGGTGATGAAGATAAAGTCTATTTGTTAAAATGGGTTAATTATGGCCTAAAACAAGTGCCAAGAGCTTGGTATATCAGGATAGTTGCTCATCTGTTAAGCTTGGATTTTAAAAAAATCTTATCTGAATCCACTCTATATGTAGGAAATAAAGATAATGATATCCTTATTGTGTCTCCTTTATGTTGATTGTCTTTTGGCAACAAGAAATAATACAAGATTGGTTGAGGAGTTTAAAGAAGAAATGATGCAAGTTTTTTAAATGACAAATCTTAGTCTTATGGCCTATTTTCTTGGAATGGAGATCAAGCAAGGCAAAAGTGAAGTGTTCATTCCCAGAAGAAATATGCAAAGGAAATTATAAAGAAATTTCAAATGGAGGAATACAAGGTAATGAGCACGCCGATGAATCAAAAAAAGATAATGAAGGTTATTATAGAAGCTTGATTAGATGCTTAATGTATCTCACTGCAACAAGGCCAAATATTATATTTGTTGTAAGTTACTTATCTCATTTTATGCACTATTCAAGTGAAATGCATTTAAGATCAACAAAAAGAATATTAAGATATATCAAAGGTACTGTTGACTATGGTGTAAAGTTTGAGAAGTGCCAAAGGTTCAAGTTTCTTGGATTTTTAGATAGTGTTTGGGATGGATCTGTAGATGATATAAGAAGTACCTATGGCCATTGTTTTCGCCTAGGAATCTTCTCATGGCCATCTATGAAATATGAAATCCTTGCATAATCCACTGCAAAAGCTAAATTTATAGCAGAAACAAGAGCAGTAAACCATGTCTTATGGTGTACAAAGATCATGCGCGATTTAAATTTGGAACATAAGAAAAGTTTTGACAATCTTATCGACAACCAGGCATCTATTGCAATCTGGTGTTTCACAAGCAGATGAAGCATTTCAACATCAAGTTCTATTTCCTGAGAGAAGTACCACAAAAGGGAGAAGTGGCTCTAGTCTACTGCAAGTCTGAAAACTAGCAAGCAGACTTGTTTATTAAACTTTTACAAGTTAGCAAATTCAAGCCTCTTAAACAAAAAATTGGAGTTTACAGTTTTCAAATCAAGGATGAGTGTTAGGAATTTGCTGTTGAACTGCAGTAAATTTAATTTTACATCTTTGTGTTAAATAAGACTTAGTCAATTAGTTGTTAGCTATGTTTACCTATTATTTAGGAGTACTTTAGTTAATCTAGTAGTTGTGTCTCTTATCGTTTTGTTTTTATTTTTCTAGGTCATATATATATGTATATATAACCCGAAGACATTAAAAAAATGTGGTTCTTTTTCTTCATCTATTCTTCTTCTCTCTCATCTTTGTTTTGGCAGCTTCTTCCTTAGATGTTTTATTTACCTCAACAATTTTAAAAACTTCACACTTAATTGTTAAAAGAGGTATAATGATTAGACTATTTGTCGTCATTAGTGGATCTTTGATAACTAGATATAAATCCAATCAAAATTTAGCATCAATTTTTTAACGACCGGTGACAATCAGAATCTGACTTGTAATAATTGTATTTTTTTCCTCTCTAGTGGTTATTTTTCTTGTAGGTCTATAAATACAACATTAGCTCTACATTCTATATGACCTTTTTGTGAGGAAAAACCCCATGGCTTCCTCTAAACACCTAAGGTGAGTTCCTACTCAATCCCCATAGTTTTAAAATTAATTTAACAAGGATTAACACAAAATTCTCCACTCTAATTCATAGATTCAATGAGTTTGATTCTAGATCACTGAAAGATGATTATTTAGAGATTCCTTATGAACTCTATCATTCAATGTTGTTAAGTTTATTTAGGGATATTTTAGCAGGATTTGAAGTACGTTTATTTATATTGAACCCTTCATTAAAATATATCTGTGTTCTAGGTATGTCTCTCGAACATACTTTTGACTATAAGGTGATTTAAACTAGGTATCTTGATGTGTATTTAAAAAGATTGCATCGATCCTTCATAACATAAAATTGTACAATAGTATATATAAATGAACGTATTCTTTTTTATGAGTAGGATATGTTAAATTTGATTCCTAAAGTTGTGCTCTTTAAAGGCATTTTATCCTATGAGCGAATTCTTGGTCTAAATTTGTGAAAATATTTTCTAAATCAGTCTATGAATTTAAAATACCTCTATTAATGATAAGATAAATTTAAAATATATCAATTATTATTACATGTTATCTATTGAATGCAATTGGCCTCTGGCAAAATAGAAACCTTAAAATCCCTTAATTTTCGTCGGGCGGACAAGGGACCTTAAATAGTTTTCCTTCATTTCCTTTGTACAAACAAAGGGGCCCACGTTGGATTCCCTTCATCACCATCCATATGCGTCTTTCAAGTGAACAAGAAAACTTACAATGAATTATGTGTGTCTTTCGGATGGAAACAGGACTTTTTATGTTTTTTTCCTTCAATACTATTAATATGCTTTTTTCCTCTATTATCTTGTTGACAATCAATATTGATTTATTTGACACATTTATTTTGATCATAATGAAAAAATTAACCTATTTCCCCACTTATGATATCTATAAGTTTACATGATTTTACTATGTTCCTGGAATTGAAATGTTTCATCATTACTAGTATTTTCATTATTGAAATATTTTTAAAAAAAAATGTTTGTAATGACCCTCTAGGTCATTTATGTATAAGTATATTATTTTTATTCTTTAGAACATTCTTATAGCGACCTCAAGTCATTTATGACTTACTGGCATTGGTTGTTCAGTCGCTTGATCATTCGTTTGAGTTTTATGCTCATTTTCCTATTTTTGAGATTTTGAAAATTGAATAGTTGATTTCGGTCAAAATGTAAGGTAAATAATCTCAGAATGGAATTATGATGTTTCTATCAGCTCTGAAATAGTGATTTTAGGCTAGTGGCATTATCGTCTCGAGTTTAGAGGCTTTCGGTGCGAGTTTTGAGCCATTAGGCGTTTTAATTATTAAGCTTTGGCCTAAGGTTGACCTTGGTCAACATTATTGGAAAAAACACTTAGATGAAAATTCGATGAGCATAATTAGTTCTAAAATGTTGAGTTTAGTCAAGAATGACCTTTAGTACGCTTCCTGAGGCTTCTGATCCAATCCTGAGGCCCTTTGTGAAATTGGTCAAAAAGACACTTGGGTATGGGACCCACTTTTTATAGAAATAACTTCGGATGGAAATTTTAACTATGTCGTTGAGTCTAAAATATCAAATTTGGTGGGGTAGAATATCATGTTTGCACACACGAGGTTTTGAATGAATCTCGATCACCCGTTCCAAGTTTTTAGAGTTGTCAAAAATTGATGTTGCAGCAACATATGGTGTAGGCATAAAATTCCCTTTGTGGTATCCGGCTGTGGGTTACATTCGCAGAGCCCATGCTGCTTTCACAAAGGTATGCTAGGCTCTTCTCCGCATTCACATGCTAGGGGCCGCATTCGTGGAGGTCAAACTTTCCTTTCTCTGCTAGTGGGCTTCTCTAGCCGCGTCTGCGAAGAAGGATTCTTTTGTCTTTTAATTAAGACCAAGGATGCATCTCAACTTCACTTCCAATTTTCAAAAGTCGACAAATCTCTCATCTTAGCTCTGTTTTGGGTGATTCAAAATCAGGGTTGTGGGAATGTATTGGATGTTCGAAAGCTATTAGGGAACCTTTATTTGAGGTAAAATTTGCATTATAGCTACTGTCAACTCCTCTCCTTTAGATTTAATGGTGTTTTATATTACATATGTCAATTCCCACTGTTCCTAGCCCCAAATTTTGTTCCATTTTAGGAGACAAGTTCGGGGAGCTAATCAGGAACTTTTTATGGAGTCAATTCAAAAAAATTTGGCACGAGTCCCATATTGCTATTTTAGACTGTGAAATTTGTCCGTCTATGTTTTAAGTGATTTTAGTGTCTAAACTATCATTTTAACATTATGATTCTATTTTTGATAGTGTGGCAGTGTTCCGTGGTCGTACTAAAGGGAAAAAGCTCTAGAGACTTGATTTGGAGGGCACGTGATCAGCCTAAAGGTAGGCTATGACTTTTCTCTCCTTATAATAGGCTTGAATATGTGAAAACATGATGAGTAGTTAGAATTTGGGTTGGAAAGGTTCTTGATCATGCTTAATGGTGTAGAAATCATGTTTTAGGCTATTTTTTGGTAAATTGGGAACTTGTGAGCATGCTAAACTTGTTTGTTGATCATCCATACCTTGTGGCCTGGTTTATTATTATTTCCTAATGATTTTAAGCATGTTTTTCCTTATCCTAGGCTTAGGCTAGTTCTTTCCATATACTTGCGATATTTGGAGCCTTTAGGCGTTGTTCTTACTCAAACATTGCTTTGGATGGCTTAGCTCTCTATAGATTTGTATAGAAAACTTGGGTCTTATTATCTGATTCTTAGATTTGGCATTGCATCAGCTTTTATGACCTTCTACATTTTCCCTCTTCTTACGGCCCATACACTGATGATTTGAGATTTTGGGTTTCGCTTGGAGATTCGGGATTGGGTAGGATTCGAGCATGGAGTGCTTGGTTGATTATATAATAATAGATGTTATTACACGGTGGTTTTATGATGATGAGTTGATATGATATCATTGAACAACCACTATGGTCATAGATTCAAGATTTGTCATGCTTCTCTCTTATCCTTTAAGGTGTTGATACACTTTAGCTATAGGTTATTGCCCCTTTGATGACTCATCCCCAGTTCGAGGTATGGGATCTATACTTCTTAGCTGGGCTGCTATTATTGACTACTTGGAGACTATTATTGGCTACTTTCAAATTTATCTGAGGTTCAAGATCTGGACTCTATGCTCTTTTCCTATATGATATTCATTAGTTACTTGGAGTCTATCCATGATTTGAAGTCCAAGATATGCTTTTCCTACTTTGGACTCACCGTTACATATCCCTAATAGTTTTATCTGTTCTATTTACCTTTCGGGCTTATGGATGTATGCTCTGGTTTTTATTTAAACTTGCGTACGAATGTACCTTCTAGCTTATAGGCTCCAGTTAGGTTTAGTTAGCAGTACTTAGTTTCTTCTATTTCTTATACACTTGTGTGCATTTCTTTTACATTTCGTTTGACCTCTATTTCATATTGTTTTTACTTTTTAATCTTATTCGACCCATGATTCCTACTGAGTACCTGTTGTTTTGGTACTCATACTACACTCTATATCTATTTTTATGATGTAGGTTCGAGCACCAGCTACCTGCGTTGGTTCAAGCCTGTAATAGTTGAACTTCGAAGGCGAGGGTGAGCACAGGGCATCCTGGATTTACCTTCCTCCTTCTGTATATAGTTGACTAGTCTTTACTTTTTGAGACAAGTATTTTATTTTTGTGGTCCAATTTTGGGACTTGTATTCTTTTGTTTAGACAACTCTGTATGTATGAATTGTAGGTTCTGAGAGGGATCTTTGTTGTATATATTTTTTGTTTGCTTTCATTTGTTCTGGTGTAAATTCTGTTATGGTTGATTTCTGGTTTAGTTTCTACCCTTAATCCTATTACTTGAAGTTCTAGGATACGGGTATGCTTTCCTATTAGTGGGTTATAGTATGTGCTAACATGACTCAAGAAATTGGGTGGTGACAAGTTTCGATTTATGAAGAGATATCTATAACCTATCTTTGGGAGGCTATAAGATGTCGTTAGGAAGATTTTCTTTTTTTAATCTCTTTTGTGTAGTGTGTCTTATCGATTTCATAGAATCTCACTTGCTTTACTCTTTTACAAGATGGATTGCACACATGCTACCGCATCCGGGGGTGATCTACTTGGTCCCATATATAGAGCCTTAGCTAGGGGTCAAGGTTGGCCTCAAGGTCACACAAGGGATGCAACACTAGCCATTGATAAGCAGAGGACTCCGGAGCCAGCGGCGAAGCCTTAGGTAGCTCCAGTTCATCCTTAGTCGGTGGTCCAAGAGCCAACCTAGACACCACCTGCACCAATTATTGCTCATTAGCTAAAGACGACCATTACTTAATTTTTTATCATGCTTGGGGGGGTATACAGTAGGCCTTAGCTCCATCTATGGCTTCGTCTCCATCAATGCTAGTGTTGTAGGGTCAACCTGCAATAATATCTCTAGAGGTTCAGCTGCCACTGGTACCCGTTGCTGATCATCTACCTTTAGCAGATAGGTTCATGCCTCTGTAGGAGCAGAAGATGCTTGGAGTGTTCCAGATATTATTACCACTAATATTTTCTAGAGTGATTGTGGAGGATATCCATGCATTTCTTATGACCTATCGAGGTAGTTTTAGTCTTTGGGTCTCATGAAGTCAAGAGGATATGACTTCATCGCTAATCAGTTTTGCGGTCCAGCTAGGCAATGGTGGTTCTCGTATTTACTTCACTGCTCAGTAGTTTTATGGTATCGTTTCACTTCCTTGAAACATTCTTGAAAACATATTTGAATCATATTTCATAACTTTCATAAATCATACATGATAATTCATATAATCCATGATTATAAATCTATAGTTTATACTTGAAATTCATAGCATAATGTATGGTTCCTTGTAAAATTCATTATAAACATGTAATGAAGATTAAATCATGCATGAATAGATAATTGAAGTAACATAAAAGCATAATTTAATTTACCCAATGCAAATTGATCAAAAACCCTAAAATCATTAAATCGAAATTGATAGAAAAAGATAGGAATACTTGGGACTCCATGTATGGAAAGGATCCATGGATGAAATTCCCATATACCTTGATGGATTCTAGCCTTGAATTTCGGAAGAGAATATTTTCTGAGCAATTATAGAGGACGCCCATGAGTTTCTTATGACCTGCCAAAGGTAGTTCCTATCTTTGGGTCTCGTGGAGTCGAGAGGAGCCAACTTCACCGCTCACAGACCAGGCCTGCTAGGTTGCCTTCGATATCTTGGGTTGAGTTCTCAGAGGCTTTAGTATCTAGGTATATTATGCGGAGCATCAGGGATAAGCTCCATCACTAATTTTTTTGATGTTGGAGTAGGGATCTATGTCTATTTAGAGTACGATGCGAGGTTTCATGAGCTCTCCTACCATGCTACTATGTTATTACCCGTTGAAGAGGAAAGAGTTCATTGTTTTATGTGTGGGTTAAGGTTTCTAGTTGAGGATTGAAACAAATCCCATAGCTTCAGTGGGACACTCATTTCTTGAGGTAGTTGATCATACCCAGACTATAGAGCATATCTTTCGTGAGGCCCAAGGGGAAGAGACAAGAGGGGTCACTGGGAGGACAGCTACAATGGGTTCTGGTCCAAGGGTAGGGATTTCTATGATAGGCCCTACCCACAATTTCAGCAGGGTTAGTCTAGCCAGAATTACATGCTTCAAAGAGTGGCCAATAATAGTCAGGGTAGTCCAAGCATGGGCTAGAGTTCAAAGGGATCAGATTCAGGTTCTACAGGTTGTGGTTACCGATATCATGTGGGTCATTCCTCGCAGGGTTGTTATGACAGCATTAAATTTGACCACTAGTCCTGAGATTTCCCCCATCGAGGGATAGTTACACCAACTCATACTATAGCCAGAATAGTGTCAGTGATACCCCCTCTATTAGAGATAGTGGTCAGGATTAGGATCATCAGGGCAGCCGATATAGTTCCCGAGGTGGATATCGGGGAGGAAATTTACACGAAAGATCATACATACAGGGTAGAGTAACCCAGGGCCATTTTTATGCATCTTCAGCGAGGGTGGAGGATGATGCATTCAACGATGTCATCACTGGTAAGCTCCTTTTATGCCATCTGCTAACCATAAATATTATTTGATCCGGGTTCTGCATTTTCATATGTTTCTTCTTATTATACTCCCTTATTGGGTATGAGTTTGGAGTCTTTGGCAGAACCTGTATATATTTTGATTCTGGTGGGTGAGTTTCACGATCCAAGTTAGGCCCTAGATGTGACACGATGATTAAGATCCTGAAAGACCCCAAAAAAGGACAAGTTCCTTTTTCACCAAAACATAACGAATGATAGTCATGATAAAACATAATGAAAATTATAAGTTTTACGTCCTCAAAACACAAGGACTAACGAACAAGGGAATAGTAAACTCCAAATATCTAGTCATGAGTTGGATGCATAGATTGATTGTCGGACCCTAAATTTTGAACCATGGAATTCACTAAGTATGTGAGAAACATGCATGAACAAGAATGATCGAGCTTAATGAATATGAACATGTGATGCATGACCAAATATCTTGGAAACATGAAGTAAATCTTGAAAACACTTCAAAATGTTTAATAAGGTCAATGCATCATAACATCATTAAGAGCTTATAAACATAGTGTATACATATGTGGGATATTAATCTTAACTGACATTTAAGACCATGTGAATTATAAGATGGAATCCAATGTAACTTCCATCGAGAAAAAAGAGGCTACTTGCCAAGGTAGACTCCGTATAAAAATGAACATGAGCTATATGTGGATCCACTAGCTAGGCCATCAAAGCACTTACAGTGGCACATAGTTTTGGAACTAAGGATTTCCTTGTAGATCCCCACCACAAAGTTCTCTCGGTGATAAGTTAATCCCAATGGAATATATAAAAATTTCATCATTAGGAAAGGCAAATAAATAATAATCCACATTCATAAAATAATATAATAAGAATAGCTCCTTGGAAACCATAATCATAACATAACATGTGGACATTTACCTTTTCAAGCATACAAATCATACTTCCTTTCATATTGTGAAAAATCTTTCACAATTCATGGTTACTTGCTCGAAACATACTTGAAAACATAGTTCATAATTTCATAAAATATTCATAAGGCCTTGAGCATAAATTCATAATTTAAACTTGTAATTCATTAGTATAATGCATGGGTCCTTGCAAAACTTACTTAAAACATGCCAATGAACTTAATTAATGCATCAATAGACTATTAGAATTAAGTAAAACATAATTGAATCGACCCATGCAAATTGATCAAAACTAGGGTTTAGGAAAACTTCATAAAAGAGATAATTGAGAAATCTTTGGACTCCAAGGATGGAAAAAGATCCATGGATGAATTCCTACATACACTGATGGATTCTAGCCTTGAAATTTGAAAGAGAAAACTTGAAGCTTGAATAACCCTAATTATCCTTGAAAGTATCCTTGGAGAAGAAGACTTCAGTTCTTTTGGGGTTTTGAGTGAATGAGAGGGAATGGGGGATTTTTGAAGGAATTGGGTACTTATAGGCTTAGTATATTACCCCAAAATGACATTGCTTAGGTGTAAAATATATAGGAAATTCCCAAAATAATCCTCATTGATTTGTGCTGGAGAGGACCTATGAGTAGGGACCTATGAGTCATAGGTCGTCCTATGGGTCATAGGACCAATTCATAGAACTAGTACACATAATATAAAGCTATTGGAATTGCACATCTCGACCTACAGTCTTAACCTATGAGTCATACGTCCTTATACAATCCGTAGATGACCTTCATCGATTGATCTAACACTTAGCCAAAATCTCGCTTCTCAGAACCCTTCCCACAAACCTTGTCTATGGCCAGCCATAACTTCTACAGGTCATAGGACCCTCTCGTTCTGCAAACTTTTTTGAAACCCAAAATGTTGATCCTTTAAACCTTACTTATGGATCAACCCTATGGATCGTAAAACCTTCATAGGACCTCCTCATCGATTGTACCCAAACTTAGCCAAATTTTCATTCCCTGGTGCCCTTTTTACGAGGCATTCCTATGGACCGTAGGACTTTCTACGATCCATAAAGTGGCTTGTAATAAGTGGCCCTAAAAACTTTTCTGCTACAATTTCTTTTATTGTTGGCTTTCCAACTTTTGAGATCTTACAGTTAGTCCATAGTAGTGGTTCAAATGTTTTGATCATACTTAGTGACTATCCAGGGGTATGACAGTCGAGCTAATCTTATCTTGCCAGACATGGTAGGCTTTGATGTGATTCTGCATATGGACTAGTTATCCCCATACCATATGGCCTTAGATTGCTATGGTAAGACCATTACCTTAGCCATGCCTATCATTCCTTCGATGTTGAGGCAGGTTGTTTATAATCAAACACTGACTAGGATTATCTCTTTTATTCGGGCCTAGCAATTGGTTGCTTCGAGGTGTTTATCTTACTTGGCCTATGTGTGAGATATTAGTAGGGAGATCCCTTTAGTTGATTCAATTCCTCTGGCTTGGGAATTGGCAGATGTGTTTCCTACAGACCTACCTAGCTTACCCTAGAGCATGATATTGATTTTGACATAGACTTAGATCCTGACACCCGTCATATTTCTATTCCACCTTATCGAATAGCCCCCGTAGAGATCAAGGAGCTCAGCGATCAGCTTGATTACCTCTCCTCTGGGTGCCAAATCTTGTTTGTGAAGAATAAAAATGGTTCTATGTGGATGCACATCGCTAAACAAGGTAGCGGTGATGAACCGTTACCCCATGCCTCATATTGATGACCTATTTGATCAACTTTAGAGTACCGTAATGTTTTAGAAGATTGACTTGAGATTCAGATACCATCAACTAAGGATTAGGGCAGTGAACATCCCTAAGAACACATTTAGGACTCATTACAATCACTATGAGTTCCTAGTAATGTCTTTTTGGTTGACTAATACCACTTTCACTTTCATGGATTTGATGAATCATGTGTTCAGGATATATCTTGAGTCCTTCTTCATAGTCCTCATTGATAACATATTAGTATACTCGCAGAGCCCAAGGGAGTATGAGCATCATTTAAGAATAGTTCTCTAGACTTTGAGAGATTAGCGAATTTATGCCAAGTTCTCAAAAATGTGAGTTTTGGCTTGATTCTATAGCATTCTTGCGCATGTGGTGTCCAAGGATGGCATCATGGTAGATTTGGTAAAGATTAAGGCCATTAGAGATTGTGCTGGGCTCATCTTTGTCACTGGATTTGTAGCTTTGTCAGATTAACAGGTTACTACTACTACTTCATCGAGATTTTGGAGGATCAAGTAGTTTCTTACCACCTCTCCCACATTGAATCTTCTAGTTAGGGAGAGAGCTTCATGGTATATATGACCGACATATGTTTGGATTGTGTTTTGATGCAGTGGGGATGGGTTATAGCTTATGCCTAGAGGTAACTTAAGTTGCATGAGTGCAACTACCCGACTCATGACTTTAAGTTAGAGGCGGTAGTCTTTGCTCTTAAGATCTGGTGGAACTACCTATATAGAGTTTGTTATGGGCTCTACATTGATTATAAGAGCCTTCAACATATTATGAACTAAAAGGATCTTAATTCGAGGCAGCGCCGCAGGATTGAGCTCCTGGAGGACTATGAACTCTCTATTCTCTACCATTCGAGCAAGGCAAATTTAGTAGCGGATGCCTTGAGTTGGAAGGCATTGAGTATGGGTAGTCTAGCTTTCCTTTCTACTATGGATTAACCTTTGGCTTTGGATATTTAGTCCTTAGCCAACAGAATAATCTAGCTTGATATGTCAGATTCTAGGGGAGTATTAGCATATGTGGGAGTTTAGGCATCTCTGTTGGATCAGATTCGTGGTTGTCAGTTTGAGGATGGGGACTTGGTAGCTCTTCTTGTTCGAGTTTTGAGAGGTGACACTGGTCAAGATACCTTAGATTCATATCGTGTTTTGAGGTTTTATAACCGTATTTGTGATTCAATAGTTAGGGATTTGATTTAATTGATCCTTATCGAGGCCCATGATTCTAGATATTCTATCCATCCAGGCACTTCTAAGTTCTATCTTAATTTGAGGCAGCTGTTACACCCCGTACTTTTGTACCTTGGAAGGTTCTTAAGCTTCTTAAGTATCTTGAAAGGTTCTTAAGTTTTTTAAAGCTTCTTAAAGCTTCTCAATCTTCTTAGAAGTTACCATGTGAGCGCATAGTCCATAATTCTATCAAACAACTCTAAGGAAGGGAGAATGTGACACCTCATGATAGGGAAGATTGGAAATAGTATTGTACGAATCCTAAAGAAGTTGGAGACAAAATAATGAGTCGTAGGACTCGAATTACTTACATAAGCTACCAACTTGGAAATCTTACATACTTAAGCTACTTGAGTACATCAAGCTTACGTAGCAAGAATTACATAGGCTCGCAAAGTAAGACGAGATTACGAACCCACGAGGAGGAAAAGAGAGTGACACGTGGAAGAATGAGAGAGTGACACATGGAAGCAAGGGAGAGTTCCATATGGCAGAAGCTGGAGCAAGGGGTGGACCCCACCTTTCACATAGCAGCCTATGGTAGGAGGAAGGGAAGTGTTGGCCCAATGAGGGCTTGACAAGTGTCACTACTTATGGCTTGACATATGTCACCACTTAGGGGTTGACAGATGTCACCCCCCTAAAGTAGCCTATATATATATATATATTATGACTCATTCTTATCTACAAGAAATTCATTTATCTTCCTAGTTCAAGAGACTTCTAGAGAAAGAAAGAAGAGAAGAAAAATCTAGAACTAGAGAGAGAGTAGGTTCAGCCAAGGAGAAAGAAAGGTAAGCCTCCAATTTTGTTTTGTGAATTAATTATATAGGGTATACCATGATGTTATGAATATGTTATCAATGTAAATTTATGGTTTGGAGAAGCCTTCAATTCACTTCTGGATGTTAGAACTCTTGCAATAAGTAGAATCCTCTCCTTTCAAGTCTTCTGTAGGATGATAAGTAGTACATATAAGGCTTGCCTATTTCTCTCTTTGAAAGGGGCTTAAGGTAAGGGAAATGATGTCTGATATGAGTTTAGAGATAATTCCATTTAGATATTTCAGACGTAATTCGTGACACGTAGTAACTCTGAATACTAAGGGTCCGAAAGTAGTTAGATTACTACTTCCGAGCCACCTATATGTTGAATAGTAAGTGGAAATATAAGCTACTATTCTAAAAGGCTCTGAGAGGATAAATGTCTCTGATTGCATAAGTTGTATCTCTTATTGCATAAGTTATGTGTCTGATTACATAAATTGTGTCTTTGATTGCATAAACTGTGTGGCATTATCTTGGTACACGCTTGTGGTTCCTGAGGCCCTAATTGATGAAATCCCTAATAACATCTAAAGGGTACCTCGGAGAATTACTTTCCTGGTCTTCAAGTGATGGTTCACTTGACTGTTTCATTGAGTCTCAGGAGATGACCTAATTGCATATGGTTTCTCACTACTCTATTCGTGTATATGGTAACCCTTCTTTTAGCGAGTCCCACGATGGGCCGGGAACGTTATCATGCACAACTTTATTACTCCCTCACCGAGTCCCGGGCCAGTTATATATATGTATGTATGAAGTATACAATGATGAAATGCAGTATATGATAAAGTTGAAGCATATGATGATATCGTATGTGATAAATTTATTCACCGATTCCCGATCTAGATATATATATATATATATAATGATATGGTGAAAATTTAGATCGAGCCATACGTTCCTCAGCATTGTTTTAAATTATGGATCGGGCCGAACATTCCTCGATATATTTTACTATGTGATAATGGCATCGAATCACATAAAGGGGCCGGGTGTGGTACGTTATGTATACTACTCTTTCACTGAGTCCCTCACTAAAGGGCCGGATACTTACGTAGGCATGCATATGAGAATATAGGGATACACTTATGACCCTGAGCCCTATAGTGGACCGGATGTACTATGATGACATATATGATAAGATTATGCCATTATGATGATATGATGCCATATACGATGACCTGATGAAATAATATACATGACAAGAGGGGATGATGATATGGTGATATGGTAATATGATGAAATAATTATAATACCGAGTTCCTTAGCGAGTCGGGCACAGCGTAGGATAATGTATATGACTACGTGTCCTAAGGTGCACGTACATTAATTTGTTAATTATTACACTTGTCCTCTGTATCCTTATTTCAGGTATGGTCTAAGCTATGATGTGTTATGTTTTACATACTCAGTACATATATCGTACTGACCTCCTTTTCTTCGGGGGAAGGGGGGCATTTTATGCCCACAGGAACAGATACTTACTTTGGAGATTCGCCAGCTTAGGACTCCCACTCAGCTACGTCGGAAGTGCTCTAATATTTCGTAACCTAGCTTTTGGTGCTGATCGCATAATGTATATAGTTATTTATTCATGGGTACGGCGGGGGAACTGTCCCACCATATATCATTGTTAATATTCTTGGAGGTCTGTAGATATATGTAGGTGGGTTGTTTATGAGTTTGATTCAGTTGTGCCAATATGGCATATTATAAATGTTATTATGTTAAGGCAGCCTTGTCGGCCCTTGCATGACATGGTGCAAATGAAAGAGGCTATATGCAGATGAATTTTCTATCACCCTTGGGATTCTTGTGTATAGTTCTTATAGTTGAGATTTATCAATACGGGGATCCAGGTCGGACCCCAGTCACGGCCTACGAAGTTGGGTCATGATAGAAGTGGTATCAGAGTGGTCCTTCCTCGGAATGTCTATAGACCGTGTCTAGTAGAGTCTTGTTTATCGGTGTGTTGCATGTCACATCTACATACATGAGGCTACAGGGCATTTAGGATGTCACCTTTCTTTCATACCTAAGATCATGCGATAGATCCTAGCCATAGGACATGAAATTCCTTTTTCTAACCTTTAGTTTTAGCTGAAGAACAACATCGACAGAAAAAAATGATGGATGATATTAGAAGCTACCCAGTATACATGTAACTAATAGTGTGAAGGAGGCATGCTGGATAAGGTAAGAATATTGAAATATGATTGAAATGTAAAGTCAAAGATTGAAGAGAAAAGTAGACAGGAAAGTGTAATGGGTGCAGTTCGAGTTGGACATACGAGGTAAGTCCATTATTTTATACTGTTGTTGATATTGGGCGCCCTGTGTGGCGGTGATATGAATATATATATATTGGCCCTGTGAGGCATTGTTGGTATTTCCTGAGTGCAGGTTTGGGATAGTAAGAAATATAGAGGAAACTCTGCCGAATTGTTTTTTGAAATAAAAAAAGAATGGGATATAAGGTTGTAGTATATCTCGAGAGATTGTATCTATGGTAACGATAAGATCCGACTAAACTAGGAGTACAACTGACTTTGGGAAATAAGTAAATTGCGGTGTGGGTGGTAATTAGAAGGTTGATACTGATATGGTGAGAAGAATGGTGATGGATATGAACGTCTTAAGACTGCCTGTGAGGTATTAAGGATAAGAATGATGAGGGAGGATAAGGGGGTTAAGTACGCTTGCTCCACTAGGTGGAATTAGTCCAGAGCAAGGATTGTGAATAAAGCTTAAGAAATATTACCCTCCGGTATTGACCATGAGCAGAATATAGTGTGAATATAATGAGGATCATCATGGAAGTACGTAGGGCTGGGAAATGAAAAGATTATGTCTATCTTATACAGGTTGTATCAGAATGGTTATGCAACCTATGGATAGGTATACGTTGAGTATAGGGTCAAGTGAGAAATACATGATAAAAGGAGCTAGGATATTTTGGATACGTTACAAAGAGATGTTAAGATGGGTTAGACCAAACTACCGAGATGGGATGAGTACTAAGGAAAAAATAGGACCTAGCCCTGTTTGAACCAATGATCTATCCCGACGTCGAGTATAAGACAGGGGAGGAGAGGTCAAGGTGAAGCATGAAGACTAGCAAGAAGATGCTAAGGTAAATCTTGGTCTAGGTTGAGTGCCTTCGCACATTATTGCAAGGATTGCAATGGAACGTGACACGAGGACTTCCCAGGAGGGTTACCCATCCTATTACTACTCTCACCCAAGCCCTTTTAACTTCGAAATTCCGATGGCATCCGGTTCGTTAGTGCTACTATGATCGCATGAGATGGAAGAATCTGAATTAGCGGCGAAGCAATGACACGAGATTATGTACCTAGAGTGTTATAAGTTACATTAAGGGAATTATAAAAGGGCTTAAGCAAAGCAAGAAGGATTAGCTGATTACTAACAGATGGCACACTTCTATGCCACAGTTTTTCGACATAATACCAGTTAATGATAGGTAAACCACAAAATGGCTATACAGGTCATTGTGTGAGGGGACTTCAGCACAACTTGGTAGTCGACTCTAATGGGCAAAAATCAAAACCCAAAAAGGTGAGGGTACCAGTTGATGTCATCTAAAGAAGGCAAGAAGTAATATACGAGGTCGAAGATTCCACAACACGACCTTGGCTACAAGACTCACTTTGCACTCCCTAGATAGATAATTCTATATGGAATATTATCCATAGATTAACAAGATTAGCCCATGTTTCTCCAATCAAATACTACCTGCTCAGCCGAGATTGTGTGAAATTATAGGTCAAGAGGGTGGTAGGACCTTACGGAGTTCCCATAGATATTGTCCTAGATGAAGGAGCCCAAGGTACAGTTATCTACCAAAGATCAGTTTACGAAGATATTGGAAAGACAGATAGGTCTTCATACACTATTTTACCCTTAGACTGATGGACAAACTAACCTTACTAGCTAAACATTAGACGATATATTGCAGGCCTTTACGGTTGACTCCAAAGGTAGCTTGGACAATTGCCTACCACCTGTCAAAAGTACTTACGATATTAACTATCATTCTAGTATCTTGATGGCCCCGTACGAGATTTGGTATGGCGGATAGTGTAGGTCGTCAATTGATTGGTTTGATGATAGTAAAACACTACTAATACGCCCAAATATGGTTAAATAAGTGGTATAAAAGGTGAAGCTTATTCAGGAGAGATTATTAGCAGCTCCAAGTCAACAGAAGTCATATGCGGATAATCGACGTCGATCTCTAGAGTTTCAAGTTATAATTAAGCACTCTCAAAAGTGTCATCCATAGAGAAAGTGATGAGAGTCGGTAAGAAAGAGGACTTTATTCTGAAATGCATTGGCTCTTATTAGACCCTCCGTCGAATAAGCAAAGTTGCCTGCGAGTTAGACATACCAGTGGATATGGAAGCAGTACATCCAGTTTTCCAAGTATCGATGCTTCGCAAGTGTGTTGGTGATCCATCTCGAGTATATTCCATAGAGGATATCCGAGTCACAGAGGAGGTATCCTATGAGAAGCAACCGGTCTCCATCCTGGATCGGCGGAGTAAGGGGTGGTGAATTAAGGATGTAGCTTCTGTCAAGGTTTTATGGCAAAATAAGAGTCGCGAAGAAATGACCTAGGGAGCTGAAAGGGAAATGAAGCACAAGTATTTGTACCTATTGTCTACATCTACAGGTAATCCCAACCTTCAGAACTCTGATATTGATTGCTCGGTAAAAGTATGTGTTATTGTGATGGAACAGAGAAACTCTCTATATAGTCGATATAAGATCTTGAGAAGGGTTTTGGTTCACATTTAAGGACAAATGTACTAAAGGGGGGAAGGATTTTATATATATATATATATATATATATATATATATATATATATATATATATATATGATATAATATGATGACATGATGATGCGATGATCACGTCGAGCCCATGATGGGATGAATATGATATATATGTATACGACAGATTCATTGAGTCCATAAAGGGCCGGATATGATATATAATATAAGCATGCATGACTTTATTTCATAAGACAAAGGTATAGTGACTTCTTGAGTATCATACTTGTCTCTTGAAACCTCTACTTTAGTTATGATTTTTCTTACTGTATTTTATGCTTATATACTCAGTACATATGTCGTACTGATCCCCTTTCTTTGGGGGGCTGCATTTCATGCCCACAGGTACAGATATTTATTTTGGAGATCCGCCAGTTTAGGATTCCCACTCAATAGTTTTGAAGCGCTCCATTGTATCGGAGCCTGGACTTTTGGTACTAATCCTTATAATGTTTATATATTTATGTATTTAGGGATACGGCGGGGCCCTCTCCCATCATATGTTATTGTCAATTCTTTTAGAGGTCTGTAGATACATGTGTGGGTTGTATATAGATGTTGTCCGATTGCACCAGTACAGCTTATGTTTTGGGACGTTTTCATTCATAGAAGCAGCCTCATTGGCTTGCGTATGTAAATGTTTGTTTTGGAATGTGTTATGTTGTGGCAGCCTCGTTGGCTCGCGTTTATGTATATATATAGCGGGACGTTCTTACATGTAGTGACAGCCTTGTCGGCTTATGTATTATGCTATCTTATCTTTGAAAATTTTGACTCCCCAAGAGACAAGTGTTTTCGGTATATGTATATGTGATAGTTTTGAGATGAAGCTCTGTCCGTATAAGTTGCATGTCATGTGAGTGTTGATCGATTATAGATAACAGACATGTATATGAGTGTCCAATTCGGGCACCAGTCATGGCCTATGGGTTGTGTCGTGATACAAGTTAAGCTTAGTACAACTTTTCACCCTTAGACCGATGGTCACGCGGAATGAACTATTCATACTTAGGAAGATATGTTGAGAGCTTGTGTGATTGACTTCAAGGGTAATTGGTATGATCATTTTCCTTTGATTGAGTTTGCTTATAATAATATCTATTACTCGAGTATTTAGATGTCTCAACTTGAGGCTCCCTATGGTAGGAGGTATAGATCTTTTATCATTTGGTTTGAAGTTGGTGAGGTCGCTTAAAAGGGCCCGAGTCAGTTCATGAGGCTATGGAAAAAGTTAGACTTATTAGAGAGAGGTTGGGGAATGCCCAGAGTAGGCAGAAATCCTATGCCGATGTGAGAAGAAGAGAGCTTGAATTTGAAAGTGATGATTGGATTTTATTTTAAAATCTCACCTATGAAGGGTGTGATGTTATTTAGTAAGAAAGGGAAGATCAGTCCCCCAATATAGAGGCTCATATCTAATTTGAGGCATTTTGTTAAGGTGTCTTGTGAGTTGGAGTTTCTTTTAGAATTGACATCAGTGTATCCGATGTTTCATGTTTCCTTGTTGAAGAAGTGTATATGCGATCCTACTTCGATTGTGACATGGGAAAGTGTTCGTGTGAAATAAATTCTATCGTATGAAGAATTTCCAATTGAGATTCTGGATCGTCAAGTCCAGAAGTTCAGAAATAAAGAAGTTGCTTCGTTAAAGTTCTTTGGAGGAGTCAGTTAGTTGAGGGTGCTACTTGGGAGGCTGAAGATGATGTGATGCCCCATTATCCTCATATATTTCCCTCCACTTAGTTTCAGCCTGAGGTATTAGTTCCTCATGTTTACTCTTTCGGATTCATGCATTTTATCCATTCTCATGTTTCCATATGCATGCATGTTCATGAAATTAGTTTTATAGTTCATGTTTTAGCTTGGGGTTGATTACTCCTTGGTTTTATGCATTTTGATGTAATTTTCATTCATGTTAGGTTGTTAGATCTCTTTCCATACACTAATAATGCTAGCTTGAGTCCTATTCGAGGATGAATATTCTCAAGGAAGAGATATTGTAACACCTCAGAATTTAAAACGTTAAGTTGGAAAGAGAAGTTCAGAAAATTTTGCTGGTTCAAGGTTCCACGAGGCTGCCTACAGACTGTACAAGGTCCTTTTGTCTGTAGAAGCTAGTCATAGCTAAGGTTCTGCGAGTTGGAAAATTTCCGATCTCAGATTTCTATGAATCAATAGGACATTCATATATAGGACCTACAGCCCATATAAGTAGTCATATGGTGAGGTCTAGAGAATTGGGAGGTTGAAGGTCGGCAAGGAAAGAGGACCCACGGCCCGTAGGAAGGGGTTCATAGATGGGGCTTCAGACTTGGTGATATACTTTGAGATCAAGAGTTCTATGGTCGGGACCTACGACCCCTAGAGAGGTCTATAGACCATTGGTGGTTTTCATGGTTTTTTATTCAGAAAATTGGGTCTCAGTAACTCGACCTATAGACCAAAAGACAATCCATAAGAGGGTTGAGTCCGTTGAGTCACTTTCGACTATTTTTACTAAAGGATATTTTGGTCTTTTCCTACCCATTTTAATCCCTAAAGTATGTCATTTATAGACTCTACCTAAGTCCTATAACTACCTTTACCCTTCAAATTTTTTTTATTCCCTCTCATTCACTCAAACCCCCAAAACTCTCTTCGGCTCTTCTTATCCAAGTTCTCTCCCAAGGCAAGCTAGGGTTATTCAAGCCTCAAGTCTCCATTGAAGAGCTATCTTAGGGATTTGAGCTAAGGTATGTGGGAATTTCATCCATGGATATCATTCCATTCATGGAGTCCTAAAGAATCTTCAAATTCTCTTTATGATTTCTTCAAAAAACCTAGGGTTTTGATGTTTATGCATTGGGTTCAATCAATTATGGTTTTATTTACTTCTAATGATCTTACTATGCATGATTTGATGTTCATTACATGTTTCCAAGTATTTTTCCATGAACCTATGCATTTTGCCTATGTTATGATTGTGAACTATGTTTTGAGAATCAAGCATGCATCATGAATTGAAGAAACTATTATTTAAACCATTAAAGAATCATAAGTTGTACTGATGGCGAGGCTTCTTACTACCTTTGCAAGTCTCAAGGCATGGCTACTCGACGGCCTCGCATGAATATTAACATTAGAGAAGATAGACTAGGCTGCTATCAAGTGGTCTAATGCCAAACAAAGTGGTAAAGTTAATCCCCCAATGAATCTCTAGCTCAAATCATGCTCGGTAGGAAACAATGTGGGAGTATGCCTGGCCCACTCAAGAAACCCAATCATGTATACAAAAATGGATAATGAACCCTGCTAGAGAACAACCAACTCAACTCTGGCCCATGAATCACTCATTGTACCAAAAACCACAACTTCTTGCGACGTTTCCTCAAAGAGACTCGGAACTCCCAACTATGAATCTCGAGGAGTTGAATGGCTACTAACCCTGTTGAAGTCGGGGCTTCCCCTAGACCTTTTGGCTACTGATTAACATCTCCGACCTCAAGGTCTGCACCTAATTGAGGCTCTCTATCCTGACCAAGGGATTCTAGTAGTATATTTTAATGCCCTATCCGCATCTATCAAATACCTCACACTATACATCTAAGAAGGAGTGGATTCAAAGGGGCATTTCAGAGGTTGACCAAAGCAGATGCACATGATAAGGAGTCAAGAATGGAATTTCCTAACAATACCCTATAGCCTCCTGAAGATAGGATTACTGATCTGCAGGACTATACTAGGCATTTGCTCTCGTACTAACAATACTGATGAACCTAGATCTCTGATACCAATCTATCATGATTCAAAATCTCAGATCATGATGGCATCTACTAACTCCCACCAATAGGTAAGACAAACCCATGGCCCATAACAGAAGCAATGGGCTATCACAGAAGGGGAGACAACAAGGGGATAAAGGGAACATATAAAAAATAATATAAATATAGAAAACATCCCCAAGACTAGGTATTAGCCAGTATTCGAGCTAATAATTCAAAATAGGAGTACAAAGTAAATGCAAATATACATGCTAGTGTCTGAATATAAAGTAAAGACTAATTCAACCAAAAGATAGAGGGAGAGGGATAGCTTCACATGCCAAAATCTCACTCCGAGTCTCTGATCTAGAGCTATCCCGCACGAAGCATGCATCAGTGATAAAAACTCGTACTATGATCTGAAGGGTGCAGAAGTATAGTATTAGTACCAAACAAATGGTACTCAATAGGCATAGGCCGATTGAGCTCCAAAGAAAATACAAGTATAAATAATAGGTAAGTAAGGAAAGTATAGTACAAGCAGCTAAAGAAGTGATATCAGACAATCAAGTAAATAGAGACAAGGGAATGGAATAAAATAAGCAAGAGACTGAGACAAGAGAACAAACTTGGAGGCGCTAGCCTAAAAACCTAATCACTATAATAGTCCACTCTGAAAGTCCCCTATCTGGAGTCATAACAATGATAGCCAATCAAAATGGTGATAAATGATGCATATGAAAGTAAGTTATGCAGTACAAACCAACGGTGCCAACAATACTAAGTGCCATACAATCAAGTACATACACCTACCTCCTACCTCATAGCATGCTAGGTATAACCCATAGGGATACCCCTCATCTTGTTCAATATGTAACAGGAGAGACTCAGATTGTCCATATATATTGCATGGTCCTAATCCAGGAGTTCCATAATCGATCCTCATAGACCTTCTCCGTAAGAGCATACAATTAGATGTAGGCTTTGGTGGGAGTTATAAGTTTCAACAAATAAGGTGTAGTATTCAGAAAGAAGAATGTAGTTGAGAAGAGTTTCTAAATTCGAAAGTTATCAGTCCTATCGTATAATGCATAGTAGTCCTATTATTATATCATGCCCATAATTCTCTTTTCAAAAGTTATGAGAAATTTTGATGAAAGTGTTTGAGGTATTACTACTTTTCATATTTAATACTCAGTATCTATTTGTGCGTGAATGTTCCAGTTTCTGCATTGTATTTATGCCTTGTGTATTTTCCTAACTTGTTCATCATTCGAGGATGAATGATTCAATGAGGGAGATATTATAACATCCCAAAATATTCTAACTTAGATTAGTCCAAAAACCCAGAAAAAAAGTTTAAGTTTTTACAGCAGGTGACTTTCTACGGATGCCACCTATGACCGTAGAAGCTTCCACATACCGTAAGTGGGCTCATGGAGTCGAGCCTTAGAAACTATCCTAAATGGATTAAAGTCTATAGACCAAGTCTACATACCGTAGAAGCTTCTATGGACTGGTGACCTGACTCATAGACCAAGCCTCGAGACTTGGTAGCCCAAGTGTACAGGACGAGGGACTTCTATGATCTGTAGAAGGGTCTACGGACCGTAGAAGGTACCGTAGACCCAAAGTAATGAGACCTAACCCATACATCTTTCTACAAGTAGGGTCTACGACCCGTAGTAGGGTCCGTAGACCCAAAACTCAGAAGACCTCTTAGTGTACTTCTACGACTGCCCTTGCACGACTTGTAGAAGGGTCTACAGACCATAGAATGTCTTGTAGACCCAACTTCAGAGATTACAATATACTTAAGTTCTCCAAGTCACCTTCTACGAGAGGGCTCCTACAGTCCGTAGAAACTTCTACGGACCATAGGAGGTAACCATAGATGACTCTATCAGCTTTTAATAAAGGGTATTTTTGTGCTTTCCCACCCTTTATAAGTCTAAGTCTTCACGTTTTGGGATCAAAATAAGTCCCTTATCAGTATTATTCAACCCTTTTCTCCTCGTAATTACTTCCAAAACTTAGAGAAAAGGATTCAAGAAGAGAAAAACTAGGTTTTGAGCATGTTCTTCGAGAATCTAATTCTTCCAAGTAAGTAAGGCTAATCATAGTATTGGACTGAGTTCATCCTCACACCCAACATCTAAATTCATTTGGTAAGAGTCTACCTTAGGGGTTTTAACCCAATCCTTTTATTGAAATTTGAGTTTCTACGATTCCTTGTTATTAAATTTGATTCTCTATTGTTGAGTTTATGGTTTCTTATATGATTCTAGCTATTGAATGTTATTCATTCTTATTTTTCACATGAATCCTATTGGAGTTATTGAAAGGTATTATATTTCTATACATTATGCATTGTTTTCAGTTAAAGTAAAAGTATTTCAAAATGATGAGTAAAAGAAGAGTTTCAAGGGAACATGAGTTTCCCAAGTACATTACTTGATTTTGAGTTTTTGCATTACTATTTATTATGCATGATTTTCAGAGTTTTAAGTGAGTTAAAGTATTTTACATTTATCATCAAGAATGAGTTTTGAGGAAATTTGAATGGTTCCAGATGCTTTACTTGTATTGAGAAGAGAATGGGTATTTTAAAAGAAAGCATAAAGAGTTTGAGAAAGCGGTTTCAATCAGATAAGTAAAGTCCATTGTTACTTCAGAGAAGTATTTTGAGTATTAACTCAACCCAGAGATTTTTATGAGTATGAGCATTATTGCATGTTTCGGGAGTAGTATTAAGCACCGATTTGGATAAGAATTCAGATAACTCAAACTCCACAAACTACGTAGCTAGTGAAGGCTAGTATTGTGCCGTTGATTCGCGTGACTCCTCACTAGCTATTTTTTTTTGAATCCATGAGTTGAGTTTGTGTCCCTTATCCTGATAAGGTAATACATGACTCTGCACTATGAGCAGTACGTTGTAACATCAGAGGCTTATAGTGATGATTGTGGGTTACAGAAACTCTCTAAGAAGAGAATACTATTTATTTTAGAGTTGCATTTATTGCCTTATTTGATTCTTAAATCTTTTGAGGTCTTCATTATACTTGCATGCTTTACTTTTCAGTCAGGTTATTTTCAGCATTCCTTTCAGCATGAGTATTCAATTTAGTTATGTTTCATTCAGTTATTTTACATTACATTCCATGTACTGACATCATTCGACGCTACATCATTTTATGATGCAGATTCAATTACTCATGATCACACACACTTTAGTAGACTTCTATCCATCAGTAGTTGGTTAGACCTCCTCACTTTCGGACACTAGTAAATAATGTGAAAAACGACATAAAAAGCAATGGACTGCGTCACTTTTTTGGTCAAAATCAATGGAAAAGCGATGCAGTTATTTCAGTCACGTTTTTGCTCGACGCTTTTGACAAAGTGGGCGATGGAATGCTTCACCCCTTAATTTTTTTAATTAAAAAAATATATATAAAAAATGACGGACATCGTCGTTTAAATTTTTTTTAAAAAGTAACTATTTAATATAAAACGATGGATTATTATCTCCATCCGTCTCTGTTTGATCTTGGAGTTCTTAAAAAAAATTAAAAAGCGACGGACTTTGGGTCTCCATCCGTCGCTTTTCTAGAAAAAAGTTTTAAAAAAATTCCAGAAAAACAACAAACTAAAGGATCCTGTCCGTCGCTTTTCTACAATATTTTTGACAGCACAAATCTGCAGTTCTTGCTGCCCACCTGCAATCAAAATTCAATTCACTTCATAGCAATTCAGCCCATTCAAACACAAATAACAACAAACAAAATAGGTGATATACATAATAACAAACATAATTAAATACTTAAAACGGATAAATTCATTATTTAGAATGATTTAAATGTTTCAAAGTTAACAAAAGTTTTCAAAATATTCATAAACTAACATAGGGAACCTAAGGACTATTTGCTATGTATTCATCACTATCATCGGATTCATCCGGAGTGGACCCTCTTGAATAATAGGACGGAGGTTGACGGGCGAGGTTGAGCACTTGTTCTTTAATTTTCTCAACTTGTTCATTCATACGTTTTTACTCATCAACCCTTCTTTTATCAAATTCTCCCAATGCGCGTGTAAGTTCTGTAATTTGCTGAAATATAGCATCTATCTGAACCCCATCAATGGCCTCGGCTTGACGCGACAATCCAATACCTTCTAAACCTGATTGGAGTCATCGTACATTATTCCTAGAGCCCATTTCAGATATTCGGCCCTTGTGGCTGCCTTCAACCACTTTTTCTGTCTAAATTTGAGTGGACTATTCAGGCGTTAGCTGGATCGAATCTCCCATATCACGTATGTGCCGCCCATAATCTTGCTGCATATTAAAAAATAAAAATTATAATCAATATATATATATATATATATATATATATATATATGTATTAAAAATAAATGTTAGAATCAAAATAGATTATACATTATTTTAAATAACTTACATAGGCTCATTCGGTCCTTTCCTCCACCCACTCATCCGGATCGGACGCATTAGTCTTTTTTTTACATGCGTCTTTTTAAATACTTTAATGACGATAGGGAGTGCGTCCCAATTATTTTTCCTATAAATAAAAATACAATTCATGATATAATATTTTGTCAAATAATTTATTTAAGAAAATGAATTTAAATTTAAAATTTAGAAACCTTACCATCTCCCTTTGAATCGTAGCAACACTCTTTGCACCTCCGGTGTGCAATGAGCCACCCTTTAGGCTTGCTCTTGCTTTTTTTCCTTGTTCGGACAAAGACTTTAATTATTCGGTATCCCAATACCGGCAAAATTCTTCAAATATATTAGGCAACATCCAACTCGAAGGTGTCTGATCATCCCTAGCTTTCTTTAGCTAGCTAGACAGTCTGGCGCTCGCTTTTCTTTCAAAAGTGGTCGTAATGACCATATTTTACCTTGGCTCCCAAGTACATGAAGTCTGAAAAAATGAATAAGTTAAATAATTAGTTAAGTAAAGTATAGTAAAAATATTAAACGTAACTTAAAAAATAGATTTAAACATATAGATACCTTGAATTCATTAGACATCGCCTGACGGATACTGTTTGGAATCTACCGCCAAGAGTGATAGGGCTCAGTATATAGCCTCCTAACACTCTCCTGAAGAGCCGTAGAAGCCTCCTTAGAAGGATGCCACCTGCAAGACACATAATAAATATGTAATTAGTTAATGAATAATTTATGAATATAGCAAAAATAAATAAATAAAACATTATACTTACGAGGATCCATCAGGCTCAATCATGACTCTCCCAAGTCTGTCCCTCTGTCCAGGAGCTAACCCAGGCACATCATGTGCTTCCACTGGTCTATTAGCAGAAGAAGACGAAGCTGATGCTGTAGGAGTGTCAGTCTCAACACTAGAATCTCTAAGTCTCAGAGTAGATAGGTGAGGTGACTGAGATGTGGGAGATAGAACTGTGGGAGATGGAGTAGACGAAGATGCTACTCTCTGGGGTCGAGTAATAACCTCTATGGGTAGCTGGTAGGTTTGATCATATGAAGTATATCATACTTGTGAAGAAGAAGAAGCGTCGTGTGGTCTGCGGAACTGACTATGGTAAACTAAAGAATCCATAGTCCCAAAAGGCACAACATGAATATGTGTAGGACTAGCTCGGCGGCGCTGCATCTCCGGCGTTGAAGAAATATGTCCTAGGATATCTTTAGGATCAATAGGTCTCCTATACTTCTTTGTACTCCTACCAGAATGGCTAACCCCAAGATGATCCTGGGATCTATCATCATCACCAGATGACATCTGTATGTAACATAACAATACAATATATAAAAAAACATAAATTAAATAAATTTAGGGTTAGTGAAATAAATAACTTACATACTAGTTATAATCTACCACTTTATTCCTCCTCGCTTGTTTCATTTTCGTCATCTTTCCATTCCTCCTCCTCAGTTGTTTCATATTCATTGTCATTCTATTTCTCCTTCTCAAATGATTCATATTCATCGTTTACTTCTTTCTCAACATTTGGCATTATAAGTTCATCATCAGAAACCTCTCCTAGTATGTGTTGAGGATGTTCTAGTGTGGTTTCCTACTCAACATCAACTTGTTGTTGAACAACTGCAACATCATTTTGGTACACCATATCTAATACATTCTCAATTTCAATTCTTTCCACAGGCTTTGTCTTAATAACAACCAACCAATCAGCCTTATCTACACGCAATGGATATGGTGCATAATAGACTTGCTTAGCATTTTGGGAAATGATAAAAGGATCATAACTTCTGTATTGTCTGGTATGCTTAACTTCAACTATATTATGTTGTTGGTCTACCATTGTGCCTCTGTGTGATGGGTCAAACCACTTACACCGAAACAATACTATTTTTTTAAGCCAACCTGAATATCTTACTTCAATAATCTCTTGAATGACACATAATATTCTACAATTTGGCCATTACCGTCGACATCACCTTGAACGCACACACCACTATTATTGGTTTTTCTTGTGCATAGAAACTTCTTCAGTTTGAAACTTAAAACCATTCACACAATATTTATTCATTGTATAAATATGAGATTCAGGCCCGAGTGCGATCTCTCTCACAAATGGCGAATGTTCAACATTTGAGTATTCATCATAAACCTATAAATTCATTTCAAAATAATACAATTTACTATAAAATAAAAACATTATACCTATTGATTCAATATAAGCTTTCACACTTACATAGTCCTTTAGCCATTTGGAAAACCTCGTATATATGGCTTTATTACTCCATATGCTTACGAACTAGATGATATTGATATGTACAATTTTGATAGTTAGTAATCACTTATTACTATGCAATGTGATAATATAATTTAATACTTACTTAAGATGTGGCTAAATTTCTGGACAATTAAGCAGATTATGAGTCACAGCTGATTGTCTTTCCATATTAGTGAAGCCTCATCTTTCACACCGTTTAGATCCTCGATCACTTTGATTAAAAATTGAAATCGGTGGAAACATCGGATCGCTATCACCTTCATCATTGCGATTAGGCCTTTTTCTCCTACATGAAACTTCATCCCCAAAATAATAGGAATAAAAGTCACCAGTTTCTCTCGCAATATGAGCTTGAACAATTGATCCTTCGATCTTTCCTCTCTGTTTAATTGTTTGTTTGCAACTTCCAATTTTTCTGAATGTATATATCAATATATGTTAACTAATAATTATAGTATATATAAGAAAAATAACTTAATTACTTATATAAGAAATACATTACCTCTCAAATGGATACATCCACCTTGTTTGACTTGGACCTCCAAGGCGGGCTTCTTTTACAAGATGAATCGGAAGATGCTACATCACATCAAAAAAACCACATGGAAAAATCTTCTCCAACTTTGTAGTAATAACATAAATATTTTTCTCCATCCTGTCTAAAGTACTTTCCAACAACTTTCCAAAACATAAATCTCTAAAGAAAAGACTTACCTCTATGATTGTCTTCCATTTCCTGACAGGTAGATGGCTAAAAGCGATAAAAATCAAAGTTTCAATGAATACATGGCAATCATGTCTTTTCATACCTATCCACTTTCCTTCATTCAAATCTGCCCGCTTACCCAAATTCTAAGCATATCCCTCTGCATTCTTAAATTTTTAACCCACTTACATATGTCACGTTTTTCATCCAATGTGAATGAATAACTAGCTTTAGGTTTGACAATTTTACCATTTTATAGTTCTTGCAACCATAATTCTTTTCTCCTACAGTATTCTTTAAGTCCATTCTAGCTCTTGTATTGTCTTTTGTCTTGCCCTTAATATCCGTCACACTGTTGAACAAATTGTCAAAATAATTTTTCTCAATATGTATAACATCAAGATTATGTCGTAGGAAATTATAGCCTTCCAATACGGAAATTCTCAGAATATGCTCTATTTGTTCCAATTATGTTCAACACCATATCCAGAAAGTCTAGATGGTGGAATTTCTGTAACTTTAGGCAGTTGAGAAACTCTCTCCCAAATTTGATGTCCTGTCAGTGATGGAGGCGGAGGGTCATTTTCAACCCTGTTTTTTAATGCATGTTTCATCTTTTTAAACTCATGGTTCATTGACAAGAACTGACGATGACAATCAAACCATGATTTTTTTCTACAATGCTTTAAGGTGAATGTCTTACTATTTTTCATGCAATGAGGACAAGCAAGCTTTCCAGCAGTCATCCAACCAGACAACATTCCGTATGCAGGAAAATCATTAATAGTCCACATTAAAACAGCACGCATAACAAAACTCTGCTTAGTTGATATATCATAAGTCACTATGCCTTCAAACCACAATTGTTGAAGCTCGTCTATCAATGGTTGTAGATAGACATCAATCAAACTTTTAGGATTATGAGGACCTGGAATAACACATTTTAGAAAGATGTACAGACTTGTCACGTACATTTCAGGAGGAATGTTATACGGGGTAAGAAATACAGGCCAGCAAGAATAAGGTAAGGCAGCATTAGAGAATGGTGTAAAGCAATCTGCACACAACCCCAATCTTACATTTCTTGGTTCACTAGCAAAATTAGGATACATGTTATCAAAATATTTTCATGCTTCTCCGTTAGATGGATGAGACAAGACACTCGGCGTCCTTCTATATTCACGATGCCATTTCATATGTGGGGCAAACCTCATCGATGCATACAACCTCTTTAATCTAGAAATAAGAGGTAAATAATGCATCACCTTAATTAGGACCATCTTTCCAGTAGAAGTCCTCTTATAATGAGCTTGTCCATAAAACTTACAATTTTCTAATTCACTATCAGTCTTGTAGAACAACATGCAGCCATTAACGCAACAATGAATTCTATCATACGACAATCCTAACTTGGAAACTAATCTCTTTGCCCGATAGAAGTTCTTAGGTATGTTAAACTCAAGATTAACTAGTTCGCCCAAAAGATCAACCATTGAGTCCATAGCCGCATGAGGAACACTCCAATCTGATTTAATATTCATTAACCTAACTGCAACTGACAAAGTAGAATGCGGACTCCCTTCACATAGTGGACGACTAGCCTCTTCTAACTGTTGATAGAAGCGTCTTGCTTTTTCATTAGGAGTTTCATCAAAATATTGTTCGAGTTCCATCCCACCTTGAATCCCGAAAGCATTATTGACCATTTCATGAACTCTATCATGTTGAAATGTATCCTGTTGAACTCTATCATGTAGAACCCTATCATATTCAACCATAATTTGACCATGTGGTGCAAGCATACTATATTCATCCATGGGAAGCAGATTATAAAATATATTATTCAATCCATCTATTTCTGCAAGATCAACCCATACAAAATATCTAGGCTTAAATCTATTACCATACAAATGAACCATAACTATATCTGGATTAAAAAATTTCAAGCACCTACACTCACGACAAGGACACCTAACCAATCCATTTCTCTTAAAAATATCAAGTGTCATTGCATGATTGATAAAACTTCTTACAACATCAAAAAATTCAGGTTTCAAATCACCACCAACTTCATAATGCATGCTATACATCCACAAACGATGATCCATCTACAAAATTATATATATTCAAGCTTAATTAGTTCATAAATACTACAATTCATCGAGACTACATCTGTCATTAATTCAAGTTATAATTAATTAATTCATATAATAATTAAGTTCAAGTTCTAATTAATTCAAATTTTAAGTTATAATTAGTTCCAAAGTCTAAAGTTCACAATTTATACAAACCAAAAAAAAATTCTAAGTTTAAAAATCCTAAAGTCCAAGTTTATAACTTGAATATCTTCCAAACATCAAAAATCATTTAACCCAATATTTTTCTAACTTGAATATCTTTCAAACATAAAATATCCTAAATTTTAATTTCTAATTACGTCATGTTCTAACTTTAATTTTATCTTCAAAAATACTTCAAGTCCAACTAACACAATACCAATTCATAATCTAATTAAAAAAAACCACAATTCAAACTGAAGCCGTAAAATCTTCATTCACATTCTAACTTTAAGAACTAACCAACTATATTAATAACATTTGAACATCAAGAACACTTTAATTCCAACTCAAAAAATATTCAATTCACAATTTAATTCAAAAAAAAATCCAAATCAAAGCAAAGACCTATAATCTAATTTCTAACATTCACTAATTCAAAATCACATATACAAATTAACTATGTTAATAACATAAATTAAACAAATTAAATAAAATAAATTAACTAACAAATCAATAAATTAATATTTTTTTTCAAAATTAAAACCCTAACTAACTAACCTTATTAACAATACGGAGAGAGAAGGCTGACGGAGGGAAGTGGCGGCGGCAACAACGGAGAAGGGGGGGAAGTGGGGGCGGCGAACGGGCGAACGGTGGCAAAGGGGGCAGGGGGTTAGAAGTTTTTAGAGAGAAGGGGGAAGGTTTTAGAGAGAGAGAGACAGCAGAAAATAAGAAACGTCGGGCACTGATATGTAATATTTCAGAAAAAGCGACGGACAGCGTTGCCCTGTCCGTCGCAAATTTTAAATAGTTGACCGCTATTTTGACCAAAAAAGCGACGGAATGGAAGATGTTGTCCGTCGCTTATTTAAAAGTAAAAATTGATAAATAAAATATAATAAATAACGACGGACGGAGATGCAATTTTTAAATAATATTTAATTATTTTAAATTAAAAGCGACGGACTCCGTCACTATTTACATTTTATAATTAATTTATAAATACATCTATATATGGCGCAAAAATCCATCAAAAAAAGTGACAGACAAAGAGTCCTTGTCCGTCGTTGTTTATTAAAAAGCGACGGACTGCGTCTCAAATTCCGTTGCTTTTTTGAGCGACGCAGTCCGTCGCTGTTTTTTCCATTGTTTTTTGGACTGTTTTTAGTAGTGGGAGGGCTCGAGTCTTGTTAGTTTAGTGTATTTGATTATGGTTCATGTTTAGTGGAGTAGTCAGGTAGTTGTGGATCTTGTCTCGGCACCTATCTTAGTTTAGTAGAGGATTCATGGACAAAGTTAGTGAGTCAATTCAGTTTATTTATTCTGATGTTTTAAACATTATTACTATTTATATTAAGAGTTATTTTCAGACTTTGCATAAATTGAGATTAACATGTTTTGAGTTTTGCTTAAATGTTTTAAAGGTTCACTTTATAAAGCTTCCGCATATTTGTTTAGTCTTCCGCTCAGTAGTTAGCCACACCAAGAGTTCGCTTGAAACCAACAATGATTTCTAAGTGCCGATCACGTCCAGGTGTAGGATCGAGGCGTGACATCTTCCTCGGATAAGATTACATGACGTTTGTGAGAGTTTTAAGCGTCTTTGATGTAATCTATCCAAGCTCGTTACACCTCATTTCTGCACTCTTTCGTCAAGAAGGTTTGTTCTTCCTTGATAACATCCATTAGTGAGTTCATCAACAACGATTGGTGGTGATGAAAACGATGGGTCGGCTTACCTTGAGAACCTTCCATTTCTAATGGATAGGACTTTTTCTCTTTCCTTTGTATTTTTTCATAATTTAGATTTGTGTTGCTTTGTTTTCTCTGTGTTTGGGCCACTTTTAGGCCTAAACTCTTGTAAATATTTAGTATTTTTTTGTTGGAAAAATTATTTGGTTGAATAAATAATTATTTATTTTAACGATATTTTTTATTTATTATCATGTATAGCAATACATAACAATATTATGATAAATTTATTATGTATTAAAAGTGAATTATGCCTACAATATAAATATATTATAAGTGTTTTAAAATATATTATGCATATTTGGTAAGAAATTGATACAATGTATTATAAGTGTATTAAAGTGTGTGATAAATGTATTATCCATAATAAAAATTTTATTATATGTGCTTTATAAATTATTTCGGTAATATCTATTAAAATTGTATTATAAATATATTATAAGTGTGAAGTGAAAAAAAATGTTATTGTTATAAATGGTAAATATTTTCTTAATATAATATATGAATGTAAATTTCCCTTTTTTCTTAATAAATGGCACATAAGGCACCTTTCATTTTAAACAAACTTATATCTAAAATTTGGGGTTATGTAAAGAAGATTCAGGGTTGATTTGCATCAAAGTTTTTACATAAAGGGATGAATAAGATGAAGAACAGGCACTGCATTTTCAAATTAGCAAAAACATGTCCAGTTGTTAAAATCAGTCGAGGAAAATTTTTGTGGGTCTGTCGGTATTGAAAATAGTATCAGAAAATTTCTTCGTATTCAAAGTTTATCGAAGAAACTTAGTTGGGTGTCACTGTATTAAGCTTATTCAAGCTAAAATTGCTTTGATTTGAAAGATTTTTGATACATAGTTTTTGATTGTGGAGAGCGGGGGGTGAAATTGCTATACACAATTTGTGGTGTATCGATTGACATAGTGATGACGATGAAATTTGATGGTTGCCATGGATGGCTCTATTAAATTGCTATGAAGAAAAAAACTAATTAAAAGTGAGTAAAAAAAATTAAGGAAAAAAGGAAAAAAATAAAAGTATTTATAAAAAAAAACATTAAAAATAAATTTTAATATTTGTTTTTGGTATTCATTTGCTCAAAAAGAGTGAAATACGCTCACTTTGCCAGGTAAACATATAGGGAGGTAATAATTTCAATTTTAAATAGTTCAGAGGTGATAGAACCCCTGTGAAATTGAAATGCATAGTTGAGAATCCATATATAGATTATGAGGACGTTTGGCTATTTTCTTTTACTTTCGAGTATTATTTTTTAATAGTATTATCATTTGATCTAGAAATTAATTTCATGAAGAAAGTATGAACTATAATTCATGGGACATGTGACCTTTGCGATAGGTAAGTTTCTTCTATACTACTGATTCTAAGTGCATTCATTAATGCCTACAAGCATGATTGAAGTATTTATGTGTGTGCATACAAGATTTCCTCCCGTTCTGAAATTTTCATCCATGAACATACTCTTAAATTCTCTCTGAGTGAAAATTTTCCATAGAAAGAGTACTTTTCAAATTCTTGGGAAGAAAAAAAGGTGTGTTTGGGCAAACATATAACATTTTCTAAAATAAGAAGAGTGAACACAATTTTTTTTAGCCTAAGTCAGATGGTGGGAGATCTTTATCATACAGTGTAGTAGCCCACTTGAGAAGCTAATCGTCGGGAAAAAACGAGAAGGAAGTGAAGTTGTCTACAGAGGTTTGCTTCTCCATTTGTACGTATTATTCAACTTGTCACTACTTTGATTCAAAGAGTAACCTAAAGAATGGAACGATAATAGTCCATTTTGATCTTGGACTAGTACATTGGAATCCTAAAGCACTACCACGAACCCGCTACCCTCTTGCACGTAGTGTTACGCACTTATAGTCAACCCTATGGCTTTTTGCTTATTTAATCTTTCTATCTCATTCTTAGCTCTAAGTGGAAATTAAATTTAACACTTTAAACACTTTAGTATTTTGGTTATAAGAACTATAAAAACGGTTCGAAGCGTTTGATATAAATTCGTATTCGCATGAATTCTTTTGGTCCCTATTTCATTTGATCTTCAAATATTGAAGCCCAACACTATCAAAACAGTATTTGCAAATATTAAAGGGGAGCCTTGAAATAACTGGTAAAGTTGCTGTCATGTGACCAGGAGATCACAGGTTCAAGCCTTGGAAACAGCCTCTGGCAGAAATGCAAGGTAAGGCTGCGTACAATAGACTGTTGTGGTCGAGCCCTTCCCCGAACCCTGCGCATAGAGGGAGCTTTAGTGCACCAGTCTGCCCTTTAATATTTACAAATATTGGAAGGGACGAGTACACAAATGACCCCTACCCCAAAATTTGACATGGAACTGACCATAGAATTTTGATTGACATTTGTTACATTTTTATCGGCGGTACACTTTCTATACGCACTTCATGCACTTCTATAATCGTAACTATGCATATCCCACATTTTATGTCCATTGATGTGGGAACAAATAATGAGCAACTATTGAAAGATAAGTTCTACATTGCACTCAGGCATGACAGCTAATGGCATTCCTACAAACGACTTTCTTGATGAATTCGCGAAGACTGAAGCAAAACTACGTCTGCACTTTTTGCGAAAGTTGTGATAAGATAGACCAACCACGTCCGTAAACAACTACCTATATGTACAAATATGCGTGATTATTTGGCAGTAGACTATGGATAAGTATACAAATAAATTAGGATTATTAAGGTGCATCCGAGAGAAAGAGCGCGAGAAAGCGGGGGGAAGCTATAACTTGTCATTATTTTAGGACTATAAGTGTAGTTACGGGCATATAGTCCAAAGTTGAGTTATTTATATTTTTGGCAGCCACACCATGTCATCTGGGAATAGTATTGCCGCCAAACATCTGCCCATTGGACATTCACCTGAAGCTACAGATAGAAAAGTTATTTGAAGTTCTACTTGGATAAGATACCCTGGAAATTAGGGGTGTTGTATTTGAATGTTTTTTTTCCTTTTTAACATTGCGGAAGTCTGAAGATTTTAAAAACTTCATTCGAAATACACTTCAAAATCATAACTCAGCTTGAACGAAAAGTTTCACGTCAAATTCAGATACGTTCACAAATTTACCAACAAATGCCTTCATGTTGAATCAACTCTTTTTTGTGTGTTTCAAATCCACAAACATTGAAACAGACGCTTAGCTTAAAACTTCAAAAATCAAATGTGCTTTTTTCTCAGAATGAACATACTAATCAACTTCGCCCAAGCTATGCTAGTTGAAGCCTAAAATCGAAATGGTAAATAGGACACTTAACTCGAATGGGCTTTCCACATTTTGCTGCATGAGTTTTGATGATATTCCTCAAGTGTTGCAATCTTCCATGTAGAAAGTTGAAGGCTTTACAATCAGGTATAAACCCCATAGATATGGAAACAATATTTCTTTTTTTGAAGGGCTTGAATTTTGCCTGATCGCTCGCGTCAGAGTTGCTGTTTCATGACATCAGAAACAATTGCACCATTAACTCTCACATATGTACGAGTTTTATCAAACTGCCCCTCGTCAAAGCGCAACTTACGAAGAACAGGTGCCAATTAACAGATAACAGGTCCATATTGTCTGAATTTCATTGCAGTTCATTCAGCAGTAAGCTAATCACGTTGCACCACCATATGCACCTATCTCAATAGAATTTAACAGCATTTTTATGATCACTCAAATGAAAGAGAATTTGCGCCAACAGGATAATTGAGCACGAATCAAAACTATTTAACTTATTTGTGATGCTGAATAAAAGTTCAAAGCGACCAACTTAAGTGAAAAGAGGTAAAAAAGTAGTTTGTGCATAGTAAACATTTTTACAGGACCAAATTGACTCAATGACGAGAAAAGTGGAGCTTCCTCTTTCTTTTGTGGACGGAGAGTCGGAGGGCCACAAAAGTTTTTTTACCACATTGATCTATCATAACATAAATGAAGATGATATAATATTTCCAAACCTGTGGAGAGGGAAAATATGTCTCCAAGCTTCAACTTTACAAGAAGCACGATATGACAAATTCTTACCTCACAACAAAACAAGGAAAATCCGGACGAAGACAAGAATAGATGCAACTGTTCCACCAAATAGGAAATACTGTAGAATAGTTCTCCTCCTCCTGGGACTTAGGATCCTGAAGTAGTGTATGATCACCTCTGAGATGGCCTCACCATCGAGGAAATAAACCTGGGAAGAAGCAGAGGCAATCATAAAACATCAATGGCATATAAGTTGAAGTAACTGTTGTCCACTGTTTTAGGATTGAATACATATTATGACACAATAATCACAGATAAGAAGCATCCAAAATAAAATGGTCATTATCTGCAATAGATTGCTAAATATAGTAAATGGGTCAACAAACTGACTTTACAACGGCATGTATTCTAGTGTCATCTAATGACCAAGACGACGACAACAACAACAAAAACAACAACATACTCAGTGAAATCCCACAAGAGAGGTCTGGGGAGGGTAGAATGTACGCAAACCTTACTACTACCTCGTGGAGGTAGAGAGACTATTTCAAAAAAAACCTTGGCTCAAGTGCAACAAATCCCGGTATAGAGAAGGAGACAACGAAGAGAATTTACCAAATTACAAGGAAACAGTGCAAAGTCTACCAGAGAAAAGCCAAAACAACAATAAAATCATGTGATAATCGAAATTCCATAACAACATACTAGGGTAGATTAGTAAAAGAACAATAATAAACAATGATAAAAATAAAAACAAGAACTACAATATTACAACTAGCATCATCGCAAACACCAACCACCCTAGGCAAGACAATACTACACTACCTACTAACCTTCTACCCTAATACGTGTCGATGGAGTTCTGAAGAGCACGAATAGAGCAGACTTGGAGTGGTTGACTAGCTTGTTCAATGTCATTTTAAGACTGCTAAGATGCTCGAGGAATGGAGGTGGAGTACAATGGATCCGTTGTGCAAGAACAAGGTTGATATACAAAATTGCAACAATTACAGGGCCACAGGGGTATTAAGTTATTAAACCATACTATGAAAGTTTGGGTGAGAGTGGTGTAGCTGAGAGTGAGAAAGGGTGTGTCTATTTCTAAGAATTAGTTTGGATTCATGCCAGGGCGATCGACCACAAAAGCCATCCATCTTGTGAGGAGACTGATGGAGAAGTATTGGGAAAGAAAGAGGAATTTACATATGGTGTTCATTGACCTTGAGAAAGCTTATGATAAAGTCCCGAGGAAAGTCTTGTGGCAATTTCTGGAGGCAAGAGGTGTATCGGTGGCCTACATTAGGGCGATAAAGGAATTGTACAAAGGAGCTAAGACGCGGGTACGAATGGTGGGAGGAAACTCGAAGCACTTCCCTGTGGAGATGGGAGTACACCAGGGGTCGACTCTTACTCCGTTTCTATTTGCCTTGGTAATGGATGTTTTGATGCGAGACATTCAAGATGAGGTACCGTGGTGTATGTTATTTGCATATGGCATAGTATTGATTGATGAGACACGCAATGGAGTTAATGTTAAGTTAGAGGTGTAGAGACAAACTTTGGAGGCTAAAGGGCTACAAAATCATCTTACGAACAGCAATAACAGATATCTAGAAGTACTGATAAGAACTCATTAATTGCTATGAAGGGGGAAAGAGATGAGACAGCTGAGCATGAAAACTGAGAAGTAACAACTAACAACTATGAAGAGCCAAGGAAAGCCCTAGAATGAGGTTTCTTTCTTCAGCATAGTCCTAGAACAAAGCTCACTAGGGTCTCAATATAATGAAACAGACACATCGAAGTTTCCAAATTGTCCTACACTTCCATTCATCCTCTCTTTTGTCGTGTAGGAAGATGCCTGCAGGAAAATTTTATGAAGTGTCTCAAATTTATTAACACATCCGGATCACATTTTTAAGTTCAACCAGGTTCTTACCTGACTTCCAGATTTGGATGCCCTCACCACTCTCATAAAAGACACATTTACTTTTGATGCAGCTCATTTGTGATCTCGTTAAACCATTTACATGGACTTTTGGTGCTGGACATATGTCATACAGGAAATGCATACATTAAATTTCTAGCAAGTCATTTATATACGCATTTAGGTACCCAATCCATGTCTACATTCAAATAAGTGTCTGACAAAGAGAGGAGATCTAATGCATTGCCTGATATATTTCAAGCAAAAATGGCCCACTTTAACAAAAAGCATTGGCCTCAACCTAGTATAGTTTTGCAGATGTGATGTCATCTTATTTGCCACCCCCAATAGATATTGGATTAGGTCTGATTAGTTTTGCACAACTTGGATTGGGTTTGATGCAGTTGTTACTGGTAGTTTCTCTAGGAACTTGGTTTAACTTTCTATACGAAATAGGGAGGGGTTGAATGTGAATTATCGATCTGGGGTCTTCTATGTGAAGTCAAATTCAACAAAGTTCTAAGATGGATGGATATGAATTGTTATGACAGTTAAAAAGGACAGCCCGGTGCACTAAAGCTCCCGCTATGTGCAGGGTCCGGGGAAGGGCCCGACCACAAGGGTCTATTGTACACAGCCTTACCTTGCATTTCTGCCAAAGGTTGATTGTATCCAAACATTTGTGAGCACTCTTGTCATGCATCCTGATAAAACCATGGATATATAAACATACATGCTGAGTATTTTTTTGTAGACCAATCCAAAGCATTAAGCCATAGTGGAGGAGGAGGACATTCTAGTTTCCTTGTGTAATGGAGTTGTTGAGACAAGAGTGAAGATGTCTCAGCAAGTCTTGACAACTTCTAACTCTAATTTTTATTTCAGTACTAACCCAACTTATTTGACCGTTGGTCAAAGTGAATATTTCATGCAAGAAAGTGGAAAGGATTTTTTTGAGATTGGTAACTGTTTCTATTTCTGTAAATCAGTACATGGGTTGTACTGAAAACCATATTTACATAATGAACTCTAAAGGTACTGTCCTATCCCTATAATGTGTCTAAAATATCAATGATAGAGACAGTGTCATTAGAGTAAATCTGATTACACCCAAAACACAAAGTTAAAATACAATTCAGTTTTACTTGCTGCATATTACTTTCCCTGTTCTCAAAAACTCTAAGATTTCTCTCTTTCCAAATAGTCCACCAAATAGTAGCAGGAATGATTCTCCAGTTACTTCTGTTCTTTGCTTGTGATCCTGCTTCTTCCCAACTGTGTAAGGCCTCTGAAATTCTACCAGGCATGGCCCATGAGATGTTTTTGAGCCTTAGGAATTAGACTCCACAATTGGCCAGTGACCTTATACCGGATGAACAAGTGATTGACTGTCTCTGTCGTTTCCCCACAAAAAAAACATATAGAACATAGTGGAATCCCCCTCTTCATCAAATTATCCTGTGTTGACACAGCTTCCTTAGCCAGTAACCACACAAAGCAGGCCACTTTGTGTGGGATCTTGACCTTCCAGATGTGTTTCCGGGGCCATTTAGGTGCCAGCATAATTGGATGGTTCAACTTCCTATATGTTGCACTTACTTTAAAAGTCCCTTTACATTTCCCCAACCACTGCAATATGTCCTTCCCTGTTTCCAAGCCATTAAATTATTCAATGATGCTGAAGAATTCTGCAACTCTCGGAATTTCCCAATCATTGAGGTGCCTTCTAAATACAAAATTCCACCCATGAGTGGTCCATAGTTCAGCTATTGTACTCTGCTGCTGAGAAACCAAATTGTGTATATCTGGGAAGAGTGTCTCCATAGTTCCCACCTCATGTCAGTCCTCCTTCCAAAATCTAGTTTTAGTGCCATCTACCACTTTAATCTTGGTGTTTGGTTTGAATTCATTCCAGAGTGATCTAATAGATTTCCACAAACTAACACCATAGGGTGTGGTAACTTCCTTTGTCATCCAATTGTCACTCTCCTCATATTTTGCTTTTATGACTGTGCCCCATAAATTCTGATTATCATTGGAGTACCTCCAAAGCCACTTCATTCTCAAGGTTTTGCTTTGATTCTTCAGGTTCTTTATCCCCAAACCTCCAACTCTCTTATCATTAATCACTTTTTCCCATTTGACTAAGTGATACCCCTTCCTTTCCTTGTTGCCTTGCCACAAAAACTTTCTCCTTATGCTGTCCAACCTACTAATGACTCCTTGGTGGGATAGGAAATAAAGACATCATATATGTTGGAAGCGCATCAAGCACAGAGTTGATCAGAGTCAACCTTCCTCCAAGTGAGAGGTACTGAGACTTCCACCTTGCTAGTTTCATCTCACACTTCTCAATCACCCCATTCCAAATTTCCAAGGATTTGGATTTGGATTTGGCCCCTAAAGGCAGACCCAAATAAGTAGTTGGAAGAGCACCTACTTCACCCCCAAGAATTAATTTCAGATTCCCCATATCTGTCACTTCATTAACTGGATACAAGAAGCTTTTCCTCCGGTTAACATGAAGTCCAGACATTCCTTCAAACAAGACCAGAATCAGTCTCATAGTTTTGAGGTTGTTCTCTTCAGCATCACAAAATATCAGAGTATCATCTGCATATTGTAGATGAGTTATCTCTAGGCTTTCCCTTCCAACTCTAGCCACTTCAAAACCTCTTAACCATCCTTCTCTGTTTGCATTCTTAATCATATTGTTGAGTTCCTCCATGACTAATAAGAAAAGGAAAGGTGATAAGGGATCACCTTGCCTTAAGCCCCTTTGTGCACTAAAAAAACCTTGCTGGAGAGCCATTTACAAGCACTGAGAAGCTCACTGAAGATATGCAATAGTTAATCCATTGTCTCCATTTGAGGCCAAAACCCATCCTCTAGCATACCCATAAGAAAATCCCAGTTGACATGGTCATATTCTTTCTCAATATCTAATTTGCATAGAATGCCTGGTTTTTTCACACTTAACCTAGAATCTATAGCTTCATTAGCTATGAGAACAACATTCATAAAACGAGGGACTCTTTAAAATTCATACCAATACTTCAGGAAATGCTCTCAGGCACATTCCCCAAAAACTCTCTCTCCTACTTTCTAGGAGAGAGAAAATCCTCTTTCCGGTAGTTCGCCTGAGATCTACCATTTTCTTCCAAAAGCTACCCTTTTCTTTATTGTATTCTCCACTCTTCTTCTGCAGCTATGGGGGAAAATAGGATATATTTTAATGCTGGTTTCAAATCCTTCGACATCACGAAGTGGAATGCTGAGGGTTCTGTTTGGTATGAGTGGGTGGAGAGAAGTCGAAGAATGATGAGAAGAACAATTATAAGCAACAAGGCAATGGAGTGGATTTGCTCACTGCTTAGAGAAGCATCCACTGATAACAAGAATAATATAAGGAGATGGAGGTTTGCTGACAGAAAAGAGGAGTTTTTCTGTACTAGAAAACATAACGAATATGGGAGATATATGAGCAAGTGCCTCCCAGAAACAGGTTATTTGACCTACATCTACTATACAGAGCTGTTTACACCTACAACCTTGTAAGGTGGTCACCGATGGTAGGATGTACATTGAATTCCATTATCAAGAAAGTGAAATGGATTAGAGCAGTCGGGGTTCCACTACATCTCTGGTCTCACAAGGTCTTCTATGAAATTGGCCAAATATGTGGGGGTTGGGTAGCCACAAAAGAGGAGACAGAAATCAAGAACCATTTGAAGGGGACAAGAATTCTAGTGCCTAACGACGGGAGAGGTGTGGCCAAATTTTAGGTGGAAAGATAGGGAGCTTCCCACCACGTATTATGGCATGCCTTTGGGAGCTAAAAGTAAATCCTTGAGTATCTGGAACTCTGTGGCGGAGAAATGTGAAAAGAAGTTGGTTATTGGAGAAGTCAATACTTATCCTTAGGTGGTAGAGTCACATTGATCAACAGTGTCCTTGAGGCCATGCCAACTTACATGATGTCCCTCTTTCCTATGCCTGGGAAGATCATTAAAAAGTTGGATGCTATCAGAAGAAATTTTCTCTGACAAGGTAATGAAGAAGGGGATAAGAAATATCATTTGGTCAAGTGGGATGCTGTTATAACCAACAAAAAAGGGAGGTTTGGGAATTAAGAATTTGAAAGCCCACAATAAGAGCCTTCTGTTAAAATGTCTATTGAGACTAGCAACAGATGATCAGGGCTTAGGGAAGGAATTTGCCATTGCAAGATATGGACAGGAAGGACCATGGACTACGAAGGAGGTTAGTATTCCTTATGGTGTGGCTCTATGGAGAACTATTAGTAATCAGTGGCCAAGAATGTGGAGTAATTATGTTATCAATGTGGGAAATGGGAGAAAGACCCTGCTCTAGAATGATATATGGGTGGGACAAAGACCTCTGAGACAACAGTTTCCATACATTTACACTCTCAGTCAGCAGAAAATGGCTACAATTCTAGAAGTCAGAAATGAACAAGACTGGAACCTGACCTTCAGAAGGTTCCTCAATGATTAGGAAGTGGAGAGAATGACTCAATTCTATAACACCTTGGAACAAGCCAAGAACCTCACATGTGAGGAAGACAAACTGATATAGAAGTTGGACAAAGATGGCAAGTTCAAGGTGAAATCAGCCTATGAGTTACTGGACATCTCAACTCAAACCAAGGATTTGTGGCCTTGGAAGCTGATCTGGAAAGAGAAGATACCACATAAGGTGGCTTGCTTAACATGGCTTGTTGCAAGACAAGCTGTTTTGACTCGAGACAACTTAATGAAAAGGGGAAGAAAATTATGCTCCAAATGCTTTTTTTGTGAATCTGAGACAGACAATTAACCATCTTTTTTTGCATTGTAAAGTGACTGAGAAACTATGGCAGTGTTTCATTAGCTTGAGGGGTATTAGATGGACCATGCCTAGGAATACTGCAGAAGTTCTAGCATGTTGGATTAGAGATGGAAATCAGTCAGGACAAAAGGAGAGATGGAAGATTGACCCTGCCTACATCTGGTGGACAATATGGAGGGAGAGAAATCAGAAAAGTTTTGAGACCAAGAGCATCCCATTCCAAAGCATTAAAATGAATTATGAACTGTTCAGTGACCTTTTACTTTTGGTGTATCCACACTGTACCTAAGGATCTAGGGGACATCACCCTATTCTTAGATAGTTTTCAAGGAGATAGATTTTTCGATTCTTTTTGACAACCCTTCTACACTTTTGATTTAATGCCTACAGGAGTACACTATTGGTGTACTTCTCTGTATATATTAACTTTCTCAAAAACAAAATCATGATGCATTACCATATAGCCTGGCAGTGGATGATGTTACCCTTCATGTTATCATATTACATTTAGTACAATTCCATATGTTTGATCCTTCCATGCTATGATTATGATTCTCGGTTGTCCTTTTTACTCAGGTTATGTATATTCTTCCATAATGCATATAGTACAATTCCATATGTACTTACGTCCCTTTTGTCGAAGCACTGCATTGTTTAATAATGCAAACTCAGGTACTCAAACAAACGATCGAGCAATACGCTAGGTTCCTTACGTTCAGCTATTTGGTGAGCCCCACTTTCTCGTGGAGCGTAGTCTTTATTTCAGCTTTTCAAGTTTGCTTATAGGTATGTCGAGCCCCTTGTCCTGGGAAAAAAATGTATGAACAATGTATTCATGTCATGTTAGAGGCTTCATAGATTATTCGCATCTAAAATGTTCAATGATATAAGCTTGGCAAATCTTTATATTTATGGACTATTACTTCTTGATTTAAGTGAAGGCTTTTGAATGGAAATTCTTTCATGAAGAACTTTGCTTATGATATAAATATCTTTTTTTCTCTTCCATATATGTTATCAGTTATGTCATGTAGTTAGTTCGCTTAGGCAAATTAAGGCATCGATTGACAATCTCGTCTATGCCCAAGGTCTAGGCATGACAGGTGAGCTTCACAAACTGGGAAAATTTGAGGTTTTAATATAGGTATTAAGCCAAAATAAAAGGAAATGGCATATGTGGCATCTATGTCAGCACAATTGTGTTACTCGCTCTCTCTGATCCTGTTTGCCACGAAAGTGGATGGGAATTCAAAAAAAAAGTTGGCATCATCCAGTTCAAAGATCTAGATCGAGACCTTTGCACGCATTTAGGGCCAAAAGCGTAGATCAAAGATGAGTTGGAGCTAGTGGAGAAAATAGAAAAGTGGCAAGTCAAACATTTCTTGAGAAAAGCATTCCTCGGACTCACTATTTCCGCATTGATGATGACTTGGTCATGGTTGAACTCGGGGAATCATATTCATTTGTAGTTCCACAGGCCATTGCATTAATTAGGTGATTTAGCATAGCTTCTGGCTGAGGTGCTATCAAAGTGCCCCATAGACAGAGCTCCTTTCTTGACAAATCTCCAGATTTTATCAAGATAATCAGGCCAACCAGTATCTAACGAAAATTCTGGTACTATACTAAGTCTCATTTTTGCTTGAGTTGCATGGCAATCCTAAGCTATCCCGGAAGATCATGAAAGAGTAAGTGTTCTTCTTCACCCATTTGTTGCTGACATCTCCTGACCTGTCTGAGACAAAGGGCAATACTTGGTAAATTCAGAACATTATCAATCTACTCAAATGTATCTTACTTACAAAATTTGGGTTTCCTCTCAAACCAAATGACCTACTTAGCGGAATTCTCCGTAATATCAAATGAATTATGTCCAACGATAAAAAGCTTTTGTTTTCATGGTGAGAAGAGGGGACCCATTTTCTAGATGATCACCTGAGGAAATGATCACTTGGAAACTAAGATTTTGGATGGGTCAGAATTTGAGATGCTAATAAAGGCTAGAAGTAAGGGATTGTTGAGGTTTGGTGTTCTGTGAGAGTTGGTGCAGTTTGCATCACCATATCTCGAGTCTAGAGAAGAGGAGGACCATTTTGCCTATTATATTCCACCAATAGACATTCCTTCAACAGTTATTCTTTTATTCTACAAAATACACCTATAAATCAAGAATGTAGACTGAAAAATGGAACAAAGAATAGATAGAAAAAACACAGCAAGAATGAACAAAAAGGAGAAACAAAACAAGAAGACCAAAAGCAAATCAGAAGAAAAGAACTCCTAGGAAACAGCAAGAAAGAGTCATCGTATAGAAAAAGAAAAAAGAAAGATGCAAATCAAGAGGAGATATAAGGAAGTAGTAAATGAAGCGGTATTATAAATCAAAAAGAAGACGAAGACATGAGCAATAAAATTGGAGTTCAATCCAAGTACTCAAATAGTAAATGTCCTACTCTCTCATCCTTTCTCTTTCTTTGAACTTAAAGTTAGATGAAAGAACACAACCATTTTATGCAAGGATCACGTTGCACCTAGCTATATGAAAAGCAGGCTTTATTTGTGTCACATCACTTAAGTCATATGAAGCAATAAAATGACAACTTTCTTAGCATCACTCTATTGTTTCCTCCTTAATAGTAATAAAAGATTCTGTGATTGTAGCACTTTCAGTCCAGTGGATGCTTCATAATTTGTTGTTTGCAGCTAATTACTATAGCAAACAGTATTTTCTGAAAAACCATTTAGTTTGTGGAGTCTATATAAGGTTAGTAAGAAGTAGTTCAGATGAGGTACAACATTTTTTCCTACAAGGTTTAGCGAATCTTTTTTGGAGTATGATTAGGACATAATCTATTCCTAGTATGTAATACTTTCAATTCAATGAATTAACCCTATTAGATAATAATGCTAGCAAATTTCCTTCATTTATTGTTGAAAAAATCCTAAACTTGAGTATACTAAATCCCAGTGCTTTTTCCCTCTCGTCTTTCCATAAAATCACCACGGTGTCTCCAGCCTTAAATAGGCCTTGATTTTCATGGTTATCAAGCTCTTTTCATGTTTAATCTTTTCTAAGAAATTATCTATCATAAGACTCATTTAATCCAATAACTTTCTATCCTTCTGGGGCCAAATCAGCACAATTCTGAAACCTTCAAGCTGTTGCAAACTTCCCAACAGAAACAGAAATGGTAGTTCCTAACAACAACACTTTTGAGGTTTAATTGGATCTTCACAGCAAAAGATATGACAGATATGACCACATGCAGGCTCATAAACATCGGAAACAGAGAGTTATGTTTTCAATATGAATACATACCGGCAAGCTGTTGAGAAGTGCAAGTGTCAAAGAGACGTGAAAGGTGAACATCAAAAGCCTTTCCAGTACATAAGGAAGATGTGCACCAAATTTAGCTGACCAACGAGGTTGATATGAGGTCAAGAGAACTGAATGCTTTATTGAAATTACATCACCCACAAAAACAAAGGTCTTAACACAGGGGTTCTCCCTGGAGTTATCATCATTGATCACGTGTTTTCTTCCAAGTTGCGAGCATTGTAGGGGAGAAGGGCTTGAATATGTGATCTCCACCCATGCTACACCGGTTGACAAAAGTGGAAGAAAGCATGCTCCTTCCTGCACCAAAACATCAATTTTTCACATATTCAAATGCATTGTGTGTGGTTGTGTTTAATTTAATCGCATAAGTGTATTACAAACTACAGGAGCAATATTTCAAGGCAGTTCATGACAATCATGCACAACTGGCAAACTGATACAAAGGTGTAGCTTCTGGTCTCAATGGGAGAACACTGAATTGCATACCTTGGAACACAAGCAGCTGCTCCTATTACTATGAAGTCTGCCCCAACCATCACCACATTTCTCAAGCTTCAAGACATCCTCAGCATAAAAGCAACGGAGTACACCTCCATCCCTTTGATGGTTAACCTCAAGAATGTCATCATCAGGCATGGCCTGGTCCAAGCATGGAATTGTTATAAATGCACTTAGTTCATCAGGACAAGAAGCTCCGTTGCCTTCCAACGAAACATGTTTGCCTTCTTCAACCAAAGAATGGGGAATACAGTATCCTTTAGCAATACTTCTTTTCATAGGGTTCTCAAGAAGGCTGTGATTCTGAGAGTTTTGATAAGAGTGTTCAGCTAATACAGAAATAATTTGTGACCACTCCTGAGCATTATTGATGCGGAAATCATCCAATGACATAATGACATCACCAGGAGACAAATGGCCAGACAATGGCGATGTTGGAGACACATCCAGTACCTGCTCAAGATCATGTGATTGCAACCCATTAGCTACAATAATGCCTAATTAGGTCCCCCAAATTAGCACACTGCTGTACAAGAATTAATCCTCAGTTACCATGGGACCTTCATCATGAATGTAAAATGGATACAAGATCAAGGGTTGAAGGAATAATGCCCAGGCACAAACAGCACAAAGCTGAAAGGTAATAAACCCATTAGTTCAAAAAGTACAAATATGATAAACAAATGGAGATCGACTAGCATTCTTTAACAACTAAGAGCTGCTATAAGCACCCACAACTGCATTATGCCAAACGCCAGCACAGTATATTCGAAGAGCAGGAACTTTGGATAATGCCTGCAGTAACTCATGATCGAATGCCAGTAGAGCACCTGGAAATAATACAGCCAAAAATACAGCAATGTACTCCATCTGTATGCCCTCACTGCTTTCCCAGAATGCAGTGCCTACAGAAGCAGTTGTGAGATTCATGTACTGCCACTGCTATGTCTCAAAACATGTAAATTGATCAGGTTTGCACATACTAGTCAGCCAAATGTAGAATCAAAGTCCAAAGATGATGAAGAATACCCTGATATTACATAACCAGCACTACCTAAATGCCTAATGTTCAAGTATGTGATATGCTCTGATCCAGTTGACTTTCCTAACAGTATATCTATTATTCGCAGAGCAGCGATGAGGCTTATACACCAAGATTTCATAGAAGCTACTAATCATGTGTAGCAAAATAGCACCTTAAAAAAAAGATATTTGAGAATGAATTGCTTGCTTATTCCCAACCTTTTCAAAAAAAAAAAAAAACTTGCCTATTTCCTCGAGCATGTTGGGATTATATAGTGTCTACAAGTAATCCCAGAAAGAAAAGGAAAGGATTCAAGTGATCCTAAAAAGGAAAAGAAAATAATTACTAATAATTTCTAATCCTATTTACACAATTATAGAGATTCTCTAAACCTTTTTTGTATATACAAAGTATTGAAGAGTCCCACATCGTTTGGTGAAGAGTTAGGTGATTTGCAGTTTGTAGATTGCAGATTAAGAAAGAACAAAAAGAAAGACATCCGCAAAACAGAGGAGAAAGAAGAAGCAACGAGAAAAAAGAAGCAGAAAGAAGGAGACGATGTACCAGAAGTCTGAAGCCACCTGAGCCCTGAAGTCTGAAGAAGAGAGTTGACTAATTTTACATTTTATGTTTTAGATTGCTGAGTCAGTTTATTTTTTCTTTACAAAAGGCGACGCCTCTCGCCAAAGGCACTAAGGCAAGCGCATTTCACAACACTGCCTCAACCAGTATACGAGCATATGAAATTCTGTCCATGTTGGCTGTGAATTCATCTGTATAGAGTGGTCTTCCAACTGCACTAACAACCTCGGTCAATGCTTCTCTTGACCAGTATCCCACAGGAAGTCTACGGAGCACAACACAAAGAGGCATAGTGGTGATGCAATCCAGATTAAATTCGAAGTTTATCTCCTAGTCGTGAATCACAAATGGCTTGTTGTGAAAGGTATAACGGCCAGCCTGCTTGACCTTCGCACACTTCTCCACTGATTCAAACCTGAAGATGAAGTATCCATCATCATGCAGTAGTATCTGGGGTTTGCTCGGAAAATACCAAGCAGTTGAGATAAAACTCTCCATAAATTTACATACGGAGTATCCCCGAAATATATCCTATGATGGTCGACTTCCAGTACTCTTCTTGTTCCATTAAATCATCCTTCTCAATATTCAGATAGATTTTTCCTCCCTTAGTACATGGAGGAACGTAAGAAAGAGATTTACCTTTCTGTGCTATTCAATTCTCCCTGAAATCAGATTTCTCCACAAGAGTTGGCCGACCAGAGGTGCCCGCCTCCGATAACTGAAGTCGTCTAGCCGTTGGCTGAGACCCAGAAGTAGGCTCACCAAAGGATTTAAGATGTAGAGACTTCTGAGAATCTGAATCAGAATGAGGATCTTTGTTCCCTTCCATAATCGATTTAACTTGAGGTGGAATGAAGCTACCAAAGGTGATCGAGTGTAGTCTACAGCTCAGCCCGTCCTCTGGAGTGACCAATTACATCATCGTTGTAGCTCCCTTGCCAGAATTTTGGATCGAAGTCATGATGTTTCCTCAGTCACTTCATGTTAGCAAATCCTAGCCAAAATGCACCGAGAGAGAACCATATTCTAACCTTGAATCCCCTCCATTTCCGAAAAAGAACTTTTAGAGTAGGGACTCAAACTTTTGGCTCTAGTAAAAGATATTTTAGAGCAGATAGAAAGAATTTCCAAATGCTCCTTTCACTACATATTTCTGAACAAGTTCCTGGATAACAAGCCGTAGGGACTCGAAGTCTCAAACCTTAGGTTTTGATAGAATTAAGATCAAAGGATGGGGTCAGTAACATGTAACAACGCTGGTCAGGGAAGAGATAGTACACCATAACAGCTGCTAGAGAGATGAACGATGCTTGAACGGAAAGATGAGCACCAATTGTTGGTCAGAGGAGTTGTGCTAGACACCGAAAGGAAGAAGAGAAGAAGAAAATGTGGTCAGACAGGCAGCACACATTGGCTGGCGGTGCCTACCCGTAGCGGAAGCTATTATGGTCTCTACCCAAATCTTAGAGGCTCACATAGCATGTAAAACGTTAAGAGATTTGAGAATGAATTGCTTGCTAATTTCCTAATGCATGGGGTTTACAGTGTTTACAAGTAATCCCACAAAAGAAAGGGTAGTATTCAAATAATTGTAAAAAGGACGGAAAGTAATTCCTAATAATTTGTATTTAGACAATTATAGGCATTCTAAACCTTTCCAATATATACAAGGAATGGGTTCTTTCCATATTAACAATTTCCTAATTCTTAGCAAGTACAAAAAATTTAAGCATCCTATCCTAGAGATTTTGTGATTCTGAACTCTTTCTTTAGGGTAACTAATATCTTTATTACCAACTCGTATAATTGCAGCTCAAGAAGAAACCAACTGCTAATCACATGCCTGGACAGGCCCAGTATGTGTACTATACTTTCCACTCCACAAATGGATTATCTAAGTCAAATTAATTAACTAGCATAACAGTTTCAGCTTGTCTAATCCTCTAGTTAATTTCCTGCTCATACTTGCTTTAACAAAGACTTATTGTACAACCAACTTCACTAAAGCTTCACAACTTCTTTTGTTTTGGCAGACAATTTGAATCCTCACCATTCATAAATGGTATACTGTTGCAGAAATTAGCATTCTAAAGACAGTAGCAGCAATGTTCTTGCCATTCTAGAATGAGGTGTTTGATCCCTGGCATTCGCTGAAAGGAAAGATTCCAATTACATTGGTTGAACCACCATTTTCTTGGAATAAGAAGAAAACATTGTTTTTGTTTTTGTGTGAGATTAAGAACAAACAAGATTCTTTGGGAAGGAAATAGTTTGTTCTTAATTGAAACAAAGAAAGTGAAGGAACTTTTAGATAAAAGAGAAACTTTTTTAGCAGAAAGAATTAAGAGGAAGAAGTAGTAGAAGAGGAAGAAAAAGAAATTTTAAGAGTAGGGACTCAAACCCTTGGTTCTGATTTCAGAGTAGGGACTCCAACTTTTGGCTCTAGTAAAAGAATTTTTAGAGTAGACAGAAAAAAATTTCAAATGTCCCTTTCATTACAAGTTCCTGGATAACAAGTTGTAGGGACTCAAATCTTAGGTTTTGATAGAATCAAGATCAAAGGATGGGGTAGGCAGCAAGTAACAATGCTGGTCAGCGAAGAGATAGTGATAGTAACCAGAAGTAGAGAACCGAAGAAATAGAACAAAGCAAGTTAATTTACTGGTAATAGTTTGTGCAAGAATCATAAACACAATTATACCAATAAAGTTGTCCGTATGGAGAAGACAAGACTCCAGAATACAGTAGTTCTAATTCTGAATTACATACCCCAAATAACTAATCCTAATTACATATTTATAGAAAACATAATAGGATCAGACTGACACCATAAACTACAAACTAGGAATAATAACTGCTAGACCAGCTGCTGGAGCAAATCAAGGGAACAATTGCTAGGACAACTGCTGTAAGTGTTTGTCCAGAACTCTTCAACTCTTTATCCTTTTGTTGGTATTTTCTTCTGAATTATCTCTTGAGAGGCGGGTTGGTATCAGTGCACCCCCACTTGAAAAGATGCCTTGTCCTCGAGGCAGAAAAAAGGAAATTGAACAGCAAGCAAGTCATAGTCTTCCCAACTAGCCTCTTCAACAGGTCAACGATGCCATTGAATAAGTAATTCCAGAGTTGGCACTCCCGATTCTTTCACCCAACGATGCGATAAAACTTTTTCAGGTCTACCATGAATTCTAATTCACCCGATAGTGGTAAGGGTGGAGGGGAAGCAATATCAGAACCATGAGCCGGACGAAGCAGCGAGACATGAAAAATAGGATGTACCTTGGATGTTTGAGGCAGCTGCAATTCATAAGAAACAGGACCAACTCTGCTAACAATTTTGTATGGACCATAATATCGAGGTGAAAGCTTCTCATTAAGACGTTTGGCTAAACTCTTCTGCTGATAAGGTCGCAAATGAAGGAAGACAGCATCACCCACATTAAAAGACAAGTCACGCCGCTTGGAATCAGCTTGAGACTTTATTCTGGATTGAGCCTTCATGAGATTGGAACATAGTACCGCTAACATTTGATCTCGTTCCACAAGCTGCTGTTCAAGTTCAGCAATTTTAGTTTCTCCATGAACAAAGGGATGCAAGAGTGGTGGTTCCCTCCCATACACAATCTGGAAAGGAGTCATTGGCGGAAGAATGGTATCCACTGTTGAAAGAGTATTCAGCCCAAGATAGATATTGAAGCCATGATTTGGCTTGTCATGAGCAAAACAGCGTAAGTAAGTTTCAATGCATCGATTGACCACCTCCGTTTGACCATCAGATTGGGGATGATAGGAAGTACCCATACGTAGACGAGCGCGACTAAGGCGAAAAAGTTCCTGCCAAAATGCACTTGCGAAGACAACATCACGACCTGAAAGAATGGACCAGATGTAAACCATGCAACCTAACAATTTCCTAAAAGAAAACCCCAGCAACTGTTTTAGCAGTAAAGGTGAGATAAAGCAAGAAAATGGCTGTATTTGCTAAACCTGTCAACCACCACAAGAATAGGATCAAAGCCATTAGAAGGAGGAAGTCCAACAATGAAATCGAGGGAGATATCCTCCCAAACTCTTTTAGGAACGGGTAAAGGCTGTAAGAGACCAGATGGAGCTACCGTTTCATATTTCTGTTGCTGGAATATCAAACAATTCTGGACAAACAACTTAACATCATGCTTCAAACAAGGCCAGAAAAAAATTGCAGACACCCTTTTGAGAGTGGAGAACCATGTGACTGCTAAAATCTTGGCTTTGAGCTCAGGATAATCAGGAATAACCAGCCGAGATTTGTAGTAAAGATGATTAGCATACAATGAGAAATCAGGATGAACTGACGGATCAGAAGAAAGTTGATCTCGAATCTGCCTAGTACATGGATCAGCTTCAATTGCTTCTGTCAAATCACTGAAATCTAATGGAATAGGCATCACCAAAGTAAGAAAATCAGCATGTTGAGGGCGACGAGATAAGGCATCAGCTCCTTCGTTTTCACTTCCTGACTTATAGAAAGTAGTGAAATCAAAAGGAAATAATTTAAACAACAAGTGATTGTTGTTCAGCAGTAGTCACCCGCTGATGCAAGAGATACTTTAGGCTACAACAGTCAGTAGCGACAATAAAATGCCGACCCAAAAGATAATGCTTCCATTTTTGCAATACAAGGACCAAAGCCAACAATTCACGATCACAAGTAGATTTAATGCGACTAGAAAAGGAAAATCCCTTACTGAAATAGGCAATTGGATGACACTGCTGCAGTAAAATAGCCCCTACGCCATCAGATGAAGCATCACACTCAACTGTAAACTGTTGAGTAAAGTCGGAAAGATGAAGCACCGGTACTGATGTCAAGATCCTCTTAAGATTTTGGAAAACCTCTTCTACTTTTGCATGCCAGGAAAAAGCATCTTTCTTGGTCAATTCTGTTAAAGGACGAGCGATGATCCCATAGTTCTTAACAAAGCGCCTATAATAACCCATGAGACCTAAGAAACCGTGAAGTTCCTTGACATTCTTAGGAACAGGTCATTCCAATATCGCAGATATTTTTTTCGAATCCAAGGCTACTCCATCTTGAGAAATCACATTGACACAAAAAACCAACTTGGTGTTGGCCAAATAAACAATTCTTTGGATTAGAAAAGAAGGAATTGACAGAAAGAAGATGAAGGACTGTTTGAAGGTGTTGTTGGTGTGTTTGAGGGTCAGGACTATAGATTAGAATATCGTCAAAGAACACTAGGACAAATTTTCTAAGGTATGGCCTGAAAAGATCATTTATGGCGCCTTGAAACGTGAATGGTGCATTGGTGAGCCCAAAAGGCATTACGAGAAACTGATAATGGCCTGAATGAGTGCGAAAGGCAGTTTTATAGACATCATCAGGCTGGACACGAAGGTGATGGCATCCTAACAAAGATCAATGTTTGAAAAAATTGTGGCTCCATGTAACTCATCTAACAACTCATCAATATTGGGAATGGAATATTTTTCCGGAACAGTGATCTTACTAAGGCTACAGTAATCCACACAAAACCGCCAAGAATTATCTTTCTTTTTCACTAGCAGAACTGGGTTAGCAAAGGGACTTGAACTAGGACAAACGAAACCAGATTCTAATAACGCTGCAACTTGGTTCTCAATTTCGGTTCTTTGGCCATGTGGGTAACAATAAGGTCTGATGTTTGGAAGTTTACAATTTGGTGACAAAGGAATAGCATGAGAATGTGCTCTAAATGGTGGAAGAGATGTTGGTTCAGAAAACACACACTGAAATTCATCTAAAAGTGTTTGGATTGGATTACCTGGAGCCGCTGATAACATGTTAAAAGATTGGAGGGAAGTCGTGGTTGAATTTGTCGAACTCACGCCTTGCAATTTGTAACGTTTCCCTTGCCAATCGAAAATTATGAACATATCCTTCCAGTTAGCTTGAATAGTATTGAGAGAAGCTAACCATTTAGGGTAGTGATCCTGAGCGATGATAAAGCCCGGAAATTGAAGTTGAAGATTCCGGCAAACTTTATTGCAGCATCTGATGTCGCCATTCCCTATCTGCACACCGAATGTTGGAACTATTTCTACGGGGAAATTATGCTCCTCCACAATGGATCCAGCCACAAAATTATGTGTGGAACCACTATCCACAAGTATTAAAACCTTTTTATGGTTGATTTCACCTTGAAGCTTCATTGTAGCACCAACTGTCCCAAAGTGGCATGGAAAGAAATTTCAGCAATGTCAGTTTCTTGAGGGTTATCACCAGCTACTGCATTGACCTCGTCAACATTTTCCAATTGATCTTCTCTGGTAAGCTCCATGAGAGTTAGTTTCGTAGATTTGCATCTATGACCGAGTGTGAATTTCTCATGGCAACGACAACAAAGTCCTTGTTTCCTAAGATTTCTCCTCTCGGTATCCCATGTTCATGTTTGAAGAGGTTGGGAAGAGGCTGGGTTGGAAGAAACATGGATGTGTTGATTGTGATGGCAGAGGAAGAATTGTTCTAGGTGTTTCTAATAGACTTCAATTGATTTTGTACGGTGGGTCTGATGGTTGGGGTCCAATTAGGCACTATTGCTGCGATTTGGGCCTAATTTATTTTCAAATTCAAGTGCCAAACTCATAGCAGTGTTGTCAAAGGCGCGCTTAGGCCTTGAAGCGAGTCTCAAAACGTGTTGAGCGCTTCGTCTCGCTTTATGTGCGCTTCAGTGTCATCATCAAGCTCCAAGGAATATTTTTCCTAGCCAATGAGCCTCTTCTGAAGAGGTGACACTAAAGAATTGATATTTCACTTTATCTTAATCTTTTTTCCAAGTTCTTTATTCGTAAATTTGTCATCCATGTTTATAATTATTAGTCTTGGACCAAACATATATATATTTATATTTTTTCTCCCTTTGCACCTTTTTCCATTAAAGCCCTCACTTTATTTGTACTTTGCGCTTAAAGCCCCAATGGACCTTGGAGCTTTTTTGCACTTTTCGCCTTTGATAACACTGACTCATAGCCCTGTAAATTGTTCTAGGTTTGTGAATCCTAACATCAGATTTAAGTTCCTCTTTTAACCCATTCAGGAACTGCCCTAAGAGACAGTGATCTGGCCAGTTTGTGACCCTAGATGAACGTTTTGCAAAATTTTGACGATGATACTCATGTATAGAGCTTGTTTGTTGAAAGCTACAAAGGTGCTCGTCGGGATTTTGGAACTCCGGAGGACCATAATTTTCCTACAATGTTTTACAAGCTCTTCCCAAAAAAGCAAAGTTCGCTCACGATTTATCCAAGAGAAGAGATCCTAAAGCATCCCCTTCCAAATACATCGCTGCGATGTCAACTTTGTGTTCCTCTTGAGTTTGATAGTAGCAGAAATATTTTTCTACTTTTAAAATCCATCCTCTAGGATCACCTCCTTCAAATCTGGGGAATTCCATCTTTGTGTATGGCCTCCAGGAAGGATGTTTTGGCGAAGATGGACTATCAATGTCTTCTTCCTTTTCTTGCCAAGCGGATTTTCCTCTATTACGGTTTCGGTGACTAGATTATTCTTGTTGGGGGCACCCAGTCTGGACTTTCAATGTTGCAACATTTGCTGCCAGTGAGCCAATCGTATTTAACTTTGATGCTTTGGCAGATAATTGTTGGGCAAGAGATTCAACATTGGGAACGCCTTCTTGAGAATTAGACATCTGGTATTGACCATGTTGGATCGATCTTCTCTGATATCGATACCAAAACTGATAGTAACCAGAAGTAGAGAACGGAAGAAATAGAACAAAGAAAGTAAATTTACTGTAATAGTTTGTGCAAGAATCTTAAAACACAATTTTACCAATAAAGTTGTCTGTATGCAGAGGACAAGACTCCGGAATACAGTAGTTTTAATTCTGAATTGCATACCCCAAATAACAAATCCTAATAACATAATTATAGAAAACATAATAGGATAAGACTGACACCATAAACTACAAACTAGGAATAATAACCGCTAGACCAACTGCTGGAGAAAATCAAGGGAACAGTTGCTAGGACAACTGCAGTAGCAGTTGTGTTTGTCCAGAACTCTTTAACTCTTTATAATTTTGTCGATATTTTCTTCTGAAGTACGTCTTGAGAGGTGGGTCGGTATCAGATAGTGCACCATAACAGTTGCTAGAGAAATGAAAGATGCTTGAATGGGAAGATGAGCACCAATTGTTGGATAGAGGAGTTGCTAGACACTGAAAGGAAGAAGAAAAGAAGAAAATGTCGTCAGACAGGGAAGCACACATTGCCTGGCGGCGCCCACCCATAGTGGAAGCTATTAGAGTCTCTACTCAGATCTTAGAGGTTCACATATCATGTAAAAATTTGATAGATTTGAGAATGAACTGCTTGCTAATTTCCTATCATTCTAAACTATCTTAACTATCTTTGAAGCTCTGTCCGGTCTACATGTTAAGTGGGGCAAAAGCTTCTTATACCCAGTTAACCATGTACAAAATGTGCAGATTTTAGCTTATATTCTGTGATGTCAGGTGGGTGCCCTACCCACAAAGTATTTGGGGGCCAAGAGCAACTCTATCGAGATATGGAATAATGTGATTGAAAGGTGTGACAATAAACTGGCCAGATGGAAAACTCACTACCTATCTTTAGGAGGAAGATTGGTTCTCATAAATTTGTATTAGACGCTTTACCCACTTATACAATGGCTGTCTTCCCAATGCCTAGAGGGGTAGAAAAGAAAATTGACAAGCTGAGAAGAGATTTCCTCTGGAAAGGAAACAAAGAGAACAAAAGTGGAAATCTGGTGAAATGGCAAGCAGTGACTCTTAACAAGAAACAGGGGGGTTTGGGAATTAAGAATCTGAGGCTTCACAACAAAAGCTTACTACAAAAATGGCTTTGGAGATTCAACACAGAAGATATGGCGAATTGGAAAACACTAATAGCTCAAAAGTATGGGATGCTTAATCAGTGGATTACACTGGAGGTTGATAGTCCACATGGTAGTTTTGTCTGGAAAGCTATCAGGATCCACTGGCAGGAATTTTGGGGTAAGGTGGAGATTTCTGTGGGTGATTGAAGGAAGACAGCATTTTGGGAAGATCACTGGATTGGACAGAGCAGTTTAAAGGTCACTTACCCTGTTCAATTTTCAATATTTCTCCAGGGTAATGCTAGTATCAATCAAATGTGGAATGATCAAGGGTGGAACTTCAATTTCAGGAGGGCACTTAATGAATGGGAAATTGAAATTGTTGCTGCAATGTTACAGTTGTTAGAATCCTTTAATGGAATAAATGAGAGACCAGATAGTCTCAGATGGAAATGGAATAACAAAGGTACCTTCTCAGTCAAATCTGCTTATTGGTACCTAATCAGAGAGGCCAATCAAGCCAAACTGACCTTGGAAGGAAGTTTGGTGTGCAAAAATCCCTATGAAAGTTTCATGCTTCATGTGGCTGGTGATCAGGAAAGCTTGTTTAACACAAGACAAGAAGAGGTCATCAGATTTGTTCAAGATGTCTATTATGTGGGCAGACTGCTGAAAATAATGAGCATCTTTATTTACATTGTAAGACAACTACAAAACTGTGGTACATGTTCTTTTGTATCTTTGGCGTCAATTGGGTTATGCCTGGATCGACATTGAGTCTTCTTAGCAGCTGGAAGAGTGTGGGGAAAAGAAGCGGAGATGAAGATTGGTGGCAAGTTATCCCCGCTTGTATAGGGTGGGTGATTTGGAAGAAAAGGAACTCAAGACAATTTGAAGACATTAGCAGTCCTATCCAGAAGATTAGGATGAATTGTCTTAGTCTACTCCTTTTTTGGTGTAAACAGAATAGGTGGGGAGATTTAGGAGAATTAGTAGATTTAATTGGCAATATATAACTTCTCATCTTTTGAATAGGGGCTCCTGTTTTGGTTGTAATTATATCCTTGTAAATTTCTTAACTAAACATTCTTTTCATTTGTTATGTTATGGTTTAATACAATTTCTTATCTTTGACTCAAAAGAAAAAATATTACTTGACTGGAACCACAGAAACTCATCCAGAGAAAATTTTAATTATCACCCATCATATATGCATTGTCCACGCAAGTAATAATTCCGCCCCTTAGTTCCAAAATCAGTAGAAATAATGAAAGAGTACAAGTAAGAGAAAGGAACAGAATCTTTCAAGAAGATTTCCATGAATATACATAGTAAGTATAGTATAATCCACATTTTACTCAAAACAATTTCAAAAGAGCATTAGCCTTAACCTTGCAGCAGCTAGAGCGTGCCCAAGTTCATGCACAGAAACTGATATAAAGGAAGACATGCACAGATATCCAACGTCAGCCACTGAAATGGTCAAGCCTGATATCTGTACGTGAAAACATATGAAGCAGATGCAAGTGTTAGAAAGACCATTGAATCTGAATGCAAATAGCTGTTTCTAGTCCAGATCATGTATATGTAGGTCACGCCATACTCACCCCTTACCTTAAGCCCATTAAGGTAGCATAAGTCACACTATTTCACCTCTTGCCTTAAGCCAAATAGACGACCAATATGGACCCATGTTGGGACCAATAGATGTACCTTGAAATTATGGCACATCTGATGTCTTTTACTTGAGTTTTCGAAGTCTTTTTGCACGTCTTTTTGTGTTTTTAATGTTAGAATGTTGTTTTTTAGGTGTTTGATGTCAAAATAGCCAAAACAAGGAAAAGCTGAGAAATGCCCAGAATTGGCAATCCACAAGCCATAGTATAGAAGTACAGGCCGTGGATCCTGGCATGGTGTGGACAAGATCAGAGAGATGGTACCTGCAGGGTGTTCTGAAGTCGACCAATCCACGGTGGGAAGTACGGACCGTATGTCACATTCATGGTCCGTACATCTGGAGAAGACAATGCTGGAAGAAAGATGCACAAAGGTTTCACGAACCATGGAATATTGTATGATCTGTGGATCAAACCACAGCCGCAGTCCACTAACCCTAGGCGGGAATCCACGAAAGATTTAAAAGCGATTCACGGACCGTGGATTAATGAACTGTATGTGGATTGTGTCGACGAATTTGATACTTTTAGGATTCTGAGTTTGTGGGTCATTATAAATACTTTTAATAGGGTTTTTGTAATGAGGAGTTACAGTTTTTGATAGTTTTCGAGCTTGGAACAATATTCTCTCCCTAGTTACGTAGTCTTGTGAAGAACGAAGAATACCAAGTTATTTTTTTCATCTTTAATTCTAAGTTTCATGACTTCAATTTACTCTTCTTGCTATTACTCTTGCATTTTGAGTAGCTACCTTTACTAAGGTTGTGACCCAATGGAGTGTAAGTTCATACGATTTTCGTGTGTTGCAGATTTTCGGGTAATAAGGGTATCAAACTATTTCTTGTTTTTCTTGATTGGTTGGTGGTTGCAAACATTAACCTATAATATTCTAGTTTTTCTAGAGAAAGCGAATTAGGATTTGGTAGAAACAGTTTGCAAGAACTTAAGGCGCTAACCCTTGTTTAATAAATTCTCCGAGGGAAAAGTTGAATTTACTTGGCATAATCAATCATTCTTCACTAAATAACTCATACAGATTAGGGAAAATCATATTGAGATAAATCGTTCAGCTCTTGGAAAAGATTGAGTGATGGTGTAGGGATTGAGTGCATATCTAAGAAAACCAAATATCTGTAATTGCGTGAAACTGAGAACACTACATTCCATTGCAGGGACACAACCTTAGGTCTTTAATCTATATAGTTTAACTCAAGTTTATTACAACATTCTTAGTCTTAGTGGGCTTTTGGATATACGATTTCTTCTCGTGATCTGAAATCATGAGATGAAATCAATATTTGGACATGCAATTTCATCTCATGATTTCAAATCATGAGATGAAATCCCAAATTCAACAAAAGCATGATTTGGAAATTTCATACCATAATTTCACGTTTTTCAAATACAAAATTTGATCCACAAGTTTATATTTTGTAAAAAAGAACACTATTTTATACCTACCAACTATTTATTTCATATGTAAACAAAATTTATAGTTGATCTTATACTCTTACCAACCTTTAAACCATGTATATTATATATAACCATTACTATCACCAACCAAATTTATTATTACTTCAAACCAACACCTACTTTATTTATTATTACCAACCAAATTTATTAGTGTTTGTGACCAGATTCATATCGCATGGCCATTACTCATGTTCAATTTTACTTTTTTATTGAGCTAAAGCGCAATCAATAAATGTTGTACTTTTTTTAGAATAGCTTTGTGATAGTATATTATACTTTCTGTTATGAACTTTTGCTTATTTGGTAACATTGTATAAAATATTGAGGCAATTTTGATAGTTTTCACAACAAGGGGTTTTATGTTTATGAGCAAAAAATACTACTTAAAAATCCAAACTGCATGTCCAAACAACACGTCAACTTCATCTCATATGATTTTATATCATGATTTCATCTCACATGGTCAAACGGACCCTTAGAATCAAAACAATATTTTCTACTTTCACGAAATAGAAACTAGATTGTCAATCAAGTAATCGTCCAATTTGTATCTTTTCTCGCCTATTCCCGGTGGGATTCGATCTCAATCTTGTTGGGTTACTTTATTTGCATGCGACCGTGTTACATCATCTTAAGATATAATTTTGACGGTATCACCAACCTTTCCAGCAAATTAAACAAGCATAACATCTTGCCTAACAAAATAAACTAAGCACAAGAAAGACAGAAAAAAGAACAAACCATCAATCTTCTCTCCTCTTTTTTTAGGTTTTTTTCTTTTTTCGTGGGTGGTAAGTTTTAATTTGATGGGTCGAATAAACACCAGAGCTTCGATTGCTAAGTGATTGAAGTTCATTTCTTTACATTCAATGTTCCACTTTTTTGTTGTATGAATACCAGAAATGACAGGAAATATCATTTTCTTGACATACTATTTTTTGTGCGCTAGCCGTGATGGTAATGAAGTATTGGCTTGAAGCAGATAATCAAAAAAATGAATGAAAACCAAGTGTCTTAATAATGTGAGAGAATACATACCGTAGAAGAAAAACCAAACAGATATTCACTCATCACATTGCTCAACTGGGTGTTGCCATAATAAAGACACAGTATTTGGACGATTTCAGATAAAAGAATCTGGCCAGAATAAGAAAAATGATTCAACGGGAAGATAGTAAACAAACTGGGTAAAGCAAATCCTTTTTCCTTGCTACTTTCGAACAAATAATTAGATAGGAGTTGAAACCTTATAAAAAGAACCGGATAGGAGTAAAAAGAAATAAAATGACAAACTCTAGCAGGTAGACATACCATAGTAACAGCAGATAAAACGGCAAGACTAAAACCAACACCCATTGAGAACCAAGCTTTCAAGAACCTGCAAGAAAAGTAGTCACTTGTCAAGACATAAAACTGAGCTCAAACAGTAGCGTCTTTAAGTGAAAAAAGGTAAAAGTTGTGAAGAATATAATATACACACGCTGCTATAGCCAAATACATAGAGGTTTAAGTGTCAAGATATTTAAGCTTTCGTGGTCCAAACACCAGAGGGGTTAGTCTAGCAGTTGAAGAGTGGAATAACAACCTTGCCATCCAAGGTTTGAATCCCAATAAAGGTCACACTATGTGTATTCTTCCCATTTGTCTGATTATTTGGTGGGTTTAATTACCCGATATATGTGCGAATGAGAGATGACATAAACGATGGATTAGTCGGGTGAACGGATTCGAACACAAACAAACAATTAAAACAAGTTAGAATCTTGTGCATCCCATCTGTCTAAGCCTTGGTTACCGAGTATCTACTACTAGTGGGAGGTAGCAGGTATCTATGGAATTAGTCGAGGTGCGCGCAAGCTAGGCCCGTACACCACGGCTATAAAAAAAGGACATTATGTTAGAAATTCTGATCCAACCTCATTGGGCTCATGGATTTCAGAAATCTAAGCTCCATCAAATCTTTGGTTTTAATAAGTAAGAAATTTCATTAAACTGCAATTAGTAAGCGTGTCATATACTCATATTTCCAGCAATTTCATCTTCATTGTACATAAAACTTGCAGTAAATGTATGAAATCGGTATTACAATTAGCATCTAACGCAAAAGCAAGATACACCAAAACTTTAGATACTGCAGAACTCTACACCTAAAACAAGAAAAAATGGTTGTGCTTTTATGCTCAAAATATCTTAAGTTCTTTTTTTCACAAAGCCAAAGAAATGCAGGCAGGAATATATCCTCCAAGCAGCTTTTCCTTTTCTCTATCTCTGTCTATGCCAGTTATCAACATTATCTCCAACCGTCTTCGGCATAGCCCACTGCACCCCAAATGTTAAGGAACATGTCTCAAACAGCCTAAACAAATTTATAATGCACTAGGGCGTGCTGAAGTTTCACAATCTCTATAGCACAAACAGCATCTATTAGGCATGTTGAAGCCTCTCCTTAGCAGGTTTTCAGATGTTAAGCATGCAACATGTAAGGCCATCTATTGAAATCACACCACCCGCGGTGAGGCTTCGGATTACAATGACATTCTCCATGTCTTTTGTTCTTCTCTTCCTCCATTACTGATTAAGGCCTAGAGGCAAGATTTACCAGAAAACTTGCCCTTGTTATAGCTGTTAGCAAGTTCACACCACATAGAATATGACTTGCCCTCTATTAAATCAATCTTGCGTTATTATAACGCCTCGGAAGGGACTAACTCAGATAAAATCAAAAAATCCAGAAAATTCGCTGAAGTCCACAGAAAGTAGCTTTTACGGGAGTCATTTACGGCACGTACAAAGTTTCAAGGACGGTAGATGTCAACCGTGGATGGGACTTTAGAAGTTGGAATATTGGATCTGACGTTTACGAGAGGCTTTACGGTCCGTAAAAGCTTTCACGGACCGTAGCCTGGTCGAGACCATCTTAAGTAGCTTGAGAAATTTCTTGAACAGGATGAACGGTTTTTACGAGTCCTAGAAGAGTTTATGGACCATGGATTGGTCCGTAGAATGAAGAACTGAAACCTCAGAAATTCAGAGAAAGGCCCTTCCTTTTATAGACGACCAGTATAGGTCGTAAAACCCTTTACCGACCCTGGAACCGTCCGTATAATGAAACTTCAAAACTCAGGCAACTCAGTATTTACGAACACTCGTACGAGTGATGTATACGGACCGTAGAATGGTCCGTAGAGTTGAACTTCAAAAACTCAAAAGAATTCTCTGTCTTCTACGGACCCTTTCACGATAGGTAGATGGTTTTACGGTCCATGGAGTGCATCCATAGATGACCTCCGACAGTTTTTAATGAAGGTCATTTTGGTTTTTTCCCACTCTTTTAATCCCCATACTACGTCGTTTTGGGCAATTTTAAGTGGGGTTAACTGATTCCTAAGGACCTTAACCTCTCCTCCTCTCAAATCCCACCCAATATATATTTCTTCTCTCACAAGTTTTCTCTCAAGCCAAGAACAAGGGTTCCAATCTTCAAGTCTTCTTCCCCAAATTCAGTTAGGGTTTTGATTAAGATATGTGGGAACTTCATCAATGGGTCACTCTTCACCCATTGAGTCTCAAAGAAGCCCTAATTCCTTCAAGCTATGAACTCTAAATTCAAGGGTTTCATGATTTCTTATGGGTTCTTATAGAATTTTGATTTTTTCGAATGAATTGATTATAATTCAATATTTTCAAGGATATTTTCATGAACCCATAGCATGCAAGTATTTTCATGATCATGACTAAGCTAGTTTTTCACATGCATGCCTTAGATTATCAGAATTTCATGAATTAAGATGCTTTCAGATAAAATGTGTCTCAATATATATGATTAACATGATTTAGATGCTTTTAGATAAAGCATCTTTCAAATTATGTTCAGCTATCATGACTTTAGGAGCTACTCAGTATGTATCAGATTTTTAGTATGATTCAGTAGTACAGATTACTATTGAAGTTTTCTAGCCCGGCTCCATCTTCTGCTAGTGCTCCGGTGCCTAAGTCAACAAGGATAGAGCAGCAAGCTCTAAGTCTCATGATAGTGTTTCTAGTGGTCATTCTTTTTCCACTTGCTGGAAGTGTGGTAAGAACCACCCGGGAGGGTGCATGGCTGGTAATGGTGGATTTTTGGTTGTGGTAAGACCGGTCATAGATTTAGGGATTGCCCATCGGCCCATGGTAAAGGATGGGATGTTCGCCCATAGACTCAGCCTACTGCTTCAGTAGGGCGCCCATCTCAGTACGGTACTTCATCTAGCATTAGTGACTGACATTGGCAGTGTCGGTTTTATGCTTTTCACACTCGACAGGATCAGGAGGATTCCTCTAATGTAGTCACCGATATGTTACGAGTCTTCCAACTTGATGTTTATGCTTTGTTAGATCCAGGAGCGAATCTTTCCTTCGTGACTCCTTATGTTGCTATGAATTTCGATGTCAGTCCCAAAATCTTGCTAGAACCCTTCCCAGTCTCTACTCCTGTCTCCTATTGTTGACTCAGTCTTAGCTAAACGGGAATATAGAAATAGCCCAATCTTAGTTTTTACCTCAATTGATCTAGTGGAGTTAGACATGCTTGATTTTGATATCATTTTTGGCATGGATGGGCTTCATGCTTGTTATGCCTCAATTGACTGCAGAACCAGAGTCGTTAAATTTCAATTTTCGAATGAGTCATTCATTGAATGGAAGAGTAGTACCTCAACGCCTATAGGTCGGTTTGTTTCTTACCTTAAGGCCAGGAAGATGATTTCCAAAGATTGTATCTATCATCTAGTTCGAGCTAAGGATTCTAAAGTCGAAACCCAAATTCTTCAAGTCAGTTCCTATCGTGCATGAATTCCCAGAAGTGTTTCTCAAAGATCTTCCCAGAGTCCCTACTGAAGGGGAAATTGACTTTGGCATAGATCTTCTTCCGGATACCCAGCCTATCTCTATTCCTCCCTACAAAATGGTTCCAGCTGAGTTTAAGGAGTTGAAAGATCAGTTAAAGGACCTTCTAGATAAAGGTTTCATCAGACCCAGCATCTCTCAATGAGGTGCTCCAGTTCTCTTCGTGCATAAGAAAGATGATTCTCTCAGAATGTGCATCGATTATCGTCAGTTGAACAAGGTCATAGTCAAGAATAAGTACCCATCCCTAGATGATGACTTGTTCAATCAGCTTTAGGGTGCCAGTTTTTTCTACAAGATAGACCTCAAATCAGGCTATCATTAGCTCAGAGTTAGAGAATGTGACATTTCGAAGACAGCCTTCAAGACTCAGTATGGTCATTATGAATTTGTGGTTGTCTTTTGGACCAACAAATGTTAAAGGGCAGCCCGGTGCACTAAAGCTCTCGCTATGCGCAGGGCCCGGGGAAAGGCCCGACCACAAGGGTCTATTATATGCAATCTTACCTTGCATTTCTGCTAGAGGCTGTTTCCAACAAATGTTGCTGCAGCTTTTATGGATTTGATGAACAGGGTGTTCAAACAGTATTTGGATATGTTAGTCATTGTCTTCATAGATGACATCTTGGTTTATTCTCGGAGTGAGGATGAGCATGCATGCCATTTGAGGATTGTCATGCAAAATTTAAAAGACCGTAAGCTATTTGCTAAGTTCAGTAAGTGTGAATTTTGGTTGAGGTCAGTAACTTTCCTTGGCCATATTTTCTTCCAGAAAGGGCATAAAGGTTGATCCTCAAAAGACCGAAGCGTTAAGAACTGACCTAGACCTCTTTCTGCCTTAGACGTCAGAAGTTTCTTGGGTTTAGCCGGCAACTACATACGACTTGTGGAAGGGTTTTCCTCTATTACTTCTCCTTTGACCAAATTGATGCAGAAGAAGGTCAATTTTCAGTTGTTTGATGCTTGTGAGAAGAGTTTTCAGGAGTTGAAGACTCGACTTACTACAACCCCAGTTTTGACTATACCGGAAGGTTCAGATGGTTTTGTTGTGTATTGTGATATTTCCAGAATTGGCCTAGGTTGTGGTTGATGCAGCACGGCAAGATCATAGCTTATGCTTCTAGGAAACTCAAAGTTCATGAAAGAAATTACCCGACTCACGATCTTGAGCTGGCATCAGTGGTATTTGCCTTAAATATTTGGAGGCACTATCTTTATGGTGTTCATGTGGATGTGTTCGACGTAATCATAAAAGTCTTCAATGTGTTTAATTAGAAGGACTTGAATCTTTGCCAAAGGAGATGGCTTGATTTGTTAAAGGATTATGACATAGTGTTTTGTATCATCCAAGTAAAGCTAACATAGTGGCAGATGCTCTTAGTAGATTGTCCATGGCCAGTATTGTTCATGTTGAGGATTAAAAAAAGGAGTTGGATCGTGATGTTCATAGACTTGCCCATTTGGGAGTTCGTTTGGTGGATTCAGAAGATGGCGAAATTATAATTCAGAATGGTTCAAAATCTTCTTTTTTGATGGATGTTAAGGCAAAACAGAATGAGGACCAATCTTGGTTGAACTAAATGAAGCGATTCTTAAAAAGACCGTTAAGGCTTTCTCCCAAGGGGGAGATGGCGTGCTCCAATATCAGGGTCGGTTGTGTGTTCCAGATGTTGACGGTTTGAGGCAACAAATTCCGGCAAAAGCCCACAGTTCTTGGTATTCTATTCACCTGGGAGCCACTAAAATGTATTGTGACCTACGAGAAGTCTAGTGGTAGAATGGGATGAAGAAAGATATTGCAGAATTCACGGTTAAGTGTCTAAATTGCCCACAAGTTAAGGCTGAGCATCCAAAACTACGCAGTATGACTCAGGATATCAATATTCCTTCTTAGAAGTGGGACGATTTGAATATGGACTTCATTACAAGTTTGCCTCGTACGCATCGACAGCATGATTCTATATGGGTGATTGTAGACCGAATGACTAAGTCGACACATTTCCTTCCAGTTAAGACTTTCTATTCAGCTGAGGATTATGCTAGACTGTATCTTCGAGAGATGATGAAATTGCATGGAGTTCCATTATCTGTCATTTATAACAAATGCACACGGTTCACATCTCACTTTTGGAGATCGTTTCAGAAAGGCCTTGGTGCTCAAGTTAAGCTTAGCACAACTTTTCATCCACAGACAGATGGCAAGCCGAACGGACTATTCAGACTTTGGAAGATAAGTTGAGAGCTTGTGTGATTGACTTTAAAGGTAATTGGGATGATCATTTGTCTTTGATTGAGTTTGCTTATAATAACAATTACCACTCTAGTATTTAGATAGCTCCATTTGAGGCACTATATGATAGGAGGTGTAGGTCTCCAATAGGGTGTTTGAGATTGGTGAAGTGTCTTTGATAGGGCCTGAGTCAATTCATGAGGCCATGGAGAAAGTTTGACTTATTAGAGAGAGGTTGAAAATAGTTCAGAGCAGGCAAAAATCCTATGCGATGTGAGAAGAAGAGAACTTGAATTTAAAGTTTATGATTGGGTTTATTTGAAAATTTCACCTATGAAGAGGGTGATGAGGTTTGGTGAGAAAGGGAAGCTCAGTCCTAAATATGTTGGCCCTTATAGAATTTTGAGGCGTTTTGGTAAAGTGGTGTATGCGTTGGATTTGCCCGCAGAGTTAGAATCAATGCACCCAGTGTTTCATATGTCCTTGTTGAAGAAGTGCATTGGTGATCCGACTTCAGTGTGCCTTTAGAGAGTGTTGATGTGAAGGAAAATCTTTATTTGAATCCAATTGATCTCCAACTGGGAAATGCGAAGTACACTTGGTTTAAAGGGGATAACCATCAGATAGCTTCAAGAATTGGCAGGATCCTGGTATCTCAAGAATGGGATGATGCTTTTAACAACCTGAAACAGTATACTATGCAAAGAATAATGTCAGATCACTCCCCAATCGCTCTTCAAGGTGGTTACTGGAAGAACAAAAGCTATTTCAAATTTGAGAATTGGTAGTTAAGGACTGATGGGTTCACAGATAGAGTTAGGATGTGGTGGAACTCATTTGATTATATTGGGTAGCCTGACTACATCTTGGCATCTAAATTAAAAGCTTTGAAACATAAATTGAAGGAATGGAGTAGAAGTGAGCAAGGAAGTCTTGGCCAACAGAGGAAGAAAGTTCTGGAAAAGCTGGTGACTATGGAAAATATTGCCACTGATAAAGCTTTAACAGAAGATAAAGCAATGGAAAAGGCAACTTTACTTTTGAACCTGGAGGATTTAATAAAAAATGAAGAGATATACTGGAGACAAAGGTCAAGATCTCTTTGGCTAAAGGAAGGGGACAAGAATGCCAAGTTCTTCCATAAAATGGCTAATGCACACAAGAGATATAACAACATAGATCAACTACTTGTTCAGGGGAATATAGTCCAAGAACCAGAAAGGATCCAAGGGGAAATAGTGAAGTTCTACCAGAAACTCTACTCAGAAGATGTTAAATGGAGACCTGGCAACAATTTCACAAATTGTCCAAGTCTAACAGGGGAGGAAATGGAGGACCTAGAAAGAAATTTTGATGAGGAGGAGGTTGTGAGAAGTTTAAAGCAATGTGCAGTGAATAAAGTGGATAAAGCACCAGGATGGCTTTACAATGAGGTTCAACATCAAATGTTGGGAGGTGGTCAAGGATGACATCATGAAGACTTTTCAGCATTTCTATGACCAAGAGAGGTTTGTAAGAAGTTTCAATGCTAGCTTCATAGCCCTGATTCCAAAGAAGAAAGGTGCAAAAGAATTAAGGGACTTTAGACCTATCAGTTTGATAGGTAGCATGTATAAAATTCTCTCAAAAGTGCTCACTGAAAGGCTAAAAAGAGTGATATCCAAGCTTGTTGACTCACGACAGCTAGCTTTTATTAAGGGGAGGCAAATCATGGATGTTGTTCTCATAGCTAATGAAGCTATAGATTCCAGGTTAAGTGTGAAAAAAACGGGCATTCTATGCAAATTAGATATTGAGAAAGCATATGACCATGTCAACTGGATTTTCTTATGGGTATGCTAGAGAAGATGGGTTTTGGCCTCAAATGGAGACAATGGATTAAATATTGCATATCTTCAGTGAGCTTCTCAATGCTTGTAAATGGCTCTCCAGCAAGGTTTTTTAGTGCACAAAGGGGCTTAAGGCAAAGTGATTACTTATCACCTTTCCTTTTCCTATTAGTCATGGAGGGACTCAACAATATGATTAAGAATGCAAACAGAGAAGGATGGGAGGTTTTGAAGTGGCTAGAGCTGGAAGGGAAAGCCTAGAGATAACTCATCTACAATATGTAGATGATACTCTGATATTCTGTGATGCTGAAGAGAACCTCAAAACTATGAGACTGATTCAGGTCTTGTTTGAAGGAATGTCTGGACTTCATGTTAACTGGAGGAAAAGCTTCTTGTATCCAGTTAATGAAGTGACAGATATGAGGAATCTGAAGTTAATTCTTGAGGGTGAAGTAGGTGCTCTTCCAACTACTTATTTGGGTACGCCTTTAGGGGCCAAATCCAACTCCTTGGAAATTTGGAATGGGGTGATTGAGAAGTGTGAGATGAAACTAGCAAGGTGGAAGTCTCAGTATCTCTCACTTGGAGGAAGGCTGACTCTGATCAACTCTGTGCTTGATGCGCTTCCAACAAATATGATGTCTTTATTTCCTGTCCCACCAGGAGTCATTAATAGGTTGGACAACATAAGGAGAAAGTTTTTGTGGCAAGACAACAAGGAAAGGAAGGGGTATCACTAAGTCAAATGGGAAAAAGTGATTAATGATAAGAGAGTTGGGGGTTTGGGGATAAAGAACCTGAAGAATCAAAGCAAAGCTTGAAGTAGCTTTGGAGGTACTCCAATGATAATCAGAATTTATGGGGCACGGTCATAAAAGCAAAATATGAGGAGAGTGACAATTGGATGACAAAGGAAGTTACCACTCCCTATGGTGTTAGTTTGTGGAAATCTATCAGATCACTCTGGACTGAATTCAAACCAAACACCAAGATTAAAGTGGTAGATGGCACTAAAACTAGATTTTGGAAGGAGGACTGGCATGAGGCGGGAAATATGGAGACACTTTTCCCAGATATACACAATTTGGCTTCTCAGCAGCAGAGTACAATAGTTGAACTATGGACCCCTCATGGGTGGAATTTTGTATTTAGAAGGCACCTCAATGATTGGGAAATTCCGAGAGTTGCAGAATTCTTCAGCATCATTGAACAATTTAATGGCTTGGAGAAAGGGAAGGACATATTGCAGTGGCTGGAGAACTGTAAAGGGACTTTTAAAGTAAGTGCAGCATATAGGAAGTTGAACCATCCAATTATGCCGACACCTAAATGGCCCTGGAAACACATCTGGAAGGCCAAGATCCCACACAAAGTGGCCTGCTTTGTGTGGTTACTGGCTAAGGAAGCTGTGTTGACACGGGAGAATTTGATGAAGAGGGGGATTCCACTATGTTCTAGATGTTTTTTTTGCGGGGAAACGGCAGACAGTCAATCACTTGTTCATCCGGTGTAAGGTCGCTGGCCAATTGTGGAGTCTATTCCCAAGGCTCAAAAACATCTCATGGGCCATGCCTGGTAGAATTTCAGAGGCCTTATACAGTTGGGAAGAAGTAGGATCACAAGCAAAGACCAGAAGCAACTGCAGAATCATTCCTGCTACTATTTGGTGGACTATTTGGAGAGAGAGAAATCTTAGAGTTTTTGAGAACAGGGAGAGTAATATGCATCAAGTAAAACTGAATTGTATTCTAACTTTGTGTTTTTGGTGTAATCAGATTTACTCTAATGACACTGTCTCTATCGTTGATGTTTTAGACACATTATAGAGATAGGACAGTACGTTTAAAGTTCATTATGTAAATATGGTTTTCATTACAACCCATGTACTGATTTACAGAAATAGAAACAGTTACCTATCTCAAAAAAAAAATGAAGTACTGAAACCTCAAAAATTCAAAGACCCTGCCTTCTACGGACAACGAGGACAGGTCATAGAACCCGTTACCAACCGTGGAACCGTCCGTGTAATGGAACTTCAAAACTCAGGCAACTCAGTATTTACGGGCATTTGTACGAGCCGTACTGACCGTAGAATGGTCCGTAGAGTTGAACTTCAAAAACTCAAAAGAATTCTTTTTGTCTTCTACAGACCCTTTCACAATAGGTAGATGGTTCTACGGTCCGTGGAGGGCATCCATAGATGACCTCCAACAGTTTTTAATGAAGGTCATTTTGGTCTTTTCCCACTCATTTAATCCCCATACTACGTCGTTTAGGGAAATTTTAAGTGGGGTTAACTAATTCCTAAGGACCCTAACCTCTCATTCTCTCAAATCTCACCCAAAATATATTTCTTCTCTCACAAGTTTTCTCTCAAGCCAAGAAAACAAGGGTTCCAATCTTCAAGTCTTCTTCCCCAAATTCAACTAGTGTTTTGATCAAGGTATGTGGAAACTTCATCAATGGTTTTTTTCACCCATTGAGTCCCAAAGAAGCCCTAATTCCTTCAAGTTATGAATTCTAAATTCTAGGATTTCATGATTTCTTATGGGTTCTTATAGAATTTTGATTTCTTCTTCATGATTGATCTTATTGTGCATGAATTGATTATAAGGGAAAAGGCATAAATTCACCCTTGAACTTGTTTCGAAAAGTCAGTTACACGCTTAAACTATCATGGCGACCTATTACACACCTGTACTACTCAAAAGTGAATTTATTTACCCCTTCAGACGTATAACATCACTCTCACAATGGGAGGAGTATCACACTCGTGCCACATCAAATGCCATGTCAGATTTCAAAAAAATTCTTCATGTCATGCAATTGCATCTTCTTCAATCAACACCACCATGGAACCACTACCATTGCCACCATATTAATAACAAATCCATATATTTCACCATTAAAATCAAAATAGCTGCACAAATTTCACCACCCGCGATCAAACTCACCATCAGAATGACGGAGTCACACTATTACCATCATCCCCACAAAATTCAACACCCCTAACCAAACTCATCACCATCAAAAAGTAAAAACCCACCACTAAATATCATCACCACCATTATCAATATCGATTTCTTCTTTTTCACCACATTCAAGTCGCTCTTCTTTGCCACCCACTACTCATCACCAACAAATCCACCATTATATTTTATTTTTAAACTCAATCATCAATTTTATCAACTACCCAACAAAGCCAAAGAGAAAAATCGAGTATAATAGAGATGGTGCAATCGAATAAGAATTAAAATATGATATGATGGGGGGAGGATTGTTATATCCCGCACTTTTGGGCATTCGAAAAGAAAAAAAAAATTGGCTTGCAAGGAATAAGGTTGTGAATTATTTTATTCATTTTAATTAGTACCGGTGTGATGTTCATGGAAAAATTGGTTTGAAAATACGGAGGAAGGCCGAGGGCAAAATTGGAAATTTTGGAAATTAGTTTGTGAATTACTAATAAGACGTATGGTCTTGTTGGGCTCAAATGAGGATAATAGTAATAGAAGAATTGAGGCCCAACAAAAGAGGCCCCAAGTCTTGGAAATTTAGCTCCTTAATTAAGGGGCCCATAAATATATGTTGATGACTTTTAAGTCATATTTATCCATATACTTCATCTACATTCAAGAAAACTCTAGAAAGAAGAAGAGAAGAGAAGAGACTAGAGAGGGAGAGGGCCACGGTTTTGGGAGGAAAAAAGAGGTGAGTCTCCGATTTCGTTCCGTAAATTAATTACTTAGCGTATACTACGATGGTATGGAAGTATTAGTAGTATAAAATTATGATTTGGTGCAGCAAAAATCGGACAGCAAGCTGCCACGACGATTCAGCGCGCTAAAAAAAGTTCCGAGGCGCGATTTCGGCAAGTTCTAGCCAATTTCGGGAAAGGTAAGTTCTTCCCCTCTAATTTGGAGTTTATGATGTTAAATTAGGGTGTATTACACACCTTAGGAGCTGCTGGAAGTTGGGGAAAAGGTTTGAAAAGTTCGGCGTTCGAAATAAGCGAAATTGGAATCGCTATAGTTAATTGTAATCGTATAATGCGTTGTGCTTGTGGGATGTGACTGCTGGTCGTATGGTAGTGTGTTGTGATGCTGGAAAATGGGTTAATGAGGGCGTGGGGGGCTGCTGGTTGCAGCCACATGACCCTCCGCTTTGCAATTAATAAATTCGCGAAAGAAAGATTAAAAACTCTAGTTTTGGTATCTTAGTTTCGAGTGAATTGTTGGGGGTTTATATTGTGTAATGTTGTCGTAATATGTATATGTATGGGCTGCTGGTTGTATTGTTGGTTGGCTGCAGGTGCTAAGGACATGGTTGGGAATTCGGATAGGGCACATTATAGGGGAGGTGCTGTCCGATTTCCGTTAACGCCTTAACTAGTTAAGGAACTAGTCGAGAATGCGAACGAGGGGATGAGTTCTAGGAATACTCGTGTGTAACCTAAGGCGCTGAAAAGTCTAAGGTTGTTAATACTCGTATTGCTTTCGTGTTACCTAGGTTCAAAGGACGACGAGGCGAACGGGAAAAAGATTAACCCGTAAGAGGTATGTAAAGCTATCTTCTTTTCTCTTGGCATGTCTTAGCCTTAAGTGATTGATATACGGAATGTGGGGATAATTCCATTCATAGAACTCCAAGTATGAATCATAAGTCTTATTTACTCCTCGATGGTAGAATTCCTATACTAGTTGAGTTATTGCTTCTCAAGGCTTATATACGATGGAGAGTAGCAAGTATGTGAAGCTACCTTTCCTTCTTTTGGCATGTTTTGGCATAAGTATGTAAAGCTACCCTTCTTCTCTCTTGATATGCCCTTGACATAAGTTATGATGTTATGATGAAATGTTTATGGTACCGAGTCCCTTAATGGGCCAAGTATGATATATGTTACTATCTAAGGATCGGGTCGTACGTTCCACGGCACATATATATATATATAATGACTTTATGAGGGAAAGTAGAGGGTATGTAAAGCCTATTCTCTTTCTTCTTTTGGCATGGCCCATAGAAAGCCACGGATGAAGAATGCTCAAAGTCTACAAAAAGCTCTTATTCTTAAGTACACTAAGATGGCTAACGTTTTTAATTTCCTAGAACTTATGTCCTTTTGCCTCGATTCATGTGAAAGTATCCAACCATCCTAAGTTGGTATAATTTAGGTTGTGGTATAAATCATGACTCCTATTCACTTCTTTAAGCTAGAACTCTTCCAATAATTGAACTATGGCTTCTCAAGTTTTTCTATACCTTGGGAAGTAGTAAGTAGGTAAAGTTAATCTTTTTTTTTTGGCATGAACCTTATGAAATAAATAGATGAAGTATGGGTGATCCCAAGGAAGCCCCATTCTCTAGGCCACTAAGATGGTCATTTTCTTGACTTCCAAAAGATATTTTATTACGCCTTGATATAGGTAGATGACTCCAAAAGTGCTACTTTGATGCAAACCATAAGGACGCTCCAAAGGTACTTGTTATGGCTATTGTCTTAATTTTTGAGTGATAGTTCATTTTGATTAGTTCAACAAGTCTCTAATGATGGTTTAAATTGCATAGGGTTACTCACTACTCCACTCGTGTATACTGTGATAAATCTTTCACCGAGTCTCGGGCCAGCTATAATATAATTATATGATATACGGATCGGGCCGAACGTTCCTCGGCATTACTATATAATATATGGATCGGGCCGAACTTTTCTCGGCATTACTATATAATATATGGATCGGGTCGAACGTTCCTCGGCATTACTATATAATATATGGATCGGGCCGAACGTTCCTCGGCATTACTATATAATATATGGATCGGGCCGAACGTTCCTCGGCATTACTATATAATATATGGATCGGGCCGAACGTTCCTCGGCATTACTATATGATATCTGGATCGGGCCGAACGTTCCTCGGCATTACTATATGATATCTAGATCGGGCCGAACGTTCCTCGGCATTACTATATGATATCTGGATCGGGCCGAACGCTCCTCGGCATTACTATATGATAAATGGATAGGGCCGTACGTCCCTCGACATTATTATATGAGATAGCACTAATAGCACATAGATGCTTATGATAACAGAGTGATGTGGTTGTTACACCGGGTCCCCAAACTGGCCGGGTACAGTATGTGATGATAGTATGTACGACTTTATTTTATGAGATGCAGGTACAGTGGGTTGTTGAATGTTATACTTGCCCCCTCCAACCCTATGTTAGTTGTGCCCTCCTTTTGATGTTTTATACTTTATATACTCATTACATATGTCGTACTGACCCCCTCTTTCCGGAGGGGGCTGCGTTTCATGCCCGCAGGTATAGGTGCGCGCTTTGGGGATCCGCTAGCTTAGGATTCCACCTAGCAAATTTGGAAGAAGCTCCATTGAATCGGAGTCGGGCTTTGGTACTAAACCTTTTGTGTATATATTTACTTGATTACGGGTACGGTGGGGGCCCTGTCCCGCCTTATGTTACTTTTCTTACTCTTAGAGGTCTGTAGACATATATGTGGGTTGTATATGTATGTGTGAACAGTTGTGCCTATATGTTACGATAGCTTCGTCGACTTATATATTGTCTTGCCTGTTGGCATACTATGACTCAAATAGGAGAGAGGTTTACTTATAACTAGCAGGGGTATATGCGAGCGTCCAGTTCGGACACCCGTCACGGCCCACGGGGTTGGGTTGTGACAAGGATTCTGGTGGAGATGGGGGGGATGGAAATCGGGTACGGAAGATGATGAAAAATAAAAATAAAATGAAGAAGAAGAAGAAGACCCGGGTGGGATGTGAAGAAGAGGAGGCGTGCGGTGGGCGTGGGGTAGGGTGGTGGTGGAAAAAGCATTTTGATTTATTTTTTTACTTTATTTTTCACCAAACACACTTTTAAAAAAAATTACCACGTTAGTTGTAGGGATAAATAAATTCATTTTTGAATAGTAAAGGTATGTAATAAATTGCCATGATAGTTTAAGCGTGTAATTGACTTTTCGGGACAAGTTCGGGGTGAATTTATGCCTTTTCCCTTGATTATAATTCAATGTTTTCAAGGAAATTTTCATAAACCCATAGCATGCAAGTATTTTCATCATCATGACTAAGCTAATTTTTCAACTGCATGCCTTAGATTATCAGAATTTCATGAATTAAGATGCTTTCAGATAAAGTGTCTCTAAGTATATATGATTATCATGATTTAGATGCTTTCACATAAAGTATCTTTTAGATTATATTCAGTTATCATGACTTTAGGAGCTACTCAGTATGTATCAGATTTTTAGTGTGATTCAGTAATACAGATTATCTTTCCAAATTTATGCATGTTTCCATTGGGAGTATACTTAGCACCGAGTGAACTTTTGGGATGAAAGCTTTTGTTTAGTGTCCATGGACCTTAAGTAGCGATCCTGAAGTCCAGAACTACGTGACTACGTGCAATCGTAGGATTTGTCCAGATTGGACAATAGCTTAGTGGATCCATCTTAGCTCAGATATAATGGTCCATACCTTGGCAAGTACGGGCACTCTCTTTTCGGTGTGGGAATAATACACTGAACTCCATGTTGTAGCTTACATGGTTTATGTTGATTAATAATATCTCCCACAGTCAAACTTCCAGATTATTGCATTGATCATGTATTTCAGATATTTCAGTTCAGTTACTCAGTTTTCATGTTTTATACTTGATCATTACATCAGCATGTTTTACGGACTTATCATGTTCAAATATCACATTTACTTATACATATTCCTTATACTCGGTACATTTCAAATACTGACTGTATACTTTTTTGCCTGTATTGTTTCATAATATAGGTTTTGATGCTCCTCATCGCGCTCATAGTTAATACATTTCTCCGATCAACAATTAAGCTAGTTTGGTGAGTCCTCATGTTTCGAGAATGAGTTCATCTTTCATTCAATATTATTTCTTCCAGTTTTCAGATTTGGAGTTAGTTAGGGACTTGTCCTAAAAACTTATCCATGCAGTAGAGGCTTTCAGACAAACAATTAGATACCGTGTATGTTGTTCTTGTCAAATTCTTTTATATGATATGGTAGACTATTCTAGACTTTATTTCCGCATTCAGTATTTTCAGTCTTATTATTCTATCTTAGCCTCATTTGTTTGCACTTAATGAAGGTCTGGATCTTAATCATTCAGATGTCAGTCATTAAGTCTGATTATTTTCAAAGTCTGAATCTTAATCATTCAAATCTTAATCATTAAGTGTGTTTGTTTTTCTTATTTTACAACCACTTAATGGGTCTAAATACGTCTGAATAAATAAGAATTATAACAAAGTCTTAATATCATTAAGATGTCTATTTAAAAGTTTCTACAAATATGACAGTTCACCGTCACTCCATCTACTTTCACCCACCACACACAACCACTATCAATCACCACCATCTACTATCCACAACCACCATCTGATCAACCCAACAATAACTACCACCAATCACCACGACCTATCATCCACAACCACCATCATCAGCGCAACCACAACTATCGTCTATCACAAAAATCAACCGACATTACCATTAGCCACCAATAACAATCATCACCACCAACCATTATTACATTTACCAATCACTATAGATAATTACCACCATTAGTTATTATTACATATTGCTAACCCCATCTTCATTCACCATTGTCAATAGTTATCATTATCATTCCACTATTAATTATCAATTACTACCAACAATAACCACATTAATCACTAATTCCAACCACTATACCATAATACTACCCATAACCATCATCATCAGTGAACACCATTGTTTGCAACAAATTTTAAAGTGATAAAAAATAAATTGCAATCACAAATAAAATATGAAGAAACATAATTTTATCGATAAACAATGTGGATACAAATTGTCAATAGTTTTCATCACTTTAAAATTTATTGCAAACAATGGTGTTCACTGATGATGATGGTTATGGGTAGTATTATGGTATAGTGGTTGGAATTAGTGATTAATGTGGTTATTGTTGGTAGTAATTGATAATTAATAGTGGAATGATAATGATAACTATTGACAATGGTGAATGAAGATGGGGTTAGCAATATGTAATAATAACTAATGGTGGTTAGTGGCGTATTTCTCAAACTAGGATAATTTGAATTTTGATCTTCATCGTGATTCGAGGGCCGTTAGTGGCGTATTTCTTGAACTAGCTAGGATGATTTGAACTTGTTCACCATGAAAGAATTTGTGGATCTTTTTAAAGTATTTGATTATCAAGAAAAGTTTGACATATTTTGATCTCTTTATGAATATTCCATGAATTTGTAGAATTTTTGAGATATTTTTTTAAGGGAATATAATATATTTTATATAAGCATGAATTAGGGTTTAGGGTAGATAGCCTCCAGGAAATCCTAACTAAAATAAAACTCGTCTTATAGAGCCCTCCAAAATTTCAATGTCTACAAATGCCCCCAACTTCGTGCCTTGTCGGAGTGTAGACTTGATGAAGCTCAAAGACGGGGCTTGAAGTACTCATTCTTCCATATTTGTGATTTTGTGGCTTCAAATTTGCATATTTGATTTGTGAGAGAAGAGATGAAGGGCAAATCTGGCCTCATTGGGCATGCCAATTTGTTTGCAACAAATTTTTAAAGTGATGAAAAATAAATTGCAATCACAAATAAAATATGAAGAAACATAATTTTATTGATAAACAAAGTAGAGACAAATCTGTTTATCCCTTAATTTATCTCTCCTAAGATTTCTCCGTTATTCGAGGGTCGTTAGTGGCATATTTCTCGAAATAGAATAATTTGGATTTTGATCTTCATCGTGATTCGAGGGCCGTTAGTGGCGTATTTCTCGAATTAGCTAGGATGATTTAAACTTGTTCACCATAAAAGAATTTGTGGATCTTCTTGAAGTATTTGATTATCAAGAAGAGTTTGACATAGTTTGATCTCTTTATGAATATTTCATAAACTTGTGAAATTTTCGAGATGCCTTATTAAGGGATATAATACCCTTTATATAAGCATGAATTAGGGTTTAGGGTAGAATAACCTCCAAGAAATCCTAACTGAAATAGGACTCATCTTATAGAGTCCTACAAAATTTCAATGTCTACAACCATTTTAAATTGACACGTACAATCACCATCATTAGTCATCACCACCACTAATTGCCATATAAAAATTTTCAAATATTTTATTGATATAATATTAGATCAATTCAGTATCTTATTTGAATTTTATATATATTATTTTTTAAATAAAGACATTTTTTATACATTCAGATATTTAGAAAATAAACAATCTTAACTATTTAATATTCAGATCTTGACGTAACATCTTAATATTCAGATGTGTATTCAGATTCAGACCTCTAAATCTTAATACACATCTTAATATTCAAATGTGCATTCAAATACGGACGTCTTAATCTTAATGCACGTCTTAATCTTAATGCACATCTTAATATTCAGATATCCATTCAGATTCAGACATCTTAATCTTAATGAAAACAAATGAGGCCTTAGTGTCATGCCATGAGGTTAGGTTGGGGGCATTGTGTCTCTAAGCACCGTGTCTCGACTAGGGGGGGAATCTTGGGTTGTGATAGTTATATTCATCAAGGGTACAGCACTATGTTCTTCCTTCCAATAGAAAATTGTTCCTTAACTTGTCTAGCTGCTTCACTACGGATTTAGGCATAGCATGTAGTATTTCCCCTTATTAAATTCGAGCAATTCAGGATGAATTGAAGTCAAAGATGGAATTTTTCAGGATTCAAGATACTCTCACCAGGAGAGGTTATAGCAAAGAATGCAAGAAAATAAGAGGCTTTAGAATTTAAAGCAACGGAAACACAGGCCCAACTGTGAGCAGCTTGGGAGACAAGTCCATGGGGTAAGAATTAGCTTTGCACCTAGCGAGCTAATGACGGGGAGCAGAAGTTGAGCAGCACAAGACTCTCTCTGCCATGCATGGCCTATTTGCTTAGCGTGAAGTCTGAAGGCTATTTTAGTCTAAACATGTTCAGTACTAAGAATATAAGGAACAAACCCAAAAACTTTGGGGTATCATTGACACTTTGAATGCAAGGGTGTAGAAATTGTGGAGCTTAGGATTCATTTTGAGTTCTTTCTTCTCTCCTTTTCTTGTTTTTTTATGAATTCTTGGGATTGTATTGAGATTAGAGCATGACTATGAGTAGTTATACTATTTATTTCTATGATTACGGTCTTTTCATGAATTTGATATCTGGATATTGATTATCGTATTGAGTTATTCATTCAATTCTTGTGCTTAATCATATGATTATCTAGCCAACAATTGGATACATTTATGAATCTTGAATTGAACTTGAAAAAGAGAATTCTTGATTGCAATTGGATTGAATATGGCAATCTCTTAAACCTGGGCATAAGGAAATAGACTTGTGGTTAAGATAAAATATACTTAATGTCTTCCTTAATTATTTATCAGAATTATTAGTGTGTTCATGTTAATTCTAATTCTTAAGATATATGCATTAGGTTAAAACTTACACCAAAATAGTTACAAAGATTGAGAATGAGCTAAATAACTTCAGAGCATAAGCCATAAAAACCACTAGTTAACAACAAATCAGCAGCTTCAGCTTCTTTTGCAAATTTAGCACTCCTTAAATTTTCTTAACATAAGATATGCATAAGAAAATCCTAGAAATGGTTTTAAAAAAGGAACAATTTGTAATAGGTTAGGCCAACTTCAAAATTAGATTTTCAATCACATGAAAATATAAAGTAGAGAACCAAATGATTGAAAACAAGGAGCAAGATGTGCATCAGCTGCTACTTCCTAGAAATTAGGCATATAGTGTGAGACGAAATGTAATGAATTACATAAATTGGGAAAAAAGAACCTTGAAAATCATGAAACATATATCAATAAGAATGGTTTTAAAAGGGCACCTGGAATATCTTCGTCCGAAATGAAACAAGGGTTCGTTCAATATTGATGACTTGCAGTCACAATACCTGCAAATTTCGAAAATGATGGCTAATAACTCAGCGCCAACAACTTTAACCTCGTAAAACACTCTTAAATGCAATAATATGGTAAAAAGAACAAAGATTTCATACCAACAGGAAACAGCGTTAGATAGTCGATTGACGCGCACTGGGAATAGAGTCTGATTGCTTCGCCATCTGCCAAACCTTCGAACTCGTCTCCCTTCCATTACTCCTTTTTAGTATAATACGTATGTTGCTGATACTAATTCACAGACTGGTACTCTTTTTCAGTCATCAAAACAATAGGCGTTTGGCTACCTTAGCTACTAACTTGTGGATGGATTCATTACCCTCCCCTATTCCCAATTTGGGGGGAAAAAAGTGTGCACGCACAAAGAACTGAAAGGCTAGATAGGAATTGAGAGGAGAACGTAATAGAGGAGTGAGATTTGAGAATAATCAGAAATTAAAGTATAAATTGCTTTAGGCTAGTTGAATGTAATAGTGATAGCTTAAGCTCCCAATTTAGGGTTATGTACCCGGACAAAAACATATATTCAAAGCTTAATGACATTGGTAATGTATTTTGAATAAATAGTGTATAATCGTGTATATATATAATAATATATTATTATGTATAAGAAATATATATTTATATAGTTATATAATGTTTATACATACAATGTATTAATACACCATTTTATCTTCCTCAATGAGCTAAAATTGAGAGAATAGGTCTTGTAGTCCAAATCATGTTAGAAACAAGTTTGGAACGTATATAAAGAGTACCCAAACGCCCTCGGATAAAAATACTCTTAATTCGACTAAATCCAAAAATCTTCGTATAATTGCCTTGTCGCGTAACGATAGGCCAACTTTCCACGGAGTTCCTTTTGTCATGGTTGCCCCCTCCTTCGAAGTTGTCGCATAGCTCTGCATGTAGTTATAGCTTTAGTCGTACCAAAACGTGATTTTTCCTTCTTTTTTTTTCATTATTGTAGCTTTGTTATGTACCTTTGAACTAGATTTGAGTCGACTTTCATGACTTCTACTTTGCCTTTAAAGCTTTAATACATGCATGGATTTTCTAAGCCTTAACCTGAAATACAAAGTGTTAGAATATCTCCCCCTTAGGATCATTCGTCCTCGAATGATGGTCATGAATAGTAAAAATACATGTGAAACATAGCCCATGATGGCCTCTTGAAGCATGAAAAAGAATTCTGCCAAAGTGTACCTTTCTCTTCATTCATCATCATAGACATCATTTTCTTCATAACATTATGCGAAAAGAAAACTTTTAAGCATGAGACATAAAGAGAGATTGAACTTTTAGGCATGAGACATAAGAGACATTGAGACCTAGCATAGAAGTGACTATCAAGGATTCATTATAACATGGGAGCATAACATAAGATATGAGTTTGTAGTTCATAGAGTAACATAAGGTATGGGTTTCATAGATCGTAATCATTATAATATAGGACATGATCCGTCGAATCCTAGAGAAACATCATTAGGATCATACCTTAAACACTTTCTTCTCGCTTGATGAACTTTTATTTTTAATTTTAATTTAAATTGAGCATTCGCCCATTTTATTAAAAATAAGAACCGGACACAAAACTTGGGCCCAAAAGTAGTCCATGTCCAAAATCTACAAACTAAAAACAAATAAAACATTACACTAAAAAGAGAACAAAAAAATTAGCCAACGCAACACTTCACTTTAGTCCCAAATGGAAAGTTCGAGAGGATGGGCAGCCATCATCTCTGGTGACCTCCAAGTTCTCCTCTGACGGCCTCACGTGAACAACATTCTTTCAACAACAGAGCTCATGAGCTTAAGCAACATCCACAACAACGTTTTCAAATCTCATAAATGTCATGGATTCGACCTTTTTGAAGACTTCTTCAGCTCACAAAATTGTGTCTACAGCTCTGTCATCAAGATAAGGCCCCAATTTCAAAACTAAGCATAGGATAAGATCTTTAAACTACAGAATTAACCCACGGTCACTTCATCTTCTGCAGATTGAGCTCCTAAGAGTTAATACCTGTACATGAACACTTAGATCTAGCAGGTATACTTCTTCTTGAACTGTAAAAATTCTTCCTAAGCTTCCAATAATTGATGATATTAATGATCTTAGCTCAAAATAGATTTCGTTACTTCAAAGTCGACTATTTTGATAACTCAGATGTACATTATTTGCTTGAATCTTGACTTCTGCCACTTAGCTAGCTTCTATTCATGTTGTGAGCCATGTTATTTTGATATTTGCGTACTCTAAGATTAGAAATTTTGTTCTTCTCTAAATGAATAATAGCATTAGCCTCCTGTGGTAATTTCTACAAATTATTAAAGCGATTATTTCTATCTGCAAAATTAACAACACTGTTAGCTAAAAAATCTGCAAGCATGTTCCTTTCTTTCAATATATGAGTAATCTCCACATCATAAGCCTCTAGCATTCTCTTAATACCCCTAACCTCTACTGAAATCAACCAAGGAACTTCCCACACTCCATCTAACATTTTCTTAGTAACAAGGGAATCAGTTTCCAAAATCAGAGGAAAGATATTGTTGTTGATGCAATAAACCCTAAGGCCTTCTTGGAAAAGTTTATACCCCGCAACATCAAAGACAGGTTGAGAGATCAGTTCTCTGGGCTTGAGCAGAGCTCTATGTCAGTACCTGAGTATGAGACTCGTTCCCTTAAACTTTTCAAATATCTTACTATGATTTTATCTATATAGAAGGAGAGAGTTTGGTATCTTATCTAAGGTTTGAGACTTTGACTTTAGATTGCTATAGAGTTTTTGGCATCGGCTGTAGGTCCTTTATGGATATAGTTGACCATGCTCGTACTATGGAGGAACTCCATAATAAGGCTCATGGAGGCAGCGATAGGAGGGCTCGCTTTCAGGGTAGCTTCAGTGGATCTCAGTCCCATGATAAGGGTTTTTCATGTAGAGGTCAACGTGTTTATCACCCTTCAGGGTTATCCTTATCGTCCAGCTTAGGACTCACTTCAGACTTCAGGCTGTGGGGATCATAGAACAGCTTGTCTGCCACCTAGACTATGGGGTGATTGTGGTTGTTTTGATTGCAGTGAGATTGACCACTATGTCAGAGATTACCCTAGGCATAGGGCTGCAATGCCATTGAGTAGAGGTGTTGCTCATGTTCATAGAGGTGTTCCCAGAGTGCTCGAGAAGGTGCTTAGATAGAACAAGTGGTAGAGATAGAACCCACTCCATAGGTGATTTTTTAGTAGTGGATCAGGTCTATAGAGTGTGTGTGGTGACTATTCGCGAGTGTGACATGCGGGATGACCTTATTTTGCTAGATATGCTTGATTTTGAATTTTATGCTTGGCATGGACTAATTATCCCCCTATTATGCAGTCCTATATTGCTTTGCCTAGATCGTTATCTTAAGTATGACATCCCCGATTGTATGGTAGGGTTTTGGTAGCCGCATACTAATTGGGATCATTTCATATGTTCGGGCTCAAAGACTAGTATCTAGTGGGTTCTTAGACTATTTGTCTTGTGTTTGGAATGTTAGTAGGGAGGGCCCTACAGTTGATTCTTTCCTTATTATGTGAGAGTTCGCAGATGTAACACCCTGGAAATTTTTTCGCAAAAACTCGAACATTTCATCACGTGTGTGTAAACTCGAACCGAAGGACTTGTAATTTTATATATGGGTTAGGATCATTTCCTAAGTATTTGAAGTATGTTAGATCCAAGGATGTGTTTTTGGAAGAGTTAGTACAAGGATCAACTTCAAACGAGCATATCTCCTAGAGTATAACAAAATGGGTAAAGGTCTTTGAGTCTTCTTTCCAACGCCACCAAGATTGTAATTTTTGGAGTTCGGAGTCAAAAGTTATGACCCTTTTTCTACAGACTAGTACTGTAGGAATTTCAGGCCTGGACTCTAACTCCAGAAAATTTAGGCTTGGCGCTGCAAGGGCGCGACGCACCACTATAGCGCCAGCAACAAGACTCAGTAGTTTGGTCCTTGGCGCGACGCGCCACTATTAGATGTGCAGGGTTTTTAAGCCCATTTTCCAGAACTCAGAAAATTTAGGCTTGGCGCTGCAAGGGCGCGACGCGCCACTATAGCGCCATAAAACAACCTCAGTAGTTTAGTCCTTGGCGCGACGCACCACTACTAGGTTGCAGGGTTTTTAAGCCTATTTTGACTTGGCACTACAATGGCGCGGCGCGCCACTATAGCGCTAGGAGAGTTTTTGCCCAGTTTTCCAGATTTTTGAGGAAGGGCAAATTGGATTTTTCCCCTAATTATATATATACCCTCACTTGGAATGTTTTGGGATCATTTTTCAGTCCCCTCACCTCCCAAAAACCCTAATCTTCATCCCCTCTTCTCTTCCAAACATCTCCAACAAGAAATCCTCTCAAAAGCTCAAGGATTCAAGATCTTCAAGTTATGTCTTTGATTTTTGATGGGATGTTCTTCATTTATAGGTATGTAAGGCTAACCTAAAATATGGATTGAGTTCTTCCATATGTCCATAGATGTGTTGGATAGAAGTTCTGAAAGATTTGAACCTTCTATTAAAGTTTTCTTGAAATTTCCTAAACTATAAAATATTACAAAAATATGTTAATGATGTTCTTGAGTTGACTTTGTTGAAAGTATGGATTCATGTATTCATTCACATGAACCCAAGATGAGATTTCTTTTTTGGTCATAATTTATCTTGAGGATGAGATTGATGGTTTTTATGTATAATAAAAACAATATTGTTTTCATAGTGAAATGATGTATTTTTTTACATGAGTTTGATGAAATTGATTTTGAGATATATGAGAATTGGGATAGTTATGAATGTGAATGACGTAAAAAGAAATGAAACATTGGTAGAGCTAGAATGTCACTTTTGTTTCTATAAATGGAATATAGAATTAAATAAGAATTTTGGAGCAAGATGTTTGATAATAATGTGAATGATGATGTTTGACAATGATGTGAATAATGATGTTTGATGATGATGTAAATGGTGATGTTTGATAATGATGTGAGTGATGGTTATCTTTAAACATATATAGAATGATTGATGAAGAGGTATGTTGATGATGATGCTTGAGGTGAAGTGGATTGGAGTCTAATGTGATTATGTGATATGTGATTTGCATAATTTGATTTGATTGGAGTCTTATGAACATTTTGAAAATAAATGATCTTTGAGAAGGAGTTTTAAATAAATGATTTGTGAACATTTTTGCATAAACTATTTATACACTATTTTGAGTTTAAAGAGTGATTATTTTCATCTTTGATTTAGAAAGAGTTTAAGCATAAATTGAGTTTGAAAAGTCCCTTAAATTCTCATTTTTGAACATGAGTATAAATAAGTTGAGCATTTTTACTTTAAAAATGTCGATTTTTGAGATTGAGTTGAGATTGTATGAATTTTAAAGAGAAGAGTTTGATGATTTGAGATGAGTCGATTTGAAAGAAAGCCCAATGAGGCTAGATTTGATTTGAGTTTTGAAAAGAGTCCAATGAGACTAAATGAGTATTTTGAGTATTTTACTCACTTGATAGATATGAGCATATTGAGTCTTGGGAGGAGTATCTAGCACCGAATTGGGTAAGAGTGTAGTCCAAACTCGAACTAATAAACTACATCGCCAAACGTAGAAGAGGATTAAACCGTTAAAGTCGTATGCTTCCTAAATTATTATCCTGATATGATAGGACTTGATTGGTTATAGATCCATGATTGTTGATTTGTTCTTACCCTGGCAAGGTATGAACGAATGTGGCAACAATGTCGGCTTGTTGTACTATCACTCGCTCATATGGTGATAGTTGTCGGTTAGAGAAACTCCCAATTGAATGGATTGTGCTTGATATGATTGGTTTGATTGTGATTGTAGATAATTGAGTTGAGTTGTAAAACATTGCATAATTTTAATTTGCGTATCTATTGAATTGAGTTGATTGCATATGATTGGATTGGATTAGGTTGGATATGTGATTGGATTGGATTAAATAAGATGTGATTGAATTAGAGTTGATGGTATGTGATTGGGTTGGATTGGATACGTGATGTGATTGGATTGGATCGGATTGTACATGATTGGATGGGATCGAATTGTAAATGATTTGATTGAACTGTATTGTACATGATTGGATTGGATTGTATGGTATATGATTGGTCTTTGTCTAAAAATGTATTCTTACCTTAGACTTATGACACTTTGATTGAGTCTCTCTTATTTTTCTGATTTGAGATATTTGAACCAACGTTATTCTTCCTTGAGGTATGTTTCATTCTACCATATTACATACTCGTACATTCCATGTACTGACGTCCATTTGGACCTGCATCATTTCATGATGTAGAGGCAGGTTTAAGAGATCGTCAATAGGAGCACCGTTGAGGATTTATACACACTCAGCGTATTGGTGAGTCTTCTCCTACATTCAAAGGACACCACTTATGTTATTCTTGCATCGAGTTAGCCCTTTTCATTTTGATTTGAGGTAGACATGAACATGTCATTAGCACCAATTAGATAGTAGTGATAGAGTCTTCATAGACTAGATAGTGATGGGTCGATTGAGTATTTTCTTTCCTTGAATTATTCTTGTCAAAGTATTTTAATGACAAAGATTGGAGTTTGATTTGTTGGCCCATGGCCTTCCTTTCTTGAGTTAGATCGTTGATTTGGATTGCCCACTAAATTATTTCTTTATTTTAAACTTTTCGCTATTTGAGTGATATTGAATGGATTATGTGATTAGATTAAGTGGTTCGCTTGGGGACCAGCAATGGTATTTGAGTATCGGTCACGTCTAGGATACCCTCTCGAGGCGTGACAAACATGTCTTCCCTACTATCCTACCTAGTTGAGCGTGATATTGATTTTTCTATTGACCTTGTGCCGGGAACTCATCCTAATTTTATTACACCCTACTTTATGGCACAATTTAGCATAAGAATCCTTTGGGTAAGGGCTTCACTAGATTGAGTGTCTTGACTTGGGGTGCTCCTACTCTATTTGTGAAGAAGAAGGATGGGACTATGCATATGTGTATCAATTACAAGTAGCTGAACAAGTTGACAGTGAAGAATAAGTACCATATGCCTTGTGTCGATGACTTTTTTGATCAACTTCAGGATGTTGTGGTGTTTTCTAAGATTGACTTGAAATCTGGTTACTATCAGCTGAGGATTAGGGCAGAGGACATCTCTAAGAACACTTTTAGGACTCGTTACGGCCATTATAAGTTCCTAATAATGCTTTTTGGGTTGACCAACTCCTCAACAATGTTCATGGACTTAATGACTTGTGTTTTCAGGCCTTATATAGACTCCTTCATCAGTGTGTTCATTGATGATATTTTGGTAAACTCGCAGAGTAGGGAGGAGTACGAGCAACATTTGAGGATTGTCCTCTAGACTTTGAGAGATCAAGGACTTTATGCCAACTTCTCAAAGTGCAAGTTTTAGCTTGAGTCTATAGTATTTTAGGGCACGTGGTGTCTAAGAACGAGATTATGGTAGACCTAGTGAAGATTGAGGCAGTTCGTGATTAGGCTAGGACTACCTTAGTGACAAAGATTCGAAGTTTTATTGGGTTGGTAGACTAGTACAGACGGTTCATCGACGACTTCTATTCTATAAAGCATTATTGACTAGGCTGACTAAATTAGATGTTCCATTTGAGTGGTTATACGAGTGTGAGGTGAGTTTTATAAAGCTAAAGGAGTTGCTTACCACTGCTTCTATTCTAACTCATCTAGTTGAGGGCGAGTGATTTATGGTATATTGAGACACATCCGATATTGGTTTGAGTTGTGTTTTGATGCAGTAGAGCCATTTTATAGCATATGCATTGAGGTAGCTTAAGGTGCACGAGCGCAACTACCCTAGTCATGATTTAGAATTGGCGGCAATAGTTTTTACACTTAAGAATTAGAGGCACTACTTGTATAGAGTTCATTGTGAGATCTTCGTAGCTCATAGGAGTCTTCATTATATTTTGAACTAGAAATACCTCAATTCAAGGCTGGGTAGATGTCTTGAGCACTTCAAGAACTATGACTTCTCTATTTTGTACCATCTAGGAAAGACAAATATGATGGTGGATGCCTTGAGCCGAAAGGTAGTGAGTATGTGGAGTCTGGCCTTCCTTTTAGTTTTGAAGAGACCTTTGGCATTATACATTCATCATTAGACAACATGTTGGTTCGGCTTGATATCTCTAATTCCATCCAATTTTAGCTTGCATTGAGGCTCGCTCCACCTTACAACAAGAAATCTGTAGCGACAGTTTGAGGATGTAGTTTGGCGGCCATTCGTGATCAAGTTCTGAGCAGTGATACGGGTGAGGCCACCTTAGACTCTGAGGTTTTTTTTAGATTTGAAGGTTATATTTGTGTTCCTAAAGTTAGGGATTTGATTTAGATTGTACTTCAGGAGGCTCACAACTTTAGGTATTAAGATGTATAGAGATTTAAGGCAACATTACTAGTAGAGCAGTATGAAGAGAGATATAACAGATTATGTAGATAACATTGTGTTGTCAGTAGGTAAAGGCCAAGCACTTGAGTCCTGGTGGTAGGTTTTAGAGCTTATCCATTCCTGAGTGGAAGTGGGAGTGGATCACTATAGACTTCATTGTGGGGTTGTCGTCGACTTCTCAAGGTGTTGATAATATTTGGGTCATTATGGATCGATTGAATAAGTCGGCTTATTTTTTGCCCGTCTAGTCTTTTTTTAGTGTCGAGAGGTTAGCCCATATCTATGTGCGAGAGGTAATTCGTCTTCATAGAGTATCGATGTCTATTATCTCCAATAGAGGCTGTTTGTTCACTTTTAGCTTCTGGAGAGCATTCCGAGAAGAGTTGGGTACTCGAGTTGATCTTAGACAATGTTTCACCCGCATATTGATGGGCAGTTAGAGCGGACTATTCATGTCTTGGAGGATATGTTTCAAGCTCGTGGTGTTCAGCTTTGGGGGTTAGTGGGATAAGTTTTTGGCTTTAGCGTTGTTTTCTTATAACAACAACTACTATTCAAGTATTCAGATGGTCCTATTCAAGGCATTGTAAGGTATGAATTATCGACCTCCAATTGGTTGGTTTGAGTCTTCGGAGCCTAGTCCAAGTGGTACAAACTTACTTTAGGATGTTTTGGCTCGAGTTCATATGATTTAGGATAGGTTACGGGAGGCTTAGAGTAGGAAAAAGAGTTATGTTGACCGTAGGCGTCATCCTTTGAGTTTTGGTGTAGGTGATCTTATTTTTCTCTAGGTGTCTCCCTTGAAGGGTGTGATGAGATTCGAGAGGCGGTGCAAGCTTAAGTATATTGGGCCTTTTGAGATCCTTTGAGTTGTTGGTGATATTGCATATTAGTTTTCTTTGCCACCTGCCTATTTAGTTGTTCATTCAGTTTTTTATGTGTCAATGTTTTTTACCGATATATTCATGATGAGTCCTATGTGCTTCAGTATGATTCATTCCAGTTGGATGGTTGTTTGACCTTTGTGGAGGATCTAGTTGCTATTTTGGCTAAGGATATTTGATGGCTACATTCGAGAGATATTCCCGTGGTTAAGGTTTAGTGGAGGCACCATCTAGTCGAGGAGGCTACTTGGAAGATAGAGCATGATTTGCGAGCCCACTATCCCCACCTTTTCGAGACTTTAGGTACTTCTTGACTCTTTACTTTATAGGACAAAAGTATTTAGTAGTAGAGTTGTAATGACCCTCTAGGTTATTTTTTCTATTATTCGATATTTTCGGTGTTTAGAAATTTCCTATAGCGACCTTAAGTCATTTATGAGTTTTTAGGATTGAAAGTTCGATCACCTGGTTGTTCATTTGGTTTTATTCAAGTTTCTGTGTTTTGGATCTTTTGAAGTTTGAATAGTTGTCTTCAATCAAAACTTCAAGTAAACGATCTCAGAATGCAATTCTAATGATTTTGTTTGCTCTGAAACGTTGAGTTTGGTCTAGATGGATCCTTGGTTTAGGTCCCTAGGCTTCCAGACTCATTTCAAGTAGTCTTGTCGCTTATGGTTAAAACGAAGCCTTGGGTGTGGAACCCACTTTTTGTTGAGACAACCTCCAACAGAAGTTTTGACATCTCCGTTGAGTCTGAAATGTCGAATTTAGTGGAGGTAGTATAGTTCATTTGCATGCATGGAGTTTCGAACAAATCTCAATCCTTAGTTGGGGTATTTTTCCAACTTCAAGTTTGTGTTGGTGCAACCGTTGCTGGTGCACCCATCTTTTTTGCTTGCCTCTACAAGCCTTGAGCCTCATTCGCGAAGACTAATGAAATTGTTGTTCGTGATCACAGGCTAGGCAGCGTGTTTGCGAAGGCCATTGTTTTCGATTTGCGCATTCGTTGGTGTTGACCACGCGATCATGATTAAGGAATTGTGGACTAAGTCAGTAATTGACCATCGCGACTGTGATCATTAGGTCCCGCGATCGCGTTGTGTAATGTGTCTGGCAGTATATCAATTCAGCATTTTTAACCAGTTCATTTCTTATTTCTTCCTCCTAAGACAGCCCTTAAGAGCTCTAATATTAGGTGTTTGTTATTGATTATTGTTGGGAATTACTGCGGGATTATATTTGGGCATTACTAAGGTTGTTACCTTTGCATTAAACCCGTAAGTTCCCTTCGATTTCCTCTGTTTTAACTCTTTAATAATGAATTCTCAATTTTTGGTATGTGAACTGTTTCGTAGCGTTTTAAAGCTCAGATTGTGCCCGTTTCTGAGGCACATGTTCCTTTAGCTAGTTGGGATCCATTGATGGAATAAATTTCAAAATGCTTTTCTTGAGTCCCACAATGCCATTTTGGGCTCATTTTTAGTTTCATTTTTTATTATTGCAATTTGGATTTCAAAACGATCGTATTAATGCTAAGATCATTAATATGTTAGCGTGACATCATTCGGAGGTGGCTCAGAAGGAAAAAACTTTAGTTTAGAGGTTTGAAGTGTGTGTGATCGGCTTTGAGGTAGGCTACGACTTACTTTTCCTAGGCCTTGCTTGTTTGATTATTCTAGCATGATAATTTTCTGATTGTAGGGATGGTTTTTAGCATGATTTTTTGTTTTTACTGCTAATATAATGCCATAGACTTATTTTTGTTATTTTTGGGTACCGTTGAGTTGATCATGACTAATTTGAGATTATAATTGTTCTCGTGAGTTATGTATAGGCTAGAATGGTCTTAATATTGATATTATTGAACTTTAGCCTAGGTTTGGCTAGAGTTGTTTTAGATGTTGGTTTTTAGACCTGCGAGGCTGATTTCAGAATGGAATTAGGTTATATACAACCCTCTGGGTTGGGTGTTGACCTTCGCGTAGCCCTATTAGTATATATATGATTGGCTAGCTGGTGAGTGGTTACCTAGACTCAAGAGGAGCCTATTTTCTTTTAGCTTTATAGCTTACCCGAGGTGAGATTTCGGGAGGGTCTAACTAGTGTTGTTGCTATTCTGAAGTCAAACTCTGGGATATGTTAGGGTTCTGTACAACTGATTCGATGTAAGACTTCGAGAGCTGTTGTGTTTCTATTTGGCCATTCCGATGTAAGATTCTAGGGCAGGGGTAACCTCACCGATGTAAGATTCTCGGGGCTGCTGGTTCTAAGAAGGCTTTCCGATTTAAGATAACAAAAAGGACTAGCCATTCCAATGTAAGATTCTGGTAAATGTTAAGTTATATCAAGGCTTTTCGATATAAAATTCTGGGAAGGACTAGTCATTCCAATGTAAGATTTCGGAGTATGTTAGATTCTGATAAGGCTTTGTGGTGTTATATTTTGGGAAAGATTAGCTATTTTGACATAAGATTTCAGGAGATGCTAGGTCACATGGTTTTAATCTCGATGTCAGATTCAAGGAGGGGGTTAGGGTAATCTTTAAGTTGTGCCTTGTAGTGTAGCTTTTATTTATACCTATCGGGCTTATGGGGATTCGAATGGGTTATTGCTTGTATGTTCTTATCGTTGTTATGCCTTGTATGTGTCATTTAGGCATATGGGAGCCCAGTTAGGTTTAGATAATTTTACTATTTTTATTATTTATTGTAGTAGTTTTACTTTGACACATGCCTAGTTATACCTTTATTGTTTCCTTTCTACCTTGTTATACTCGCTCGTTATTATCTTATTGCAATCGCGAGCTAGGTCGGCTTATGATGCCTACTGTGTACTTGTTTTTTTGGCATATTACACTGCATCTTTTTTCCTAATGCAGATCCGAGCGCTAGTAGACCCCATTGACTTTCTTATTGTTGTAGCTGGTGTTCTGGAGATTGAGTGTGAGCTTATTGACGTCCGTGTTTGACTCATCTCCTTTAGTGCATTTTAGTCTAGTATTTTGTATTTTGCGACAACTTATATATTATTGTATATGTCTAGTATGTACTCGTCTTTTGTAGTAGCTTTGCACTAGCATCCACTAGGTTTTGGGTCGGATCTTTGTAATTTTGTCCTCGTTCTAGGGTTGTATATATATTGTTCCTTATTTTTGTTATTCTTTCTTAAAACTGTCTTTTTATGCTTCTTATAGTTCTTCCACGTTCTAGGCCCGTTATTGTTGGTTCCGAGCTAAGGGTAAGGCCTACCTACTGGTGGGGTTTAGGAGATGCCATCATTGCCCCAATTTTGGGTCGTGACAACAAATGTGTTTATTTTGAGATAATACTCCCTCAATTAGTTTTTAATTTTCAGAAAGATAGTTAAATTTTGTGGGGGATTCGATGTCCTCTCTGAACAACTTCGAAATTATACTAGTACCTCCTTTCTCTGTCAAAGCCAATTTGAATAAAGAACATATTGCTTTCTTTTATTATTATTTATCACGTTTCATTTTTTGAAAGTCAAATTGTACGAATTTTGATTGATATTTTGACATGATTATTAAAGATAATCATAAATAGTAAAGTTGAACGTTCACTATATCCTAATTACCATCTAAGGATATATAGATGGTTAATGTACATTATAAATCAACTCAAGCTAAGTCACCAAATGAAATAATTCAATAAAAAAATTTTCTTGATTAAACATGTGGTATATACACAAAAATTTACATACCAAATAGAAAAATTCAGATCTTATTCAAAATATACTTATATATCAACTAGTCTTCGGTCATGTGCGTTGCATGTGTATTCATATCGATATTTATATAGTAGTTTTTGTATACATATTCTAAAAATATTTGACTGAACTATAAATTAAAAATTAAAATATAAAATACACAAAGAAGATAAATAATTTTGTATGTCCTTAAAGATTTTATATATGAATAAGAAGTCTCTATGAACATTTCTGTGTCAGTTATATTTTTCGATAATTCAATTAAAAAAATTATAAAATCGTAAAATCAATAACAGAACTGATAATTCAATTAAAAAAATCATAAAATCGTTAACTCAATAGCAATAAATCAATAATATTTTTTTATTCGTCTTATAGGTTGAACCAATTTTTGCACACCCTAATTGTTACTAGTTTGAAAGAAAATAAGATTTTATTCATTCACATAAAACTTAAGATGATATTATGAGTTGTACCAAACTATACAAAGTTGAATTGTCTTCAGAATTCCATGAATAAAGTGCAATTAATAAGACTACTTTCTCGTGGGAGAAAGTGGAGGAGCAAGAAACATTCAAAAATTCAATAAAATGTCAAAACATCAAGTGTCCAATTACATGCTACTATGTAAATCAATTCAAAGAATAGTCAATTTACATAAACCCATGGAAACCTTCCATAGACAGGGCCGTCTCAACCATAAGGTCATTAAAGCAACCGCTTGGGGCCCAAAATTTTTTAGGGCCCCAATTTTTCCATCTCTCTCTCTCTCTCTATATATATAGTATTAGTTTACTTTATTTAATGTGGAGGTCGTTATGATAATTGAGAAATTGAATAGTATTTAATTAATTATAACATCTTTTTTTATGTGGCTACCTATTTTGTTAACTTATTTATATTTTGGTGATTATCATGAACCCACATTACAATTCTTACATTCACCTTTTTTATTCCCCAATCAATTTTTTATCATCTCATTATTGAATATTCTAACGTATACCAAACGGCCAAACCTTTTGCATTATGCAAAATCTATTATTTTGTGTTTATAAAAAGATCAAATTTATTTTTTGATGTATTCTATAAATTTTAAGCACCACAACAAATTTCTACTAGTACCATTAAATAAACTTTTTAAATTTTGAGTCAGATTCTATTATTCTAACTTTATATTATATTTCTTCATTGAATATTTTCATTGTTAACATTTTTATTTCATAAGGTCTACGTACATCCTACCTTTTTGAGACTTCACTTGTAGGATTACATTGAGTATGTTATAGTTATTCAATTCACATATGACAACTAAAAGAAAAAGGCCTCTCAATGAAGTTTGACTTTAGACCCCGAACTTGTTGAGACGGTCCTACCTATAGAAACCAAATCAGTATAACAACTTAAATAAAACTACGACAACCTCTCATATAAAGACATGAAATATAGAAAAGAAAGAACACTTCTAAAATTGAAGCGTTGAATTGCTCATCTTTCTTGAAAAATGAATGAAAAGTAAATAAAGTAATATTCTAGATAGAAATAAGGATTAATTTTTTTTGAGACATTATTAATTAGTATATTGTTTGAATACATGGATTAGAAACATAATTTTTAAATTTTGTCACAGTAAAATTTTTGTAACTTTAATTAAATGAAACTCACTGTATTCTTCTTCTCCGAAGTTCATGAACTATTTCCATCCGTAGTTGCTAAAGTACTATGATTAGTGCAGGTGCACATAAAAAGGATTCAGATTGAATATAACATGTTGAATTGTTAATCCAAAACCTAATGCATAATTTTAATTTTTAAAAAGAAGTATCATTTTGTGCTACAATGATAAATATTAGATGTGGCAATGCAAGGACATTAATCAATACAGTAGTAAAAATATGCCAAATAAGAAAAACTTAATTGAAAATAAAAAATGAAAATACTATGTACCTTCTTTTAATCTCCACTTGCATCTGGAATACTATCATCTCACAAAAAAAGCATAAACCATCCCTTCTTAGCCTCCCAAAAAGAATATAGCAATTTATAGTAGTATTAATTATGAAGACTTTTAAAATTTTCTTATGTTAAATTTTTTTGCAGTAGTATTAATTTGCAAAAGAATATGAAAAGAGAAAAAATAAATGGAAAAATCTTAAAGATCAAAAAGTAAAGATGAGAGGTAAAATAAATGTTGTAATTAAATTTTAGATAACTTGTACGACTCAATAGGTAGATAAAATGCTCATTTCACTAAGTGTAGTTAGAATTACTCATATATAAGAACATATTATTTTTACTCGAGGATAAAATGGTCATTAACTTTTAACGGTTATTTTAATGTCTAATTTTTAACTTGGAGGCTTCCCACTTATAATATGATAAGTTTGATATGATATGATATGATGACTGAATAATTTTAAATTTGAAAAATTAGTTTTCAATTACAAATGAATGAGAAAATCAACAAAATTTGGCGGATAATTTTCAAGGATGATAGCTGACTATGCGAGACATAAGCTTTAGCGTCCAATTTAAAAGAGATCTTACACAGATGTTAAGACTTTAAGAACAATTGAAAAAATCATTCGTTATTTCATTGTAGAGAACCAATTATGTCGAATGGAATAATGAAAAAATTACCTGAGGATGTGATAATTTATATACTTTTGAGATTTTCAGTGAAATCTCTTTTAAGATTTAAATTCATCTCCAAAAGTTGGTATAATCTTATACAATCATCAAGATTTATAAATATTCATTTCAATGGCACTACAACAACCAACAATGAACTCATCATTTTTAGTCTTTCCTTCATAGAAGAAACCAAAGGATTCAAAAATGTCTTGTCTCTTCATTCTAGTGATGATCACGATGATCTCAATCTTGGTTTACTAGATCTGAATCTTTCATATCTGACCTTAACTCCTAACTATCAATTTAATGAACTCATCGGCCCTTGCAATGGTTTGATTGTTTTGATGGATAATGATGTTATTGTCTTATTTAATCCAGCTACTAAAAACTATATGTCACTCCCACCTAGCCCTTTTGTTTGTCAAAAAAGTTTTCATCGTGCTTTAAAGGTGGCGTTGGATTTGGTTTTGATTCGATTGGGAATGATTACAAGTTTGTCAGGATTTCAGAAGTTTTTTTGGATGCTTATTAAGGTCCCGAGGAGCAAGAGCAAAAAGTAGAGGTTTACGATTTATGCATTGATTCTTGGAGAGATGTGAATCATATGGATCAACAATTGCCTACTATACTTTGAAATCCATCTTTCGAGATATTTCATCATGGAATAGTTCATGGGTATGCAAAAACTAATCTAATTGATGTAATTCTCTACTTTGATATTGACATCGAGTTTTTTCACAATATGAATAAGCCTGATGCTTATAATGCCTATGAGGTAAGTGTTATAGCCTTACAGTATTGAATGAGTTTCTAATATTGATTTGCTATCCCTGTTCAAATTGCAATAATGATCAGTCTCAAGATACGATGTACATTTGAATAATGATGGAGTACGGTGTACACGGGTCTTGAAATAAAAAACATGTGGTTAAACCTTTTACTATTAAATTCCCATTAACAATTTGGAGGGATCATTTATTGCTTCTTCAAAGCAAAAGCGGACTTCTCATTACATGAATCACATGATAATAAGCTATTCTTATGAATAAGTTTTATGAATTGAATTGGTAGTTTTTGATTGCCTTTCCACATGACAAGTTTATGATTTTAAGACAAGTATGAACTTAGATTTATAATAAGCTTATAATTTATGAAGATGTATGATACTCCGTTAAAAGTTGACCTAGCACCGAGTGGGCTTTGAAATAGAGGCTCACCCATTAATAGAGGCATGGAACCATTAATAGAAATCCCATTGTCCCATAACTATATGCCACCATAGGAAGAAGGATCACTTGATAATGGAGATTTGATTTCTTAGAAAGGGTCACCCGTTAGTTGAGGCTTGATTCCGTAATAGCTTAGTAGATCCACTTAGGCATCATGGAGTCTACCTTTACAAGTAGCCTCTCTCTTTTCAATGTGGGAGTTATATTGGAATTCCATGTTACAGCTCACATCGTCTTATATGTCGATTAATGGTAGCTCCTACAAAGACTTATGGCTCTCAAATGACTTTTAATCTCCCACATATGTATGTTCCTTATGATGTTTTAAATGACTAATCCTACCCTTTTCTTTTATATGATACTCTTATAATTTATTGTGCATTGACTTTTTTCATGTCTACTTATGATTTTACTACCTCTTTTATCATGATATTTGAAATGGTCATTTGAACAATATGGTTTAATTATGCATTACATTTCCTACATACTTATTACATTCAAAAGTGCTAATGCATACTTCATTGCCTACGTTATATCATAATGTAGGAACAAATGCTCCATCCTCTTCTTGTGGCTAGTTGACGATTATTGAAGATTGTGTGGTGAGTCCTTAGCTTCGAGGGCAAGCCGAGTCTATATTTTTTTTTAATCTTAGACTATGTTGGTACATTGAGACTATTCCATATTATGTCATTCTTTTCTTTTAGGGTGAGCTAGAAACATGTCCTCATCGGCATGATGGATATGTTTATGGAGTTTATGTTGTCTTGCTTCATTCTAGCTATTCTATGTCCTTGGATTTATTACAAGTTTCCACTTTATTGTTACCTTATGTATGCTTATGATATGCTAAGAGGCTTGGTTGAGGTTTCTTCGAGAATCCTAATCGTCGTGTCACACCTAGGGCCCAGCTTGGGTCGTGAAAAACTTGGTATAAGAGCATAAGATTTTGAAGTGTCATAAGGAGTCCAATATCCCTCTTCAAGTATAGTCTTATTCATGTGTGTGAAGTGCACCACATTTATGAAAAGGAGGCTAGGAGGTATTTTAGAAAATCTTCACTTCTTGTATCATATATATTGCGCAATAGAGTGTACTATAAGTCTTTTCTCTCTAGCAATTATTCATTGTGATTTTCAGAAAATGCCTCTAAGAAGAGCTCCACTCCAAAGAGGGGTTAATGCTAATGAGGGACAAGCCCTTTAAGTTTCTAATGATCCTCTAGCCAATCAAGTTACTCATGCCGAATTCAAAATCGCCATCTCTATGCTAGCCCAAGACATGACTACTCAAGTGAACCAAGGGGTGGTGGCTCCTCTAAATGTGGATACACCGGCTTCAAGGGTTAGAGACTTCACAAGGATGAGACCTCTTGAGTTTCATGGGTCTAAAGTTGACGAAGATCCCTAAGACTTTATTGATGAGGTTCATAAGATTGTTACTATAGGGATAAATTTAAAAGAGAAGGCGGAGTTGGCGGCCTACCAACTCAAGGGTGTTTCTCAAGTATGGTTCAATCAATGGAAGGCCAAAAGAGTAGAAGGGGGTCGCATTGGTTGGGAGAACTTTAAGGTTGCATTTCTTGACTGCTTCTTCCCTCTTGAATTGAGGGAGGCAAAAGTGTTAAAGTTCAAAAATCTTAAGCAAGATAACATAAGTGTGAGGGAATATGCCCTAAAGTTTACAAAGTTATCCAATTATGCTCCTTCTTTGGTAGCCGACTCCTGTGCCCGAATGAGTGAGTTTATTTTGGGAATGTCAAACTTGGCGATGAAAGAATGCCAAACCGCAATGCTTATCAAAGAAATGGATATTTATATGCTCATGACTTATGTCAAGCAAATAGAGGAAGATAAGTTGAAAGAAAGGTCTAGAAGGGAAGCTAAGAGGACTTGAATCGATAGTGGTTCATCTTTTGCTTGCGATTTGGTGCCTAATTTCAATAAAGATAGATGTCCTTTTCCCACCTGTTGGAAATGTGGTTAGAATCACCTAGGAGAGTGCATGACCGGAAAGGATGGTTGCTATGGGTGTGGAGAAGTTGGACATAAGAGGAGGAATTTTCTAGCGGCTGCTAAGAGAGGATAAAAGATTCGTCAACAGACTTAGTACGGTACTTTATCCGGTATGTTGTGAGTCATTTGGCTTCGATGTCATCCTTAGTATTGATCAACTTCATGTTCATTTTTCTATGATTTAATTTAGAACATGAATGGTTGAATTTTCATCTGAGTTTAAGTGTTAGCTCCTCGTGCCTACTCTTACGAGTCGCTACATTTCAGCTTTCTTATATCTTTTCATATGCATGCATGTTCATAGAATCTATTTTTAACTATATTTTATGATTAGGTTGAAACTTTCATAGTTTATGCATTTTAAAGGTGTCATTGCATTCATGTTGGGTTGATAGTCCTTTTTTCATGTCCTATTCATTATAGCTTGAGTCCCATTCGAGGAAGAATTTCCCAAGAGGTGATAATGTAATATCCCGGGCGTTTTAAGGTTGGAATGTGATATTTCAAACATTGCAAAAATGGCCTCGTGGATTTTTAAGTCAAGTATCTCAAAAAATAAAATTTTCAAGATATTGCACTTCCAGAGGAGTACGAGACACAGACCTGCTTCCGCACAGTTCATTTTTCCTCCAAATCAAAATCTGGCCAAATCCTCATTCGCCAAAATTACCCTGTATGCGAACAACTCTGCATTTGGGACTTGGGTGCCTAGTTTTGTTCGAATTTAGTTTTAAGTAGGGGAACTTTTGGATTTTCCCTACTTATCAGTTAATGAACTTGCACATTTTTAGGACTTAATTCGACCCTATAAACTACCCTAATCCCTTATTCTCATTCATTCTTTTACAATTCATCTATTTCAAATAATTCTCTCTCTACAAAAGCTCTCAAGTGACCATTGATGACATTCAAACAATTCTCTCAAGAGCTTCAACAAAAACTTAGAATTTCTTCAAGTTTCTTCTAGATTCTCATTCAAGGTATGTGGGTTTTCATCCATGGGTCCTTTTCATCCATGGAGCCCAACAATTTTTTAAGTTTTTCAATCAATTCAAGTATGTATTTTTATGGGTTTGATGATCTCAATTTCAATTACATGAATTTTGATTTAAATTATGATTATGAATCTATTTTAATATGAATTTAATGATTATTGCATGGAATTGAAGGTTTTTTTTGATGAATTTTCCTACATTACTCTTTAGTGTCATGACATGTATGATGAGTAATTTCAATTATACTTCCAATTGATATTATTTTCATGAGTTATGTATGGATTGATATAAACTATATGATCATGTATGTTTTCAATTTTATTTCATGATTTCCAAGTCAATTAATTGTGAACCCATGTTTTCGCCTAAATTTTAAGTATGAGTTATGATCATGGAATTTGAAGTGTTCAAGCAAGCTTTATGGAAAGAGGGTGACATAAGAATCTAATGATATTCTTTATAAAAAAAGGATTCTTAATGATGGAAGGCCAACACCCACATTATATGAATCACATGATAATGAGTTATTCTTATGAATAAGTTTTATGAATTGGATTGGTAGTTTTTGATTGCCTTTCCACATGACAAGTTTATGATTTTAAGACAAGTATGAACTTAGATTTATAATAAGCTTATAATTTATGATGATGTATGATACTCCATTAAAAGTTGACCTAGCACCGAGTGGACCTTGAAATAGAGGCTCACCCGTTAGTAGAGGCATGAAACCATTAATAGAAATCCTATTGTCCCATAACTACTTGTAGAAATAGAGGCTCACTTGTTAGTAGAGGCATGAGAACATTAGTAGAAATCCTATTTCTTCTTTATTGTTACATTATGTATGCTTATGATATGTTAAGAGGCTTGGCTGGGGTTTCTTCGAGAATCATAATCGCCATGTCACACCTAGGGCCCAGCTTGGGTCATGACAGCACTGGTATGTTATGAGTATTTTAGTTTGATGTTTATGATTTATTAGATTCTAAAGAGAATCTTTCTTTTCTGACTCCTTATAATACTATGAAGTTTGGTGTTAGTCTCGAAACTCTATTAGAGCCTTTCTCAGTCTCTACTCCTGTCTATGATTTAGTTTTAGCTAAACAGGTTTTCAATAATTGCCCGATCTCAGATTTTTAGAAAATCACCTTAGTTGTTCCATTAAAGTTAAATATGATTGACTTCGATCTTATTCTTTATATGGATTGACTTCATTCTTTTTATGACTCTATTGACTATAGAACCCGAGTGGTTAAGTTTCAGTTTCTGAATGAACCAGTCATATAGTGGAAGGGTACTAATTCAACATATAATGGTCAGTTTATATCCTGCCTTAAAGCTAGAAAGATGATTCTAAATGTTGTATCTATCATCTAGTTTGGGTTAGGGATATGAATTTCAAAAATCCTACTATTGAGTTAGTTAATGTTGTGAATGAATTTTCGAAATTGTTTTTTGATGATCTTCTTGGTATTCCTTCCAAAATGAGAAATCGAATTTGAAATTGACCTTCTTTCAAATAGCCACCCTATCTCTATTCCTCCTTATATAAAGGCTCCGATAGAACATAAGGAGTTGAAACATCAGTTAAAGGACTTTTTGGATATGGATTTCATTAAACTGAGTCTCTCTATGGGGTGCTCCAGTTCTCCTTGTGTCACGACCCAATCTTCCCCTTAGACGTGACATGAAAAATAGTATCCCAAGAGACTCTAGACAAGTCTCTTGACATAAGTATGACACTAACATAAGCAACATAATCAAGTAATTCAAAAATTTGAAGATAAGTCTCAAAATACAAATCTCAACATAAGGAGAATATGAGTATAAAAACTGATAATGCGGAAATCATATTAATTCTGACATGGCCTTTATTTTCATAAGTGTGGCATATGACAAGCCTTAGCTCACAAAATAATCTAAAAATTGAAAGAAGTCTAAAATAAGACATAAAAGAACCCATAATATGACCTTTCCCTCGAACCATGAGGACCCACCAAAAGCAATGTCCGCATACAGGATCCAATACTAACTGCGAAAAAGGGATGGGGCGTCGTGAATTATATTATAAAATAATATTAGCAAAAGAGGTATGCGGTTAGTACTATGGAATGTGCTGAGTATGGAGAATGTGTAATATGTAACATAAAATATGATAATGCAATGACCAAAGTAAAGCATGCCATAATCTTTTAAGACATAATAGAAACATGAAACGTCAATGCAAAACTCGTATGGAGATTATAATCAAAGCATAACATAAGTGAGAATCATAAGTCTTTGTGACAGATACTATTAACTGACATACATCATGTGAGCTATAACATGGAGTGCATTGTCTTCCCCACACAGAAAAGAGGTTGTCCTACTTGCCTAGTAAGGACCATGACATGAGTTATTTGTGGATCCACTAGCTTAAGCTGATTTTTCCAATTGGGACATCTTATAGGGGCCCGTAGTTTGAGACTAGGGGATTGGTACTAAATAAATCCACCTCTACTAATGGGAGAGTCTTCATTCCAAAGTCCTGTCTGTGCTAAGTAAACACTCAACGGAAATATCATAAACATATCTGTCATGATCCAAACTAGGGCCTAGCCGTGACATGGCAATTAGAATCTCGGGGGACCCCACCTAAGCCTCTTAGAACATCATTCATGAGTATACATAAGATAAATAAAGTAAATAAATATAAATCAAGATACGAAAGGATAGTCTCGATAAGAGGAACATAAGTCTCAAAAGAGCAAAAGCGACAACATAGACTCCATGAATATCTAACATGCCTCTACTAATTCGATGGGGGCATAATACAAGCTCTTAGCTCACCTATGACAAAATAAGCGTAATGACGAAGTCAAATGTCAACATGAAAGTAAAATGTCACATCCTTGAAACATGATGACTCACTACCAAAGTACAACTATAGCAATCTTTAGCCACGAATAAGAGGATGAACGTGATCATCAGACATGACATTATGATAAAATATAGGAAAAAATATGCGTTAGTACATGGAATGCACTAAGTATGTTACAAGTATGCATGACCAATAAACATAGGACATAATTAATATAAATTATGAGATGCAAGACCAATAAATTAAAAGTGAGTAAAACCATGAAAACCTCGAAAGATCATAATCATTGGTCAATGCATCAAAATTATCATCATCATAGGAAAAATTCATATGTAGAAGATAACCATAACTAACAATAAGACCATGGAAGCTATTACACGGATTTAGGGCATTGAAATATATCATAATTAAGATGACCCAATGCAAATCATAAAATTAGGGCATTTTGATTAAAGAAATCATCAAGAAATTAGAGAGAAAACTTTGAGGTTTGATGGGTGAAAGGGACCAAGGATGAATTCCCACATACCTTGATCCTTAGAAGTCCTAGATTGAACATAATTAAAGCTTATTGTTGAAGAAACCTTTTTGAAATTACTTGAGAAAGAAGAAGACTTGGAGGTCACACTTTTAGAGCGAATATTTTGATTTAGAGAGTTTTGGGAGATAATGAGAGGGTTAGAAGAACTTAGGGCAGTTAATAGGTAAGAACATAGTCCCAAAACCGTCCACATTTATTAGTGAAATATAAGGAATGAACAAAATACCCCTACTTAAAAACTGAATCCAGGATTCAGGATGGACCCTCACCACGAACCATGAAGTTACTATAGAACATATTGGGGGTTGTGGTGATGGACTTAGCTTTTGAAAAGAGGGGTCTAAGTAAGAGGGTGCCACCACGAGACCCACCACAATCTGTGAAGGGCAATACGACTGGTGGTGGAGGGGACGCAGTGGGGGGCTTAGCTTATAAGCAACAACCTTTTGCAAGGGCTCCCACTACGAGACCCACCATGATCTGTGAAGGGAAATACGACCCATAGTGGTCTTTCATGGTGAGGGACAAAATAGGGCTCTAGAAGGGTTTCCACCATAGAGGTCACCACAGCTCGTGGGCTCACCATGGACCGTGGTCCCTGTTGTAGACCCTTCCCTGTAGAACCTGAGTATCAGGACCTTAACCACGATGCCTCACCATGGGCGATGGTGAGGGATACGGCCTGTGATGGCCTTTATGGTCATCACCTAGTGCCAAAAAGATGAGTTTTTCTAGGGATTCATTATTTGAGCCTCATTTTAAGACTTTTCAACTTCCAGGGCCTTACAATATCTCCTTCTTGGGAAATATTATCCTCGAATGGGACTCAAGCTAGTCTTAATGGAATAAAAATGGAACATAGCACCCCAACATGAATGCAAAACATCTCAAAAATGTATAAAACATAAAATATTTGATCTCAAGCTTAAACATGACTTTAAAACTCATTTTATGAACATGGATGCATATGAAAGCATGAGAGTATCTGAAACACATAGTTTGAGGTGATTGGATCATGAAGGAACTAAATACCTCAGCTTGGCATGGAAGGAAAGAGTTGAGGATCTCGTGATATGCTATTGGCTTCGGCCTCCCATATAGCACCCTTAATCTCTTAGTTCCTCCATTACACTATAACTGAAGCTATTTCCTTGTTTCTCAACCTTTTAACTTACCGGTCCAAGATCTTAGATGGAACCTCCTAATATGAGAGACTCCCCCTTACCTCAATGCTGTCCAATAGCACAATGGAACTAGGATCACCAGCAAAGTTCAATAAAGACACATGAAATACTGGATGTACCGATGACAAATCAGAAGACAAATCCAACTCATAAGCTACCTTACCAATCCACCTCAAAATATGATATGGGCCAACATAGTGGGGACTAAGCTTCCATTTCTTACCAAAATGCATTACACCCTTCATAGGTGATATTTTCAAATAAACCCAATCATTAACCTCAAATTCATGTTCTCTTCTTCTCACATCCGAATAGGATTTTTTTAGGCTTTAGGTTGTTTTCAATCTTTCTCCAATGAGTCTAACCTTCTCTATAGCCTCAAATACCAATTCGGGTCCTATAAAAGCAACTTAACTAACCTCGATCCAACTAATGAGAGATCTACACCTCTTACCATAAAGCCTCAAATAGAGCCATCTCAATGCTAGAGTGATAACTATTATTGTAGGCAAATTCTATCAATGGAAAATGATCATACCAATTTCCTTTAAAATCAATAACACATGCTCTCAATATGTTCTCTAATGTCTGAATAGTATCCTCAGCCTGACCATCCATTTGTGGGTGAAAAGCTGTACTAAGATTTACTTGAGTACCAAGACCCTTTCAAAAAGATATCCAAAACTGAGATGTGAACTGAGTACCTCGATCCGAGATGATAGAAAATGGAACACCATAAAGCTTAACCAACTCTCGGATATATATTCTAGCATAGTCCTCGGTTGAATATATGAAGTCTTAACATGAAGAAAATAGGCGGACTTAGTCATCCGATCAATAATCACCAAATAGAGTCATATTGCCTACGAGTACGAGGTAAACCAATAATGAAGTCCATATTTAGGGTTTTCCACTTAGATGTAGGAATCTCAATGTCTTGAGCCAAACCTCCCAATTTTTGATGGTCAACTTTCATTTATTGACAGTTTGGACATTTAGCCACAAACTCTGCAATATCATTGTTTATACCATTCTACCAATACACTTCCCTTAAATCACGATATATCTTTGTGGAATCCCGAATGAATTGAATACTGCAAACTATGAGCCTCGGAAAATATCATTTCTCGTGAACCATCAATATTGAGAACACATAATCGGCCTTGATATCTCAAAACACCATCTCCCCTTGGGATATAGCCTCAATGGCTTTTTGGGCAACCGCTTTCTTCAATCTGACCAATGAAGAATCATTATCTTATTTTGCTTAACATTCGTCACAAAAGATGATTCGGAACCATTTTGAATAAACACACCACCATCCTCAAAATTAGCTAATTGAACACCCAAGCGGGGCTAATCTACGCACACCTCGAACTAGCTCTTTCTTCTCACCTTAATATGGGCAACATTATGTATGGACAATCTGCTAAGGGCGTCGGCAACCACATTTTCCTTTCCCAGATGGTATAACAAACTCATATCATAATCCTTCAACAACTTAAGACATCTCCTTTGTTGAAGGTTCAAGTCCTTTTGAGTGAACACATATTGCAGACTCTTGTGCTAGGTGAAACCATCTACATGGATGCCATACAAATAGTGTCTACACAACTTTAAAGTAAATACTACTGCCACTATCTCTAAGTCATGGGTTGGATAATTCTTTTCATGAACCTTAAGTTGCCTTGAAGTATAATCTATTACTTTACCATTTTGCATTAGGACACAACAAATCCAACTTATGAAGCATCACAATACACAATAAACCAATTGGATCTTTTTGGTAAAGTCAACACCAGAGCGGAGGTAAGTCTATCTTTCAATTCTTGAAAGCATTTCTCACATGCCTTAGACCATTGGAATTTTACCTTATTTTGAGTCAAAGTAGTGAAGGGCGATGTAATGGAAGATAAACCTTACACAAACCATCTATAATAACTGGATAAGCCCAAGAAACTTCAAACATCAAAAGGGGACAACAGTCTAGGCCAATATTTAACCGCTTCAATCTTCTTAGGATCAACCATAATTCCTTCACCGTAGACAATGTGGCCAAGGAAAGCAACTGAACTTAACCAGAACTCATATTTATTGAATTTTGCAAACAACTGATGGTCCTTTAGAATAAACCGAAATATCATCAACCAACATAATAACAAACATATCCAAGTACTACTTGAATGCCCTGTTCATCAAGTGCATGAAAGTTATAGGGGAATTCGTTAGCCCAAAAGACATAATCAAGAGTTCAAAGTGACCATACCAATTTCTAAAAGCCATGTTCGGAATGTCACATTCCCTTACTTGGAGTTGATGATAACTCAATCGAAGATCAATCTTTGAAAAGTAACTTGCTCCTTGAAGTTGGCCGAATAAGTTATCTATCCTTGGAATGAGATACTTATTCTTAATTGTGACCTTATTTAATTGCTGATAATCAATACACATACGAAGTGAATTATCCTTCTTTCTGACAAAGAGAACTAGAGCACCCCAGGAAGAGTATCCCGTCTAATGAAACCCTTATCTAGCAAATCCTTCAAATGATCCTTTAATTCTTTCAATTTCGCCAGGGCCATTCTATAAGGAGGAATAGAGATAGGCTGAGTATCAGGGAGGAGATCGATACCAAAATCTATTTCCCCTTCCGGAGGAATGCCTCAGAGATCATTGGGGAAAACTTCCAAAAACTCACTAACAACTGAAACTGAATCAAGAGTAGGAGTTTCAGAATTAGTATCTCTAACCCAGACTAGATGATCGAACAACTATTGGAAATCCTTTTTTGAGGTTTAAGGCATTAAATGAATTTACCTTTAAACACAAAATTACTAACCTTCCACATTAGGACTGGCTCATTAAGAAACTGAAACTTGACCACACGAGTTCTACAACGTATAGAGGCATAACATGCATGAAGCTAATCTACAGTGAGAATAACATCAAAATCAATCATATCAAGTTCTACAAGATCAACTGAGGTGATTTTATTTAATATTGAAACTAGGCAGTTTCTATAGACTCTTTTAGACACAACCAGTTTGTCATGCCCCAAACTCAAGGGGCACAACTGGCACCTAATGCCAAAAGTCATGTACGAGCCGACCTTGATGAACTATTTTGTACTAGCACATGCCATCCCTTCGCAATTAATAAAACAAACAGGTATATCTCATCTTAAAATCAAGCCCTCGGCCATCAAAGCCCTTGTAAAAAACCCTATAAATGAAACAACTACTCCCAACAGTTCATATATAGAAATAACCAATTATCACATAAATCCTGATTGGACTATTGAGGCTACCATGATCTCTATTCAAAATCTGAAAGCAGGTATATAACAAGACAATGCATTAAACAACTATCAAGCCCAACAACCCAACAAAACAGGCCAACCCGGCCATAACATAGCTATACAAACCACACACTAGTCTGCAAGCCTCTAAGTGTAGTGAATCTTGGTGGGACAGGGCCTGACCTACCAAAAAAATATATACAACAAAAGTTAACAAACCTCCAAACTCTGGCAGCTCTGGAAGAAAGGGACTAGCCAGCCTGATAGAAGTCAACTCTGCTGCTGATGAGGTCTATCTTGTCGTCTGTTGGGACCTGTAGGCATAAATGTAGTGCCCTTAAGCAATGGGGCATTGGTACAAAATAATGTACTGAGTATGAAAGGCAATAGACTATGAGCAGATATCATAATATACTAAGGGTAATAATATAAATGAATTAAGATTAAGATAAGTGTACTGATCTGTTCCTAAATATAGATACATTAAAAATAATAAAACAACAACATAACCAAGCCCCCACAAGATCAGCAGGTTCAAACAACAAACAAGACCACCTGCCTAGGCCTCCATTAGCTAAGAAGGTGCCAATTCAGTCTATATATCCCTATCGATAGTCCCAAAGCCCCATAGGCAGTCATATAGCCCTCTTAGGCAATAATATAGCCTTGTAGGTAGCACATAGACGTTTTAGACATCAATATAATCTCATAGTCAATTCATAGCCCCCTTGGCAACAATATAGCCTCATAGGCAATGTATAGCCTTCTTAGGCATCAATACAACCTCGTAGGAAACTCATAGCCTTATTAAGATACACCATAGCTCTGTAGGAAGCACATAGCCTTCTTAGGCATGATCGTATTCCTACACCTAACCAGAATATCCCCAAGGGAAATAATAATAATTTAATAGATTAAAGGCGAGCAATTTAGCTATAAGCAAACTATACGAACAGTCTCTAAGCAATGCCCAACTAAGGCCGATACTAATAAAATATGAATCTCGATAAGGGAGTATTACAATAACTCGGGCAGACAACAACCAACAATTTTGGCTAAAATATATAATGATAACCACAACCTTGTTGTAGCTCCTAAGCTTCAAGTAAACTTGCCGGGATAAGGAAATAGCCTTAACATACCTTTTTCAATGACTTCACGTGACCTATTGACTTCTTTCCTAATCCCTCCCTAATACTAAAACATGACATATTTACAAAAAGTTCACGAATACCAGTGTCTTGAGAATCTGACAAAAGATATGGATTTTTATCACAAATTACTATTTGTGGTTATCGAGGCTAAAATTAGTAAAAAAAGGGTCTTACCTTGATATGAACCTTGATATAGAACTCAAACACCCAAAATGTGACAAAACCCCTTTTTCCACAGCCTCCGTAGATATACTCCTCACAATTCACAAAGAAAACTATGCCAAAATGACAAGCTCACAATGTAGAGCAACTTTCCTGAAGCTTGTAAGACGAAATAACCCAGATTTGAAGAGTATTTTATGGATTAGGGAGGAATTTATCTGTATTTTGGTTGCTAAAAATGTTGAAATGAAAAATAAAATAGAGGTGACTGCTTTATATAAAGTTAAATCGACCTAGGGGCCTGCTTCACATGCCTACTTGCGCAGTCTTACAAAAACTCAAATATCTCCCTATTCTGAAGTATTACTAATGAATGGTTTGATGCGTTGGAAACTAGACTCATAGAATTAGACTTATAGGGCCCCCAAATCCTTATAGATTGGGAGAAAGATCCAAGACATTTGACCCAAATTTCAGAGAAATCTTTATAAAGGAACTCAAGATAATTTTTGCCAACTTTTATGTTGCAACCCACTAAACTTCAAAACTTAAAATACGAACCTTGAACACCTAAAATTTGACATACTACATTATTATTTTTTAATTTATTAATCACTCTCGTCTTGTCGTGAAGGTACAAGCTACTTTAGATGTTTTGAAAAGTTGGGGTGTTACATCCTTCCCCCCTTAAAAATATTCATCCTCGAATGAAAGGTCTGAGTCATGCGGTTAAGTCCTTAGGAGTTTCCAAATTTGGAGGAGTCTCCTCTTTTATGCAACTATCCAAGGACCTGAAACGCAGAAATTCCAACCTAGGCATCTCATAGGACAACATCAATAGGTAAGCACTATAGCTCCAAAATATCAGTGCGAGCAAATAAAATACAACAACAACAACAACCATAATAAGAAGCAACAATATAAAAATGAAATAGGTATCTTACCTTACTATACTAATATAAACTTATATGCCTTCACCTTGGGGTATGAAACAAGTGAGGATATTTTGATGTCATGTCATCCTCAGCTTCCCAGGTCACCTCTTCTCTATTCTTATTTTTCCATAATACTTTAACCGAAGCCACATCTTTGGTCCTTAGTTTACGTACCTATCTATCTAATATGGAAACTGAAATTTCCTCATAAGACAAATCCTCTGTGATCTGCACATCCTCAATTGGGACAACCCGATAAGGGTCTCCTATGCACTTTCGTAGCATAGATACATGGAAAACTGGATGAACAGATTCTAGCCCCGAAGGCAACTCTAACTCATAAGCCTCTCATCCTACCCTCTACAAGATCCTATATAGCCCAATGAATCTTGGTCTAAGCTTTCCTTATTTCCAAATATCATAACACCCTTTATAGGTGAGACCTTCAAGAATATCCAGTCATTGACACAAAACTCTAAGTCTTTTCATCGCACATCTAAGTATGACTTCTGTCGGCTTTGAGCTGTCAAAAACCACTCTTGAATAAGCTTAAACCGCTCCACTATTTATTGTACTAAGTCTGGTCCAATCAACCTGACTCACCTACCTCATACCATCCAATGGGGGAGCTATATTTTTCCCCATACAATGCCTTATAAGGTTCCATCCTGATGCTAGAATGATAAGTATTATTATATGCAAACTCAATAAGAAGTAAGTGGTCATGCCAGTTTCCCTTAAAATCAAGCACACATGCCCATAACATATCCTCGAGCGTCTGAATTATGCACTCAGCCTGGTCATCTATCTGAGGGTGTAAGGCTGCACTAAGATTAATTTATGTCCCAGTACTTTCTGGAAAGACTTCCAAAAGTTAGCGGTACATTGTGCTTTTCTATCAGAGATGATAGATACTAGGATGCCGTGTAGCCTAACAATCTCTCTAATATAAAGCCCTACATAGTCTTCGGCTGTAAAAGTAGTTTTGACTAGTAAAAAGTGAGTCAATGTTTTTAGCCTATCAACAATTACCCAAATAAAATCAAAATTACAATATGACCGAGGTAACTCTATAATAAAATTCATATTAATTGCTTCCCACTTCTACAAAGGACACTGTGACAGAAACTCAGCAGTATCCTTCTTCATCTAGTGCCACCACTAAATCTCTTTAATATCATGGTACATCTTCGTCGAACCTGGGTGAATTAAAGAATGAGAATAATGTGTATCTGCCATAATCTGATGTCGAAGTCCTATAATATTGGGAACACACAATTGACCTCTATATCGAAGGATTCCATCTCCTTCTATATCAAGGTCTAACGACTCCCTATCCTGAGTCTTGGCTATGAGCTGCTCCAAGCTAAGATCCTCATTTTGTCATGCCTTTATCTCTACAACTAGAGATGATATAGCTGTGTCTTGAACTATAACCCTACTATTATTTGCCTCTAGTAATATGACTCCCAATCTAGCTAACTGATTATTATCTCGAGCTAACTTGTGCCTCTCAATACCTAAATAAGATAAACTACCTATAGATCTGTGACTAAGGGCATCAGCTACAACATTCGCTTTTCCTGGATGGTGTAAAATATCTATGTCATAGTCTTTCAGTATATCAATACATTGATGCTGTCGCAGATTTAAATCCTGCTGTCTAAATATATACTGAAGACTCTTATGATCTCTAAAGATATCAACATGAATACTATACAAATAGTGTCTCCAAATCTTTAACACATACACAATTGCTGCCAACTCTAAATCATGGGTCAGATAGTTCTTATCATGCTTCCTCAATTTCCTTGAAGCATATGCGATCATCTTACCATATTACATTAGAACACATCCTAACCCAACACCAGAAGCATCACAATACACTTCATAGCCCTCTGAACTGAGCAAGGCTAGAAATATTGTTGATGTCAACCTATCCTTTAGCTCCTGGAAACTATGCTCGCAAGTCTTTGTCCACTGAAACTTAGCTAATTTTTGGGTTAGATTTTTCATTGATACTGATAGTGAATAAAAAACCTCCACGAACCTTCTGTAGGAGTCTTAGTCCTGGGCCAGGTTTTCACTATCTCAATCTTCTGTGTATCAACCATTATGACTTTATCTGATACAATATGGAATAAGAAAGCCATAGATTTGAACCATAACTCACACTTAGATAACTTAGCATAAAGTTCCCAATCTCGAAGAACCTGAAGGATTGCTCACAAATGATTTGCATGCTTAGCTTTTAAAGTGAATATACCAAAATATCATCAATGAATACAATCACGAGTATGTCTAGATATGGCCTGAATATACTATTCATCAATCCATGAACACTGCTGGGGTATTAGTCAATCCAAAAGACATCACTAGGAACTCAAAATGTCCATATCTGATCCTGAAATCTGTATTTGAAATGTCTTTCTCCCGAGCTCTTACCTGATAGTACCCTGATCTCAAATTAATCTTTGAGAAACACTTAGCACCTTGTAACTGATCAAAGATGTCATCAATCCTTGAAAGGGAATACTTATTCTTTATAGCCGCCTTATTCGACTGTTGGTAATTGATCCAAATTTTTAGTGAGCCATCTTTCTTTCTCATAAATATAACATGGCACACCCCATAGTGAAGCACTAGGTTGGATAAAGCCTTTATCCAACAAGTCTTTTAGTTGATCCTTCAACTTTTTTAGCTCAACATGAGCCATTCTATAAAGAGGGATAGATATGGGTTGTGTACCTAGTAGCATATCAATAGCAAAATCAATTTCCCATTTAGGGAATACTAGGAAGCTCATCTAGAAATACGTTTGGAAACACATTAACCACCGAAATAGACTAGAGAGTTGGTGGTTCTGCATCTATATCCTGAACGTACATAAGATGATAAATACAACCCTTTATAATCATTCTCTTTGCCTTAAGATAGGAAATAAACCTACCTTTTAGCGTTGCTGTACTAGTTTTCCATTCTCGAACTTCTTTTTTTAGAAAGTGGAATCTAACAATCTTTGTCCTACACTCAACATTAGCATACCAATATTCTAACCTGTGTTATCCATGATGACATTGAAATTGACCATCTCTAACTCTACCAGGTCTACATAGGTCTGACTGTTGATAATTTCTACTGTGCAACCGCGATAGACTCTCTTGGCAATAATAGACTCACCAACTAGTGTAGACACAATAAATGCTCGATTTATTGACTCTGCTACTATACCCAACTTTCTCGCAAAAAAATAGCATAACATAAGAAAAAGTAGATCCAGGATCTATCAAACCATAAACATAATAGGAGAAAACAATCAATGTCACAACATCTTGTGATGACTTTGAGTCCTGTTAGTTAGCAAGTGCATATGTATAGTTTTGGCCACTACTAGAATTACATGCTTCCTCTCTGTCTCTGCCTCTACCTCTACCTACTGAAGTTTGGGGTCCATGCCCAGTAGACTGTGCCAATGAAGAAAAAACCTATTGCTAACTGTGTCGGCTGACCCATACCACTCTGACCTATGGTCGAGCAGTTCCTCCACCCATGACCCTCATGTCCACAAGAGTAACATCCTGTGGAACCCTGCCTGCACCTCCCCTAAATGCATCTTACCATAAGTTGCACAACATGGTGGGGCTGGACTAGCTTGGCCTGAACTCTTTTGTTGCTGAGAGCCTGATGCTCTTGAACCATCACTTGGGCTTGACTGTCCCCTACGATCAAGTCTACTACCCTAGAATTGCTGCGATGGAGGTCTAGGGGGCCTATTAGAATATATTAGGGTCTGGGACCACCCTGAAACTCTCCCTGTGAATCAGTGGTCCTAGCCCTCTTCTACTGCTCTCTCTCAACCCTCTCACTTATATACTGCTGATGTTGGCGGTCCATATTCTATGTGCAAAGGCCATAATTCTCAAGATATCCATACTATCATTTAGTACAATAGTAGAACAAGCATCGATATAGTATGAATCAAGCCCTCCCACAAATCTACGCACCATATCATACATCATATCAACAAATTCTGGTGTATATCTAGCTAATAAATCAAATATCAGCCCATACTATCGAACACTCATGGTACCTGGTTGAAGGTTCAGAAACTGATCTACCCTGGCATCCCTAATCTCTCATGGCAAATAATAATTTATGAAAGCTTTTGTAAAGATATCATAAGTGGGTAGAGGTACATCTTTTCCCCTATATATCTCCCAACTCTAGTACCACAATACTGCAACATTAGATAATCGAAATGCTTCTAACAACTGAATCAGCTGTTGAGGCATACATGACCCTAAAGATCCTATGAAGCTGATCAACAAAGTGCTAAGGGTTTTCTGTGCGATTTATCCTTGTAATTTGTGGAGGATTTAAGGCAAGAAATTCACGAACTCTCGAACTTTTGGGCCCTAGCTCTTCAGAAGGTCTAGCAATATCTGGTGCAACCTGCTGGCGCTGTGCAACTACTAACTATGCTAACATACACACTGCACTCTTGAAATCCTGATAAAATGGAATAGGAGGAGCTAAATATGGTACCGCTAGTGGGGTTGGGGGTCCTATAGCCCTCAGAGGCTCCTGAAGTGTTGGAGAAGCAATAGGAGGCTGAGAAGATATCACCCCCTGTGTCTCCGGATGGGCTACCTCTGCCTATGGTACCTTGCTGACACCCTCACCTATAACCGTATCTAGACCCTGGCTAGTTGTGGTCTGTATGGTGTCAGCCATCTCTCTCTATAAGTAAATATCAATTATAAGCCTGAAACAATCAACCTTTAAGACACTTCTCTAGATCACAAGGCGAACAAATGAAGCATGACCATTCTAATATGCCCTGTAGCTTCGTGCTTATCGAATATGGTGCACAACACATTTATAAACAAGATTCTACTAGACACGACTTGTAGACTCCCTAGGATACAATATTGCTCGGATACCAAATTTGTCACATCCCAAACTCAACGGGTGCTACTGGTACCTAATGCCAAATCTCAGGCCCGAGCTGAACCTGTTGAACCATTTTCTACTAGCGCATGACAACCACTCGCAATCAAGAAAACCAACAAGTATATCTCGGCTTAAAATCAAAGCCTCGACCGACAAGGCACTTGTCAATAACCCTATAAACAAAATAGCTACTCCCAATAATTAATATATAGAAATAGCCAATTAGCACATAAGTACTGATTGGGCCATCGAGGCCACCATGGTCTCTATATAAAAGCTGAAAGAAGGTATATAATAAGATAATACATTAATAACTATCAAGCCCAACAACCTAACAAACCAAGAAAACCTTCCCATAACGTAGCTATACATACCAAACACTAGTCTGCAAGCCTCTAAGCATAGTAAAGAATGGCGGGACAGGGCCCCGACCCACCAAACAAATATATACAACAAAAGCTAACAAACCTCTAAACTCTGGCAGTTCTGGAAGAAAGGGACTGGCCAACTTGATAGAAGTCAACCCTACTGCTGAGGAGGTCTATCTAGTTTTCTGTTGGGAACTGCAGGCATGAATGTAGTGCCCCCAAGCAATGGGGAATCGGTACAAAATAATGTACCGAGTATGAAAGGCAATAGACTATGAGCAGATATCATAGATATCATAATATACTGAGAGTAATTAGATAAATAAATCAAGATTAAGATAAGTGTACTGACCTGTTCCTAAATATAAATACATTAAAAATAATAAAATAACAACCTAACCAAGCCCCTATAAGCTTGGCAGGTACAAACAACAAATAAGACCACCTGCCTAGGCCCCCATAAGCCCAAAAGGTGCCAATTCAGTCTATATACCCCTATCAGTAGTCCTATAGCCTCGTAGGCAGTCACATAGCCCTTTTAGGCAATAATATATCCCAGTAGAAAGCACATAGACTTCTTAGGCATCAAAATAACCTCATAGTCAATTCCTAGCCCCCTTAGCAACAACATAGCCCCATAGGCAACACATAGCCTTCTCAGGCATCAATATAGCCTCGTAGGAATCTCATAGCCCTCTTAGACAACACCATAGTCTGTAGGCAGCACATAGCCTTCTTAGTCATGATCACATTCCTGCAGCTAACCACAATAGCCCCAAAGGAAACAATAACAATTCAATAGGCTAAAGGCAAGCAATTTAGCTATAAGCAAACTATACGAACAACCATGCCCAACTAAGGCCTCTACTAACAAAATATGAATCTCGACAAGGAAGTATTATAATAACTCGGGCAGCCAACAACCAACAATTTTGGTTAAAATATAAAAATGATAACCACAACCTTGTTGTAGCTCTAAGCTTTAAGGAAACATGTCGGAATAAGGAAATAGCCTTAACATACCTTTTTCGATGACTTCACTTAGACTATTGACTTCTTTCTAAATACCTCCCTAATAATACAACATGACCTATTTATAATAAGCTCACGAATATAAATGTCATGACAATCTGACAAAAGATATGGATTTTTGTCGCAAATTCCAATTTATGGCTTATAGAGGATAAAATTAGTGAAAAAAGGTCTTACCTTGATATTAACCTTGAAATAGAACTCAAAACCCCAAAGCACTGTAAAACCCCTATTGCCACAGCCTTCGCGGAGCTACGCCTCACAATTCACAAAGAAACCTATGCCAAAAGGACGAGCTCACGACGTAAAGCAACTTTTCTGAAGCTTCAGGACGAAATAACCAAGATCTAAAGAGTATTTTATGGATTAGGGAAGAATTTCTCTATATTTTGGTTGTTGGAAACATTGAAATGAAAAAGAAAATGGAGGTGGCTGCTTTATATAAAGTAAACTGACCTAGGGGGCCCGCTTCAGGTTCCTGCTTTTGCTGCTTTTGTAGTCTTACAAAAATGCGAATATCTCCCTATTCTGAAGTCGTATTGACGAGTGGTTTGATATGTTGGAAACTAAACCTGTAGAATATGATTTGATAGGTTGTGGGCTTCACAAATCCTTATCGATTAGGAAACAAGCTCCAAGACATTTGACCCAAATTTTAGAGAAATCCTTATAAAGGAATTCATGATAATTTTCACCAACTTTTATTTTGCAACCCGCTAAACTTCAAAACTTAAATACAAACCTTTAACACCTAAAATGTGAAATACCGCATTATTTTTTTAAATTTATTAATCACTCTCTTGTCTTGTCGCTAAGGTACGATCTAATTTAGACGTTTCAAAAGGTCTGGGTGTTACACAAATCACCAACATGAGTATAAACCGAAAAAGGCTCTAGCAAGGTCTTGGGAGTAAAAATAAATCTCATAGCAAGATAAGGAGTAAAAAATGATAGAGTAGCACCCAGATCTACTAATTCATATACATCAAAGTCAAAGACTTTCAACATACCCGTGACCACATTCAGAGACTCTTCCACCTCATGCCTAGATTGAAGTGCATAGAACCTCTTTTGGCATGGGCCACAACCTCGTGGAGCTTGTATACCTTGAGTAGATTAACTTTGCGTATACCTTTCTCTACTCTTGTTAGGACACTTAGAGATCTTGTACCCCATCCTACCACGTACAAAGCATGCACGTGTTCCAACCAAACATTCACCTCCATGGTTTCTCCCACATATGGTACACTTAGGAAGAGTAGGTCCTCTAGCATTACCACCTTGGGACTTAGTATTGGAGGCCCTATATTTATCAAAAATATTTGACCTGGAGCTTCTGAAGAACCTTTGCCTTGTTGGAAACGGCCATTACCACCACCGAATTTAGATTGAGAAAACCCATATTCGTAACGAGCCCTCTTGGGCTCCCTTACTTTCCTTTCCTTAAGCTTCTCCCCTTTAATTTATTCAGTATAAGTACTAAGTATAGAAATATCCATCTCTTTGATGAGCATAGCGGTTCAACATTCTTTCACCACCAAGTCCGACATACTCGAAATAAACTTACATATTCGGGCATGAGGGTCGGCCACTAAGGAAGGAGTATATTAGGACAACTTAGTGAACTTGAGGGCATATTCCGTCACACTCATATTTCCTTTATTGATATTTATAAATTCCAAAACCTTCACCTCCCTCAACTCAAGTGGAAAGAAGAGGTCAAGATATGTAAATTTGAAATTCTCCCAACCTATAGGACCCTTTTCAACCCTTTTAGCTTTCCATTAATTGTACCACACTTGAGCGACACCTTTGAATTGGTAGGTCTCCATCTCTTCTAATGACACTCCCCTAATATCCACAATATTATACACTTCATCAGCAATGTCTTGGGATCCTCATCAATCTTGGATCCATGAAACTTGGGAGGGTTCATCCTTGCAAAGTTTATAACCCTTGTAGCCAGAGTAGGCATATTTGGAGGAGCAACTAACTCTCGGTTCACTTGAGTAGTCACGACTTGAGCTAGTATCTGAAAAGTGGTTTGTAACACCGTATTAGTCACTTATTCATTCAAAAGGTCATTCGGCGCTTGTTGCTCCTCTTCGACATTTCTTCGAAAGGGAGCTATTCATAGAAAAATGATTCTGTAATTGCAAAGAGAAAGCGTTAGAGGAGGAAATGTTAGAGTTTAACTCTATAGAACGATGAGATCATAAAAGAAGAGAAGTTTTTCCTAAGAAGCCTCATAACCTCTTATTCAAAGATGTGGCGTGCTTCACATTGATGAACAAAACTCTACTCAACGCAGCATGTTAGACTCCTAGGACACTTGAACATTGTGCTCTGATACCAAGTTTGTCATAACCCAAACTAGGGCCTAGCCGTGAAACGACGATTAGAATTCTGAGGGACCCCAACCAAGCCTTTTAGCATATCATTCATGAGCATACATAAGGTAAATAAAATAACTAAAACTCAATCAAGATACAGAAGCATAGTCTCGATAAAAAGAACATAATTCTCAAAAGAGCAAAAGCGACAACATAGACTCCATGAATATCTAACATGCCTCTACTAACTTGATGGGGGCATAAGACAAGATCCTAACTTACCCATGACAACATAAGAGTAATGAAGAAGTCAAATGTCAACATGAAAGTAAAATGTCACGTCCTCGGAATATGATGACTCATCACCAAAGTACAACTATAGTAATCTCTAGCCACGAATAGGAGGATGAGCATGATCGTCGGACTACATATGATACAATATAGGAAAAAAGTATGTGTTACTATATGGAATGCACTAAGTATGTGAGAAGTATGCTTGAACAATAAACATAAGACATAACCAATATGAATCACGGATGCAAGACCAGTATCTTAAAACATGAGTAAAACCATAAAAACCTCGAAAGATCATAATCATTTATCAATGCATCAAAATTATCATCATCATAGAAAAATACATATATGGGAGATAATTGTAACTGACAATAAGAATATGCGAGCTATTACATGGATTTCGATAATTCCACATCGAGAAAAAGGGAGGCTACTTGCCAAGGTAGGCTCCATCCAACATTATCATCATCATGTGCTATATGTGGATCCATTAGCAAGGCCATATTGGCAATCCTCCGGTGGAAAAACCTTTCATAAATCATTCATAAATCTTGAAGATCATTTAATAAAGCTTTTAATTGAATATAACTTGAAAATCATGACCATAACTCATAAATAATAATTGAAATTAGTATATATCATGAATAATTAAAATTAATATTAAAATCATACAATATGATCTGAATTATTCATAAGAAGGCTAATAGCATTGAAATATATTATAATTAAGAAGACCTAATGCCAATCAAGAAATTAGGAATTTTTGATTGAAGAAATTATCAAAAAATTAGAGAGAAAACTTTGGGATTCGATGAGTGAAAGGGCCCAAGGATGAATTCCCACATACGTTGATCCTTAGAAGTCCTAGATTGAAGATAATTGAAATTTGTTCTCGAAGAAACCCTTGTGAAATTACTTGAGAAAGAAAAAGACTTGGATAGCACACTTTTAGAGAGAAGATTTTGATTTGGAGTATTTTGGAAGATAATGAGAGGGTTATAAGAGCTTAGAGTAGTTAATAGGTGAGAACATAATCCCAAAATTGTCCACATTCATTAATGAAATATAAGGAATGACCAAAATACCCCTACTTAAAAACTGAATTCAGAACTCAAAATGGACCCTCACCACGACCAGTGAAGGTCACTATGGACCGTATTGGGGGTCGTGGTGATGGAATTAACTTCTAAAAAGAAGTCTCTAAGCAAGGGGGTGACCACCACGAGGCCCACCACGGTTTGTAAAGGGCAATACATCCCTTGGTGGAGGGGACATAGTGGTGGACTTAGCTTATAAGTAAGTGCCTTTTGTAAGGGCTCTGACCACAAGACCCACCACGGTGCGTGAAAGGAAATACGCCCCATGGTGGTCTTGCATGGTGAGGGACTGAATAGGGTGTCTAGGAGGTTGTCCACCACAGAGGGCACCACGGTTCATGGTGCTCACCACAGAACGTGGTCCCTGTTATGGACCCTTCCTTATAGAACCTAAGTGTCGGGACCTAAAACATGATGGGTCACCACGGGCGATGGTGAGGAATGTGTCCTGTGATGGCCTTCATGGTTATCAACTGGTCCCAAAAAGCTGATTTTTCTGGGGATTTATCTTTTGAACCTCATTTTTAGACTTTTCAAATTCCGGGGCCTTACAATATCATAGTCTTTGAAAGATATAAGAGTAAAGTGATACCAAGTTCATCATAACATACGTAAATTATAAGAATAGCTCCTTTCAATATATCCTAATTTCTTAACATATTCATAAAAGTTACTTATCTAAAGCATCAAAATCATGATAAGCTTTTCTATGGAAAATCACAGAAATCCTTCCTTATGAGAATACTTTACTTTGAAGCAGCCTTGTTTTCATAAAACATGCTTGATACTTTAGCTAAAAGCATCCTTCAATGATAGTTACTTCAATTCATGATGCATGCTTAATTCTCAAAACATAGTTCTTAATTCTCAAAACATAGTTCATAGTCAGAAATTACGCATAATGCAAGGGTTCATGTAAAAATACTTAAAAAAATGTAATTGAGATCAAATCATGCATAATAATACTAATGGAAGTAGATAAAATCATAATTGATTTAACCCAATGCATAATCATCAAAGCCCTAGACTTTTGGAAGAAATCATAAAGATAATATGAAGATTCTTTGGGACTTCACCATTGAAAAGTGATCCGTGGATGAAATTCCCATATATCTCAATATATATTGATACTTGAAGAGGAGAATTGAATCCTTGAAGCTCTAGCTTGCTTAAAGAAGAAGATCCCGATAGAGAATTTCTTAAGAACCTTAGGGGTTTTGAGTGAATGAGAGGGATGGGGGAAATTTGAAGGGTAAAAGTAGTTATAGGTCTTAGAAATAGGCTCAAAATAGAGAATAGATATTAAAAGGATAGGAAATGTCTAAAATAGCCATAAAAGCAACTATTGGAGATGACCTACAGATCGACAAATGGACCATAGATTCTTGTAAGACCCCAAAAGTTGAAAAATTGAAAAAATAGAGTTTAAAGGAAGTTTCCAAATAATCTCAGCTTTTGTGCACCAGATGGATTTCACGGGATAGGTACCCGAATCATGTAAGCCACCACAAGTCGTGAAGGGCGTTGTGGTATATGAAATAATATAAGTCCTTATGATATTTATGATGCATTGACCACATGATATTATTCAAACGTTTTCAAGTTTTACTCATGCTTTTATGATGTTGGTCATGCATGTCATGTACATATTGATTATGTCCTATTTTCATTATTCACACGTCCTTATCACATACTTAGTGCATTTAATATTCTAACGCATACTTTGCCTACTTTGTATTATAATATAGGGTTCGACGATCACGCTCATACTCCCGTTCGTGGCTAGAGTTAATTATCATCTCACTACTTGATTGGCAAGTCCTCATGATCTGAGGGCACAACCAACAATAAGTTCACATTTTTCATTATGACTTTATCTTTTTTGTTTAGGGTGAGCTAGGAGCTTGTCTTATGCCCCCATCTAGACTTGTAGAGTATCACGGCTTGTGCTAGGCCCTAGATGTGAGACTGTGACCGAAACCCCAAAGGGCTCCAACTAAGCCTCTTGACGTATCGTAAGCATACATAAGGTAAAGTAAAGTGAAAATAACATAAGAAGTCTCGAAACATGAATCATAAAAGTTGGTAGTTCAACAACATAGACTCTACATAATTTGTCCAACAAATGCCTCTACTAATCAAGAAGGGCGGGGGATAAGACATGACCCTAGCTCAACCTCAAACAATAGAACAAAGTCTTTTAAAAGGAATAAACTCATAACTCACTCTCGATAGATAAGGACTCACTAATCTTCATAGTATAGCAACTCAACTAGCCAAGTGTGGAAGGAATGTAATAATCGACCCCTACATTATGAGACAATCTAGGCAAAAAATATGCGTTAGTAAGTTTGAATATACTAAGTGTGTAGGCATGCTATGCAATATAGATCATAGGATGCAATGACTAAATAGCGTTCATGATAAAAGAGGATAAGTAAAGCCATGAGGAAAACTATAATGATAAAAGAATTAAGAGACATATTTGAAATCATAAAGAAACATTAAGAGAATATACATACATGCGATAGAACTATAACCGACAATAAGATCATGCAATCTATAATATTTAATCCCGATGTCTCCCTATAAATTAGAAGAAAGGAGAATCTACTTGCCAAGGTAGACTCTACCCCGCTAAGCGGGTCACGGACATGTGTTGTATGTGGATCCACTAGCTAGGCCATAAAGGCAAATTATATGGTGGCACATAGTTATGAGACAAGAGACTTTGCATAAGGACCCCGTAGGTCGAGCCCCTACCTCAAGCCTCACTTAGTGCTAAGTCAAATCCCATGATATACATAACATAGTAATCATACTTAACATATATCATAAACTTGCTCATAGGTTTATAACTCATTGAATAGCTCATTTCATATCATAATTGCAATGCGAGTAAAAGCCTTTCAACATCACAAACCATACTTGCATAATTCATGTCATTTGGTTCCTAGGTCACCAATTAAGGATCCTAAGTTACCTTTATTCATAACTTGCATAAAATTCATATCTTGAACGTAATTAAAATCCGTAATGATAGTTTATACTTGAAATTAGGGTAAAACTTGTATACATAGTCAATTGATTTAAAAATTCATGAAATTGGATTGAAAACATGCATGATCATACTATTTATATGAACTCATACATAATTCATGAAACTAACATTAATTAGATAAGTAATTTAACCAAATATCATAGAATTTATCATAAGTAAGAAAATCCAATGCAAAATCATTGAAATTAGGGCTAATCCAAAGGAGACAATAGTCTAGGCCAATTCTTCACTGCCTCCATTTTCTTTAGATCAAATTTAATCCCATCACCGGACACCATATTTCCAAGAAATGCAACTTCACTTAGCCAAAATTTGCACTTACTAAATTCAAAAAATAGTTGCTTATTTATCAATATTTACAATACAACCCTCAAGTGACCTATATGATCTTCCTTATTTCGAGGGTAAATCAAAACGTCATCAATGAACACCACCATAAACATATCTAAGTATGGCTTGAAAATACGATTCATCAAATCCATGAAAATAGCAAGAGAATTAGTCAAATCGAATGACATAATACTGAATTCAAAATGACCATACCTTGTTCGAAATTCCATCTTAGGAATGTCACCCTCCCTTACTATTAGTTAATGATAACTGGAATGGAGATCAATCTTATAGAAGTAACTTTTCCCTTGAAATTGGTCAAATAAATCATCTGCCCTTGGAATTGGATACTTGTTCTTTACGGTGATCTTATTCAATTACCGATAGTCTATACACATTTGGAGTGACCCATCTTTCTGCCCAAAAATCAACACGGGAGCACCCCATAGTGAGATGCTTGGCCTTATGAAACCCTTGTCCAACAAATCCTTCAAATGCTCTTTTAACTTCTTAAGTTCCGCCGGAGCCATATGGTAAGCAAGAATAGAAATAGGTTGTGTATTGAGAAGGAGATCTATTATAAAGTCAATTTTCCTTTCGGAAAAAATACTGGGAAAATCATCAGAAAGTACATCGGGAAACTAATTAACTATCGGTGCTGACTCGGGATTAGGAGTTTCAGAATCAACATCCCTAACCCACACTATATGGTAGATACATCTCTTGAAAATCATTTTTTGAGCCTTAAGACATGAGATGAATAGACCCTTAACCGCCAAATCATTACCCTTCTATTTGAGAATAGGCTCATTAGGAAATTGAAATTTGACACTACGGTTTCTACAATCAATGGATGCATAGGAGGCATGTAACCAATCCATACTAAGAATAATATCAAAATTGGTCATGTCTAGTTCAACAAGATTACAAGAGATAAATTTATGCAAGACCGACACATGAAAATTTCTATAAACTCTCTTGGGTAACACCGAGTCACCAATGGGAGAACAAATCGAAAAGGGCTCTAATAAGACTTTGGGGCACACATAAAATCACATAGCAAGGTATGTTGTAATAAAATACAATTTGGCACCCAGATCAAACAATGCATAAAAATCAAAGTGAAAGACCCATAACATACCATGACCACATCGGAAGACTCCTCAACATCTTGCCTAAAATGGAGAGCATATAATCGGTTGTTACGTTGGCCACCCTTTGGTTGAGCTTGGGCACCTTGTTGAAATTGGCCTCCTTAAGCTACTTGGCCTTGAGGACGACCTTCTATTCCCTTGCTAGAAACACTAGGGCACTAGGATTGCTTATGGCCCATCATGCCACATCAATAACAAGTACCCGTTCCCATCAAGCACCTTCCTCCATGATTGTTTCCACAATTAGCACTCTTGGGAAATGTAGGGCTACTAGCACTCACACCTCCACCTTGACCCTTATGGTATGACACCCTATCTTTACCAAACTTCTTTTCCACACCTTGAACTTGTTGAGAATGGACATTTCTACCACCGGTCTAAGCATTTGAGAACCTACTTTCATATCGAGCCCTCTTAGAGTCTCTCATTCTTATTTCCTTTAGTTTCTCTAGCTTAATTTGTTTGGCAAAAGTCATAAGCCGAGATATGTCTATTTTCTTGACAAGCATAGAGGTATGACATTTCTTTGCAACCAATTGGATACCACGATGTAACATCCCTCAAAAATGATTACAAGTGCCTTAAGAATGCCTTGGGAATAGGGCGCTCATGTAATGCGTTATCCTTAATCTTTTTGGAAAATCTGAGTTTAGAATGTCGATCAGGGGGTCAAAACCAGCAGAAAAATAGTCTCGATAGATTTTTGGGACCCGTATATTGGAAGATAGATTTTGAAGAAATTCATAAAACAGTAGGGTCTGCGACAGGTCCGCATCGCGGACTTGGAAGAGTTTTCTGGCCGAGTTGAGTTTTTTTAAGGGCATTTTAGACCTTTCTCAAATTATTAGTCATTGAACCTAGAGTTTTTTAGGGCCTAATCAGACTCTATAAATTCACCTAAATCCCTAATTCTATTCATTCTCCTACAATTCATCTATCAAATATTTTTCTCTCTACAAAAAGGCTCTTAAGGGTTTCCATTGAAGAATTCAAGTAATCTACTCAATTTATCCACCAAACTCTCAAGTTCTTCCAATTATTTGGTATTCTCACCTAAGGTATGTGGGTATTGATTCATGGATTCTTTCATTCATGAAGCCCAATCAATTTTTCAAGGTTTTCTATCAAAATAAAATATGGTATTTTATGGGTTTTATGATCTTTATTCCTATTGCATAAATTATGATTTAAAGTATGATCATGAGTCTAATTGTGATATAAATTGATGTTTATTGCATTGAATTGAAGAGTTTTCCATGAATTCTCCTATTTTGATCTCTAGGGTTCATGATGTAAATTATGAGTATTTTGAATTATACTTCTAAAGCATATTATCTATATGAATTATATATGGGCTGATATAAAGTTTATGATCATGCATGTTTTCAAGTGAATTACATGATTTTCAAAGTCAATTGATTATGCAACTGAGTTTTACTCTAAGTTCAAGGTATGAATTTCATGCAAGTTATGAAGTAAGGTGACTTAGGGCCTTATGTGGTGACCTAAGGCCTAACAATATGAATTATGCAAATATAATTGTAATGATGAAAGGTCAATTCTCACATTACAAGTATGTTATGAAAATGAGCTACTCTATGATTTCAAACCTATGATCATGACTATGATATATGAAATTATGATCTTATGTTATGTATGTATTCCGTGGGATTTGACTTAGCACCGAGTAGACTTGAGGTGGGAGCCCTACCAAAAGCCTTAGTACCAGCCTCATGTCCCATAAACTACGTGCCACCGTAGATTGCCTTTATGGCCTAGCTAGTGGATCCACAAATAGCACATGTTTATGATCAGGAGTGTACCTTGGCAAAGTAGCCATCTCCTTCTGGATGTGGGGATCATCGGATTCCATGTTATAGCTCGCATGGTATTATTGCCGATTATGGTTCCTATCCCACATATGTATGATCCCTTAAGTACGCTAGGATTTTAAATTATGCTTTTTTTAATGCTTTGGTCAATATGATTTTCTCATGACTTTACTTATTCCATATTATCATGTATTTTACTTGACCTTTGCATTCCATGATTTACGTTGCATGTCACTCCCATATACTTAGTACATTTCAACGTACTAATGCATACTTTTTTCCTACATTATCTCATAATATAGGTGTTGAGGTTGAAGATCCTAATCGTCCATATAACTAGTAGGTGTTCTCTATCCGACTGTGTTGTGGTGAGTCCTTATTAATCGGGGACTAGTTTCAAGTTGCTTACTATTTTCTTCAAAAAGACTTTTGTTTACGTTGTATATTGAGGGTAAGCTAGGGATATGTCTTAGCCCCCTCCCATACTCATGTTTAGAGGCATCTAGTTGGACATACGTTCGAGTCTATATTGTCATAAGACATTTTCAGATTTCTAGTAATGTTTTAGACTCTCTTATAATGTTTCTTCTCTTATATTTTACCTTATGTATGATTATGATATGTACAAGAGGCTTGGTTGGAGCCCTTCGGGGTTTCAATTGCCGTGTTACGACTAGGCCCTAGGTCGGGTCATGACAAATATGAATTGTCTCATTCTGGCACGTGGTTGGCAACTAATGAAGGAGTATACTTGGATAGCTTGGTGAACTCAAGGGCATAGTCCCTCATACCCATGTTGCCTTGCCTAAGATTGATAAACTCCAACACATTTTTCTCCCTTAGCTCAAAAGGGAAGAAGCGATCAAGGAAAGCAAGTTTGAAGGCTTCCCAATTAATAGGGCCTCCATCCACTCTCTCCAACTTCCATTGAGTATACCAAACTTGAGCAACACTCTTGAGTTGGTAGGACACCAACTTCGCTTTGTTTTTAAAAGTCACCCTAATAATACTCACTATCGTATAAACCTTATCAATGATCTCTTGGGGATCTTCATCAACTTTCAAACTATGGAACTCGGGAGGGTTCATCCTTGCAAAGTCCCTCACTCTAGAAGCCATAATAGGAGCATTTGGAGGAGCAAAAACTCCTTAGTTGGCCACAACTTGGGCTAGTATGGTAATAGCAGTCCGAAACTCCCCATTAGTCACTTGGTCGGGTAGAAGACCACTGTATTGAGGGACTGGAGGAGCTTGGTCTTCATTAGCATTGGCCCCTCTTTTCATAGGTTCTCTTCTTGGAGGCATTTTTGAAAATCGCAAAGGATAATCATTAGTGTAAGGAAGTCTTAGAGTATATCCTATCGCACGACATAGACCATGAAAAAGGTTAAGATTTCCTAAAATGCCTTATAGCCTTCTATTAATAGATGTGGCATCTTCACACCCATGAATAAGACTCTACTTGATGGAGCATGTTGGACTCTCTAGGATGTCATGACCCGAACTAAGGCCAAGCCGTGACACTGTGATCAAAACCCCAAAGGGATCCATCCAAGCCTTTTGTCATATCATACATGAACACATACAAGGCATAATAAACATCAACTCAATAGACTAGAAGAAATTTTTGAAAGTATCATAGTTAATCAAAATAACAACATAGACTCTTCATAGTATGTCCAACAAGCCTCTAATAATCAATATGGATGGGGGATAAGACATGTCCCTATCTCACCCTCAAAGTTTTATAAAAAGGCTTTAAAAGAAAGAACCAACTCATAGATTTCCCTTGAAAAAATAAGGACTCACCAACTCCGTAAGATAGCGACTCACTAGTCAAGTGTAGAAGGAATGCGATCCTTAAACCCTATATTATGAGACTATATAGGCAAATATGTGTTAGTACGTTTGAATGTACTAAGTATATGGGCATGCCATAAAACGTAAAGCATAATATGCAATGATCAAAATAATAAATATGATATAGATGTGGATAAGTAAGGTAATGAGAGAAATCATAATGATCAAAGTATTAAGAGATATAATTGAGGTCATCAAGAACATAAAAGAGAGTATACATATATGGGAGATAACTATAACTGACATTAAGACCATGTGAGCTATAACATAGAATCCGATGATCCCCACATCGAGAAGGGGGAGGCTACTTGCCAAGGTAGGCTCCGTCCAATCATTTTCATCATCAAGAGTTGTATGTTGATCTACTAGCTAAGCCATAAGGCAACCTACAGTGGCAACATAGTTTAAGGGAATAAAAGTTGCTACTAAGTCTTTGGTCAATCCCCCACTTGAAAGTCCTCTTGGTGCTAAGTATATTAATCCACATAATACATTTCATAATCATAATCATAGTAATAAACCATACTTGCATAAAATCATAGTTTCTCATAATCATACTTCATAACATGTTCGTAGGAATAGCTCAATAAGGATCTCAAGTCACCCATGAAAGGTCTAGACTCACCTTTTACATTTAGTTCATTATCATGTAATGTAGGTGTAGGCCTTCTATCATTACAAAATACCTTTTTTATCTATCATCATTAGTCTTAGGTTACCTTCCTCATTAAGGATCCTAAGTCACTCCTTCATAATCTTGCATGCAACTCATATTTGAAACATACTCGAAATCGTACTAATATAATCATACTTGAAAGAAACATCATGTAATTAAGTATTAATTCATGCTTAGTTAAGAGGTTAAATCATAAATGAAACATAATTCATACACTTGAAAGGGTAGTTGATGAGGGGTAGGGATCAAATACGTAAAAGGGGTCATGTAGGGAAGAATCTGGGTGATGGCCCACTGATGGTGCACCACCCTAGGGATTGAACTTCAGAGACCAGGAAATGGCACACTATTGGCGCATCGCCCTAGACCATGAATTTCAGAGGACTTGCTATGGTGTGTTGCTGGCGCGCCCCCACCTTTTCCCTAGAAAATTTCATATTTTTCATCGTTTTACTTGAGTTTTCATCCCCTATATTGAGATCCTTACACCTAATTAATAATATAATGAATATATATGAAGAATCTACCAATCCTAAGCAATTACTCATCAATTTCTGCCAAAAATAGAATTAATTTCACAAGATACATCATAATTCATGCAACTAAAGTTGAAATTAAGAAGATTCAAAGATATAATTGAAATTCATGGAAGATTTAAGAAATTCTTTGAATTCCATGGGTGAAAGGTACCCATGGATAAAACCCACTTTCCTTATATACGAATTACGAAGAAACTTGAAGAAAAACTTGAAGATTAATGAAGAAATTGGGAGATTCCTTGCTAGGTCTTTAATAGAGGTCTAGAGAGCCTTTTGTAGAGAGAGGATTTTTAGGATGGATGATTAGTGAATGAATGAGGAGAATTAGGAGCTTTGGGGATTAAATAGATTAGGAACCTATCCCAAAACTGTCTAGATTCATTCCCCCTAAATAATATAGAAAAGACTATATTGTCCTTAATAAAAATCTCCCTTGACCCATCAATGAGTTCATCAAGGCTAATTATTCACCTTATTATATCATATTCTATCTTTCTCATACCCGAGATATTACAATTACCTTATGTATGCTCATGTATGATATGTTAAGAGGCTTGGTTGAATTTTAATTATCGTGTCACACCTAGAGCCTAGCTTGGTTTATGACACTAACCCTAAGCCTCAAGGGAGTGCCCTGAGTGATCAAACTATCCCCACATGTGGAAAGTGTGGGAAAAACGATCAAGGGGATTATTTGGTGGATTCTGATGCTTTTTCTAATTATCGCAAGATGGGTCATACAGTGATAGATTTCCCCTTAGGTGCTAGTAGAAATGGAGGTGCTTGACCTCAGACTCAAATTATTACTTCAGGTCATCCATCTTCATAGGATACTACATCATGTTTTGGTTGTAGTCAATGCTAGAACAAATTCTATGCTCTTTAAACTCGACAAGAATTGGAAGATTCTCCTGATTTGGTTACTGACATGTTACGAGTCTCTTAATTTGATGTTTATTCTTTGTTCCAAGAAAAAATATTTCTTTTATAACTCTGTATTATGCTATGAAGTTCGATGTCAGTTCAAAATCCTATTAGAGCCTTTTTCATTCTATACTCTTGTTGGTGATTTAATTTTGGCTAAGCGGTTCTATAGAAATTGCCCAGCCTAAGTTTTTCATAAAGTTACCTCAATTGAATTTGTGGAGTTATTTATAACTAACATCGATGTTATTCTTGTAATCGATTGGCTTCATACATGTTATGACTTTATTGACTGTTGGACTCGAGTGGTTAAATTTCAATTTCCTAATAAGCCAGTTCAAGAATGAAAGGGTAGTAATTTCATGGTTAAGGGTTAGTTTATATGGTGCCTTAAAGATCAGAAAATTATTTCTAAAGGATGCATCTACCATCTAGTACGGGTTAGGGATACGAATTCCAATGCCCCTACTCTTGAGTTAGTTTCTGTTGTGACTGAATTTTTGAAAGTGTTTCTCGATGATCTTCCTAGTGTTCCTACTGAAGGGAAATAGACTTTGATAGTGATCTTCTCCTAAAAACCCAGCCTATTTCTATCCATCCTTATAGAATGGCTCTGATAGAACTTAAGTAATTGAAGGATCAGTTAAAGGATTTTTTGGATAAGGGTTTCATTAGACTGAGTATCTCTCCATAAGGTGCTTTGATTCTTTTTATACGAAAGAAGGATGGTTCTCTTTGTATGTATTGACTATCGATAGTTGGAAAAAGTCACAATCAAGAATAAGTATCTTATTCCAAGGATTAATGACTTGTTTGATCAACTTTAAGGTACTAGCTACCTTTTAAAGATTCATCTTTAATCGGGTTATCATCAGCTTTGAGTAAGAGAATGTCACATTCCAAATATGACTTTTAGAACTCGGTATGGTCATTTTGAATTTTTGGTTATGTCTTTCGAACAACAAATGCTCTTGAATCTTTTATGGATTTGATGAACAGGGTGTTCAAGCAATATTTTAATATGTTCATCATTATGTTCATCGATGATACTTTGATATATCCTGGAAGTAAAGGATCGTCAGTTGTTTGCTAAATTTAGCAAATATGAGTTTTGGTTGAGGTAAGTTGCATTCCTTGGCCATATTATTTCCGGTGATGGTTTCAAGTTGATCTTACAAAGACCGAGGCTATTAATAATTGTCCTAGACCTCTTTCTCCCTTTAATATTTGAAGTTTCTTGGGTTTAGCTTGTTATTATAGATGGTTTTTGGAAGGATTTTCATCTATTTATTTGCCTTTAACTATGTTGACACAAAAAAAGGTAAACTTCCAATGGTCTGAAGCATGTCAGAAGAGCTTCAAGGAGATAAAAGATCGACTTACCTCTGCCCCAATGTTGACTTTACTAGAAGGATCCAATGGGTTTATATGTATTTTGATGCCTCGATAATTGGTCTTAGTTGTGTGTTAAAGCAAAATGGTAAAGTGATAGCCTATGCTTCAAAGCAACTTAAGGTGCATGAAAAGAACTACCCAACTCATGATATGGAGTTAGCGGTGGTGATATTTGCCTTGGAGATTTGGAGACACTATCTCTGTGGTATTCATGTTGATTTGTACCGATTATAAGAGCTTGTAATATGTGTTCAAACTAAAGGATTTGAACCTTAGACAAATAAGACAGCTTGAGTTGTTGAAAGATTATGATATGAGTGTGTTGTACCAACTGAGAAAGGCAAATATAGTTGTTGATGCTCTTAATAGATTGTCCATGAGTAATGTTTCCCACATTGAGGATGAGAAAAAAGAGTTAGTTCATGATGTTCGTAGACTAGCTCATTTGGTTATTTGATTGGTTGATTTTGAGGATAGTGGTGTTGTTGTGCAACACGGCTCAGAATCATCTCTTGTATCAGATGTGAAGGCAAAACACGATAATGATCCAAATTTGCATGAGTTGAAGAAAGAGGTTGCCAAAAAATCCATTGAGGCTTTCTACCAAGGAGGAGATGGTGTGCTTTATTATCAAGGTATTTGTTCCCAATATTGATGGTTTAAGGGAAATGATATTTTTCGGAGCTCATAGCTTATGATAATCTATTCACCCGAGATCCACTAATATGTATTGTGATTTGAGAAAAGTTTATTGGTGGAATGGCATGAAAAAGGATATTACAGAGTTTGTGGATAACTGTCCTAATTGTTATAAAGTGAAGGTTGAGTATCAAAAATTAGGAGGTATAACTCAACACAATGAGATTTCTACTTGAAAGTGGGATGACTTGAATATGGACTTTATTATGGGTTTACCTCATATTCGTAGGCAACATGATTCCATTTAGGTTGTTGTGGACCGAATAACTAAGTTGGCGCATTTTCATCCCAAAAAACTTCCAATACAGTTGAGCATTATGCTAGACTTTACATTTGAGAGTTGGTTAAGCTTCATGAGGTTCCATTATCTATCATTTTAGACCGAGTACTTATTTTACTTCTCAGTTTTGGCGATCATTTCAGGAGGGTCTTGGTACTCAAGTTAAACTTAGTACAACTTTTCACCCTTAGACCAATGGTCAAGACAAATGTACTATTTAGACTTTGAAAGATATGTTGAGGCTGCGGTCGACTTCAAAGGTAATTGGGATGACTATTTTCCATTAATTGAGTTTGCCTATAATAATAACTACCATTCGAGTATTCAAATAACTCTATTTATGGAATTATATAGAAGGAGGTGTAGGTCTCCTATTGGGTGGTTTAAGGTTGGCGAGGTTGTTTTAACTGGGGCCGAGTTTATTTGTGAAGCTATGGAGAAATTTCAACTCATTAGAGAGAGGCTAAAGACTGCACAAAGCCAATAAAAGTCCTATTCGGATGTAAGGAGAAGAGAGCTTGAATTTTAGATTGATGATTGAGTTTACTTAAAAATCTCACCTATAAAGGGTGTGATGCATTTTGGTAAGAAAGGAAAACTTAGTCCACATTTCCAGGCCCATATCATATTTTGAGGCATTTTGACAAAGTGGTTTATGAGTTGGATTCTCCTTCGGAGTTGACATAGATGCATCAAGTGTTTCATGTATCCTTGTTGAAGAAGTGTGTTGGTGATCCTACTTCTATTGTGACATTAGAAAGCATTAGTGTGAAGGAGTTTATCTTACGAAGATGTTCCGATCGAGAGTTTACACTGTCAAGTTTGGAAGTTGAGAAATGAAAAATTTGCATCCATGAAAGTCCTTTGGAGGAACCAACTAGTTGAGGGTGTGTAATATCCCTCAAAAATGCTCACAAGTGCCTTAAGAATGCCTTGGGATTAGGCCTCTCATGTAACACATTATGCTTAATCTTTTTTGGAAAATCCGATTTTAGAATATCGATTAGGGGATAAAAACCTACGGGAAAATAACCTCGGTAGATTTTTAAGATCCGTAGATCAAAAGATAGATTTCTCAAGAAATTGCACAAAACAGAAAATTCTACGACAAGTACGCGTCGCAGACCTAGCAAGGATTTTCTGGCTGAGTTGGATTTTTAGTAAGGGAATTTTAGACTTTTCTCAAATTGTTAGCTAATGAACCTAGACGTTTTAGGACCTAATTCAACTCTATAAATTAACCTAAACCTCTAATTCGATTCATTCTTCTACAATTCACCTACTCAAATATTTCTCTCTCTACAAAAGACTCTCAAGGACTCCATTAAAGATTTCAAGTAAATTCACTCAAGCTCTCCATCAAATCTCTCGAGTTCTTCCAAATTAATTGGTGTTCTCACTTAAGGTATGTGAATATTGATTCATAGATCCTTTCATCCATGAAGCCCAATTAATTTCTCAAGGTTTTCTATCAAATTAAAATATGGTTATTTTATGGATTTTATGATCTCTATTCCTATAGCATGAATTTTGATTCAAAGTATGATCATGAGTCTATTTTGATAAAAATTGATCGTTATTGCATTAAATTGAAGAGTTTTTCCATGAATTCTCCTATTTTGATCTCTAGGGTTCATGATGAAAATTATGAGTATTTTCAATTATACTTCCTAATGATATTATCTATATCAATTATGTATGGGCTGAAAGAAAGCTTATGATCATGCATGTTTTTAAGTAAATTTCATGTTTTTTAATTCAATTGATCGTGCATTCATGTCTTACCCTAATTTCAAGTACAAGCCATGGTCATAAATTTTCAAATTATGAATTATGATTATGTATTTCAATAATGATATGTTTATATATGTATGATTTGTAATATGGAAGGACAATACCCGCATTGCACTTATGTTATGAAAATGAGCTACTCTATGATTTCAAACCTATGATAATGACTATGATATATGAAATTATGATTTCTATGCTATGTATGTATTCCGTAGGATTTGACCTAGCACCGAATGTGGAGTTGAGGTGGGGACTCAAAATATGGGGTCCTTTTATAAAGTCTCTTGTCGCATAACTACGTGCCACCATAGGTACAAAGGGATTAGAGGTGAATACCCAAATCTCTAAGAGGTGAATACCCGAAATATCAAGGCTTGGAGGTGAGTACCTGAGTCTAAGAACTAGGGATGAGTACCCAATTCACATAACCTCTTAGTGGATCCACTTAGGCATGTAGGAGTCTACCTTGGTAAGTAGTCGCCCCCTTTTCTCCGATGTAGGGGTAACATTGGGATTCCTTGGTGTAGCTCACATAGTCTTATTGTTAGTTATGGTTCCTATCCCATATATGTATGATCTTTTCATATTCTAAATGACTAATCCTATCTTTTACTTTATATGATACTCTTATGATTTATTATGCATTGATCCTTCTTAAAGACTACTTATGATTTTTACTACTTCTCCTATCATGCTAGTTAAAATGGTCATTTGTACAAACATGGTTTTCTATGCATTGCATTGCCTACATTCTTAGTACATTCCAATGTACTAATGCATACTTTTTGCTATATTATCTCATAATGTAGGGGTTGAAGTTGAAGATCATATTCGTCCACGTGCCTAGTTAAGCTTTTCTATCCGACGGTGTTTGTGGTGATTTCTCATTTATAGGGAACTAGTCATCGAGTTGGTTATTATTTCAAAGACTTTTTGTTATGTTTTATATTGAGGGTGAGCTATGGACATGTCTTAGCCCCCGCCCATACTCATATGTAGAGGCATCTAGTTGGATAAATGTTTTAAGTCTATGTTGTCATGTGACATTCTTCATTTACTATTCATGATTTAGACTTTCTTATGTTGTTTCCCCTTTTACTTTACCTTATGTATGCTTATGATATGTACAAGAGGATTGGTTGGAGCCCTTTGGGGTTTTTATCGCCGTGTTATGACTAGGCTCTGGGTCGGGTCATGACAAACTTGGTATCAGAGCACAAGGTTTTTCAAGTATCCTAGGTGTCCAATATACCGCGTCAAGTAGAGTCTTATTCATGGGTGTGAAGTGCATCACACTTATGAGTAGGAGTCTATGAGGTGTTTTAGGAATTTTCACTTCTTTCATGATCCATGTCATGCTATAGAGTTTATCGTAAGACTTCTTTTCTCTAACGGTCTTTCTTTGCAATTTTCAAAAAGATGGCTCCAAGAAGACCACCATCTCCAAGGGGAGACAATTATAATGAATCCCAAGCATCTCTGGCTCTTCAAGATAATTGTCCTCTACTGGATTAAGTGACTAATACGGAGTTTTGAACCGCCATTACTATGCTATCCCAAGTGGTGACCAACCAAAGGGTTACAGCTCTTTCTAATGTTCCTACCAGGCCTCAAGGGTAAGGGACTTTGCAAGAATGAATCCTCTGGATTTTTATGGCTCAAAGGTTGATGAGGATCCTCAAAATTTCATTGATGAGGTCTACAAGATAGTGAGCATTATGGGAGTGAATTCGAAAGAAAAAACAGAGTTGGAGGCCTACCAACTCAAGGGTGTCGCTCAAGTGCGGTACAACTAATGGAAGGCCGAAAGAGTGAATGAGGGTCCTATAGATTGGGAAAGTTTTAAGGGTGCATTTCTTGACCGTTTCTTTCCCTTATAGTTGAGGGAGGCAAAGGTGATAGAATTTATCAACTCAAAAAAAGGAGTATGAGTATGAGGGAATATACCCTAAACTTCATGAAGTTGTCCAAGGATGCTCCAACCTTGGTGTCCGACCCTCTTTCCCGAATGAGTAATTTTATATCATGGTGTTTCATATTTGGTTGTTAAAGAATATAAGACAACCATGTTAATAAAGGAAATGGATATCTCTAGATTTATGACTCATGCCAAGCAAATTAAAAAGGAAAAGCTTAAGGAGGTTCCTAGGATGACTAAGAAGGCCCAAATTGAGAATGGATCATCTTTTGATAATACTTCAGTACCCAAGTATCATAAGGATAGGGTGCCTAACCCTAGATATCAAGGTGACAATTATAGTGGTCAAACGTTTCTCACATGCCAAATGTGTGGAAGGTACCATCCGAGAGATTGTCTAGCCGGTTCGGGTGTATGTTTTGGTTTTGGTGCGAAGGATCATAATTTGAGGTATTTCCAAGGGTTCCTAAGAATGATAAGGATAGTCATCGGCGATCTCATCCTTACCCCTCTGTGGGTCTCCAAAATTAGCGTGGTGCTTCATCCGATAAGTGTGAATTCCTTCTATAGATGGTAAAACTCATTGAATCAAGTTTCAATTCCCAAATGAGTCTATTATATAATGGAAGGGTCATGATTCAGTAGTGAAGGGTAGCTTCATTTCTTTTCCTAAGGCTCTATTTTGGGGTCATTATAGAGTAAGAGAGAGAGTGGCCATTCTGTATTTCGATAAAATGTGGAATGCTTATCCCATTTAAGGTTATAGACATGGAGAAAGAGCTAGATGGATCTTGTTATGTACAATATATAGGTAAGAGTATATTGGTGTGTTTGTTAGAAAGAGTTAATGCAAATGCAGATGTAGAGATGCTAGGGTAGACACGAAAATTATTAAGTGATGTTGACTTCAAGGGAGCCATAAAGTAGTTAGAATGGTAGGCTTGAATGTGTGGTTGTAGATATATGAATGATTGTAGTAGTCTATTGATGATTTCTTGTTAAGGGTTTCAAGTGAGTGTATTAGAGTTGTTATAGAGCTAGGCTTGAATGTAGTGTTGATGGAATATGGGTGAATGTACGATGCATTGTGTGTTTCTTTATTAGGTTTCGAGGTTTTTTGAATACGGGTAGTAAGGAGTAGTACTCTTGGGACAAATTTTCCTATAGAGGTGTAGTAGCCTAAGGTATATGTGTCAATGTTGAAAACGTTTGTGGGTGATCCAAATTCTATTATGCCAATAGAGAATTTGAGTATTGAAGAGAGTTTGACTTATGAGGAGATCTCAATTGAGATTTTAGACCGGTAAGTGAAGAGGCTAAGAAATAAAGATGTTGAATCCGTCAAAGTGTTATGGAGGAATCAACAAGTAGAGAGTGCTACGTGGGAAGCGGAATCAGACATGATGAAGCATTTTCTGTATCTCTTTCCTTTCACTCGAGCCTAAAGGTACTAAGTTGTTCATGATCAAGTCGATTAAAATCCTACATTTCAGTTCCATATGTCATTCATATGCATGCATGATTCATGAAAATAATTTTTTTTCTCAAGGACTATGTCTTATGTTAAGTATGAAGCTTCCATGTTCTATGTATCTTTCAAAGTGTCCTCATATTCATGTTGGGTTGCTAGTCCTTTTTCCATGTACGTCCTATATTACTTGAATCTCATTCGAGGATGAATGTTTCCAAGGAGGAGATATTGTAACATCCCTCAAAAATGCTTACAAGTACCTTAAGAATGCCTTAGGATTAGGCCGCTCATGTAACACATTATCCTTAATCTTTTTTGGAAAATTCAATTTCAGAATATCGATCAGGGGGACAAAACCTACAAGAATATGGTCTTGGTAGATTTTTAGGACCTGTAGATCAAAAGATAGATTTCTCAAGAAAATACACAAAACAAAAAGGTCCGCGACAAGTCCGCATCGCGGACCTGGCCTGGGTTTTCTGGCCGAGTTGGATTTTAGTAAGGGCGTTTTAGACTTTTCTCAAATTATTAGCTAATGAACCTAGACGTTTTTAGGACCTAATTCAACTCTATAAATTAACCTAAACCTCTAATTCTATTCATTCTTCTACAATTCACCTACTCAAATATTTCTCTCTATAAAAAAGACTCTCAAGGACTTCATTAAATACTTCAAGTAAATTTACTCAACCTCCCCATCAAAACTCTCAAGTTCTTCCAAATTAATTGGTTTTCTCACTTAAGGTATGAGGATATTGATTCATAGATCCTTTCATCCATGAAGCCCATTCAATTTCTCAAGGTTTTCTATCAAAGTAAAGTATGGTTATTTTATGGGTTTTATGATCTCTATTCCTATTGCATGAATTTTGATTCAAAGTATGATCATGAGTCTATTTTGATATAAATTGATAGATATTGTATTAAATTGAAGAGTTTTTCCATGAATTCTCCTATTTTGATCTCTAGGGTTCATGATGAAAATTATAAGTATTTTTAATTATACTTCCTAATGATATTATCGATATGAATTATGTATGGGCTGAACGAAAGCTTATGATAATGCATGTTTTCAAGTAAATTTCATGTTTTTCAAATCAATTTATCATGCATTCATGTCTTACCCTAATTTTAAGTACAAGCTATGGTCATGAATTTTTCAAAGTATGAATTATGATTATGTATTTCAATAATGATATGTTTATGTATGTATGATTTGTAATGTGGAGGGACAATACCCGCATTGTACTTATGTTATGAAAATGAGCTACTCTATGATTTCAAACATATGATAATGACTGGTATATAAAATTCTGATTTCTATGTTGTGTATGTATTCTGTGGAATTTGATTTAGCACCAAATGTGGAGTTGACGTAGGGACTCAAAATATGGGGTCCTTATATAAAGTCTCTTATTGCATAACTACGTGCCACCATAGGTACTAATGGATTAGAGGCGAATACCCAAATCTCTAAGAGGTGAGTACCCGAAATATCAAGGCTTGGAGGTGAGTACCTGAGTCTAAGAACTAGGGATGAGTACCCGGTTCACATAACCTCTTAGTGGATCCACTTAGACATATATGAGTCTACCTTGGCAAGTAGTCTCCCCCTTTCCTCCGATGTAGGGGTAATATTGGAATTCCATGGTATAGCTCGCATGGTCTTATTGTCGGTTATGGTTCCTATCCTATATATGTATGGTCTTTTCATGTTCTAAATGCCTAATCCTATCTTTACTTTATATGATACTTTATGATTTATTATGCATTGATCCTTCTTAAAGACTACTTATGATTTTTACTACTTCTCCTATCATGCTAGTTAAAATGGTCATTTGTACAAACGTGGTTTTATATGCGTTGCATTTCCTACATACTTAGTACATTCCAATTTACTAATGCATACTTTTTTCCTACATTATCTCATAATGTAGGGGTTGAAGTTGAAGATCATATTTGTCTATGTGGCTAGTTCAGCTTTTCTATCCGGCGGTGTTTGTGGTGAGTCCTCATTTATCGAGGACTTGTCATCGATTTGATTATTGTTTCAAAGATTTTTTGTTATGTCTCATATTGAGGGTGAGCTAGAGAAAAGTCTTAGTCCCCGCCCATACTCATGTATGGAGGCATCTAGTTGGACAAATGTTTCGAGTCTATGTTGTCATGTGGCATTCTTCATTTACCATTCATGGTTTAGACTGTCTAATGATGTTTTCACTTTTACTCTACCTTATGTATGCTTATGATATGTACAAGAGACATGGTTGGAGCCCTTCGGGGTTTCAATCACTGTGTTATGACTAGGCCCTAGGTCGGGTCATGATAGGGTGCTACATGGAAGGCCAAAACTGATATGATGCCTCATTATCCTCATCTCTTTCCCTAAATTTTAGTTTGAGTTATTTAGTTTCATCTTGTTCACTCCTTCGAATTCATGCGTTTTAGTCACTGTTATATTTTTGTATGCATGCATGTTCATGAAATCAGTTTTAAAGTCATGTTTTAGCTTAGGATTGATTACTTCTTGGTTTATGCATTTTAATGTGTTGTTGCATCCATGTTGGGTTTTTAGATCTCTTTCCTTACTCTATTCATACTAGCTTGAGTTTCATTCAAGGACGAATGTTCCTGAAGGGGAAGTATTATAAGACTCTGTAAGTTTGAAAGTCAAACAAAAAGGGAAAAGTTGTAGAAACCCACTGGTGCCAGTTGTATGAGCACTTTTACGGTTCTTACAAACATCTACAGACTGTGGGAGGCAATCTTGGAAACAAGGATCCTAAGATTAGGAAATTATTTGGCATTGATGACTTAGACGAGACCCTCTATGGGTCGTATAATGTTCTATGACTCGTAGAAGGGCCTCGTGGAAGGGGTCCTAAGAGTTGGGGGTAATTCAAAGTTGAAGGGTCTTTACATGAGACTACCTATGAACTGTATAAGGTCTTATGGTCCATAAGAGTGCCCATAAAAGGAGATTTAGAGGGTATGTTTGAGGGCTTGTACAAGATGAAGGGATCGATGGTCTGTGATGATTTACATGACTCGTAAACCAAGTTTGTAAGGGTTAGGTTCAATTCCAGTAGCTCCATTTGTTTGACATGACTTTTAAAGATTCTTTGCATGGGTTGTATAAGGTTCTACAGGCCATATAGAGGACTCGTAAACCTTGTTCTCAGAACTCAAAAGAAACAGAAGGAGCTTTTTATGAATGACCTCTATGGGTCGTGTAAGTTTCTACGGTCTATATAACTTCATAGTCCGGCCATCAATCAAAATTTCAAGTGTATTCCAGACATTTCTGTTCTTTTATTAAAGAAACTATGTCATTTTGGGCCTATTATGGATGACCTATAACAACTCAAACCCTTCAAACTAACCCCATTCCATCTCATTTTCCTAAAACTTCATCCAAGGCATCAAAGTTCACTCCCAAGGTGACTATTCAAATTCAAGGCTAGGGTTTCCAATTTCAAGTTCCTCAATCTTCATTGCTTTTAAAGCCTTGATATCCAGGTATGTGGAAATTCACCAACAGAATCCTTTCATCCATTGAGTCACAAAAGATTTTAAATCTTCAAGTTCGGTTTTACCTAATTCAATGAGGGTTTCATGTTAACATCTTCATGGGTCCTTTCTATTTCAATGCAATTGATGTTTTCCTATCTTATTATGCACGAATTTACTTTAATACATAATTTTCAATTGATTTCACATGGACCCACGCATTATGTCTATGATTTTCAAGTATGAATTATGAATTTTGATCATGAACTTTATGAAGGACTTACGAATGATTTATGAAAGTTATGAATGATATTTCAAGGATATTTTCAACCATGTGACAATAAATTGTGAAAGGATTTCTCACAATATGAATGAAATCATGATTTAGAGGCCATTTTGGATTGGCTTATAAGCTGCTTATAAGCTGTTTTAAGGTTTTTTTGAGTGTTTGGCTGGCCAACTTAAAGTTATTTTGTGCTTAAAATAAGCCCTAATAAATAGTTGGGTTTATTTGGATGAACTTATTTTAAGCAGTTTATAAGTTGAAAATAGCTTATAAGTCAAAAAAAAAGTTGGCCTGCACCTACTTTTTTTTAAAACTTATAAGCTACTTAAAAATAAGTCAATCTAAACAGGCTATTAGATGCTTAGAAAGGTAAGTTTCTATATTAATGATATCATGAATCATGATTTTTAAGGAGCTACTCTTATATGATTTTATGATGTGGATGGTATATGATTATTGCCTTCCTAATGTTATGTTGATAATTGAATTTATCTATTTCGTTGGGATTTGACTTATCACCGAGAGGTCTTGAAGTGGAGTCTTGGTAAGGGAGTCCCTAGTAGCAACCTCTAGTCCCAAACTATGTGCCCCTGTAGGTTGTCTTAAATGACTTAGCTAGTGGATTCACAAATAGCTCATGCTGTTAATGATACGAAGTCTGCCTAGGCAAGTGGCCACATTTTTTGGTGTAGGAGTTATATCAGACTACATATTATAGTACACATGATTTTATTATCGGTTATGGTCTATATCCCACAAAGATGACTATGTTTTCTTACAAGCTCTTAAATGATGTTTTTATGATGCATTGACCTTATCTTACGACTTTATGATTTACTTCACATTTTTCAATGATTTTGTCATGCATCTCATGTTCATAATTATTATGATTTTTATTCATGTTATGCATGTTTCTCACATACTTAGTACATTTCATGTACTAACGCATACTCTGGCCTATATTATTTTATAATATAGGTTATGACGCTATCATCCATCCACGTTGCTAGTTTCGATTTCCATTTGGAGTTTGCTATTTTAGTGAGTCCTCGTTATTTGAGGGTGAACATGCTATGCTATTTGTTCATGTTAGAATATTTCACTTTATCATGTTTTGGGTGAGCTAAAGCTTTTTATACGCCTCGGTCTAATTCTAGTGTAGGTATTGTTGGACTATAATAGTATGTTTAGATCATCTTGACTATTATGTTTTGAATTCTATTATATTGATATTCAATGTTTTAAGACTATTTTCCTTATTTAAGGTTTACTTTCGATTTCGTGCCATTTATGTATTGCAATTATGCTAAGAGGCTTGGTTAGAGTCCCCCGGGATTCTAATCGCCCAGTCACATCTAGGGTCTAGTTTGGGTCATGACAAACTTAGTATCAGAGCATAAGGTTCAAGTGACCTAGGTTGTCTGACATGCTGCATCAAGTAGAGTCTTATTCATGGGTGTGCAGCGTTCCACATCTATGATAATGAGGCTATGAGTTGTTTAGTAAACCTCACATCTTTCATCATTCTCATATCGTGTGATAGAGTTGAGTTCTTTAAATTTTCCTTCTAACTCTTGTTCTTTGCGATTACAAAATCATGCCTTCACGAAGAGCTCCTTTGAGAAGGAATGTTGTTGAGGAGAGATAAGAACCACAAGGCCCTAATGATCCTCTAGTCGAGAAAGTCTCCACCACCGAGTTTAGACTGGCTTTCCAAATGATTTCCCAAGCTATGGAGGCACAACCAAACCGTAAGGTGGTTGCTCCCATGAACCCAAATATGGGTAGGACGGCTACTAGGTTTCAAGATTTTACAAGGATGAACTTTTTGAAGTTCCATGGTTTTGTCATGAACTAGACTAGGACCTAGCTGTGACATGTCGATCGAAACCCCAAAGGTCTCCAACCAAGCCTCTTGACATATCATAAGCATGCATAAGGTGAAGTAAAGGGAAAGCAACATAAGAAATCTCAAAGAAACATATGTCATAATGAGTATGAAATACGACAACATAGACTTCTACATTTGTGTCCAACAAGCCTCTGCACAATCAATATGGCGGGGGATAAGAAATGTCTCTATCTCATCCTCAATGTAACATAACTAAAATCTTTGAAATAAAAGGAAGAAACCATAATTCGGTCCTTGAAAAATGAGGACTCACCAAATAGCGCTAGTAGGAACTCAACTCTAACCACGTTGAGGGTAGATGTGCTCGTCAACCCCTACATTATGATACAATATTGGCAAAAGTATGCGTTAGTACATTTGAATGTACTAAGTATGAGTGCATGCAATGCAATATAATACATGCGATACAATAATCAAATAACGTACATGCTATACAAGATGATAAGTAGAGTCATGACAAAACCATAGTTGATCAAATCATTTGAAAGGCATAAGTGAAATCATTAGGAGTACATAAAGAGAGTATACATATGTGGGATAGAACCATAATCGACAATAAGACCATGTGAGCTATCTCATGGAATCCCAATGTCTACCTATATATTGGGGATAAGAAAGCCCTACTTGCCAAGGTAGAACTCTACCCCTAGGTGGGTTATGAACATGTGCTATATATGGATCCACTAGCTAGACCATAAGGAAAACCTATGGTCACATGTAGTTATGAGACAAGAGACTTTATGTAAGGACCCCGTAGGTCGAGACGCCACCTCAAGACTCATTCAATGCTAAGTCAAATCCCACGAAATACATATCATAAATCATACTTAACATATATTCATAAGCTTGTCCATAAACTTTATAATTCATGGAAAACCTCAATTTCATATATCATATTGTCATAAGACATATCATTAGGATCTTAGGTCACCATTTAATCACCCTAAGTCATCCATTTATTTCATAAGCTTGCATGAAAATAGCATTGGGTCCCTAGGTCACCAACTAAGAATCTTAAGTTACCTCTTGTCATAAACTTGCTTGAAATTCATATCTTGAACATACTTGAAATCCATGATCATTTCTTATACATGAAATTAGGGTAGAAAATTTGAATACATAATTTTGTTTTTTGAAAATCATGAAATTCAAATGAAAACATGCATGATCATATTTCTTATACCATTCCATACATATTTCATGAAGAAAAAAACAATTGAAAGAATAATTTAATCAATAATCATATAATATACCACGAATAAGAAAATCCAATGCATCACCATAAAATTAGGGTTTTTTCAATAAAAGATTCATGGAGAATTTAGAGAGACAACTTTGGGATTCCATGGGTGAAAGGTACCTATGGATGAATTCCAACATACATTGATGAATTCTAGTCTTGAGATTGAAAAAGGAGACTTGATCTTGAAGAAAACCCTAGAAATTCCTTGATGAAGAAGAAGACTCTTGAGAGGAACCTTGGGAGAGAAGGTTTTGTGATTTTGAGAGTTAATGTGAGAATGAAGGGTTTAGGAATACTTAGGGTTAGTTTATAGGATTGAATTAGGTCCTAAAAACGTCCAAGTACATTGCTAGAATAATAAGGAAAAGATAAAAATAGCCTTCATCAAACCTAGCTGGAGAGACTTACGAATCACTTTTTATAAGTCATACACTATTTGATGAGTCATAGAAACAAATCACCCTGCAGAGCCTGAAAATCCCTGAAATTCTGAGCCTCTAAAGTTTCCCTACTACTCGTTGTTATGAGTCATCATCCTCTTTACGACTCGTCATGTTGAGTCGTTTAAAATATTCTGAAACTTGTCATGTGTAGACTTAGGTACTGAACCTACAACTTATTTCTAACAGTCATAACAACTTTGACGGGTGATAATCCAACTCGTAATCTCTTATCCAGACTTAGCCAATTTTCCATCCCTCAGCATCAACCCTAAAAGTCCCTCCTACACCTTGTAGGAGTCCCTACGACTTTTAGGTTGAGTCGTAGACTCTTATCTAGTTCATTTTCCCAAGTTTTCCCTCATTTTGACTTTATAACTTTGGGGGTCTTACAATATCTACCCCATGGGAATATTCGTCCTTTAATGAGAATTAGCAAGCATAGAAAGAACATGAAAAGAGGAATAGCAACCCAACATGAATGCAATGATACATTAAAATGCATAAACCATTAGATTTTCAAACTTAGCATAAAAAATGACTTTAAAATCAACTTCATGAATGCCTGCATATGAAAGACATAGGAAAAACTGAAACGTAGGAATTTAGGCGATTTGATCAAGAACCACCTAATACCTTAGGCTTGAGTGGAAGGAAAGATATACAAATGTTACTTCATCATGTCCACTTCTTCTTCCCATGTGGCACTTTCTACTTGCTGATTCTTTCACAACACCTTGACGGATGCAACCTCTTTATTTCTTAACCTTTTTACTTTCCGGTCTAAAATTTTCAACCGAAACTTCCTCATAAGTCAATTTTTCTTCAATACTCACATTTTATAATGGTACAATGGAATTTGGATCACCCACAAATTTCCTCAACATCGATACATGGAACACCAGATGAACCATAGCCAACTCTAATGAAAGTCAAACTCATATTCCACCTTCATAATATGCTTTAAGATTTTATATGGTCCTACGTACCTATGACTCAATTTCCCTTTCTTACAAAAATACATTACACCCTTCATGGGTGATACCTTCAAATAGACCCAATCATCCACATCAAATTCAAGGTCTCTTTTTCTTATGTCCGAATATATGACTTTTGGCGACATTGAGCCATCTTCAATATTTCTCTTATGAGCCTTACTTTCTCTATTGTATTCAATACCAAATTGGGACCAATTAAGATCATCTCACCCACTTCAAACCATTCTACCGGGGACCTACATCTTCTCCCATACAAAGCTTCAGAGGGAATCATTTGGATGCTAGAATGATAACTATTGTTGTAGGAAAATTCAATCAATGGTAGGTTTTCATCCTAACTTCCTTTAAAATCAATGACATATGCCCTCAATATATCCTCTAAAGTTTGAATCTTTCTTTCAGCTTGACCATCGGTTTGAGGATGAAAAGCGGTACTTAACTTGACCTTTATACCAAGTCCCTTTGGAATGACCTCCAAAACTGTGAAATGAATTGAGTACCTCAATCCCATATATTAGAAAATAAAACACTATGAAGCTTTACCAATTCACAAAAAATATAATTTAGCATAATCTTCGGCACTATAAGAAGTCTTAACTGGAAGAAAATGTGCCAACTTAGTCATTCATTCTACTACAACCCAAAAAGAATCATGTTGCCTTCTAGTACGAGGAAAACCCATCACAAAGTCTATGTTCACATCTTCCCACTTCCAAGTAGGAATCTCAATGTCTTGAGTTAAACCTCTCAGGTTTTGATGCTCAACCTTCACTTATTGATAATTGGGACACCTAGCCACAAATTCTTCTATGTCCTTCTTCATTCCATTCAACCAATACAACTATCTCAAATCAAGATACATCTTAGTGGATACCGGATGAATTGAATACCTAGAACTATGGGCCTCATCCAATATCAAATCCCTTAGACCATCCATATTAGGCATACACAAATGACCTTAGTAACAAAGTACTCCATCTCCTCCTTGGGAGAAAGCCTCAATGGACGTTTTGGCAACCGACTTCTTCAATTCAACCAAATCCGAATCCTTGTCTTATTTGGCTTTAACATTCGACACAAGAGATGATTTTGAGACATTATGAACAAGAATACCACCATCAATAGAATCAACCCAGAAAATACCTAAATGAGCCAATCTGTTCACTTCCTTAATCAACTATTTCTTACCATCTTCAACATGGGCAACACTATACATGGACAATCGACTAAGAGAATCGGGCACAATATTAGCTTTACCCGGATGGTAAAACACACTCATATCATTGTCCTTTAGTAGCTAAAGCCATGTCCTTTCCCTAAGGTTCAAATCTCTTTAGCTAAACACATATTGCAAGCTTTTGTGGTCGGTGAACACATCAACATGCACCCTATAAAGATACTGATGCCAAATTTTTGATGCAAATCTAACCGCCACAATTTCAAGATCCTAAGTTGGTTAGTTTTGTACATGTACTTTGGGTTTCCTTGAGGCATATGCTATAACATTGCCATGTTGCGTCAACACACAACTAAGTCAGATCCTTGAATCATCACAATACACAATAAAACCATTGGACCCTTCTGGTATTGTCAAGATAGGAGACGACGTAAACGTTCCTTCAATATTTGAAAACTTCTTTCAAAATCATCCGACCATGGAAACTTCACTCTATTTTGGGTAAACCTAGTCAAGGGCGAAGCAATAGAAGAAAACCCTTCAACAAACCTTCTATAGTATCCGCCTAAGACCAAAAAGCTTTTAATATCAGAAGGAGACAATGGTCTTGGCTAATTGTTCACAATCTCCATTTTCTTTGGATCAATCTTGATTCCATCACCGGATACCACATGGACAAGAAATGCAACTTTTCTTAGCCAAGATTCACACTTACTAAACTTGGTAAATAGTTGCTTGTCCCTTAAAGTTTGCAACACAATCCTCAAGTGACCTACATGGTCTTCCTCATTTCAAGAATAAATCAAGATATCATCAATGAACACCATAAACATATCTAAGTATGGATGAAAGATTGATTCATCAAATCTATGAAGATAGCGGGAGCATTAGTTAACCCAAACAATATGACTAAGAATTCAAAGTGGTCATACCTTGTTTAAAATTATATCTTGGGAATATCACACACCTTACACTTAATTGGTGAGAACCAAAACTGTAAGACCATGGAATTTGGAAAGTCAGAAAATGAGGATCAAAGCATGAAAATTTTTGGCACCAAGTGATGACCACGGAAGGCCATCACGGGCCGTGGTCCTCACCATGCCTTGTGATGAGCCGCTGTGGTGCTGGTTTTCAAACTCAAACCTGTAGGAAAGGACTACATAGGAGACCATAGACCATGGTGAGCACCATAGTCTGTGATGCCCTTCATGGTGACCCCTCCCCTATGACCTCGAAAAATGATTACAAGATAAAGACCACACCTCACCACAACGGGCCATATAGCCCTTCACGAACCATGGTGGGTTCGGTGGTGGTCACTTTATAGACCACCCTGCAGGGCCTGTACCATGATCATGATTCACAGACCGTGGTGCACTCCATGGACTATGAAGGGCTCCGTGGAGGAAGTTCTTAAAACCCTCCCCTGCAATCCCAGATTTTCTTGACCAAGTCAATCATCAAAGACACCATCACGGGCCGTGATGGGCATCACGAACTGTGATATTTCCTCTGTGGTGAGTCCTAGTCCCAATTAAATAAGGGGTAATTCAGTCATTTCCTTATTCTTTCATAGATGTATGTGGACAATTTTGAGACTAGATTTACTACGAAATTGTCCTAAATATTCCTAAACCTATTATTTTCTCTCATTAACTCCCAAACAAGTTTAAGACTCTCTCTTAAGGTTTTTTCAACAATTCATCTTCTTTATCAAGCTTGGCTAGGGTTTTTTCAAGAACAAGTCTCCTTTTTCAATTCTAAGTTCAAATTCATTCGAGGTTTGTAGGGATTAATCCATGGGTCCCTTTCACCCATGCATTCCTGAGATTTCTATTCAAAATCTCATGAATTTTAGTTAGGTTTGTAACCCTAGTTTGTTGAATTGCATTGGGTTTTTTCAATAATATTTTTAATCATTATAAATGATCATTATAATTATGTTTCTTATTATCGGTTATGGTTCTATCCCACATATATATGTTCCCTTATGATTATTCATGATGTCAATTATGCCTTTTTAATGCTTTGATCATTATAGTTCTCTCATGACTTTACTAATCTCTTCTTACTATGTACTTCACTTGATCATTGCTTCTTATGATTTATATTGCATGTCATTCCCTTATACTTAGTATATTCAAATGTACTAATACATATTGTTGCCTATATTGTCTCATAATATAAGGATTAAGGATCATATTCCCACACGTGGCTAGTAGAGCATTTATCCGATGAAGTTTTGGTGAAGCCTCATCCATCGATGGTAATTATAAGTTTTTTCTTCTTTCAAAGATATTTATTTCTTTCATGTTGAGGGTGATCTAGGTAATTGTCTTAGCCACAGATCTTCGTATGTAGTAGAGGCATTGTTGGATAAATGTTATCTAGCCTATGTTGTCATGTTACACTCTTTTTTCGCGATTTATGTTTAGACTCTTTCTAATGTTATTTCCACACTTACTTTACCTTATGCATATTTACGATATGTCAAGAGGCTTGATTGGAGACCTTTGGAATTTTGATCGCACTGTTATGACTAGGCCCTAGGTCTTGTCATGACAAGAACATAGATCGATTTTAGAGAAGTAACTTATCCATTGCAATTGGTCAAATAAATCATCTATCCTTGGAATTTGATACTTGTTCTAACAAACAATACAGGAGCACCCTATGGTGAAATACGTGGCCTTATGAAACCCTTATCCAACAAGTCCTTCAATTTATTTTTCGACTCCTTAAGTTCCACCGGAGCCATTTGATAAGGAGGAATAAAAATAGGTTGAGTATCCAGAAGAAAATATGTGCCAAAATTGATTTCCCTTTCAGGAGAAACATTGGGCAAATCATCGGGAAACACATCAGAAAATTCATTGGCAATAGGGACCGACTCAAGAGTAGGAGTTTCGGAATCAACATCCCTAACCCCCACTATATGGTAGATACACCTTTTAGAAATTATCTTCATAGGCTTTAGACATAAGATTAATAGACCCTTAAACACCGAATCATTACCCTTCCATTCAAGAACCGGTTCATTAGAAAATTGAAACTTGACCCTACGGGTTCTATAATCAATAGATGCATAAGAAGAATGAAGCCCATCCATACCAAGAATTCATCAAAATCGGTCATGTCAAGTGCAACAAGATCACAAGGAATAACTTTATGCAAAACCAACATGGGAGAATTTCATAAACCCTCTTGGATAACACCAAATCACCAACAGGAGTATAAATCAAAAAAGGATGTAACAAAACTTTAGGGAACATATCAAATCTCATAGCAAAGTAAGGGGTAACAAAAGAAAAATTAGCACCCCGATCAAGTAAAGCATAAACATAAAATTCAAAGACCTGCAACATACCCATAACAGCATCGGGAGTCTCTTACACATCTTAACTAGTATGGAGAGCATAGAACTGGTTATTTCTTTGACCACCTTTTGGTTGAGCTTAGGCACCTTGTTTCACTTTACCTCCTTGAGGAATGTGGCCTTGAGGAAGACCTCTTTTTACCTCTATTAGCAACATTTAGACATTCAGATTATTTGTGGCCCATCTTACCATATCTATAGAAAGCACCCATTCTAGCCAAACACCTCTTCCATGATTGGTCCTACACTCAGTACACTTGGGAAAAGTATTACCACTAGTATTTACACCTTCACCTTTAACCTTAGGGTATGATACTCTATCCTTGTCAAATATTTGGCCTTGGACTATTTGGCCTTATTTGAAATGGCCATTACTACCACCAGTCTTAGCATTTGAGAATCTACCTTCAAATCAGGCCCTCTTGGAGTCTCTCACCCTTATCTCCTTAAGTTTCTCTCCTTCAATTTGTTCAGTAAATGTCATGAGCCAAGATATGTCCATTTCTCTCACAATCATAGTGGTTCAACATTCTTTAGCAACCAAGTCGGACATACTCAACATGAATTGGCTTATTTAAGAATGAGGATCAAAAACCAAAGAAGAAGCATACTTGGATAGTTTAGTGAACTTGGCCCTCAAACTCATGTTGCCTTGCTTGAGATTAAAGAACTCTCTCATCATTTCTTCCCTTAAATCAAGTGGGAGGAAGCGATCAAGAAATGCAATGTCACGATCCAAGCCTAGGTCCTAGATGTGACATGACAAATGAGGAACTCGAAAGTACCTCAAACAAGCCTCTTAGCATTCTTTTAGCCTTTCATAGGTAATGACAATAAATGAACAAGCAGAAATCATAATAGTAAATATTCAACTTACATATGTCCAACAATACCTCTAATTTTTAGATTTAACAAGGCTAAGACAAGTCCCTAGCCCACCCTCAATCATAATAGAAGAAATTCCATAGTAAAAGATCTCAATATATCATAACCTAAGAATATAAAGGAGTATTATTCCCGAAACATTGGAACTTACCAAAAGTAGTCTTCAAACGAAATCTCAACTAGCCACATGGAGGAGAACGAGGAGGAGCACTAGTCCCTACATGGTAATATCATGTAGGCAAAAAAGTATGCATTAGTACTTTGAATGTACTAAGTATGTAAGGATGCATGAACATTGAGGAAACATTAAAACATTTATGTAATGTGGAACATAATGTAATGCATGCATAATAAATCATATAGATATCCTTTAAAACATTCATTTTGTGGTAAAATGACCATAAGCGACATTTAAGACCATGCGAGCTATCACATAGAATCAAACATAACCCCCTATGTTGGCTGGGAAGACTACTTTCCGGGTAGACCTCCGTCAACTTCATTCATTTTTTTTTTTTTTTCGGGAATAGACCCTACACGAGGATCCCACCTCTCGTGCACAGCCAGGGGTTGAGCAGCACCCCAAGCCTTATTATACATGAAAATAGAAAATAAAAGGAGGGGGACATAAACCTAACTTCCAATCCTATAGTGGTTCATAAGTCGGTTAACCTACTAATATCGGGCAACTTATCTCCGATACAATATGGTGCTTTCTAAATACTAGAAAAAAAGGGTATAGACCCTATGAGTGGACTCCTCTCTATTCACAATATCTAAAAAAGTAATAAACAAGGGAGACTCTCCCCTTTACAATCTAATCCTAACTTAATATTCTTAAAGAGTTAAGAAGTACTTAGTTACAAATTAAACAGTAAAACTAGAGAACTCATGATGTTAACTTGTTCATCTAGAGTCATCTTCATCTTCTGAATTATCGATTCCAGGTTAGTCGAGTTCAAGAAAGTCCTAACCTCAAGTTCTTCAAAAGAGCTATAATTAGCCATAGTAAAGAACCAGCAGCAGCAACACATAGTGTATGGGGATTTCATATTAGTGTTTGATTAGCAGCACATCAAGTATGGGGATTTCATGTTGGTGTTTGATCTTCTTGACTAATTTGTATTGGAGGAAATCCAAAGTGATGCAATCTGCATCTCCATGGGATCTGCAGGTGCTGGAAAATTACCTTATCCATTGTTGGAGGTTGCAGTATTTATAAGTGTTTCTCTGTAGATCAGTATGCAATCTGCAACTCCATGAACATGTTGAGTGTTGTTGTTGATGGATGTTGGTGTTGTGTGTTACTTTTAGTGACTGTTGCATCTGTAGTGTAATTGCTGCAACTCTTGTTGTTGTTGTGTGCTGCTCCTGTTGGATCCATTGGTCTTCTTGAAGCAGTCTGCACAACATAAGAAAAGGAAAGGAAAATTCCTAATGTTGGTTGAGATGTTGCAGGCTTGGAGTGTACAGCTATATTTCTTCTAGTTACAGATTGTTAGATGTTGAAGATGTTGTTGTTGGGTGCTGCATCTGTGTTGGTATCAACCTTCAGATTCTTGGACTCTACAATTACTGGAATTATGCTGGATCTCCATAACCAAGTGCTGCAAAACTTTAGTGTGCCTGCACAAAGAAACAAACAATGCATTTCCCAGTGTTGGCTCAAGTGCTACAGATCAGTTATGTACCTGCATAACAAAAACAAAGAAGAAATAACTACTCTAGTCCTCACCTCTACTGTTAAGGTGATTATTCTAGGAAAGCAATAAACAAGGGAGACTCTCCCCTTTACAAAACTTCTAACTATGAAATTATACATAAAGAGTTCTATACTACAATTACAGATAAGGTATATAAGTCATGGAGGTTTTTTGATCCTCTTCAGTTTTGTCCTTCTAAAACTTGCCATCCCCATTTTATCTAATATATAGTATCCTCTTATTTCCTTTGGAAGTTGTTGAACATTGTAGACTTGGAACATGCTGTCTATACTGTGGCTGTGCTTGGAAAGAGTATCTGCAGCAAAGTTAGCTTCTCTATAGATGTGGCTATATTGAAAGTAATCCAGCATTATAATCAGCTCCTGCATGTCTATGATGTGTGATCTCTTATTTTAGCCATTTCACAAGTAATTCAGAATCAACCTCCAAGAGAACCCTGCTATAGCCATATTGAATGCACCAAGTGATGCCCATCAGAGCAGCCTGCACCTCAGCTTGGTTATTATATCCAAATCTAAGTGGTGCAGCAAAGGCATAAATAAGCTTTCTTTTGTGATCTCTTAGGATGCCCCCAGCTCCAATTCTTCCAAGATTCTCCAAAGCACTTCCATCATTGTTAAGTTAAGCAGGTTTGTGCCAACTAACTTAGATGATTTTCATTTCATGGTTGCATCTCTCCACCATAGCTATTAGCCCCTTCCAGTCACTTGGCCAGCTAATGTAAGGGAAAGCTGTGAAAATTAGCATATAGAGGTCTTTGATAACTAAAAATCTCACTCTAGTACTGCTTGACTTTTTGCCTCCATATTTCCTAGCACATCTATTCTTCCATAGGTTCCAACAAATAAATATAGGAGTAGCTTGCAATAAGATTTTATATACCTCATTATTTGGTTTATACAACCACCATTTCATCAACTTACTTCTCATAGGGCTACTGCTATGTTGTATATCTCAGCAGTCAGAAAAATACTTCCATATGTGTCTAGTAATGTGTCCAGAGATAAATATGTGATCTATAGTGTCCCACCCTGGCCTATAGTAGCAAGAACACTGAGCAGGTACATGACCAAAGTGTTCAATACTTTCATTTATAGGTAGCTTGCTTCTGAGAGTTCTCCAAATAAGGAAAGATATCTTGAAAGGGATATGCCTATGCCATATATTATTGTCAGTCATGGTTTTGTTCTTTTTTTGCCTGATGTGGTTCCAAGCTGAAGCCCAAGTGAATTTGCCATCTGAGGTCAATTTCCAGCAGGCTGTATCTGAGAGGTCAGGTTGATACTTGAAGGAAAAATTAAGGATCTTGTGTATAAGGTGTTGTGGTGCATGCTGTCTTACTTTCTCTTCATTCCAGCCTCCATTAACCAAGAACTTAGAGATAGTGATATTGTTAAGTCTAGGTAGATAGTCATTGTGGTAGGCTAGGGGGCCAATTCCTAGCCAATCATCCCACCAAAAGCTACAAGAACCTGAACTAATGTGCCACTGTATATGAGGTTCAATGTCAGATTTCTCTGTCATCATGTGTTTCCACATAAGTGATTGACCAGTGTCCCATTTCTTAATTACTGGATGAGCCCTTTGGTAGTACTTGGCCCTAAAGAAGCTCCCCCATAGAGTCTTCTTATACCCGAAGGTCCACCATTGTTTATACTGCAATGCTAGGCACACATCTTTAAGATTTTTCATACCAATACCTCCTTCTTCTATTGGATAGCTGAGGGTGTCCCATGAAGCCCAATGGTATTTCCTCTTTTCTTTATCCCATCCCCAAAAGAAGTTTGCTATAAGAGACTTTATTTGTTTGAGGGTAGTGGCAGTAGGAGTGATAGCAGATAGAAGATGAATTAGGAGAGACTGCAACACATACTTCACAAGAGCAGCTCTCCCTCCATAGCTGAGGACTTTGGTCTGCCATTCTCTAATTCTAGAGGTCACTTTAGACACCATACTAGTAAAGTAAATGATCCTTTGTCTTCCAATATATAGAGGACATCCTAAATAGGTAATAGGACCATGAGTATGCTTAAATTCAGTGATGGAAGTGATCCTTGACATAATCTTAGGATTGGTATTCAAAGGGAGCATGCATTGACTCTTCTCCTTGTTAATAAGCTGACCTGAACTTTTTTCATACCTCTGGAGTGTCTTCATGATCAGTTTGAGAGAGTATTTGCACATTGAAGTGAAGATGATTATATCATCAGCAAAGCTCAGATGATTAGTCAAGGGGCCCTTCTTCTCTATGTAAAAACCTTTGTACAGGTAATGTTGATGCATATTATTGAGCATTCTTGAAAGAACTTGAGCACCTGTTACAAAGAGGGCAGGGGACAATGAATCTCTTTGTTTGAGGCCTCTTGTAGAATGGAAAAAACCATGCCTACCACCATTCACAATAACTGAATACCAATTATTGGCCATTAACCTCCAAACCATATCTATAAATAATTCTCCAAATCCCATCCTTCTCATAACAAGGCATATGAATGACCAAGACACTCTTTCATAGGCTTTGCCCATGTCTAGTTTGATAACAACATTATCACCAATCTTAGGTCTTTTGGTGCTGTGAATGATTTTTGGTGCCAACATGATATTTTCAGAGATGTTTCTTCCCTGGACAAATCCTGACTGATTTTCAGAGATTAGGTGAGAAAGAATGGGAGCTAATCTGAGGCATAGAACCTTAGAAATGACTTTATTAGTAAAATTATTGAGAGATATGGGCCTGAAGTCTGAAAACTTATTAGGATGGCCTACTTTTGGAAGTAGAACCAAACATGCATGTGAGATGAACTTGGGAAGAGAATGACCACAGAAAAAGAATTTCACCAAGTTTAATAAGTCATCACTAATGATATCCCAGCAAGTATGGAAGAACTTGCCATTAATTCCATTTGGACCTGCAGCAGATACATCACTAAGAGAAAAAACAGCTTCTTTCAGCTCTACTTTAGTAGGCATAGCATTAAGGGACTGATTTTGTTGATCTGTGATGGTGTTGGGAATGCACCTTAGAATATTTTCATTGATGACCTCTTCCTTACCAGTAAAGATCTTCTCAAAGTAGTCACATGCTGCAGTAGCTATATTCTGATCTCCATGAATAGTGTTATCTTGATCATCAGTAATCTGATGGATGAATAATCTTCTTCTGCTTCTTCTTATGATGGCATGAAAGTATTTGGAATTGGCATCTCCCTCCTTAAACCACTAAAGCTGAGTTTTTTGTTTAAGGATTGATTACTTAGTCTTCAGGTATTTAATGTATTGAGCATTCACTTGATTCAGCTTGATCTTATTGTCTTCAGAGTTGTCCTGGATGAGAGCATCTTCCGCTTTCTTTACCTTCTCTTCAAACTCTTTGACAGCTTCATATATGTCTCTATATTGCTGTCTTGACCAAGTACTAAGAGTTTTAGCCACTCTCTTAAGCTTTAATTGGAAAATTCTCATTGGATTACCTTTTATTGGTCTTTCCCAGCAGGATCTAACAGTATCTAGGAAAGTCTCATTCTCCACCCAATAATTAAGGAATTTGAAGTATTTGATAATATTACTTTGAGTCTCCTTGCATTCAAGTACAAGAGGACAGTGGTCTGAACCTGTAGAAGCAAGATGAGTCACAATAGTCATAGGCATCATCTCTAACCACCTATTATTCACTATGGCCCTGTCCAATCTCTTCCATAATCTAGCCTCCATGTCCCTGTTGTTACACCATGTAAAGTTCTGACCATGGAAGCCCAAATCAGTAAGTCCACATGCTTCAATTACACTTATAAACTCAAAACTTTTGTTCATATTGTATAGTTGCCCTCCTAGCTTTTCTTCAACATCAGTGATCACATTAAAGTCTCCAATAATGCACCATGGCTTGTTTGTGTCAGCATACTGCAGCATCTTATCCCAGAGACTTCTTCTCATATAATCCTTACACTTGGCATAAACAAATGTAATAATATGAGAATTAGGATTAGCTACATGTTTGATTTTACAAGTAACCTGCTGTTCATCTTGATCTAAAATGGAGCAATCCATATCTTGGTTCCAAAACAACCAAATCTTGGTATTGGGATTATGAATAGCACTGTCCATTCTCAACTAATTTCTGTAGTGGTTGAGCTGTGATTGATTGGCAAATAGTTCAAGAATTGCCATCATAGAAATGTTGTGATAATCCTGGAGTATTTTGAGTCTATCCAAGGCACCTTGAGTATCAATACTCCTTGCATTCCAGCATATTATATTCATCATCAAGATTTCAAAGATTTGGACCTTGTGTTGATGCTACTCTTCCAAGTAGAATTATCTGAACTGGTAGTGATCTGTTGCTTTTTTTTCTTGTCCTGCTGTCCCCTGGTTGATAAACCCTATTTCTTAGTAACCTACAACTCTTCATCCTGAGTTGTAGTATCTGTGGTAGCATCTAGTGCTCTCCAAAGAGGGGCACTAGTTTCCTCATCCTCATCATGAGATTGTTCCCTTTGATCTGGGTCCTCTTCATCTTTAGATTGAATAGCTCTGTATTCATCCTCAGAGTCATCTGATATGGCTCTTTTATTAGGTACACACAACTCAGTAGAGCTGGCTTGAGTTTGAAGAGGATTCACATGAATTTCTGATTGTTCTTCAACCAACACATAGTTCACTCTATGCTGTGACTTTCCAGACAGAGATTTCTTTGTCTTAGCTATATTTTTCTTTAATGCATCCCTCTTCTTCTTACTCAAATATAAAGTATATTTATTATTTAGGAGCTGAGCCACTGCACCCATATTTTTTTTATTGATATTTGGAGATTCAGCACCTCCCTTATTAATTTCATTGAACTGGAACCTGTCCTCTGAAACCTGTTGAACATCAACTTGTTGAACCTACATATTGGGCCTTGTATCTGCTGGAAGAGTGGTGGCAGAGGCTCTAGGGACTCTCCTATGGTCAACCAATAATTTTTCTTCTCCCTAGTTTCCCCTTCTTGCAGATTAGTGATTTTCTCCTGTATTCCCCCAACCTTACCTCCACAGACTTCTTCAGCCACAACAACAATATTGTTTAACACATTAAAATAATTGGGGGAGCCATGGGGGTGTGGGAGCATTGAGTCAATACCTGGGATTTTTCCTTTGGCATTATTGCATTCTACATTATCCAAATTAGTATTTGGTTCAAACCTGACAATAATATTATGATCTTTTTGTTTGTCTGCAGGTCTGCTAGTACCAATAATATGTAAAACCTACTGTATGGGATTATGGGGATTGGGATCCAATGTTGTATGGGGAGAGAGGGGTTGGCTCTAGACTCCAGAGTCAACATTACAAGTTTGGATATTACAAGTATTAGAGCTAGAGTTATTAAGCATACCTGCCTGCTGTTGATTTTTTCCTTTATTGTTGTGGCTGATATTATGTTGGGGGGTACTGAGCTTTCCCCTTTTGATATGGATACTTGTGCTTTATGCTGTTGTGGTTGTTGTTGGTAGTTCTGTCCATCTTTTTTGCCTTTCCTCCTTTGAATTTGCCAACCTGCATGTTCTTGGTCTCTTTTTTTAGCCTCAGCCCTGCTATTGTTTTGGTGTTCCTTAGTTTGTTTGTCTTCTTGGTGCTACAGTTCTTTACTCTTGTCATTGCTGGCCCTGTCTTTGTTTCTTGCTTCTTCTTCTTGCTTTTTTTTTCTTATTATCCTCATCTCTTTTTTAATAGTACACACATGAATGGTGTGACCTTGATGCTTGTAGTGGTGACAGTAGTCTAGCACCCTCTCATAGTGAATAGTCTGCCACCTACCTGCTCCATTTTCATCTTTATCAAAGCCCATCCAGACATACTGGGGTCTTTGTTTGGTAAGATCAATTTGAACTTTGACTTTTGCAATACTACCCCTTGTTTTCTTGTAGGTTGCCAAGTCCAAGAACAAGACCTTTCCAATTGGAGATAATAATAGGGTTACCACTTCAAGATGATAGTAGTGCCAAGGTAATTCGAGTAAGATAGCCCATATAGGAACTAAAGGAGTTTCTTCGTTAGGCTTAAAGGTGGGTGTCCATAGCTGGAGTCTCATAAGTTGGCCATTTATGTACATTTTTCCTTTGGACCATACAGTAGAGTAGTCATACTCATTGTCCAAGTCTATATACAGATGCCTAGAGTTAAAGTGGGTAAGTTTCACTCCTCCTCTAAGCTCTGTTTGCAAGATGAATTCCTTTCTAATGGTTTCCATCTTAGGCATAGTGTTTGTGAATTTGCCTATTAAAGTATACTTACAGTCATTGGCCAACTTCACCATGAAATCTTCTTGTGTAAATACAACAGCTGGATAGCCCTGTTTTGTGGTAATTTTGGGAGGGGTAATCTCAATAGTAGCAGTTTTCATAGCTTCTTGGGCTCTCAACTTAGTAGCCAAGGTATGAGGGATGACAGGATTAGGAGGGGTTGGAGTATTAGTATTGGAATGCTTGGTTTGTTTGATAGTCAGATTAGTACTGGGAGACACAACATGATTAGGAGGATTAGGACTATTAAGGCTTGGAGCTCTAATTTGGTTTGGATTTTTGGAACCTGAATTGCTTCTATTATTCACAGCAGCAGTTTTATTATTGGATTTGAAAACCTCAAAATTGTTAGACACTTTTATAGGATTGCTATTAGGAATATAAGGTTTTTGGACAGGTTGGATGTTCACAGTGAGGTGTGCGGGTTGTTGGTTTATATTGTTGTTTGTTTGCATATTTCCAAAGGATGTGTTCCCCTGTTTAATATGTTTAGCTACATTATCCGGTTGATCAATTGAAGCCTGCAGCATATTATAATTTTTGACCATATCTGTAACTATGTCTACTGTTTGCATTTGTGATTGCTTTGCATTCTCATTAGCATTATGATGTCTTGGATTCACTTCATTATCAGCTTGTTGATCTGGTATGCTAGGCACTATTGGAGATGTATTGTTGTGTTGAGCAACCGACATAAGTGTATATGGCTGTTGTACTTCTACTTCTTTGGCAGTGAATCCTTGATTCTTGTCATTTGCTTGCATTTCTAACAAGGTTCCATGAGTAGTTAGACCAAATGAAAAATTAGTCGAACTGAGATCATTCATCTTATTACGACCATATTTTGATATGTCTTTATCAGTTTCGAGCTTGTCGTTCATTGAAATAGTGCACAGGTCCTTTTTCCAAAGAACTGAGGAGCTCAAATCTTCATCACCAAATATTGGAGTAGGATAATCTCTATCTTCCATAATAACTAAACGACTACATTGAGTATTATCCGGAATTAAAACATGAATTTTTTCTCCAAAAATCTCAGCATCATTTTCACTTCCAGTAAGTAAGTTTTTGATATTCGGATTAATAGGCTGAGATTCGATGGATGATACCTGGTGGGGATTGTTATGCTCGTTGAAGTGTCCCTCTTGGCATTAGTTTTGAACTAAAAAGTTCACTGGAGCTCTGCCGCCAGCACCGTCAGTTTGCTCAATCATGATTCCGTCAGCCATTTGATCTGAACTTTTGGTATGAGGAGCGCTATGGACTGGAGAACAAACCCCACTGATCAAATTTGCTCGAATGTCACCAGAGGTATTGCTAATTTGTGATCGAGTTTCCAGTGCCGCCGTCGCGACTTGCTCTTGAGCTGACAGTGAAGATGTCGAGATTGGCACGGTGAAATGAACTGATTTTTCACTAGTATATAGATTAGGCAATGGAGATTCATCTCCAGTGTTCGATTTTACATAAATCAAACCAGATTTCTCCAGTGTAATAATTTTGTGAACCCAGACGATTTGCTCTTCCGAAAATGTTAAAGTGTTCGCATTTGTATTTTGCAGATTAGAGAAGCTGTGGGTTGAATCTTGCGATGTTAAAACTTGAGTCAATCCTGCTTTACTTGAAATTGCTACTACTTTGTCAGTATTTTTTTGCAGATTCAAAGTACTCTCAGCTGGATTAGAGGTTGATGCTTCTTGAGCTATGTTTATATTACAGTCCGGTGGTATGTGGAGCTCCACCGACAGTGGTGAAGCCATTCCGGCAGTCTTCTACCGATGAAGATGATGAACAGTAATGCTAGTTACCGTTAGTAGTAGAGTACTATTTTTGGGATTGCCATCCGAAGATCCATTCATTCATTCATTTCTTTAACTTTAACTTTAAGGGCTTTCATGGATACATTAGCCTAAGCCTAAAAGGGCTCCTATGTTGGCAGACAAGGGGTTGCTAATAGGATTCCCTTACCGAATCCCACCTCAATGCCCCATTCGGTGCTAAGTCAATCCTACGAAATAGTTTAATACTTCAAAATATTCATAGCATATAGCTTGAGAATTCAAAATATCATATTCGGTAGAATAGCTCATTAAAACATTTGGTAATTCAAATATGCAAGAATTGTCCTTATTGCATAAAGAATCCACCATTCATATCATTTCATCATTCTTTTATTTAATAAGACTCCATTTTTATTATAGACATTGCTTTCTTAAATATTCATTTGGAGTCAAAGCTTTCAAGTCAAACTTAATTGAAAATATAGTAAAACTAGGTGGGTTCAAATCACTCCAACTTGCAAATATGTATGTAAATAAATATGCATAAATACTTTGAAATCCATTAATTAAAAATCATACTTTAAACAACCCATCATGAATTTCAAGAAACTTTAAAGAGATAAATAGAGAAATTACTTGCAAACCATCAATTCATACATATAAAATAATGTTGCATCAAAATAGATAAATAATCATTAGTTTAACCATGATTCATGCTATTAAGTAAAAATAAGACTTATCCATAAGAAAATATTACTTGAAATTAAGAGACTTAATTGAAAGAGTTTTTGGACTACATGGGTGGAAGAACCTATGGATAAATATCCACATAACTTAGAGTAAAACTTAAAGAAAATAAACATAATTTATCATATAATCAAAATAATTTAGACATGAGAGTGGAGGAAATACTCTCATTGAAGACTTACACACCTGAAATTCGAAGTGTTACTTAGAATCGAAGGACTTAATGAATACACTTGAATCCTAGTCTTTTCTCCTTGTCGGAGCATTTTATGTACTATCCGGAGTATATCAATCACCAAAATAGAATTTCTACACTACTCCGAACTAAAACTATGTTTTGAGAATGAGTAAAGAAGTGTATAGAGAGAAGAGTTGCTTGAGAAAACTTTATGAATAAAATGATTAATTAAGGTGGGTATTTATAGGTGAGAAAGAGGGACCTAACAATAATTAAAATAATTATAAAGAAAAATCTAAAAATTTAATGAAAGATTATGATGTCATGGGTGATGTCAAATGGAGGACTATTGATGTCATGAATAATGTCAAATGTATCTAGATCTTTCCATGGTTGGTGAAATGAACTTTATTTTAACGGAATACCCTTTTTTGGAGCTACATTTGGACAAGATACTTCCTTATTAGGATTTGGTGTCTCACATGAATTGTTGCTCTAGAAGTCTACTTTCATGTCGTTCAAGAATTAACTAATATGGAGAATCCTACTGTGAGATATGATTTTTCTTCTACAAATACTCTATTTCATCACAACACCCTGTTTTACAATAATTAATTTATTTGACATACTTAACCTATGACACTTAACCTATGGTCTCATAAAAGTTCTAGGTAATGATGTTGGGGTTATTCAGAAATTTAAACACCTAATTTGGACCATCCTACGAAACGTTATGCCCAAAATACAAAAATTGTATCATTTTTATCGAGAATTGGAACATCATATACAATGTTTTTTTGGGGATGTTACATTATCTCCCCCTTGGGAACATTTGTCCTCGAATAAGGAAAGACTTAGGTTGAGTAGAGAAGAGTGTAAACCAATAACCCATCATTAATGTAATAGTGTAATTTAAAACATCATTAGAAACATATTTCATAATTTTGCAAGCATATAACAAGAAAAGTTAAAATGCAAGGATTTCAAGTATTTTACCAAGGAAAACTTAATACCTTAGTTTTAGGTAGAGAGAAAAAGATGAGGCTATCGCCTAATCATATCCGCTTTCACTTCCCATGTTGCACTTTCTATTTGTTGATTCCTCAAAAGGACTTTAACAGATGCAACTTCTTTATTCCTCAATCTCTTAACTTGCCGGTCTAAAATTTCTACAGGAACTTCTTCATAGGTCAAGTTTTCTTCAATTTTCACTACCCCAACAAGTACAATGGAACTAGGATCATCCACACAGTTTTTCAACATAGACACATGAAACACCGGATAAAGCATGGGCATTTCCAAGGGTAATTCCAACTCATATGCAACCTTGCCAACACGTCTCACGATTCTATAAGGCCCTATATACCTAGGGCTCAATTTCCCTTTCTTACCAAACCGAACCACACCCTTCATGGGTGAAACCTTCAGATACACCCAATCATCCACATTAAACTCAAGATCCCTTTTTCTAGTATCGGAATAGGACTTTTGATGACTTTGAGCCTTCTTCAACCTTTCTCTAATGATATTTACCTTCTCTAAAGCATCAAGTAACAAATCAGGGCCCAACAAGGTCATCTCACCTACTTCGAACTAACCAACCGGTGATCTATATCTTCTTCCATATAAAGCCTCAAACAATGCCATCTCAATACTTGAGTGGTAACTATTATTATAGGCAAACTCGATGAGCGGTAGGTAATAATCCCAATTTCCTTTAAACTCCAACACACAAGCCCTTAACATATCCTCTAGTATTTGAATCGTCCTTATGGCTTGCCCATCCATTTGAGGATGGAATGCAGTGCTCAATTTTACCTTAGTATCGAGGCCCTTTTGAAATGATCTCCAAAAGTGAGAAGTGAATTGGGTACCACGATCCGAAATAATGGATAATGGCACACCATGCAACCTCACCAACTTCTGTATATACAACTTGGCATAGTCTTCTGTACTATAGGAAGTCTTAACTAGTAGGAAGTGAGCTGACTTAGTCATTCTATCAATAATTACCCAAATAGAATCATGACATTTTCGGGTATGAGGCAAACCCACTACAAAATCCATATTCACATCTTCCCACTTCCAAGTAGGGATTTAATTGACTTGGGCTAGGCCACCGGCCTTTGATGTTCGGCCTTCACCTGTTGGCAATTTGGACATTCGGACACGAACCTTGCTATGTCCTTCTTTATTCCACCCCACCAATAGAAGTCTTTCAATTCTCGGTATATTTTCATCGAACCTGGATGAATGGAGTATGTAGAATTATGAGCCTCCATCAAGATCAAACTCCTTAGGCCATCAATATCCAGAACACATAGCCAACCTTGGTAGTATAGCACCCCATCTCCTCCTTGGAAAAAAACCTCTATCTTCTTTTCCTTTACCAACTTCTTTAACTCAATAAACATCGGGTCAAGATCTTGCTTTGATTTAACATCTACCACCAAAGAGGATTTGGACATATTTTGAAAAACCATTCCACCATCATTAGTACCACACAACTTCACCCCTAATCTACCTAACCGGTGAACATCTTTGACCAACTCCCTCTTCTCTTCATCCACATGGCCCACACTCCCCATAAACACTCTACTAAGTGCATCGGCAACCACATTGGCTTTACCCGGATGATAGTGCACACTCATGTCATAGTCCTTAAGGAGTTCTAGCCACCTTCTTTGCCTTAGATTAAGGTCTTTTTAGGTGAACACATATTGAAGACTTTTATGATCAATATACACATCCACATGCACCCCATAGAGGTAGTGCCTCCAAATCTTCAAAGCAAAAACAACGGCCGCCAATTCAAGGTCATGGGTAGGGTAGTTACACTCATGCACCTTTAATTGTCTAGAATCATAGGCTATGACCTTTTTATTTTGCATTAAGACACAACCTAAACTAATATTTGAAGCATCACAATAAACTACAAACCCTTCTAATCCTTCCGGGAGAGTCAAAATAGGAGCAGAGGTAAGTCAATCTTTCAAGGTCTGGAAACTCTTCTCACACTCATCTGTCCATATGAATTTAGCTTTCTTTTGGGTTAATTTTGTCATAGGAGATGAGATAGAAGAAAAACCTTCGATGAACCTTTTATAGTACCCGACTAGACCTAAGAAGCTCCTAATATCTGAAGGAGACAATAGTCTAGGTCAATTCTTGACTACCTCTATTTTCTTAGGATCAACTTTGATCCCATCACTGGAGACTACGTGACCAAGAAATGTCACCTCCTTCAACCAAAATTCACACTTACTAAATTTTGCAAACAATTGCCTATCCCTCAATGTTTGAAGTACAACTCTCAAGTGATTCTTGTATTCTTCCTCACCCCGAGAGTAAATCAAAATATCATCAATAAAGACCACCAAAAAAGTATCAAGGTAAGGTTTGAACACCCTATTCATCAAGTCCATGAATGCCGCCGGTGCATTCGTTAACCCAAAACTCAAAATGACCATACCTTATTTGGAAGGCCGTTTTGAGAATGTCACACTCCCTCACCCATAGTTGGTGATAGCCAGACCGAAGATCAATCTTAGAGAAGTGACTTTACCCTTGTAATTGATCAAACAAGTCATCTATTCTAGGGAGTGGGTACTTGTTCTTAATGGTCATCTTATTTAATTATCGGTAGTCTATGCACATTCAAAGTGACCCATCCTTCTTTCTCACAAATAACACGGGAGCACCCCATGGAAAAATACTTGGTCTTATGAACCCCTTTTCTAACAAGTCCTTTAATTATTCCTTCAACTCTTTTAATTTTATCGGGGCCATTCGATAAGGAGGAATAAAGATAGGTTGGGTATCATGGAGAAGATCGATACCAAAATGTTCTCTTTCGAGAGGGACACCAGGAAGGTCATCGGGAAAGACATCGGGGAACTTATTAACTATGGGAACCGACTCAAGAGGAGGACTTTCAGAGTCGACATCCCTAACCCTCATAATGTGGTAAATACAACCCTTAAAAATCAGTTTTTGGGCCTTAAGATAAGAAATGAACTTACCTTTCACCACCAAACCACGACCCTCCCATTCAATAATGGACTCATTTGGAAATTGGAACTTGACTCGATGAGTCCTTCAATCTATAAAAGCATAAGATGCATGTAACCAATCCATTCCAAGAATGACATCGAAGTCTACCATGTCAAGCTCAATGAGATCACACGGAATAACTTTATGTAAGATAGACACGGGACAACCCCTATAGATCTTTCTAGAAATAACCAATTCACCCATGGGGGTAAACATAAAATAGGGCCCTAATAACATTTTGGGTGACACGTCAAACCTATTAGCAAGGAATGGAGTAATAAATGATAAATTTGCACCCAAATCTAATAGTGCATACACATCAAAAACAAAGACCTTTAACATACCGGTGATGACATTGGGTGCGTCCTCAACCTCTCGTCTCCCATATAAGGCGTAAATGTCGTTGGTGCGTTGAACACCTCCTTGGGCTTGTTGACCATGAGAAAATTAGACTTGAGGCCTACCGCCACCATCTCTACAATCCTTAGCATAGTGGCCCAGCTTGCCATACTTAAAGCATGCATTGGAGCCGGCTAAGCACTACCCTTTGTGAGTCCTTTCACACTTCTTATAAGTAGGGAAAGTTTGAGTAGCAATATTCTCTCTTGGAACCATTGGTTTACCATCCTTGTCTATGTTGAACCTTGGAGGAGGAGTATTGGTGGAACTTTGTCCCACAAACCGTTGTCCACTTTGGACTTTGCCATGGTTAGCATAACCGGACCTTTGAGGGTTAAACTCTCCACCATCCACTCTAGCCTTTTTGAACCCCCTTGATCTCTCTCTCAGCTTCTCTTCTTCAATTTGTTCTATGTAAGTCATTAGCCAAGAGATGTCCATCTCCTTGATTAATATGACCATTTTTCACTCCTTGGAAACCAAGCTCGAGACACCAGAAATAAACTTGCTCATCCTAGATCTTGGGTCGAAGACCATGAAGGGAGCATACTTTGACAATTTAGTGAATTTGAGAGCATACTCCCTCACGCTCATACTCCCTTGATGGAGGTTGATGAAATCTTGGATTTTGGCCTCCCTTAGCTCCAGTGGGAAGAAGCAGTCTAGGAAGGCACCTTTGAACTCTTCCCATCCTATTGACCCCATTTCCTCATCCTTCTCAACAACCCATTGTTCATACCACACCCGAGCCATTCCTTTGAGTTGATAGGCCACTAGCTCGGCCTTCTCATTCTATAGCACACTCATGATAGCCACAATCCGGTACACCTCATCAATGAACTCCATAGGGTCCTCATTGAATTTAGAACTATCAAACTCAGGTGGATTCATTCTTTAGAAATCCCGAATCCTAGAAGCTGGATTTGGCTGTTAGGGATGAGGAACACTGTGATGCCCTTGGTTAGCTACGACTTGAGTCAACAACATAACGATATTACGAAGCTCTGCATGGGTTACCCCTTCCTCATGATGTAGGGAATTGGGAACCAGATGAGCTTGGTCCTTATCATCAACCCTTGCTCTTAGAGCTGCTCTTCCACGAGGTATTATCTGGAGAACACGAAATGGGTCATTAGTTAAAGGAAAGCTTAGGACACTCTAAGACACGACATGAATTTGAAAGAAGTGAAAACTTTCCTAAATGCCTCATAGTCTCTTATTCATAATTGTGATGCGCTTTACAACCATGAACAAGACCCTATTCGATGCGACATGTTGTACTTCAAGGACCATTCAAAACTTTAGGCTCTGATGCCAAGTTTGTCACGACTCAAGCCTAGGTCCTAGACGTGACATGGTGAATGAGGAACTCGAAAGTACCTCAAATAAGCCTCTTAGCATTCTTTTAGCCTTTCATAGGTAATGATGATAAATGAACAAGAAGAAATTATAATAGTAAATATTTAACTTATATATGTCCAACAATACCTCTAACCTTTAGATTTAATGGGGTAAGACAAGTCCCTAGCTCACCCTCAATCATAATAGAAGAAATTTCATAGTAAAAGATATCAATATATCATAACCTACAAATATAAAGGAGTATTGTTCCCAGAACATGGGAACTCACCAAAAATAGTCTTCAAATAAAATCTCAACTAGCCACGTGGAGGAGAATGAGGAGGAGCACTGGTCCCTACATGGTGATATCATGTAGGCAAAAGAGTATGTGTTAGTACTTTGAATGTACTAAGTATGTAAGGACGCATGAACATTAAGGAAATATATAAACATTTATGTAATATGGAACATAATGTAATGCATGCATAATAAATCATATAGATATCCTTTAAAACATTCATTTTGTGGTAAAATGACCATAAGCGATATTTAAGACCATGCGAGCTATTACATAGAATCCAACATAACCCCCTATGTTGGCCGGGGAGACTACTTGCCGGGTAGAACTCCGTCAACTTTATTCATTTCTTAACTTTAACTTTAAGGGCTTTCATGGATCCATTAGCCTAAGCCTAAAAGGGCTCCTATGTTGGCAGACAAGGGGTTGCTAATAGGATTCCCTTACCGAATCCCACCTCAATTCCCCATTCGGTGCTAAGTCAATCCTACAAAATAGTTTAATACTTCAAAATATTCATAGCATATAGCTTGAGAATTCAAAATATCATATTCGGTAGAATAGCTCATTAAAACATTTGGTAATTCAAATATGCAAGAATTGTCCTTATTGCATAAAGAATCCACCATTCATATCATTTCATCATTCTTTTATTTAATAAGACTCCATTTTTATTATAGACATTGCTTTCTTAAATATTCATTTGGAGTCAAAGCTTTCAAGTCAAACTTAATTGAAAATATAGTAAAACTAGGTGGGTTCAAATCACTCCAACTTGCAAATATGTATGTAAATAAATATGCATAAATACTTTGAAATCCATTAATTAAAAATCATACTTTAAACAACCCATCATGAATTTCAAGAAACTTTAAAGAGATAAATAGAGAAATTACTTGCAAACCATCAATTCATACATATAAAATAATGTTGCATCAAAATAGATGAATAATCATTAGTTTAACCATGATTTATGCTATTAAGTAAAAATAAGACTTATCCATAAGAAAATATTACTTGAAATTAAGAGACTTAATTGAAAGAGTTTTTGGACTACATGGGTGGAAGAACCTATGGATAAATACCCATATAACTTAGAGTAAAACTTAAAGAAAATAAATATAATTTATCATATAATCAAAATAATTTAGACATGAGAGTGGAAGAAATACTCTCATTGAAGACTTAAATACCTGGAATCCGAAGCGTTACTTAGAATCGAAGGACTTAATGAATACACTTGAATACTAGCCTTTTCTCCTTGTCGGAGTATTTTATGTATTATCCGGAGTATATCAATCACCAAAATAGTATTTCTACACTACTAAGAACTAAAACTATATTTTGAGAATGAGTAAAGAAGTGTATAGAGCGAAAAGTTGTTTGAGAAAGCTTGATGAATAAAATGATGAATTAAGGTGGGTATTTATAGGTGTGAAAGAGGGACCTAACAATAATTAAAATAATTATAAAAAAAAATATAAAAATTTAATGAAAGATTGTGATGTCATGGGTGATGTCAAATGGAGGACTATTGATGTCATTAATAATGTCAAATGTATCTAGATCTTTCCATGGTTGGTGAAATAAACTTTCTTTTAACGGAATACCCTTTTTTGGAGCTACATTTGGACAAGATACTTCCTTATTAGGATTTGGTATCCACATGAATTGTTGCTCTAAAAGTTTACTTTCATGTCGTTCAAAAATTAACTGATTTGGAGAATCCTATAGTGAGATATGATTTTTCTTCTACAAATACTCCATTTTGTCACAACACCTTGTCTTACAATAATTAATTTATTTGACCTACTTAACCTCTGAAACTTAATATATGGTCTCACAAAAGTAGTAGGTAATGATGTTGGGGTTATTCAGAAATTTGAATCACCTAATTTGGACCATCCTACGAAAAGTTATGCCCAAAATACAGAAGTTGTATCATTTTTATCGAGAATTGGAACATCATTTATAATATTTTTAGGGGATGTTACATGCAAGTTTGAAATCTTCCCAACCTATGGGACCTTGATCAACCCTCTTAGAATTTCATTGAGTATACCATTCTTGGGAGAACCCTTTGAGTTGGTAGGCCGCCAACTCTACTTTTTCTTCTAAAGTCACTCCCATAATAGCCACCACCTTTACATCTCATCAATAAACTCTTAAGGATCTTCATCCACCTTTGATCCATGGAATTTGAGAGGGTTCATCTTTGAAAAACCCCTCACTCTAGAAGCCGGAGTATAAACATTAGGAGAAGAAACAACCCCTTTGACCACAACATGAGCTAGCATAGTGATAGCAGTTCAAAACTCCATATTGGTCACTTGATCGGGTAAAAGACCATTGGCTTGGGGGACCGAAGGAGCTTTTTCTCCATTAGCATTGACCTCTCTTTTCATAGGTTCTCTTCTTGGAGGCATTTTTTGAAAATCACAAAGAACAATCGTTATGGAGAGGAAGTCTAAGAGTACACTCTGTGGCATGACATAGCTCATGAAAGAAGTGAAGATTTCCTAGAATGCCCTATAGCCTCCTATTCATAGATGTGGTGCATTTTAGATCCATGAATAAGACTCTACTTGACACAACATGTTCAACTCCCTAGGACAATATTAAAACCTTGTGCTCTAATACCAAGTTTTTCATGAGCTGAACTATAGCCTAGCTGTGACACGGCCATCGAAACCCCAAAGGTCTCCAACCAATCCTCTTAACATATCATATGCATGCATAAGTTTAAGTAAAGAGGAAACTACATAAGAAATCTCAAAGAAATATATGTCATAATATGTATGAAATACGACAACATAGACTTCTACATTTGTGTCCAACAAGCTTCTACGTAGTCAATATGGATGGGGGCTAAGACATGTCCCTAACTCACCCTCAATATAACATAACCAAAATCTTTGAAATGAAAGAAAGAAATGATAATTCATCCCTCAACAAATGAGGACTCACCAAATAGCGAAAGTAGAAACACAACTCTAACCATGTGGAGGGTAAATGTGCTCGTCAACCCCTACATTATGATACAATGTAGGCAAAAGTATGTGTTAGTATGTTTGAATGTACTAAGTATACTGCGATGCAATTCAATATAAAATATTAGATTCAATGATCAAATAACGTACATGCTATACGAGATGATAAGTAGATTTATGAGAAAACCATAGTTGATCAAAGTATTTGTAAGGCATAAGTGTAACACCCCACAACTTTCCCTCTTAGAATCTGAATTTTTTTCGTCATTCGTATCTAAGATTGAACCAGGTGGTGTCCCACTTTTACTTATTCTTACATGTTAAGGTTCACTAAAATGAGTGGGAAGTGTGTTTTAAGTGGTTTAGGCTCATAAGAGACCCCTAGTACTAAGTTGAGTTCAAAACCTTTCTACCAGTTAAGTTTTTTGCAATAGTTTATGCAAGGGTCAATTTCAAATGATCATATATACTATAATATATATAAATAGGTGACCCATGACCTATTAAATTAAAGGTCTTTGAGTCTTTTTCCAACACCATCAAGTTTGCCTTATTTGGAGTTTGGAATAAAACATTATGCCTATTTTAGTGAAACTGCTGAAAAATAGATATAGGAAGGAAGTCCGCATCACGGACTTGAGGTGGTATTTTCAATTTTGGAAGATTTTGAGATAGTAGAGTGCATGATGTCCCCGCATCACAGAGTGCTGAAAATCTAACCTAGGGAGAAGGTCCACATCGTAGACTTGGAGTGTTATTTTTGTCAGAATTTAGTTTTCAAGAGAGGAACCTTTAGACATTTTCCTAATTATTAGTTAATGAACTTGGATGTTTTTAGGACCTAATTCGACACTATAAACTATCCTAAACCTCTAATTTCACTTTTTCTATCACAATTCACCTATTCAAATATTTCTCTCTCTACAAAATCTCTAAAGGACTCCATTGAAGACTTCCAAGAAATTCACTCAAGCTCTCCATCAAAACTCTCAAATTCTTCCAAATTCTTTGGTCTTCTTATTCAAGGTATATGGGTATTTGATCCTGGGGTAATTTCACCCATGGAGCCCAAAGAAATCTCTACTTTTTCAATTAATTAAAGTATATATTTTTATGGGTTTTATGATCTTCATTCCAATTGCATGGACTATGATTCCAATTATGATTACTACTGAGCTGCAGCAAACTCCACTCCTGCAGCAACTCCAAAGATATTGCAGTTGGGCTTCCTTGGATGCAAGCTGCAACTTACAACAACAACTTCCAACAACAACAACTCTTGAAATACTAAGCTACATTGGGACAGAATTAAAGCTGCATTTTGGCCATCCTTTGGACATTAACATCTTCAGCTTTCACTCTTCAATAAAAGGAGCATTCACAGCTCCTAGACTGAGTATTTGCAAAGCTGCAGGGACTTAATTCCTCCACTTCTTGGACAATCTTGGTATGACAAAATTAAGAAGAACAAAGATGAAAAGAATTTTCTCGATCTATGCGAAATAGAAGTTTCATATACTTGCTCTTCTTCATACTAGCTATGTTGATATGTAGCTTATTTGAATAGGACTAGTGTAGGCTACTTTATTGTATTCTCATGTAAGGGAAGAGTCTCCCTCATTTACGTTTTTTTCTTAGTCACAGTGTACCGAGAGGAGTCCTCTCATTGGTTTATCTTTTTCTAGTTAGTAGATAGCACCTTTTTGTATCGGGGATGAGTTAGCCGACCTTAGTAGGTTAGCCGACTTGTGAACCAACTTAGGTTTGAAGGTAAGGCTTTATGTCCCCCTCCTTGTATCTTTATATATAATAAGGCTTGGGGTGCTACTTAACCCTGGCTATGCACGAGAGGTGGGAGCCTCGTATAGGGTCTATTCCCATGGAAAAACAATTATGATTATGAATCTATTTTAATATAAATTGAGGATTTTTGCATTGAATTGAAGAGTTTTTCTATGAATTCTCCTATATTGATGTTTAGGGTACATGAAATGAATTATGGGTATTTTCAATTATGCATACACTTGAGATTATCTTCATAAATTATGTATGGGTTGATATAAAGTACATGATCATGCATGTTTTCAAGTCAATTTCATGATTTCCAAGTAAATTGATTATGTATTCATATTTCTACCCTAATTTTAAGTATAAACTATGATCATGAATTTCAAGTATGTAAGAAAGCTTTATGAATAAGGGTGACGTAAGACCCTAATGATGTTTTATGAAAAGGATTCATAATGATGGAAGACCTACACCCACATTACATAAATCACATGATAATGAGCTATTCCTATGAACAAGTTTATGAAGTATGATTATGAAATGCTTATGATTTATGACAAGTATGGTTTATGTTTATGTTATTATATGTATTTCGTGAGAAGTTGACTTAGCACCGAGAAGACTTTGAGGTGGGGACTCTACCTAAGCCTTAGTAGCAACTTTTAGTCTCTTAAATTATGTTGCCACTGTAGGTTTGCCAATATGGCCTAGCTAGTGGATCCACATATAGCACTTAATGATGATAATGTTGGACGGAGTCTACCTTGGCAAGTAGCCTCCCTCTTCTTGATGTGGGGATCATCAGATTCCATGTTATGGATCGCATGGTCTTAATATCGGTTATGGGTATCTCCCACATATATATATGGTTCTTATGAAGCTTTATAAGATTAGTCATATGCTTTACTTTTAATGATCCTCTTATGGTTTATTTTTCCTTGACCTTCCTTATGTTCTTCACCTATGATTTTACTATCTTTTTTAACATGATACTTGAAATGGTCAATTGCACAACATAATTTAATTATGTATTGCATTGTCTATATACTTAGTACATTCAAACATATTAACTCATAATTCTTTGCCTATAATGTATCACAATGTAGAAAGGGAAGCTTCATCCTCTTCTTGTGGCTAGTTAACATTTCATTGAAAATTAGTGTGGTGAGTCCTCATGCTTTTAGGGCAACCCGATTCATTCTTTCCTTTATTGTTGTTTCTAGACTATGATGATGTTATAAGACTATTCTATATCATGTCATTACTTTCTTTACGGGTGAGCTAGGAACATGTCCTAGTCCCTGACTATGTACTCATGTAAAGGCATGTTGGACATATGTGTAAAGAGTCTATGTTGTCTTGATTTTCATTAGTTGTGCTATGTCTTCTTATACTTTTATGAGTTTCCGCTTATTGTTTATTTTATGTTTGCTTATGATATGCTAAGAGGCTTGGTTGAAGTTTCTTTGAGAATCCTAATCTTCGTGTCATATCTAGGTCCTAGTTTGGATCGTGACAAAATTGAAATCATAAGGAGTACATAAAGATAGTATACATATGTGGGATAGAACCGTAACCGACAATAAGACCATGTGAGCTATTATAAGGTCTCGTGTGTTTTGAAGGTTGGAATGCGTTATAATAAGGAAAAATAGAGAGAAAATAGCTTTGGAGGATTTTTCATACTCGTATTTTGCAAGATAAATTTTTCAATAAATGCCCAAAATAGAGAAGTCCGCGATATAGGAGCGTCGTGCTTCTATTCCTGGAAAATGCAAATTTGTCCGAACTTGAATCAAGCTCAAATCTGGGGAAAATTGAACTACGCAAAAAAATAAAGTATGAGGGAACATCTCTGCATCGCGGACTTGTTCTCAGATAGTGTAATATTTTGCAAAAAAATCCAGTTTTAATTAAGGGCATCTTGGACAATTCCCTGAACATATATAGTTAGGTTTGGATAATTTTTGGGGTATTTTCAACTCTTTTTACTACCTAAAACCCATGATTTCACCTCCCTTATTCCCAAAGCATCTCCAACAAATTCCTCTCAAATTAAAAGGGTTTCAAGGCTCCCATTGAAGAACAAGCATTAAGATTTCTTCAAGCTCCTCAAGACCTCTTCAATTCTTCTTCAAACTTCATTCTAAGGTATGTGGATTTCTTCATGTAAGACCCCGCAAGATGAAAAGTTGAACGAAAGGAAAATTTTAGAAAAAAATTAGACTGACCCAGGTCTATGAGTCAGTCTATGACTCATGAAGGTTATTATGAGTCATAAATTCGATTCATGGAAATGAAGTAAAAGTTAGAAATTTGACTAGGCAAAAATGAGGGTCTATGAGTCTTTGACGATTCGTGAAAGAGTATACAACTCATAAAATGGAGTCGTAGTGCAGGAATGATACCCTGCAACTATTTAACTCTTAGAACCCACTCTATGACACAATAGGATGAGTCGTAGAGGAGTTGACGACTCGTCAAAATGAGTTATACACAAACTTCAGAAGCAAGTATTTTGCAGGATTTCATACCCTACAGGACGAATAAAGTTTATGACTCATAGACTTGAGAACGAGTGGTAGACACGAATCGTAAAGAAAGTTCAGAGACTTAATTTTTAGGTCTTTTACAGGGCCTGTAGAAACGACTCATCACTGCCCCTACAAATCGTAGAGTGCCCTCGAAGGGCTGTTCGACTTAGGTTTTAATGAGGGGTAATTTAGTCTTTTCCCTATATTCTACCAATGTATGTGAACGTTTTTAAGGACTAGACTCATAAAATAATTTTATCCTAAATACTCCTAAACTCTTTTATTCCCTCATTATTTTTCCAAACAAGTCAAAAACTTCTCTCCCAAGGTTCCTCAAGAGTTCATCATCTTCATCAAGCTTTGGTTAGGATTTCTTCAATATCAAGCCTTCTTTTTCAATTTAAAAGCACAATTTCAATCAAGGTATATGTGGATTCATCCATGGGCCCTTCCAGCCAAGGAGTCTAAGGTTCAAAAACTCATGAAATCTCATTACTTTTACTCCAATTTTGATAAATTAAATTGGGTTGTTTCAATTACATTTTTAATCATTACTAATGATCATTATAAGTAAGTTTCAACATAAATTACATAATTTCAAGTTGAATTATGAATGTCCATGCATGAAACTATTTTTTATGATGAATTACATAAAGAATGATTATGAAGTTCAATGATTTCAAAGTATTCTATGGTTTTAAATAAAATTGATTATGTATTCAAGTTTTACTCTAAATTCAAGTATGAATCACGATTATGGATTTTAATTGTGATCAAATTATGATACTCATGCAAGTTATGAAGAAAGGTGATGTAGGGCCCTATGTGGTGGCCTAGGAACCTCATGATATGAATTATGCAAGTATGATTTGTAATGATGAAAGGTCAATACTCACATTGCAATTATTTTATGAAATGAGCTATTCTATGAATTTCAAATCTATGATCATGACTATGAAATATGTTCATTATGATTTTTATGTTATGCATATATTACGTGGGATTTGACTTATCACCAAGTGGACATAAGATGAGGGCCCTACCAACAGCCTTAGTAGCAACCTCTAGTACCTTAAACTATGTATTATCGTAGGTTTGCCTTTATGGCATAGCTAGTGGATCCACATATAGAATATGTACATGACCCGCCTAGCAGGGTAGAGTCTACCTTGGCAAGTAGATTCTCCTTTCTTCCGTTGTATGGAGAGACATCAGGATTCTATGTTATAGCTCGCATGGTATTATTATTGGTTATGGTTTCCATCCCACATATGTATACGCTCATTATGTTATTTTATGATTTTCAACTATATCCCTTAAATGGTTTGATCATTATGGTTTTCTCATGACTTCACTTATCCCTTTTATCATGTACGTTATTCGATCATTGTATCTTATGATTATATTGCATGTCATTCTCACATACTTAGTACATTCAATGTACTAACATATATTTTTTCCTACATTGTCTCATAATGTAGGGGTTGAGGTTGAGGATCATATTCATACATGTGGCTAGTTGAGCTTTCTCATCGATAGAGTTATGGTGAGTCCACATCTATCGAGGACTAGTTATGAGTTGTTGTTTCTTACTTTAAAAGACTTTGTTATATTCCAATTTGAGGGTGAGTTAGGGATATGTCTTAGACCCCGCCCATTTTCATTAGTAGAGGTATTTGTTAGACAAAACATGTAGAGTCTATGTAGTCGAATTATATTCTCTTTTATGCTTTATGTTAGACTTTTTCTTATGCTATGTTCTGCTTTACTTTTCCTTATGTATGTTTTATGATATGTCAAAAGGCTTGGCTGGAGCCCTTCGGGATTTCGATCTCCATGTTACAACTAGGCCCTAAGTTGGGTCGTGACAAACTTGGTATCAAAGCATAAGGTTTAAGATATCCTAGGGTGTCCAACATGCTGCGTCACATAGAGTATTATTCATGGGTGTGAAGCACGCCCCATTTATGAATAGAAGGCTATATGGCATTTTAAGAATCCTCACTTCTTTCATGATCTATATCGTGCAATACAGTACTTTCTTAAGACTTTTTTCCCTAACGATTGTCCTTTACGATTTTCATAAAAATGCCTCCTAGGAGACCACATTTACCAAGGAGGATCAATGCTAACAAAGCCCAAGTTCCTCCGATTCCTCAAGGCAATGGTCTTTTGCTTGATGAAGTGACTAGTGCGGAGTTCTGGACCACTTTTATCATGCTATCCTAAATTATGGCCAACTAATAAATTGCGACTCCTCCTAATGCTCCTACTCCAGCCTCTAGAGTGAGGGACTTTGCAAGAATAAATCCTCCCGAGTTCTATGATTCAAAAGTGGATGAGGATCCTTAAGAATTCATTGACAAGGTCTACAAGATACTGAGTATTATAGGGGTGACTTCAGAAGAGAAAGCAGAATTGGCTGCTTACCAACTCAAGAGTGTGGCCTAAGTTTGGTATACGCAATGGAAGTTAGAGAGAGTGGATGAAGGTCCTATTGAATGGAAAGCCTTCAAACTTGCTTTCCTTGATTGCTTTTTCCCTCTTGATCTAAGGGAAGCTAAGGTGTTAGAGTTCATAAATCTTCAACAAGGCAACATGGGAATGAGGGACTATACCCTCAAGTTCACTAAGCTATCCAAGTATGCTCCTTCATTGGTTGCCGATCCACGTGCCTAAATGAGTCAATTTAAATCAGGGATATCCAACTTGGTTGCAAAAGAATGTCATACCGCCATGCTTGTCAAAGAAATGGACATATCTTGGTTTATGACTTTCGCCGAACAAATTGAGGGAGAGAAACTCAAAGAGATAAGAATAAGCGGAATGAAGGTGTGGTCTCCAATGCTAGGACGGGTGGTGGATGTAGTGTTCATTCTCAATAAGGCCAAGGTTCGGGAAAGAAGTTTGTTAAAGATATAGTACTATTCCCTAAGGTTTAAGGAGGAAGTGTGAATGCTAGTAGCCCTTTTTTCCAAAGTGTAGAAAGAATCATGGAGGGAAATGCTAGATAGGAAGGGGTGCTTATTATGGATGTGGCAAGATGGGCCATAGGCAATCCGAGTCCCATTATATTGCCAATAATGGTGGAGAAGGTCGTCCTCAAGGAGGCCAAGTGAAACAAGGCGCCCAAGCTCAACCAAAGGGTGGCCAACGCAACAACCAATTATATGCCCTTCATGATAGGCAAGATATGGAAGAGACTCTCGATGTGGTCATGGGTATGTTACGGATCTTTCACTTTGATGTTTATGCATTGCTTGATCTGGGTGCCAACTTATCTTTTGTTACTCTTTATCTTGCTATTAGATTTGATGTGTGCCCCAAAGTATTGTTAGAACCTTTTTTGATTTATAGTCCCGTTGGTGATTCGATACTAGCCAAGAGAGTTTATAGAAATTATCTTGTATCGTTCTTGCATAAAGTTATCCCTTATGATCTTGTTGAATTAGACATGACCAATTTTAACATTATACTTAGTATGGATTGGCTTCATGCATGTTATGCCTCTATATGTTGTAGGACTCGTCTGGTTAAGTTTGACTTTCCTAATGATCCTATTCTTGAATGGAAGGGTAATAATTTATTGGTTAAGGGTCGATTCATCTCATGTCTTAAGGCCCGAAAAATGATTTCCAAATAGTGCATTTATTATATTCTACGAGTTAGGGATGATGATTATGAAACTCCAACTCTTGAGTTAGTTTCTATAGTTAATGAGTTTCCTGATGTGCTTCTCGATGATTTTCTCGGTGTTCCTCCCAAAAGGGAAATTGACTTTGGCATAGAAATTCTTCCCGATACTCAACCTATTTCTATTCCTCTCTACTGTATGGCTCCGACAAAACTTAAGAAATTAAAAGAATAATTAAGGGATTTGTTGGATAAGGGTTTTATAAGGCCAAGTATTTCACCATGAGGTGCTCTCGTGTTTTCTGTTAGGAAGAAAGATGGATTGCTCAGAATGTGTATAGATTACCGACAATAGAATAAAGTAACCATAAAGAACAAGTATCCAATAATTTGTTTGACCAACTGCAAGGGGAAAGTTACTTTTCAAAGATTGATCTTCGTACTAGTTATCATCAACTAAGGGTAAGAGAGTGTAATTTCCCAAGACAACGTTTTGAACAAGGTATGGTCATTTTGAATTTGTAGTTATGTCGTTTGTATTGACTAATGCTCCCGCTATTTTCATAGATTTGATGAATCATATTTTCAAGCCATACTTGGACATGTTTGTAGTGGTGTTTATTAATGACATCTTGATTTACTCTCGGAATGAGGAGGATCATATGAGTCACTTGAGAATGGTGTTACAAATATTGAGAGATAAGAAACTATTTGCCAAGTTTATTAAGTGTGAATTTTGGCTAAGGAAAGTTGAATTTCTTGTACATGTGGTGTCCGGTGATGGGATTAAAGTTGATCCAAAGAAAACGGAGGCGGTGAAGAATTGACTTAGATCATTATCTCCTTCAAATATTAGAAGCTTTTTTAGCTTGGCCAGATACTATAGGAGGTTTGTTGAAGGATTTTTGTCTATTGCTTCGCTTTTGACTAAGTTGACCCAAAGGAAAGTGAAATTTCAATGGTTGGATGAATGTGAGAAAGTTTCCAAATATTAAAGGATCGTCTTACGTCGGCTTCTATTTTTACATTGCCTAAAGGTTCGGATGGGTTTGTTGTTTATTATGATGTCTCAATTGTTGGTTTGGGTTTTGTTTTGATGTAATATGGTAATTTTATATCATATGCCTCTAGGAAACTTAAAGTGCATGAACGAAATTATTCAACCAATGATCTTCGACTTACGACGGTTATGTTTGCTTTGAAAATTTGGCGTCATTATCTTTATGGGTGAATATTGATGTGTTCATCGAACACAAAATCTTGCAATATGTTTTTAGCCAAAGGAACTTGAACCTTAGGCAATGGAGATGGCTTGAACTCCTAAAAGACTATGATATGAGTGTGTTGTACCATCCGGATAAAGCAAATGTTTTAGCCGATGCTCTTAGTTAGTTGTTCATAGATAGTGTTGCACATGTTGAGGAATGTATGAAAGAGTTGGTAAAGGATGTCCATATATTAGAACGTTTAGATATGCATTTGGTTGATTCTAATGATGGAGGTGTTATTGTACATAATGGCTAAAAATCATCTCTTGTGACGGATGTTAAGGCCAAACAAGACCATGATCTGCTGTTGGATAAATTAAAGAATTCACTTGCCAAAAACGCCATTGAGGCTTTCTCTCAAGGGGAGATGGATTAGGATGCTACCAAGGACGGTTATGTGTACCTAATGAGGATGGAGTAAGGGAATTGATATTGAATGAGGCTTATAGTTCTCGTATTCCATTCATCCGGGATCCACCAAGATGTATCTTGATGTGAGGAAAGTGTATTGGTGGAATAGCATAAAGAAGTACATAGCGGAGTTTGTGGCTAAGTGTCTAAATTTCCATCAAGTTAAAATTGAGTATCAAAAACAGGGAGGTTTAGCTCAAGACATTGAAATTTCTACTTAGAAGTAGGAAGAGGTGAATATGTACTTTGTAATGGGTTTGCCTCGTACTAGAAAGCAATATCATTCTATTTGGATTGTTGTGGGCCGAATGACTAAGTCAGCACACTTTCTACTATTTAAGACTTCTTATGTTACCGAAGACTATGTTAAGTTGTTCATTTATGAACTTGTGAAACTTCATGTTGTTCCTTTGTCAATTATATCAGATAAAGATAATCAATTCACTTCACATTTTTTAAATTCATTTCAAAAAGGTCTTGGTACAAAAGTTAAGATAAGTACCGCTTTTCATCCTCAAACTGATGGTCAAGCCAAAACAATGATCCAAACTTTGAAATGTATATTGAGGGCGTGTGTGATTGATTTTAAAGGAAGTTGGGATGAGAATTTTCCATTGATTAAGTTTGCCTACAATAATAGTTATCACTCTATCATCCTAATAGCTCCTTTTGAAGCCTTGTAAATAAGAAGATGTAGATCCCCAGTAGGATGGTTTAAAGTGGGTGAGATGGCATTGATTGGTCCTAATTTGGTAGTTGATGCAATAGAGAAAGAGAGACTCATAAGACAAAGGTTAAAGACAACTCAAAGTTATCAAAAGTCCTATTCGGACATTAGATGAAGAGAGCTTGATTTTGATGTGAATGATTAGGTGTATATGAAGGTTTCACCTATGAAGGGTGTAATGCATTTTGGTAAGAAGGGGAAGTTGAGTCCTAGATATATAGGACCCTATAGAATATTAAAGCACATTGGCAAGGTGGCATATGAGTTAGACTTGCCATTGAGTTGGTTATGGTTCATCTAGTATTTCATGTGTCAATGTTGAGGAAGTTTGTAGGTGATCCAAACTCTATTGTCCCATTAGAAAGTGTAGACATTGAAGAGACTTTGACTTATGATAAGGTTCCAGTGGAAATCATAGACCGTCAAGTGAAGAGGTTAAGGAATAAAGATGTTGCGTCCGTCAAAGTGTTGTAGAGAAATCAACAAGTAGAGAGTGCTACATGAGAAGTGGAAACGGACATGATAAAGTGTTATCTGTATCTCTTTCCTTCAACTCAAGCCTAAGGTACTAAGTTGTTCATGATCAAGTCATTATAATACTATGTTTTAGTTCCATATGCCATTTATATGCAGGCATGTTCATGAAAGTTGATTTTAAAAGTCATGATTTATTTTAAGTTTTAAAATCTCATAGTTTATGCTTTTCCATGCATCCTAGTATTCATGATTGGGTTTCTAGTCCTCGTTCTATGTCCTTTCTATTCTAATTTAATCTCATTCGAGGACAAATGTTCCCAATAGGGAGATATTGTAAGACCCCACAAGATGAAAAGTCGAATGAAAGGAAAATTTTAGAAAAAATTGGACTGACCCAAGTCTACGAGTCAGTCTACGACTCGTTGAAGTTATTATGAGTCGTAGTCTCGACACGTGGAAGTTAAGTAAAAGTTGGAAATTTGTCAAAGTCAAGTATGAGGGTCTAAAAGTCTTTTGACAACACGGGAAAGAGTCTACGACTCATAAAATGAAGTCGTAGTGTAGGCCTGATACTCTGCAACTATTCAACTCTCAGAACCCACTCTACGACTCAACAGGACAAGTCGTAAAGGAGTTGACACTCATCAAAATGACTCATACACAAACTTTAGACGCTAGTATTTTGCAGGATTTCATACCCTGCAACACGAATGAAGTCTATGACTCATAGACTTGAGAACAAGTCGTGGACACGACTCGGATAGAAAGTTCAGAGGCTAGATTTTCAGGTCTTTTGTAGGGCCTACAAAACGAGTCATTCCTACGACTCGTCACTGCATCTACAAATCGTAGAGTGCCCTCGTAGGGCTCTCCGACTCAGGTTTTAATGAGAGGTAGTTTAGTATTTTTCCTATATTCTACCAATGTATGTGAACGTTTTTAAGGACTAGATTCATTAAAAAAAGTGTGTTATATATACTCAACTCTTTTATTCCCTCATTATTTTTTCCAAACAAGTCAAAAACTTCTCTCCCAAGGTTCCTCAAGATTTCATCGTCTTCATTAAGCTTTGGTTAGGGTTTCTTCAAAATTAAGCCTTCTTTTCCTACGACTCGTCACTGTATCTACAAATCATAGAGAGCCCTCGTAGGGCTCTCCGACTCAGGTTTTAATGAGAGGTAGTTTAGTATTTTTCCTATATTCTACCAATGTATGTGAACGTTTTTAAGGACTAGATTTATTAAAAAATTGTGTCCTAAATACTCTTAAACTCTTTTATTCCCTCATTATTTTTTCCAAACAAGTCAAAAACTTCTCTCCCAAGGTTCCTCAAGATTTCATCGTCTTCATTAAGCTTTGGTTAGGGTTTCTTCAAAATTAAGCCTTCTTTTTCAATTTCAAAGCTCAATTTCAATCAAGGTATGCATGGATTTATCCATGGGCCCTTCCACCCATTGAGTCCAAGCTTTACTTCAAAAATCTTTTAAAATCTCATTACTTTTAAACTCCAATTTTGATAAATTGTGTTGGGTTGTTTCAATTACGTTTTTAATTATTACTAATTATCATTATAAGTAAGTTTCTATGTAAATTACATGATTTCAAGTTGAATTATGAATGTCCATGCATGAAGGTATTTTCTACGATGAATTACATGAAGTATGATTATGAAGTTCAATGATTTCAAAGTATTCTATGATTTTAAATCAAATTGATTATGTGTTCAAGTTTTACTCTAAATTCAAGTATGAATCATGATTACGGATTTCAATTATGATCAAATTATGATACTCATGCAAGTTATGAAGAAAGGTGACTTAAGGCCCTATGTGGTGACCTAGGAGCCTCATGATATGAATTATACAAGTATGATGTATAATGATGAAAGGTCAATACTCACATTGCAATTATATTATGAAATTAGCTATTTTATGAATTTCAAACCTATGACCATGACTATGACATATATTCATTATAATTTCTATGATACATATGTATTCCGTGGGATTTGACTTAGAACCGAGTGGACTTGAGGTGGGGACCCTACCAAAAGCCTTAGTAGCAACCTCTATTCGATTAAACTACATGCCACCATAGGTTTGCCTTTATGGCTTAACTAGTGGATCCACATATAGTGTATGTACATGACCTGCCTTGCGGGGTAGAGTCTACCTTGGCAAGTAGATTCCCCTTTCTTTCATTGTATGGGGAGACATCGGGATTCCATATTATAGATTGCATGGTCCTATTGTCGGTTATGGTTTATATTCTACATATGTATACGCTTATTATATTATTTTATGATTTTCAACTATGTCTCTTAAAATGCTTTGATCATTATGGTTTTCTCATGACTTCACTTATCCTTTTTATCATGTACATTATTCGATCATTGCATCTTATAATTTATATTGCATGTCATGCCTACATACTTAGTATATTAAACCTACTAACACATATTATTTTCTACATTGTCTCATAATCTAGGGTTTGAGGTTGAGGATCATATTCATATACGTGGCTGGTTGAGCTTTCTCATCGACGGAGTTGTGATGAGTCCTCATCTATCGAGGACTAGTTATGAGTTATTGTTTCTTACTTCAAAATACTTCTATGTTTCGATTTGAGGGTGATCTAAGGTCATGTCGTAGCCCCGCCCATTTTCATTAGTAGAGGCATTTGTTGAACAAAACATGTAGAGTCTATGTAGTCAGATTATATTCTCTTTTATGCTTTATGTTAGACTCTTTATTATGCTATGTTCCGCTTTACTTTACCTTATATATGATTTATGATATGTTAAAAGACTAGGTTGGAGCCCTTCGGGGTTTCGATCTCCATTTTACGACTAGGCCCTAGGTCGGGACATGATACTTCATCTCTAGATTCTTCCACCCATAGAGTCCCAAAATCCTTTCCAACTAATTCTTTTGAATTCAAGTATTAATTCTTTATGGGTACTTATATTTTCTTCTTATTGGCGTGGAGCATGATTGAAATTGTAATTATTGACTCAAATTGCATGAAATTGATTACTACCATGAATGCCCTAATTTCCTATCTTGGGTTTCTGAATTTTTAAATGGGTCTTGTTCAATCCTTTTAAAATTTCTAGATTATGGTTCAAATTATTGATATTATGTTCAAGTAAGCTTATATTAATACTCAATTGCATGAATTGTTGAATTTCAAATAATTTCCCATCTCAAGATATTATGGGTCTTTGAAATGAATGGTGGGTTATTTTAAGTAGGTTTTAAATTGACATAATTAATGATGTTTATGCATGCTTCTATTGAAAAGTATGTTTGAAAGTTGAATTGAATAGAACTCACCTAGTTTTACTATGCTTTCAATGAAGTTTGACTTGAAAGCTTTTAACTCCAAATGAATGTTTATGAAAGCAATGTCTTTGATCAAAAAGGGAGCCTTATAAAATGAAAGAACGATAAAATGATATGAATGAAGGATTCTTTATGTAATAATTACAATGCTTGCATACTTGAATCACCAAGGGTTTTAAGGAGCCATTCTATGATTATGTTTCCATAAATAGTGGATGAGTAGTAGATATGGCCCCTCCCACATGATGTTGACTCTATATTTTATGATTTGTATATTCTATTGAGAGCTTACTTAGCACCGAGTGGACCTTGGAATAGTCACTCTCTCCTATAGTTGAGGCAAAAGACCCATAGTAAGATCTCATTGTCCTATAACTATGTTCCACCATAGGATAAAAGATCACCGAGTAGAAGAGGCTTGATTTTTCATAAAGGGTCACCTGTAGTTAAGGCTTGATCCTTCAAGTAGCTTAGTCAATCTAGTTAGGCATGACAGAGTCTACCTTGCAAGTAATTACCCCCTCTTCCGGTGTAGGGGTAATATCAGGACTCCATGTTATAGCTCACATGATTTATGTTGGTTAACAGCTTTTCTCACAAAGGTTTATGGTATATATTCTACTATGAATCATGACTCTTACTATGATTATGATTTTCATTATGTCCCATGGAATTCTATAAGGCAAATGACTTCTTACATTTACTTATGATCATCACTATAGTGTTTATGTTTTCACGTGACTCTCTTATGGTTTTCAAATTGCATCGAGGTTGTTCATGAATAACTATCATGCTTTAATGATTTACTTAGTATGTTTTCTAACTTGGTCAATTGCACATTATGATGGCATTCATTGCATTGCTCACATACTTAGTACATTCAAAGTACTAACGCATACTCTTTTGCCTACATGATCTCACAATGTAGGGACTAGCGTTCCTCTTCGTTCTCCTCCATGTCTCTAGATTTGATTGCTTGAAGACTACTTTTGGGTAAGTTCCCATGTTTTGGGGAAAATATTCCTTTTTTTTCTAGCTTATATTACGTTGAGACCTTTAGACATCTATCATGGTACTTCATTTCTATGTTGATTAAGGATGGGCTAAGAACATGTCTTAGCCTGGCCAAGTCTAAGACTAGAGTTATTGTTGGACATATGTATGGTGAATCTTGAATACTATGGTACTTATTAATAATGTTTTCCCCATAGTCCCTCTTTCCCTTTTATTTTTGCTTGTTATTGATTGTCATTACCTGTGAAAGCCTAAATGAATGCTAAGACGCTTGTTCGAGGTACCTTTACGTTCCTCATTCACCATGTCACGTCTAGGATCTAGACTTGGGTCATGACACCTATCTCATGGAATCCTAATATATACCCATACATCAGGGAAAAGAGAGCCCAACTTGCCAAGGTAGAACTCTACCCCACTAGGTGGGTCATGAACATGTGCTATATGTGGATTCACTAGCGAGGCCATAAGGCAAACCTATGGTGGTATGTAGTTATGAGAGTAGAGACTTTATATAAGGACCCCATAGCTTGAGCCCTTACCTCAAGCCTTATTCGGTGCTATATGAAATCCCACAAAATACATATCATAAATCATACTTAACATATATTCATAAGATTGTTTGTATCCTTTATAATTCATGGAATAGCTCAATTTTATATATTATATCGGCATAATACATGTTATTAGGATCTTAGGTGTAAGACCCTAAAAATGTGAAAGGGTCTTAAACAAGGGAACCAAAGATGAAATCTCAGAAAGTTACAGAAAACTGGCACAAGAAGCTGACCACGGAAGCCTTCATGGACCGTGGTAAGAACCATGGACCATGGTATGCAACCGTGGTAGAGATTCAGAGGATCAAACTACAGGGGACGAAGCACGATGGAGGACCATGGACCATGGTGAGAACCATGGTACATGAAGCCCTCCATAATGAGCCCTCCCTAGAGCCCTCAGGAATTTTCTCAAGGCAGGGTCCACGAACACCCTTCACGGATTGTGATGTGTTTCACGGACCGTCAAAATGTCCATGAAAAAACTTTAGAGACTACCCTGCAAGTCCTTTTTCAGAATTTCTCTAAGTCCCATATCACGGGACACCACCACGGACCATGGTGAGTACCACAAACTATGAAGGGTCCCTATGAAGTCTATTCTAGCTAAATTTTTAAAGGGGTATTCTAGTCTTTTCCTATGTTTTAAATCAAAATAGAGTCATTTTGAGGGATGAATTCTTCCATCTAAAGACCCTAAATCCTTCCAATACCTCATTCTTCGCACTTATACTTAAGGCTCTCAAATTCTCTCTTCCTAAACTCTGTCAAGAACCTCAAGGCAAGGCTAGGGTTTCCAAATTCAAGGCATTCAAGTCTCATTTCTTCCTCAAGTGATCTTAGGTATTTTTTTCCCCCAAAGGTATGTGGGTTTTCATCCATGGGTCCTTCCACCGATGGAGGCCAGATGTTTTCTCAAACTATCTTTTCAATTTTAAATAATAAAATCTTATGGGCTTTTACATGATGACTTTAAATGTATAAATCATGATATATTTGAAGTTTCCTTACATATATTGATATATTTTGACTCTTGATTTCATGAAATTATAATGTTATTAAAGTGCATATATGTCGAAGTCTTGAAAAGAGTTTTAAGACATATATGGTGGGTTGCTTTAAAAATGTGTATTTTATGCATTTCCATAACTCTCATGCATGCAACAATTCTTTAAAGAAATTAAAAGTTTTTATGAAATGAACCCACCTAGTTTCTTATGATAAAGCAAAGTTGAAATGAAGTTTGACTCCAAATGAATGTTATGAAGTAAATGCTTATGAAAGGGAGTCTTAATAAAATGATTGATTGATGAAAGGGATTCTTCTCCAAAGTAAGGTTTCAATTTGAAAGGACGATTCTCGCATTGAATCAAATAAAATATTTTAATGATCTATTCCACCAATTGATATTTTAATGTTAAAGTTATATAGTACTTATGCTATATTGATGTTTAAACATTATTCCGTGGGATTTGACCTAGCACTTAATATAGCATATAGGTGGAGACTCGACCAATGGGGTTCTTAAGTAAAGTCTCATGTTGCATGAACTATGTGCCACCATAGGAGCCCTTGTCGTATAGGCCTTTGTAGCCATCAAATGTTAATGTTAAAGTTAAAGATTATTTAAAGTTGATCGAAGTTCTACCTGGCAAGTAGTCTCCCCGTGCCAATGTAAGGGGACATGTTGGATTCCATGTAATATCTCGCATGGTCTTAAATGTCGGTTATGGTCATCTTCCTACATATGTATGATTTAAATGCTTTCTACTTGATTATGCATGCATGCATTCACTCATGTATTTTACCTTATGAATGTCTTAATAATTTTATCATGTTGCATGCCTACAATCTTAGTACATTTAAAGTACTAACGCATACTCTTGCCTACATGATATCACCATGTAGGAACTGGCATTGCTCCATATTCTCTTTCCTGTGGCTAGATTGTTCGTTGAAGGCTACCACTATTGGTAAGTTGCTATGTTTCAGGAACAATACCTTTTTTCCCGTCTAGCTTATGTTATATTTAGACACTTAAGTTACATTTTGGATTATTGACTTAATCTTAGGGGTGATCTAGGGAAATGTCTTAGCCCCGCCAAGTCTTTAATGTAGAAGGTATTGTTGGATGTAGTAAATGATATTATGTTGACTTTCACTCTTATTGAATGTGGAATCCCTTAGTCCCTATACCCTTTTTGTGTTTCTATTTGACTTGTTTATCATTACCGATGAGATGCTCAATGAATGCTAAGAGGCTTGGGTAAGGTACCTTCGGGTGCTTCATTCGCCGTGTCACGTCTAGGACCTAGACTTGGGTCATGAAAAACTTGGTATCATAGCATGAGGTTTTGAAATGGTCATCAGAGTCCAACATACTGCATCATATAGGGTCTTGTTCATGGTTGTTAAGCACACCACAACTATGAATAGGAGACTATGAGACGTTTAGGAAGGTCTTCACTTCTTCTAATTCATGTCGTGCCCTAGAGTGCCCTAAGTTTTTCTCTAACTAACAACCTATTTTATATTGTTTAGATAATGCCTAGTGGAAAAGCACCCCCAAGAGTAAGGGTTGATGATGAGGACCAAGCTCCTCCGGTTCCAGATATCCCACATCGTGAGGAAGGGGTAACTCATACCGAGCTCCATAATATCGTCATATTATTGGCTCATGGTGTAGCCCACCAAGGCCATCAAGGTGTCCCTCCTCCTCAAGTGCAAAATCTGGCCTCCCGAATTTGGGATTTCCAAAGGATAAATATGCCCGAGTTTGATGGTTCTAGGCTAGATAAGGACCCTATAGAGCCTATCGATGAGGTGTACCAAATTGTGGCTATTATGGGTGTACCATCAAATAAGAAGGTCAAACTAGTGGCTTACCAACTAAAAGTCATGCCTCAAGTGTGGTATGAGCAATGGATTATTGAGAAGAATGAAGAAAGGGGGCCGATAGGATGGAAAGAGTTAAAAAGTGCCTTCTTAGACTGCTTCTTCTCGTTAGAGATTAAGGAAGCCAAAATCCAAGAGTTCATCAACCTCCATCAAGGAAGTATGAGTGTGAGGGAGTATACCCTCAAGTTCACAAAATTGTCCAAGTATGCTCTCATTATGGTCTCCAACCCCCGGGCAAAGATGAGTAAGTTTATTTTTGACGTCTCAAGCTTGGTGTCCAAGGAGTGCAAAATAGCCAAGTTGGTCAAGGAGATGGACATCTACCTGTTAATGACTTATGCTGAACAAATCAAAGACAAGAAGTTGAGAGAGAGATATAGAGGGTTCAAGAAAGCTAGAGTAAATGGTGGAGGGTCAAACCCTCAAAGGTGTAGTTACGGTAGCAATGGAAAATTCAAGGTGGGCAACAGTTTATGGGACAAGGTTCCACCAATACCCCTTCTCCAAAGTTCAACAAAGACAAAAGTCCCAAACAAATGGTCCAAAGAGTGAATGTTAGCGCCCAAGTTTTTCCCCTATGTAAGAAGTATGGGAGGACCCACAAAGGGGAGTGTTTGGCGAGCTCAAATGCATGCTTCAAGTGAAGAAAAAGATTAAGGCAGAGTTATTAAGATAGGGTTATTTAGCAGAAGAGGCATTTGTGCTCTTTGAGCGAAAAAAAGACTTTTAGACTCACCAGAAGTCGTTTTGATATAAGATTTTATTTTGTTTCTATTTTATTTATTATTCCTGATCCAGAAGTAACCTTTTCCTTTCCTTGGGCAATACCTCCCAATCAAATTCAATGGTTTTAAAAAATCTCCTACTGCATTTCCTCTTGGACCAGGTCTAGAACTGTTCTAAATAGTTTGTCTAGCCATAAATCCTATTGTATTCAAAGAGATCTATTAACTTGGTATACCATTCCATTGTAAATAAACGATCTTATTATAGATCTATTGGGGTCTTGAAATTATAACCAGGTCATCATGCTCTAAATTATAAAGGTGGAGGTAGTGGTGGTGGTAGGCCTCAAGGCCAAGTTGCTCATGGCCAACAAGATCAAGGAGGTTTCCAATGCACCAACTGTTTCTATGCCTTGCATGAGAGGAAAGATGTTGAGGAAGTACCAAATGTTTTTACAAGTATGTTGAATGTCTTTACTTTTGATGTGTATGCATTGTTGGATTCGAATGCAAACTTGTCATTTTTTACTCCATTCTTAGCTAATAGGTTTGATATATTGCCCGAAATGTTAGTAGAGCCTTATTTTGGTGTCTATCCCCATGGGTGGGTCAGTTGTGGCTAGAAAGGTCTATAGAGGTTATCCTACATCCATCTTGCATAAAGTCATTCCTTGTGATCTTATAGAGCTTGACATGGTAGATTTTTATGTAATTTGTGGGATGGATTATTACATGCTCTTATACTACCATAGATTGTGGGACTTGTCGTGTCAAGTTTTCATTCCCAAATGAGTCCATTCTTGAATGGGAGGGTCGTGATTCGATAGTGAAAGGTAAGTTCATTTTATTTTTGAAGGCCCAAAAATTATTGATAAGGGTTGTATTTACCACATTGTGAGAGTTAGGGATGTCAACTCTAAAAGTTCTCCACTTGAGTCAGTCCCCATAGTCAATGAGTTTCCTTATGTCTTTCCCGATGACCTTCCGAGTGTTCCTTACAAAAGAGAAGTTAATTTTGGTATCGATCTCCTCCTCTATACCTAACCTATCTCTATCACTCCTTACCGAATGGCCCCAGCAGAATTGAACGAGTTGAAGGCACAATTGAAGGACTTACTAGAAAAGGGGTTCATAAGACCAAGTACCTCGCCATGGGGTGCTCTTGTGCTATTTGAAAGAAGGATGAATCGTTTCAAATGTGCAAAGACTACTAACAACTAAATAAGGTAACTATTAAGAACAAGTATCCACTTCCTAGGATAGACGACTTGTTTGATCAATTGCAAGGGGCAAGTCACTTCTCCAAGATCGACCTTCAGTCTGACTATCACCAACTAAGGGTGAGGGAGTATGACATTCCCAAGACAACATTCTGGATAAGGTATGGTTACTTTGAGTTTGTGGTAATGAGTTTTGGGTTGACGAATGCACCAGCGGTGTTTAGAGACCTAATAAATGGGGTGTTCAAACCCTACCTTGATACCTTTATTGTGGTGTTCATTGATGATTGTTTGATCTACTCTCGGAGTGAGGAAGAACATAAGAATCATTTGAGGGTTGTGCTCCAAACGTTGAGGGATAAGCAATTATTTGCAAAATTTAGCAAGTGAGAGTTTTGATCGCAGAAGGTGGCCTTTCTCGATCACATAATGTCCGGCGAGGGGACCAAGGTGGATCCTAAGAAATCAGAGGCGGTCAAAAATTGGCCTAGACCATTGTCTCATTCGAACATTAGGAGCTTCTTGGGTCTAGCCTGTTACTATAGAAGATTTGTCAAATGGTTTTCTTCCATCTCATATCCTATGACAAAGTTGACTCAAAAGAAGACAAAATTCATATGGACGGATGAGTGTGAAAGGAGTTTCCAAACTTTGAAATATCAACTTACCTCTGCTCCTATTTTGACTTTAATAAAAGGATTAGAAGGGTTTGTGGTTTAATGTGATGCTTCGAAGATTGGTTTGGGTTGTTTCTTAATGCAAAATGGTAAGGTCATAGCCTATGTTTATAGGCTATTGAAAATGAATGAGCGCAACTACCCTACCCATGATCTTGAGTTGATGGCCATGGTTTTTGCTATGAAAATTCAGCGTCACTATATCTATGGGGTACATGTAGATGTGTATACCAATAATAAAAGCCTTTAATATGTGTTCACCCAAAAGGACCTCAATCTAAGATAAAGAAGGTGTCAAGAACTCCTCAAGGACTATGACATAATTGTGCATTATTATTCGGGTAAAGCCAATGTGGTTACTAATGCACTTAGTACAATGTCTATGGGGATTGTGGCCCATGTTGATGCAGGAAAGAGGGAGTTGGTGAAAGATGTTCACCGGTTGGCTAGATTAGGGGTGAAGTTGCGTGGTACTAATGATGGTGGTATGGTTGTCCAAAATGAGTTCGAATCCTCTTTGGTAGTGGATGTCAAGTTAAAACAAGACCTTGACCCGACACTTGCCAAGTTAAAAAAGTTAGTACAGAAAAAGAAGGTAGAGGTCTTTTCACAAAGGGGAGATGGGGTGTTATATTACTAAGGTCGGTTATGTATTCTGGATGCAGATGGCCTAAGGAGTTTGATCTTGATGGAGGCACATAATTCTGCATACTCCATTCACCCCGGTTCGACAAAACATATCGAGCCTTAAAAGAGTTGTATTGGTGGGGTAGAATGAAGAAGGACTTAGTGAGGTTTGTGTCTGAATTACCAACAAGTGAAGATCGGGCAGCATAACCCAAGAAATTGAGACCCCTACTTGGAAGTGGGAAGAAGTGTATGGATTTTGTAGTAGGTTTGCCTTACATTCCGAAAGCGTCATGATTCTATTTGGGTAATTATTGATAGAATAACTAAGTTGGCTCATTTCCTACCGGTTAAGACTTCCTATAGGTCCAAAGATTATGCAAAGTTATATATTCGAGAGTTGTTGAGGTTGCATGGTATGCCATTGTCAAACATTTCGGATCATGGTACTCAATTCACTTCTCACTTTTGGAGATCATTTCAAAAGGGCCTCGGTACAAAAGTAAATTACCACTCGAGTATTGAGATGGCGCTGTTTGAGGCTTTGTATAGGAGGCGATGTAGATCCCCACTTGGTTGGTTTGAAATAGGTGAGATGAACTTATTAGGTCCTGATTTGGTACTTGATGCTTTGGAGAAGGTGAATATCATTAGAGAAAGGTTGAAGATGGCTTAAAGTCGTCAAAAGTGGTATTCCGACACTAGAAGAAGGGATCTTGAATTTCATGTAGATGATTGAGTATATTTGAAGGTTTCACCCATGAAGGATGTAGTTCGATTTGGTAAGAAAGGGAAATTGATCCCTATGTATCTAGGGCCATATAAAATCCGAAACGAGTTGGCAAAGTTGCGTATGAGTTGGATTTACCTTCGTAAATAACGATGATTAACCCAGTGTTCTATATGTCAATGTTGAGAAAATATGTGGGAGACCATAACTCCATTATGCCTTTGGAGGTAGTGAATGTTGAGGAGAATTTGACCTATGAAAAAGCCCCGATTGAAATTTTGGACCGACAAGTCAAATGGTTAAGGAACGAAGAAGTTTCCTCTGTTAAAGTCCTTTGGTGGAATCAACAAGTCAAAAGTGCAACATGGGAAGCGAAAACGGATATGATGAAACATTATCCTCATCTCTTTCATTATACTCAAGCCTAAAGTAATAAGTCATTCATATTCAAATGTTTAAGACTCATAGGTTTCAGTTTTCCTAAGTCCTCATGTGCATGCATATTCATGAAGTTGAATTTTAAAGTTATGATTTATGCTAAAGTTTAAAGATTTCATGTTTGATGCATTTCAAGTGTCATTATATATATGTTGAGTTGCTAGTCCACGTGCCATGTCCCTTTTATGCTAGTGATTCTCATTCGAGGATAAATGTTCCCAAGGAAGAGATATTGTAAAACCTCAGAAATGTGAAAGGTCCTAAACCAAGGAACCAAAGATGAAATCTCAAAAAGTTGCAGAAAACTGGCATAAAAAGCTGACACAGAAGCCTTCATGGACCGTGGTAAGAACCATGGACCTTGGTGTGCAATTGTGGTAGACATTCAAGCTCAAACTATAGGGGATGAACCACGATGGAGGACCATGGACCGTGGTAAGTACCATGGGCCATGAATCCCTCTATGGTGAGCCCCTCCCAAATCCCTTAGGAATTTTTGTAAGGTAGGGTCCACGGCCACCCTTCACGGGCCGTGATGCATTTCATAGACCATCAAGATGCCCATGAAGAAAATTCAGAGACTATCCTGCAAGTCCTTTTTCTGAATTTCTCTAAGTCCCTTATCACGGGACCCCACCATGGACCGTGGTGAGTACCACGGACTATAAAGGGTCACCGTGAAGTCTCTTTCAACCAGATTTTTAAAGGGGCATTTTCGTCTTTTCCTATATTTTAAATCAAAATGGAGTCGTTTTGAGGAATGAATTATTCAATCTAAAGACCCTAAACCCTTCTAATACCTCATTCTTCACACTTAGACTTAAGGCTCTCAAATTCTCTCTTCCCAAACTCTCTCAAGAACCTCAAGGCAAGGCTAAGGTTTCCAAATTCAAGGCATTCAAGTGTCCTTTCTTCCTCAGGTATTCTTAGGGATTTCATTTCCCCCAAGGTATGTGGGTTTTCATCCACGGATCCTTTCACCAATGGAGCCCAAATATTTTCTCAAACTAGCTTTTTAATTTTAAATGATGAAATCTTATGGGCTTTTATATGATGACTTTAAATACATAGATCATGATATATTTGAAGTTTCCTTACATATATTAATGTATATTGACTCTTGATTTCATGAAATTACGATGTTATTAAAGTTCCTATATGCCAAAGGTTTGAAAAGAGTTTTAAGACATATATGGTGGGTTGCTTTAAGAATGTGTATTTTTTGCATTTACATAACTCTCATGTATGCAACAATTCTTTAAACAAATTGAAAGGTTTTATGAAATGAACCCACCTAGTTTCTTATGATAAAGCAAATTTGAAATGAAGTTTGACTCCAAATGAATGTTATGAAGTAAATGCTTATGAAAGGGAGTCTTTATGAAATGATTGATTGATGAAAGGGCTTCTTAGCTAAAGTAAGGTTTCAATTTGAAAGGAAAATTCTCGCATTGAATCAAATGAAATGTTTTACTGAGCTATTCCACCGATTGATGTTTAGTGTTAAAGTTATATAATGCTTATTCTATATTGATGTTTAAACGTTATTCCGTGGGATTTGACCTAGCACTGAATGTATCATGTAGATGGGGACTCTATAGAAGGGGTTATTAAGTAAAGTTTCATATTGCGCTAACTTTGTGCCACCATAGGAGCCCTTATTGTCTAGTCCTTTGTATCCATCCAATATTAATGTTAAAGTTAAAGAATGTTTAAAGTTGATTGGAGTTCTACCTGGAAAGTAGTCTCCTCGTGCCAATGTAGGGAGATATGTTGGATTCCATGTAATAGCTCGCATGGTCTTAAATATAGGTTATGGTCATCTTCACATATATGTATGATTTAAATTGTATCTACTTGATTACTCATGCATGCATTCACTCATGTATTTTACCTTATGAGTGTCTTAATGTTTTTATCATGTTGCATGCCTACATACATAGTACATTCAAAGTACTAACGCATACTTTTGCCTATATGATATTACCATGTAGGAACTGGTGTTTCTCCACACTCTCTTCCCCATATCTAGTTTGTTCGTTGAAGGTTACCACTATTGGTGAGTTATCATGGTTCGGGAACAATATCATTTTTCCTGTCTAGCTTATGTTATATTTAGACATTTGAGTTATATTTTGGCTTATTGACTTAATTTTGAGGATGAGCTAGGGACATGTCTTATCCCCCATCAAGTCTTTAATGTAGAAGTTATTGTTAAATGTAGTAAATTATGTTATGTTGATTTTTACTCTTATTGAATATGGAATCCCTTAGTCTCTATACCTCTTTGTGTTTCGCTTGACTTATTTACTATTAACGATGAGATGCTCAATGAATGCTAAGAGGCTTGGATGAGGTACCTCCAGGTGCTTTATTCGTTGTGTCACTTCTAGGACCTAGGCTTGGGTCATGACATTAGGTCACTATTTAAGGACCCTACGACTCATTTCTATGAGTCATAACAACTTGGATGGGTCGTAAGCCAACTCGTAATCCCTCATCCAGACTTCGTCAATTTTCCATCTCTCAGCATCAAGCCTAAGAGTCCCTCCTACGACTCTTAGGAGTCCCTACAACTCGTAGGTTAAGTTGTAGACTCTAATCTAGTCCATTTTCCCAAGTTTTCCCTCATTTCGTCTTTACTGCTTTCGGGGTCTTACAGGTTCAAAGGTGGACAAGGATCCACAAGAGTTCATACAGGGTTTCACAAGACTTTGAAATCATAGGAGTTATTCCGATGGAAAAGGTAGACTTAGCCGCATATCAATTGAAGGGCTTGGCCCAAAATTATTTTGATTAATGGAAGGGAAAATGACTAGGGATGTGGATCCTTTAGATTGGGAGGAGGTCAAAGATACATATTTTGACCATTTCTTTCCCTTTAAGTTAAGGGAGTCCAAAAGTCATCAATATCAAGCAAGGTACCATGAGTGAGGAGTATGCTTTGAAATTTACTCAATTGTCTAAATATGCTCCATTCATGATTGCCAACTCTAAAACTTGTATGAGCAAGTTTGCATCGGGTGCTTCAAATTTTGTGGTCAAAGAATGTATAACCACTATGTTGATCAAAAAGATAGACATCTCAAGGTTGATGACACATGTCAAGCAAATAAAGGAGGAAAAGCTTAAAGAGAGAGCTAGAGAGACAAATAGGGCAAGGACCAATGGTGGTCACTATTCACATGGGAGGTCGGAAAATGGTGGTTGTTCACAGTTTCACCCAAAGTTCTTTGGTCAACATTCTTCTAGTACTTCAACCCAAAAGTTCAAAAAGGATAGGATGTCTAACTCTAAGCTTCAAAGGAGTGCTCCAAGTGGTCATACCAAACCCGTATGCAAAAAGTGTGGAAAGAGTCATCGAGGTGATTATTTGAAGGGGTTCTAATGCTTGTTATGGATGTGGCAAGACGGGTCATAGAGTGAGAGATTTTTCTTTAGATTTTAGTAGAGGTGGAGATGTTTGTCCTCATACTCAGATTACTTCTTCCGATCGACAGATTCAGCTAGTACTACTTTAGGTTCTGTGATGGTTAGCGTCATAATAGATTTTATGCTTTATAGACTAAACAAAATTTAGAGGATTCTCCCGATGTGGTTACTAGTATGTTACAAGTCTTTCAGTTTGATGTTTATGTTTTGTTAGATCCGGGAGCGACTTTGTCTTTTGTTACTCTCTATCTTGCTATGAAATTTGATGTTAGCCCCGAAATCTTGTTAGAGCCTTTTTCAGTCTATACTTTTGTTGGTGATTCAGTTTTGATAAGCGAGTCTGTAGAGATTTTCCAGTCTCATTTTCTCATAAAATCACCTCCGTTGATCTAGTAGAGCTCTATATGACCAATTGTGGTGTTATTCTTGGTATGAATTAGCTTCATGCATGTTATGCTTCTGTTGATTGCAGAATTTGAGTGGTTAGCTAGTGGATTCATAAATATCTCATAATGTTAATGATATAGAGTCTACCTTGGCAAGTGGACTCTGTTTTTTCAATGTAGGAGTTACATCGGACTTCATGTTATAGCTCACATGGTTTTATTATTGATTACAGCCCATAGCCCAAAAAATGACTATATTTTCTTATAATCTCTTAAATGATATTTTTATGATAAATTTACCTTATCTAATGACTTTATGTTTTACTTTACACTTTTCAAGTTAGTTTGGGCATCCATCTCATGTTCATGCTTATCATGCTTATTATGACTTTTTATTCATGTTATGCATGTTTCTCACATACTTAGTATATTCTATTTACTAAGACGTACTTTTATCTATATTATTTCATAATATAGGTCACAACACTGCCATCTATCTATGTAGCTAGTTCCAATTTCCATTTGGATTTTGCTATTTTTTTGAGTCCTCGTGATTCAATGGCAAACTCGTTATGCTATTTCTTCATGTTAGACTATTTCATTTTATCATGTTTTGGGTGAGCTATGGCTTGTCCTACGCCCCTATCTAAATCTAGTAGAGGCATTGACGGACTATAAGAGTTAGTTTAGATCATCTTGACTATTATATTTTGAATTTTATTATATCAAAATTCTAAATTTTGAGACTATCTTACGCATTTAGGGTTTACTTTCAATTTCATGCCATGTCTGTCTTGCTATATATGCTAAGATGCTTGGTTGGAGTCCCTTGGGATTCTAATCCCCGTGTCATACCTAGATTTGGTCGTGATAGTGGGGTGGCTCTTGGTGATTTCCTTGGTCAAAGGAAAGAGAAGTTGTTTTATCCGGTGTACTATGTAAGTAAAATATTGAAGATTGCTCAAAAATATTACACCATGACAGAACAAGAACTATTGGTTGTGGTATATGCTTTTGAAAAAATTTGGGCCTATCTTTTGGTTACCAAAGTGATAACTCATATGGATCATGCTACGATTCATTATTTCACGGCAAAGAAATAATCAAAACCAAGGTTAAATTGGTGGGTGTCATTGCTTTAAGAATTTGATTTCGAAGTCAAAGATAGAAAAGGTTGTGAAAATCAAGTAGCAGATCACTTATCTTGCCTTGAAACTAAAGTAGTGAATTGGAAAAAGAGACGATGATGAGTCTTTTTCCGATGACTATGGGATGTCTATCTCAAATAATGATGCACCTTGGTATGCGGATTTTGTGAATTACATTATTTATGGTATCTTTCCCGAGGGGATGAATCCATACCAAAACAAGATATTTTAGTTTGATGTCAATAAATATTATTGGTATGAGCCTTATTTGTTTCATAAATGTGTTGATCATGCTATCCAAAGATGTGTTCCAGAAGTTGAAGTGAGTGTTATCTTTGAGGCTTATCATGCATCGCCCGTTGGTGGTCATCATAGTGGGGTGTGTATGGCTTCAAAACTTCTTCAAAGTGGGTTTTATTATCCATTATTGTATCAAGATGCAAATTCTATTATCAAACTTGTAGGTAATGCCAAAGGAAAGAATGTATTTCTCGATGTCATATATTGCCTCTCACTCCTATTCTAGAGTTGGAATTGTTTGATGTATGGGAAATTGATTTCATAGGTCCATTTGCGAGGTCCTATGGGAAAAAATATATTTTGGTTTCTGTTATATCTCCAAATAGGTAGAGGTGGTGTCCTTACCTACCAATGAAGAGAGAAACGTGATCTAATTCCTCAAGAGGTATATTTTTACAAGCTTTGGCACTCCTCGTGCAATCATTAGTGATGGGGGTTCTCATTTCTATTACCAAATATTTGCATAATTATGGAGAAAGTATGAAGTTAAGTATAAAGTTATCATCCCCTATCATCCACAAACAAGCGGGCAAGTTTAGGTGTCCAATAGAGAGATCAAAGGTATTTTGTCTAAAATGGTAAATGCAAATAGAATGGATTGAACTCACAAATTGGATGATGATATTTGGGCATATCGGACCGTATTCAATACCCCTATTGGTATGTATCCTTATCAACTTGTATTTTGGAAAGCTTGTCACTTGCTCCTAGAGTTGGAGCATAAGGTGTTGTGGGCTTTTAAGAAGTTAAATTTTAACTGCAATAAGGCTTCCAAGGAATGTGTGATTCAATTGCATAAAAATGGAGGAATTTTGTTTGAAGGCCTATGAAAGCTCAGGTCTATACAAGGAAAGGATGAAAAAGTGGCATAAAACAAAAATTTTGCAATGAGAGTTTAGAGTGGGTGATTCGGTGTTGCTCTATAACTCAAGATTAGGGTTGTTTTTGGGCAAGTTAAAATCTAAATGGTCAGGAATGGTTCATGTTTTCCCTATGGGAGCTATTGAAGTTGACAATATGAAGGCTTTCATATTTAAGGTGAATGTTCAATGGTTGAAGTTGTCTTATGGTAAACTACCCCAAGCGACCTCTATTGATGTGTTGTACTTAGATAGCGCTTGAGATACGTGTACACATCATGCCATAACGTAAACTAAGGTGCTTCTTGGGAGGCAATTGAAGTTTTGAATTTTTATATTTTAGTTAGATTTTTTGATTTTTTATGTTGAAGTGGGATGTGAAAGAAAGGACCAAAGAGGGCAGAGACATGGACCATTCGGTGGATCGCCGAATCAAGGTTTCACCGTCGAGTAGGATCACAAATTTAACAAATATCTCAGTTCTTAGGAGTAATCAATTTGTAACACCCATATTATTTGGCGAATTATCAAATGTAAAAATTTTGCAACGTAGGTCGAGCTTGCCAAATTAATTGTCAGCTAAAGCGTGAAGGCTCTTTTAGACCTTTCAAATTTGACCCTTTTAAATTCTTATCTTTATCTTTATTTCTTCTTTTCTTCATGTGATTTTCCTGTTCTTTTCCCACTTAATGTTTTGCAAAAACATCTTCAAGTTATAATTGCAATTGATTGTGGGTTTGCATCATCATCATCCCTTGTCCTCGAAATTTACTTGCATTCATCTCCCGTCTTAAAGTTGGTGTTCTATAAACAAATTTCATTGTGTTAATTCCAAAATAATTGAATCATGTTGAAAGGTCTTGAAATTGTTTCGAATATGCTCCCTATTATCCATGAGATCGTGCTTAATTAGAGAATTTAATAAACCATGTGGTTTAAATTTAATTCCAACTTATGTGAGTTCTTTGGGTTTTGAAAACTTGAATGGGTTTTGGGTGAAATTGGTGTGAATATAGTTCAATTCGTGTGGTGGAAATTGTGATGAATGTGCATATGTTGTGAGCATGTTGGGTGAAGTTTGTTTAACTCATAATTCAACTAATCAGCTTAATTTGGCCCAATGACAGATTTGGTGACATCTTTCTTAAGGGTAAATCGTCGTTTGTTCAATTTGAATCAAATTGGGAAGGGGGTTTCTGAGTACCCTAAGTCTTTGAAACATCGTGGGTAGGATAGAAATTAATTAAGAATAAAGCAAATTGATGCCTGGTAATGTGATCGTTAATCGTCTTGCTCAAACGCAATGGGGTGTACCATTTTCGCTGCTTATCTAATCATTCGGCAATGCACTGATTGGCCCCTGTGATTGCCTTTTGTTATAGATGAGAAGGTGATGTGTCGTGCTAGTCCAGAGATCTCCATTATGCTCATCGAATGAACTCGATACATCACCATGTTGTTTACCCCATCATCGAATTGAAAGAATTGGAGAAGGTGAGCCACTGTTAATTAACCCCTAGGATCAATAAGCCTATTCGGTGACGCATCGAATCTACTTGGCGAGCAATAGCTTTGAAATTCAAACTCTCTAGTCTTTTATTTGATTATCTAATACTTCACCACTGATGTTGATATTTTGTGTTGTATTGTGCAGATATGATTCGTCCAAAGCATGTGTCATATAAGAATATCGCACCTCACATTCCTCCACCACCCCAAAAGAAAGCCAAAGAGGTTGAGATTTTCTAGCACCCGATTAATCCTAAGCCCACACAATGTAAGTTGCATGTGTGAGTGGTAAAGGGAAGAAAAAATTCTCTGAGTTGAGAGGAGTCAATGATAATGAAGCATCTGGTTCATTACAATACTCTTGGACAGAGTCAGATCACAATGATGACGAAGATTCAAATACTCCAGTCCACAATCTAATTCTAGAAGTGCAGTCCATTAAACAGAAGAGGATTGAGCTACATTCTAAAGTAGTCCATGACCCTTTAGTTGGTGTCCTCCTAGGACCGTGCCTACTATTGATCCCTGGTCATTGAATTGTTTAAAAGTTGTGGGGCAGAGAAATATTCTTGAGGAGAAGCAATGGTATGTGGATGGTGTGGTGGACCATACCCAGACATTTGGCATACCATCAAATATTACAAGTTTGAGAATTTCACAAAATTTGAACCCCCTATGTTCCTACTTGGGTTTGCGAGTTCTACAAGGCCTTTGCTAGGTCTCTTCTAAAGGTAAAATACAGGTGTTTAACAATTAACAAGGTGAAATAGTAAGTTGATGATCAACAAGGTGAAATGTCGTAAGTTGATAATCAACAAGGTGTTAAACTATACTATGTCAGAGTATATTGACTTCACGAAAAAGATGGATAAGACACTTGATGATAATTAAGGCTGGTTGGCCCTTTGTTGGCTTCTACAGCCCCTCCATAGATTGCGGAGGGGTTATGATAAAGAAGAAGAACATCTACATAGCTGCTCAATTTTGGTTGGGTTTCATCTCGAGCTCACTTATGCTGTCACAAATAAGTTAATTGTTTACCGGATCAAAGTGATGTTGTTGGTTTTTATCATATCAAGGTTCAAACTTAATTTGAGGTTAACAGATTTAGAGATTGTGATGCGTGCGAGTCAAAATTAGACCTATCTCTCTCTTTTCCTTGCTTGATTATAGATTTGTATCAATGGGGCAGTGTTCCCTTTATAGATGGTAAGGATATGGATATCATCCCCTCCTCGGTTTGTGAAATTCTTAGGATTGAGGTAGAGTACCTACAAGATGAGGCTGAGCGGAAGAAGAAAAAGGCACTGGTTGATTTTTTATCGGTTGTAGATGTAGAGTCTCTAAAAGACAATCCTACGCCTCTCGCTCCCACTATCATGGCTTCGGATATCCCTGCTACTACTTCATCTTATGTTCCTTCTACTACTTCCCATCCCCCATTGACAGAGGCTGTAGTGATTCGGATAGGTTACCTCACACACTCGGTTAATGTGCGGGCTTCTAGACATGAGGCTGAGGTACCCTTCATGAATAAGCAGGGTATAGTAGCCTATCTTGCTCCACTCCATAAGGAAATTAAGGTTATATAAAGACCTTGAAGGTCTATAAGGAGAGATTAGATACCCTCACAGCTCGAGTTGAGTAGCGTGAAAAAAAGGAAGGAGTTCTAATGATTTGCCAGCCTTAAAGGCTGATATTATTAGTTTGGGGAAATATGTGGACGAGTTGAAGTCCCTCGATATCTAGATATTATAAGGTGTTGTTGATTCCCCGGAGGGTGCAGCTCCTGATATTACTCTGACTTTTGTGACCAGATAGGCAAAACTAATTGAGTGAGCTGATTTTGGGATTCTTTCAGCTATTGTGACCAGACATGTGGATCCTATTGATTGAGCCATTGTTGAGACCTTCGAGACAAATGAGCAGGCATTAAGAGTGGTTGAGGAGCATGGAATAATCCATATACTGATTTGGAGGACCTGGAGGAGATAATGGTGCAGGTAGCTACGAAGGAGTCCATTCATGACATTTCTGGTATCTGTTCTAGTGGTTTCAAACCCACTGAGGAGCTGGTTGCACTGACTTTGGATGTCAGAGTTGAGTCGAGCACTAATGCACAGGATGAGGCCTCACCAGCGGGCCAATCTTCTCCATAGCCTTAACTTGACAAGGGGAATCTAAGACTCTCTTTCCCTATGTTTATATTATTTTTTGTGACATTAAGTACAATGTCTATTTTTCATGGAGACGAGGTGTTTATTTCAATTTTGGGTTGTAAATTTGATTTTGATACATTTTATCCTTTTAAATTGTTATTTTAACTTAGATGTTGTAGTTATCTTCTCTTTTTGGTTATTACCTTCTTATTTTCTTTACTAGTATAATGGTTGTCTCCTCCTCATTTTTGGTATTAAAGTTGTATTGATTTCTCGTGTTGAAATGTGCATGCTTGTCTAAAAAAAAAATTAGTGTCGATTGTGTTCAATACTTTTGACTCAAATAGTGCTCTTGATGAGATATATGTTGGTGAAAATTCATTTTGGAATTTTGGTCAATTTTAGTTGCATAATCCTTGCATGAGTTTTGAGCATCTTGTAGTGACTAGTTGAATAACAATTTGTGAGCTTGGTATGATCATTGCACGCAAGATAGAGTGTAGAGTTGTGTTTGATAATTATGTTTGAGTGTCATGTGTGGTGAGGTTTACTTGAATTACATATGTTGTGGAAACCTAGAACTTTCCTTGTTGGTCCAATGGTTTGATATTGGTGAACGTGAGAGATAATATACGGATTGAGAGTGAATGATTTTGTTGAACCATATTTATAACCACCTTGTGAGTGAGTGACTTGTTTTGACACCCTTTGAGCCTGAATATTTCTTTGAAAAAGATGTGAAACTCAGCCCTAAATCATTTGGAATCAACTCCTCTCTTTTTCACTCGAAACCTTCTTAAAGGTTGGAGCATAATTGGAAACCAACTTAGGCTAAAAGACTAAGTTGGGGTGTGATAAGAGAATAGGAAAGTGAAGGAAAAAGGGAGTGTGAAAAATCATAAACTTCATTCAATTGGAAATTTTGGAAAAAAAATGGAACACCTCCATATAAAAAAACAAGGTTGCGCTGTGTAAATATAGTTACTTGTGTTGATGATTTCTCAGTAGAATGGTTCTGAATGAGCCAAACCAAACAGAATGGATAGAAAAGAGTTTGGGTAAGGTTTCATGTTCGATATAAGGAAATAAAGTGTGAAAGAAGTAACAATCTATAATAGCATGATAGTGAGATAACTAGTCCATACCCAATATCACATCAAAGTCAACCATTTCTAATAAAATCAAGTCTCTCTACCCGAACATATTACCATGCACCCCCGGTATACCCGATCCACCACTAAACACTCACCTACCGGAGTAGAAATAGCAAGGGGTAAACCCTGGATCAAATAACACTGAAGTAGAACAATGGCAAACCGAAATGATAATTGTAATAATCAAATTAGAGGCCTCTACCTCAGATCTACCTAGTATAGCATAGCCTAAATGATAGTCATTCCTAGCCTACAAACCACAACGAGTGCCACCTCAAGCTCTACCCTTAGCACCCCGAGTTCAACCTCTACCACTCTGTGAAGCACCTTGAACAATAGGGGCAGGTGTAGAATGAACAGCTGGCACCTCAGGTCGAATAGTAGAAGGAGTACGTCTAGGGAAATCTTATGCCTTATGCCAAAACTCATCACACACATAGAGACCTCCAGAGCCCGAAGAACCACTATAACTAGACTGACCCGATTGAGATCCACCTATACTATATGTGCCCTGAATTGCTGCCTGAACTGGCCTACCCTGGTAACCCTGGGTACCTAGACCTGAACACTCTCTGCCTCTTGAGGAATGACCACTGAACTAACCCTTCTGAGCAAACCTCATGGCCTCGCCCTATCTAGCATATCGTATACTCTTAATCATCCTAGCATGACTAATAATACTCCGAAATGTACCACTCAATAACACAAGAAAGGCTGTAGATTCCTGAAGATAAACGGTGAATCCCTTCACCAATTTATGGATCCGCTCAAACACTATGGGAATACTCGACATACAAGATCGATACAACTCATGAAAACAGGCATCGTACTCATATACTGATAGAGAGCCCTGCTCCAACCTATCGAACTCATCCATGTGCTGATCGCAGAGGCTATAAGGCACAAACCTGTCAAGGAACACCTCAGTACACTGCTCCAAACTCATCATAGGAGAACGAGCAGGTCTACAAGAAAGAACCGACCTCCACCACTCTTTGGCCACTCTTTCAAACTAATATGAAGTGTAAGTTACTCCATGTGTCTCTAGAATACCCAAGTTGAACAACCTTTCATAGCACTCAGTCAAAAAGTCCGCCTTTTCTCCAGTCGTACCATCAAATTTGGGAGGTTCCAATCACACAAACTCTCAAAACATTTCTATGCAGATATTGACATGGCAGCAGTAGCAGAAACTGGCGGAGCTACAAATCTTAGAAGTATAATGGAAGGCACTGAAGAGGAACCAGGAGTCTGAAATCCCACACTGGGCTCCTGAACTAGTTGTGTAGCACTAACTATAATAGGAGAGCCTAAAGTGCCTGGAAGAACACTGGAGTAGGAGCACCATCCAATCTAGCCAATAATCAAAGCAGTAGCTCCTAAAGCATCAGAGCACTATCAGGAACCACAGAAGGCTAGGCTGGCCTCTACTCATCAGTCTACTACACAAAGTAATCCTCATGCTCATACAAGGTCTCAGGTGATGGCTCCCTAGCTTATCCACAAGTAGGTGTTGCTCATCTCGCTTGGCCTTGCCTCCTAACTCCACTACGTCCTCTGCCTCACCCATGAACTAGGCTCGAGCAGCAGGTGCAACCTCACTCTCGGTGACTCTAACTCCAGTCCTCACCATCTGTGTAGAAGGAATTGATTAGAGATATCCAACACTTGATATGAATAAATCACACGAAAGAAATTAAAAGAAGGAATTTCTTCTATTAGGTATCTTGTAGACTCTCGAAGATAATTATACACGTCTATGTACCAATCTGCAAAACTCTACTAGTCACACTATTTTTTAACTTATGAGACCAGTAACCTAGCGCTCTAATACCAATTTGTCACGACCCAAAAATTGAGGTCATGATGGCACACATCTCAATATCTAACTTGATATGTAAGCCTAAAAGTATAACTCATACAAGACTCCCAAATAGAAAGTGAGGCCAAAAAATAAACAAAAACAAAACAATGAAAAAAATCCCAAAACCTGGTGTAATAAGTATACAGAGCATCAAATACAAGATTTGAAACTGAAATACATCAAAAGTATCTGAATAATACTAAACACTACAAATGAAAGATAGAACTAGTGGTGATCCGGATCCTAAGATCTCACCACTAATATGAATATGCAAAATCCGCTAGACCAATCAGCTACCACGTGAGATAACCTGACTAGGATATACATCAAAAATAGACACAAAACTAGGGGTGGGTACAATCTATAAGTACTCAAAAAGTTTGACCGACTGAGTATAAGGAATTAATCAAGTATATGAAATAAACTAAGGAACGTTTCAACCTGCATACAGAAAAGTCTCATTCCGGCATCGGTGCCACTAATTTGTATAGAACGGTGAGATTAATGTAAACATAGAAGGAGAGTTCAATATCACAATTACAAAGATGAACCAAGTAAGGAAAACAATAATATAACGCAATCCAATATGATGATGTATTAATGTAGTGGTATGGTGGAATCAAAGTTGTCGCACAACCTATCGTATATAATTTTTAGGCTAAGGCTCCAAAATAAGGACTCATGGGGGACTCGCAGTCCATTTACCAAATCACAATCTCAATATCTATTCAACTTACCACCTAGCTCATGGTCAACAATATCAAAAGGTGCCATATTTTCTTTCTCAAAAAGAATTTCACAGTTCTCAACTTTCCAAGATCAATGATATGATGAATGAGGATGAATGCATCATAACACATATGGCATGGAGGCAATATTCAACTCAACATGTAATACAAGACTCAAAAGTTTCAAAACTAAATCTAAACATGATATTCACCCTCAATAGATAGTAATGGGAAGAAAATACATGAAATATGTGTTCACCCTTTTAGAAAACATTTCAGTACTCAAGTATGCTCAAAACCCAACTCAATCCCTCGGACAGGAATTATAAGTTAGATAGTCTCTTCATGCCTCTCTCACCGGAAAATCATGAATCACATGTTGTCAAAGAAAATGAGATAACAAATAAGACCCCACATAAGCTACACAACACAAATAAGCCCCCACATGGGCATCATAATGAAATTAACAGTTCTAACTCATACTACAACCCCATCCCAAAGTCTCTAACATACGAATGACTAATTACCCAATCCCAATCTCAAAGAAGGATATTTAAACCTACCTTGAATGTCGAAACTTTGCATGAATGCTCTAACAGAAGCTCGACTCATGGATATCAACTCTGAAATGATTACCCACTATCAAAAATGATAAGAGTTCATCAAAAGGAGTCGAATGATACCTATAATGCTAGGTTTTAGAATTAGGGTTTAAATTGTTTAAAACCCACTTTGAAAACGACAAGGGAAAATTTAAAAATTTATATTAAAAACATGTTCTACCCATCAAGGGGATTTTGTGGTTGAAGAACCACAAAAATTGGCAAGAAACAAGTTAGAAATCATTAAATCTTCAAACTTGAAATTGGGAAGAAAAACCCCAAAACCCAATTTAATACCTCAATTTTTCAAAGATTTAGGAAGATAAAATTGATAGAAAACAAATTAGAAATGATAGATGAACTTACCCAAGCGAAATTCCTTAAAAGATGGACTCAAAATCGCCTCCCCCAAAGCTCTAAATGAGTAAAAATGGTGGAATATGGAAAAATGGCCTATTTCATGAGTTCACTATTTCAGGCTCATGAAGTTACTCATGATCGCAGGCCACTAACCCCACGATAGTAGAGCATAAAGCTTGGCACCATCGCAAACATGAGCTATAGGATGTGACTGCAAAAAGTATAGAAGATTCTTTATCAAGAACATGGTACCTGGACGTAATCGCGAAGGATGTTGAAGATTCAACATCGCGAACGCGAGCACACATGTTACGATCATGTAGAGTAAGGGTACACTGTCATGACCCAAGATAGCCCTAGGCACGACATAGAGATTAGAATATCGGAGGACCCTATCCAAGACTCTTAGCATATCATTCAAGAGCATACATAAGGTAAATATGGTAAATAAGCAAATAACAAGGACACAGAAGCATAGTCTCAAACTAGAGCATAAGTCTCAAAAAAGGAATGAAAGACAACATAGACTCAAGACATCCAACATGTCTATACTACTAGATAGGGGCATAAGATAAGCTCCTAGCTCACCCAGACAACATAAGAAAATGTAATAGTCAAATGATGCAAATGAAAATAAAGTGTATTGTCCTTGAAGCAAGATCACTCACCACACATGCTAGTCTAGGCTCAACTCTAATCATAAATAGGAGGTGCGTGATGATTGATCATCCTTATATTATGATACAATATAGCAAAAAAGTATGCATTAGTACATAAAATGCACTAAGTATGTGAGAAGTATGCATTAACAATAAGCATAGGACATAATCAATATAAATCATTAGATGCAATACCAATATCTTAAAACATGATTGAAACCATAAAAACATTAAAATATTTAACTCATTGGTCAATGCATCATAATATCATTATCATGAGAACTTATAACTTTTCTTTAACTGGTGTGGGATAGGACCTTAATCGGCACATAAGACCATGAGAGCTACTACATGGAACCCGATGATCCCCACATCGAGAATGGGGAGGCTACCTTACTAGGGTATACTCCATCATGGTACTTTTTTTAACAAGGCTATAGTGGATCCATTATCTTTTCCATCTTGGCATCTTTAAACCTACGTAGATAACATAGTTAGGGATTAAAAGTTCCAACTAAGATTCTGTTAGGTAGCTACAATGGCTACCAGACTGAACCCCACCTTAAATTCCTCTTTGTACTAAGTCTTTATCCCAATAGAACATTCATAAAAACATAGCCATTAACATCATTCGGAAAAATAATAATAGATACCAACTCATCTTTATAAATATAACATAAGAATAGTTCATCTATCATCATCATAAAAAATCATAAGAATAGCTCACTAACATGCTTGATTCATAAAGAATCCATGAATTGGTGAGAATTATCATTTTGCCGCTTTAACTTGATTGTGTGATAATTGCCTTTCATACCATAACTTCCTTGCTTTTAGCATCACTAGAACATCATTCATAACTACTTGCTTAAAAGCATCTTTGAACATCATTCATAAAGCTTTTATTGAAATAATTTGAAAATTATAATCATAACTCATAAATCATGCTTGAAACTAACATATAGCATAGGTCTTTGAAATTCATCTTGAAATTATGCACTATAATGTGAATTATGCATATTTAAGCTAATAGCATTGAAATATATCCAAATTAAGAATACCCAATGCAAATCATGAAATCAGGGCTTTTAGAAGAAGAAATCATAAGAGATTTTGAGAGTAAATCTTTGGGATTCCATGGGTGAAATAGGCCCAAGGAAGAATTCTCACATATGTTGTCCTTTCGAAGCCCTAATTTGCAGAGAATATAAGTTTGACCTTGAAGAAATCCTTAGAATTCACTTGAGGAAGAAAGAGACTTGGAGAGCACCCTTTAAGAGAGAAGATTTTGATATTCAGTAATGGTCGGGTATGAATCCTCTTCCGAGAATGAGTTGTTGTAAGGTCTTGCCTTTCCCAAAAAAGCGAAAGCTTTCAGGGGAGTTAGGGTGAGAATGAGAAAGTTAGGAGGACTTAGGGTAGTTAATAGGTTGGAATAAACTCCCAAAAACTGTCCACATTCATTAATAAAAACATAATAAATGACCAGAATACCCACAACTAAAACTGGATTCGGACACCTTAATGGTCCTCCACCATGACCCATGATAACCAATACGAGTCGTGGTCATGGTCGTGGTCATAGACTTGGTAGATTTGATCATAGGTTTTGCAAGGGTCCCCCTCTACGATATCCACTATGGTCCGTGAAGTCCATTACAATCCATGGTGATGGGTATGGTGAGGAGGCTACCTAAGGGTATGAAGAGGTTGTCCACCATGGAGGCAACCACAGCTCGTAGTGCTCACCATGGAATGTGGTGCCTCTCAAGGACCTTTGTAAGGACTCAAAAGTTAAAAAATTGAAATGAGGAAAAATCAAGGAAAATCTTTACTGACCTTAAGTCCATGACTCGTCCTACGAGTCGTAGGTACTCTTACGAGTCGTTATGACTTGTAGGAATGGTACTAAGTGAAGGTAAAGTGATTAAGTGAAGGGAGGACCTATGAGTCATGTTGACGACTCCTAGACTCAATGACGACTCGTAATGAAGGGTCATAGTTAAGGTTCAGAGGCTCAGAATTGTAGGTTTCTGAAAAGCTGCAGAATAAATTAAGTCTATGACCCATAATACTTTTGATGAGGCATAATCATGACTCATAGAATGAAATTTAGAGACCCAAATCTTTAGGTTTTCTCAGACCTGCAGGACGACCCGAGTTGACGAGTCATACGAGTTTGTATAACTTATAGAGTCCAAGTAGTAGGCTTGAATTCTGAAGTTTAATAAAGGGTATAAGGGTCTTTTCCCAAGATTATTTTAATGTATCTAGGCACCTTTAGGGCAATGTTCAAAACCTATAAATCCCCGAACCCTTAAAAATCCCCTCCTATTCTAATTCATTCTCTAGAAATTCTCTTAGGCAATCAAAGCAATTCTCTCAAGTTATTCTTCAACAATTCCAAGCTAGGGTTTCAAGAACACAAGTCTCTTCTTCAAATTTCATAGATAAATTCATCCAAGGTATATGGGATTTGATCCATGGATTCTTTTCACCCATAGAGTCCCAAGGTTTTCCTCAAAAATCTCTTCAATTTTAACTGTTTTTAACCCAGGATTGATGTTATTGTATTGGGTTATTTCAATTAAGTTTTTACTTATCTTAAATGATTATTACAAGCATGATTATACATTAATTATATGATTTCAAGTTGTTTTACAAATGTCCATGCATAAAGCTATTTTTAATGATGATTTCAATGAATTATGATCATAAAGTTCAATAATTTTCAAAGAAATTTTTATGAAAGAAGTTTAAGATTCATGAATGAATCATGAAGATTATGATGATGTTTCAATGATGTCCAAGTTAAGATTTATTATGGTGCAATAAGTACAATTCTCATCTAATCATGATTAAAAAGTGATAAGGATAATTCTCACCAAAGTTTATGGATTTTTTTGAATCAACTAAGTTAATGAACTACTCTTATGACTATTTTAATGATGATGTTATTGATAATATTTTAATAAATTCCATAGGGATGTTGACTAAGCATCGGGAGGACTTTTAGGTGGGGTTTGATCCGGTAACCAAAGGTTAGTTATCCAAGGAAATCCTAATAGCAACCTAAAGTCCCAAACTATGTTGCCCCTGAAGGTTGCCTTTATGGCTTAGCTAGTGGATCCACATAAAGCTCATGATATTATAGATGTTCTCACAAAGTCTACCTTGGCAAGTTTTCTCTCTCTTCTCGATATGGGAGTTACATCAGATTCCATTTTATATCTCGCATGGTCTTAGATGTCGGTTAAAGGTCATATCTCACATAAGTTATATGAATGATATAAGTTTTATTATGAAGTTTTATGATGCATTGACCGCATGTTTTACCATGTTTTCAAATTCTTTTAAGTTTTATCTATAATCTCATTACATTGATCATGCATCTAATTCCATATTGATTATGTTCTATTTCTCATTCATTCATATCTCACATACTTAGTACCTTCTATGTATTAACTCATATTTTGCCTATATTATCTCGTAATGTAGGGACGGACAATTCTCACGCTCCTCACATTCGTGGCTAGAGTTGATATAGTATTCTAGAGTGTTGGTGAGTCTTCATTCATCGAGGACATAACTTCTTTTTTATGTTGCTACTTTGACTCCTTGTATGTTAGGGTGAGCTAAGAGCTTGTCCTATGCCCCCATCTAGTTATAGAGGCATGTTTAGATGATCAAGCTGATGTAGTCCATTTTAGACATTAAGTTGAGTCTATTTCATTCTTAAACATCGATGTTGGGTTGTTTCTTCCGCCTATTTCTTTATGTTTATTTGGCCTTATGGATACGATGTATGCTAAGAGGCTTGGTTGGGATCCTTTGGGTTCCCGATCGTCATGTCACTCCTAGGTTCTATCTTGGGGTGTGATAACCTTAGCCCTGATCCACTTAAATTCTGAGGTTCCACCATAAGGGGCAGTATGTCCCATAATCCTATTCACAGGTCGTGAACTGAGCTCGTGGGGAGGGATCACCTGGTGCAAAAGCTGAGATTTTCTTGAAAACTTCTTTTGAACCTTGTTTTCCAACTTTCCAACTTCTAGGGTCTTACAATATCTTCCTCTTGGGAACATTTGTCCTACAATGGGACTCAAGCTAGCACGAATAGAATAGAAAACGAACATAGCAGCCCAACATGAATGCAAAATATCTCAAAAATGCCTAAAACATGAAATCTTCAATCTCAAGCTAAAACGTGACTTTAAAACTGATTTCATGAACATGAATACATATGAAAGCAGGAGAATGACTGAAGCACATGGTTTGGGCTAAATAGATCATGAAGGAACTAAATACCTCAATTAGGCACGGAAGGAAAGAGATGAGGATATCGAGACATCATATCAGCTTCGTCTTCCGATGTAGATCCTCAACCTCTTGGTTCCTCCATAAAACTTTGACTGAAGCTAATTCCTTGTTCCTCAACTTCCAAACTTGTCAGTCTAGGATCTCAACCGGAACATCCTCATAAGAGAGATTATGTTTCACCTCAATGTTGCCGAAAGGAACACTAGAGCTAGGATCACTAATAAACTTCCTCAATAATGACACGTGAAACACCGGATGCACGGATGCCAAATCCTAAGGCAAATCCAACTCATATGCCACCTTGCCAATTCGCCTCATAATCTGATATGGGCCAACATAGTGAGGACTTAGCATCCCTTTCTTACCAAAATGCATCACACCCTTCATGGGTGAAATTTTCAATTAAACCCAATCATTAACCTCAAATTCAAGGTCTCTTCTCCTCACATCCGAATAGGACTTTTGTTGGCTTTGGTCTATCTTTAATCTTTCTCTAATAAATCTCACCTTCTCTCATAGCCTCATGCACCAACTCGGGTCCTATCAAAGCAACTTTGCCAACCTCAAAAAACCCAATAGGAAACCTACACCTCCTACCATATAAGGCCACAAATAGAGCCATCTTAATGCTGGAATGATAATTGTTATTATAGGAAAACTCTATCAATGGAAAATGATCATACCAAGTACGTTTAAAATTAATAACGTAGACTCTTAACTTGTCCTCTAGAGTTTGACTGGTACGCTCGGTCTGACAATACGCCAATGGGTGAAAAGTTGTACTAAGCTTCACTTAAGTACAAAGACCCTTTTCGAAAAATCTACAAAATAGCGATGTAAACTGAGTGCCTCAATCTGAAATAGTAGACAACGAAACACTGTGAAGCTTAACCAATTCTCAGATATATAACTTAGCATAGTCCTCGGCTGAATATGAGGTCTTAACAGTAAGAAAATGAGCCGACTTAGTCATTTGGTCAACAACCACCCAAATAGAATCATTTTTCCTATGAGTACGCGGCAAACCTGTAACAAAGTCCATATTCAAGGCTTCCCACTTTCAAGTAGGAATCACAATGCTTTGAGCCAAACCTCTTGATTTTTGATGCTCAACTTTCACTTGTTGACAATTTGGACATTTAGCCACAAACTCTGTATTATCCCTTTTTATGCCATTCCACTAATACACTTCTCTCAAATAACGATACATCTTTGTGGAACCTGAATGAATTGAGCTATGAGACTCGAAAAATATCATTTCCCTCAAACTGTCAATATTGAGGACACATAATAGGCCTTGATATCTCAAATACTATCTCTCATTTGAGATAAAGCCTCAATGGCTTTTTTGGCAACTGTCTTTTTCAACTCAACCAAAGTAGGATCACTATCTTGTTTTGGCTCTATTGGCAACTGCCTTTTTCAACTCAACCAAAGTAGGATCACTATCTTGTTTTGCATAAATATCCACCAACAAACACGATTCGGAGCCATTTTGCACAAGAACCCCACCATCCTCAGAGTCAACCACTTGAACACCCAAATAGGCCTATCTATGAACATCCCAAACTTACTCTTTCTTCTCATCCTCAACATGGGCAACACTATTCATGCACAGTCTTCTAAGAGCGTCGGCAACCACATTTGCCTTTCTCGGATGATATAGCACACTCATGTCATAATCCTTCAACAATTCAAGCCATATCCTTAGATGAAGATACAAATCCTTTTGAGTGAACAAAAATTACAAACTTTTTTGAATGGTGAATAGATCCACATGGACACCATACACATAGTATCACAACAACATCAACACAAATACCACTGCTACTAACTCAAAGTTATGGGTCAGATAGTTCTTTTCATGCTCCTTGAGTTGCCTAGAAGAATAGACTATCACTTTACCATTTTGCATTAGCACAAAACCAATACCAACTCGTGAAGCATTACAATAGAAAACAAACCTATCAAAACCTTTTGGCAAAGTAAACACCTGCATAGAAGTAAGTCTATCCTTCAACACTTGAAAACTCTTCTCACATGCGTCGAACCATTGGAATTTCACCTTCTTTTGAGTCAAAGTAGTCAAGAGCGATGCAATGAAAGAGAAGCCTTCCACAAACTGTCTATAATAACCAGCTAAGCCCAAGAAACTTTGAATATTGGAAGGGGACAACAATCTAGACCAATTCTAACTGCTTCGATCTTCTTAGGATCAACCATGATACCTTCATCGAAGATGATATGGCCAAGAAAAGCAACTGACCACAACCAAAATTCACACATGTTAAACTTAGCAAATAATTAACGATCCCTGAGAATTTGTAAGACAATTCTCAAATGATCGGCATGCTCCTCCTCAGTCTGAGAGTAGATCAAAATATCTTCAATAAACATGATAACAAACATATCCAAGTATTGCTTGAATACCTGGTTCATCAAATACATAAAAGTTGTAGGGACATTTGTTAGTCCAAAAGACATAGCCAAAAATTCAAATAGACCATACCAAGTTCCAAAAGCCGTCTTTGGAATATCACATTCCCTTACTCGTAATTGATGATAACCCATTCGAAGATCAATATTTGAAAAGTAGCTTGATCCTTAAAGTTGATTGAACAAGTCATCAATCCTTGGAATGGGATACCTATTCTTAATTTTAATCATGTTCAATTGTCAATAGTCAATACACATACGGAGAGAACCATCCTTTTTTTAACAAAGAGAACTGGAGCACCCCATTGAGAGATACTCGGTCTAATAAAATCCTTATTCAAAATATCCTTCAATTGATCTTTTAACTCTTTCAATTTTGTCAGAGCCATTCTATAAGGAGGAATAGAGATAGGTTGGGTATTAGGAGAAGATTGGTACCGAAGTCTATTTCCCTTTCGGGAGGAATGCTTGGGAGATCATCAGGGAAAACTTCTAGAAACTCATTAACAACTGGAACTGACTCAAGAGTAGGAGCTTTGAAATTAGTATATCTAACTCAGACTAGATGATAAATACAACTTTTGGAAATTATTTTTTGAGCTTTAAGGCACGAGATGAATTAACCCTTAAACACAGAATTACAACCTTTCCATTCTATGACTGGCTCATATAGAAACTGAAACTTGACCACACAGTCCTACAACATATAGAAGCATAACACATGAAGCCAATTCATACCAAGAATAACATCGAAATTAGTCATATCAAACTCTACAAGATCAACTAAGGTGATTTTATGAAAAACTAAAACTGGCAATTTCTATAGACTATAACCACAATTGAATCACCAACAAGAGTATAGGCCCAAAAAGGCTCTAGCAAGATCTCGAGACTAATAATAAATCTCATAGAAAGATTTGGAGTAACAAATGATAGAGTAGCACCCGGATCTACCAATGCATAAACATCAAAGTCGAATACTTTCAATGTACCAATCACAACATCGAGGGAAACCTCTAACTCCTAATAGATCTAAAGGGCCTAAAATTTATTTTGACGCTGATCGCCACCCAAAGTAGTAGCACACTTATCTGGATGATTGGTAGCCTAAGTCTGATTCTAGGTTCTGGTACCACTCCTACATTCCCTAGAATGATTAACCAGCTTGCCACACCTATAGCACATATCCAATCCCTCTAAGTACTCTCCCCTATAGTTTTTCCCACACTTCTTGCATGAAGGAACAACTTGACCACTTGGGGATCCTCCTTGTGCCTTAGGATTAGGAACCTTATCATTATCAAATTTTGGAGACAGAGTGTTACATGAAGCTTGTCCAGATTACCTTTGAAAAAATTGAGAACGACCACCATTTCCGGACCTACCATGAGAGATATTACCACCATTAGTTTGAGCCTTCTTAGACCTCTCCTTTAGCTTTTCCTCCTCGATTTATTCGGTATGTGTCATAAGCCTCAAAATATACATCTCCTTGATAAGTATGGTGGTTCTACACTCCTTGACCACTAAATTGGACACACCTAAAACAAATTTACTTATACGAGCCCTTAGATCCGCAATCATGAAAGGAGCATATTTGGATAATTTAGTGAACTTGAGGGCATAGTCCCTCAGACTTATATTACCTCAGAGCTATTGATGAAATCTTGCACCTTCGCCTCTCTCAATTCCAACAGAAAGAATCGGTCAAGAAAAGCATCCTTGAACACCTCCCAATCAACAGGACCATTATTTCCACCGCTCTCACCCTTTTATTATTTATACCATACTTGGGAAACCCCTTTAAGTTGATATGCCACCAAGTCTTCTTTTTCAATTGGGCTAACACTCATGATGCCAACAATCTTACCAATACCCTCCATGAACTCTTGTGGATCCTCATCCACCTTAGAACCATGAAACTTTGAATGGGTTTATTCAGGTGAAATCACAAACTCAGCTAGCTGTCGTACCCACATTTGGGTTCATAGGAGCTACCACCTCTCGATTCACTTAAGCCATCATGGCTTGAGCAAGAACTTAGAAAGCGGCCCAAAATTCTGCATGAGATAGTTATTCATTCAAAGGGTTATTTAGAGCTTGTTGCTCCTCCACAGCATTCATTTGGACAGGGTATACATTCGAGGAAAAAACCTTAGAGTTCAACTCTATAGCATGATGAGATCATGAAAGAAGTGATATTTTCTTAAAACGTCTAATAGCCTCTTATTCGTAGATATGGCATATTTTACACTAATGAACAAGACTCTACTTAATGCATCTAGTTAGACTCCTTGGGATACTTTAAACCTTGTTCTCTGATACCAAGTTTGTCATAATCCAAGGTAGGCCCTAGGCGTGACACGATGATTAAAATTCTAGAGGATGCTAACCAAAACTCTTAGCATATCATTTAAGAGCATACATAAGGTAAATACATAAAATAAGCTAATAGCAAGGACACAGAAGCATAGTCCCAAAGTAGAGCATAAATCTCAAAATATTGAATGAAAGACAACATAGACTAGAAATATTCAACGAGCCTCTACCACTAGATGGGGGAATAAAACAAGTTTTTATCTCACCCATGACAACATAAGAGAATGAAATAGTTAAATGACGCAAATGAAAATAAAGTTTCTTGTCCTCGAAGTATGAGGACTCATCACACGTGCAAGTCTAGGCTCAACTCTGCTCACAAATAGGAGGTGCGCGATGATTGTTTGTCCCTACATTATGATACAATACATTATGATACAATGTAGGCAAAAGTATACGCTAGTAATGGAATGCACTAAGTATATGAGAAGCATGCATGAACAATATCTTAAAACATGAGTGAAACCATGAAAATATTAAAACATTTAACTCACTGGTCAATGCACCATAACATCATCATCATGAGAACTTATCAATTTTCTTTAACACGTGTGGGACAGAACCTTAACAAAAAATATAAAACCATGAGAGCTATTACATGGAATTCGATGATCCCCACATCGAGAAAGGAGAGGCTACCTTGACAAGTATACTCCATCATGGTACTTTCTTTAATTGGGCTATATATGACTCAACTAGCTTCACTATATTGGTATCTTTAAACCTACACGGACAACATAGTTAGGGACTAAAGCAACTAGCATTCTCTTGGGTAGCTACAATGGCTACCAGACCAAACCCCGCCTTAAATTCCTCTCAGTGCAAAGCCTTTATCCCAATGGAATTTTCATTAAAACATAGTCATTAACATTATTCGGAAAGATAATAATAGATATCAATCCATCTTTATAAACATAACATAAGAATAGCTAGTCTATCATCATCATAGAAAGTCATAAGAATAGCTCATTAACTTACTTGATTCATAAAGAATCCATGAATTAGTGAGAATTGTCCTTTCACGTCTTTAACATGATTGTGTGAGAATTACCTTTCACACCATAACTTCTTTGATTATAGCATCATTGGAACATAATTCATAACTTCTTGCTTAAAATCATCTTTGAAGATATTTCATAAAGCTTTTATTGAAATAATTTGAAAATTATGATCATAACTCATAAATCATGCTTGAAATTAACATATAGCATAGGTCTTTAAAATTCATCTTCAAATTATGCACTGTAATGTGAATTATGCATAATTAAGCTAATAGCATTAAAATATATCCTAATTAAGAATACCCAATGCAAATCATGAAATCAGGGCTTTTAGAAGAAGAAATCATAAGAGATTTTGAGGGTAAATCTTTGGGATTCTATGGGCGAAAGGGGCCCAAGGATGAATTCCCATATATCTTGTCCTTTCGAAGCCCTAATTTGCAGATAATAGAAGTTTGACCTTAAAGAAATCCTTAGAATTCACTTGAGGAAGAAAGAGACTTGGAGAGCACCCTTTTAGAGAGAAGATTTTGATTTAGAGAGTTAGAGTGAGAATGAGAGAGTTAGGAGGACTTAGGGTAGTTAATAGGTTAGAATAAACTCCTAAAAACTGTCCACATTCATTAATGAAAACATAAGAAATGACCAAAATACCCCCAACTAAAATTGAATTCGGACACCTAAATGGTCCTCCGCCACGACCCGTGAAAACCAATATGAGCCGTGGTCATGGCCGTGGTCATGGACTTGGTATATTAGATCATAGGTCTTGCAAGGGTCCCCCTCTACGATATTCACCAAAGTCCATGAAGTCCATTATAACCCATGTGTTACACCCCACACTCTTGATCTTGGAATGTCTTTTAAGCTTCTTAGAGGTTTTCATGCGAGCCGGATAATCTATGACACTATCAAGCAACTCTAAAGAAGAGAGAATGTGATACCCCATAGTAGGGAAGGTTGAAAATAGGGTCATGAGAAGTCAGAAGGCGGCGGAGTCCAAGTGATGAGTCATAAGACTCGACTTACGTACGAAAGCTACAACTTAAAAATCTTACATTCCTAAGCTACTTGAGTTCATACCAAGCTTACGTAGCAAGGATTACATAGGTCCTTAAAGTAAGATGAGATTACAAATCCACGAAAAAGAATTAAGAAAGCGATGCACCTACTTGGACTAAGTAGGTGATGCACCTACTTGACACATGGTAGCACGTGAGAGGTACACATGGCAGCATATGGGAGTGACACATGGCAGCGAGAGGGGGCGACAAGTGGCAGAAGAAAAGGCAACACGTGGCAACAAGGGAAGGTGACATGTGGCAGCAGGTGATGCACCTACTTAGGGTAAAGTAGGTGACCCACCTGCTTGGGGGTGGGTCCCACCTCGCCACATGGCAGCCTAGAGGGCATGGCATGGATTCGTGGCCCAATAGGGGCTGATACGTGTCACTCTTAGGGGGCTGACACGTGTCACCCTTAGGGGATGACATGTGTCACCTCCTAAGGAGGTATATATGTAGGTCTTGATGACTAACTTCTCATTTTCAGCATCTATACTTAGCCAAAAAAAGCTAGACAAAGCTAGAGAAAAAGAGAGACTAGTCACGGATGTGGCCAAGGAGAGGTAAGCCTCCGATTTTATTCCATGAATTAATTATTTAAGGTATAATATGGTGATATATCGGTTTTTAAAAGAGAAAAATTTCATTTTGGGGCAGCAAGGAAGAGATACAAACAGTTCAGTAATTTTCAGCATGTCAAAAGAATTTCCGAGAGAAGTTTTAGTAAGTTTTAGCGAGGTATGGCTTAGTTCTCTTCTCCCATATTTTGGTAAGGGTTTGTAAATATTAGGGAGGTATTAATAGTATAAAATTATGGCTTGGATCAGAACCAAATGGATAGCAAGCAGCCACGATGTTTTAATCACACTAGAGAAGTTTCGAGGCGCAATTTTGGCAAGTTTTGGCCAATTTCGGGTAAGGTAAGGTTTCTCCTTCTAATTTTAAGTTTATGGTGTTTTTATAGGGTATATTACATACCTTTTAGGCTGCTGTATGTTTATTAAAATCGTGAAAATTCTCAACGTTCAAAATATGCTAACTTGGAATCGTTATAGTTAAATTGTAGTCGAAATGAGGTGTTGTACATATGGGGACTGCTGCTGGTCGTGTGATGGTGTGTTAGGGTGATGTAATATGTGTTAAAAGAGGTGTGGGTGCTTCTGGTTGCAGCCACCTGACCCTCCATCTCGTGTAGTTAAGGGTTTTGTAAAACTGAAAATAGAAACCCTCTTTTGGAATGGTAGTTTCGAGCTAGTCGTTTGGAGTTTATGTTGTATATTGTTGATGTGAATTGCTTAAACACATGCTTCAGGTGATTTTTGTTGGTTGTCTATAGGTATTAGGAGTGTAATTAGAAATTCGTATAGGGCACATCATAGGGGAGATGCTGCCCGATTTTCATTAACTCTTTAACTAGTTAAGGAACTAGTCGAGAAGGCAAGTGAGGAGATGAGTTCTATAAATACTCGTGTGTAACCTAAGGTGATGGAAAGCCAAGGGTTGTTAATATTTGTATTATGTCCATGTTAAATAGGTTTGGAGGATGATGACGTGAACGTGATTAAGAGAAGTCTGTAAAAGGTATGTAAAGCCTATTCTTTCTTTTCTTTTGGGAATGTCTTAGATTTAAGTGACAAATGATATGTGTATGAAGCCTGGGGTAATTCTATTCATGAAATCTGAACATGATTCATGATTCATAATTCGTGTCCACTTCTGAATGTTAAGACTCTTAAAGTAGTTAAGCTCACATTCCTCAAGTCTTCTATATGTTGGAAAGTAGTGTATGTCAAGCCTATCCTTTCCTTTATTTTGACACGTCTTCAAGTTAAGTAATGAATGATATGAGCTTGAGGTTAAATCTACTCATAAATGCCAAACTTAATTCACGAACCTTATTTACTTCTTAATAAAAGCACTCCTATAGTAATCGAACTAGGGCTTCTCAAGCCTTCCATATGTTAGAAAGGGATGAGTATGTGAAGCTACCCTTTCTTCTCTTTTGGCATGACTTAGATGTAAGTATTATGATAAGGGCCTTAAAGTAGTTAAACTACGACCCTTGAGCCTACTATAGGTTGAATAGTGTTGGGATGTGTAAGCTCCTATACCTAGGGGCTCTTGAATATGATTTATGGTGATATCTAAGGGATGTTTGATATGTTACAGATTTTTACGTGCACGTATATGCATTATGATATATATGGATCGGGCCGAATGTACCTCAGCATATTTTTCTATATAAGGATCGGACCGTACATTCTATGGCATATTGTGTTGTTTATAGATTGGGCCATCATACCTCGGCATTGTTACACGATATACGGATCGGGCTGTCATTTCTCGGCATTATTATATGATATACGGATCGGGCCATCGTTCTTTGATATTATTATAAAATACATGGATCAGGCCGTCGTTCCTCGGCGTGTACTTTATATATACATGGATTAGGTTGTACGTTCCACAACGCTAATGGTATATATGTTCTTATGATGAAAAAATGATGTAGTTATTATACAAGTCCTCAAATAGGCCAAATACAGTACGTGATGATAGCATGTATGCCTTTATTTTATAAGATGCAGGTACGGTAGATGGCTAAATGTTATACTTGCCCCCTGCATCCCTATTTCAACTGTTGTCTCAATTATGATGTTTTATGCTTTATATACACAATACATATATTGTACTGACCCCCCTTTTCTCGGGGGGCTGTGTTTCATGCCCACAGGTACAGATGTTTATTTCAGGGATCCGTCAGCTTAGGATTTCCACTCAGCTATGTCGGAAGTGCTCCACTATTTTGGAGCCTAGCTTTTGGTGCTGACCTTCTAGTGTATATATTTTTTTATTCAGGGGTACGGTGGGGGCCCTGTCCCGCCATATGGTACTGTTAATATTCTTAGAGGTCTGTAGACATGTGTATGGGTTATACATGTAAGTTCTGTTTAGTTATTTCTACATGATGTATTGTAAATATTAAGATACTATGGTAGCATTGTTGGCTTGCACGCCCTTTCATGATAGGATACAAATAAAAGAGGCTACAGGTCTATCAAAATGTTATGCCCCACTGGGGTTCTTATGTATAGTTCTTATATTGATTGTTACAACTCATAGATACGTATACGGGGGTCCAGGTCAGACCCAGTCGCGGCCTACGGGGTTGGGTCGTGACACCATGGTAGTGGGTGTGGTGAGGAGGCTACCTAAGGGTCTGAGGAGGTTGTCCACCATGGAGGCCACCACGGCTCGTGGTGCTTAGTATGGCACGTGCTACCTCTCGTGGACCCTACCCCTAATCGACTTAAATTCTGAGGTTCCACCATGATGGGTAGTACGGCCCATACTCCTATTCATGGGACATGAACTGAGCTCGTAGAGAGGAATCGTTTGGTGCAAAAGATGATATTTTCTCCGAAACTTCTTTTGAACCTTCTTTTTCGACTTTCTGACTTTCGGGAGCTTACATAGATGCACTAGATAGAGGAAGACATCAATTAAACCAACACCATAAATGCTTTCGATTGGACCCTTGGAAATCGTTCGGGGTCCGACAAAAAATAAATTAGATGTTCTGCTACATTAAATTTGTCATTCCAAACTCTATGGAATTGTCAAATTTCCAAAAAATGGTCATTATGATGAAATTACCCTCACGGGCCCCTCTTAGGCCTAAAACTCAACTTTTAGCCTATCTTTCCAAAATAAAAACTAAGGTCCCGTGCTTTAAATCAACACTCAACAAGATCAAACATGACATTTCAGAACCAACGAAACTAACAGAATTCCCATCCGACACTTGAATCTCAATATATTGACAAAAGTCAACACTATTAATAAAACTTCCCATGCAAGGCCTCAAATCATCAAAATCTCACCCGATCGCATCAGAAACCATGCCAACCATTCCTATATCACAAATAAAGTATGAAAACACTACGGGAAGGGTAAAATAGTCATCTTTTATTAAAAAGTGATTCCTCAAGATTTGGACATTACAGCGTATACCTTCACCTATTGAGTCCTAAAGAAATCCTAAATTTGTAAGTTTATGAATTCCCCTAAATTTAGGGTTTCTATGATTTTCACGAGTTGTCATTGTAAATCAATTTCTCTTCATGATTAACCTTCAACTGCATGATTGCAAGTATAGTTCCATGTTTTTATTGATAATTTCATGAACATATAGTATTCAAGTATTTCATGATCAAGAATTAGGTAATTTCAGAAGCATGTTGTCATGACCCAACCCCATAGGCCGCGACTGGGATCTGACCCAGACCCCCATATACATAACTATCAAATATAAGGGTTGTACACAAGAACCCATCAAATATAAGGAATGCAAACAAGAACCTCGGTGGGTGATTATATTTTCATATACATGTAGCCTCTTTTATTTGCGTCATATTAGGAAAGGGCACGCAAGCCAACAAGGCTGCCATAATATACTAACATTTACAATATGTCGTATAAGCCCAGCTGCAATGACCTAGTAACAAACCCACATACATATGTCTATAGACCTTTAAGAATATCAATGGTAACACATGGAGGGACAGGGCCCCCGTCGTACCCCTGAATAGACAAGTACGTACAAGTATAGTTCAGTGACAAAAGCTCGACTCTAACACAATAGAGCTCTTCCCAAGCTTGCTGGGTGGAGTCCTAAGCTGGTAGATATCCAACACTTGTGTCTGTACCTGCGGGCAAGAAATGCAGCCCTCCGAAGAAAAGGGGGGTCAATACAACATATGTACTGAGTATATAAAGCATAACATAGTATAAATGAGAGCACATCTACGATAAAGCTTAGGAGATAAGTATGTTATTTAAGAAACCATTGTACCTGTACTTGGGGAATCATCAAAGTATGCATGCTCATATCGTACAATATAGCCGACCCTTTCAGGAACTCGGTGAATCATATATCTATAGGACCATCACAGGGCCCGATGCCATCATCACCTTATCACACCACATCATCATATATATACATACGTACCCGGCCCCTAGTGAGGGACTCGGTGAGTCAATGCAGTAAACTGTGCATGATTACATACCCGGCTCGGAACTCAGTGAAAGAAGTGTTACAGTATTCACGAGTGGAGTAGTGAGTAACTATATGCAATTTAAATCATTATTAGAGACTCGACAGTATAAGAAGACTAAGCTATCGTCTGAGGACTAGAGTAGTAGTGTAGTCATCTCAAGTGCCCTTTAACTATAATTAAGGGCTATGTCAATTAGAATCTCAGGGACCCTAGCCATGTATTAAAGTAAGGCCAGACGCCTAAGTACTCAGGAGCACGTGTTTTCATACAGTCCTTAAGACTAGGAGCCCGTATACTCATTATTTCCTTAGCATATAGAAGGTTCAAGGAAAGTAGTTCAACTATTATAAAAGTTTGATATCCAGAAGTGAATAAGAGACACTTAGGAATGGAATCACCTCAGCAATCATATCATCTTTTACTTATATCTAGGACATGCCAAAGAAGAGAAAGGATAGGCTTTACATACTCTACTTTTCATCATGTAGAAGACTTACAAGGCAATAACTCAACTATTGCAGGAGTTCTAACATCACAAAGTGGATAAGATTTATGAATCATACTCAGGGTTCTATGATGCAATTATCCCCACATTTCATATACAAACCACTTAAGACTAAGACATGAAAAAAGAAAAGAAAGATAGCTTTACATACCTCTTATCGATTGCTTTTAACTGGCTTATCTCGTCGTCCTCTAAACCTATTTAACACAAAGGTAATACTAATATTAATAACCTTTAACTTTCCAACTTCTAAATCCACAACAAAGCATAGGAATCAATTCCTTATTCGCCTTTCTCGACTAGTCTCGACTAGTCTATAAGTTAGTTAAGAAGTTAACAGAATTCGGGCAGCATCTCCTCTATAATTCGCCCTATACGAACTTCCAATTAACCTCCAAACCTTAGCATTCATATTAACCACAACAACCAGTAGCCAATACACAATTACATCACTTTAACATTACACAAAACAAGTCCCAAAGAGCCCGCTCAAACTACGACTCCAAAATACGGTTTTCAATTTTTATTTTGTAAAATCTCAACCACATGAAATGGGACATGATGTGGATGAAACCAGAAGAACTTATACCTATATTTAGACATGTTTCCATCCCTGCAATACTACAAAATAACTCCCAATACAACACCACAAAAACAACGGCACTAGCCAAATTTTAACCCGTTAGAATATCGTCAAAACAACCCATATACGGCCTGCAACATCCTTCAACCGTAACATACATATTTTCACATCTCCAACTCATATTTACACATCCATAATATGATTAAACATTTACCAAAATGTGGAAGAAGAGAATCAAGCCATACCTTGCCAAAAATCAACTTCAAAAGCTCCTTAACATGCTGAAAGTTTACGGGCTGTTCGCGTCACTTCTTTGATGCCCCAAATAGTTTTTTATGTTGTTAAACACCATTATTTAACCTTAGAATATATTAAATAATTAATTCATAGAGTAAAATTGAGGCTTACCTTGGCAGCCATGCTTGGCCATAGCTCTCCCTCTCTAGTTCTAGGCTTTTCTCTATTTTTTTCCAAGCTTAAAGATGAAGAATAAAAATATTCAGCAACTTACATGTATATATACCATTTTTAAGAGGATGACATGTGGCATCCCCTTAGGGGTAACACGTGGAAGCCCCCTAGGGCACCACCTCAGCCCATGCGGCCACTCACATACTATCAGGTAGAAATAGGGTCCACCCCAAGAAGGTGAGTCACCTACTTGGTCCAAGTAGGTGCATTACCTACTTTCTTCAAAGTAGGTACTACACCTCCTTCCGCCTCTTCCGTGGGTTCATAATTTAATTTTACTTTAAGAACCTATGTAATCCTTGCTACTTAAGCTCGACGTGTACTCAAGTAGCTCTAGTGTGTAAGACATACAAGTTGGTAGCTTACGCTAGTAAGTCGAGTCCTACGACTTGTTATTTGGACTTCAACCCCTTTCAAATCCTTATAACCCTATTTCCAACCTTCACACTTATAGCGCATCACATCCTCCCTTCCTTAGAGTTATTTGATAAAATTATAGATAATCTGGGTCACGTGGCAATTGTTAAGAAGTTTAAGAAAGCTTTTCGACGTACAAAAGTACGGAGCATAACACATGTCTCAGATTATCATGATTTAGATTTTTTCACATAAAGTATCTTTTAGTATATGATCAGTTATCATAATTTATGAGCTACTCAGTATTTATTAGATTATCAACATGATTTAGTATTATCCAATTATTATTATTTCCATATAATGGCATGTTTCCATGGGAGTAGTATTTAGCACCGAGCAAATTTAGGGATGAAGGTTTTCGGTCAGTGTCAGTAGACCTTTAGTAGCAATCTCTAAGTCTCAGAACTAGAGACTGAGATATGTCTGAGATAGACATTAGGTTCTTAGATTCAGCTCCTTTAGTTTGGCAAGTATTTGACACCCTCTTTTTGGTAAGGGGGCAGTACACTGAACTCCATGTAGTAGCTCACATGGTTTATGTTAGTTTTAGTATCTTCCATAGTCATGCTTTTCAGATTTTGCATGATCAAGTATTTCAGTTCAGTTTATTCAGTTTTCATGTTATTTACTTAATCATTGCACCAACATATTTTACATATTTAGCATGTTCAGATATCATATTTATTTATGTATATTCCTAATGCTTAGTACATATAAAGTACTGACCATATGTTTTTTGCCTATATTGTGTTACAATATAAGTTATGATACTCCATATCTCGCCGGCGGTTAGTAAAGATCCAGTTGGTGAGTCATCATATTCCGTAAACGATTCTATATTTTGAATTCACTATTTTTATTTCAGTTTCATACATTTGGAGTGAGCTAGGCGTTTGTCCTAGCAACTCATATTAGTAAAGGCTTTCAAACAGTTAGATACAATATCAGCTTTTGGGCATTTATTACATATTTGTTTATTCAATGTGTGGGCTTATAAAGATATTTCGGTTTTAGCTTCCATGTTTATATTCAAGTTTCTATTTCTCATATATCTTAGTGTCATTCCATGTCAAAAGGTTAGCTTGGAATCACTTGTGGCTCTAAGCACCGTATCGCAACTAGGGGTGGTCTCGAATCATAAATCATTTAGCAAATCAGTCCTTGGAGAAAAGGGATTTAAAGTATCATAACTTTCAGAAAAAAAACATTACAGCTAGAAGATTAATTAATAGATATAAATCAAAATGTCCACATCAGAGTCATGCCAAATAAATGATGATTCAGCATAATAATCTTACATACAATAATCAATACAGAAATGGAAAAGAGAACTATAGTAGCATCTAAGGAAGAATACTTTTAACAGTAACGACTTGCTAGGTTGTTTTGAGAGCTAGAATTTCTTTTTCCATAAAAGACTCTTCCCATAAATTTTAAATGAGAATTTTGAACTATTAGCTTAATTACGATTATTTAATTAGTAAGTAATTTTATATAAGTAATTTAGTTGAAGGTTGATGGGTTAAATCCATATATATTTAAGGGAAAACTACATAAATTAGATCTATTAGGCAAAGTATTTACCCAAATTGGACCCAACCCTAAATTATTTAGCCGAGTTGGACCCACGATCCAAACTATTTACCCGTCTGCCCCCTTATTCTATTCACTGACCATTGGTTCTTCATTCTTGATACCATCAGAATATATATATATACTCTTATGGTATCTATATATGTACTCTGACAATATCTATATACTTTGATGGTATCAGTAATTGAATAGTCCTTTCACTGAAACACTGTCTGTTATATATATACTCTAATGGTATCAAGGAGTAATTGAGCAGTGTTCTCTACTTCTCTTTGATACCATCAGAGTATTTAATACCATCAGAGTATATATATACTTTGATGGTACCAAGCAGTAAACGTGAATTATAAGTTAAAAATGAAAAAGGTACGAAAGTAATGGGGTAGCTACTTGTAAATAATTACCTTTTTAGGGTACAAGAGTTCTTTTCCCTATATTTTAAGTTAATACCCTATGTCACTTCAGATTATATTTCTTTTGAGAAAAAAAATAATCTCCTGAGGTGGACATCACAACTTTGGCACAACATTCGGAATGACAGCTGCTTGTATTAGGTTAGAGTTACCCATGCTTTAATCTATGCATTTTTGTATATTAACAAAAGTCACACTATTGCTATTATTAAAATTGGTAGTGGTGGAAAGGTATTGAATATTTGCAAAAAAAAGATTGGGATGTTGCAACTGCAACGTAATTCTTATCCTGGTGGATCAATTTATGGACATATGATTAATAGTTAATAATGAGTAATCATGAGAGAATAATGGGATAATGATGAGGTGATGATTGGAGGAGGATAGATTAGAATAAACCAATTTGTAATTAGGTTAATGTGCTGTGAATTGTTTTCGTGGTAGACATTATTAGTCTGTGTAAGTAATTGACTTCAATTTGGGATATTTTTTTTGATGATCACACTATAAATCAAGTTTTGACATATTAATATGAGTTATTAATTATTAGGTGTATTATATTATATGAATATCATTAGATATATGTTATTTCGAGAAATTGAGACTTAATCCTAGTCTTAAAATTTAGGAAATATGACAGTTGACATATTAATTGCATCAAGATTAGGAACTTGATCATAACAATTTATGGGTAATTAAGTATATATTATTTTATTTTATTTCACAAATTCTAATTTTGTCCTTATGGGCCTATATTCAACTTGTGAGTGATTTTTCGGTCTAGGCTAGAAGTATAACAATATGGATGTCTACAGACTCATTTACTTATCAATAACGCATATTTGATAGATTGAGAATATTCTAAAGCTTTACAAAATGAAAAGGAAAAATCTCAAGGAATCGTGACACGTGTTCGACATTCAAGGTATATTAAGACTTTCGAAACTTCGTTAAGGGGCACTTTTCTAATTGAAGATTAAAAATGGAACAGATTATGGGCAAGAGAGAAATATGGAGGCCTTGTACCAATGGTATGACATGCATTGGTATGAGTACCGGTGTTATAAAAGGAAAAGTTTATTACTATGAAATGAAAGATTGTAGTCCGAATATACCAAAGCACGTGGACATTAGTTGATGTATTATTGACTTTGTTTCTTTTATATGGTTGTGTCTCCTTATTGACTCTTATATTTAGATAGTTGAGATGATTATATGTCATACTGACATTTAATTTATTGAGATGCACCATCATCCCCTATTTTTTTAATATTATATTATGCACATATATTGACATGCGATTGAGTATGACTAAGGGTCCGACACATGGAGATCGTCCGTGTTGAGAATATTTTATAATTATGAGTTAGGAACATAGAGATTGTCTATTCTGGGGATGTTTGATTTATGATAGTGAATTAAGATCTCCCAAAAAGGCATGTGAATGTAATACCTCAAAAGTTGAAAAGTGGAAAACGGAGGTTAAAAGGAAATTTCTCAAAATTACAGCTTTTTGGATTTTATAAGTAGGCTTGATTGTCCGCGAAGCACATCACGGGACATGAAATGCATTATGGAGTTGAGCTGGAAAAAGGGGAAATAGCGGGAAAGGTTCATGAGAGGGTTTATGGCTCATGATGAGCATCACGAATCGTAGACTTGCCCATGAATTTGACCCCTCAGACCCCCCCCCCCAAATTTGTTAGGTTCTATGAATCTCTTTGATGGGCCATTGAAGGTTACACGGACCATAGTGAGGTCCTGTAGGAGAGACAGATGGACCCAAAGGAAAGGGCCCCTTCACGACAGGGTCCATAACCTGTGGAGCTCTTAATGGGTTGTGGTGGGACTCGTATAGGTCCACTCTTTAAGCCCAGTCCCAACCCTCCAATTCACGATCATTACCACGGACCATGGTGACTTTGATGGTCCGTGGTGACCTTCCATCCAGGTGAACCATCCAGTTATTTTAAAGAGGTATTTTGGTCTTTTTTCTATTAGTACATTAATGTATTTGGACAGTTTTTGGATATAAATTCTATTATATTAACTACCCCAAACCCTCATAAAATCCCTCATTCACTCCCTAACATCTTAATTACAAATCATCTCTCTAGAATTTTTTCTCAAAAGTTTCTTTTTCCTAAGCAAGATTTCAAGGGTTTCAAGTTCAAGTCTCAAATTCAAGTTCATGTAGGGCTTTAATTGTCTAAGGAATGTGGTAATTCATCCATGAATTTCCAAGGGTTTTCTCTTAAATTCTTCTTTTATGATTATCTTCTAGCCCTATTTTTTTTATAGAATTGCATTGGGTCATCTCAGTTATGGTTTACATCATTATTATTGATCTAATTATGCACAATTCAAGTTAGATTGCATGATTTCAAGTTGATTTTATAAACCCATGCCATATATTATTTTCAAGTATGATTTTAAGGAATTATGATCATGATGAAGGATTTTTATGAATGATTTATGAATGATTATCATGGACTTATGAGTGTCTCATGAAAGCAATGAATGATGCTGAATTATGATATCAATGATGTTTTAAGAAATTTGAAAGTTGTGAAGGGTTTACCTCACACATTCATGTTAAAGATGATGAAAGGTTTTCTCACCTAATCACGGATTTATAAGGATTGAAATATTTTCGCATTCTTGTATGAATCAATCATGTTAATGAACTACTCTTATAATTATTTTTATGATGTTGTATTGGTGTCTATTATTACCATTCCTAATGATGTTATGACTTTGATTTATGATTTTTGTTGGTATATTGACTAAGCACTTAAAGGACTTTAAGTTGGGGTTCAGTTCGAAAGCTCAAGCAGTGACCCAAGGGAATTCTAGTAGAAATATTTAGTCCCTAACTACATTGACCGCGTAGGTTTGCCTTTATGGTCTAGCTAGTGGATTCACAAATAGCTCAAGTTTAAAATATTCTCACGAAGGCTACCTTGGCAAATAGCTTCTCTCTTTTCGATGCAGGAGTTTCATTGAATTCCATATTATAGCTCACATGATTTTATATGTCGGTCAAAGGTCCTGTCTCACACAAAGGTTTATGATATGATTTATGTTCACTTGATGTTTATGATGCATTGACCATAAGATTATGATATTAAAATATTTTCAAGTTTTACTCATGTTTTCAAGATACTGGCCATGCATCCCATGCATATTGATTATGTGCTATTATTATTATCCATGCACGTTTCTCATATACTTAGTGCATCATATTTACTAATGCATACTTTTGCCTATATTATATTATAATGTAGGGTCCAACGATCATTACGCACCTCCTACTCGTGGCTAGAGTTTGAGTATTAGCTCCATTGTTAGTGAGTCCTTATGTTTTGAGGATGTGACAGTTTATATCTTCTTTATATTCCTATAAGTTTTACTTCTATATTTTAGGTGAGCTAGGAGCTTTTCTTATGCCTCCATCTATACTATTAGAGGCATGTTAGATGTTCATGGAGTCTATGTTGTCTTTTCTTTTGAGTTGAGATTGCTTTCTCTTTTATCGAGATATTCATGTTGAGACTATTATTCCGTGCTGATAATGTTCTTGTTATGTTTTAATTACCTTATGTATGATCATGCATGATATACTAAGAGGCTTGGTTGGAGTCCTTCAAGATTTTAATCACCATATCACGTCTAGGGCCTAGCTTGGATCGTGATAGTGAAGATTGTCTATGTTAGTATATGAACTCGTGAGTCCCACATGGGTAACAAACTCTTAAAGAATTTCTGGAAGTATTGTGTATATACAGTTGAGAGATTACTTCACATTTGAGGCATATTATCTTATGGTGTTGCATTGCATCTCATCATGTCCTTCAATCTTATTTGATTATTTTCTTTATTAGTGTTTGGACACTACATGATATTTGATTATTCCTACTTTGGAGAAACTTGACTGATAAGTATAATGCAAACTTGAAAAATTAGAGAATAATTTCTTATTTACTCTTATCAATATTTCTTCATTATCGGATAATAAGACATACTAAGTACACGTGGTTCCATACTCATACTACACTTATTGCACTCTTTATAGAGAAGATTCAATTTCGAATATGAATGCATCTCGTGGAGCTTTCTGAGTCTGAGCTTGAGTTATCTTGGAGTTGTGGTGAGCTTCTTGGTTGTTTAGTGACCTACACCTCCCTTTATATCTTATTTATTCTATTGCTATAGTATTTTGATAGGATATTTCTTATGTCTAGACTTGTCATTTTAGTTTCAGACTTGTATCGTATCTTAGAAGCTCTTGTGCTTATAACAAATCTTGAGGTGGTACTTTAATTTTTTTGCATCATTCTTTTGAAAGACTTATGTTTGTAACAACTTATTTCCATCGTTATGGATGAGCCAATGGAGAAATAAATCAAGCTAGAAAACTTTGGTAGTGACTTAGAAATATGGAGCCTAGGCAAGACTGGATGAAATCTGAGTAGGGTGAGATCTAGGGTAATTCGAGAATGTATGGGGAATTGAATTATTACTTTGATCATTTGAGTTGATAGCCAAGATGATACAGAGCTTGTATGGCTTTACAAAATCGTATTTAGGCAAGTAAAATTTCTGAAATTAAACTTGACGTGAAGTATTGATTTTAGAACGTCATGGGTTGAGGGTGTATTGTAAAATAGGATCTTTGGACTCAAAAACTGACTTTCTATCTCTATGCATCGCGCTAGAGCGGAATTATTCTCGCCAGGGTGGGGCCACTGTAGCGGGATATTTGCGAATTAAAAAGGGGAAAACTTCCAAAATTGTTTTTCATTATCCCACTTCGTTCTTAAAAGACCAAAAGCGACCTAGGGAGAATTTTTGTAGTTTTCCACCAAATTTCTTGCTAAAGGTAAGTTAATCGCTCCCTTAACTCGTATTTTGACTGTTAGTACCTGAATCCATGAGGGATAACTTAGGAGAGGGTTCTTGACATAAATTTAATAGTGGGAAATAGCCCTAGATGGGTGATAGGATCATGAAAGTGGCCAAGTTTAGGATTTTGGATATAATTCAAGAATTATGGGCCATTATTTGTTGATTTCTTGTAATTGTTGTTGTTTTTCGACCAAGAACAAGCCGAGAGACTTCAAAAAGAAAAAGCTCCAGCTTTTTAGAGTTTCCAAAACTTGGTTTTGAGGTAGGCAATGGTTTTGTCTTTCTATATGTGTCATATATGCTCGTTAACTGCTTTATTTGTATGCATATATGTATGTGAAGTGGGAAGGATGAAACGAACCACATGAAATGATTGTTTAATGTCAATGGTATGCAATGAAATTATTCTTAGTATTTATGAGTGTTAAGACTATACATTGTAATGGTGATTTTGTGTTGTGTTTGATTGGATCGGGTGTCACGTTCTGACACATAATTAGATTAGGTATCACATTTCAATATGTAATTGAATAGGGTGTCATATTCCGACATAATATTGGATATAGTGTCACGTTCCGACACACTAATAGTTAAAGTGTAGGTTTCATGCGCGAACCATTCTGATTGTGTATTTAAATTAAGACTATTAACCTGTGTATATGTATATGTATTGTTTATGATATGATAAGTGGTATTTTATATATGTGTGTTTACTCTGTGGTAGCTACTTGTTCATATCTCACTTACTAGAATAGTCGTGTGATCGTACCAGTACACTGTTGTTTTATGTACTGATATTGCACTTGCTCTTTCTTTGTTGAGTGCAAGGCATCTTCAGGCGACTGTTGAGAGACCTTGCATAGATGAACATTGAGAGTAGAATTCAAGGATGAGTCAGTTCTTTTAGTCTACCATGAGTTCTTCTTTGTCTTGGTGCCTTCTTTTCGAACTTGGATTTTCTAGACACTTTTATTTTTATGACTTTTTGGGGTTCCATCCCCTTTCTTAGGCTTGTGATTTATTAAGTGTTTTGGTACAATGACTTTCAGATTCTAGGGGTAAATTTTGGCATATTTTCGTTGAATGGTTTAACTTTCTGAGTTATGGAAACTCAATCATACTTTCATTATTTAAAACTTCTTCCGCATGTTTAAATTATTTTGTTTCGTCAAGTATGATTAGTTTTGGATGTAGTATCGGTTCTCCTATCAGAGGGTTAGTATGGGTGCCAATCACGGTGAGTTAGGGTCGTGACAAAGTTGGTATCAGAGCCCTAGGTTCGTTGATCTCATTATACTAAAATAAGTTTAGTATAGTCCTGTGGAATGGTACAGAGACGTCTGTACTTTTCTTTGAGAGACTTTATGACATTAGAAAAAATTATCTATCTTCTTTCCTTCATGCTATAACCTGATTCCAATTGGTATCTAGTAATCAAAATTCGTATCTAACCTCTTTCACTCTCTTGTCTATAAATGGTTAACACTCGCTATAATAGTGTCTGGCCCGTAGCTCCCATTGAGCCATAAGTAGAGACTGTTATTAGAGGATGCAACCGAGGTAGGGGCAGGAGAAGAGGATGCAACAGAGGTCGAGAAAGGGTAGCACCTACCAGGGGTGAAGCTCTAGTTGAGGCTAAACAAAGAAAAGAGGCCCCTATGTCACCCTAAGATGAGGTGGAATAAAATGTGGAGGTTGAGGTAGACGGAGATGTTGAATAGGTGGAGGACACCAAGCTAGGGTTGCAGGTTGTAACATCCCCTAAAAACGTTGTATACGATATTTCAATTCTCGCCTAAACATGATACAGCCTCTGTATTTTAGGCATAACTTTTCATAGGAATATCTACATTGGGTGATTCAAATTTCTAAGTAACCACAAGATCATTACCTACAACTTTTGAGATACCATATTTTAAGTTTCAGAGGTTAAGTAGGTCAAATAAATTAATTTTTGTAAGGTAGGATGTAGTGATGGAAAGGAGTAATTGTAGAAGAAAAGTCATATCTCACTATAGGTTTATCCAAATTAGTTGATTCTTGAACTATATGAAACTAGACTTCCATATCTACAATTCTTATGAAGACACCAAATCCTAATAAGGAACTTATCTTATTCAAACGCAGCTCCGAAAAAGAGTATTCTGTTAAAAAGAACTCATCTCACCTACCATGGAAAGATCTAGATACATTTGACATCACTCATGACATAAATTGTCCTTCATTTAACATCATCCATGACATCAATATATTCTATTAAATTTTCAGATTTTTCTTTATAATTATTTTATTTATTGTTAGGTCCCTCTTTCCCACCTATAAATATCCACCTTATTTCCTCATTTTATTCATCAAGCTTTCTCAAGCAAATCTTTTCTCTATACACTTCTTTACTCATTCCCAAATATAGTTTTAGCTCTTAGTAGTGAAGAAATACTATTCTGGTGATTCATATACTCCAAATAGTACACAAAACGTTCCGGCGAGGAAAAAAGCTAGGACTCAAGAGTATTCATTAAGTCTTTCGGTTCCGACTAAAGCTTCGGATTCCAGGTATGTAAGGCTTCAATGAGAGTATTCCTTTCACTCTCATGTCTAAATTATTTTGATTATATGATAAATTATGTTTATTTTCTTTAAGCTTTACTCTAAGTTATGTGGGTGTTTATCCATGGGTTCTTCCACCCATGTAGTCCAAAAACTCTTTCAATTAAGTCTCTTGGTTTCAAGTAATATTTTCTTATGGGAAATTCTTATTTTTACTTAATAGTATGAATCATGGTTAAACTAATGATTATTGGTCTATTTTGATGCAACATAATTTCATATGTATGAATTGATGGTTTGCAAGTAATTTCTCTATTTATATATTTAAAGGTTCTTGAAATTCATGGTGGGTTGTTTAAAGCATGATATTTAATTAATGGATTTCAAAGTATTTATGCATATTATTTACATACATGTTTGCAAGTTTAAATGATTTGAACCCACCTAGTTTTACTATATCTTCAAAAACGTTTGACTTGAAAGCCTTGACTCCAAATGAATGTTTATGAAAACAATATCTATGATCAAAAGGGAGTCTTATGAAATGAAAGAATGATGAAATGATATGAATAATGGATTCTTTATGCAATAAGGACAATTCTTGCATATTTGAATTACCAAATGTTTTAATGAGCTATTCTACCGAATATGATGTTTGAATTCTCAAGTTATATGCTATGAATATTTTGAAGTATTAAACTATTCCATGGGATTGACTTAGCACCGAATGAGGCATTGAGGTGGAATTCGGTAAGGGAATCCTAGTAGCAACCCCTTGTCTCATTAACTATGTGCCAACATAGGAGCCCTTGTAGGCTTAGGCTAATGGATCCATAAATAGCCCTTAAAGTTAAAGTTAAAGAAGTAAATAAAGTTGACGGAGTTCTACCTGGTAAGTAGTCTCCCCGGCCAACGTAGGGGGTTATGTTGGATTCCATGTAATAGCTCGCATGGTCTTAAATGTCGGTTATGGTTATTTTCAAACAAAATGAATATTTTAAAGGATATCCATATGATTTATTATGCATGTATTACATCATGTTCCATATTACATAAATGTTATAATGTTTCCTCAATGTTCATGCATCCTTACATACTTAGTACATTCAAAGTACTAACGCATACTCTTTTGCCTACATGATATCACCATGTAGGGATCGGTGCTCCTCCTCGTTCTCCTTCACGTGGCTAGTTGAGACTTCGTTTGAAGACTACTTTTGGTGAGTTTCTATGTTCCGGGAACAATACTCCTTTATATTTCTAGCTTATGATATGTTGAGATATTTTACTATGGTATTTTTTCTATTATGATTAAGGGTGAGCTAGGGACTTGTCTTAGCCCCGTTAAATCTAATAGTTAGAAGTATTATTGTACATATGTAAGTTGAATATTTACTATTATGATTTCCGCTTCTTCATTTATCGTCATTACCTATGAAAGGCTAAAAGAATGCTAAGAGGCTTGTTTGAGGTACTTTCGGGTTCCTCATTCGCCATGTCACGTCTAGGCCCTAGGCTTGGGTCGTGACATAGGTCCTCCCCCAATGGACCAGATTTTAGCTTAGCAAATCATGACCTTTTTGAGTGGATTGTCCGACATAGGAGCCATTCCCACAATGCCCATAGCACAAGCTCCAATTGCTCACCCATTTGCTACTATAGTTTCTCAGACAGATAGAGTGTTGGGCACTGATGCCTTCTTCCATCCACTTATGGGCCCAGTGATGACCGTCATTGAGTATGATATGTTGACTAAGTTCCTAAAACTTAAGCCTCCAGATTTTCATAGTTCTGGGAGTGAGGATGCTTATGAGTTCATTCTTGATTGTTATGAGAGGCTGCACACGTTGGGCATAGTCCACCAGCACGGAGTTGAGTTTGTGACCTTCTAGCTGCAAGGTGAAGCTAAGCAATGGTGGAGGGCCTATGTGGAGTGTCGCTCGCTAGTTTTCCCCATTCACTTGGGTTCAGTTCCATGCTTTATTCCTAGAAAAGTATGTACCCTGGACCTTAAGGGATCGTAATAAGGATGAGTTCATGGCCTTATATCAATGTGGTATGACTGTGGCTGCTTATAAGGCTAAGTTCCACACACTGTCAAGGTATACTACTCAACTGGTGACTATAGAGAAGGAGATGATACGGTTGTTTGTGAAGGGATTGAATCCTGAGTTGCATATATTGTCTGTCCATATGACCTTTTCAGGCTAAAACCTTTAATAAAGTGACAAATTTCATGAAAAAGGTAGAAGGAGTATGACGGGATGGGCATGCTAAGGCTTTGTCTAAGAAGCCTAAATATACATGTAACTTTCATGGATCTTAATATAGAGGATCAGGCAGGCCGATAATTGCAGCTCGGCCAATTAGTCAACCATGCCTACTTCTACGAGTAGTTTCTCATGTACTCCACAACAAAATCTTGCTAGGAGGGCCAGGGAGCTTCATTCATGCTAGGCAGCAGGCCCATCCTTTAGGCGCTGCTGTTTTAATTATGCAGAGCTAGGACATATGAGAAGAGATTATCCTGCCCTCACGGGACTGATTTCATACCGCAGTAGATCAGAGCAGTAGTGCCGACTGGAGGAGGTATTAATGGCAGAAAATGTCCACAAGGGGGGCGAAGAGGAAATCAAAGAAGCCTTGGAGGCCGAGGTAATGGTAATGCAAGTCGAAGAGCAGTGCAGCGAGGTATAAAGGTGGTCTGTTAGGATGATAGGCCTTAGTTTTATGCCTTTTAGGGCAAGACCAAGGCTGAGGCATCTGATGCAGTGATCACATATATTATTCTTGTCTGTGACCAGATGGTTACTATAGTGATCACATCTGATGCAGACCCATCCAAGATTATACAGTTTGCCTTGGGTTTTGATGCAATTTGTGATATGCTTGATGCCTCCATCCATGTTTCTACCCCGTTGGAGAGTCTGTTATAGTCACCCATCTCTATCGTTCTTGTCTTGTTATGTTTATGGGTTTCTAGAATTGGGCTGACTTGGTAATCTTGGATATGATTGATTTTGACGTGATCTTATGCATGACTTGGTTGTCCCTCTATTATGTTGTGCTTAACAATAATGTTAAGACTGTGACTCTAGAGATCTCGGGTAGGAAAAGGTTAAAGTGGGAAAGGGTGTACAAGCCCAAGCCAGCTAAGATCTTATCCTTTCTCCGGGCTAGAAAAATGGTGGGGCAGGGTTGTTTGACATATTTAGCTCATATTCGGGATGTTGAGGTAGATAATGATTTTTTCTTTCCATATATTGTCATATGTTCTCATTAACTACTTCATTTGTATGCATATATGTATGTGAAGTGGGAAGGATGAAATGAACTACATGAAATAATTGTTTAATGTCAATGGCATGCAATGAACCTGTTCTTAGTATTTATGACTGTTAAGACTATACATTGTAATGGTGATTATGTTATTTTGATTGGACAGGGTGTCACGTTCCTACACATAATTAGATTGAGTGCCACGTTTGACCTTATATTCCGACACAACATTGGATCAGGTGTCATGTTCCGACATGCTAATGGTTGAAATGTAGGTTCCATAAGCGAACCATTCGTGACTGTGTATTGAAATTGAGACTTTTAACCTGTGTATAGGTATATGTACTGTTTATAATATGATAAGTGATATTCTATATATGTGTGTTTACTGAGTGGTAGCTATGTGTTCATATCTCATCTACTGGAATAGTCGTGTGATCCTATCAGTAAACCACTATTTTATGTACTAATACTGCACTTGCTTTTTCTTTGTTGAGTACATGACATTTTTAGGTGGGTGTTGAGATACCTTGCGTAGACGACCGTTGAATGGTAGAATTCATGGGTTAGCCAGTTATTTCAGGCTACCATGAGTTCTTCTTTGTCTTGGTCCCTCCTTTTTGGACCCTGATTGCTAGACACTTCTATTTTAATGACTTTTCGGGGTTGCATCCCCTTTTTAGACTTGTGATTTATTAAGAATTTTGTACAATGACTTGCAGATTCTAGGGGTAAATTTCCACATGTTTTGGTTGAATGGTTTAACTTTATAATTTATGGGAACTCAATCCTTATTTCATTATTTAAAACTGCTTCCGCATCTTTAAATGTTTTTGTTTTGTTAAGTATGTTGAGTTTTGGGTGTAGTATCAGTTCTTCCATCGGAGGGTTAGCATGGGTGTCAATCACGGCGGATCAGGGTTGTCACAGTGTTCCAAATAATTTTCTTGTCAGTTATCTGTCATTCATATATTAAATTGAATAGGTAAAATTAGTGGGTTGACTTACCTATCGGTTGGAAAAATAGGTGCCATCACGATTATTTTTGGATCATGACATTAACATAACAACAAAGAGCATTAACCAAAATAGTTAGAATACAAAGACAATACTAATACTCAACTAAAGTTCCTATTATGCAGAAAAATAAAATATTTCTACATGAAAAGTAAGTGCATTACAAGAATTTTTCATTAGGAGAAAACCAAGTCCGACAAAAAGATATAACATGCACACTCACCGAAAACCTAAAGGAAGAAGGATATTAAAGGACAACTCCAACTAGATAAATAATAGTGGCTCTACAAAAATCATCAGTAAATCAGATGGAAAGAAAACAAAAAAGGATTCTTATTTAAGTATCCAAAAGATGAAAAAATAAAGATAAAAAGGAAGAAAGGACCACACCATGCAGATTTAGAAGCTGTTATGATGATAACTCTACAAAAAAACAAAAAAGGGCTAGAATACAACAATGATGAAGTATAGCAACATACCTGGACAAAGAGCTTGTGCGAAAAAGACAACAGATTTAGAAACAACATTGTTCAAATGAAATATGTTTTAACATAGATGGTAACTTAGTTACCTTTTCTGTTTTTAGACTTGTGTCAGATTGTGTGTTGGCCCGATCTTTATTTTTTATTGCTTTAGTTATTGAATATTCATTATGTTATTTCATTAATTAAAAAAGTCTTAAAAGGCTAAACAAAATTTTGTTAAAAAGGCTAAATAATTAGATAATCTCTTAAACTTGGCACAATTCGTAAGTTACACTTTAGTTAGCTAATGGCCAAATACACTTTAACTTGATAAAATATATTTTGTAAACACATGAATTAATAAAATCAAGAGCGTGAAACTCAAATATTGATGATGTGTCAATAGACAAATTAAATAAGACACATGTCAAAAGATAACACGTGTCTTTAAGAAAACACATAAATAAATAAATAAACTTTTACTCCCTTCTTAGCCCCACTCTACATTGACCCCAGTCACACCAAATTTGGTTGACACTATTCCCCAACACCAAGTTTCTTTTTGATTATTTTATTATTACTTATATATATATATTGAAAATATAAATAACATAATATAATATAATATTAAAGAGAAAAAAGGTATAAAGAGATATTCCTTTTTAATGTAAAATTTAGTATAGTGCATTGAAGTTGGTTTACACTAAAATGATGTTAATATTATTTTAGTGTAAAATTTGGTGTTATGAATTGAAAATGTCCTTAGTTTTTATTTTGCTTACTCTTGCAAATTTTTCCAACCTTATTTGGATCATAAAACTTATTGGTGTTTGGTGAAATTTTAGAAAAATTTAGATCCAATATGTTTTTCACACTTCGAAACAATCACCATTATCAGGCGCTCCAAAAATTGTAACAACATGTGGTATGTAGGTAGAATTTGTATGTTTAAAGAATAAACATTTATAAAGCTAAAGTATTTAGAGAAAACTACACAAAATAGACCAATTGTGAAATTATTTACCCAAATTTGATCCAACCCAAACTATTTACCTTAATAGACTCGTGACCCAAACTATTTACCCTCTTATTCTACTTTTTTCCTTTTAATTTCGCGCATGACTTCATACTAACGTCAGTATCACTGCTCCTCTTTGATACCATCAGAGTATATTATACTCTGATGGTATCAAGCAATTTATCAAACAGTTTCTTTTTAATACCATCAGAGTTTAATATATTCTCATGGTATCAAGAAGGAAAAGACAGTGCTTCAGCGAAATTGCTTGATACAATCAGACTATAATATACTCTCATAGTATCAAGAAGGAAAAAACAGTGTTTCAGCGAAACTGCTTGATACAATCAGAGTATATTGTATACTCTCATGGCATCAAATGCGCGAGATAATTAAAAATAAGGGGTATGAAAGTAATGGGGTATCCAATGATAAATAGTTTCTTTTTTGGGGGGCATAACAATAATTATCCCAAATATTTATTTGGTCACTAATTAAATTAAAGGGAAAATGCGCAAATTTTTCTCTAAACTTATTTTGAAAAGTCAGTTACACGCTTAAACTTTCATGACGATCCATTACACATTCTTACTACTTAAAAGTCAATTTAATACCACCCTGAGACATGTAAGACCACTCTCACAGTACGTGGTGTATTACACTTGCTGTCACATCAACGCTATGTGAAAAATTATAATTTTTATATCCTTTTTGTTTCTTTTTTATTAATTAATTTTTTTTAACTATATTTTATACTAATTAATTTCTAATTAATTATTAAAATTTTCTAATAATTATATCTTCTTCATACCAAAATTGCAAAGAAGAAACTTTCGGCAACGGACGCCAAGAAGACTGCCCGAAATCCAGAGTTGATTCGTGTAGTGGAAAATTTTCCCGTTCCAAGATATACCACAAGAAGAGTCTTTGGGCTATCAAGAAGAATAACGACACTTTACCTGTTCACTCAAAAAAGCCCATTGTAGCTCCATCATCTCATGAAACCCCCAAAATTCTAACCCAACGATGACGTGAAGAAACCCCCTGATAACCAACACAAATCAAAATCCACAAAGCTTAGGTCAAGTAACACCTATGCTGGGAGGTTTAAAAGTAAAATAGTTATGTTTTTTCTTTGCAATTCGTTAATGCTTTTCTACTTGTTTGTTTTATTTCAGAATTGAATCAATAAGATAATGTTTTGATAGAAATTGAACATACTATAATAACTATTTGTTTTGGTGCCTCTTGTTTTCTATTTAAGCTTAATGGGTGTGAAGAAGAGACGTGGGTAGGGTGTAAGGAGAATTTTGATTTTTTTAATTTTTATAATTATCTGACACGCATATTTTTATTTTTTATTTTAAAATTATTTTTCCCCATTAATTTTAGGATAAATAAATTTACTTTTAAATAGTAAAAATATATAATAAATTATCATAATAATTTAAGTCCATAACTAATTTTTTAGAACAAATTTAAGGGAATGTATGCCTTTTCCTTAAAATATTTATCTTACAAACTGCACCAGTCTAACAGGCTTGCCAGCAAAAGAACAAACAAAACTTTACGCTACTCATCACACATCAAGTTTGTATTTAGGGCAAACCTTGGAGCGTTTCCGCCCAAGGACAGTGTAACGCACTCAATAACCAGCTAAACAGATTCGTTCAGCGTTTCCTGTAGAATCTTCAATGTCAGCTTCCATCCAATTGGACGAAGAGATTGAAGGAGACCAAATTGGCTCCAAAAATTATCGTTTTTCCAAAATCGGAACACCGGTCCCTATAAAATCCGGCGAAGATTCTTCGTTTGATCTCGAAAATGAATGTCCTCTGCAACCTTTAGTTGTCTCTGAACGCTTTCGCCTTCTCTTCGCTGCTCACTCCAATGGTCAGTAGCTATTGTCTTTTCACATGCCTTTTCTTTGTAACTTGATGTTCGGCACCTTGAGTATTCCGGAGAATACTAAAGAGCTGAGAAGAATTAGTCATCAGTTTTGTTGAATTTTGTTTATTTGGCAGGGTTTTGTGTTGCGAGAACAAAGGAGGTTATGTCATCTGCGGAGGAGATTAAAGAGAAAGGTAGTGGTCCATCTATACAGGAATTGAGCGTTGTGGATGTTACTATTGGAAAAGTCTCGCTACTTGCATTGTCTGGTGATGACTCCTTGCTTGCCGCTTGTGTTGGCAATACAATCCATTTCTTCCCTGTTAGAGCCCTTCTTTACAAGGTATTTTAATTTGCATTGAAACTATAACTTTCCATGGAACACATGGTCTTGCAACATCAAAACTTTGTGTTTGACTACAATCTGCCGGCCTTGCCTAATTATGTATGGCATTCCTAGCTAAATGCCGCTAGGTATTTGGTCAGTGTATTCCAATATGTGTTTCTTGGCTGCAATTAATTTGAATTCATTTTAGTTTCAAGTTAAAAAGGCATTGATGTATAAATATCAGCTCTATGCGTCACTATCAATTTAGCAGTAATGAAAATTTAATGCCCTTCATTCTTGTTTGTATTGCTAATTAATAGGACCAAACACCAGCCTTTTCTCATTCTCTCAACGATTCAAGTATCATCAAGGATATGCAATGGGCTAAAAAGGCAGAAAAGGTTTATGTTGTTCTCTCAAGTGATGGGAAGTTGTATAGCGGGATTGGTCAAAGTCCCATTAAAGAAGTTATGGACGATGCTGATGCTGGTATGTTTCCTTTATCCCTATTCCTCTTGATTATATTGAGGGCCTTGCTATCTGTGTTGTGTGGTATCTTTTGCTTAGCTTTTTCCATAAAAGGTTCAGGAACTGTCAAGGTCTCTAGTAAATTGAAATAATACTATTTGAGTAAGTTTCCAATTTAGAAATTTCTTAGAATTGATTTAGCAAAAAAAAAAAAAATTTTCTTAGAATTGATTAAACTTTTTTGATCCAAAGTATTCACGCGGGCTTCTGATCTCGATGAAGGCATAAAGCTACTCAGCATCTATGAGTATTTTATTTGCAAAATTTACACCAATTGTTGCGTTGGTTGATAGTATACGGAAGCACGTATGAGTGTGTTCCCCTTAGTTCTATGAGTATACTGAAGCACATTAGAGTATGTTCCCCTTAGCTATGTAGGGATTGAGGAGCTATGAACTCCCTGAAAACATTTACATCATTTATAGACTTCAATTATTCCAAGAACCTTAAGTTTGTAAGCAGAACTTGACTGATTTGATCCCTCTTTACTAGATCAAATATTAATGGGTTGGGTGTTTTGCTCTTGTCAGATGCTTCTTCTACTTTTTCCCTGCTGCGGCTTGATCATTCTGGACTTAGGGCCAAGCATTACGAGATCAGGACATGTTCATTTTTTTAACACGACATAGAACTTTTCGTTGTACTTCTCTTCCCTAACTTGTCCCTCTTTCTTTCGATACCTTACCAAGTCCTTGTGAATAAATTTGATGAGAAAAATTTCACATATATTCATCTGGTTTTAGGAAGCCTCCACAAATGTCTTTATGGCCTTTGACTGGATTCAACCATAAATGGAGAGGAAAACCCGATAGTTAAGCCATATGCATTGTTTGAGTTCCTTATAATGACATGCAATTAACAGTAATCACCAATCTAGAAAAAGTTCTAGACACTTCCGATATCATTTTAGACATTTTTTTGCTTCAGCTCTATATTGAAGCTCAAATGGGAAATACATAGTTCATATTTGTCATCTTAGTAGGTGTAGGGTTGCTTATTGAATAGATCGGGCGGATAATTATGCTCAACGGTTTGACTTATTGGATATCGGCTTTTATAAATATTTATCTGCTAGCCAACCAATAAGCTATCAGTTGGTTTGGTATCAAATTAGTAATTAACGGGGGGTTATCGGGAGGTGTATTGGCTCAATCGTTTTGATGCTCCCTTCTTTCACTTTCACTCACCAATATACTGATATTCCATCAAATAATATAATTTTTCTAGCCTTACTTAAGCCGGTAATTCTATAATTGTAAATTACAGTGAGAAATATATGAAAATCTAAATTTTGGGGTGCATGCTATTTAACAAATATAATTATCCAATAAGAAAGTTGAGTAATCCACCCCCGCATCAGTAAACTGTTAACTATAAAAATTTACTTCGTTCACCAACCATTAATTGATAATCCAATATTTATATGCCAATAAGCCAATAAGCCAATTTTGCGGTTGGTTTCTTGATTACGGTTCGATTTTGAACAACCTAGGTGTTTGGACATAAGATTTGAGATCCTAATTTCAAGTTTTGATTTGAAATCAACGTTTGTTTACGAAATCTGCATAAAATTTGAACTTCAATTTCAAGTTGTGGTTTCAAATCCCAAATTCTCCAAAAAGTAGGATTTCAAATTTTAAATTGTTATTTCAATTATTTTTAAATCTAAAACTTGAACTATAAGTTTATATTTTGTAAAAAAGATCCATCATTTTAAAGTTTGCAAAAAAAACAAAAACTAATGCTTGACATGGACCAAAACAGAGTATTTGGAGTGCAAATTCAGTGGTGTGGTAGATGAAGCAGAGGCAGAAGTGAGACTTGCCACACAACCTATTTTTACAAGAGATAGTTTTAAGTATCTTGGGTCCGTAAGGATAGTGGGGACATCGATAGTGATGTCACACATCGCATTGGGGTGGCTTGGATGATATGGAGGCATGCGTCTAGAGTCTTGTACTATAAGAAGGTACCGCCCAAACTTAAAGGAAATTTTACATAGTGGTGGTTAGACCGTCCCTATTGTATGGAGTGGAGTACTGGCCAGTCAAGAGCTCTCATGTTCAAAAGATGCATGTTACGGAGATGAGGATGCTGAGATAGATGTGTGGTTATACTAAGAGCGATAGGATTAGGAATGAGGTTATTTGGGAGAAGGTAAGAGTGGTCCTTGTGGCAGATAAGATGAGGGAAGCAAGACTGAGATGGTTTGGACATGTGCGAAGGAGGTGCATTGACGCCCCAGTGAGGAGGTGCTAGAGGATGGTTGTATGGGGGAATCAGAGGGATAGAGGTAGGCCGAAGAAGTATTGGAGAGAGGTGATTAGACAAGATTTAGCGCAACTCTATATTACCGAGGACTTGACCCTAGATAGGAAGGAGTGGAGGACGCGTATTAGGATAGAAGGTTAGTAGGGGGAGGGATTAATTGAGGATCAGCATATTGTGTTGTGTATCGTGTCTCTATTATCGTACTGTTTTGCTGTTAGTGTTGTTTCTCCATTATAGACTTTCATATTCATTGCTATGTTGTCTTTATTGTTTCTTAATCTTTTACTTGGGTTTGAGGCACTTGGGCTGAGGGTCTTTCGGAAACAGCCTCTCGACCTCCTCGAGGTAGTGGTAAGGTGTGCGTACACTCTACCCTCCCCAAACCCACTTTAATGAACACTCTAATGAACCTTTCGTATATGCTGAAACATTGTAGTGTGTTGTACTCATATAGTTGATTGTGTTTTATCCATGAATGCATATTGTCATTCTTATGAAGTGCTAAAATGAGGATTTACGTATCAAGAGCATATTGTAGTTGTCAACCTTTGGTTTACTAACAAAATATCTTCTTCTTTCCGTTAGATCTCACTTTACTATGTCTTCTAGGTTCAATGAGTTCTCTGGCCTAAAAATAAGTTTCTTTTTTGTTTTTAACTCTAGTTGATTCAGTTGGTTTGCACTTCATGTCCCCACATCACTAGGTTTAGTTATCTTGTTGTAATTAAAATTCGTAACAGTGAAACTGTTTGATGATGGTCAGAAACTCTAGAGAGATTACTTCCTTTTCTCGGTAAATTATTTTCATAGGCGAAACAGATATATGACCCATAGATAGACAACTCCTAAAATGGCCAACTTTTCATTTTGACAGTGCCACTGAGATTATACACCTAAATCATGTCCAAAATGTGCCTGTTTAATGCCACATTGACAGCCATCCAAAAACCAAAGTGCATGTAATTTACACACAAATGACTTGACAAAGTGACGAATGAAATGAAGACATGATGACATTCGGGCCCGAAATAATTTTAAAAAAAATGGATTTTGAGGGAAAAAAAAGAAAATCTGTTTTTAATCTCCTCCATTCCATTTGTCTTCTCCGCCCGCCCTAATGGTTCCATCATCTCCACCGCACCCCACTCCACCTATTCTGGTCTTCTTTAAATGGAAGAGGCATCAATAGATTCTCAATGTTGGCTATAGATGGATTATATTGATTCCTTACTCTCCGGTCTAACCTTTTCGCTCTTCGACACACACCTCTTTATGATCTGCTCATGTCATCTAAATTTATGTCCATTAGAAAAGAATACTTCTTAACTCCTTTACCTGCAAACATGACTCTTTTATTGAGTCAAAGCACGTAATTTTTATTGATTAGTGACAATGAGATTCAATTTAGATTTTTTATTTTATTTTACCGTGTTGAAGAATTATGTAATTAGCTTGATCACACATTGACTAAGATTGAAGTGTCCAATAGGTAAATGCCTTAGTTGAGGTGTCTAAATGAAAAGTGGTGGCGACTTTAAGCGACCGTGTATGTGTTTGGCCCTTTTTATACTCCTTTGTCCCTATATATGTTCCATATATTCTTTTTTAGTTTGTCCCGAAAAAATGTTGTACTTTCTTATTTGGAAATAATTTAACTTTGAATTTCTCATTTTACCATCAATAAGATGATTATAGGCACACAAATGTCTATGACTTCATTTAAACACTAGTTTCATAAATCATTCTTTCGCTCTTGAACTTTGTACCCAGTCAGATACTGCCACATAAGTTGTGACGGGGAGGGAGCATCCTTTTTTTTTTTATGAAGCAGTAGCTTCTTTCACCTTTCTCTGTAGCTGTCAGACAGTATAGAGAAAGAATTATGAAGTGATTGATGGGTGTTTTTCTTTTTTCCTTTTAGGAGGCAGGGAATATGCTTGATAAGCTATAATTCTAAACTTTCAACAACTTCATGATTTTATTTACCAGTTAAATCTATTGAATTCTATGTGTGTTGAGCTTGTACTTATTTAGCTTCATTATGTTGTGTAGTTGGGTGGAGTCCGGATGGTGAGTTTATTGCCATAACAAGGAAGAATTTGGTTAACATTCTATCATCAAAGTTTGAAGAAAAGTTCAACATATCACTATCATTTAAGTCGCTGCTTGATGATTCTAATGTCAAATACATCATCAAAGGTATATTAGATTTTTATGCTTTTTTTTTGAAACTGCTAATGTGTATTCATCAGCATTAAGGGTAAGCTGGCCACATCCAAACGTGTGATTACATAGATAGCTAATTACAAAAAGCCTAGGAAATCCACTATCTGTATTTCATCTAACTATACATTGCTCTTTACACCGAAAACATAAAGTAGAGATACATTTTCCTTTGATCTTCTGAATGGAGTTTGATCTGTCTTTGAAGATTCTATCATTCCTCTCCTTCCATATAGTCCACCATATGCAAGCTGGGACAGTTTTCCACCATCTCTTTTGGCTTTTGCTCCCTCCCCTTCAACTCAATAGATGAGCTGTGCGCTCTGGCATTGTCCAGCTTTCCCCAGCCAAGGTGATGAATAAGGACCAGACCTCGGAGGTTACCTTGTAGTGGAGGAAAAGGTGGCTGTTTGTTTCAATAGTCTCCATACAAAGAGGGCATATGGAAGCTAAGTGAAATTTTCTTTTTTGTAAAGCTTCATGGGTAAGACATGCCTTCCTTACTACCAACCAGAAGAAACATTTCACCTTATTAGGCGCCATACTTCTCCAAATAGCTTTCCAGGGACCTTTGCCTCTTCCTGTCAGCTCTGAAAGGCCCCTCCTGTAGACTCTGTTGACTGAGAATTTGCCACGCCCATGCTTGGTATAACATCTCCTAGAGCCTCGCCTTTCTAACACTGTTTAAACTGACTAGATTTTCAAAATGGTTTAAAAGCTCCTGCTTCTTAGGTTTTAAATATAGTTCAAAATTGCATCTAATGAGTAGTTTTATTTTTCTTGGTTGTTTCTAATGAATTTCTGCCGATTCAGCATCAGTTAGTCAACTTTTCGTATCCATTAACCTATATTTAGATGTATTATACTTCAACTGACTGTCGTTTGAATTAGTGGATGCTGTCAGATGGATTCGTCCTGATTGTATTATAATTGGATGTCTTCAAGTTAATGATGACGATGAGGAGGAGGAAAATTATGTGGTGCAAGTCATCACAAGTGAGAACGGAACAATAACTAACGTAAGTGGATAATTTGAATTGCAGAGAATCTAATTGGTGTTACTGTTGTATTTCATTGTTCATATTTTGATGTATGTTCTTTAGTAGAAGAGTTTGTTATAGTATGTGTCTGACTTGGGGTATATTTTTAGAAATCCAAGGTGAGAGATTTGTCTAAATATATCATTTATGTAATCGGCTAGATGAGTACCTATAGGAAAAAGTAATTGGCTAGATGAGCTTTTTCCTATGAGGCCTGTTATAATGTCAACTTGGGGTGATACAGTGAAGTAGGCCTTCATGCAGTGTGTTTGCTGTTGTGGCTTCAGAGAGCTGAGCAAAGATGTCTTTTAGAGTAGGGCTTGTCCCATTTTATGCTCAACACTTGGGTTCTATTTTTCTTTATGCGTTTGATGTTGTTATTATATTTATTCTTTATCCGTATGCTGATGGAGTTTTATATAGTAAAATTGGGTAGTAATATCAGGTTAAAAAATTCTAATAGAGTCAAAAAAGATCTGATTTCTTCCCATTTGTCCAAGCCTTGTAGACAGAGTTACCCAGTATCTGCTCTGTTGGGAAGTAGTAGGTACCCTGTGAAATTAGTTGAGGTGCAAACTAGCTGGCTTAGACACCATGGTAATAAAAAAGGGGCAGTAATTCCATGACTAATTTGCTTTTGATATTGTACTTGTCCTCCTCTATCAATCCACAACACTTCATTTTATATTAAATTGAGCAATTTGAAGAGAATTGTGAGCATTACAGAGCTTTCCAAATTTTTCTGAAGATATCTAGGTTATACGTTATGTTAATTTTCAAACATGAAATAGCCTTTTCTATACTAAACATTAGTTGTCCTAGAAAATCTTGGCACAGCTGCAGCCTTTTCCTGGCATGATTTCAAGTTCAGATATGTCCATTGGTAGATGCTCTTTGGAATGGAAAGGTTACAACCATGTTGGACCATGCTCACCTAAACTCTAGTTTATGATCATTCATCATGAGTTTCCTTGTTTGTTGTATTGCCCATCTATACTGAGACGGTGCTTAAAAACAAAAAGGTTCTCAACCAAACTATTTGACTAATGAAGCAATTACAAAGATATATAGGAAGCTAAAGCAGGATTCCAAACACCCCTCTACTTAAAGAAGATACATAAGAAATAGAACACACAAAGCTCTTAGTTCTTTAGAAGAGCAAGAGAGTTCACATACAGACACAATGGGGATGGATCTGCAGCATCTTAGGTTCGAAGATCAGATACTAGGTGATGACCTTGACAATGGAGACCATGTGATGTTGATGCTCTCCACCCTCAAGTGCTACTGTAGTTGATGGAAAATAACCCAGAGAGAGTTTTTTTTTTGAAAGCAGTAACTTTGTATTATATCAGGGATCAAAACAGTACTTGGGTAGTACCCCAGAGAGAGTTAATAAATTAGATTTGTTTCCTTAAGGCAAAAACACATATCTCGATCTGGTAACAATTTTTCTGGGGGTGTATTTTAGTGTTGAGATTTGTTTACTTTAGGCTTTCACTGAATTGTTAGAATGATTTCTTATGCTTGTACCACAGGCAATTTAGTACATGCTTACTTGTTTCTTCCTTTTTTGGTTAAGTTATTTTTACCCTTTGCAGCCTTCAGCTAAGCCAGTTGTAAGGTCCTTCATGGATGTATTTCTTGACTTCCGTTATGATGCAGTTCCTTCATTTAGTGGACCTCATCTCTTCTCGAGCTATTTGGATCAACAGTACGTATCGTTACTTTTCCTTTATGATAGGTTTTCTGCATGTGGATTTAATTGAAGTGTCTTTCAAATTTTTAAAGAACTAAGTCCTATTACTTGATTTAGATGACCGTCTTTTGCACTATTTTATTTCACCAACATGTTCAGGAGATGTTACAAGAACTCTGCACAAATGAGCACTACGCAAGAATGTTAGAGTCTCTAAGAAACTGCTACAATCATCTACCATGTACTGCTCAAAATTATAGAACAGAACTCTTAATTCTCTCATTTGAACTGATATACCCACTGTCAGCTCAGAAAGGCTCTCCTATTTTGCTGTCTCAAAACTGCATGAGGAAAGATTCTGTCAACTTTCTTTTCCATGCTGTGGTTACTTTACCCACCCTTCTAGTTCATCACCATTCCACTTTCATGTTCCCCTATTCCACTACGTTTACTCCTTCATGCCAAATCTCCACAACCACTTCCCCAACGAGGAGGTGAACATTCTAGTATCACTGACATACTTGTCAATAGGGGCGGGCATTCGATACTTCGATTTTCGATTTTTTCGATTGTATATATCAAATACCAGACCGTCTTGTGTTTGGTCTGGTGCTTCAAGGGCATTTTCAGTTTGAGCCTGATGGTAAATAACCTTGCCATAAGATATTCACATATTGTTAAAATTCCCCTCCATGTAAATTTAAATCTTACACAATTATATAAAAAATCTCGTGTTGTGTTTTTTTAAGCATTTGCTCCACTGTAGGGCAGTCTAATTCATATTTTACTGTTTTAAACAAATTGAGGAGAAGAGAACTAGGTGGTCAATATAAATACACAAAACATCTTCTAGAATACACATTAGAGACTTTACATAGGCACAATATGTAACTAAACTAACAAAAAACCACACTAACTGTTGACTAACATTAAACTAGTCTTTCTAAACCAAGATGTCATATATGCATGAAAAGAGTTCATAATTTGTATTTACTGTAACAACAAACCAAGCTTTTAAGTTTTTCCTAAAAAGGGTGAAGAAGGCTCAGAAAATAGAAGAAAGATGCACTGAAGAAGAATTATGAACGCTCCAATCTAAGAAATCAGGAATTAGACTTGACGAGTTGAGGTTGGGTTTACCAGATATAGGACTCAAACTTATCTATATTATTAAGGAGGAACCTATCGGTAGCCCCCTTAAAGTTGGTGCTAACTTTTACTTAGACACCTCAAGTAGGCCTTGTCCATTTTAAATACTCGTAGTAGGGCCCTAGGCTGTGTCATTTTGACACTTTTTTGACAATCAACAAAAAAAAATTTGAGAGTGTAATACACTTTCTGATGACGTGACAGTGACAAGCAACTAATTAAATGATTACATGTGACATTGTCAGTAAAAGAAAAAAGAAAAAACTATTTTAATAAACAAAATAAAAATAATGTTATAAAATTAGTCCCCCCCCATACCTCTAAACTCTCTCTATCTCTTCTAGAAAAATTCATTTGACAAATAAGTACAAATCTTTAACATAAAAAATTGACAAATCATTGGATACAAAGAATTGGTGTTTTCATCTAATAATAAAAAAGATGTATTGGCTTAGAAATGGAATCTTGACAATATTTAAGTGTGAATTCACCATCTTTCTTTCCCTTTACATCTTTTTCCTCATTCCCACTTAAAAATTGTGTTTTTTTTACTAATCTATTTTCCCCCTGTTTTAGTGTTGTTTTGTGGGAAGAAAGGGGGGGGGGGGAGAGAGAGAGAAAGTATAAAATGTGGGTTTTGGTATCCATTTGTTCCGGCGAAAAAGGTGGAGGGCAGTGATGGTAGATCTGGAAAAACAAGAAAATGAAAAAGAAGACCAAAAAAAAAAGAACTTTGGCTTTAGAAAAGTTTTGAATCGAAAAATACGACCTCCATTGGAGGAGTTTAAGCTTGGGAAAATGGTGGGAGTTGGTGGCTTGAGAAATGGAGAAGAAGAGAAAAATAAAATAAAACTTTGCTAAATATAAGCCTCTCACGCGCCATTAATGAGTTATGACACTCACTATGTCATGTCAGCAGAAAGTGTCAAAATGACACAATGGGGCCCTACTACTGGTGTTTAAAATGGACAAGGTCTACTTGAAGTAATTAAGTTAAAGTTGGTACCAACTTTAAGGGGCTGCCGATGGGTTATCTCTCTATCTATCTAATTTGAATGTTAAATTACTATAATACCCCCAAATTAAAACACCCAATTTAGTATATCTTCTATATTTTATATTATATTTATATTTATATTATATTATATTCAAAGCAAACACCTTTTCACATTGAAGGGTTGTGACTTTTTCGAAGAGTCGTGACTTTTTCGAAGAGTCGTAATCTTTTTGAAGATTAGGACTTTTCTGAATGGTTGTGCCTTTTCTAATAAGGCACAATAAGCATTTGTTCACAGTACCCTTTTGTTGATTATAAGTAGAGGGGTTTTCTCACATTTTTGAACTATGATTTTTTTAAGTTTTCTATTCTTCTTAAAATACCCAATTTAGTATATCTTTAATATCTTATATTATATTTATTTACTTATGCATATTATATTATATTAAGAGCAAACACCTTTTCACATTAAAGGGTAGTGATTTTACGAAGGGTTATGACTAGCTTGTTCATACTATCCTTTGTTGGCTATAAATAGAGCGGTTCCCTCACATTTTAAAACTATGAATTTTCTAAGTTTTAGATTCTTTTTCTTCTTAAAACACTCAATTTAGTATATCTTCTATATTTTATATTATATTTATTTATTTATTATTATATTATATTCAAAGCAGACACTTTTTCATATTGAAGGGTTGTGACTTTTCCAAAGAGCAGTGACTTTTTCGATGAGTTGTGACTTTTCCGAAGGGTTGTGACCTTTCTAAAGAATTGTGACTTTTTTGATTAGGCACAATAAATACCTGTTCATATTACCCTTTGTTGGTTATAAATGAAGGGGTTTCCTCACATTTTTGAACCACGAATTTTCTAAATTCAGTGGAATTTGAATACCATTAACTTGAATATTAAATTACTATGATACCCCCAACTAAAAACACTCAATTTAGTATATCTTGTATATTTATTTATATTTTTTATATTATATTAAAAGTAGAAACTTTAACAATACAATAATAACTAAGCAATGATTTGTAGGGAAGAGAGGAGAAGGTATATCTAAGAGATTTTAAGACTGACTGTTTTATTTTTACATATCACAATAAATTTTAAAATGAGAAAAAAGCCAAAAAAAGAAGAAAAAAGAAAAATGTAATTAGAGGCCATAGAGAGGTGCCTCATCACCTTATTTATGTCTATCTTTATATTACAAATGGATATAAATATTTTTGGATATTGATTTCAAAACTTTCAGTATGCATGCGGTTAATAATTAATCATGAGAAAATTTACATCCATTATTCATAGGAACTTATACTTTATTATTTCATTTATAATCGTTCACTTAAATTTTTTGGATTAATAATATTGACATTATTTTAAAAAATAGTGTACTACATGGTTTGGCATTCACGTGCAACGCACGTGCGTCAGAACGAGTTAATCTAAAAGTGGAAAACCCTATATTAAAAAGTTGAAAGACCAAAATACCCTACTAAAATAAAATATAAGGCACACTTTGCATGACAAACTTTTAGAAGTCCTTTCTGGGCTTCTAAACCCCTTTCCGGTGGTCTTATACCATTAGGTACACTTCCTGTCACATTCCAAAATAACCCCTAGTCGTGACTGGCACCCACTAACACCACATGTCGGGCGGACCAAATATCCGATACACTTACCCAATTATCTAAGCACGAGAACATTACACGCAAGTCTAAACACATTAGTAATAATCGATAAAAGGAGAATAATTAATTCAACAATCACCAAATACCAATTCTCTATCCCAAATCCTATGATAGGACCATGAAACATCTAATAGAGTTACATGAGTTCTATTGTCGGGCATGCAAATCCCAAGAAAAAGAATATAAGGTATAAATAGATAGAGCTGAAACAGTAGCCTCCATGAGCAATGCGAAGGCTCACCTCAACAATAGAATCTATGCGAACAGATTCGTCAGCCACTAGTCTCACTCTCCGCAATAGTATCTGTATAGACTTGTAGGTAAGGAGTGATCTATATATAAAATATGATCTAGTAAGATCCTTTACCCGCTACTTTAATACCCCTGGAACAAGTGGTAGAAAATACAACTACACAACGAACACGAATGATATGCACAAGAATATTTTTCATAGTATAATGCTCAATAAGTCCAAACAAACATTCAAAAAGGACACTACATGTCTCTACTCAATCCACGCCCAACGCTTGTCATAAACAACAGTGAAGGAGGTCAGCCTAGCACCCCCGACAAGTCCACGACAGCATGTATAATGCCCTAAAGTATACCACGACAGCATGCACAAGGCCCCTAACATATTAAGGTAGTATAGGTATGCCCCTAACATATTACGACAACTTTGTATTGCCTTAGTAACTATGTCACGATAATGAAGAAAGATATCCAACGTCACACCACATATCACTTATAAAAAATATTCGGTATTCTTCACAAAATAGCATATCTATGGCTAAATACACATTTTCAAAGCAGGTTTGAAAATCAAGCACTAAAGCTTAAAGTCTCACTTACCTCGAATTCACAGTCCAAGCACCCCTTTCAATAAATCAAATCTATGCTCCCATACATTCAAATCACCTCAAACTACACCATAACGGATTTAAAATAGTCAAAACCCTTTAGCTGGACATCATCTAAATGTTCAGATCAAGTCAAAAAATCAGAATCTAACTTCTCACTAGCTAATCACATTAAGTACCGGTCACACAGCACCTTCAACAAATAGACTAAAAATCCTAATACATTAGATTTGCAGCAAACTGATTTGTCAAGCTAATCAAACCCATTACCCTATTATTAAATAATTCACTTTCCATCACCATTACTTTAATCATATAACCCCCCTCATTATTATCTAATCATCAAAAATGGAAGAGTAGAAGGAAAGTTCTTTTATTAATATTTTGTTTCCATAACAGGTTTCAAAATCACCTACTTAATTCCACTAACCCATCAATCATCTTGTCCTCCAATTCAATAGACTATCATTATAAGGTAGAGATTATAATTTCTTTCTGTAGCTTCCAAGCATCATATAAAATAAGTATATACCACTGTAAAGAAAAAGTGCCAATACCTGCAACTTATCACCCAAAATAGTGGTACAAAGATTCAGTTAATTCAGTCTATGAATTTCTCCCAAATTTCTTCGACGAGAGCTTGTTTTTCTTCCAAAAATAAAGGAATCCAAAATAAAATAAAATTATCTTCCCTAATATATTTTTACTCCAGCAGCCAAAAAACCACAGCAAGAAGAATGGCGCAGCTACCAGAATCAGAGAATGGGCTTGGCCCACTCCCTTTAATTCTCCTAATTTATTTATTATGATCACCTTGGGTTGAAATTACCAATTAACCCTCCATTAAAAGTTGGGTTATTACACTTCCTCTCTTTCTTTACTCTGGCAACTCTCATCAGATTTTAGACCTTTTCTTTTGAGCCAATGAGTAGTCGCCCACTGTGATTACTACTTCAATCCCCTTAAACTCCCTTTTGTCGATCTAGCAGCAGTATTGTGTACAACAGAGTTTACTTTAATGCTGGTTTCAGATCATTCGATTAAACACCATATAGAAGTCAGGTAATACCAGCTAGTTCGATTGGGTAGAAAGAAGTAGAAATAGGATGAGAAGGATAACTCTGAGCACGAAGGTGATGGAGTGGATATGTCATATTCTCAAGGAGACATCGAGTGACCATAAAAACTTTGTAAGAAGATTGAGGACTAAAGACCAAGTGGCTGAGTTTTACGGTACTAGAAAGTAGTAGTACAATGAACATGGTAGATATATGAGTATTTTGTCTCTAAAAGGGGAAGCCATAGAAGTTATTATTGTACCTGAACTAGCCATAAATGCAGGCCGGCGAGACCTAGCAGTTAAGATTGAGAGGTTCATTAATATCTCCCCCAACAAACTGTCAGACAACTCCCAAATATTATTAGTAAGGAAGTCCCGTATGCAAAGGTTGTTGAGGGCAGTAAATGGCAGCCACCAACTAAAGAGGGTACCCGTTGAAAAAGGCTTACTAGGATGGTGAGTCGGTTCATCCATGATCCCCAAGATCCTCATATGCAAGCTGTATTTGACATTTTGCTGTATCTGAAGTCGTTTCCAGGGAAATGTGTACTTTTCTCCCAACATGGTCACTTTTAAATGTAAGCCTTTATAGGTGTGGATTGGGATGGACCTCGAGATGACAAAAGATCTACATCCGGCTACTGTACAATTGTAGGAGGAAACCTGGTTACTTGGAGAAGCAAAAACCAAAGTGTAGTTGCTAGATCAAGTGCAGAGGCAGAATATAGAGCTATGGCCTAGGGTGTTTGTGAACTTGTGTGGTTACAAAAGCTACTAGAGGAATTGTGATTGTTTGAAAAAGGTGAACTTTTCTTGTATTGTGACAAGAATGTTGTAATCAGTATAACTCAAAATCCAATCCAACGTGACCGAACAAAGCATGTTGAAATTGATCGACACTTACTGAACAAAGCATGTTGAAATTGATCGACACTTCATCAAAGAAAAAGTTACGAGTGGTATCTTGAGTTTGGTCCATGTGTCATAAAAAAGCAACCAGCTGATTTGTTTACCAAAGGCCTCAACAAACAGACTTTTCATACACTGATTTGCAAGATGGGCACGTGCGACATCTTTGCACCAACTTGAGGGGGAGTGTTTGATTGATACTGATAGTTTAATTATAAGAGTAGAATGATATTATATTGAATGTAATAATTGATTATGTGATAGTCTTTTCTTATTTAGTGTTACCACTCATTGTATAAGTACCCATTCTCATGGGTTGTATATTCATCAAGAATTACAAAGAATACTCTTTCTTCTTCTTGAAATCTTCCGTAAGCATTTCACGGATCTTCGCTGACAAACTTTCAAAAACTCAATAGCAACCAATTTGTATGGATTGTAAGTCAACACAGGTTGTTTGAAACTAACTTTCACCGTCTTGATCTCAACTTGTTTGTATTTTTGTTTCTGGCATGAACTGTTATGTGAAGTGGATAGTTGGATGAAGCTTCCAGTCATGTTTAAGTATGAAGCATCTCGTCTTCTAAAGAGAGAAGCACAATGATGTGAAGAAGGTCAGGTATCCCGTGGAAATAGTTTAGGTGCCGAAAGCTGGTTTGGACACCACAGTTATTAAAAGAAATGATGTGAAGAGGGTGCAAAGTTACTTGGTAGCTGTTGCTGGTGGGAGGTTGCATTATCCCGTGGATTTAGTCAAGATGCGTGCAAGATGGTTTGGACACCTGGTTATTAAAAAAATGACGTAAAGAGGGTGATTGGATGAAGCTTTCGTTCAAGAATTTCTAATAATGAAACATCTCATCTTCTAACTGAGATATACAATCCTCTTGATATCAGCATGTGACGAGACTTTGAAGAGATGGATTCATCCTTCATATTGTTGACTGTACACTTGCTGCCAATAGTAATGGCACCTATAATACCCCATTCTTGTAGCTTTTCTTTTTCTCTGATAAGTATCTTCATGTTTCACTAGGATTAAAGTGTCTTGGAGCTCCAGTATCTGGAGAAATCAGTTAGAAGTTATAGAGGAAGCTCAATGCTTCGCATTACCATTCACATAGTGTTGATACTCAATAACCTCATCTGTTGTAAATGTTATCTTATAACTGAAATTTCACTTTCCAGTATTTTTTGTTGATCGCTGAGTAATGTATATCACTTTTCAATTTTCTTTTCAATTCACAATGTTTATACCAGTGTTATCAAAAGTGTGCTTAAGCCCTGAAGCGAGGCTCAAAACGTGTTGAGCGCTTCGCCTCTTTTAATGCGCGCTTCAGTGTCGTCATCAAGGTTCTAAGGCATACTTTCCTTGCCAATGAATCTCTTCTAAAAAGATGACACTAAACAATTAATATTTCACTTTATCGTAATTATTTTTCAATTTCTTTGTTCATATATTTGTCATTCATGTTTATAAATTATTAGTGTTGGACTAAACATTGGTATTTGAATTTTTTTCTCCCGTTGCGCCTTTTATTATTAAAGCCCACGCTTTATTTGCGCTTTGCATTTAAAGCCCCAACTGTCCTTAGAACTTTTTTGCGCTTTTTGCTTTTGTTAACACTGGTTTATACTCAATTATCTCATGTGTAATAAATGTTATCTTATACTTAAATTTCACTTTCCAGTAATTTTTTGTTGATTGCTGAGTAATGTAAATCACTTTTCAATTTTCTTTTCGACCTTTTGCAAAAAGGGATTCTTGATCAAGTCTTCTTTGCTATTCAATTACAGTCAGCTGGCATTTGTTGCTAATAGGAGGAATTTGGATCAGCACATTTTGCTGTTTGGATGGTCAGTTGGTGATGCTAAGAATGAAGCTGCAATTATTGAAATTTTGAATGATAATTGGTCTCCAAAGATTGAGGCTCAAGGTGATCTAAGCTTTCTTTCAGTTCCACATTATCTTTTTCTTGATCAAATAAATATATTCTCATTTATAAGCATGGCCAAACTGGCCGTATACATGGGATACACCAAAAGTCAAAGAATCTACAAACAGATATGATTCTCTACTTCTTCAAAAGCACTCCTATTTCTATTCCACCTTAAATGGTATAAGCCTGCTTTGTTACGGTTGGCACTTGGCACAATCCGTTTCCTCTGTCTGAATTACCCCTTTGAATCTTTCACACATTCTCGTTTTACAAAATATGAAATGATAGTCCTGAAGATGACAATTTATTTTGGGGAATGTTTTTGCAGGTATAACGCTAGTGAATGTCTAGTACAACTGGACAGCTATGTTAAGATGAAACTATATTTTGCTTTCTTCTTTCTTCCTTTCTCGTTTTTTTGGTTAAGAACATTTCATCTTGAGAAATATTTTATTTATTGCTCTCATTGGTTTGTACAGTATTTTTCTCCTTTTATCCAATTTTAGATCTTCTAAGTGATGTAAAATTGGCTTTGAAATAATGAATCGAAGTTTCTATAATCTCCTCATCTGAATGATGTAAACCTTTCTTTGGGATACATATGTCAAACCTTTCAACTTGAATGATTTATAACTTGCTTTCCTTGTGCATTGCAAGTTTACTTTCGTGTATTGGTACTACTTTTTATTTCAACAACCCTAAATGGTTTTGGATTTCTGGAAAAATTAGAAGACCAAGAAAAGATGTTCACCCACTGAGGCCAATAAAATCTTTTCAACAATATAAGATGATGATTTCTTTCTTTATCAAAATCAATCATGTTATATTGTTGAAAGGAGTTTATTGGCCTCTGTGGGTGAGTGATTTTTATTATAGTTGTTAGTGGAGGCTGCCGGATACGAATGCTCCTTTACGGACTTACTCTAGAAGAAAATCTAGACAAGCATGTGGAGATAATCTATCTTAGTTTCTTTGTTTTAAATAGAATAAAATATAAGTAGTAATTATTTATAGTAGTTATAAGAAGCAGTTATTACCAACAACAGTTATCTACAACAGTAACTGGTTCTATCTCTATCTGTTAGGAGTTATCTTTATGTTTAGTATAAATATGTGTAATTAGGAGAATTCTGAAAGAGAAAAAGTATTATCATTATCTTTGTATTTGGAGATTTGTCCACTCCATACAGACATCTTTATTGGTTAATGCAGTGTTTAAGATCCTTGCACTTTATTTAACCATTAAGCTTTCATTATCATCTCATTTTCATCCTAGTTTCTATCATTTTGGTATCAGAGCAGTAAGATCCGAAATGGTGGTATCTACACGTTCTTCTAATGAACCGCCACCACAACCAGTCACAAATCATCCTAGTGTGCCCTCTAATGACCAAATTGTCCAGCAATTAGCGTTTATAACATCACGTTTGGATGCATTGGATGCAGCCGTGAAGGCTCAATCTAGTGGTACTCAACTTGATGCTAATCCTGGTACATCTGCTAAAGGAAAGGGGCCAGAATGTACTAGAGGTCCTCGTGATACCAGGTGGTCTTCTTGGGTCGAGGATGCTGATGTTGATGTGGATATGCCTTGGTGGTTGAAGAATCCATCTCATAGACCACACACAAAGATGGAATTTCCTCGATTTGAAAGAGGAGATATGGTTGGATTTGGAAGGATGAAAAGTATTTTCGGTATTATCAAACTCCTGATGATCTAAAGGTAGATGTTGCAGCCATGTATTTGGAGGGAGATGCGCTTGATCTCTTTGCATGGATTAACAGTGAGCGCACACTATTGTATTGGGAGGACCTTGTTAAAGCTTTACAAGAGAACTATGGTCCTGCTGAATTTCAGAATCCAGATGAACATTTATGTAGCATTCGACAATTGGGCACAATACAAGAGTATTGCCAGGAATTTGCTAAACGATCAGCCCGAGTCAAGAATTGGCCAAAACATTGTCTATTGGGGGTGTTCCTTACTGGGCTTAAAGAAGAACTCAAATCAGATGTGAGAATTCATAAGCCTAGAACTGTTTATAAAGCCATGAGCCTTGCAATGGAATTTGAGCAAAAAGTGGGTTGCAATCGTGGGCATAAAGGGTCTCAATGGCCTAATTTGCCACGATCCAACACAACCCAAAGTGGTTCTGCACGCGAAGTTCCTTACCAATCAGTAGGCAACCAACTCGTATCACAAACCAATCCAAATTCTACACATGTCTCCTCGTCCTTCTCCGAATCGTGCTTGGGAAATAGAGAAGCAGAATCGCATAGCCAACGGACTCTGTTTTAGGTGTAATGAAAAATTTGCACCAGGTCACCGTTGCAAGACAGCATCTCACTCTTATGGAGACAAACAACAACATTGAAGGTGGTGAATTTGTGGAACAAGTGCCAAGTGACATTGTTGATGGGGATGCAAGCACGACTGACCTTGCTGAAATTTCATTTCACGCCTTTTTAGGTAACACAACAGGCACAACGATGAAACTTCAAGGGACCTTAAATGGACACAAGGTGCTGCTTCTGGTTGATAGTGGGTGATCCCACAATTTCATCTCTGAAAAAATTGTTGCTAGATCGGTAATGGAGATATCATACGTTGCTACGCCTGTGCCAAAATCTTCTTGTGAAATTCCCTGGATTAACTATTGATCAAGATTTTTATCCTTTCTCTGTTGGAGGAGCAAATTTGGTGCTTGGAATTAAGTGGCTTGCTTCTTTAAATACAGTCCAAGCTAATTGGAATGAGATGTTTTTGATTTTTAATTTTAATGGAAAGCGATATAAGCTTCAGGGGCTTCCACAAGAATCAAAAGCACCAGTTGCTTTCCAATATTTCTCCAAGGAGGCTGATACTTCAGGTAATTCTCTACCCATTGATATTCAAAGCTTGCTTCATAAGTTAGAATCAATTTTTGAAGAACCTAATGCCCTACCACCTTTTCATCAACACATCCACTCCATCCCTTTGATTCCTAACTCAAAACCACCCAACGTCCATCCCTACCGTTATCCTTACTTCCAAAAACAGAAATTGAAAAACAAGTGTATGAATTACTCCAAAAGGGTTTTATAAGGTCAAGTACCAGTCCATTTGCTAGCACTGTCCTTCTCGTCAAGAAAAAGGATAATACATGGCGTATGTGCATTGATTATAGAGGTCTCAACCAAATCACTATTCCAGATAAGTACCCAATTCCAAATATTGATGAGCTTCTTGATGAATTGCATGGAGCAACTATTTTTTCAAAGATTGATTTGCGTTCTGATTACCACCAGATACATGTCAATCTTGTAGACATTCATAAAACTGCTTTCCGTACTCACTCTGGTCATTATGAAATCACTGTTATGCCCTTTGGTCTCACTAATGCTCCTTCTACGTTCCAGTGTGCTATGAATGATTTGTTCTGACCACATCTGCGCAAATTCATTCTTGTATTCTTTGACGACATCTTGGTATACAGTCAGACCTTTGAGCAACATATCAGTCACTTGCAACTTGCTCTCCAATTCCTCAGAGATAATCGTTTCTATGCCAAAACTTCTAAATGCATATTCGGGCAAATCCACATTTCTTTTTTGGGTCACATGATTTCAAAAAATGGGGTTGGTGTTGATCAGGATAAAGTTCAAGCTGTCTTGGAGTGGCCAGTATCAATTAATGTGAAAGAGTTACGTGGATTTCTTGGGTTAACAAATTATTATCGCAGATTTGTGAAGGGTTATGGAATGATGGCTCTACCACTCGCTGAACTTACCCAGAAAAATGCTTTTCAATGGTCGAACTCGGCTGAGAATGCTTTCCAACTTCTAAAGCAAGCCTTAACAACTGTTCCGGTACTACAACCTCCAGATTTCACTCAACCATTTGTGGTGGAATGCGATGCCTCTTTAGAAGGAATAGGGGCTATTCTTCTTCAGCATGACCATCCTATTGCTTATTTTAGTAAGGGACTTTCTTTTTTCAGTCGTTTGAAGTCTACTTATGACTGTGAATTGCTTGTTCTGGTCCTAGCTTTGCAGAAATGGAAACACTACCTCCTGGGCCATCATTTTTATGTCCAAACAGATCATTGCCGCCTCAAGTATCTCTTGTCCCAGCGTATTACTTCTAATGAGCAACAAAGATTATTAATGAAATTGCTTCCCTTCGACTTCACAATTGTTTACAAAGCTGGGAAAGACAATTTGGGAGCTGATTCTCTTTCAAGGAGGCCATTAAATGCTGAATTTCTGGCTCTTGCTATTCCCGTACCAATGGACTTCTCGAATTGGCAAGATGCTCTCCAGGCGGATACATATACTCGTGAGATTATTCAAGCCATCCATCAAGACCCCTCCTTACAACCAAATTTTCACCTTGTGGATCAGAAACTTTATTTCAAGGAAAGGTTGGTTGTTCCGGATCAGTCTTCTCTTCGACAAAAGCTTCTCTCAGAATCCCACGACACACCTCTTCCGGACATGGAGGATATTTGAAAACATTGAAGCGCCTTTCCTCCAACTTTTTCTGGCCAAGGATGAAGCATGATGTTAAACTCTTTGTTCAAAAATGTTTGGTTTGTCCACAAGCCAAATACCAAACTCTAGCACCTGCTGCACTTCTACAACCCTTGACTATACCTGATAGAATATGGGAAGATGTCTCACTTGACTTCATTGTAGGACTTCCCAAATCTGGTGGTTTTGATACAATTTTGGTTGTCGTAGATCGTCTCAGCAAGTATTCTCATTTCATCCCACTTTCTCACCCATATGCCGCCAAGATTGTTGCTAATGTTTTTTGCAGAGAAGTTGTGGGTCTTCACGACATTCCTCGGTCAATCCTATCTGATCGGGATGTTATCTTTCTCAGTGCTTTCTGGCAGGAACTTTTTTGACTTAGCCAAACAAGGCTAAGGATGGGCAAATCTTACCATCCCCAATCTGATGGGCAAACAGAGGTGGTTAACAGATGCTTGGAATCATATTTACAATGCTTTGTTATGGAGCAGCCTCGTACATGGAGTCCGTATTTACCATGGGCAGAATTTTCTTTTAACACGGGCTTCCACTCATCCACAGAGACTACCCCATTCAAGGTTCTTTATGGTAGAGACCCTCCATCCATTTATCCTTATGTTCAAGGAGAAACACGCATTGCTGAACTTGAAGAACAACTTTTGAATCGTGATGCCATGCTGAAAATTCTGAAGGATAACCTTTTAAAAGCTCAAACTCGAATGAAGCAACAAGCTAATTCTTATCGTCGAGAAGTTACCTTTCAAGTTGGAGATTCTGTCTTTCTACGTGTTCTACCTTACTGTCAACGTTCTTTGGCTCATCACAGGTGCGCAAAATTGTCACCTCGATTTTTTGGACCATATAAAATTGTACGATGTGTTGGACTAGTAGCGTATGAGCTGGAGCTACCTGCTTCCTCCAAAGTCCATCCGATTTTTCATGTATCTTTGCTACGACCAATTCATGGTCAACAAGCTGTTATACCACCAGCCCCTCTTCCTCTTACTGAAGATTGGGAACTCGCCATATCTCCTGCCAAGATTCTTGCACATCAATGGGTCAAAGAAGCTGGTGCTTCTTCTTTGGAACTGCTAGTTCAATGTGTTGACCGTCCACTTGAAGAAGCTAGTTGGGAGAACTATGATCTCATTGTAGATCAGTTTCCTTCTTTTCGCCTTGAGGACAATGTGACTTTTCAAGGGGGATGCACTGATACGAATGCTCTTTTACAGACTTACTCTAGAAGAAAATCTAGACAAGCATGTGGAGATAATCTATCTTAGTTTCTTTGTTTTAAGTAGAATAAAATATAAGTAGCAATTATCTATAGTAGTTATAAGAAGCAGTTATTACCAGCAGCAGTTATCTACAGCAGTAACTGTTTCTATCTCTATCTGTTAGGAGTTATCTTTATGTTAAGTATAAATATGTGTAATTAGGAGAATTCTGAAAGAGAAGTATTATCATTATCTTTGTATCTGGAGATTTGTCCACTCCATACAAACATCTTTATTGGTTAATGCAATGTTTAAGATACTTGCTCTTTATTTAACCGGTAAGCTTTCATTATCATCTCGTTTTCATCCTAGTTTCTATCACTGCCCCTATTGAAGATTGAAGTGAAATGAATGTATCTAATTTAAACAAGGGAAGGATAACATGTGGACTTTGAAGATGATTGGGACAAAATGGGCACTCTACAGTTGTCATCTATGTTGCTCGGACTCTTCAAAAATGTCGCCAGGTGCGTGTCAGTTCCTCTAAAAGTATTCCATTTTTGGAGGATCCGACACTGGTGCGGTATCATTTTTGGGGAGTTTGAACAACATAGGTTGTCACGTTTGCACCTAATTACTCTGTGTGTTTGATTTAGAAAATTATCTTGTGTGAGACGATAAATTTGAATGTGATTATTCATCATAAAAAAATTTAAGTGTCAACACTTGGTTGGACAGAGGTTTTACTTCTTTCTTTATATGAATTTTCCTAAAACAATATATATTTTATCTTGGTTTCAGACAGTGGTGATGATATCTTGATATTGGGACTTGCTGTCGACAAAGTTTCCCAAAATGGGGAAATTAAACTATTGCTTGGTGAAGAAGAAAAAGAAGTTTCACCATGTTGCCTTCTCCTTTGTCTTACCAATGATGGAAGGCTTTCCATTTTCCATTTTGCTAGGTAATTCCCCAGCTGTTTGAACCTATGTGAGGTTATTTTTCAATGGTTTGAACTGGTTTCTATGCCCGGTGTTGATTATCTTTTCTGAAGGATCTATGAATTAATTTAAATGTCTTTGTAGTGCTACTGCTGCTTCAGTGTCACCCCAGTCTACTGATTTTGAAGAGAAAAATGATACTTCTATAGTGGCATCATCACAAGATGTGCTAGTTGAATCTTCTAGTGCTAGGAAGCAAATCAACCAAGTAGATTCAGGGCTGCAACCCCATGAAATAGACACAGGTCACAAAATTCTTTCAGCGAGTGCTCAATCATCTGCAACCGAGAAATTTAGCTCAGAAGAAGCGATTAAAACCACAAATCAGGTAAGGGAGCCTCTCTCATTAGCAGGAAAGCTATAAGCTGCAAGAAGCAAAGATATCTTCTATGATAATATATCTTGGTAGAATCTAAACATTCTTTAACTTTTTGCAGAACCAAGGTGCAAATTTGGAGCAGTCCGCATCCAAAACATCTGTGCCTGTGGATGCTGGACGTGTGAATAATTTTAGGACACAAGAAACTCAAAAAGTTGCTGAAGTTACACCTGGTGCAATTTCTTTCTCAGGAAATTCCTTAGGTAATTTTTTCATCCCTTCAATTGGGCCAAGTACTGGAACTGGCAGTGTCATGGAGTTACCTGTAAAGATGACGTTAACAGGATTTTCTACTACTTCATCACACTCAAGCAAACTTCACATTTCTTCAAAAAGTGATGAAACACCCTCATCTACACCATTTAGTGGCGATCCAAGAAGAACTTTTGATTCTTCTGATAGAAGTTCTACCGCAAATGAGACAACTGGAACTTCAGTATCAATCGGTTCTTTCAAGCAAAGAGCCATGGAGGGAGCAGGGAGTATTGAATCATTACCTGCTTTTCCCCGCGCAAGGTTGCAATCACAGAAAGGTTTTCCGTCGGAGCCTTCGAAGCCTCACTTCACCAGGGAGACTTATGAGGCAATTCCATCAAAGCAATTCCACGATGTAAGTTTTATCTTGGATGAAATGTAAAAGTAGAGTGTGCTTGCACATGTGTGTCTCTGTATCATGTATCAACGTATCAACATGCTCTCTTTTTCTTCAGTTTCTTTTTCATTTATCATCATTTTTCTTTGGAATGTTAAATGCATCCTTTTATCTATTCTGGGAAGTCTCCACCTTGACCCATTTCTTTCAGTCAGTCCTTGTGGTGTGATAAGAATTAATAATTTCTCAATATTTAGCAGCAAACTAGTTTCGTCAATTTCTGCCAATATAGTTAAACTAATTGGTTGTGCATAATTTGGAACGATTAATGTCTTCTCAATTGAACCTAGATCTTCGTGTATGCTAGCATATGCTCCTCCTATGATTAGTTTATGTCTTCCCAATTGTGTTTTTAATCATGAGAATTTTATATTATATTCTGTGTAGTTTCTCAGTTGTACATGCTGGGATGCATTTTTGAAATACACTGGGTATGTTGTTGTTTTTGATGACTATACTTGAAGTGGCTTATATTTATGTAGTAGTTTATCTTCCACTTTTCTACAAGGTATTGGAACATGCTTAATCATGTCATATTCTCGATTTCCCTCAAGGTTGAAGAGATGGCCAGGAAATTGCATAGTCTTCTAGAAGGTATAGAAGGTGAAGGTGGGTTTAGAGATGCTTCCATCAGTGCTCACAGGAGTTCTGTTTTGGCATTGGAGGAAGGTATAGAGAGTGTTTCAGAGAAATGCAGGATATGGAGAGTAAGCTTTCATATTCATTCTCTACCTTATCTGATATCTGGTATGATGCCATGTTCTTAATGGCAGTCCTTCCTATTCTCCCTGGGTATGATGCCATGTTTTTAATGGCACTCCTTCCTATTCTCCTTGGCATGCTGGGTTTTCCTGTAATTCTCTTTTATAATTTTTTCATGAGCAACTTGTGGGAGGTTTATTCACTGAACATGTAACTTTTTTTCTACTCTTTCTATTAGTTGCATACATCTCAAAATCAAGTACTTCATCCAATAAAATATAATCATGAAAGTCCTAAACTGGCCTGAACCTGGAACTCTGGCTTAAGATCTATAGAAGGCAGTGCTACTGTTGCTTTGTAGTAGTTGATGGTCTTGCTTGCTTGTAATTTCTATCTTCTAATTTGACAGCTGGAGTATACACATATATGGACATAGCTAATCTTTTCATAGTTGCATAGAGCATTTCAATATTAGTACTTTAGATGTGAAGGTCCCAAACTTGCTGAGCTGCAATAGTAGAGGAGATGAAGGGACGATAGTGTCTGAGTTTTAGTCAATGATTCACAAAAGAGTCAGCGACTCTATTGCCTTCCCTATAACAGTGAGAGCTCGTACAGACAGTCAGCGAGCTTGTCAGTCTTTTGGTATCCTCTATAATGCTGGACAAGTTCCATGGGACCTTTTTCTTACCGGATAACCAATTCACGAGTAGCATGGAGTTCACTTCTTTTTCAATCTTATTAAATCATTCTCCACACACCAAGAGAGGACTGTATGAAGGGCTAGAGCTTCAGCATTTTAATTGAATGACAAACCAAAGGGTGTGGAAAAAGCAACAATCATTTCACCCTTATGAATTCTAATAATTCCCCTCCCCACACTAGAGCCAGGATTGCCCTTAGAGCACCTATTGAATTGATTTTGACAAAACCAACAGGTGCAGGGGACCATTTCACAGAGGAAATACAAATATAAAGCCTGGATGTCTCTATTATCTCCATCAGAATATCCCAAGATATAGAATAGCTCACAATAGGGAATTGCTTGTGGATAATTAAGTTGAGTACTTGAGTTGATGTTCAAGTTCTCAAATCTGCATTTACATCTGTCCTTCCAAATCTGCCAAGTATTTTTCCAGGAATAGCTTGATAAGCAAGTTTCAAGATAGGTTTGGTAGTCTTCATACTCCACCAAGTGAGTACTTGATGTCTAATATCATTCTGGGGCATCTGAATTCCAAATTTCCTGTGAAAATAACTCCAAACCGATAAACAGATCTGGCTCTTCATGAAGAGATGGTCTTCATTCTCCACTTGGGGTTTAAGACAACAAGAACATTTAGAAGGGAGTTGTATCCCAAATCTCTTTATATTTTGATCCACTGAAGTCCTGTTTATCAGAATTTTCCAGAGAAAGAAAGATATTTTGAAGGGAATATAGTATTAGTCCAAAGTAATTTGAAGATCAAAGGAGGAGGTTGTCTTTCCTTAAGAGGTTCCTTGCAGATTGAACACTAAATCTCCCATCTAAAGAGAGAGTCATTAAGGCCAGGAAAGTTGATAATAATTCTCTGGATAGACTGCACAAGATGGTTAGGAAGAATCTGAGGAAGTTTCTGCACATTCCAAGATCTGTTAGTAAACTAAGAAGTAAAGATTCTAATAGACTTAGAAGACTCAACTTGGGGGCCAAGATGGCCCATGTGTGACCAATTATCCCATCAAAAATTAGAATCACCTTTCTTAAGTTTCCAGAAGCTGAGGTGATCTACCTTCTCTTTTGTTAGAATAAGAATAGGAATAGGAATAGAATCCTACTTGGATAAAGATTGTAACGTAGTGTCTATAAATAGGTTTAGTGTAACAATGTAGATACACAATTCAATAATATTTTCTCTTATATTTCTCACATCGTAGCAGAGCATTTGTGAGAAATATCTGGTGAAAGAAAATTAGGTCAAAACAGCTGCCGTGCGTCAAATTCCGGTGAATTTCTAGGGCTGTTTGGCGTCAATTCCGTATCTGTCATTGTTGCACGAAAACCAACACCACCATGGGGTCCCCCAGCCTCTTGCTTCCTGAGAATGTTGTACATGCTGGACCAATTTTATGCTCTCCAATCATCTGGTGGGGACAGGAATCATGAGCAGCTTCAGCAGTAGTCTAAGTAGCTCTCTGATGAGTAGAAGGAGCTAAGATATCAGTGGTATTAGTGTGCTGCATAGCTGAAGAAATCATTCCTCAAGGGTCGTCCCTGCCTTCTTCATTAACAACAATAGATTTGCTCCCTTTAGCATTATTAACCTCACTATCCGGGTGTGTGTGTTGGGGAGGGGGGGGGGGGGAGAAGCAGATTCCTCCTTGTTCTGATCAGATCAAAAACAACACCTGGAGGCTTATAAATCTGTTTAGGAGGAAGGTGTTTACCCCTATGTTCGTTGATTGATCGCCCATGTCCTCCTTTCTGGGCTTTTATAGGTCGTTCCTGTTCAGCTTTCTCTTTCCCTTTGATGACCACTGCTCTGTCCTTTTTCTTATCAGATTGTCTCAGTTTTATTAGCATTCCCTTGTTCTCTTTGCACAGCTTTTTCATACTCCAAACGTTTCTGCTTGATTCTACAATATTTATGCCCATGTCCCTGATGCTTACAATATTGGCAGTATTCAGGAAGATCTTCAAATTCAACATCCTGACAATAACCATCTTCATCATTCTCTTCATTATAACCAATCAACATCTGGGAGGGTCTTTCTTTTGTTAGGTCAATTTAGACCTTTGCTTTTGTAACACTACCTCTCGGTGGAGTTTAAAGTTTCACTAATGACATCCCATCAATTCATATGAATGGAGGTAGTATTAGTAGTAAGCTGGAGTGATAAATGTTGTTACTCTTGGGAATTGAGTGCTTTCAATCATTTTTTCTCCTCTTCCATAGCAACGGTAATATTGGAAAAATTAACTCTCTTGGTTTCCAAAGCGATAGTTTTTTGGAACATTTTTTTGGGATAAAAAGGCACTTGAATGGGATTGAGGTAGTATAAGCCATCTCTCCCAATCTCCTCTTATATGCACACTTAGAACCTTGTTTCATGAAAATTCTGTTGTTGCCTAGTTGGCAAAAGTTGATGCTAGGTTGAAGGTGCTAGTTGTTTATTCTCTGTTATTACTATCGAAAGCTTGGTTACACAAAATTACTGGACTCTGTACGTCGGGAGTCTAGATATGTGCGTCTTCTTGAGAGAATTTCTTCAGAGATATTTTGCTCACAGAAATCAGAACCTCTAAAGGTTCTGTTAATGTACTGTTGAAAAATCTCTTTAAATTAGTTGCAAAATCTGTACTGATAAGCTTGCCTTATCAACTCCCAAGGGTAATTGATCAACTATTGGTCCTCATTTTGGACATCTATGTTTTGGTAAAACATAACTGCTATTTAAAGAGCAGCATTACAACTTGTACCAATAACCAATTTCCAAATCGAAGCGTATTGAATGTTCTTTAAGAAATTATGGTCATAAAAATTTAGTTCCAGCTATAACATAGGAAATACGTCAAGTTTTGGGAAGAAAAAGAGAACTTAGTATGGCTGCCAAGGAATTGAATAAGTCACAAATGGATGAGGACTACTACTTTTATCTATATGTCGTGAAAATTCTCTTGATATTGTGGTTATGCATCACTCCCCCCCCCCCCCCCCTCAATAGAAGTTTATCTCTCCTTACTCACTTTGTTCTTGGGTGTTTTCTTTTGCCTTACTATTCTTCCCAATAGTCTCTTAAACAGAAAAAAGGAGTTTGTAAATTGAAGCACAGAAAACCCAATTTGAGATACCTGTGGTGAATGATGTGTCTTATTTCAAATTCTTCTTCCTTTTTCTTTCTTTTTTTAGTAAGAAAGAGAACAATTGTTCTTGATTGCATCTTCTTGTTATTTGAGTTTAGTGTTTTGTCAATCAGCGAGCACTAGTCGTTTTCCAAGATGTTAGCAGAGTCTTCGTCAATTGGAGAAAGTTTCAGAAACCTCTATGCAATAAATGGATAATTGTCCGTGTTTTTCCACTTATTACCAGAATTACAGCTGCATGAGTTTTAGAAATATTTATTCTTCTAATTGCAGGCAGTAATGGATGAGCAACTAGTGGAAGTCCAGCTTCTCCTTGATAAGACAGTACAAGGTATATCCCTGATCTAGTCCACAAAATTAAATAGGCTGATTTGTTATTCTCATGATCTCCTATTTATTGTTAATCATTTATATGATGTAGGCATCATAATTACGACAAAAAATTGATGAAGCAAAACTTTAACAAGACAAATGAATTAAACGTTCTTTTTACTCCTATCGTGTGTTTAATCATTCCAAGATCTGGGAATGAAGTGTTACACTTCTAAAAAGTTGTGAATTGCCATCTTTACATTTCAATTTACACCTTAAAAGTTAGGAAGTTACTGTCTTCAGCATTCAAACCTGAAGAACGCTACTAGGTGAACTTTCTTCTTGCTTCATGCCATGTCTGTGGTTAAGTGAAGAGAAGCTAAGGTGCTCGGACTCGGGTGCAGGTCCCCGATACATGTGCGGGTCTAGAGGTCGGGTCCTTCTTGATCCAAATTTTAATACTCGTGGATGTGGATCTAGGTACGGAAATGGGTGCGGGATTCGGTTAAAAATAATTCAACAACAACAACAACGAACCCAGTGTGATCCCACCATGTGGGGTCTGGGGAGGGTAGAGTGTACGCAGACCTAACCCCCACCTTAAAAGGTAGGGCGGCTGTTTCCGAAAGACCCTCGGCTTAAGAGAGAAGAAACAAGGGAGGAGAAACAAGGAAAAACAAGACATAGGTCAGTGAAGCCAGGCATATAACAGACAATATAAAGATATGAATAATGAGAGCGATAAAGCGATAAAGTCAGGGTAGGAAAGATCGGGGATAAAGGAGCATTAACTACTATAGATAAAATAGGATACCCAAAGTAGACTAGGCCAACTAATATAAGCAGTAATCCCATGCAAAATCATATGTTAAGACAGATGAGCGCGACTACGACAACTATGGAGAACCGATCGGCCACCTAGCCCACTATCTTAGTCCGAGTCCTCCATAGCCTCCTATCTAAGGTCATGTCCTCGGAGAGCTGCAACTGTGCCATATCATGTCTAATGACCTCTTCCCAATATTTCTTCGGCCTCCCTTTGCCCCTCCTGAAACCGTCCATAGCCAGCCTCTCGCACCTCCGCACTGGAGCATCTGTGTCTCTCCTCTTCACATGCCCAAATCATCTCAGTCTCGCTTCCCGCATCTTGTCCTCCACCGATGCCACTCCCACCTTGTCTCGGATATCTTCATTCCTAATTCTATCCATTCTAGTGTGCCCACACATCCACCGCAGCATTCGCATTTCCGCGACCCTCATCTTCTGGACATGAAGTTTCTTGATTGGCCAACACTCCACCCCGTACAATAGGGTCGGTCTAACCACCACTTTGTAGAACTTGCCTTTGAGTTTTGGTGGCACTTTCTTGTCACACAGCACTCCGGAGGCGAGCCTCCATTTCATCCACCCTGCACTGATGCGGTGTGAAACATCGTCGTCGATATCCCCATCTTCCTGTATAATAGACCCAAGGTATTTGAAGCTTCTTTTCTTTTGAATGGCCTGGGTACCAAGCCTCACTTCCCCGTCAGCCTCACGCGGCAGTCCACTGAAACTGCACTCCAAGTATTCTGTCTTGGTCCTACTCAATTTAAATCCTTTAGACTCCAACGTCTGTCTCCAGCCCTCCAGCTTGTCGTTAACTCCGTTGCGAGTCTCGTCAATCAGGACTATGTCATCCGCGAACAACATACACCAAGGCACCTCACCTTGTATTTGTCTAGTCAATTGATCCATCACCAGGGCGAATAGAAACGGGCTAAGAGTCGATCCCTGGTGCAACCCCATCGTAACAGGAAAGTGCTCCGAGTCCCCCCCTACCGTCCTTACCCTGGTCTTAGCTCCATCATACATGTCTTTAATCGCTCTAATGTATGCCACAGGTAAACATTTCGCCTCCAAGCATCTCCATAGGACCTCCCTTGGAACTTTGTCATAGGCCTTTTCTAGGTCAATAAATATCATGTGTAAGTCCCTTTTCCGCTCCCTATACTGCTCTACCAATCTCCTTAAGATATGAATGGCTTCTGTAGTCGAGCGCCCCGGCATAAATCCAAACTGGTTCTCTGAAATAGACACACTACTCCTCACTCTCATTTCTATCACCCTTTCCCACACTTTCATAGTGTGACTTAGCAGCTTGATACCTCTATAGTTGTTGCAGCTTTGAATGTCTCCCTTGTTCTTGTACACGGGAATGATTGTACTCCACCTCCATTCTTCCGGCATCTTCGAGTATCTAAAAATAGAGTTATATGAGGGTGTTTGGCGAAGTTTATAAGCACTTTGTAGCTTATTTACGCATTTGATGAACATCCAAAGTGCTTAAAAGCTATTAAATCTGCCAAAATTCATAAGTTGACCCCTAACTTATGTTTTTTAAGCTTATAAGCACTTTTAGTTTGACCAAGAGTTTTACTATTTTATCCTTAATTTTTTAAAAAAGATTCTCAAAATATTTTTCCCAAAATAAAATTTCTAACTTTATATCTTGTGAGAAATATAGGAGAAAAATATTATTGAATTGTTGTGTCTACATTATTACGTAAAGACCCTATTTATAGACACTACAATACAATCCTTTGCCAAATATGATACTATTTACTATTTTTATTCCTATTACTATTCTTATTCTAAGTAGGATTGTATACCTATTCCTATTCTAACAATGTAGACACAACAATACAATCCTTTACCAAGTAGGATACTATTTACTATTTCTATTCTTATAATCCTATTACTATTCATAGTCCTATTCTTATTCTAAGTAGGATTATATATACCTATTCCTATTCTAACATAACTATTCTATATCTGTTGTTTCTTCACTTCCTTTAATATACAATTAATTTTTTTAATAAAATTTAAGTGGTATTTTAGTCATTTTAAATAAAAAGTAGCTTATCAACACTTTCTTACCAAAACACGTCAAGTGCTTATTATCGATTTCAACACTTATATCCAAACATGTAACTGCTTATTTATAAAGTCAATTTTAGAACATCAGAACTTAAAACTTATCAACTATTTAAAATCAGCTATTTAAAATTAGCTAATCCAAACAGGCTCTATGTCTAAATTATGAGACATTACGTGGAAAACTTTCAAGGTATTTTGAGGAAAAGATATTGATCCAGAGGAGAATCCCATAAAGAGATAAAAGATAAAAAGGACTGGGAAGATCATAGCAAAGAAGTTGTTATATACATGCTATTCCAATTTCTTCAATTTCACCTTAGCTTTTGTTTTTATTACAAAAACAATTGTATCTGTCCCAAATTTCATGTCGATTTTGGTCAAAGTACCAAATTCGGTTGACCGAACTCGGTACGGATCCCACATCCACACCCACGTCGTGTCGACACGGGTGCGGTACCGAAAGTTAAGAGTCCGAGCAACTTATGAGAGAAGAAACAAATTTAGTTGAAGTATAGACAAATTTTGTCTCTTAATGACTGGGACATTGGTCATAAAAAAATGACTGGGAAGTAGAGAGCTTAGTCACACTGCTTCAGATATTGGGAACTTTTGGTGGCTGCACTGATTCTACAGACAGACTCAGGTGGAAGCTAAATAGTAGAGGGGCCTTCTTAGTAAAGTCAATGTATTGGCAGTTGAATCAAAGAGGTCCTGTAAAGGAGAATTGTCCTTAGAAACAAGTTTGGAATGTAAATATCCCTATGAAGGTGTCATTCTTTGTCTGGTTGGTGAGTAGGAAAACTTGTCGAACTCAAAATAAGCTACAAAAGAAGAGGTCTTCAGATTTGTTCAATGTCTTTTGTATGAAAAGGAGGGAGAAGAAAATGAACACTTATTGCTACGCTGCAGGACAACTCTAAATCTGTGGCAGATGTTCTTTTGTATTTTGAGAATAACTTGGGTAATACCTAGTTCTACTTTGGTACTGCTGAACAATTGGTGGAGTATTGGGAATAGAGGTGGGGAGGAGGATTGGTGGAAGATCATTCCTGCTTGCATTTGGTGGACAGTGGAAAGAAAGGACTGGTAGACATTTTGAAGGCACTAGCAGTTCTGTCCAGAAAAATAGGTTGAATTGTCTTAGCTTGTTCTTTTTTTGGTGTAAACAGAATACGTGGGGGAAGCAGGAGAGTTGGTATATTGAATTGGCAATGTATAATTGTATGGGGTTCTAGGCAGGGGTTTAATCACCCTTTTGATGTTTGTAAAGTTTCCAGCTTAGCACCTTTTCTGAGGTGGCTAAGTTTTTACTGAATACAACTGTTACGTATCTCAAAAAAAAAGTTGTGGAGAAAAAAGTCAATTGGTGCCATCAAATTTGCACATTCACAAGTTTGATAATTGTAATGTTATGCGAGATTTTCTGCAGTGCATCCACGAAGGGTGCATATTGAATGTTCCAGGATCTAGTTTCTTGTTGCTTTTGGGTATTCCCTCTAGAAGTCAGATGTATATTCTCTTCCGTGCTTTAGCAACGGTGGTCAGATTATGTGTAGAGATAATCCTGTCATGCTTGTTTGCAAGCGTTGTATATTTTTAATATCTCACCCTCTTCTATTCCTGTCTTTGGCTAGGTGGGTTATGTAGGAAGAAACCAATAGAGCACGCTTCTTGAAAGCTTTGACTTTGTTAAGGATCTCATCTAGGCTAAAATTGATCGACTAACCACTGTAGTCTGGCACAAATTGCTGCAGTCCCATCATTGAGACTCGTACTTATATGTGTTGAATTTGGTCGAGACTTTGACCTTAATGTCTGAATTTCTCAGCCAGCTATTTTAAGTGTTTTATCTAGACTTATGTAAGCACTATATGTTAGGAATGCTAATGATGTAGGGTTTGGCTTCAAATAGCCGCCATGCCCCACCAATGCAGAATACTTCCTTTCTTTTTATTTTTCAGTTCTTCTTCGTATTTTCGAGCCGAGGGCCTCTCTACCTCCACGAGGTAGTGGTAAAGTCTGCGTACATTCTACCTCCCCAGATCCCACTTGTGGGAAGAATGAACCTTTTAATTTCTTAGACTCCATGAAAATAGAACAGAATCTGGGAATATAATTTCTTGATAATTCCCTCAAGCATGTTGGGATTTAAATAGTGTTTACTAGTAATCGTGAAAAGGAAAATAAAATAATTCCTATTCCTAATACACAATCATTCACATTCGGAGTGTTTCCCATATTCACAGGTATGGGTTTTTACCATGTCTACAATTTCCTAAAAAGGAAATTGTCCTAATTTATAGCACTATCCTCTTTCAGTTTCTCTTATTTCTCACTGGTCTTTGCCAATGTCAAATCAGCCAAGGGATATGTTCAAAATACATTATCTTATGAAATTCTTGTGCTTTGCTGCATCAGCTTCTGAATGTACATCTGGAAGCACAAGGAATATGTTCAGAGGACAAACATTATCTCCTGAGCATCCTGCTTTATCTCTCTTCGTTTTCTGTCTTTAGTTGCCTCTTTTGGGATGTTGGAGCTTAAAACCATATCACAATAGCACAATCACAATTTATTTGAAAAAAACTGCTTGTGATCAAAGAAATTGGGCGAATTACACCTGTTCATTTTAATAACCATACAAGTGATGGCTACTAGCTGAGGATAGGTTTTAGACTTTAGAACTAATATATTATTATTTTTCTTTTATATACATACATATATATATGCTCTCTTTGAATATCATTTTCCACAAGAGTCGATATTTCTGATTAAATCTTCTTGTTACTGGATTTTCTATAGGATAAATTATATTTAGTATGATGATGATATGAAATGAGCTTAAATGAAGAAGTAGGGATTCATATAACCGATCCCAACTTATTGAAGCTTAGTTATTATTGTTGATGACATTGATGTCATCATTATGATGTAATCCTCTCTCTTTTTTTATTTCCAGTTTTAGCGAGGAAAATATACATGGAAGGAATATTTAAGCAAGCTACTGATGAACGGTATTGGGATCTCTGGAATCGCCAGAAATTATCTTCTGAACTGGAGTTAAAGAGGCATCATGTAAACGAAGTTAATAAGGTGCCATCAGAATAATCAATGATAATGCTTTTGTTCTTCCCTTCCTAATGTTTTCCTCATCACTTGTGATCTTCTCCTTTTTGTAGAGCTTAACCAGCCAGCTGATTGAATTGGAGAGACATTTTAACACTCTCGAGTTGAATAAGTTTGGTGACGCTGACGAGATACAAACAAGTAAAAGAGGCTTCCAGAGCAGGCCTGGACAACCCAGGTATTGTTTTTTTCCCGTTGTCTTTCGATACACAAGTAGGTTTATCCTAGTTATGAACTTATGATTGTCTACTTTTTATTCTCACTTCAATATCATTGCATGCTTCCAACTTTCTTTTTCCAAGAATAATAAATTTGCTTCTCCAACCTACATTCCCTCTGTACCAGAACCTTGTATTTTTTTTTCATCTTTAGTGAATAAAGTGGGTGAATGTTGGATCTATTTGCATTTCAGGAATTTCAAGTCGTTGCACAATTTACGTAATACAATGACTACACAGCTAGCAGTAGCAGAGCAGCTTTCTGAAAGTCTCTCGAAACTGATGAATGATTTGAGCATAGATTCTCCTGCAAAAGGTCAGAATGTTAGGAAGGAATTGTTTGAAACAATAGGTCTATCCTATGATGGTGCCTCTTACAAGTCTCCAGTTAGGGAAAAGGCTGTAAATACACCTTTCAACAAGGAATTATCGGTCTCTCTTGCTGCTAAAGAACGATCTAGGAGAAAGCAGACAAGTCCTGTGAAGAGCTCTGAACCAGAGACAGCAAGGAGACGCCGTGATTCACTTGATCGGGTAATATTCTCACCTTCTTCCATTTCCAACTTGACACCTGGACCACCATTAGGTGGGCTGTTGCTTTGTTGCATAAAACATCACATTTCAATATGAATAGTTGCTGCTGTTATATTTGGCTGATCTGACCACTATAAACCTCATTACTTATTGGTTACATGAGGAAGTGACTTTTAACACAACTGTGTAGTATAAGGCAAGGCCCCGGGCCCTGATGGATTTACTTTGGCTTTCTTCCATCATTGTTGGAGTAGAGTTAAGAGCGATATTATGCAGACCATTGATGAGTTCCAAGAAAGAGGGGAGTTCGAGAGGAGCTTAAATGTTTTATTCATTTGTCATTACCCCTAAATGGGAGGGAGCTACGAGCATCGAGGATTATAGACCTATTAGTCTAGTGGGAAGCATCTACAAGATCATATCTAAGGTGCTTTCTAATAGACTTAAAAAGGTTCTGAATGAGACTGTTTCATCTTCACAAAATGCTTTTGTGGAAGGTAGGCAGATCTTGGATGCAACTTTGGTGGCACTAACCATTGGTTGTAGAGCAAAGAGAAGACATAACCTGCAGGGAATTTCAGGGACCTTCGCTGGGTTGTTGGAAGTGGGGTAACCACACATTGTTGTGTTGAAAATTGCTTTAAGTTACTGCAATAATTTTCTTTTTAGCCTAATAATTAAGTTGCTTAGGTTTAGGATGATTTGAATTTGAATTTTTACTAGTTTGTTTTAGTTTGTAGAGATATTTTAAGTTTTTGAATTTTGAATTATGCAGATTTTTTGTTGTAAGTGGCGCTATTTAAAGCTTTCCTATGCTTGAGAAAAATATTGAGAGAGTTTTAATCCTTTTTTTGCTGCCCCATCTTTTAAGAAAACCAGTAGTAGTATCAAGAGCCTCCTTGATTTTACGGGATCTGTGAGTTCTTCTAAAAAGATATTTTTAACCCGTGCTTATTTTCAGCACACAAACTATTTTTAACCTATATCAATTTTTTACCCACTTTTCAACCATGGCAAGCAACAATCTCTCTTTGAATGCCCCACAAATTTTTACCGATGAAAACTATCAAATTTGGTCTGTGAGAATGAAACCATATTTTAAAACCTATGTTTTATGGAATGTTGTGATGGAAGATAGATCATTGAAACAACTCCTTGCAAATCCTATCGTTCTCCCGATGATGGCACTTTCAAAAGCACTTTCAAACAGGACAGGGTTATTGAGGGTGTTTTTAAGCACAAAACCAAAGGAAAAAAGAAGAAGAGAAATATCAATATACAAAATTGTGCAAGTTCAAAATAATAAAAAAATTTCAGCATCAACTGTCAAAAATGAATTTGAGGAGCAACTTTTTAAAATTGCAGTAAATAAAGAAAAGGAGGAGTGTTGAAATTGTTTTAAGTTACTGCAGTAGTTTTCTTTTAGCCTAGTAATTAAGTTGCTTAGGTTTAGAATGATTTGAATTTTAAATTTTTACTAGATTGTTTTTATTTGTTGAGATATTTAGGTTTTTGAATTTTGAATTTTGAATTATGCAGATTTTTTGTTGTAGGTTGACTGTTTAAAGCCCTCCTATGCTTAAGAAAAATACTGAGATATATTTTCAACTCTTTTATTGCTGTCCCGTCTTTTAAAAAACCAACAGGTTGGTATTAAACTTGGATGAAGATATAAAAGTAATTGGTTTTAAGTATTGTCACAGACATCTGTCAGCAATTAGCGAGTACAATGGAAGGGTATATGTACTTGCAAATATTTTGCAAAGAAAAAGAAAGACAAAAGTTGTTGAGCTTTCTGAGTCCTAGATTACATGGTAAAGCACAAAAGTAAAAATAGTTATGTTTTGCTGTCTGTTATCCTTTGAGTAGTTTGTGTAAATTATGTAGGTTGGTGTTGGGTATATGGGTGGGAACTTGCAATTAAGAGGAGAAACTTAAGCATCTATTCAAATTGTTGTTCCTATTGAAAAATGATATTGTTGTCCTACTTTTCAAAGATGTGGAGCTTCATTATTCATTGAGCTAGTTTTCTTTTTCTGCATTCCTTAAATTGGTATCAGAAGGACTATACTTGGTATATAGCATCCTCATGGCTAGATAATCAAGTGCTGGTTTTATCATTCATTTTGGTTTAAGCTTAACTTGCAGCATCTTTTTTGACCTTTGGCAGAATTGGGCTAGCTTTGAACCTCCCAAAACAACTGTGAAAAGGATTGTCCTTCAAGAAGATCGCCAGAAGGGAACTGCAAGTAGGCCATCTTTGTCACTGGATAAGAAACATCACCAGTCTAAGACGCGAGAGAGATCAGTGACTGCTCAATCGAATATCATTAATGTCTCTTCCACCTTTTCACAGCAAGTTAGAAGCAAAGGTTCCCAACCTAAACCAATAAATATGCTGAATGTGTGTTCAGTTAATGGGTGTAATGCAATTTGGATATAATTTGCTAAAAAATATGCAGGTCTTCATGATATACCAGCAAAACAGTCCACTGAAAATCCTTTTTTCCAATGGGCAGATGGACCTCCAAGTCATGCAGCTGAAATGCCACCAATGAGTTCTCCAGTATCTTTACTGCAGCATGAATTACAGTTGACTGAAAGTCAATATAGTTTAGATACTCCCAATCTTGCTACGACAAGATCAGGTAGAATTTGCAATTTGGATATAATTTGCTAAAATGCCACCAAAACAGTTAATGGGTGTAATGCAATTTGGATATAATTTGCTAAAAAATATGCAGGTCTTCATGATATACCAGCAAAACAGTCCACTGAAAATCCTTTTTTCCAATGGGCAGATGGACCTCCAAGTCATGCAGCTGAAATGCCACCAATGAGTTCTCCAGTATCTTTACTGCAGCATGAATTACAGTTGACTGAAAGTCAATATAGTTTAGATACTCCCAATCTTGCTACGACAAGATCAGGTAGAAGCATAATACCACTTAAAGATATTGTGCAAACAGGTGGACCGAAAGCCATTCAGCAATCAGGGAACAGAATGCAGCTGCCAAACTCGTCAAGTCTTCCTGCACAGGCATTGACCCCAATCAAGTTTACAATTGAGACTTCAAATGTTGATGGTAAACCTGGAATCACCCAACCTGCCAGAGATTGGAAGAATGCATCAGTGACAAGTGGAAGCACACAGTTTGAATCTAACAGTAGTCCTATCTATTCCTTACCAACTGCTTCTGCTGCTAATTCTGCCTTCACTCTGTCTGCGAAGGTCATACACTCAGAAGTGGTAAATAAAAGTCAGGGTAATGAGATTTCATTTTCTTCCCAAGCATCAACACAGAGTTCCTCGTTGCAATCAAAAATCATGCCGTCAGCATCTTCATCTTCTTCACAAGGGCCAATGTTGTCAACAATATCATCTACGTGGACATCGTTTGAATCCATTTCTAAAGCCAGTATGGGTTCTAATCTAAAGGATTCTCAATCTCAATCATCAATTGCTTCTCTGACGCAGTCTTCATCTCTTCCAAGCACCCTAAAGTTGGATTCCCTACCCATCACGCATTCCTCAGATAGGACAAGGTCTGAGTCCCCGACAATCCTGTCTCAGCCTTCGGTTTCCATACTTGATAAAAAGGCTGATACAAATTCTGACAGACCTGCTTCACTTGCGAATCTAAGTACGAAGATAGATACACTGCAAGATTCAGCTTCACAGCCTGTGGTATCTATCAGTTTGTCTAATTTACAAGCTGAACCTTTAGTCCAATCAAATTCCACAAATAAACAGTCAGTCAGTTTGCCATCTGCAAATCAGGTCAATCCTCGTGAGGCATCAAGTCAAGTCTCAAATGTGGGTTTGAATACTATACCTGGACAGCCATTTTCTGCTTCTGCCATTCCACCATCAGGGGCTGATAGTGCAATTAATGTGAAGAGTGGTTATTCAGATGTTGTCACCCATGAGGATGAGATGGAAGAGGAAGTTCCTGAGAATAGTCAGATGTCTGTGAATGCTCTGGGTAACATGGCTGGGTTTGGTATTGGAACTGCTGCTACTCCAGTTTCTACAAAACCTAATCCATTTGGTGCAGTGTCACCGAATAAAACTTCATCTCCAGCAAACTCCTTATTTACAAGTACAGCTTCCGGCGGTCAGTTGTTTCGACCAGCATCATTTAGTTTTCAACCTATACAGCCACCCCAACCACCATCACCTGCAAATTTTGGTGCCTTTCCTGGTAGCTTCAGCCTCACTTCCACGAGTCAGGCTCCAGCTGTGAGTGGGTTTGGCCAGCCGGCTCAGGTTGGACAAGGGCAGCATGCTTTAGGCTCAGTTCTTGGTACTTTTGGACAATCAAGGCAGCTTGGTGCTGGGATACCTGGAACTGGTGTGGGATCTGCAAACTCTTTTGGGAGAGGTTTTATGAGCAATAGCTCTGCTGGTGGTTTCGGAGGTGGATTTTCTGGAGTTTCTTCTATTGGTGGAGGGTTTTCCAGTCTGGGTTCTGGTGGTGTTGGATTTGGTGCTTCTGCTGCAACCAGTGGTGGATTTGCTGCCGCTGCCACATCTGCTGGTGGATTTGCAGCCGCTGCCACATCTGCTGGTGGATTTGGAGCTGCTGCCACATCTTCTGGTGGATTTGGAGCTTCTGCCACAGCCGGTGGTGGATTTGCTGCTCCAACTGCTGTTGGGTCAGGCTTTTCAGGTATGTAGCTCTGCTATATTTAGACCAAATCATTCCTATTTGATTGACATTAAGTGAAATGTGAAGTTTGAAAGCAGCAAAGAGAAGTGAGTTCATTCTTTATTTTGAAGAATCTTGTGAGAAAACGATGAAACTGTTTGGGCGATGTTTTTCTTATGGACTTCTCCCATTAGGGAAACCATACGTCTGGTATAAAAAAGAAAAAACATCTTTGGAAAGTGAGTGAGGAGTATCGATCTCTCTTTAATCTGTGGTACAGACAAGTATACTTAGTTTGCGCGACTCAAATCTTTTGAGATATTACCTATAATATTTGATATAGGTTGCTTAACATGGTAATGATACCCTCTTTTGACTTAATTTTTTCTGTTCTGCTATTTTGAAGGTGGTGGTTTTGGAGCTTTTAGCAGCCAACAAAGTGGTGGCAGTGGCTTCCCTGCATTTGGTGGGAGTTCAGCTACTGCAAGACCACCTTCTGAACTCTTCACGCAAATGAGAAAGTAGTTCCATGCACAGAAATTTTGAAAAGAAAGAATTAGGAAAGAAACATAGGGGTAAATGGATGATGTGATAAATGTTTTACTTGTAGATTGTCGTATTCTGGTTCAGTTCACTCTTGTGTTATGGAGTTAGTTAAACTCGTGTTACTATTAATTGTGGATGATGAGGCCTAGCAATGGGACTGGCTCAATAGTGTTTCCTCTTTGCATCTTTGTTGTGTATTCCATGTTACTTTTGCACTAGGCGAGTTGGAGCAACTGAACTTATCCTACTGCTTTATCCATGTCTACACTTCTCTCTATCTGGTCTGAGCTCTGGAAACTCATGTTACTTGCCTTTTCCCACTGCATTATCCTCTCTATCCCTCCTTTGGTTGGTACCTGACGTTCAGTATAACATTCTTCTTTTGTTCTTCGGGGTTTGCTCGAAGCGTGGAACTTAAGGGGGGGAAAAAAATCTTACATGTCAAGGGACATAAACGAGTAGATGTTGGGTTGGGTTGTGTAGAGCTCTCGACCAAGTTTCATTATAAAATTGCTTTGAGACTGATGAGCCAAAGCTCTCCTTGCAAAAGCCAAAAGGACTAATACAGCTCTTTAGACTCTTTAAGAAGGTTAACAAAAAAATTGAAGGCGGCAAACATGTTTAATTACAAATTGATACGAACTAAAGTACGTGGAAGCAAATAAAATAGACAAGTAAAGAAACAAGATAAGACAAAGGGGATAACGCAAGAAATTAGACAAAGGGGAAGCCCAGAAGGAAGGTAAGACAATCAATTCCAGGGAGAAGAGATTGAACTCATAAATGAATCCATAACAAGGAAATTGCAAGTGGGTTCACTCAAGAGATAGAAGGGATATTACCTCTGCACTCATATAGTAGTCACATAATTCATCAAAATCTAGACTAGTGAACTGAACTCTAGAATTAACTATTATAGTAGCTACTAGACTATTACATTAGCGACCGAATGGGCCCCTTGATTCTTATAGCGCTCTTTTGCCTTGATACCATCTTACAAGGAATTTCACATTGTGAGTGCTAGATTGAGATGCATGACAAATAGTGACGACAAATGGGTGTGTTGGATGGGTTGAAAACAGAACAGATAACATCGAGTTACAATTCAACCCATCCATATTATTTGCGGATCAAATTACAATTTGGAAAGAAAAGGTGCCTTTGTACATAGTCGAAAGTTTTACCTCTTAGAACCCGCTTCACATGAAATTACTACACATAGGAAATTCACTTGTTGGAAGTCCGCTACAGAGGAAAGTACTACTCCCTCCTCAAATTCGATGATGGTGTTTTATTGAATGTGGAGTTGAAGAAGAAAAAATTGAAAATTGTTGTTTTATATGGATTGGATATTCTTGTGACTATAATTTCATAAAGGATAAATAGAAAATATAAATCTAAATTATTTTTAAATGTAATTGTTTTTTTAGGCTAGATTAAAAAAAATATATCACATAAAATAGACAAATTACAAAAAAACACATGTCATAAAATGGGACATATGCAGTATCATTTATGCATTATAAGATTTCCTTTACACAAACATTGATGCGCGTGGGACAAAGTCAGCCCATTTCATTCTGGTTAAAGTGGACTACAGTGCACAATAATTGACAAAGATTTACGTGAAGGAGATAGTGAGGTTGCATGGGATGCTCCTTTCTATAATTTCAGATCATGGTACACAAGTTCACCTCTAAATTTTGGGGAAAGATTCATGAAGAGTTGGGCACTCAAATCACTTTTAGTACAACCTTTCATCCACAGAAAGATGAATTGTCAGAGAGGACCATCCAAGTGCTGGAAAATATGTTGAGGGCATGTGTGATGGATTTTGGGGGACATTGAGATAATTCTTACCCGTGTGTGCGTTCTCCTATAATAATAGTTACCAATCCAATATTGAGATGGCACCATTCGAAGCCCTATATGCGAGGGGATGTAGGTCTCCCATAGAGTGGTTTGAAGCTGAAGAAGTGGAGCCTTTGGGGGTAGACTTAGTAAAGGATGCTGGGGAAAAGGTAGAGGAGCATCCAAGCTAAACTTCTGACAGCTCAGAGTCGTCAAAAGAGTATGCTAACCACAAGGTAAGGGACATGACTTTCCAGGATGGTGAGCAAGTGCTGCTAAAAGTATCACCTATTAAAGGGGTAATGAGATTTTGTAAGAAGGACAAGCTCAGTCCTCATTATATTAGTCCTTTTAAGATTCTTGACCATGTAGAGCTAGTGGCTTACAAATTGGCTTTACTTCCTAGCTTGTCGGGAGTATATATGGTGATCCATGTGTCAATGCTGAAGAGGTACCATGTGGATGGGAATTACATCATTAAATGAACTCAGTCTTGTTAGACAAGGATCTTCAGTACGAAGAAGAGCAGTGACAATCTTGGATTATGATGTCTGAAAGCCAAGGACCAAAGAAATTAAGTCTGTGAAAGTTCAATGGAAGCATCATCCAGCAGAGGAAGCTACTTAGGAGACCAAAAAGGACATGCGAGACAAGTATCCCAAGTTGTTCGTCGAATCAGTTACTACTATATATCTGTCTTAGCTTGTTTTTCCTAGTTGGTCACTTGGTGAAGAGTGATGGGTAAATTGATATCTATTGTAATGACCTACCTCCTTCATTACAGGTAAACCAATAGGGAAGGAATTCGGGTCAGAAAAGCTTGGGTAGTGATTTCAAAAAAATTGAGCGTAGACCAAATTTGGACGAATTCTGAATTAGGAGAAGTCTAGAGAGATACAAATTTGTATGGGGGATTGAATCTTTAATTTGATTGGGTTAGCTCATAGACAAGACAATACAGAGCATGCATGTCTTACAGAACCACATTCGGGTGCGTAAAACTTCTAAAATTGGACTTGGCGTGGAAGGTATATTTTAAGGCATCTTGGGGTGAGGGTTTGTGATATGGGGGAATTGAAGACTCTTTAAGATCTCACTGTCTCTACATATCCTTCCAGAATAGGAATAATCCCACCTGGGTAGGGCTAGCAGGGCGGGATGGTCCCGCTGTGGCGGGACAAACGTGACTTAAGTTGGGGAAAAACCTCAAAAATAGTATTCCTTCTACAAAATTATTCTTAAGAAGTTAGGAGGTGACCCAGGGCTCTTTTGATCATTTTTCCATGATTTCTCACTCCAAATGTAAGATTATTACTCCCCTACGTCGTAATTCGATTCCTAGAACCTAGACTTATGGTTGGTAATCATTAGGGGAAGGGTTTTAGCCTGAAACTAATGGTGGAAAATAGCCCTAGATAAGGGTTAGGGTCATGGGTTTTCCGTAGGAGGGGAATTATGTTATAATTCATATACATTAGGCCCTTGTATTGATCCTTTATATGTTATTACTGTTTTTAGATCAAGAACAAGCTGAACGAAATCAAAAAGGGAAAGCTCCTACATTTTAGAGTGGTCAAAGCTTGGTTCCAAATAAGTGATGGTTGTTTTCCCGTATGTGATTCATGCACCTGCTAAATTACTTCATTGTATGCATTGATGTGCATGAATAGGAGAGAAAGAAATGATCCATGTGAAATGATTTCTTACTGGCCATGACTTGTAATGAACCTGTTCTTGGTAGATACATAAGTGTGACTATTCATTATGATTTGGCTGAATTATATTCTTGGATCAGGTGTTGCGTTCTGCCACACACTTGTATTGGGTGTCACTTTTCAACACACATTTGGATCGGGTGTCATATTCTGACACAAACCTTGGACCAGGTGTCACGTTCTAACATATATTAAGTGCTTGCAGGTCCTGTGAGAGGACCCTTATGTGAAATTGCATGATAATTGAGATTGGTGATTTGTGATCGTGTTGGCACTAGTAATAAGATATTAATGGTTAAGTTTATTCTATAAATATGTGCCTACTGTGTTGTATTTTACTTATCCATGCCTCATTTACTGGCTAGCCGCGTGATCCTATTAGTACACTATTGACTTTGTGTACTAATACTACACTTTCTCTATCTTTGTTAAGTACATGGCATATTCAGACTACTGCTGAGAGACCTAGAATAGAGGGCCGATAGCTTCTTGAGTTCAAGGGTTAGTTGTCTCTTTCAGGCTTCCATGGACTCTTCTTATTCTAGTCCTTCTTCCAGGACTTACACTCTTAAGAACTATTTTCCTTATGACTATTTGGGGTTGCATCCTGTCATGACCCAAGCCTAGGTACTAGACATGACACGACGAATAAAGTACCTGTAGGCACCTCACCCAAGCCTCTTAGCGTTCATTAAGCATTTCATTGGTAATGATAAACAAAAAAGGAAATAAAAAGGGGAAAAGGGACTAAGGGAAATGTCATAGAACAAGAGTCATTAACGACTTCAATACATTATCCATTTTTGTCCAAACATACCTCTACTAATATACCTCTACTAATAGACTTAGCAGGGGCTAAGACATGCACCTAGCTCCCCCTAAAAATAAGTGTAAAAAAATGCCTTAATAGAGTCTTACTATTCTATATAACATAAGCTAGAATAAAAAAAGGATGTTGTTCCCAAAACATGGAAATTCACCACAAGCAATCTTCGAATGAATCCAAGCTATCCACGCGGAGGAGGTCGAAGAGGAACATCAGTCCCTACATAGTGATATCATGTAGGCAAAAATATGCGTTAGTAATTTGAATGTACTAAGTGTCACGACCCAACCTCGTGGGCCGCAACTGGGGTCCGACCGGAACCCCCCGTTTACGTATCTATCATATGTAACAATCAATATAAGAACTATACATAAGAACCCCAGTGGATCATATTATTTGCATATACCTATAGCCTCTTTCATGTGTATCTCATCATGAAAGAGCGTGCAAGCCGACGAGGCTGCCATAGTATCTTAATATTTACAATACATCATGTAGACACAACTCAACAGAGCTTACACACATAACCCACACACATGTCTAAAGACCTCTAAGAATAGCAACCATATCATATGGCGGTACAGGGCCCCCACCGTACTCCTGAATAAACAAATATATACATAGGAGGTTTGGTACCACTACTCAGCTCCGAATTAATGGAGCTTCTTCCAAACTTGCTGAGTGGAATCCTAAGCTGGAGGACTCCCCAAAACCTGTGTCTGTACCTGTTGGCATGAAATACATCCCCCCCCCCCCCCCCGAAGAAAAGGGGGTCAGTACAATAACTGAGTATGTAAAGTACAAAATATCATAAGAAAATTACAGTTGCCATAGGGATGCAGAGGACAAGTATAACATTTAACAGAGTACTGTACCTGCACCTTACAAACTAAGGTCATGTATACCATTATCACCTACCATATCTGGTCAGCTTGGGGACTCAGTGTTACAAATGCATCATTTCATCATCATAGGCATATGCATACTATTAGCGCTGTGGAACGTGCCGCCCGATCCATATATACATTAGGTTAGTGTCGATGAGCGTTCGGTCCGATCCATACATATAATACGTTAGTGCTAAGGAATGTTCGGCCCGATCCATATATATAATAGGTTAGTGTCGAGGAACGTACGACCTGATCTCTATACATATAATATGTTAGTATCGAGGAACGTTCGACCCGATCCCTATATAATATAATAATGCATATACGTGCACGTAAACCTTGGTAATATATCAAACATCCCTCAGGTATCACCATAAAGTATGTTCAAGAGCCCTTAGGTATAGGAGCTTACGCATCCGATCACTACTCAGCCTATAGAAGGCTCAAGGGTCGTAGTTCAGCTACTTCAAGGCCCTTATCATTCAAAAGTGGGTACAAGTCATGAGTTACCTCCAGAATCTATAAATGGAGCTATCTTTAAATCCATGTTCTATAGTACCTATAGTCCAGTCTTTCTAGAAGTAGGAAAAGACAAGCTTTGCATGTACCATTCTCTATCACATGGGAGACTTGAAAAGTAATAACTCAACTTGTTACATGAGTTCTAATCAGTAAGAAGTGAACAAGAGCCTTAACTCACACTCAGAGTTTTAAGAGTGGAATAACTTCCAACTTCATATACATAATACTTACATCTAAGTCATGCCAAAAGAGAGGAAGAACAACTTTACATATACTACTTTTCAGCATATAGAAGACTTGCGAGCAATACTCAACTATTGTAGGAGTTCTAACATCAAGCAGTGGGTAAGATTTATGAATTATACTTGGGGTTCTATGAATGGAATTACCCCCACATTTCATATATCCATCACTTATGGCTAAGACATGCCGAGAGAAAAGAAGAGATAAACTTTACATACATAATGCCAAAGACATGCCAAGAGAAGGAATAAACTTTACATACCTCTTACAGGTTACTCTTTATCCCGTTCTCCCCATCGTCCTTTGAAACTAAGTAACATGAAAGAAATGCAAGTATCAACAAACTTAGGCTTTTCAGCGTCTTAGATTACCTACGAGTATTCATAGAACTCGTTTCCTCGCTCGCCTCCTCGACTAGTTCCTTAGTTAGTTAAGGAGTTAACGGAAATTGGGCAGCATCTCCCCTATAATATTCCCTATCCGAATTTCCAATTACACTCCTAATAACTACATATAACCAACAAAAATAACCTTTAGAATATATATATATACAATTCACATCAATATTATACAACATAAACTCTAAACGACTCGCTCGAAATCATGATACCAAAATAGGGTTCCTAGTTTCCATTTTGCAACACTTTTAACCATACAAAATGGAGGGTCGGGTGGATGAAACTAGAAGCACACACACATCCTTTAGAACATTTTCCATCACCTTAACACACCACCACACGACCAGCAGCTGCAGCACCACAAACATAACCCACTATTCGACTTTAATTTAGCTACAACGACTTCAATTTGGATTGTTTCTAATGTCAAATATTTTTACGACATTATTACACTTACAGCAGCATACAAGGTGTATAATACACCCTATAACAACACCATAAATTTCAAATTGTAAGGAAAGACCTTACCTTACCCAAAATTGGCCAAAACTCGCCAAAACTCGCCTTAGAAACTTTTCTAATGCTGTTAAAACGTCGTGGCTTCTTTCTATCCATTTGGTGCTTCTCCATACTATGATTTTATACTATTAATACCTCAACATCATTATGGTATACCCTTGATAATTAATTCACGGAACAAAAGTCGGGACTTACCTTTCTTCTTTTCAAACTCGTAGCTGCCTCCCTTAGCTTCTATGGTTTCTTTTTTTTTGTTGGGAATTTTTGATGGAGAAATGAAGTAATAGTCAGCCAACATGTATATATACACCTCCTTAAGATGTGACACGTGGATCCCCCATAGGGCGCCACCTCATCCATGCTTCCAACCCAAAGCTGCCACGTGGAAGCATGGGACCCACCCCAAGTAGGTGTGTCACCTACTTGGTAAAAGTAGGTGCATCACCTACTTAGTATAAGTAGGTGCATCACCTACTTAGTATAAGTAGGTGCATCACCTGCTTGCTTCCAAGTAGGTATTATGCCTCCTTCCGCCTCTTCCGTGGGTTCGTAATCTCGTCTCCCTTTAAGAATCTATGTAATCCTTTCTATGTAAGCTCAAGTATGTAAGACGTCCAAGTTGGTAGCTTACACAAGTAAGTCGAGTCCCACAACTTGTTATTTTGTCCCCCAACTTGTTTCAAATCCTTATAGACCTATTTCCAACCTTCACTCTTATGGGGCATCATGTCTTTCCTTCCTTGGAGTTATTTGATAATATTATAAATAACCTGGGTCACAGGACAAATTTTAAGAAGCTTTGAAAGACACTCCGAAGCACAAAGGTATGGGGTATAACACTAAGTATGTGAGCAATGCATGAATTTAAAGAATCAATAGGACATTAGCATAATATGTAACATAATGCAAATGCATGCACAATCAATCATGTACATAATATTTGAAACCTTTATTTATGGAGAGATGACCACAACCGACATTTAAGACCATGCGAGCTATTACATAGAATTCAACATATCTCCCTACGTTGGCACGGGGAGACTACTTGCCAGGTAGAACTTCAATCAACTTTAAACATTCTTTAATTTAACTTTAACATTTGACGGTTACAAAGGCCTAGCCGACAAGGGCTCCTATGGTGGCACATATTTAATACAAAATGAGACTTTACTTAAGAACCCCTTCGATTGAATCTCCATCTATATGCTACATTCAGTGATAGGTCAAATCCTACAGAATAACATTTAAACATCAATATAGCATAAAAATTATATAACTTTAGCATTAAAATATCAAACGGTGGAATAACTCATTAAAACCTTTGGTTTATAATATCATCATGACTGGCATACCCTATTTACCATCCTACTAATGAACCTTGATTTATAAGAAAATTAGGTCTACAATCAGTGATGGTATTTTGGGTACCATGCTAATCGACCTACCTTTTAGAAAAAATATTCAAAAACATTGATGGCATATAGGGATGTCACACATGTCATATCATAATCTTAAACATTTCATTTGGTTCAATGTGAGGGTTGTCCTCTCACATCGAAACCTTACTTTGGCTAAGATGCCCTTCATCAATCAATCATTTCATAAAGACTCCCCTTCATAAGCATTTACTTCATAACATTCATTTAAAGTCAAACTTCATTTCAACTTTGCTTTATCATAAGAAACTAGGTGGGTTCATTTCATAAAATCCTTCCAATGCCTTTAAAAAATTCTTGCATGCATGAGAGTAATGGAAATGCATAAAATATACATTCTTAAAGCAACCCACCATATATGTCTTAAAACTCTTTTCAAGCCTTCATATTGGCACTTTAATAACATCATAACTTCATAAAATCAAGAGTCAATATCCATCAATATATATAAAGAAGCTTCAAATATATCATAATATATGCATTTAAAGTCATCATGTAAAAGCCCATAAGATTTCATCACTTTGAATTGAAATTCTAGGTTGAGAAAACATTTGGGCTCCATGGGTGGAAGGACCCATGAATGAAAACTCACATACCTTGAGGGAAATCAAATCCCTAAGAACACTTGAGGAAGAAAAGAGACTTGAATGCCTTGAATTTGAAAACCCTAATCTTGGCTTGAATCCCTAGGAAGAACTTGAGAGGGGAGGATTTGTGTTGGAACAGTTAGAGTGAAATAAAAAATTCTTGCATGCATGAGAGTAATGGAAATGCATAAAATATACATTCTTAAAGCAACCCACCATATATGTCTTAAAACTCTTTTCAAGACTTCATATTGGCACTTTAATAACATCATAACTTCATAAAATCAAGAGTCAATATCCATCAATATATATAAAGAAGCTTCAAATATATCATAATATATGCATTTAAAGTCATCATGTAAAAGCCCATAAGATTTCATCACTTTGAATTGAAATTCTAGGTTGAGAAAACATTTGGGCTCCATGGGTGGAAGGACCCATGGATGAAAACTCACATACCTTGAGGGAAATCAAATCCCTAAGAACACTTGAGGAAGAAAAGAGACTTGAATGCCTTGAATTTGAAAACCCTAATCTTGGCTTGAAGCCCTAGGAAGAACTTGAGAGGGGAGGATTTGTGTTGGAACAATTAGAGTGAAATAAATGAGGGCTTTGAAGAGTCTAGGGTCTTTAGATATGTGAATTTTCCCCCTCAAAACGACAACACTTTGGGTTAAAACGCAGGAAAAAACCAAAATATCCCTTTAAAAATCTGGTCGAAAGAGACTCCACGAGGACCCTTCATGGTCCGTGGTGCCCAGCATGGTTTCTGGTGGGGTCCCGTATAAGGGACTTAGACAAATTCAGAAAAGGGACTTACAACGTAGTCTCTGAAGTTTCTTCACGGACACTTTGACGATCCGTGAAATGCATTACGGCCCATCTAGGGTGACCGTGGTGCAGGTCTTGCTGGAGGCCTGTAGAAGTGGCCACCACGGACCACTACACGGTCCGTGAAATTCTCCACGACCAGTGGTGGTCGTCCATGGATCCTACCTTGGGAAAATTCCTGAGGACTTTGGGGAGGTCTCACCATGGAGGGCTTCACGGCCCGTGGTACTCACCACAGCCCGTGGTATTCACCACGGCCCGTGATACTCACCATGGTCCGTGGTCCTCAATCGTGGTTCATCCTCTGCAGACTGAGCCTCTGAATCTCTACCATGGTTGCACACCACGATCCGTGGTGTCTACCACGGTTCGTGAAAGCTTCCGTGGTCAGCTTCTGGTGCCAGTTTTCTGCAACTTTCTGAGAATTCATCCTTAGTTCCTTGGTTTAGGACCTTTCACATTTTCGTGGTCTTACACATCTCTTTTTTCTAGACTTATTTCCTTTTAGAGTTTTGGTACTTCGACTTTCAGATTCTAGTGGTATTTCCGCATGATTTGTTGAACTGACTGAGTTTATGGGGATTCAACTCCCTTTCTCTTATATTTTAATTTGTTTAGTACCTTAAATGTCTTATATCTTGTGATAACTATTAATTTGGACTGTAATAATAGTTTTACCATAGGAGAGTTAGTGTGGGTGACAATCATGACAAATTAGGGTCGTGACACATGCAATGAATTCAAGATGGGCAACATGCAAACTACTCGAGTGATATGCCAATACTGTGACAAACATGGACATCTTGTTAAGCAATGTTGAAAATTACAGGCAACCTTTCATTGATTTTCTCCCTCTATGGGATATTTTGAATCTTTAAATTCAAACGACAAGTCTAAACCATGTTTCAATTTAATTTCATCTTCCACGAGCTCTGCTGATTGGTTGGTTGATTTGGGTGCATCTCGTCATGTTTCTAGTGACCTCCAGAATCTATCACTCCATTTTGATGATGGTGAAGATGTTATGATTGGTGATGATAAATTTGTGAGTGTGACACACAATGGTTCCACTACTCTAAATACTTTTTTCTCATCCTCTTTGCCTATACGTTTCAAAAATAAAAAAGAATTTAATTCCTGTTTATCAATTATGAAACTAGAACAATGTTTCAATTAAATTTTCACCTTCTTTATTTGTTGCGAAAGATTGTCACACATAGCATTTCTAATGGGGGGAACCTAGAAATAGAGTTTATGAGTGGCCATCAAATTCAAGCGCATGACATCTACCGCTTCATCATGCTCAACGTAATCTATTCATCTCTGATTGGTCTCAATTTGACATTGTCCTCTTGGTCATCCGTCTTCTCATATTTTGCATCCAATTTTGTTACTTGGACATTCCTTCAAAGTATGTTTCCTCTACTCTTTTTGTAATTAATGCAAGTGTAACAAAATGCATTAAACTCTATTTGCAATTTCAATAAAAACAAAATTCTCTATTAGAGATGATATATTTTGATGTGGGGGGCCCGCTCCAATTTCATCTATCAATAATTTTCATTACTATCTTATCTTTTTGATCACTTTACCAAGTATGTTTGATAATTCATCATTAAAAATATTAAGGTTTTCCAATTCTTTTTAAATATTAAGATCATGGTTGAAATTGTTTTAAATAGATCCATTGCTTCCTTTATTCTGATAATAGTGGTGAGTTCAATTATATTCGAGAATTATTTATTTTTGATGAAATTTTTTATTTATTAACTCCTCCTCACATACCTAAACACAATAGTACCATTGATCACCCTCATCGACACATTATGAAAACAAGTTTTACCCTTCTTCAGATTGCCAAGCTTCCATTATCTTTTTGGTCATTTGGTTTTATACCGTTGTCTATAATATCAATCGGATGCTGACTTCTTTGCTTTATAATGAGTCTACATATTTTCATATATTTGTAGTGCACCAAATTATCAAAAGCTTTGTGTGTTTGGCTGTCTGTGTTATTCATGGATGTGTCCTTATTTCAAAATAAATTAAAGCCTTGTTTAAAACCATATGTCTTTGTAGGATACTCTACTTATTAAAGTACCTACAATTGTTTTAATCCTTCGACATCCACGATATTCTTCTCTCAATATGTCAATATTGTATAACATGAGTTTTCTTTCTCTATTTTGACTTCTACAACATATCTCCTTACATAAGAAACACTTTTGACACGGGCTCCTCATTTCAACGTTCCTATTGTTTTCTCTTTTTTCAACTAACCCATCTCCTTTGATGGTTACTCACTCTTTCAATAGAAGTTTTCTTACTACTCGACATCGTGAAACAATGGTCATTCAAAATATTAATTAATAGGAATCTCAGCAGGACATGGGCCATCGCCTAGTTGTACCAACTCAAGTTTGATCAGTGCACCTTCAGTAGTCTTTACTCTCTCACGTGCTACTGTCCAAACCACATGCCAATTGCAAACTGAATCTTTAAATTCTCTCTTAAGTAGTCAAAGAACCATTATCACAAGCCAAATCACTCAATCTCAACTTGTTCCACCTTCTAACTCCATAATCACTCTCTCTAAAAATAATATTTACAAATCTGTCAATAAATTTTGCCTCTCCACTGAAATCACCAACAAATCCTCTCTACCTGATACATCTACTTCCTTCTACAAAACTGAACCAAAGAATGTTTCTCAAGCTTGTAAAGATCCAGACTCAAAATCTGCTATGATGGAGGAATATAATGCCTTGAAATAACATGGGATAGGACTCTTGTTTTAAGATTCGAATCATAAAATTTAGTTGGTTGCAAGTGGATCTTTCAAGCAAAGCAAAATTTATATGGTACCTTGTACAAATATAAGACACGATTAGTTGCTAGAGAATTTACTCAGTTGCCAGGTATTGCCTATGTTGAAATATTTTGTCGTATAGCTAAACATACTACAATTCAAGTTATTTTATCTCTTGTTGTTTGTAAATACGTGGGTATTTTAAAATGTAATAATATTGTAATTTAAAAGTAACTAATATATGCTATTATTGAGTAATAGAAGTGCATGTGTAATCATATATAATATTTTGATTTTATATAAACACTTGATGATAATAAAATTTTATCCTAATCTATGTGCAGTGAGGACATGATCTTCAAAGACACCAAATATTATTCTAACAAGGTCGTCTCCTCCTCCTAGTATGATAAAGATTAATAACTTATGTTAAATTTTAAATTTAAGCTAATTAATTAAATTTTAAATCCATACATCAAATTTGAACCTAGTACTAAAAATAATGACTCTACGATTTGCTAAAATTTAAATATAATTTGTAAAACATATTGCAATCTTTAGCACACTCCTTCTCTCTAGTTCAATCCAGTAAAATAAGACAATCTTCATTGAATCAGATATAATTTCATAAAATAAGGATGCACAACAAAATGAATTTCATATTTTTTTTAAAAAATAATCAAACAAAAAAATCGAGAATTATTTTGGTGATGACTTTATATTTTAGTCGTATTATATTTTATGGTTGAAGAACAAAATACGAAGATGTAGCTCCGCTTTAACGATTAATGTAAACGTACTATAAAAATGATGGAATATTTAAAAATTAATATTGTTAATTGTCTTGCTTCCGAAGGAAATGTAACAACAAATAATATGGTATCATGTAGCTTCAAAGTTTGATCCCTAATCTTCATAAATTAAATATTATCAATGGGTAGTTAATTTAGATCAATTTGATTAGCCCAATTGTGGGATAAATTCATGTAAATTAAATATTTGATTTCTGAATAATTTATCTTTATTTTATAAGTTTTGAGTTAGATAATAAGTCAATCTATCCTTGATATTTATGGATATTTGGACGATATTTGATAGAAAATTCAAAATAAAAAATATTTGTTTTAACAATTACAAAAATAATTTGTGAAATTAATTTGTGCGATTTGTTGTTATAATCATATAATTTAAATTTTCAACTTCCATTGATACATTGATAAGTTCATTCTGAGTTGTAGAAATATTTTATAGGAACAATATGCATTTTAAAAAAATTCAATATTAATAAAGTAATAGTATAATCTTGTTGAGTAATTTTCTTGAATTCATAGTCCTAATTCAAAACTGTAATTCATAATTCTATAAAACCATAAAATATTTTTCACGACCCGAGATCGGGCCATGATGGTGCCTACTACAACCCACCAAGTAGGCAAGCCTAAACCCAAGGACACAAATTTGCAGAAGACAACAATTTAAGTATACTGATAATAATAAATGATGCCAGGAATAACATATAAGAAATGGGCCATTTCATAAACCTGTAGTTTGATACAAACATATACAAAAGAGGCCCAAAAGTGACCAAGAAGAAAAACTAACACAAGAGCAAAACCCCAAACCTGGTGTCACCTATACAGGAGCTACTAAGTATAGAAAGGCTATATATACAAGAGAAATGACTAACCAAAATACAAAATATAAGTCAATACAAAAGAGGAAAAGCAGCAAGTCTCTGGATGTCAGGAGCTTACCATAGTCTAAGTCGGTGACAGCCAAGGGAGATCCAATGCTCAGGGAGAGTGGCTCGTACTGGGAGCTACATCAGAAAAGATGCAGAAATATAGTATGAGCACCAAAACACGAGGTACTCATTAGGTATCATAGGAACTTGAAGGACCTTGGAATAGGTGTTGGGAGATTAAATCATCATGTTTTGACCAAGTATTCACACCAATAAAGTCACCATGGGCCTTGGTGTGCAACACTGGCCATGAAAGGATGCCCCTATCCGAGAAGAATGCAGCCAAGAGAAGGCAGCCAGTCTTTGGGCTAAGGAATGGACCACGCCCATCCACCACGAGCCGTGGTGCTTACAAATGGATGTGGTGGGTTTCGTAGTGAAGAGTAATACATCAAAATTCAAAGGCAATAAGTGTCAAGGTCAAGGCATTCACCAAGAGCCAAAGCAAGGAGCAACATGGCCAAGGCAACCACCAAGGGTCTCACCACGAGTCGTGGTGCACACCACTGGCTGTGATGGGTGCTGTGGTGGGATGGGCAACCATAAAGGCTAAATATATCACCAAGAAAGTCCACCACAAGCCTTTGTGCCTACCACTTTCCATGGTGGCTCCCGTCCAGCACCATCCGAGACCATAACTAAGTTGGTTTCCTAGTTGGTTTAGGACTAGTTTTAGGTTTCTATAAATACCTTCTTGTGTTATATTTTTATGGGGAAATTTCCTATACTTTTTACACTTTTTTCCTGTTTTTTAGAGGCTACACTACATGACCTAAACTACATTTTAAAGGATTTTTCAGCCACCACACAAAATTGGACAGATTTGGAAGAAATAACACACAACTCGGATTCTTTGAGTTCTAATTTTGTGATTTAAATCTAAGTCTTCTTATTCAATTGTGAGTTTGATTCATTTTTATTTTTAAGACTTCTAATACATGTTTAATTCATTTTTTATTCACTTATCCACAAAAAATATGAAAGGTTCAACCCATAACTAAGGTTGTGGGAACTATGATGACTTAACTAGAATAGGCAAACACATGATTGATATTTGTGAATTATTTTTTCATGTATTGTGAATTTTTCATTCAAAAGTCTTTCTTGGTGAATGCACTTAAGAACTTGTCCTTATTCATTTCTTGCTTGGGAGAGAGGTAGTATTTAGAAAAAGATTTCACAACAGAAATTCGAAGAGTCTAGCCTTGAAAGAAGGGATAAACTTCGTCTAAGTTAATTGAGACCGAGATGAGTTAGTATTCTGGGATCCAGGGTGAGGGTTAGTAAAGTATACATTCTGAGAATGGAAGGACATAAATAAGATACGTCTAACAAGGGCCGGAAGATGAATTAGATGTTATCCAACTTGCTGGATTTTGCATGCAATACAATGAACGATAGCCTAGTAACTAACAAGTCTTGGGGAACACAATGCTAGTCTACTCTTCCTATTGTTTACAACCTTAATTTTATTTACTTGTCTTTGCATTTTTACTTATTCTAAGATAAAACCAAACCCCCCACTTTTACTTTATGCAAGTTTATTTTCAGGAAGTAGCAACTACGACTGAATAGTGATTGCTAATAGAACTTATTTTAACCTATTTCCTATGGGTTCGACCCCGACTCTTAGTTCGGTAAAATATAATGCCAATGATCGTCTATTTATTTTTTGAGAGGTATAATTTAGCGTTATAATGCTTTCAAATCCCTTTATCGAAGCCACCAAGGGTATTTTTCCGGTCCTTAAATATCCTAAAAGCCCTTAACACCATTCAACATTTTCTTACCGGACACACCGCACAAATATCAGGAAAGCCATATATTTCCACTAAACCTCAAGGAGTGAAAACAACCAAATGTAGGAAAAAAACCTAGGACAAAGCCCAAAATCCCAATGTCAACTTCAAAAATCATATCGTTTCCAAAGACAAAAAAGCCTACTTCTTTCTCAAAAAAAGCTCTCAAGGAAGAGCTTACTTTAGCCTTAGGGCTGCCATGGAGGTTGACCCAACTTCGGACGTTGAAAATTTTTGTTCAAGAGATAAAAATGTAGATTTTTTTGATAGAACACAACAAAAGTTTAATCACCCTCTAATTCCACTCCAAGCTCTTGTAATTTGCAAAACAAGTCTGCGATCACTTTGACCATTTCTGAAGAGCAGCTGTTGTGGGCTCAAAGAACCATTTTCTAATCAAATACTGGATTGATTTGAGTTATTACAACTATTGGACAAGAATCCTCATCTACAAATGCAGCCACTCATGAAATTACAACACATTCTACCATTCCAATAGTGAGAATCAACCAGGCATTTATTAGGGGAATCACACAAAAATTGCCTGGAAATCTTCTTCATTTTCAAACCAATTGCAGTAACATTTGAAGCAAACCAACTACTGGGGAATGCTCCCCAGGTGATGGCACATATTTGGGAACAAGCCCAGGCAATTTCACTAGTGGAGTCTCCATCTGGGAGCTTTTTGATGTCGGCATCAGATCTCCGGCGACCAAAATTAGTGACAAAGTGATCAGCACATTGAGGCGCTTCCTACAGCACATGGACTGGTCTTGAATCCATCCCAAGTGGGTTGAAGTTTCATTCTCACCCTACTGATGGTCAAAGTGACAAAAACTCTGGTGAGATCACTTGTTAGGACACAACCCCGTAGACCATGATGGGTCCCCGAACTTGACACTCGCATATACCCCTTCTAACTATAAGTAAAACTGTCCCCTGATTGAGTTATAATGTATCAACAGGCATGATAACATATAAGCCGATGAGGCTATCGTAACATATAGGGTCATCCCATAATAAAACTCACGCGAGCCGATAAGGCTGTCATGAAAAAAGGGATATCCCAAAATATCCGTCTTATAGGTACAACTGCACATACATACATATACAACCCATATACATGTCTACCGACCTCTAAGAGTAAGAACAGTAACATAAGGCGAGACAGGTCCCCCGCCATACCCGTAAACAAATAAATATATACATCGGGAGTTAGTATCAAAATCTAGGCTCCGATACAATGAAGAGCTTCTGAACTGCTGAGTGAGACTCCTACGCTGGTGGATCCCCAAAGTGTGTATCTGTACCTGAGGGCATAAAACGCAGCCCCTCCAAGAAAGGGGGGGGTCAGTACGATATACGTACTGAGTATGTAAAGCATAACATAGTATAACTGGGAGCATTTCTGAAATAGAGAGTCAGGAGATGTCGGTGTTACTTAAGGAACCACTATACCTGTACTGGTGAATCATACAAAAACAATGCTCATACAATACAATATAGCTGGCCCCTTTTGGGACTCAATGAGTCATATCTGTAGGACCATCATAGGGCTCAACACCATCATCACCTTATCACATCACATCATATATATATATATATATATATATACGTACCTAACCCTCTAGTGAGAGACTCAGTGAGTTGTTCATGTCATTGCATTATCATGTTCTCGTATAGCGTACCCGGCCCTTTAGTGAAGGACTTGGTGAGTTGTTCATGTCATTGCATTATCATGTCCTCATATAGCGTACCTGGCCCTTTAGTGAGGGACTTGGTGGATAATGTAGTAAACTGCGCACGATTATGTACCCAGCCCGAGACTTGGTGATAGGAGGGGTTACAGTATACACGAGTAGAATAGTGAGTAACCATATACAATTTAAAACATTGTCCAAGACTCAATAAAGTAATAAAAATGAATTGTCATTTGAAAATTAGGACGATAGTCATATCAGTCATCCCTCAAATAGCACTATTGGTTATATCAAAAAAGCCTTAAAAACCATAGGCGTGAATCCAGAAGATACAAAATAACTTATAAAAGTCAAGGACATTAATTATCGGAGAATCTCTAAGAACATGAATCATGAATCACCCTCGAGACTTATGAATGGAATTACCCCCAAAGCTCATATTAATTCTTACTTAATTCTAAGACATGCCAAAAGAAAGAAGGGACAACTTTACATAATCTCTACTTTCCCTCTTGTAGTCACCATATACATATATGCCGAGGAACGTACGGCCCGATCCTTATATTGTAACATATGCCGAGGAACGTACGGCCCAATCCTTAGATAGTAACATATACCATACCTGGCCCATCAAGGGACTTGATACCATAAACATCTCATCATAACATTATAACTTATGTCAAGGACATATCAAGGGAAAAGAAGGGTAACTTTACATACTTATGCCAAAAACATGCCAAGAGAAAGAAGGTAGCTTCACATACTTATGCCAAAAACATGCCAAGAGAAAGAAGGTAGCTTCACATACTTATGCCAAAAACATGCCAAGAGAAAGAAGGTAGCTTCACATACCTCTTATGGATTACCCTTAACCACGTTCGCTTCATCTTCTTTTGAACCTATTTAACATGAAAGCAATATTAAGGTTAATAACCTTTCACTTTCCAATTTCCAACTCTACAACCAAGTATCCATAGGAATCATTTCCTTATCCATTTCCCTTGACTAGTTTATTACTAGTTCCGAAGTTGAGGGAAATCGGGCAGCATCTTCCCTGTAACTTGCCCTATCCCAGTTCTAATCTTGGCATCCATATTACAGACAACAACCAGCAGCTATATATACAAGTAAATCACTTCAACATTACACAATACAAACTCCAACCAACTCGCTCAAAACTACAATACCAAAACAGAGTTTTTAATCTTTGTTTCGTAAAACCTTTAACCATAAGAAATGGAGGGTCGTGTGGCTGCAACCAAAAGAACACACACCCTTTTTATAACACTTTACATACCTTCAACACACAACCAACCCATATGCAACCGCAACACCCCAATCACAACACACTACTCGACTTTGATTTAACTCTAACGACTTCAATTTAGTTTGTTTCTAACGTCAAGCATCCTTATACAATTTTTCTACTTACAACCTCATTTAAGACATGTATTATACTTCATAAAAATATCATAAACTTTGATCTAAAAGGGAAAGCCTTACCTTGCCCGAAACTCGCCAAAACTCGCTTCAGAAGCTCTTTTAGCGCGGCTGGAACTTTGTGGCTGTTTGTTATCCTTTTGGTGCTGATACAAACTATAAATTTATATTAATAACACCTTCATACCTTATTTATATACCCTATATAATTAATTCACATAAATAAATTGGAGAGCTTACCTTTTTGGCTTCAAATCCGCGGCTCCCTCTCTCAAGCTTAAGGTTTCTCTTCTCTTTTTTTTTCCTAGAATTTTCTTGATAAGGATGAACTAAAGGATAAAGATGAAGCTAATGAGTCATTAAACATATATATATAGTCCACCTTAGGGGGTGAAATGTATCAAGCCCTTATTGGGCCAACACATCAAGCCTCTACTCATGGGCTGCCATGTGGTAGGTGGGGTCCACCTCCCTTGCTTTAGCTGCTGCCATGTGGCACTGCCAGCTGCTGCCATGTCGCACTCTCTCTTTCTGCCATGTGTCACTTTCTTTTCCTCCTCATGGATTTTTAATCTCGTCTTACTTCACGAACCTATGTAATCCTTATTACGTAAGCTTGGTATAAACTCAAGTAGCTTAAGAATGTAAGATTTTCAAGTTGGTAGCTTACGTAAGTAAGTCGAGTCCTACGACTCATTACTTGGCCTCCAATTTCTTCCGGATTCTTATAACCCTATTTCCAATATTATCTATCATGGGGTATAACATCTCCTTTCCTTAGAGTTACTTGATAGTGTTATAGATTATCCGGCTCCCGTGGTGACTTCTAAGAAGCCGAAGAACCTTTCAAGAAACTTAAAAAGCTTAAGAAGATTAAGAATCTTCCAAGGTACAAAAGTACAGGGTATAACATCACTCCTTCGAAAGAATTCCCAATTGTGCAAGTTCTTGATTCTAATGGGATTGAGAATGCTAAGGATATAAATGTGTATCTGAGAAACAAGGTAATTCTTAAGCTAAGGCTTATATGGATTCTCAAGGAATGGCTATTGTTCCATTGAATGGAACTCCTAATTATAATCAGATAATAGCCAAGGTTGATAGTATGGCCAGAAACAAAATGATGGAATAATTAGTGTTGGAAAATAATATCCAAAGAGTAAACACTAGTTTGGTAAGTTAGAAGGATCATCCAAATGCATTGTAAATGCACAAGGAGACCAGTATGCAGAAAACATCCCATTTGGATAAAGTTAAGTCCTGTAATTCTCCTAACCATAATGTACATACTTTTGCAGTTCCTAATAATTATGCAGATCAATTACAATCTAATGCAATCAATCAAATGTCTAGTGAACTAAACCCTTCCATGCAGCATGTTGACACTGATAAAGAGAACTTATCTGGTTCCAATAACCAAAATCCCATACCCATTGACCCTGATAATTCCCTCATCCATAATGAAAAAGCTAATGGTGAGAAAAAGTCCAACAGTGAGCCTAGAATCTTCTAAAAACAAAATATCTCCTACCCTTCAGGAGCTCACCAAACTTACATTTAACTTTGAAAAAAACACTCTTTCTTCTCACCAAAATAATTAGCCTATCACTGAAAAGACACCTAAAGTCTTGAACTAACCTATTCAAATCATCAATCCCAAAAATACCCTAACTCTTGAAACCTGGCCCTTACATAGTGGTACAGACTTTTGCCACAAAATTGAAGGCCAATCAAGCCAGGAATAAAAGCCCTATTGATATCTCCCCTCCTACTTTTACTACCAGATAGGGCTTGCCTGCAGTGATTTTTAAAAGAGAGGATCTTTTGGTGAAGTTAGCCTCTAGTTGTAGAAACACTCTGGTGGGGAAGTTCACCAAGGCTATGCTCAAAACTGAGCTCATAAGGAAAAGCTTTATCCTCCAAACTCAGCTTACTAGAGGGGTCAAAATGGCTTATTTCAATTCTAGGCATATTTATATAGAATCGGATAATAAAGAGGATCATCTCACAGTGTAGAAAAAACAAAAGATGTATATTGAAGGTCGAATTATGAGAATTCTGGTTTGGATCCCTACTTTCTCTCTTAAAGAAGAGACTCCCATAGTTCCCATTTGAATTCTGTTTCCAGAATTTCCTTGGCACTGCTATAACAAGGAGTTCTTATCTGAACTTCTATCTCCAATTGGTAAAACTTTGTACTTGGATGTTGCAAGTACTTAATCACCTATAGGTCGGTTTGTTTCTTACCTTTATATAAAAAGGATTATTTCCAAAGGTTGCATTTATCATCCAGTTAGGGTTAGGGATACTAGTTTCGAAACCCCAACTCTTCATTCCATGCCTATTATGAATGAATTCCCAGAAGTATTCTTTAAGATATTATGTGGCACGACCCAACCTAGGCCTAGTCGTAATACAAAGATTGAAATACCAAAGTGATCCTATAAATCATCTTGACATATCATTAATCATAATAAGGTAAAGTAAACATACTAAGATAGAACATGAATCAACTCAATATAATAGTTAAGGAAAGTAAATTCAATCCCAATGTGCAAAATGGACTACATCTCTTTGAATGTCTAAACATGCCTCTATTCTAATCGGGGCTTAGCATAAGCTCCTAGCTCACCCAAATCATAAGAGAAAGTCAAAGTAGAAATAGGAAATAAAAGGTCATTGTCCTCGATGAATGAGGATGCATGAACTTTGGAGAACTAAGCAACTCTAGCCACGAATAGGATGGTCATTTTCTGCTCCTACATTATGATATAATGTAGGCAAAATATATGTTAGTACATAAAAGGTACTAAGTATGTGAGATATACATGAACTAATAAAGGAACGTGAGCAATATGACATAAGATGCATGACCAACATAATTAACAAGAAATAACTTAAAAGCATTTAGAATATCATGAAAGCTTATGGTCAATGCATCATAAAATTTCAGTGTAAATCTCATATCTTCCTATTCAACTTGTGTGTGATAAGACCTTTAACCGACATTGTATGACCATGCGATCTATAAAATAGAATCCGATGTAACTCCCACATTGAAAAGAGGGAGGCTACTTGCCAAGGTAGACTACGTGAGAAACAACTTTTAAACTCAAGAGCTATATGTGGATCCACTAGCTAGTCCATAAAGGCAACCTACGTGGGATACATAGTTTGGAACTTTAGGTTTCTACAAGGATTTCCTTGGATAACTAGCTACGTTACCCAATAGTACCATACCTAGAGGTCCTCTCGATGCTTAGTCAATATTCCAACGAAATTCATTAAAACATGATCATAAACATTATTGGAAGAGATAGTAACTACCTATCAATCGATCTTTATAATACATAATAAGAGTAACTCATTAACATTGGTGATTCATAAGATTCCATAAACTTTATTGAGAATTGTCCTTATCACCATCTTAAACATGATTTGTGTGAGAATGCTACTTATCACATCATAATAACTTTTTTGGATAATAAATAACCATCATCATAACTTTCATCATTACTTCATTAATCTTAACTTCATTCGTAAAAGCTTTCTTTTTAAAATTATTGAATTCCTAATCAACTCATGAAAAATCCTCTTTGAACTTCATAATCATAATTGAAAGTAAGTTTATGCATGGGCATTCATAATTTAACTTCAAATTGTTCAATTCATATAGAAATATGCTTATAATAATCATAGATAACATCTAAAAATAAAATTGAAACAACCTAATGCAATTCATCAGAATTAGGGTTAAATAACAATTGAAATTGAAGAAAACTTTGCGAAAACCTTGGGACCCCATGGGTTAAAGTAACCCATGGATCAATCCCTACATACCTTGGTGAAATCTACTCTCACGACCTGACCTAAAGCCTAGTCGTAACACAGTGATTGAAACCCCTAAGGGATCCAACCAAGCCTCTTGTACATATCATAAGTATTCATAAGAAAAGCAAAAGCGGAAATATCATAAGAGAGTCTAAACCATAAATAATAAATGAAGAATGTCATATGACAACATAGACTCGAAACATTTATCCAACTAGATGCCTCTACTCACGAATATGGGTGGGGGCTAAGACATGTCCCTAGCTCACCCTTAATATGAAATATAGCAAAAGTATTTGAAAATAATAAGTAACTCGATAACTAGTCCCCAATAAATGAGGACTCACCACAACTGCTGAATAAGAAAGCTTAACTAGCCACGTAGATGAGTGTGATCTTCAACCTCAACCCCTACATTATGAGACAATGCAGGCAAAAAGTATGCATTAGTACATTTGAATGTACTAAGTATGAGGGCGTGACATAAAATGTAAATCATTGAATACAATTGCCAAGTAAAACACATGATAAGATGAGATAAGTACAGTCATGAGAAAATCATATTGACCAACACATTTAAAAAGAATAATTTAAAATCATAGCATACTTAAGAGATCATATATATGTGGGATAGGAACCATTACCAACAATAAGACCATGCGAGCTATACCATGGAATCCCAATGTTACCCTTACATCGGAGGAAAGGAGGAGACTACTTGCCAAGGTAGACTCCTACATACCTAAGTGGATACACTAAGCAGTTATGTGAACTAGGTACTCACCCCTAGTTCTTAGACTCGGGTACTCAACTCCAATCATTGATATTTCGAGTACTCACCTCTTAGAGATTTGGGTATTCACCTCTAATTCCTTTGTACCTATGGTAGCACGTAGTTATGCGATACGAGACTTTATATAAGGACCCCATATTTTGAGTTCCTACCTCAAGTCCATATTCGGTGTTAAGTCAAATCCCATGGAATACATACATAGCATAGAAATCATAATGACATATATCATATTCATGATCATAGGTTTGAAAATCATAGAATTGGTCATTTTCATAGCATAAGTGCATTGCGGGCATTGTCCTTCCACATTACAAATCATACATACATAGACATAATTCATACTTGGAAATTCATGATCATAGCTTATACTTGAAATTAGGGTAAGACATGAATGCATAATCAATTGATTTGAAAACCATGAAATTTACCTAAAAACAAGCATGATCATAAACTTTCTTTAAGCCCATACATAATTCATATAGAGAATATCATTAAAAAGTATAATTGGAAATACTTATAATTTTCATCATAAACCCTAGAAATCAAAATAGAAAAATTCATGGAAAAACTCTTCAATTTAATGCAGTAATCATCAATTTATATAGAAATAGACTCATGATCATAATTTGAATCATAATTCATGCAATAGGAGTAGAGATAATAAGACCCACAAAATACCATACTTTAATTTGATAGAACCTTGACAAATTTATTGGGCTTCATGGATGAAAGAATCTATGAATCAATACCCACATGCCTTAAGTGAGAACACCAATTTATTTAGAAGAACTTGAGAGTTTTGATGGAGAGCTTGAGTAAATTTACTTGAAGTCTTCAATTGAGGCCTTGAGAGTCCTTTGTAGAGAGAAAAATATTTGAGTCGGTGAATTGTAGAAGAATGAATAGAATTAGAGATTTAGGTTAATTTATAGAGTTGAATTAGGTGCTAAAAATGTCTAGGTTCATTATCTAACAATTTAAAAAAAGTCTAAAACACCCTTACTAAAAATTCAACTCGGCCAGAAAACCCTTGCCAGGTTCGCGACACAGACTTGTTACGGACTTTTCTGTGTTGTGCAATTTCTTAATAAATCTATCTTTTGATCTACGGGTCCTAAAAATCCACCAAAACTATGTTCCTGCAGGTTTTGACCCCCTGATCGATATTCCAAATTCAGATTTTCCTAATAGATTAAGGATAATGCATTACTTGAGCGGACTATTCCCAAGGCATTCTTAAGGCACTTATGAGCATTTTTGTGGGATGTTACATCTACTCAAAATTGAACAAGAACCTTGATGAACTTTGAAACCTTAGCTTGAAATTTTAAGGTGAGCTTCAGAGGATTTGTGATCTTACCATAAGAGAATTTTGAAGAATGATTTAGAATAGAAGGAATATCAAAGGGTTGGGTAGTTATAGGATTGAATTTGTCCATAATAGTTTGTAGATTCATTGAATCAAACTTGGGAAAATACACAATTACCCTTCATTAAAACTCGGATTCAGATCTACAAGTCTACTTTTATGACTCGTCCTCAAGTCTTAGGACTTGAAGACTTTAGTCGTCATGCAGGTGCTGAGTTTCAAGGATTTTTGGAACTTCTGACGTTGGGTCTACAGTCGTGATTGCAACCCATCATCATGGTTAGAGTCGTCAACTGGACTCGTCTTATAGGTATGAGAAGACCCTAATTTAAGGGTGTCTAATCTTTTCTTATGAGTCATGTCTACGGCTCGTAAACTTCCCTATGAATCGTCAAAGTCATTCATCCTGCAAATCTGGAAAATCTACAAATATATTGGTCTCTGAAGTTTTTGTACGAGCCATCCTTAGGACTAGTCATCAAGAAAATAGCTCATCCTGTTGAGTCGTAGGAGTTTTCCTTAGGATGGTCCTGCGCAGAACCCAATATGGCACTCTACGACTCATCCCTATGAGTCGTAGAAGTAACTACGAATCGTCTAGGGAGTCATAGAATCAAAGATAATTACGCTTCGATAATTGTTTCTTTTGTTCCTACTTTTTGACTTCTGAGGTCTTACAATATCTTCCCCTTGGGAACATTAGTCCTCGAATGAGATTAACTTAACATAGGAAAGACACGAAAATAGGACTAGCAACCTATCATGAATATAATGACACCTTGAAATGTATAGAACATGAAAATTTCAAATATAACATAAAACATGACTTAAAAATCAACATTCATGAACATTCATGCATATGAATGACATAGGAGGAACTGAATATGTTTAGAGTCAATTTGATTTGAATAAGAACAACTTACTATATTAGGCTTGAGTAGAGGGAAAGAAGTGCGGGTATCATTTCAGCATATCTACCTACGCTTCCCAAGTAGCACTCTCTACTTGTTTATTTCTCCACAACACCTTAACAGATATGACCTCTTTGTTTCTTAGTTTCTTCACTTGACGGTCTAAGATTTCCACTGGAACCTCCTCATAAGTCAAATACTTTTCAACACTCACATCTAGAAAGGGCACAACGGAATTCGGATCACCAATAAACTTTCTCAACATAGAAATATGAAATACTGGGTGAACCACAGCTAACTCAAACGGCAAGTCCAACTCATATGCTACCTTTCCAACACGTCTCAAGATTTTATAAGGTCCAACATATCTAGGACTAAATTTGCCTTTTTTACCAAAACACATTATACACTTGATGGGTAAAACCTTCAAATAGACCCAATCATCCACATCAAATTTAAGCTCTTTTTTTAACATCCGAATAGGAGTTTTGACAACTTTGAGCCATCTTCAACATCTATCTTATGAGTCTCATAGTTTCCATAGCATCTATTACCAAATTTGGACAAATCGAGTCCATTTAACCTATTTTAAACCATCCCACCAGGGACTTACATCTTCTCCCATACAACTCTTCAAAAGGAGCCATTTCGATACTAGTGTGATAACTATTGTCATGGGAAAACTCAATCAATTGTAGATGTCCATACCAACTTCCTTTAAAATCAATCACATACTCCCTCAACATATCCTCTAAGGTTTGGATCATTCTTTCGTCTTGACCATCGATTTGAGGATGGAAAGTGGTACTTAACTTAACCTTTGTACCAAGACCTTTTTGAAATGACTTCCAAAAGTGTGAAGTGAATTGAGTACCTCGATCTGATATAATGGAAAAGGAAACACAATGTATTATTACCAACTAATGAACATACAACTTGGCATAGTCTACCCGGTAGAAAATGGGCTGACTTAGTCATTCTATCTACAACAACCCAAATAGAATCATATTGCTTCATAGTATGAGGCAAACCTATGAAAAAGTCCATATTCACATCTTTCCACTTCTAAGTAGGAATTTCAATGTATTGAGCTAAACCTATAGGTTTCTAAATCTCAACTTTAACCTGTTAGCAATTCATACATTTAGCCATGAATTCCTCTATGTCCTTGCTTATGCCATTCCACCAATACACTTCTCTTAAATTACGATACATCTTTGTGGATCCTGGGTGAATTGAGTATCGAGAACTATGGATCTTATTCATTATCAACTATCTTAACATATCAACATTTGGTACCCACAATTGACCTTGATAGCGAAGCACACCATTTCTCCTTGGGAGAAAGCCTCAATGGAGTTTTCGGCAACCGACTTCTTTAATTCAACTAACACCAAATCACTATCTTACTTAGTCTTGAAATCCGCTACAAGAGACAATTTTGAACTATTTTTGATAAGATACCTCCATTATTGGAATCAACCAAATGCACACCTAAACATGACAATCTATGAACATCCCTAACCAATTATTTCTTGCCTTCCTCAAAATCTGTATCACTACCCATGGATAAGCTACTTAATGCATCGACAACCACGTTAGCTTTTCCTGGATGGTACAATACACTCATATCATAGTTTGTCAATAATTCAAGCCATCGCCTTTGCTGAAGGTTCAAGTCTTTTTACTTAAACACATATTGTAAACTCTTATGGTTGTTAAACACATCCACATGGACAACATAAAGATATTCTTCAAATCTTTAAATAAAACACAAATGCCGCTAGCGCCAAGTCATGAGTTAGATAATTTTTTTCATGCACCTTAAGATACCTAGAAGTATAGGCTATCACGTTACCATGTTGCATCAAAACTCAACAAAGACAACCGTTGAGGCATCACAATACACAATAAAACCATTAGACCCCTCTGGCAAAGTCAAAATAGGGGCAATGGTAAGACGATCTTTTAACTCTTGGAAATGCTTCTCACAAGGTTCTGACCATTGGAACTTCACTTTCTTTTGACTCAACTTTGTCAAGGGTGATGAAATCAAAGAAAACCCTTCTACAAACCTTTTCTAGTATCAATCTTGGCCAAAGAAACTTCTAATATCCGAAGGTGATAATGGTCTAGGCCAATTCTTAACCGCCTCTATTTTCTTTGGATCAACCATAATCGCTTCACCAGACACTACTTGAACAAAGAAAGAAACCTCCCTTAACCAAAACTCACATATTGAATTTGGCAAATAATTTCTAGTTACTTAGAGTTTGCAATACAATTCGCAAGTAATAATCATGCTCCTCCTTATTTCGAGAGTAACCAAAATGTCGTCAATAAGCACTATTAAAAACATGTCCAAATATTGTTTGAACACCCTATTGATCAAGTCCATGAATGACGTGGAGGCATTTGTCAAACCAAATGACATAACTAAGAACTCATAATAGACATACCTTGTTCAAAATTTTATTTTGGAAATGTCACACTCCCTCACCCTTAATTGGTGATAACTAGAATGGAGATCAATCTTAGAGAAGTAACTTTCCCCTTGCAATTGGTCAAACAAATTATTTATTCTCAGAATTGGGTATTTATTCTTGATGGTTACTTTATTAAATTATTGGTAATCAAGACACATACAAAGTGAACTATCCTTCTTTATTACAAACAAAATGGGAGCACCCCATGGAGATATACTTATTCTAATGAAACCTTTGTCTAACAAGTCTTTCAATTGATCCTTTAACTCTTTTAGTTCCATTGGAGCCATTTCAAAAGGAGAGATAGAAATAGGTTGAGTATTAGAAAGAAGGTCTATACCAAAGTCAATTTTCCTTATGGGAGGGACACCGAGTAGATCATCGAGAAACATATCTAAACTCATTAACAATAGAAACCGACTCTAGAGTAGGGGCTTAAAAATTAGTATCCATAAACCTCACAAGATAATAGATTCAACCTTTGGAAATCATTTTATGATAATTAAGACACAAAATGAGTTGATCTTTGAACACAAAATTACTACCCTTCCATTCTAGGATCAGCTCATTAGGGAATCAAAACTTAACCACTCGGGTTCTACAATCAATAGAAGCATAACATGCATATAGACAATCTATACCAAGGATAACATCAAAACCGGTCATCTAAAGCTTAACTAGATCACATAGAGTAACAATACAGAAAACTCAACCGAACAACTTTTATAGACCCCCTTAGCCACAATTGACTTACCTATGGGAATATAAAAAGAAAAAGACTCTAATAATGTTTTCGGGCTAACATCAAATCTCATGAAAATATAAGGAGTAACAAAAGACAAATTTTCACCTCTTTCCTAACAACATAGTGAAAGACCTGTAATATACCATAACAATATCGGGAGTCTCCTCCACCTCTTGCCTACAATGAAGAACATGAAACCGATTATTGTATTGACCACCCTTTGGTTGTACTTGAGCACCTTGTTGCATTTGGCCTCCATGAGAAACTTGGTCTTGAGGATGACCATCTTTAACCTTACACTCCTTAGCATGATGGCTCGGCTTGCCACATAGATAGGACATATTCAAACCTAGTAAACACTCTCCCATGTGGTTATTTCCAAATAACTTGCATGTGTGGGTAACTTGGACAATAGGATCACCTACTTGAGGCTTAGGGTTGGGCACCCTATATATGTTAAACCTTGGAGTAGTGGCATTTGAAGATCCTTATCCAAAATACTTTTTGCAAAAATGAGGACGTCCACCACTTTCATACCTAACATGAGAGGAATCACCACCATCGGTCCTTGCCCTATTAGACTCCCTAACACTTTTCTCCTTAAGCGTTTCACCTTCTATTTGATCCACATAGGTCATGATTCTAGAGATGTATACTTACCAAATCAACATAGCCATCTTACAGTCCTTAGAAAGAACATCCGACACACCCGACTCAAACATGCTCATATGAGATCTTGGGTAGACAACCATGAATGGGGCATATTTTGACAATTGGTAAACTTGAGGGCATATTCCCTAACACTCATACCAACTTGCTTAAGATTGATGAACTATTGTATCTTAGCATTCCTCAACTATAATAAGAAGAAGCAATCAAGAAACACTCCTGTGAACTCATCCCAAATAATGAGACCCGCCTCTCTAGGCCTCTCACTTTTCTATTGATCAAACAAAATATGAGTGACACCCTTCAATTGGTAAGTAGCCAACTTCTCCCTCTCAACCGAGCTAACCTCTGTAATCTCCACAATCTTGTGAATGCCATCAACAAACTCTTGTGGATTCTCTACCACCTTATAACCCCAAAACTGTAGAGAATTTATTCTCATAAAGTCACGAAGCCTTGTTGGTACCATACCGATACTTGGGTTCATGGAAGCAACCATCTCATAATTTTCTTATGCCATAATGCTTGAGAAAGCACTTCAAAGGTTGCTCGGAACTCGGCATTGAAGATTTGGTCATTCAAGGGATCATTGGAAACTTATTGGTCCTCTTCATCCATATTTATTTGAGCGGGGTATCTTCGTGGATGCATTTTCTAAAAATCACAAAGAATAATCATTATAAGGAAAAGCCTTAGAGTACCACTCTATCGTATAACATAGATCGTGAAAGAAGTGAGATTGTTCTAAGGTGTTTCATAGTCTCCTTTTCGTGGATGAGGCGTGCTTCACGATGAACAAGACTCTACTTATCATGTAATGTTAGGCTCTCTAGGACACTTCTAAATCTTGTGCTCTTATACCAAGTTTGCCAAGATCTGACCTAGGGCCTAGTCGTAACATGGCTATTGAAACCTCAAATGGCTCCAACCAAGCCTCTTGACATATCATTAAGAATACATAAGGTAAAGTAAACATACTAAGATAGTAGAAGAAAAAACTCAACATAGTAGTAAAGAAAAAGTAAATTCAATTCCAATGTCCAAAAAGGACTACATCTCTTTGAACTTCTAAACATGTCTCTATTCTAGACTTGATGGGGCTTAGGACAAGCTCCTAGCTCACCCGAATCATAAGACAAATTCAAAGTAGAAATAGGAAATAAAAAGTAATTTTCCTCGATGACTGAGAACTCACCAACCTTGGAGAACTAAGAAACTCAAGCCATGAATAAGATGGTCGTCGTTCGCTCCTAAATTATGAAATAATGTAGGAAAAATATGCATTTGTACATGTAGAATGATCGTCATCCGCTCATACTTTATGAAACAATATAGGCAAAATATGTCGTAGTACATAAAGGTACCAACATAATGAACATGAAACAACTTAAAAGCATTTGAAATATCATGAAAGCTTACAGTCATTGCATCATAAAACTTCATAATAAATCTCATATCTTAGCATTCAACTTGTGTGCGATAAGATCTTTAGCCGACATCTTAAGACCATGCAAGCTATAACATAAAATCTGATGTAACTCCCACATTGAGAAGAGAGAGGCTACTTTCCAAGGTAGACTCCAAGAGAAATAACTTTTAAACTTAAGAGCTATAAGTGAACCCACTAACTAGGCCATAAATTCAACCTACATGGGCAACATAGTGATGGACTTTAGGTTGCTACTAGGATTCCCTTGGGTAACTAACTGCATTACCGGACTGAATTCCACCTAGAACTCCTCTCGGTGCTTAGTCAATATACAAATAAAATTCAGTAAAACATGATCATAAATATTATAGAAAGATATAGTAACTATCTCTTAATCTATCTTTATAAAACATAATAACAATAGCTCATTAACTTTGGTGATTCATAAGAATCCATAAACTTCAGTGAGAATTGTCCTTATCACTATCTTAAACTTGATTTGTGTGAGAATGGTACTTATCACACCATAATAATTTTCTTGGTTAATAAATGATCATTATCATAACTTCATTAATCATAACTTCACCCGTAAAAGCTTTTTTTTGAAAATTATTGAATTTATAATCAACTCATGAAAAATCATCTTTGAACGTCATAATGATAATTGAAATTAACTTTATGCATGGAAATTCATAATTTAACTTGAAATCATGCAATTAATATAGAAACATGCTTATAATGATTATACATAAAATCTAAAAACAAAATTAAAACAGCCCAATGCAATTCATCAAAACTAGGGTTAAATAACAATTGAAATTAAAGAAAACATTGAGAAACCCTTGGGACTCCATGGGTGAAAGGAGCCCATGGATCAATACCCATATTCCGTGGTGAAATCTTCTCAAAATTAAAATAGAAATTTGATGAACTTTGAAACCTTAGCTTGAAATTTGAAGGAGAGCTTAAGAGGATTTATGATCTAGCCTTAGGAGAATTTTGAAAAATAATTTAGAATAGAGGGAATTTCAAAGGGTTGGGTAGTTATAGGCTTAAACTTGGCAATAATAGTGTCTAGATTCATTAAACTAAACATGGGAAAAGACACAATTACCCTTTATTTAAACTCAAATTTGGATCTACCTTACAACTTCTACGACTCATCCTCAAGTCTACGACTTGTAGACTTGAGTCATTGTGTAGGTACTAAGTTTTTGTGATTTTATGAACTTTCAAAGTTTCGTCTATGAGTTGTGATTATGACTCATCATCATGGTTATGAGTCATCAACTTGACTCGTCCTGTAGGTCTGAGAAGACCCTATTTTTAGGATTTGTAATCTTTTCTTGCGATTCATTTCTACATCTCGTAAACTTTCTTATGAATCATCAAAGTCATTCATCCTAAAGGTCTAAAAAACCTACAAATATATTGGTCTCTGAAGTTTTTTTTTATGATTTTTCCTTAAGACTAGTGATGAGGACGATGACTCATCCTATTGAGCCATAGGAATTCTTCTGAGGATGGTCTTGAATAGTGCCCAAGAGGTCACTCTACAACTCGTCTAGTCATCCCTATAAGTCGTAGAAGTGACTACAAATCATTTAGGAGTAGTAGACTCAAAGATATTCAGACTTTGATAAATTGTTCCTTTGTTTTTATATTTCATCTTTTGGGGTCTTACATTCTGGGAGTTCCTTTCAAAAGGAAATTGACTTTGGTTTAGACCTTTTCAGCATACCCAGACTATCTCTGTCCCTTCTAACCGAATATCTTCAACTGAGCTTAAAGAGTTGAAAAATCAGTTCAAGCACCTTCTAGATAAGGGTTTCATCAGGCCCAATGGTGCTCCAGTTCCTTTAGTTTTTATGAATGATGGATCTCTCAGAATGTACATTAGTTACCGTCAGTTGAACAAGGTCACAATCAATAATAAGTATCCCATCCTAAAGATTGATGAATTATTCGATCAGCTTTAAGGTGCTACTTTCTTCTCAAAGATAGACCTCATATCGGGATATCACCAGCACAGAGTTATAGAATCTGACATATCAGAGACAATCTTCAGGACTCGATATGGTCACTATGAATTTTAAGTATGTTTTTTGGACAAGCAATGCTCTTGTAGCTTTCATAGATTTGATAAAAATGTTATTTTATTAATATTTGCATATATTTTTCATTGTCTTCATAGATGACATCTTTATTAATTCTCTGAGTAAGGATGAGAATGTAGTCATTCTAGATTGGCTTGCAGATTCTAAAGGACCATCCCTTGTTTGCTAAGTTTAGCAAGTTTTAATTTTTGGTGAGGTCATTATTATTAATTAGCCATATTATTTCTACAAAAGGCATAATGTTGATCCTCAAAATAACAAAGAGGTTAGAAACAGGCCTAGACCTCTTTTTCCCTTAGATATAAGGAGTTTCTTAGGCCTAGTCAGTTACTATAAATGATTTTTAGAAGGAATTTCCCTGATTTCTTCTCCTTTTAGTAAATTGAATGAGAAGAAAGCCAAGTTTCATTGGTATGATGTTTGTGAAAAGAGTTTTCAGGAGTTGAAGACTCATCATACTACAGTCTCAATTTTGACTATATCAAATGGTTCAAATGGTCTTGTTGTGTCTTGTGATACCTCTAGAATTTGTCTTGGTTGTATGTTGATGCATCATGGAAAAGTCATTGTTTATTCTTCTAGGCCACCCAACTCACGATCTTGAATTGGAAGGGGTGGTTTTTGAATTGAAGATTTAGATACATTTTCTTTATAATATTCATATGGATGTGTTCATCGATCATAATAGTTTCAAATACGTGTTTAACCAAAAGTATTTGAATCTTTACCAAAGGTGGTGGCTCGAATTGTTGAAGGATTATGATTTAAGTGTGTTGTACCATCTAGGAAATCTAATGTTATTGCAAAGGCACTTAGTCGATTATACATGGGTAGTGTTGCTCGTGTTAAAGATGAGAAAAGGGAGTTGGTTCGTGATGTTCACAAGCTTGCCCATTTGGGAGTTTGTTTATTTAATTCAGAAGATGGTGAAGTTATTGTTCAGAATGGTTCAGATTCTTTCCTTTTGAGTTATGTAAAGGAAAAACAAAACAAGGATTCGATCTTGGGTTAACTAAAGGAAGTGGTTCTCAAAAAGTCTACTGATCCTTTCTCCTAAGCGGATATGGTGTGCTTCGATATGAAGGTTGGGTTTGTGTTCCATATATTGATGGGTTGAGTCAATAGATTCTATTAGAAGCCCATAGTTCCCGATAATCTATTCACCCAGGAGCCCCTAAGATGTACAATGATTTGCGGGAAGTCTAATGGTAGTATGACATGAAGAAGGATATTGCAGAGTTTATGGATAAGTGTCCAAATTTTCAACAATTTAAGATTAAACATTAGAAACCAGTCGGTAGGGCTCAAAACATTGATATTCCTACTTAGAAGTGGGAAGGGTCGAATATGGACTTCATTACAAGTTTGCCTCGTATACATCGATAGTTTGATTCAATATGGGTGGTTATGGATTGAATGACTAAGTTGGCACATTGAGTCCCAAAGAAACCTCAAATTCTGTTTTATTATTCTTTCCCAAATTCTAGGGTTTCATGACTTTGTTATGGGTTAAATTGATTTAAAGCTTTTTCATCTTGATTGATCTTATTATGAATGGTTTGATCATAATGACATTTTTTCCAATGATATTTACATCAAGCCATGTCATACGGGTGATTTTATGATTATGAACCAAGCTATCTTTATATGTATGCATTATCATTTGAAGAGTTTATGAATCGAGGATGCTTTTAGATAAAGTATCAAGTATGTTATATGAAATTCAATTCTTCCAATTGAAGTATTCTCATTATGGAAGATTATCATGAATTAGATACTTTATATAAGTCTCTTATGAGTATGTAATGAATCATGATTTAAAGAAGCTATTCTTATGATATAAAGTTATGAATGATTGGGTATCAATATAATCTTACCAATGTAAATATATGAATATAATATGCTTATGTATATTTTCTGTTGGGAGTTTACTTAAAACCAAGTGAATTTTTGGATGAGGGCTTGCCCGTTAGTTGAGGCAGAGTTCTTTAGAACAAATCTCCTTGTCTCATAACTACATGCCACCGTAGGAGTAAAAAGGGTCACCCATTATTTAAGGCTTGATTTCTTAGTCACTCACCCGCTAGACGACTCTTGACTCTAGCTAGTGTATCCACTTAGGCTTATGATAATGATCCTTGCCATGAGAAGTAGAACACTATCTTTTCTGTGTAGGGGTAGTATACTGAACTCCATATTATAGCTCACATAGTTTCTGTCGGTTAACGGTATCTTCACAAGAGACTTATGATATGTTTATGATCCTTTTTCAGAATATTGCATTGACCTTGTAAATGTTTTACAAACTCACCTTATCAGATTATGTCATGTTTTACTTGGTCATTGCATTAGCACGTTTACAGACTTATCATGTCATTATGTTACATTTATGCATGTTCTCTATATTCTATACATTCCATAATACTGACTACATACTTTTGCCTATATTCTCATAATATAGGTTTTGACACACATCTTTTGGGTCATTATTTGTATTCAATCCTGTCTGTTTACACTATTGTTGGTGAGTCCTCATGTTCCAAGGATGATGTTATCTTTCAATTTCAAAATTTCTCTTTCAGTTTCAGATTTTAGTGTTAGCTAGGGACATGTCATAGATACTCACCTATGTTAGTAGAGTCTTTAGACAAAAGAGTTAGAGTTTGCATATGTGTCTTCAGATATTACTTTTTTTCTATATAGGACTCTTATTAGACTATTCATGATTTTCTTTCACATTTCAATTTATTTTAGTTATGTATGTTATCTTTGTTCCATGTAATTACATTTGGGTTTCTCGGGACTCTAGATACCATATCACATCTAGGAGTGTCACTTTCCAAGCTAGACTCTAGGAGTGACACAACGATCGAAAACTTGAAGGATCTCAACCAAGTCTCTTAGCATACATTGCATTAATAAGGTCAAGTAAACATAATGAATCAAACAGAACATCAACTCATAACCATAAAAGTCTAAGAAAAGAAGGAATTCAAAACATATGTCCAAAGCGTACTATATCATCTTATATATCTAAACAACCCTCTATAACTAGACGGGGGTTTAGGACAAGCTCCTAGCTCATCCTAGGATGAGAAGAATAAAATTAGAAACATAAAGGAATATCCATGTCCTCAATGAATGAGGACACCCAACACTCTAGACTATTATATCAACTCTAGCCATGAATGTGAGGAGCATGAGGATCGTCTGACCCTACATTTACAGACAATGTAGGCAAAATATGCATTAGCACATAGAAGGTACTAAGTATGTGAGATATGCATGAATAATAAAATAATGCATAAGCAATATGTTCATAGGATGCATAACCAATGAGATGAAAATACGTAAGACTTAAAAAATATTTGAAATCACATAAAAAATTGTGGTCAATGCATCATAAAACTTCATAGTAAAACTTATATCTTAGCATATAACTTGTGTGGAATAAGACCTTTTAGAGACATCTAAGACCATGCGAACTATACATGTAATCTGATTTAACTCCCACATCGATAAGAAAGAGGCTACTTGCCAAGGTAGACTCTGTGAGAACATCTTAACATCATGAGGTATATGTGAATCCACTAGCTAGGCCATAAAGGCAATTTATGGGGGCAACGTAGTTTGAGACATTAGGTTACTATAATTCCCTTGGGTAAGAAACCATTGGTTACCGGATCGAACCCCACCTAAAAGTCCTCTCAGTGCTTAGTCTATATCCCAATAGATATTCATTAAAAACATTAAGAGATCATTGTTAACATCATCATAAAAATAATTATTAGAGTAGGTCATTAACTTAGTGATTCAAAAGAATCCATAAACTTTGGTGAGAATTATACTTGTCACCCTTTAATCACGATTATGTGAGAATTTTCCTTATCACATCTTAATAACTCCTTAAATCATCATTCAAACATCATTTTAACTCTCATCAATTATTCATAAGTCTCAACTTCTTTCATAAAAGATTTCTTTTAAAAATGATTGAACTTTATGATCATAATTCATTGAAACTATCTTTATGCATCATTTCTTATAATGATCATAGAAGACACTTCAAAACATAACTGAAACTGCCCAATGCAATTTATCAATCTAGGGTTAGAGAACAATTGAAAATGAAGAGAATTTTAAGGAAAAATATTTGGACTCTATGGGGGAAGGGAGTCTATGGATCAAATATCACATACCTTGATGATTTCAACTGTAAAATTGAAGGAGAAGCTTGTTGTTCCTGAAACCTTGGCACTTATTGGAGGAAAACTTGAGAGAATTGTATTGTTTTGCCTTATGAAAATTTTATGAATGAATTAGAATATGAGGGGATTTTGAAGGGTTGGGTAATTATAGGTGCTTCACATTTCCATAAAAGTGTCTAGATACATTGACCCAAATTTGGGAAAAGACCATAATACCCCTTATTAATTAATCTCTAAAGGCCTTAACAAATTGAGTTGTAAGAGTTGTAACAAGGTCTACGAGTCATAGAATTAACTCATACTCCTGAGTATGAAAATGATCCTTTGAATCAACCCTACAACTCATCAAAAATCTTACGAGTTATAGACCTAATTCCTCTTACAGGGTCTAAGAAACCTGCATATCCTAAGATTCCTGAGTCTCTGAAGTTCATTTAAAGACTCGTCCTTATGATTCATCAAAACTTATATAGGTCGTAGACCCCACTCATCAAACCCATGAAACTTGGTCCAAAAATCATACTTCAGGACTTTCTTTATGAGTCTTCTTTATGACTTGTCATTTTGCATATGACTCATCATATTGAGTCATAGGATTACCTCTGAGATTTGTCATTTTGCAGGCTCAAAGACAGACCCTACGAATCATTCCTACGAGTCGTAGGAATTTCTAAGAGTAGTAGATATAATTGTAGACTTGGGGATAATCATAATTTTTTGATATTTTCCCTCATTCTAACCTTTCAACTTCTGGGGTCTTACAAGGAGGTAATCTTATGTCATGACATCCTCCTTCAATTTCTCAACCTCTACAATCAGAACACCTCAGTTGGTCTCTCTAGCAGCTCTTGAATATTGGCCCGATCCAATACAACCCCAACCTTAGATCTAGCCAAATCTTAAATCGTAAGCTCGTACAGTTGGTCCTTACCCGGGCCTCATATTATCCATTTTTATATGCAAATTACTGTAAGGCACCACAGATGCTGCAATGTGGGAAAGATAAAGAAGTATCAGTAGTCTGACCATGTGTACCTATAATCTCGATGGATACTTAGTTTGAGTTTGTATGTCCATGCTTGTGGATGTCGTGGGATGCTCTCCTATCGTGGTCCTAGTTAGAGGGAATGGTCTAAGCACCTATGACACTGGCTTGTGCACCTACATCTCAAGCCCCAACTCATCCTTCTTCTTCTCAATATAAAACATTTTCATAGCCACTATCTACTCATCAATACCTTCTAAAATAGTTACCTCAGCCATTTTACATAGGGCAATTACGAAAGAAGGAAAGAGAATTAAGTTTCCGTTCTATGAACTTTCTATCAGATCTCAGCAGTAATAAGTGTCCCAAATTCTATTAGGAACCTAGATAATATACTAGTCACCACTACGGCTTTGTACTCTGCCAATGTTATGTCACCACATGTGGGGAGAAACCTGAATCTCATAATGCTTAGGACATACTACAGCCCCAAGTGGCGAAGAGCCGACATTGAGGTGCAAAACCTTCCCCATCGATATGAGCTGTTGGGGAAGATCAACCTTTATTCCTAGAATAACTTTTCACATGGATGGAGATGGATTTGAACCCCTCGGTATTCCTATCAATACTTTAGTTTTCAAGACCATCTCTTTCAACCACTCAGAGAACCATCACTTCGCGCTTCACCCACCCTATCTACATGCATGCTGGTTGGACTTCTTTGTGGTATAGAAGCTGAAGCAAAGAAAGAAGATTCTCACTCTGCTTTACCGAGAAAGGTAGCAGTAAGAAAGGGGTGAATATCATATAGAAATGAAACTAGTAAAGTAAGATACCAGAACTCTTACTTTCGTCTTGTCTTTCCTCTTCCCTCCATCCTTCCATCGCCTGTCCACTTAACTCTGATACCTGACTCTCCTTTTATTTGAAGTTTATTGGACATGAATGAACCTGAATAGATGGATTTAGAGGAAATAAGGGTGGACATCTATTTGGGAAGTCTTGTTCGAGTTTACGATATTCCCCGCTCATGCCTCCCCTATCATATGGGGATCCCCTTCGCTGCCTTTCATTTAGTTACTCTTCAGTATTTAACATTTTACCCTAAAAGGTTGGTCACCCTATAGAATTTATCAGTAAATATGAGTGATGCCTTCTAAATCCCCTATATGGTGTTACCTAACCATGAGGGTTGACCCTTGGTCAATACCTCTGCAAACTACGACCATTACTAAAACATGGTCCACATATAGTGGTCAAAAACTATCATTCGAGGTTGTGGCAGATAATCTGGATGAAACAACAGCCTATTGATTGTTCTTAAAGAGATATTAACCATCATACCCTATACCAACACCTCTAGGAGTTGGGTTAATTTATTTTTCGCTATCTATCAAAGGTAGCAACATAGTTTAGATAGAACTCACGAACCATAGCGGGATAATAAACACCCATCCCTCCAGATATCCACTTGAGCTTATATTCTTTGAATCAACTCTAGATGTAATGATATGCATGTAAGTATGAATCGAGGATCCTTACCTCCTCTCTTAAATTCTGCTTCAAACTACCCTGGGATGTCACAATAAGTTCCTAATTATAGTATCTTTCGGACCCTTTGACTCCCAATCTCATCAAATCATAGAATTTAGGAAACTTAGTCTTGATTGTGTCTCCCTAAAATGGTTCTGGTACATCAATCCTCGTTGGACCAGGTGCCTAGGGCCTTCTCAACAGACTCAGTAGAGGAAAAATTGAGACTAGAGTCGGTGCCGGAGTCATTGCATCTTAGACTAGGAGTTTCATATTATTGTCGTGTGCTGGCTCTGTATCAATATACTAAAGTGATACTCCCACGTTCGACGACCTAGACATCATTTTTTAATATGGTGGACCCATCATGTAACTTTCAACCCAATTTCCTTTATGCACAACCATGGGTTGTTTAAACTTGGAGGAATTTATGCTTGTAGAAGAAAAATAATGTACACGAGAACCTAACAAAGCATAAGTGAAAAATAAAAAATTTGACCCTCAGGTACTAGTGACGAAGCAGGCTGATGGACCATCACTATTGTGATAGATCGTCAGCTTAGTCGTCAGCTGGTGGTTACTTTGACTTGGACCTATGACTATAGAACCGATGGGCCATCAAAGCTCTGATAGACTATTAGACTAACCGGTACAGCTATTCTAGTGACACTTTATATTTCCTAGTTCTAACGATATGCATGACGGCTTGTCACATATATATCGATCAGTCAAGAAAGAAGTCAAGGTTTTACCAATGAATATTTTGAAATTTACTTAGTGATGGTGCTTTTGATAGACTGTCACTTGTTTGGCTATGTTATCAATTGATTTATGCACATTGAGGGTTACTCAAACTCTACCCTCATAATTTATTAACAGCACTAATGGGTACTCAGACGTCCCTTATGTACTACAAAATTACAATTTTCCTTAAGATTGTCATCACTCAATCTATCATTGGGAACCATCACTTACTTCATCCTAAAAAAATTTTAAAATCTTTTTGGGATTTTCCTATCTGCAACTTTTTTGTATACACAACCACTGGTATACATACACACACTTCACACATATACCAATTTATCTATACACAGTCAAATCAAACCCCTATCAATTATTAATTAATAAGGTTACTTAGTCTTCACCCTATTTTTGATGTCTAATGTCATAATCAACAAGCAAAACCCAATCAATTTTTCCACCCTTAATTCATGGAGTTACTCAAGACTTCACTCTAATTTATGAGTCTCACCTCAACACACACTACTTACAAAAATTGGATTTATCTACGAATTTCCTCGTTATTTAGTTGCAATTTTACTCATACCTAACAAAATGTTTTCACTAATTCATCTCTATGGAGGATTAGCAACGACTTTTGCTTTTTAGCTAAGAAAATTTGTCCATCGCTAAATCATATATTTAAGTAGTGACATTAAAACTAAACACCATAGAATTCAGCATTTGAATATCAGCATACCTTTAATTCGATGAATTTTTTTTCTTGGTGATGTAATTTCTTAAACACTATTTTTGTAGATTCCCAATTGCACCCTTTCAACTGGGCATTTGAGATTGAATCTTTGGATTATCGACATGGGAATGTGTTTGGGGAGTGATATGTGATGTAGGTATGAATACCCACATACCTTTCTTGAATTCACTAGGAATTGAAGAAGAACCTTGAAGAAATATGGAAAACCTAGCTTGAATTTGGAGAGAAACCTTGAGAGCCCTTGTGAGTTTTTGCCTTAGAAATTTTAAGAGAATGAATTGAATAGGAGAGGATTTTGAAGAAAAGATTATTTATAGACTTTGAACTTGGCCAAAAAAGTGTCTAGGTTCATTGAACTGAACTTTAGAAAAGACATAATTTCCCTTCATTAAATCTGGAAAATCGACCCTACAGACACCCTTCTACGGGTCATCGATGTAACGGTGAGTCCTCCAAATGACACATCATGTAGCCTGAGAAAAAGCCTAAAAACATAGTCTCTGAAGTTTAGGAATGACTCGTGTTTACGACCTGTCATTAAGGAAATGACTCGTTCTTTGGGCTCGTCCTACATGTCTGGAAACCTGCAAATATACTAGTCTTGGATGTTTAGGAATGACTCATCTTTACGACCCGTCTTCAAGGAAATAACTCATTCTTTGGGCTCGTCCTATATGTCTAAAATCCTACAAATATACTAGTCTCTGAAGTTTTGGGACGAGTGGTCTTTGCGACCTATCTTACCTTCTACGAGCCATACTGCAAGTTCATAGACTTGGCCCTAAGGCTTCCTTGGAGCTTGGTCTCTGAACTTAACTTATGAGGGGTTTCTATGAGCCATCTTCTAGAGGACGAATCATCCTGGAAGGTCATAGAACCTCTCCTAAGGGAAAATTCAACTTTTGCTCGAAAGGTCACTCTATGACAAAATATTACCAACTGTAGAGGGACTCGTTCATATGGATGGGTTCGAAATTTTGAGACTTTTCTCCTTGGTTCTAAGTTTCTGACTTGTGGGGTCTTACAATATCTTCTCCTTGGAAATATTCATCCTCAAATGAGATTAACTTATCATAAGAAGAACACAGAAAGAGGACTAGAAACACAACATCAACATGATGACCTCTTAAAATGCATGGAACATGAAAACTTCAACTTAACATAAAATTAAAACTTTGAAATCAACTTTTTCATGAACATGCATGCATATGAATGACATAGGAGGAATTGATTACTTAGGAATTTAACTAACTTGGATAGAACAACTTACTACTTTAGACTTTAGTGGAGGAGAAGAGGTACGGGTATCGTTACATAATATCTGCCTCCACCTCCCAAGTAGCACTTTCTACCTGTTGATTCCTTCATAACTATTTGACGGACACAACCTCTTTATTCCTTAATGTCTTGACTTGTCTGTCCAAAATTTCCACTGGAAATTCATCATAAGTCAAATCCTCCTTAACACATAAATCTTTCAGTGGCAAGAGCTTGGATCACCCCCGAACTTCCTCAGCATGGACACATGAAACACCAAGTGAACCATAGCTAATTCAAGTGGAAAATCTAACTCATAAGCCACCTTTCCAACATGTCTCAATATCTTGTAAGGTCCTACGTATCTAGGACTCAACTTTCCTTTCTTGCCGAAATGCATCACACCCTTCATGGGTGAAACTTTCAAATAGACACAATCATCCACCTCAAATTTAAGCTCTCCTTTATTTACATCAGAATAGGACTTTTGATGCTTTTGAGCGGTCTTCAACCTCTCTCTTATGAGTCTTACCTTTTCCATAGCATCGATAACTAAATCTGGACCAATCAAGGCCATATGTCCCACTTCAAACCATCCCACCGGGGATCTACATTTACTCTCATACAATGCTTCAAAAAGAGCCATTTGAATGCTAGAGTGATAACTATTATTATAGGCAAACTCGATCAATGGAAAATGTTCATCCCAACTTCCTATAAAATCACTAAAACATGCCCTTAACATAGCTTCTATAGTTTGGATCATTCGTTTGGCTTGACCATCGGTTTGAGGATGAAAAGTGGTACTTAACTTACCCTTTGTAGTGAGACCCTTTTGAAATGACTTCCAAAAGTATGAAATGAATTGTGTACCTCGATCCGATATGATGGACAAAGGCACACCATGAAGTCTTACCAACTCTCAAACATATAACTTAGCATAATCTTCTGCACTAGAGAAAGTATTAATCGGTAGAAAATGAGTCAAATTGGTCATCCGATCTAGAATAACCCAAATAGAATAATGCTTCTTAGTACGGGTAAAACTTGTTACAAAATACATATTCACATCTTCCCACATCCAAGTAGGAATCTCTATGTCTTGGGCTAGACCTCCCTGTCATTGATTCTCAACTTTAACTTGTTGGAAATTTGGACACCTAGCTACAAACTCTGCTATATCCTTTTTCAATCCATTCCAATACACTTCTCTCAAGTAATGATACATCTTGGTGGAACCTGGATTAATCGATTATTGGGAACTATGAGACTTATTCAATATCAACTCCCTTAACCCATCAACATTAGGTACACACAAACGACCTAGGTAACGTAGTACACCATCTCCCCCTTAAGAGAAAGCCGCAATAGCATTTTCGGCAATCAACTTCTTTAACTCGACCAACATTGGATCTTGGTCTTGCTTGGACTTAACATCTGCTACAAGAGATGATTCCAAACCATTACAAATAAGAACACCTCCGTTATTGGAATAGACCAAACACACACCTAAACATGCCAATATGTGAACATCTCTAACCAATTCTTTCTTATCTTCTTCAACATGTTCCACACTACTCATGAAAAATCTACTTAGTGCATCGGCAACCACATTTGTCTTAACTGGATAATACAACACACTCATATCATAATGCGTCAACAACTAAAGTTATCTCCTTTGTCAAAGGTTCAAATCTTTTTTCTTAAACATGTATTATAGACTCTTGTGGTCGGTGAACACATCCACATAGATGCCATAAAGATAGTATCTCCAAATCTTCAAGGCAAACACAACCGCTGCTAGTTCAAGATCATGTGTTGGATAGTTCCGTTCATGTACCTTAAGTTTTCTAGAATCATAGGCTAATACCTTACCATGTTGCATCAATACACAACCAAGACCAATCCTGAGCATCACAATATACTATGAAACTATTGGAACCTTCCGTCAAGGTCAAGATAGGAGTGGTTGTGAGACGATCCTCAACTCTTGGAAACTTCACTTTTTTCTGAGTCAACTTGGTCAAAGGTGACGAGATCGATGAAAATTCTTCCACAAATTTCCTATAGTATCCAGCTAAGCCTAAGAAACTCTTAATATACGAAGAAGATAATGGTCTTGGCCAATTCTTAACCGCTTTGGTTTTCTTGAGATCAGCCATAATCCTTTCACCAGAAACAATGTGAACAAGGAAAACCACCTCCCTTAACCAAAACCCACATTTGTTGAACTTTGCAAATGGTTGTTTGTCTCTTAGAGTTTGCAATATAATCCTCATGTGATTTGCATGCTCCTCTTTATTTCGAGAGTAAACCAAAATGTCGTCAATGTATAAAATCACAAACATATCTAGGTATTGCTCAAACACCCTATTCATTAAGACGATGAAAGCCACGGGAGCATTGGTCAAACAAACGATATGACTAGTAACTTATAATGGACATACCTTGTCCAAAAAGACATTTTGGGAATGTCACACTCCCTCACCCTTAATTAGTGATAACCGTAATAAGGATCTATTTTGGAGAAGTAATTTACCCCTTGCAATTGATAAAAAAGTCATCTATTCTTGGAACTGGGTACTTATTCTTGATGGTTACCTTATTCAATTGTCGATAATCAATGCACATACATAGTGAACCATCACTCTTTCTAACAAACAATACGGGAGCACCCCATGAAGCAATACTTGGCCTAATGAATCCTTTGTCTAATAAGTCCTTCAATTGATTCTTCAACTCTTTTAATTCACCGAAGTCATCCGGTAAGGAGGAATTTAAATAGGTTGAGTATCCGGGAGAAGGTCTATACCAAAATCAATATCCTTTTTGGGAGAGGCACCGGGTAACTCATTGGGAAACATATCTGTAAACTCATTTACAATTGGGACCAACTCTAAGATAAGGGCTTCGAAATTCTCATCCCTAACACTCATAAGATGATAAATACAACCCTTGGAAATCATATTTCGAGCCTTAAGACACGAAATGAATTGACTATTAAATACGGAGTTACTGCCCTTCAATTCTAGGACTGGCTCATTTGGGAATTAAAACTTAACCACTCGGGTTCTACAATCAATAGAAGAATAACATGCATATAGCCAATCCATTACAAGTATGATATCAAAATCGGTCATCTCAAGCTCAACTAGATCACATAAGGTAACTTTAAGAAAAACTATAACCAGACAACCTCTATACACTTTTTTAGCCACAACCGACTCACCTATGGGAGTATAAATGGAGAAAAGTTGTAATAATGTCTCAGGACTAACATTAAATCTCATGTCCACATAAGGGGAAACAAAAGATAAATTTACACCCGGATCTAGAAAAGCATAAACATTGTAGTGAAAGAACCGTAACATACAGGTAATAACATCGAGAGTTTACTCCACATCTTTCCTACCATGTAGAGCATAGAACCTATTATTGCATTCACCACCATTTGGTTGCACCTAGACACATTGGAAAACTTGGCCATGGGGACGAAAATCTTTGACCTTACATTCCTTAGCATGATGACCCAGCTCACTTCACCGATAACACACATTTGACCCGGCTAGGCATCACCCTTGTGGTTCCTACCACACTTCTTTCATGCGAGACTAGCTTGGATAATGGGAGCACCTCCTTGAAGTTTAGGGTTGGGCATCCTATCTTTTTCAAACCTTAGAGTAGTAACATTAGAAGACCCTTGTCCGGAGTACCTTTGAAAAAAATGTGAACATTCATCACTTCTGGACTTAGCACGAGAGAATTCACTATAATCGGTCCTTAGCCTCTTAGACTTCCTATTCTTCAACTTTAACTTCTCACATTCTACTTGTTCCGCATTGGTAATGAGTCTAGATATATCCATCTCTTTAATAAACATAGCCGTTTTTCACTTCGTTGCAACTATATCCAACATACTCGATACAAACTTGTTCATATAAGCTCTTGAGTCGGCGACCATGAATGGAACATATTTTGAAAATTGAGAAAACTTGAGGGCATACTCCCTCACACTCATACCACCTTGCTTGAGGTTAATGAACTCTTTCACCTTAGCCTCCCTCAACTCTAGTGGGAAGAAGCAATCAAGAAACAACCCTTTGAACTCATCCTAAGTCATGAGCTCTGCATCTCTAGGCCTCTCACTTTTCCATTGATCAAACCAAATTTGTGCAACACCCCTCAATTGGTACGTAGCCAACTCTGCCCTTTTAATTGGGCTAATTCTCATGATCTCAACAATTTTATGGATACCATCAACAAACTCTTGAGGATCCTCATTAACCTTAGAACCCCAAAACTCTAGAGGATCCATCCTCATGAAGTCACGAACCCTTGTTCAATCCATGCTAGCATTCGGGTTTATGGGAGCAACCATCTCATGATTCACTTGAGTTGTAATGGCTTGTGTATGTACTTGAAAGGCCGTTCAGAACTCTACATTGGAAACTTGATCATTCATAAGGTCATTTGGAGCTTGTTGCTCCTCTTCAACATCATTCCTTCTAATAGGGTATCTTCGTGGAGGCATATTCTAAATGAATTACAAAGAAAAAGAATTAGAGGGAAAAGACTTAACCACTCTACCACACGACATAGATAATGAAGGAAGTGAGATATGTCCTAAAATAATCCATAGCTTGCTATCCATGGATATCGCGCTCTTCACACTAATGAATAAGACTCTACTTAATGTGGCATATTAGACTCCCTAGGACTCCTCTAAACCTTGTGCTCTGATACCAAGTTTATCACGACCTAACCTAGGGTCTAGTGGTAATATGACAATCGAAATATGAGGGACCCCAATAATAAGCCATCTTAGCATTCATTGCATACATAAGGTAAAGAATAATATAAAGATAAGTGGAAGCAATCATAAGTGGGGTAAAGGACTTAGGGAAATCCAACTCTATAAATGTCCAAACTGGACTACACCAATATATCGTCTAAGTATGCCTCTAGTTTAACCTTCGATGGGGGCTTAGGATAAGATCCTAGCTCACCCAAGCAATAGAAGAAATGTCTAAGCAATAATAACCTGAATAAAAGTCTTGTCCATGGTAGAATAAGGTCTCACCATCTTCTTTGAAATCTAAAGAAAACTCTAGCCACGAGCATGGTGATCGTGACTGTCGTCCATCCCAATATTATGAGATAATATAGGCAAAATATGCGTTAGTACGTTTGAATGTACTAAGTATGTAAGGTATGCATGAAAAGTAAGAGAATATAATTAATATGCCATAGGATGCATGACCAATCATAACGAGCATGTTTATAGCTTGAAAGCAATTTAAAACATAAGAAACTCTTGGTCAATGCATATCATAAAACCTCAACTTTCAAACTCAGAACTTGATATCTTAAAGCTTACCTTGAACTCATGTGGGATAAGACCATTAATGGACAACTGAGACCATGTGAGCTACTACATAGAATCTAATGACTCCTGGATTGAGATAGGCCGATGACTCCTACATCAAAACAGGGGAGGCTACCTTGCTAGGGCATACTACAAAGATAACTCAACTGAACTGGGCTATGTAGATACACTAGCTATGACATAAAGGCAACCTATGTGGGCAACGTAGTTTAGGACTTTACAGTTCTACTAGGATTCCCTTGGGTAACTAACTACATTATCGGACTGAACTCCACCTAGAATTCCTCTCGGTGCTTAGTCAATATACCAATGGAAACTTATCAAACATACTCATAATATAGTAGAGAAAGAAATATAACTGCCTATCAATCCATCTTTAAAATATTTAGGAATAGCTCATCTAACTTTGTGATTCATAGGAATCTATAACTTTGGTGAGAATTGTCCTTATCACCATATTTTAACATCTAATGATCCTAACTCTGATCATTATCTCAACTTTAACTTCAAAAATCATGATCTCAGTTCTAACTAATTAAAAACTATCTTTATAAATCATTTAATTGATGGTTAACTTATAAAACCATCTTTAACTTTGATTATTATTATGGATTTCATCATTAGATCATAATTTCAAATTTAAACCATGAAAACTTTACTTGAAGATCATTGAACTAATAATCCATTCATGAAAATCATCTTTAACTTTGTAATTTTAACTTGGAAATATCCTCATGCATGTGCATTCCTAATTCAACTCAAAATCATATAATTCATATGAAAACATGCATATAATGATCATTGATAACATCTATAAACGGAATTAAATCATTTCAATGCAACTCATCAAAACTAGGGTTCATAATCAATTTAAATTGAAAAAAACTTGAGAAACACCTTGGAACTTCATGGGTCAAAGGAATCCATGAATCAATCCCCACATACCTTTCTTAAATTCACTAGGAATTGAATAAGAACCTTGAAGAAATATGCAAACCCTACCTTGAATTTGGAGAGAAACCTTGAGAGCCCTTGTGAGTTTTTATCTTAGAAATTTTGAGAGAATGAATTGAATAGGAGGGTATTTTGAAGAAAAGAGTATTTATAGACTTTGAACTTGGCCATAAAAATATCTAGGTTCATTGAACTGAACTTTGGAAAAGACACAATAGCCCTTCATTAAATTTGTAAAATTGACCTTATGGATACACTTCTATTGGTCGTTGATGTAACGATAAGATGTCCAAACAACCCGTATTATTGGCCTGAGAAAATTCCTAAAAACATAGTCTCTTAAGTTTTGGAATGACTTGTGTTTATGACCCATCATCAAGGAAATGACTTATTTTTTGGGCTCGTCTAGCAGGTATGAAAACCTATATATATGCTAGTCTATGAAGTTTTGCGATGAGTGGTCTTTATGACCCATCTTACCCTACAAGTTCATAGACTTGGCCTTGAAGCTAGTCAAATAGGTCATCTATTCTAGAAAGAGGATACTTATTCTTTATGGTGACCTTGTTACGTTGACGATAGTCAATGCATATTCTCAATGACCCATTTTTCTTTGGCACAAATAGTACAGGAGTGCCCCAAAGGTGAGACACTCAGCATACTAAATCCCTTATCCAAGAGATCTTTCAACTGTTCCTTCAACTCTTTTAACTTGATAAGATCTATTCTATATAGCAGAATAGATATAGGCTACATATCAGGAAGAATATCAATCCTAAAATTTATCTCTCTATCAGGAGAGATTTAGGGCAGATCCTCAGGAAACACTTTTGGAAACTCATTTACAATCAGGATTGACTCAAAAGTGGGGGAATCACCACTATCATCCTTTACTTTAATAATGTGATAAATACACCCTTTAGAGATCAACTTCCTATCTCTAAGATAGGAGATAAATTTACCCTTACGCACGGCAAGACTACCTTTTCTACTCTAAGATAGGCTCATTTGGGAAATGAACTTAACCACCCGAGTCATACAATCGACAGAGGAATAACAAGCATATAGCTAGACCATGCCAAGAATCATATTAAAATCAACTATTTTCAACTAAACTAAGTCAGCCATGGTATCCTTGTGATAGATTGACACGTTACAATTTCTATAGACCCTTTCAGCTAATATAGACTCACCGATAGGAGTGGACACACTGAAAGGCTCAAGAAGACAATTAAGAATTCTATCAAATTTATTTTCCACATAAGGGTCACAAATGACAAAATGGCACCTGGATCAAGTAAAATATTACAATCGAAAGAGAATACTCAGAGTATACTGGTGACAATGTCAGGTAAGTTCTCTTGGTCCTAGCAATTTTCCATAGCATATAGATGGATTGTACTGCCCCTTGTACTTGCAATTGTACCCCTATGATTACCTCAACCTGGTGGTACCGCAGATAAAGATTAAGCTTTGTCGCCCAATATCAGCCAATCTCTATGAAGATGACCCAATTTACCATGGTTATATCAGCCCTTGGTTCCTTCTCGGCACTCTCCCAAATGGAGTCTACCACATTTACCGTAGGGCAGCTTCCACTTTGGGCCTTGAGACACACTTCCATGGAATTGGGAACCTTGAGCTCTAAAATTCTGGTAACTATAGGATTTCTGATCATACCTATTGATGGATGCAGGAGCACTGGCTGATGATGAGGCATATCTAGACAACTTCTTCTAAAAGAAAGATCTATTACCATTTCCTTGCTTCTGCTGACCAGGCTCATGTCCAGTGGACTTTGCCTTTTTACATTGTTGTTCTTCTCTATCCTTTTTCTTGTTATCCTCTACTTGTTGAGCATACCATGAGCCTGGAGGTGTTTATATCCCAAATCAACAAGGTTTCCTGACATTCCTTCTTCACTTGACTGCCCAAACCTAAAACAAATTTCCTTATCTTAGTTCTCTCATCGGGAACCATATCTAGAGCATACCTGGACAACTGTAAGAACTTGAGACCATACTCCTTTACGGTCATCCTATATTGTTTTATATTCATGAACTTCTCTACCTTTGCCTCCCTCAACTCTCTGGGAAAGACATGGCCAAGGAAAGCGCCCTTGAATTCATCCCAAATGGCAAGCTCAGCATCCTCACCCCTTCTTTCTTCCCATTGGTTATACTAAACATTAGCGACATCCTTGAGTAGATAGGAAACCAAGTTAACCCCTTCAATCTCAGTAGCATGCATAACTCTCAATATTTTCCACATCTCATCAATAAAATTCTGAGGGTCCTCCTCAACCTTAGAACCCGTGAATATTGGTAGATTTCTCCTCAAGAAGTCATAGATTCCAACTAAAGATGATGCCTAATTAGATTTGGGAGCCGGTGAACTCTAGTTACTGCTCTGGCCAGCAATCAATTGGGTGAGCATAGTGCTGGCACCTCTAAACTTATTTTCTAAAGTAGGAGCTGGCTGAGTAGTAGGCTCTTGGGGTGCCTCAGTAGACCTTGTAGGTCATCCCCTAGTCCTCACTCCAGTTGGTGGAGGCATCTCATTCTGTGGGACCTCAATGTTGGTGGCATTTCTCTTACAAACTATGCATTTAGGAGGCATTATCGGTAAATATGTAACGCACGAATTAGGAAGGAACTTTTAGAGTTAAACTCTTTAGCACGAACTCAAAGTGTAAAGAAGTGAAATAATTTCCTAATGTCCTATAGCCTCTTGATTATAAGTGTGGTGCATGACACACCCATAAATAAGGCTCTACTAAACACGGCTTCATAGACACCCTAGGACTCTTGAACACTATGCTCTAATACCAAGTTTGTGAGGAATTGGCCTAGACCATTGTTTCCTTCAGACATTAGGAGCTTTTTGGGTCTAGCCGAGTATTATAAAAGGTTAGTCGAAGGGTTCTCTTCCATCTCATCTCATATGATGAAATTGACCCCCAAAAAAGGCAAAATTCATGTGGACGGATAAGTATGAAGAGAGTTTCCAAGCTTTGAAAGACCAACTTACCTCTGCTCCTCGATCCTATCTTGACTCTACCAAATTGGTTAGAAGGGTTTGTGGTTTATTGTGATGCATCAAAAATTAGTTTGGGTTGTGTCTTGATGCAAAACGGTAAGGTCATAACGTATGCTTCTAGGCAATTGAAGGTGCATAAACGTAACTACCCTACCCATGATCTTGATTTGGCGGCTGTTGTTTAGCTTTGATGATTTGGCAGCATTACCTCTATGGGGTACATGTACATGTATTTACCAATCATAAGAGTCTCCAATTTGTGTTCACTCAAAAGGGACTCAATCTAAGGTAAAGAAGATGGCATGAACTCCTTAAGGACTATGACATGAGTGTTCATTATCATCCGAGTAAAGCCAATGTGGTTGCCGATGTACTTAGTAGAGTGTCCATGAGGAGTGCGGCTTATGTCGATGAAGGGAAGAGGGAATTGGTGAAGGATGTTCACCGGTTGGCTAGATTAGGAGTGAAGTTGAGTGGTTCTAATGATGGTTTTATGGTCCCCAAGCAAACAACTTGGTCCAGTCTCACATCCAAACTCTCAACGGAAGGTTTAATATAACTCAAAAGATAGATAACTCAAGTGGGCACTCAAAACATCATGAATAATGAAGTAAGATGCTAGAAAAAAAATACTCAAATACGAAGCGAATCAATGTCATATACTAAATAATGAAATTAAATTTTAAAAACAAACTCTAAAAAAGACCCATCTAACTCAACTTTGACCTTGTCCATGAAGACTCTAACTCAATACTAGAAAGGTGTCAAGACAAGTCCAAGGCTACCTCAACTAACTATCAAAAGAAGAATGAATGAAAGAAATATAAATGAAGTCTTATGGATGCAAGGAGGCCTCACCAAAAGTTGGATGGGGTTTAGTCTTCAATGATGCGCCTGTTGAGGACTTCTATCACATGTATCTACATCATAAAATGATGCAGGCCAAATAGAATTAGTACATGGAATGTACGACTATATAAAATAAATGTAAGAAAATATTTGCAAAGATAACTAAACTCAAAGAACTTAAATCTGAAAATAGCTAAACTCAATAAAAACATGTAATATGAGTAAAAGAATGCTTTATAAAACATAAATAAATGAATGCAACTCAATATATAAAAATATGACACTTTAGTCTTGGGAGTTTCTCTAATCGATAACCATTACTTATGAGATAGTGATGATACAATGCTTAAAACTGTCATTGTCACAATCATTCAATAAATTGCCAGGGCAAAGGATGCTCAACCTCATAGATCCAATATAAAAGTCTTCTTTTGGGACAAGAGAGGCTTGGCCTCTATCCTACGCTGGCTACATAGTTTATGGGCGCACCCCATATCGGTGATCAATACTACTCCAAAAATACTCTATTATGATCATATACATTAAGTGACACAATTACTCAATTTACTCATTTAGTCTCTTTTGGACTTTAACTCAACTCACCTCAACTCAAAGAATGCATTTAAAAATGAAATCGATAATTTAATTTCTTAACTCAATACCAAAATAGACGTTTTAGTGAAATATTGCTCAACTCATTTATACTTAGAATACCAGGCTTGGTCCAGTCTCTACGTGCTCAGCAACAACTTCTTGGGCTGGGCCACCAGGCTCGGGTGAGGGAAGGAGATTAAGGTGGAGTCATGTTTCTACGATCTTAATTAGTATTTAGTTGAATGATGTTATAAATCTTCATCAAAGTGCGATGCCAGCTTTTGAAAAATCTTTCTTTTTTGAAATATTTATTCCAAGGCCCGGCTTTTGTAGCAAATTATATTTTTTCTTCGCCACTTTAGGTGATGGAAACAATTGATCGAGCAAAGAATCACAGTTCTCAGCTATCACATTCGTAAAGACTATTGGCCCTCCGCTCTTAGTCAGCAACTGTATTTTTCACCTTGAATTGGTCAAAATATGCAGAATTTCTGACTTTTCATGGAGGATTAGATCCTGTAACTAGGGTCAAGCGCCAATGAGCACATTGAACTACCCATGTGGCTGAGAGCTCTCATAGCCCAGGCACAATGATGCAATTATCAGGGGCACACTACTGCTGAGTCATCGGACTTATCCAACAAGGGATTCATGGAATTTCTGTGGATTGCGTTGGGGGAAATCTAGCCACCAAAAACTGGCAAAATTCTATCGAAACCAATTCACTTGGAAATGAATATGTCCTTTAGACTTTGCAGGAAGTGGACGAATAGGTCAACTCATCACGTCAATTCGTATCTAATAGTCGCGCCAAAACTTCACTCTAAGTCGTCACTCGGATCTTGCTGACTCTATTAAATCGGAGAATTTTGATGTTGTCTCACATAAACTCCTCAATAGTTCACTTATGCTCAAGATACTACTCAAGAGATTTCTCAAACTCATGCTCAAACTCTTTTTCAATCAAAGATGAAAATCATCATTCTTTAAACTCAAAATAATGCATAAAATATTTAACGCAAAACATTCACAACTTATTCTTTAAAATTCCATCAATGCATAAGGTATAATAAAATCTCACATAGGGCTCATGTGAATGCAAACGCAAATCCACACTTTCAACAAGACTCAACTCAAAAAACTCATCAGGGTATATCATAACACATAAACAATAACACAATGAAATTTATATACAACTCAATAGGATTGATAGATAATTCAAGAATTCAATCCATGGAACTTTGAAACACATGTCAATACAAGAAATTGAAGATGTAGGGCATGTGTATGAGTTCAATCCACATTATGGGTGGCCTTACATAATTGGAACTTGAAGAACAATCAAAAGTTGAAGACCTTTTTCTTGAACAACTAGAACCATAGCTTTTTTCCTCTTCTCCAATCTTCTCTCTTAATTAGTCTAAGTGTTAATAAGAGTCTAGGTGTTTGGGATACTGATAAGGGACTTGATTTAGTCTTAAATTATCAGGGTTTTAGTTTGGAAATGATGGGGAAAAATACGAATACCCTTCATAAAATCGACTCTGGCTTTCTACGGATAAATTCTACCACTCGAGAAACTTTTATGGGTCATAGAATACCAGTCGTAGGACTGGGTTATAGTCTATAACCATTTCTATGCATTAAGTCTATGACTCGTAGAAAGTGTTACAGGTCGTAGACCCTTCTCATCCTGTCAACATTCTCAGTGTCTAAATCTCTTCTATGAGTCATTTCTATTACTCGTCGACTCTTTGAGGAGTCACCGACATCACTCATAGAAGTGACTTAGAGTCTTGAATTTTTGTCTAAGCGTCAAGGGTCTCTACAAGTAGTTTCTACGATAAGTGATCCTTTCTATGATTCGTCCTGTCGACTCATAGCCCAAGTACTGAGGCTTATATTTTTTCGAAAATAGACCTTGACCCCACACTAATTCTTACGAGTCATTAATAGACTCGTAGACTCACTTCTAAACTTGGAATGTCTCAAACCTCGATGCCAACACTATAAGTCCCTCCTACAATTTGTAGGTGTTTCTACGACTCATAGGTTGACTCGTACAAATAGGCACAACTGACTTTTCTTAATCTTTCTTATGGTCCTCAAACTTAGCCTAGGTAGAATAATATGGGGTATTACAAAATAAGACACAACTTTCACTATAAGGAAGGAAGAGTAGAAACTGTCGAAGATCATCATTGTCTTCACTTATGAAACATCACTAACCCTATAAATAGACTATGCCGAGTGGCATAGTAAGAAGAGTATCACTACAAATAATACGTACTATTAGGCATCATCCGTCGATCCAAAACTCACCAAATAATATAAAGTAAATATTTAGAAGAAATTATGCAATAATAAATGCACCACTCAGCTCTTATCCACATACTCTTACCATCCCGATTACCTTAACTATAACTAGTACACTTGATTCTAGCCTCCTACCCTATTCTACTGCAAACTCTACCATTGATTATAGACTAGCCCTTCTATCACATAGAAGAGTTCCCAAATACATATATAAGACCCTAGAAGTCGGAAAGTTGGAATCAAGAGAAAATCCTCAAATGTTGAATGACCTCAGAGTTTACACATCCTTGTACGCCTCAAATTCATCTTTACGACTAGTAGGGATAATTCGTAGAGGGAGCCCTTAAACCCTTCTCAGAAAAAAAACCTCATATGACATCCTACAACTCAATAGGACGAGTCGTAGAAGTGTCTACAATTCATCATATCCAGTTGTAACAAATCTTCAGAGATCCTTAAACTTTTAGGTTTTCAGGCATGCAAGATGAGTTAAGTTGATAACTCATAATCATAATGATAAGTCACAATCATGACTCATAGGTGCAACTTCAAAAGCTCTCAAATCCTAAAATAAATAGGACCAGCAGGAGAGATCGAGTCTACGACTCGTAGACTAGTGGACGAGTCATAACAATGACTCATAGAAGCATTCTTCAGAGACTCAAGTCTTAGGTTTTTTCATACCCTACAAGATGAGTCAATACTACGACTCGTAGACTTAGAGATGAATCATAGGGACCAACTCGTTGGTCCAAAATCTGGAATTAATGAATGTCAATCTTGTCTTTTCTAAAAAAACAGTTCAATGAACCTAAACACAATTATGGCTAAGTTAAATCCTATAACTACCCATCCCTTCAAAATTCCCTTTATTGTAATTCATTCACCGAAATTCTTCTAAGACAAGATCATAAACCCTCTCAAGGTTCTTCTCCAAATTATAAGCTAAGGTTTCAAAAGCAATCAGATTCTTCTTCAATTGTCGGTTGATTTCTTCAAGGTATGTGGGGATTGATCTATGGGTTCTTTCCACCCAAGGAGTCCCAAGGATTTTGCAAAGTTTGCTTCAAATTTTAATAGTCTATTAGTCCTAGTTTTGATGAATTGAATTGGGCTATTTCAATTTCATTTTAAATTGTTATCAATAATTATTCTAAGCATGTTTCTACATGAATTGCATGATTTCAAGTTGAGTTATGCATTCCCATGCATAAAGTTACTTTGAATTATGATTATGAAGTTCAATGATGATTTACATGAGTTTGATCATGAGTTTAATGATTTCAAAAGAAAGCTTTCATGAATAAAGGTGAGATTATAATTTAATGATGGAAGTTATGATGATGATCAATTATTATCCAAGATAGTTATTATGGTGTAGTAAGTACAATTCTCACACAATCATATTTAGGATGGCGATAAGGATAATTCTCGCTGAAGTTATTGTAACACCCCTCAAAATGCTCACAAGTACCTTAAGAATACCTTGGGAATAGGCCGCTCATGTAATGCATTATCCTTAATTGTTTTTGAAAATCTGAGTTCAAAATGTCGATCAGGGGTCAAAACCTATGGGAGAATAGTCTCGATGGATTTTTAAGACCCGTATTTTGGAAGATACATTTTTGAAGGAATTCACGAAACAGTAGGGTCCGCAATAAGTCCACGAATGGGAGAGTTTTTTGGCTGTGTTGAGTTTTTTTAAGGGCATTTTAGACCTTTTTCAAATTATTAGTCAATGAACCTAGACGTTTTAGGGCCTAATGCGACTTTATAAATACACCTAAACCCTAAATTCTATTCATTCTTCTATAATTCATCTATCAAATATTTCTCTCTCTACAAAAAGGGCTCTCAAGGATTTTCATTAAAGAATTCAGGTAATCTACTCAATTTCTCCCTAAAATTCTCAAGCTCTTCAAATTATTTGGTGTTCTCACTTAAGATATGTGGTATTGATTTATGGATTCTTTCATTCATGAAACCCAATTAATTTTTCAAGGTTTTTTATCAAATTAAAGTATGGTATTTTATGGATTTTATGATCTCTATTCCTATTGCATGAATTATGATTTAAAATATGATCATGAGTCTATTTTGATATAAATTAATGGTTATTGCATTGAATTGAAGAGTTTTCCATGAATTCTCCTATTTTGATCTCTAGGGTTCATATTGTAAATTATGAGTATTTCAATTATACTTCCAAAGGATATTATCTATATGAATTATGTATGGGCTGATATAAAGTTTATGATCATGCATGTTTTCAAGTGAATTACATTATTTTGAAAGTCAATTGATTATGCAATTGAGTTTTCTCTAAGTTCAAGGTATGAATTTCATGCAAGTTATGAAGTAACGTGACTTAGGGCCCTATGTGGTGACCTAAGGCCTAATGATATGAATTATGCATATATGATTGTAATGATGAAAGGACAATTCTCACATTACAAGTATGTTATGAAAATGAGCTACTCTATGATTTCAAACCTATGATCATGACTATGATATATGAAATTATGATCTTATGTTATGTATGTATTTCATGGGATTTAACTTAGCACCGAGTGGACTTGAGGTAGGGGCCCTACCAAAAGACTTAGTAGCAGCCTCATGTCCCATAAACTATGTGCCATCATAGGTTGCCGTTATGGCCTAGCTAGTATCCATAAATAGCATATGTCCATGATCAAGAGTCTACCCTAGCAAAGTAGCCTCCTCCTTCTCGATGTGGGTATCATTGGATTCCATGTTATAGCTCACATGGTCTTATTGTCGGTTATAGTTCCTATCCCACATATGTATGATCTCTTAAGTATGTTATGATTTTGAATTTATGCTTTCAAATGCTTTGGTCAATATGATTGTCTCATGACTTTACTTATTCCATCTTATCATGTGTTTTACTTGACCTTTGCATTCCATGATTTATATTGCATGTCACGCCCACATACTTAGTACATTCCAACATACTAATGCATATCTTTTGCCTACATTGTCTCATAATGTAGGGGTTGAGTTTAAAGATCCTAATCATCCACGTAACTTGTAGGCGTTCTCTATTTGACTGTGTCGTGGTGAGTCCTCATTGATTAGGGACAAATTTTCAAGTTGCTTACTATTTTCTTTTCAAAAGACTTTTTTTTACGTTGTTTATTGAGGGTGAGCTAGGGATATGTCTTAGCCCCTGCCCATACTCATGTTTAGAGTCATCTAGTTGGACATATGATCGAGTCTATGTTGTCATTAGACATTTTCAAATTTCTATTCATGTTTTAAACTCTCTTATGATGTTTTCGCTCTTATATTTTACCCTATGTATGCTTATGATATGTATAAGAGGCTTGGTTGGAGCCCTTTTAGGGTTTCGATTGCCGTGTTATTACTAGGCCCTAGGTGGGTCGTACCAAACTTGGTATCAGTGCACAAGGTTTTCTAAGTGTACTAGGGTGTCCAACATGCCGCGTCAAGTAGAGTCTTATTCATGGGTGTGAAGCGCGCCACACTTATGAGTAGGTGGCTATGAGGCGTTTAGGAATTCTCACTTCTTTCATGATCTATGTTGTGCTATAGAGTTTACCGTAAGACTTTTTTTCCCTAACGGTCATTCTTTGCGATTTTCAGAAAGATGCCTCCAAGAAAACTACCATTTCCAAGGGGAGATAATGTCAATAAAGCCCAAGCTCCCCCAGCTTTTCAAGATAATGGTCCTCTACCGGACCAAGTGACTAATGTGGAGTTCCGAATTGCTATTACTATGCTAGTCTGAGTGATGACCTACCAAGGTATTGTGGCTCCTCATAATGCTCTTAATCCAGCCTCAAGAGTAAGGGACTTTGCATGAATAAATCCTTCAGAGTTTCATAGCTCAAAAGTCAATGAGGATCCTCAAGAGTTCATTGATGAGGTCTACAAGATAGTGAGTATTATGGGGGTGACTTCAGAAGAAAAAGCAGAGTTGGCGGCTTACCAACTCAAGGGTGTTGCTCAAATATGGTACACTCACTGGAAGTTCGAGAGGGTGGTGAAGGTCCATCGAATGGGAAGCTTTCAAACTTGCTTTCCTTAATCACTTTTTTCCTCTTGAGTTATGGGAGACTAAAGTGTTGGAGTTCATAAATCTTTGACAAAGAAATATGGAGATGAGGGACTATGCCCTAAAGTTAACTAAGCTATCTAAGTATGCTCTTTCAATAGTTGCCGATCTATGTGCCCGAATAAGTAAATTCATATCGGGGGTGTCCAACTTGGTTGCAAAGGAATGTCGCACTACTATGCTTGTTAAGGAGATGGACATATCTCAGTTCATGACTTTTGCTGAAAAAATTGAAGGAGAAAAGCTCAAGGAAATAAGGATGAGGGATTCTAAGAGGGCCCAGTATGAAGGTGGGTTCTCCAATGCTAGGACTATTGGTAGAAGTGGATGCTCTCATCAAGGCCAAAGATCGGGGAAGAAGTTTTCTAAGGATAGGGTGCCATACCCTAAAGCTCAAAGAGAAGGAGGTTTAAATGCTAGTAACCCTTCTTTTCTAAGATGTGCAAAGTGTGGAAGGAATCATGGAGGAAAGTGCTTGATCGGAATGGGTGCTTGCTATGGATGTAGAAACATGGGCCATAAGCGATCTGAGTGCCCTATTGTTGCCAACAAGGGTGGAGATGGTTGTCCTATAGGAGGCCAAGTGCAACAAGGCGCCCAAGCTCAACCTAAGAGTGGCCAATGCAACAATCAATTCTATGCTCTTCATGCTAGGCAAGAGGTTGATGAGGCTCCCGATGTGGTCACAGGTATATTATGAGTTTTTAACTTTAATGTTTATGCATTCCTTTATTCGGGCGCCAACTTTTCTTTTGTTACTCCTTACATTGCTATTAGATTTGATGTGTGCCCTGAAGTATTAATAGAGCCTTTTTTGGTTTATACTCTCATTGGTGATTTGGTATTAGCCTAGAGAGCTTATAGAAATTATCCCGTATGGGTTTTGCACAAAGTTATTCCATGGGACCTTGTTGAACTTGATATGAATTATTTCGACATCATTCTTGGTATGGATTGGTTACATGCCGCTTAAGCATCTATATGTTGTAGAACTCGTGTGGTTAAGTTTCACTTCCCTAATGAGCCTATTCTTAAATGGAAGAGTAATGATTCAATGGTTAAGGGTTGATTCATCTTATGTATTAAGGCCCAAAAAATGATTTCCAAGGGTGCATTTATCATATAGTGTAAGTTAGGGACATTGATTCCAAAACTTTTATTCTTGAGTCGGTCTCTATAGTTAATAAGTTCTTCGATTTATTTCCCGATGATTTGCCCGGTATTCCTCCCAAAAGGGAGATTGACTTTGGCATAGATCTCCTTCCTGATACCCAACCTATCTCTATTCCTCCTTACTGTATGGCTTCAGCGGAACTTAAGGAGTTGAAAGAACAATTAAAGGATTTATTGGATAAGGGTTTTATAAGACCAAGTATTTCACCATGGGGTGCTCCTGTGTTATTTTTTAGGAAGAAGGATGGGTCACTCCGAATGTGTATAGACTACCGACAATTGAATAAGGTCACCATAAAGAACAAATATCCAATCCCAAGGATAGATGACTTGTTTGATCAATTACAAAGAGCAAGCTATTTTTCTAAGATTGACCTCCATTTCGGTTATCATCAATTGAGGGTAAGGGAGTGTGATATTCCCAAGATGACTTTTCGAACTAGGTATGGTCATTTTGAATTTGTAATAATGTCATTTAGGTTGATGAATGCTCCCACTATATTCATGGATTTGATGAATCATATTTTCAAGCCATATTTGGATATGTTTGTAGACTCGATCTATGTGCCGATCTATGTGCCCGAATAAGTAAATTCATATCGGGGGTGTCCAACTTGGTTGCAAAGGAATGTCGCACTACTATGCTTGTTAAGGAGATGGACATATCTCAGTTCATGACTTTTGCTGAAAAAATTGAAGGAGAAAAGCTCAAGGAAATAAGGATGAGGGATTCTAAGAGGGCCCAGTATGAAGGTGGGTTCTCCAATGCTAGGACTATTGGTAGAAGTGGATGCTCTCATCAAGGCCAAAGATCGGGGAAGAAGTTTTCTAAGGATAGGGTGCCATACCCTAAAGCTCAAAGAGAAGGAGGTTTAAATGCTAGTAACCCTTCTTTTCTAAGATGTGCAAAGTGTGGAAGGAATCATGGAGGAAAGTGCTTGATCGGAATGGGTGCTTGCTATGGATGTAGAAACATGGGCCATAAGCGATCTGAGTGCCCTATTGTTGCCAACAAGGGTGGAGATGGTTGTCCTATAGGAGGCCAAGTGCAACAAGGCGCCCAAGCTCAACCTAAGAGTGGCCAATGCAACAATCAATTCTATGCTCTTCATGCTAGGCAAGAGGTTGATGAGGCTCCCGATGTGGTCACAGGTATATTATGAGTTTTTAACTTTAATGTTTATGCATTCCTTTATTCGGGCGCCAACTTTTCTTTTGTTACTCCTTACATTGCTATTAGATTTGATGTGTGCCCTGAAGTATTAATAGAGCCTTTTTTGGTTTATACTCTCATTGGTGATTTGGTATTAGCCTAGAGAGCTTATAGAAATTATCCCGTATGGGTTTTGCACAAAGTTATTCCATGGGACCTTGTTGAACTTGATATGAATTATTTCGACATCATTCTTGGTATGGATTGGTTACATGCCGCTTAAGCATCTATATGTTGTAGAACTCGTGTGGTTAAGTTTCACTTCCCTAATGAGCCTATTCTTAAATGGAAGAGTAATGATTCAATGGTTAAGGGTTGATTCATCTTATGTATTAAGGCCCAAAAAATGATTTCCAAGGGTGCATTTATCATATAGTGTAAGTTAGGGACATTGATTCCAAAACTTTTATTCTTGAGTCGGTCTCTATAGTTAATAAGTTCTTCGATTTATTTCCCGATGATTTGCCCGGTATTCCTCCCAAAAGGGAGATTGACTTTGGCATAGATCTCCTTCCTGATACCCAACCTATCTCTATTCCTCCTTACTGTATGGCTTCAGCGGAACTTAAGGAGTTGAAAGAACAATTAAAGGATTTATTGGATAAGGGTTTTATAAGACCAAGTATTTCACCATGGGGTGCTCCTGTGTTATTTTTTAGGAAGAAGGATGGGTCACTCCGAATGTGTATAGACTACCGACAATTGAATAAGGTCACCATAAAGAACAAATATCCAATCCCAAGGATAGATGACTTGTTTGATCAATTACAAAGAGCAAGCTATTTTTCTAAGATTGACCTCCATTTCGGTTATCATCAATTGAGGGTAAGGGAGTGTGATATTCCCAAGATGACTTTTCGAACTAGGTATGGTCATTTTGAATTTGTAATAATGTCATTTAGGTTGATGAATGCTCCCACTATATTCATGGATTTGATGAATCATATTTTCAAGCCATATTTGGATATGTTTGTAGTGGTGTTTATTGATTATATCTTGATTTACTCTCGAAATGAGGAAGATCATATGGGTCACTTGAGGATTATGTTGCAAACATTGAGGGAAAAGAAATTATTCGCTAAATTTAGTAATGGGAATTATGGATAAGAGAGATTGCATTTCTTGGCCATGTGGTGTCCGGTGATGAGATTAAAGTAGATCCAAAAAGAATAGAGGCAGTTAAGAATTAGCCTAGACCATTATCTCCTTCAGACATTAGAAGCTTTTTGGGCTTAGATGGATACTATAGAAGGTTTGTTGAAGGATTCTTATCTACTGATTCGCCTTTAACTAAGTTGACACAAAAGAAGGCGAAATTCCAATGGTCGGAAGAATGTGAGAAAAGTTTTCAAATATTGAAAGATCGTCTTACGTCAGCTCCTATTTTGACATTGTCTGAAGGTTCAGATGGGTTTGTTATTTATTGTGATTCTTCGCGTGTTGTTTTGGGTTGTGTCTTGATGCAACATGGTAAGGTTATAGCTTATTCCTCTAGGCAACTTAAAATACATGAAATAAACTATCCAACCCATGATCTTGAACTTGCGGCGGTTCTGTTTGAATTGAAAATTTTGCGCCATTATCTTTATGGGGTGCATGCTGATGTGTTTACCGACCACAGAAGCTTGCAATATGTTTTTAGTCAAAGGGACTTGAACCTTAGGCAAAGGAGGTGGCTTGAACTCCTAAAAGACTATGACATGAGCGTATTCTACCATCCGAGTAAGGCAAATATTATAGCTGATGCTCTTACTCGATTATCTATGGGTAGTGTTGCACATGTTGAGGAAGGTAAAAGGGAATTGGTCAAAGAGGCCCATAGATTGGCACGTCTAGGAGTGCATTTGGTTGATTCCAATAATACAGGTGTTATTATACATAATGGTTCGGAATCATCTTTTGCAGCAGACTCAAGGCCAAACAAGACAATGATCCAATTTTGGTTAAATTGAAGAAGTCAGTTTATAAAAAATCCATTGAGGCTTTCTCCCTAATAGAAGATGGGGTATACATTACCAAGGTAGGTTGTGTATTCCAAATGTTGATGGAATAAGAAAGTTGATATTGAATGAGGCCCATAGTTCTCGATATTCAATTCATCTGGGATCCACCAAGATGTATTGTGACTTGAGGGAAGTGTATTGGTGGAATAGCATGAAGAAGAACATAGCGGAGTTTGTGGCTAAGTGTCCTAATTGACAACAAGTGAAAGTTAAACATCAAAGGCTGGGAGGTCTAGCTCAAAAAATTGAAATTCCTACATGGAAGTGGGAAGATGTGAATATGGAATTTGTCACGGGTTTGCCTCGTACTAGAAGACAACATGATTCTATTTGGGTCATTGTGGATCGAATGACCAAATCGGCACATTTTCTACCGGTCAAAACTTCTTATGGTGCCGAAGATTATGCTAAGTTGTACATTTGTGAACTTGTGAAACTTCATGGTGTTCCTTTGTAGATTATATCGGATAGAGGTACTCAATTTAGTTCATTTTTTTGGAAGTCATTTTAGAAAGGTCTTGGCACTAAAGTCAAGCTAAGTACCATTTTTTATCCTCAAACCAATACACAAGATGAGAGAATAATTCAAACCTTGGAGGATATATTAAGGGCATATGTGATTGACCTTAGAGGAAGTTGAGATGACCATTTGCCATTGATTGAGTTCTCTTACAATAATAGTTATCACTCTAGCATCCAAATAGCTCCTTTTGAAGTATTGTATGGAAGAAGATGTAGGTCTTTGGTGGGTGGTTTGAAGTATGTGAGATGGCGTTGATTGGTACATATTTGGTAATGGATGCAATGGAGAGAGTAAGGCTTATAAGAGAAAGATTAAAAATGGTTCAAAGTCGTCAAAAGTCCTATTTGGACACTAGGAGGAGAGAGCTTGAATTTGATGTGGATGATATGGTGTATTTGAAGATTTCACCTATAAAAGGGGTAATGCAGTTTGGTAATATAGGGAAGTTGAGCCCTAGATATATAGGACCTTATAGGATATTGAAGCACATTGGCAAGGTAGCATATGAGTTAGACTTGCCATTTGAGTTGGCTTTGGTTCATCTGGTATTTCATGTGTCGATGTTGAGGAAGTTTGTGAGTGATTCAAATTCTATTGTGCCAATAGAGAACATGATTATTGGAGAGAATTTAACTTATGAGGAGGTCTCGATTGAGATTTTAGACCGACAAGTGAAGAGGCTAAGAAATAAAGATGTTGCATCTGTCAAAGTGTTAAGGAGGAATCAACAAGAAGAGAGTGCTACATGGGAAGCGGAATCAGACATGATGAAGCGATATCCTTATCTCTTTCCTTTCACTCAAGCCTAAAGGACTAAGTTTCTCATGATCAAATTGATTAAACTTCTACGCTTCAGTTCCATATGTCATTCATACGCATGCATGATTCATGAAAATGATTTCTCTCAAGGACTATATTTTATTTTAAGTATGCAGTTTACATGTTCTATGCATTTTTCAAGGTATCCTCATATTCATGTGGGTTTTTTAAATCCTTTTTCCATGCCTTTCCTATATTAGTTGAGTCTCATTCGAGGATGAATGTTTCCAAGGGGGAGATATTGTAAAACCCCTCAAAATGCTCATAATTACCTTAAGAATGCCTTGGGAATAGGCCACTCATGTAAAGCGTTATCCTTAATCTTTTTGGAAAATCCAAGTTCGGAATATCGATCAGGAGGTCAAAACCTGTGGGGAAATGGTCTCGGTGGATTTTTAGGACCCATATATTGGAAGATAGATTTTCGAAGAAATCACAAAACAGTAGGGTCTGCAATAGGTCCGCGACGCGGACCTGGAGAGTTTTCTGGCCAAGTTGAGTTTTTTTTAAGGGCATTTTAGACCTTTTCCAAATTATTAGTCAATGAACCTAGACGTTTTTAGGGCCTAATACAACTCTATAAATTCACCTAAACCCCAAATTATATTCATTCTTCTACACTTCATCTATCAAATATTTTTCTCTCTACAAAAAGGGCTCTCAAGGGTTTTCATTGAAGAATTCAAGTAATCTACTCAATTTCTCCATCAAACTCTCAAGTTCTTCAAATTATTTGGTGTTCTCACTTAAGGTATATGGTATTGATTTATGGATTCTTTCATCCATGAAGCCCAATAAGTTTCTCAAAGTTTTCTATCAAATTAAAGTATGGTATTTTATGAATTTTATGATCTCTATTCCTATTGCATGAATTATGATTTATAGTATGATCATGAGTCTATTTTGATATAAATTGATGGTTATTGCATTGAATTGAAGAGTTTTCCATGAATTCTCCTATTTTGATCTCTAGGGTTCATATTGTAAATTATGAGTATTTCAATTATACTTCCAAAGGATATTATCTATATGAATTATGTATGGGCTGATATAAAGTTTATGATAATGCATGTTTTTAAGTGAATTACATTATTTTGAAAGTCAATTGATTATGCAATTGAGTTTTCTCTAAGTTCAAGGTATGAATTTCATGCAAGTTATGAAGTAATGTGACTTAGGGCCCTATGTGGTGACCTAAGGCCTACAATATGAATTATGCAAATATGATTATAATGATGAAAGGACAATTCTCACATTATAAGTATGTTATGAAAATGAGCTACTCTATAATTTCAAACCTATGATCATGACTATGATATATGAAATTATGATCTTATGTTATGTATGTATTCCGTGGGATTTGACTTAGCACCGAGTGGACTTGAGGTGGGGGCCCTACCAAAAGCCTTAGTAGCAGCCTCATGTCCCATAAATTACATGCCACTGTAGGTTGCCGCTATGGCCTTGCTAGTGGATCCACAAATAGCACATGTTCATGATCAGGAGTCTACCTGGCAAAGTAGCCTCCTCCTTCTCGATGTGGGTTTTATCGGATTCTATGTTATAGCCCGCATGGTCTTATTATCGGTTATGGTTTCTATACCACATATGTATGATCTCTTAAGTATGTTATAATTTTGAGTTTATGCTTTTAAATGCTTTGGTCAATATGATTTTCTCATGACTTTACTTATTCCATCTTATCATGTGTTTTACTTGACCTTTGCATTTCATGATTTACGTTGCATGTCACGCCTATATACTTAGTATATTTCAACATACTAATGCATACTTTTTTCCTACATTGTCTCATAATGTAGGGGTTGAGGTTGAAGATCCTAATCATCCGTGTAACTAGTAGGCGTTCTCTATCCGACTGTGTCGTGGTGAGTCCTCATTGATCGGGGACAAATTTTCAAGTTGCTTACTATTTTCTTTTCTGAATACTTTTGTTTGCATTGTATATTGAGGGTGAGCTAGGGATATGTCTTATCTCCCCTCCCCTACTAAAGTTTAGAGGCATCTAGTTGGACATATGATTGAGTCTATGTTGTCATAAGACATTTTCAGATTTCTATTCATATTTTAGACTCTCTTATGATATTTTTGTTTTTATATTTTACCATATGTATGCTTATGATATGTACAAGAGGCTTGGTTGGAGCCTCTTTAGGGTTTTAATTGCCGTGTTATGACTAGGCCCCTAGGTCGGGCCGTGATAGTTATGGATTCCTATGAATCACTAAGTTAATGAGCAACTCTTAATATGTTTTATAAAGATGGATTGATAGGTAGTTACTATCTTTCCTTATAATAGTTACAATCATGTTTTTAAATGAATTCCATTGAGATATTGTCTAAGAACCAAGAAGACCTATAGGTGGGATCAGATCCGATAACGTAGCTAGTTACCCAAGAAAATCCTAGTAGAAATCTTAAGTCCCCAAACTACATTACCCCCGTAGGTTGCCTTCATGGCTTAGCTAGTGGATTCATATTTAGCGATTGAGTTAAAGTTGTTTCCCATGGAATCTACCTTGGCAAGTAGCCTCTCTATTCTCAAAGTGGGAGTAACATTGGAGTCCATGTTATAGCTCGCATAGACTTAAGATGTTGGTTAAAGGTCTTATCCCACATAAGTTGAAGGCCAGATAAGTTTTCATATCTTTTCAAATGCTTAAAGATCCATTCATGCGCATTATGATTGGTCATGCATCCTATGTCATACTGCTCATGTCCTATTACTTATTCATGCATAACTCACATACTTAGTACCTTCTATGTACTAACACATATTTCGCCTATATGGTCTCATAATATAGGAGCAGACGAAGATCATCCTATTTGTGGCTAGAGTTGCTTAGTCTTCAAAGAGTTGGTGAGTCCTTGTTGCAACCAAAGCACACACAAGTATAAGTGGTCTCACAAGTAATACAGTGGCTCTTTTCATAACCGGATTGTCGAACTCAAAGGAGTTTAATCAGGCTTGAGTAATATTTTCAATTAACTATATTGTTTGAGTTTGTTGCAAAGGGTTGATTTTAATTATAACAACTAATAAATTAGTAAAAATAATACTAAGAAATAACTCAGAAATTTAGTTTGTTGTGATCAAATGAATAAATAATTCGAGGGTTGTAACACTTGCAGATTTCAGGTCTAACATAGTTCACTTTGGCCTCTGATGGGTCTTTCAATTACTTATTTTACAGGGTTGATTTTACAATTATGGTCTCTTGACCTTTAATTTCCTACCTATGTTATTAACCTAACTACATCATTGAGCGGGGATAGGCATGAACCAACACAAATGCTTTAATCCTATCATCCTGTCTAGTAACTAAGCATGGTGTATAGGTATGTGTCATGGGCATCCTATACACGAATTATCCTAGGCAACTTTAGAACAAACATGCTCCTTATATTCTAGTATTTTATCTCCTTTCTATCTTTCGAATTTTGGCTAGATAACTAATTTATTTTAATGTTGACCAGGCAATAAAATAGTATAAATGAGAATATCAGAGCAATTATATGAAATACACCATTTTCAATAAAAGAAAATTATATTAAAACATTTATCTTATGGATACAACTCTAGAACAAGGGATTTTAGATACTCATAATATTGAACAACATCCAAAACATAAGTAATGGCATGAAAAACTCACTCACAAATGAAAGAGAAGAAGAAGTAAACCCTAGTAAAGTTCTCCTTTCATCTTTCTTCGTCAAAACATGAAAATAAAAATTAAATATTTTAAAATAAAATACTAGACTATTTATAGCCTCAAAAAATGCAAAGTTTCAAACACTATAGTGAATTCAGCGACATGGAGATGTTTCTGCCCAGTGTAATTTTGTATTTTCTTCACTCGGTGAAATTCCTTCTATCTTCAACCAGGTACATGATGCAGACCTGGCACATACTCCACTATTAAGAAAAATAAATTCCAAGTGTTGGAATTAAATCCCTAAAGCCAAATGCGGACACATTTCCATACAGTGTATTTCCTTTACTTTTGTTCCCAACTTCATCTTCAAGCTCCACTTTCAATTCGAACATCTTTTACTGGTCTATTCTTCCTCATTAAGCTCTGAAAGTATCTAATGATGTTGGTTAGCTATAATCACACACAAGTATTCTAAAAATAAACTAAACTATAGAAATTTGCTCTCAAACTCTACTATGAACATAATTTATTTTTGCTATTGGATGCATAAATGCACCCATGATCACCACCCTACACTTATAGTTTTGTTCGTCCTCAAAAAAACTCCCAATCATACGCATACAATAACAAACACCATGTATGTAAAGCAGTCCTATAAAACCACATTGATTTCACAAATAGTTTACTTTCATAGCATGTTGACTTTATTCAAGCAACCGACTAACCCAAAACAACCTAACCTCAAGAGTTGACTCTGCCATATAGCAAACTCACATGAATTGCTAAATCAAAACACACTCAAGATTACCATTATTCTACTAAACAAGTGCCCTCACAAAGAAAGAATTACCCATGTACTCTCACAGTTACATTCAATGCCAATAACAATGGGTATTAAGCAAAATTCACTCACTCTCTCAAAAGAAGTCACAAGTTACTCGAGATAAACCATAGGCTTTCCCTTAGTGTAATATGTAGCTCAATTAAGGTAGCTAAGAATTAAGAATTACTTAGGACTTTTTTGGGTTGTAATGTAGACTAGGGGATGGGTAGGTATTAACTCTGGCATGCATAGTGACTAGGTTCCCAAGAGCTTTTAATACACTATATTTATTCATTCCATGCAACTTCTTCACAACCTCATTCTCACCACTTTATTCTTTCTCAAGCTTACCCTTTTTTCTTTTCAACTCAATTATCTGTGTCAGAAAATGTCTTCTTATTCTTATTATATCTTCTTTTCTTCACCACATTACAGACGCTTTATTTTCACACTCAAAATGTTTTTCTTCCCTAACACAAGATTTCATTCTTTTCTTGCATTTAGTAGCACAAGGTTGTGACCTCCCCATTTCTTCACTTATTCTTTCCTAAAGCGCTTGGGCTTTTAGGATCAAAATTACAGTTTAAGAAAAACATGGGAATAGGCTTTGAACGAGGCTACCAAAGAATTAAGTCAAAGGATCAAAGGGGATAACTATGGCTTTGCATCACGGTGGTTTTTACAATTAGTACTTTTGAACTGAGGTTACCAAAGAAATGCCTATGATTTGTTTTCTAAGTCTAAACTTCCTTTGTTTTCGCTACACAAACATACTAGAAAAGTTCTAGCAATTAAGAGTAATAAGGAATACACAAAATCAACCTCTCACACACATGGCACGTGCTCAATTTAAGAATGACAACTCTTATGAAATTTCAACCCAATAATCACATAAATTCCAATTAAGCTTACATAGTCAAAGTCTAACAAAAGAGCAGTAGGTGTCTTAACTCAGTCAATGCTCTCTTTCATTACATGTTTTTCAACCTATTTATTTTCTATTTTTGTAATCCTGTGGTCTAGAAAAACAACTTACATACACATTACCACAATGACCCAAAAGAAATAACACATCATATATATATTACATATTTTTTTGTATGGTTCCAAGGGACTATCCACAGCCAAAGAACTGAGAACAAATGTCGTGAAACCCAAAATAAAATATCTCCACCAGTTCAACTAAGATAAAAATAACTAAAACAGTTCCACAAAATAACACATACATTCAAAAGTAAACACTCAATCCCCCACCCCACACTTAAAGAATTGACACTGCCCCCAGTATCACAAGATATAAATATCCAAAACAAGTGAGGTAGGAGAATTCCCTGTCTACTCATCCATATCTCCTACAACAGCCAGATCATCAATACCCAATAGTGGGAACTCCTCAGCCTCAAAATCTGACTCAACATCTGAACCTGCCCATTTTTATCTATATGAGTAGGGACATCATCCTCAGTAGGCTCATAAAAATTGGGCCCTAGTCCTAGTACAGCTAGGACATGCTCATTAAGTAGTTATTGGTTCTTCACCTCACTTAGTTCCTCCATTATCGATGGGCGGCACCCTATGTAGTGCCGGAACATCTCAAGGCCAAACATACAGGCCGTGATTATGTCATCTTACTTTGCGCACTCTAGTGATGTGAGGATTGGTCCATAAGAGGTGTTCAGCCCCTTTATCTTGGTCACATCATAAGCCTCAGAAGTGAGGGGGTACATATAATCATGTGGGTCCTCGGGTACCCTAGCCTTGTGGCATAGCTCAGTGATTAGGCCTCCAAAGGCATAGCCTCGGCTATGATGGACTCTTGACTTTTGAATAGTAGACTTTATCACAGCACCCACATTGATCTCTGCACCCTTCATAAGGGCATACTCCAAACAAACTCTATCCCTAGTCACTTCAGTGTAGTGTAAATCGGGGATAAGTATATGCATCATAATTTTGACCCACACACGAGCTTTCTTGTTCAAATGGGCATATGGAAATGCGAGATGGTAGCCTTGGTGCCCATAAATGACCACTTAGTGGTTGATTTGGGCCCAAATAAAGTGTGGCGGATATCTTGGTAGGGCAATTGGATATTTCTCTTTGTCAAGGTGGCAGGAGGAAACTCCGGAGTTCCCAATATCTCATTGATGACCATAGGAGATAAAGAAACATCAACTCTCCGTACCATGATATAATGAGTATGAGTATCCGGTTGGTAGTTTGCATAGAATTACCTCACCACGTGCAAGTTGCACGGCTTTGGGTCAGCGAATAAAAAGCTCATATTGAGCTCCATTAGTCTCCTCATAATTTATGGGTACTCCTTGGTCAGGCTTTCATCCTCTGTAGTCATATTGGTAATATATCGAGACTTTGTATCCTTCTTGTACCAATTCTTGCCAGCTTGATACATCATCTTCAGCCCAAACCTACAAGTCTGTCATTGTGGCATGGAGGGTACAGGTAGAATGGAGGGAACACCTCTTTCCCTCTTTCTGCTACTAGTAGCTGGTTCTTTACCATGCCTTCAACTAGATGACATGATTTCCTGCTCGTGAGCCATAAAAGAAAAAACATATAAACGACTACAAGTATATTCAGAAACCTAAGGCCTATAACATAAACCATCAACTTCACACTTAAACTTTATACTAGCATGCAATTTATATAAAGGTGCTCAGATTTCCCTCATTCGAACAATATATGCATACATGCGTTAACACAATTCTAGACTCCTTTCAATCAAGAGGGTTAACCCTCTACATTACAAAATTCAAGGTCTACACTTATTCCTTGTCCTAACATTCTCCAACTTATCTAGGATTTTACATACATATTTAAATGATTTATCAACAACGAATAATCCTCAGTCAATACCCCAAAAAAAATCAAGTGTTCCTTCAATCGAAGAAATTGACAATAGAAGCTCATCCCACCTTGAAACTCACAAAGCAAACTATTTTATCACAATATAGCATGCATGATTACTCAAGACTTCACCACATATGATCAATAACAATAAAATTCATCCACTCCCCACAATATCAAAACTAGGGTTTTAGTTCAAGAACTTTAACCCATGAACAATCTGCCACAACAATCAAGTTCTTAGCAAAATTATCATACCCTCAATAATTAAAATCTAAGAATAAAGAAAGAATCAATAATATGGAGGAAATATGTTATACCCCATACTTTTGTACCTTGGAAGATTCCTAAGTTATGTAAGCTTCTTAAGCTTTTAAGTTTCTTGAAAGGCTCTTAAGCTTCTTAGAAGTCACCATGTGAGCTGGATAATCCATGACGTCATCAAATAACTCTAATGAAGGGAGAATGAGATACCCTATAATAGAGAAGATTGGAAATAGGGTCGTAAGAATCTTGAAGAAGTTGGAGACCAAATAATAAGTCGTAGGACTCGACTTACTTACTTAAACTACCAACTTGGAAATCTTACATACTTAAGCTACTTGAGTACATACCAAGCTTACGTAGCAAGGATTACATAGGTTCATAAAGTAAGACGAGATTATGAACCCACGAGGGGGAAAGAAGGTGACACATGGAAGCATGAAAGAGTACCACGTGGCAACAGCAGGAGGTGCCACGGGGTAGCAGCTAGAGCAAGAGGGTGGGCCCCCACATGCCACATGGAATCTCATGGTTGGAGGAGGTGGTGTGTTGGCCCAATAAGAGCTTGAAACATGTCACCACTTAGGGGTTGACACATGTCACCCCTAAAGTAGCCTATATATATATATGTTTTATAACTTTTATGGTCATATTTATCCAAAAGAATTCATTCTTATACAAGGAAATTTCTAAAAAAAAAAAAAGAAACCTTAAGTTAGAGAGAAAGAGACCTACAGATTTTGGGAGAAAAAAAGGTAAGTTCTCTAATTTCATTTTATGAATTAATTATATTAGGTATACCATGAGGGTATAAAGGTGTTATTAATATAAATTTATCGTGTTTAGCAGGGCCAAGAGGATAACAAATAGCCACAAAATTTCAACTGCGCTAGGAGAACTTTCGAGGCGAGTTTTGGCAAGTTTTGGTGAGTTTCGGGCAAGGTAAGGCTTTCCCTTTCAAATCGGAATTTATGATATTGTTATGCAGTAAATAAATTTCTTAAATGAGGCTGGAAATGGAAAAATTGTATAAGGATGCTTGACGTTAGAAACAAACTAAATTGAAGTTGTTATAGTTAAATCGAAGTCGAGTAGTATGTTGTTATTGTGGTATTGCGGCTGAAGCTGGGTTGATTGTGTGTTGTAGGGATGGAAAGTGTTATAAAAGGGGTGTGGGTACTTCTGGTTGCAGCTACATAACCCTCCGGTTTGTATTGTTAAAGGTTTTACGAAATAAAGGTTAAAAACTCTATTTTGGTATCGTAATTGTGAGCTAGTTGTTTGAAGTTGTATTGAGAAATGTTGAGGCGATTTGATTATATATGTAGATGATGGTTGTTGTTGGTAATATGGATGCTAAGATTAGCAGTTGGATAGGGTAAGTTATAGGGGAGATGCTGCCCAATTTCCGACAACCTGGGAACTAGTAATAAACTAATTGAGGGAAGTGGATAAGGAAACAATTTCTATGGATACTTGGTTGTGGAGTTGGAAAATGGAAAGTGAAAGGGTATTAACCTTAGTATTTTTTTCAGGTTAAATAGGTTCAAAAGATGATGAGGCGAATGTGGTTAAGAGTAACCCATAAGAGGTATGTGAAGCTACCTTCTTTCTCTTGGCATATTTTTGGCATAAGTATGTAAAGCTACCCTTCTTATCTCGGCTCGCGCATATGTTCATTATGGAACGACCCTACAAGTTACGATAGACTCATCGGCTTATACGATGTGTTGCCTTATGTTGTCTGTTGGTACGCTATAACTCAAACAGGAGGCAGATTTACTTATAGTTAGCAAGGGTACACATGAGTGTCCAGTTTAGAGCAGTTTTGTCCTCGGAATGTCTACAGACCATGTCTAGTAGAGTCTTGTTTATCGATGTGTGTTGCACCACATCTATAAATAGGAGGCTACAGGACATTTAGGATGTTACCTTTCTTTCTTGTCTTAGATCGTGCGATAGAACTATCTATCAGGATAATCCCTCCCTAATAAATAGGATCAGGAGGCGTCAGCAAATGTGGTTATAGGTATATTCTCACTTTTCTTCAGGAATATATATGCATTGATATTGGGAGACCTGTGTGGCAGTAATATGATATGGTATATATATATATATATATATATATATATATACATGACGGCCCTGTGAGGCACTGTTGGTATGTTCTGTGTGTAGGGTTTTTGAGATGGTAAGAAATATAGAGGAAACTCTGCCAAAATTTTCCTAAAAATGAAAAGAGAATGAGAGATGGGGTTGTAGTATGTCTTGAAAGGTCGTTACAGAAAATGATAAGATTTGACTAAACTACGAGTATGGCTAACCTCGAGGAATGAGTTAATTATTGACTAGACGGTAATAGTAACTAGGAGATCAATGGTGGTATGGTAGAAATGGACTTAGAAAAGACTTGTGATACTAAGAGATGCTTTAGAGAAGACTAGTAGATCTTGATAGATGAATATATGAAGGCACCGACTGAATTGATAAACAGGGAGAAATTATGATGAGTTATAGCTAAAGAAGCAATGGTGTGATTGAGACAAGAGTACAAGGGAAAGAGAATTGTGATGGATATGAAGTATGAATAAAAAAACTCGTGAGATATTAAGAATATTATGAAGGATAGCAAGCCTATACTTGACTAAAGGTTAAAATGTTGGCAACAGGGTTATTGGCTACTGATATTGTGACATACAAGTAGCACAAGAGAGAGGATAATAGATCTTTCCTATGGTAGAATATAAGAGAACTTAAGAGTAAGTAAAGAAATCGAAACAAGTATGAGATATTGCAGTAGAAAGAAATTTCCCATGTAATTTGTATAAGATCTTGAGAAAGGTTTTTGGTTCACATTCGAGGACGAATGTTCTAAAGGGGGAAGGATGTTATACCCTGTACTTTTGTACCTTGGAAGGTTTCTAAGTTACATAAGTTTCTTAAGCTCTTAAGTTTCTTGAAAGGCTCTTAAGATTCTTAGAAGTCACCATGTGAGCCGAATAATCCATGACGTCATCAAATAACTCTAAGGAAGGGAGAATGAGATACCCTATAATAGAGATGATTGGAAATAGGGTCGTAAGAATACGGAAGAAGTTGGAGACCTAATGATGAGTCGTAGGACTCAACTTACTTACTTAAGCTACCAACTTGGAAATCGTACATACTTAAGCTACTTGATTACATACCAAGCTTACGTAGCAAGGATTACATAGGTTCGTAAAGTAAGATGAGATTACGAACCCACGAGGAGGAAAAGAAGGTGACACATGGCAGCATGGGAGAGTGCCACAGGGCAGCAGCTGAAGGTTCCATGGGGAAGCAGCTGGAGCAAGGGGTGGGCCCCCACATTCCATGTGGCAGCTCATGGTTGGAGGAGGTGGTGTGTTGGCTTAATCAGGGCTTGACACGTTTCACCACTTAGGGGTTGACATGTGTCACCCCTAAAGTAGCCTATATATATATATATATATATATATATGTTTTATGACTATTATGGTCATTTTTATCCAAAAGAAGTCGTTCTTATCCAAGGAAATTTCTAGAAAAAAAAAGATAACAGAAACCTTAAGTTAGAGAGAAAGAGAGCTACGGATTTTGGGAGAAAAAAAGGTAAGTTCTTCAATTTAGTTCCATGAATTAATTATATAGGGTATACCATTAGGGTATAAAGGTGATAGTAATGTAAATTTATGGTTTGAAGCAGCGCCAAGAGGATAACAAATAGCCACGAAGTTTCAGCCGCACTAGGAGAAACTTTGAGGTGAGTTTTGGCAAGTTTTGGTGAGTTTCAGGCAAGGTAAGGCTTTGCCTTTAAAATTAGAGTTTATGATATTTTTATGAAGTATAATACATTTCTTAAAATGAGGCTGGAAGTGGAAAAATTATATAAGGATCCTTGACATTAGAAACAAACTAAATTGAAGTCGTTATAGTTAAATCGGAGTCGAGTTATGTGTTGTGATTGTGGTGATGCAACTTCAGCTGGGTTGATTGTATGTTGCAGGGATGGAAAGTGTTATAAAAGGGGTGTGGGTACTTCTGGTTTCATCCACCCGACCCTCCGTTTCATATTGTTAAAGGTTTTATGAAATAAAGGTTAAAAACTCTATTTTGGTATTGTAGTTTTGAGCTAGTTGTTTGAAGCTGTATTGAGAAATGTTGAGGCGATTTGATTGTATAGGTAGATGCTGGTTGTTGTTGGTAATATGGCTGCTAATATTAGAAGTTGGATAGGGTAAGTTATAGGGGCGATGCTGCCCGATTTCCGGCAACCTCGGAACTAGTAATAAACTAATCGAGGGAAGTGGATAAGGAAATAATTTCTATGGATACTTGGTTGTGGAGTTGGAGATGGAAAGTCAAAGGGTATTAACCTTAGTATTGCTTTCATGTCAAATAGGTTCAAAAGGCGACGAGGAGAACATGGTTAAGAGTAACCCATAAGAGGTATGTGAAGCTACCTTCTTTCTCTTGGCATGTTTTTGGCATAAGTATGTAAAGCTACCCTTCTTCTCTCTTGATATGTCTTTGACATCAGTTATGATGTTATGATGTAATGCTTATGGTACCGAGTCCCTTGATGGGCCAAGTAAGATATATATTACTATCTAAGGATCGGGCCGTATGTTCCACGGCACATATGTGTACGACGATAATATGAGGGGAAGTAGAGAGTATATAAAGCTTATCTCTTCTTTTCTCTTGGCATATCTTAGTCATAAGTGGTTGGTATATGTACTGTGGGGATAATTTCATTCATATAACCCATAGTATGGTACGTAAATCTTATTCACTTCTTGATGTTAGAACTACTGCGATAGTTGAGTTATTGTCTTGTAAGTCTTCTACATGACGAAAGGTAGTACACATAAAGCCTATCCCTTCCTTCTCTTGAAATGGCTTAATGTAAGTGAAGCGGTATGCGATATAAGTTAGATGTAATTCCATTTATAGGTTCTGGGTATAACTCATGGCTCGTACTCACTTCTGAATATTAATGTTCCTAAAGTAGTTGAACTACTACCCTCGAGCCTTTCATATGTTGGGTAGTAACTGGATACGCAAGCTCGTATTCCTAAGGGATCTAGGGAGATAAATATCTCTAATTGCGTAAGCTGTGTAGCATTATCTTGATGCACGTCTATGACTCCTGAGGCTCCACTTAATATGATCCCTAATGACCCTCAGAGGGTACTCAAGACAATTACTACCCAGATCTTCAAGTGACGATTCACTTGGCTATTTCATATAGTCTCAGATAATGATTTAGCTTGTATATGGTTATACACTACTCTGCTCGTGCATATGGTTAATATATCTTCCACCGAGTCCCTCAGAAAAAGGCCGGGTACGACCGAGTCCCATAAAGGGCCGGGTATGATATAAGATGATATAAGTATTCATCAAGTCCCATAAAGGGTCGAGTATGACCGAGTCCCATAAAGGGCCCGATATGACCGATTCCCATAAAGGGTTGGGTATGATATACGTATATGATGGTAAGATGACATGATTATTGATTGGGTCCCATAAAGGTCTGGGTATGGTATATATACGCATATGATGACATAATGATACATTTGTAACAACGAGTCCCACAACGGGCTGGGTACAGATTATAACACTAAGTTACATAACGTCCTTTTGGAAGATGCAGTTACTGTGATTTATTAATTGTTATACTTGTTCCCTGCATCCCTATGTAAACTGTGCGCTCCTTGTGGTATTTCATGTTTTACATTCTCAGTACACATATCGTTTTGACCTCCTCTTTCTGAGGGGGGGTTGCGTTTCATGCTCGCAGGTCCTGATACACACTTTGGGGATCTGCCAGCATAGAAGTCCCACTCAGCAGTTTAGAGGCGCTCTATTGTGTTGGAGCCTAGATTTTGGTACTAACCATTAATGTATATATTTATTTATTCATGTGTACAGTGGGGCCTTGTCCCGCCTTATGTTACTGTTCTTACTCTTAGAGGTCTGTGGACATGTATATGGGTTGTATATGTACGTGTGTATAGTTATGCCTACATGTCTTATATTTTAGGTCGTTCATTTTATCTTGGCAGCCTTATCGACTTATGCGTGTGTTCATTATGAAACGACCTTACATGTTACGATAGCCTCATCGGCTTATACGTTATGTTGCCTTATGCTGTCTGTTGGTACGTTATAACTCAAACAGGAGGCAAATTTACTTATAGTTACCAGAGGTACATGTAATTATCTAGTTCGAGCACTCATCATAGCCCGTGGGGTTGGGTCGTGACAGAAGTGGTATCAGAGCAGTTTTGTCCTCGGAATGTCTACAGACTATGTCTAGTAGAGTCTTGTTTATCGATGTGTAGTGCACCACATCTATAAATAGGAGGCTACAGAACATTTAGGATGTTACCTTTCTTTCTTGTCTTAGATCGTGCGATAGAACTATCTATCAGGATAATCCCTCCCTAATAAATAGGATCAGGAGGCGTCAGCAAATGTGGTTATAGGTATATTCTCACTTTTCTTCTGAAATATATATGCATTGATATTGGGAGCCCTGTGTGGCAGTAATATGATATGGTATATATATATATATACATGTCGGCCCTGTGAGGCACTGTTGGTATGTTCTGCGTGTAGGTTTTTTGAGATGGTAAGAAATATAGAGGAAACTCTGCCAAAATTTTCCTAAAAATAAAAAGAGAATGAGAGATGAGGTTGTAGTGTGTCTTGAAAGGTCATGACAGAAAATGATAAGATTTGACTAAACTACGAGTATGGCTAACCTCGAGTAATGAGTTAATTGCTGACTTGACGATAATAGTAAGTAGGAGATCAATGCTGGTATGGTACAAAGGGACTTAGAAAAGACTTGTGATACTAAGAGATGCTTTAGAGAAGACTAGTAGATCTTGATAGATGAATATATTAAGGCATCGACTGAATTGATAAATAGGGAGAAATTATGACAAGTTATAGAAAAAGGAGTAATGGTGTGATTCAGACAAAAGTACAAGGGAAAGAGAATTGTGACGGATATGAAGTATGAATAAAACAACTCGTGAGATATAAAGAATATTGTGAAGGATAGCAAGCCTATACTTGACTAAAGGTTAAAATGTTGGCAACAGGGTTATTGGCTACTGATATTGTGACATACAAGTAGCATAGAAGAAAGGATAAGAGATTTTTCATATGGTAGAATATAAGAGAACTTAAGAGTAAGTAAAGGAAGCGAAACAAGTATGAGATATTGCAATAGAAAGAAATTTCCCCTGTAATCTGTATAAAATCTTGAGAAAGGTTTTTGGTTCACATTTGAGGACGACTGTTCTAAAGGAGGGAAGGATGTTATACCCCATACTTTTGTACCTTTCTTAAAAGTCTCTTAATCTTCTTATAAGTCACCATGCGAGCCGGATAATCCATGACGTCATCAAATAACTCTAAGAAAGGGAGAATGAGATACCCTATAATAGAGATGATTTAAAATAGGGTCGTAAGAATTCGAAAGAAGTTGGAGACCAAATAATAAGTCGTAGGACTCGACCTACTTACTTAAGCTACCAATTTGGAAATCTTACATACTTAAGCTACTTGAGTACATACCAAGCTTACATAGCAAGGAGTACATAGGTTCCTAAAGTAAGATGAGATTACGAACCCACGAGGGGGAAAAGAAGGTGACACGTGGCAGCATGGGAGAGTGCCACATGGCAGCAGCTGGAGGTGCCACGGGGAAGTAGCTGGAGCAAGGGGTAGGCCCCCATATGCCATGTGGCAGCTCATGGTTGGAGGAGGTGGTGTGTTGGCCCAATCAGGGCTAGACACGTGTCACCACTTAGGAGTTCACATGTTTCACCCCTAAAGTAGCCTCTATATATATATGTTTTATAACTTTTATGGTCATCTTTATCCAAAAGAAGTCATTCTAATCCAAGGAAATTTCTAGAAAAAAAATAAGAAGAGAAACCTTAAGTTAGAGAGAAAGAGAGCTAAGGATTTTTGGAGAAAAAAGGTAAGTTCTCCGATTTAGTTACATGAATTAATTATATAGGGTATACCAAGAGGGTATGATGGTTTTATTAATGTAAATTATGGTTTTGAGCAGCTCCAAGAGGATAACAAATAGCCATGAAGTTTCAGCCGCGCTAGGAGAACTTATGAGGCGGGTTTTGGCAAGTTTTGGCGAGTTTCGGGCAAGGTAAGGCTTTCCCTTTCAAATCGGAGTTTACGATGTTTTTATGCAGTATAATACATGTCTTAAATGAGGCTGGAAGTGGAAAAATTGTATAAGGATGCTTGATGTTAGAAACAAACTAAATTGAAGTCGTTATAGTTAAATCGGAGTCGAGTAGTGTGTTGTGATTGTGGTGTTGCGGCTGCGGCTGAAGCTAGGTTGATTGTGCTTTGTAGGGATGTAAATTTTTCTAAAAGGGGTGTGGTTACTACTGGTTGAAGCCACACGACCCTCTGTTTTGTATTGTTAAAGGTTTTATGAAATAAAGTCTAAAAATTCTATTTTAGTATTGTAGTTTTGAGCTAGTTATTTGAAGTTGTATTGAGAAATGTTGAGGCGATTTGATTGTATATGTATCTAATGGTTGTTGTTGGTAATATATATGCTAAGATTAGCAGTTGGATAGGATAAGTTATAGGGGAGATGCTTCACAATTTCCGACAACCTCGGAACTAGTAATAAACTAGTCGAGGGAAGTGGATAAGGAAATGATTTCTATAGATACTTGGTTGTGGAGTTGGAAAATGGAAAGTGAAAGGGTATCAACCTCATTAGTGCTTTCATGTCAAATAGGTTCAAAAAACGACGAGGCGAACGTGGTTAAGAGTAACCCATAAGAGGTATGTGAAGCTACCTTCTTTCTCTTGACATGTTTTTGGCATAAGTATGTAAAGCTACCCTTCTTCTCTCTTGATATGTCTTTGACATCAGTTATGATGTTATGATGAAATGTTTATGGTACCGAGTCCCTTGATGTTCCAAGTAGGATATATTACTATCTAAGGTTCGGGTCGTACGTTCCATGGCACATATATGTACGATGACTATATGAGGGGAAGTAGAGAGTATGTAATGTTTATCCCCTTTTTTTCTCTTGGCATGTCTTAGTCATAAGTGGTTGGTATATGTACTGTGGAGATAATTCCATTCATAGAACCCTGAGTATGGTTCATAAATCTTATTCACTTCTTGATGTTAGAACTCCTACGATAGTTGAGTTATTGTCTTGTAAGTCTTCTACATGATGAAAGGTAGTACACGTGAAGTTTATCCCTTACTTCTCTTGAAATGGCTTAATATAAGTGAAGCGGTATGCGATATGAGTTAGAGGTAATTCCATTTATAGGTTCCGGGTGTAACTCATGGCTCGTACTCACTTCTGAATGTTAAAGGTCCTAAAGTAGTTGAACTACTACCCTCGAGCCTTTCATATGTTGGGTAGTAACTAGATACGCAAGCTCGTATTCCTAAGGGCTCTATGGCAATGAATGTCTCTGATTGCATAAGTTTTGTAGCATTATCTTGATACACATCTGTGACGCCTGAGGCTCCACTTAATATGATCCCTAATGACCCTCAGAGGGTACTCAAGATAATTACTACCCGTATCTTCAAGTGACGGTTCACTTGTCTATTTCATGGAGTCTCAAATAATGATTTAGCCTGTATATGGTTACTCACTGCTCTTCTCATGCATATGGTTAATATATCTTCCACCGAGTCCCTCACAAGATGGACGGGTACGATCTAGTCCCAAAAAGACCCGGGTACGATATAAGATGATATAAGTATTCACCGAGTCCCATAAAGGTACAGGTATGACCGAGTCCCATAAAGGGCCGGGTATGACCGAGTCCCATAAAGGGTTGGGTATGACCGAGTCCCATAAAGGGTCGGGTATGACCGAGTCCTATAAAAGGTCGGATATGGCCGAGTCCCATAAAGGGTCGGCTATGAGATATGTATACGATGGTAAGATGACATAATTATTGACCGGGTCCTATATAGGTTCGGGTATGGTATATATACGCATATGATGACATAATAATACATGTTTAACACCGAGTCCCACAACGGGCCGGGTATGGAATATGACACTGTGATACATAACATCGTTTTAAAAGATGCAACTACAGTGATTTATTAATTGTTATACTTGTTCATTGTGCACTCCTTGTGGTATTTCATGCTTTACATACTCAGTACACATATCGTACTGACCCCCTCTTTTCAGGTGGAGGCTGCGTTTCATGCCCGCAGGTACAGATACACACTTTAGGGATCTGCCAGTATAGAATTCCCACTCAGTAGTTCAGAGGCGCTCCATTGTGCTGGAGCCTAGATTTTGGTACTAATCCTTAATGTATATATTTATTTGTTCACGGGTATGGCGGGGGACTTTTCCCGCCTTATGTTACTTCTCTTACTCTTAAAGTTCTATGGACATATATGTGGGTTGTATATGTACATGTGTACAGTTCTTCCTATATGTCTTATGTTTTGGGTCGTTCCCTTTATCGTGGAAGCCTTGTCAGCTCGCGCGTGTGTTCATTATGGAAAGACCCTACATGTTGTGATAGCCTCGTCGACTTATACGTTGTGTTGCCTTATGCTGTGTGTTGGTGCGTTATAACTCAAATAGGAGGTAGATTTGCTTATAGTTAGCATGGGTACACATGAGTGTCCAGTTCGGGCACCCATCAAGGCCCGCGGGGTTGGGTCATGAAAAAAAACTTAGAGCCCAAAAACTCAGCCACATGAACTTCATCTACCCAAATAAAAGAAATTGAGCAAGAACACATACATTGTGGTGTTGATGAAGAAAACTCAAAAACATACTTGAATCTCAAGAGAGCATTGGGGATTTTCTTGAGAAGAGTAAAAAGTTGAGAGTTGAAGGGTTTAGTTCGGTGATATGGGTGAAAAAAAAGGTTAAGGGGAATTTTAAGGGTTAAATAGGGAATAGGGTCGTGTTAAACAAATTAAAATGGGTAAGGCCCCTCTTTTTTACTGAAACTGCCCGAAAAATATTCTAGGTCCGAGATGCGGAAACGTTACGAACTCCACTGGTTGGTGCACCAATAATGTGAAAAATAAATTTACATAGGATGCGTACATGGTGCGCACTTTCCTTAGAACATAATTTCACCAAATATTTTGTGAAACATAACTGGGCCAAAATTGAACGTGGGGGAACTTGGTCCGTGAGGCGGATACGTCGCGGACTCTCCTGTTTAGTGATTGTCCACCTTTTTTTATTTTATTTTTTATGTACAAATTATACTATCCAAATTATACAATAAAACAAAATAAAAGTTCAAAAACCTCAAATAAAATCGACGTATAAACTTCAACTAAAAATTCTTACATTACTTCACAGGCTTCCTGCCGCATAGCACCTGATTTATAGTCGCAGCACGACTTAGCTCTGGATTTATTCATTCTCGAGCTCAATTTCCTCCTCTTCATGATTACATCTTGCCCAAAATAATGCTTAACATGTTAACCATTTACCACAAACGTGGTTAATTTGGTGTGATCCCATAGTTCCATGGCTCCATGTGCCGACATTCGCACCACCTTGAAGGGTCACTCTATTTAGATCTGAGCTTAATTGGAAAGAGACACAAGTGAGAGTTAAAGTGTAATACCTTTTGACCTGGCTCAAATGTGTGAGCGACAATGTGTTTGTCATGCCATCTTTTCGTCTTCTCCTTATACAATTTAGCATTCTCATAGGTGTGGAACCTAAATTCTTCCAGTTCATGAAGTTGATCCATGCGCTTTCTACCTGCCACCTCTAGATCTAAGTTTATCTTTATTATGGCCTAATATGCTTGGTATTCCAGCTCCACTGGAAGGTGACATGCTTTTTTAAGCAACATAATGGAATGGTGAAATGACAATTGGTATTTTGTATGCAGTTTAGTAGGCCCAAAGCCCTTCATCTAGCTCGATGCCCCAGTCTTTTCATGTAGCATTCATAGTGTTCTAAAGGATTTGCTTTACTTCGCGATTCAATACTTCAACCCGCCCGCTAGTCTGGGGTGTTATGCTTAGGCGACCTTGTTCCTGACACCAAACTTAACTAATAGATTCTTTATCGTTTGATTTATGAAATGCTTACCTCCATCGTTGATGATGGCCCATGAAGTGCCAAACCTTGTGAAAATGTGCTTCTTCAAAAAGAGATTTACTACTTTAGAGTCATTGGTTGGCAAAGCAATGGCCTCGACCCATTTAGAAACATAATCCACCGCCACCAGCATGTACTGGTTCCCATATGATAGTGGGAAGGAACCCATGAATTTTATTCCCCACATATCAAAGATCTCTACCTACAGGATGTTATTCAATGACATCTCATGCCTTCTCGATATGGTGCCCATCTTTTGGCATTGGTCACAGCTTTTGACATAACCTGCAGCATCTTTAAATAAATTAATCTAAAATAAACCAGACTGTAGTACCTTATGAGTTGTGTGTTCTCCTCCATAATGTACAACATAAGCAGATGAATGGAAACTTTATAGAACTTGTTGAACCTCAGATTTAGACACACATCTTCTAATCATTCGATCAACACCTTATTTGAACAAGTAAGGTTCGTCCCATACATAGAACTTTGCTTCATACATTAACCTCTTCTTTTGATAGGAGTTTTCTTCGGGGGAAAACACTCCACTCACTATGTAGATCACAATATTTGTATAACATGGGAGTTCCTGGACTTCTAGTGCCAACAACTGCTCATCTGGAAATTCTTCCTTTATTAACCTTTGTGCACTCACATGTGACGAATACTCTAATCTGGATAGATGGTCTGCTATTTGATTTTTGCATCCTTTTCTATCTTTGATTTCTATATCAAATTCTTGGAGCAGCAGCATCCATTTAATTAGTTTGGGTTTGGCATCTTTCTTATTGAACAAGAACCTGAGAGATGCATGGTCAGTATAAACAATCACTTTTGTACCAACCAGGTAAGAGCAAAAATTATCAAATGCGTAGACTAATGTAAGTATCTCCTTCTTTGTAACAGTGTAATTTGCTTGAGCTGAGTCAAGAGTCTCGCTGGCATAGTAGATAGAGTGAAAGATTTTCTCCTTTGTTTGTCCTAATACAGCTCCCACTGATATGTCACTCGTATCACAAATTAGCTCAAAGGGTAGCTCCCAGTCAGGAGCTATCAGGATTGGTGATTCAGTCAGCCTCCTCTTTAGGAGTTCGAAAGCCTACAAACATTTATCATTAAAAATAAATTTTACCTTCTTTTCCAGCAAGCTGCACATGGGTCTGGCAATCTTTGAAAAATCTTTGATGAATCATTGATAAAACCCACCAAGACCTAGGAAACTGCGAATACCTTTTACTGAAATAGGTGATGGTAGCTTCTCGACCACTTCAATTTTAGCTCTGTCTACCTCTATACCTTCTTTAGAAACTTTGTGACCCAATACAATCCCCTCTTTCACCAAGAAATGACATTTTTCCTAGTTTAGGATGAGATTCGTTTCCTCACACCTCGTTAACACCTTCTCTAAATTGTTCAAACACAGATAAAAATACTCCCCAAACACTAAAAAGTCATCCATAAATATTTCTATAAAATCTTCTACCATATCATGGAACATAGCCATCATGCACATATGAAAAGTGGCAGGAGCATTGCAAAGACCAAATGGCATATGCTTAAATATATATATCCCATAAGAGAATGTGAAAATTGTCTTTTCCTGATCCTCTGGTGCAATGGTAATCTGGTTGTAGCCTGAGTATCCATCCAGGAAGCAATAGTACTCTTGGCCTGCTAACCAGTCATGATCTTTTTTCGTGCCATCGTTTAACTTTCTATAATCCATGCATATAAGCCATCCAATCATTGTTTTGGTGAGGATTAATTCATTTTTTTGATTAGTCATTACCGTCATTCCCCCTTTCTTAGGCACATACTAAACTGGGCTTACCCATTTTCTATCTGAGATTGGGTATACTATGCCTGCATCTATCCACTTAATTATCTCATTCTTTACTAGCTCTTTCATGACAGGGTTTAACCTGCGTTGTGGTTGTGCACTTGCCTTATATCCTTCTTCCATGAAGATCTTATACATGCACAAAGCTGGGCTAATACCATAAAGATCAGCCATCTGCCATCTGATTGCCTTCTTGTGCCTTTTTAAATGTTTAAGTGCTTCTGTGACCTACATATCAAACAAAGACGACAAAACAATTACAGGTAAAGTATTATTGACTCCAAGAAAAGCATGCCTGAGATGGGCTGGAAGTTGCTTCAACTCCAAATTAGGAGCTTTTTCAAGAGATGGCTTGGGTGAAGGACCCAATTATATGTTTAAGGGTTCCACATTCTTTTTCCACATACTTATATTTGAAATGTGAAGCACACTATCTAGCTCTTTAGTTTCCATGTCACCCTCAATATCTTGACCCATCAATACTCTCTCTAAAGGATCTTTTACTAAAATGCACTAAGTTGCCACTTCCTCATCAATGACAGTTATAGCAGATAACTCTTCATAAAATACAGGCAATTTCAGTGCTTGATATACATCAAACACCTAAACTTTGTCATATGCCCTCATAGTTAATCTACCTGCAGCCACATCAATAAGTGCACCTCATGTTGCTAAGAACAGATATCCCAAGATAAGAGGAACCTCCAGATCAGGCTCAAAATCTAAAACAACAAAATCAACAAAAAGATGAAGGATCCTACTTCAACTAACACATCCTCAATAATACCAACAGGTCTAGCTACAGAACGATCAGCTAATTGTAATAAAATGGTAGTTGGCTTAGGTTCTCCCAAGCCTAATTTCTTAAGCATAGATCTAGGCATCAAGTTTATACTTGCACCTAGATCACAGAGACCTCTTACATTGCTGCACTTACCAATGGTTACCTATACCATGAAACTACCTGGATCTTTTTGCTTAGTTGGGAGCTTTACTTTGCTCAAGATTCTTGAACTACACTCTTCAGTGAGTGCTACAGTCTTAAACTTGTCTAACTTAATCTTGTTGGCCATAATATCTTTGACATACTTGGTATATTTTGGAATACCCTGCAACACATCAATTAAAGGAAAATTAATTTGTATCTATTTAAGAATATCTATGAATTTTTCAAAACACTCCTCCTCCTTATTTTTAAATTTTTGTAGGAATAGGGGAGGTGGTTTTGTCTTTGGTTCTTGATCCTTTTGTGGTAAGCTAGGTCCACCAGCTTTAACATCTGCATCTTTACCTTTACCATCACTAACTTTGCTTTCTGGCGCTAACTCAGCTAGTGGGCATCCACTTTGGATACTCACATGATTTACCTGCTTGGGATTTGGAGCAGTTTTACCTGGTAAACCACCTTGTGGGTGAGAATTTTGAGCACAAGCTAGTTGTCCCGCCTGCTTCTCTAAATTCTGAGTAGTGATTTAATATTGATGAAAATCCGCAGCTAGCTTAACTTGGTCAGCTGTCACTACCCAAGCCTATGGCCGAGATTTGACATGGAGAATGAGAAACCCGAAAGTACCTCAAATAAGCCTCTTATCATTCTTTTAGCCTTTCATAAGTAATGACAATAAATAAATAAGCAGAAATAATAATAGTAAATCTTCAACTTACATATGTCCAACAATACCTCTAACTTTTAGATTTAACGGGGCTAAGATAAGTCCCTAGCTCACCCTCAATCATAATAGAAAGAAATGTCATAGTAAGTGTCTAAAGATCTCAACATATCATAAGCTAGAAATATAAAGGAGTATTGTTCTCGGAACATGGGAACTCACCAAAAATAGTCTTCAAATGAAATCTCAACTAGCCACATGCAGGAGAACGAGGAGGAGCACCGGTCCTTACATGGTGATATCATGTAGGCAAAAGAGTATGCGTTAGTAATTTAAATGTACTAAGTATGTAAGTATGTATGAACATTGAGGAAACATTAAAACACTTATGTTATATGAAACATAAAGCAATGCATTCATAATCAATCATATACATATCCTTTAAATATTCATTTTGTGGGAAAATGACCCTAAGCGACATTTAAGACCATGCGAGCTATTACATAGAATCCAACATAACCCCCTACGTTGGCCGGGGAAATTACTTGCCGGGAAGAACTCCATCAACTTCATTCATTTCTTTAACTTTAACTTCAAGGGATATTTATGGATCCATTAGCCTAGCCTATAAGGGCTCCTATGTTGGCACATAGTTAATGAGACAAAGGGTTGCTACTAGGATTTCCTTACCGAATCCCACCTCAATGACCCATTTGGTGCTAAGTCAATCCCACAGAATAGTTTAATACTTCAAAATAGTCATAGCATATAGCTTGAAAATTCAAAACATCATATTCGGTAGAATAGCTCATTAAAACCTTTGGTAATTCAAATATGTAAGAATTGTCCTTATCCTAAAGAATCCATCATTCATATCATTTCATCATTCTTTTATTTCATAAGATTCCATTTTGATCATAGACATTACTTCATAAACATTTATTTGGAGTCAAAGCTTTCAAATCAAACTTCAATGAAAACATAGTAAAACTAGGTGAGTTCAAATCACTTTAACTTTCAAACATGAATGTAAATAAAATTATGCATAAATACTTTGAAATCCATCAATAAAAACTCATGCTTTAAACAACTCACCATGAATTTCAAGAACCTTTAAAGAGCTAAATAGAGAAAATACTTGCAAGCCATCAATTCATACATATGAAATCATTTTGCATCAAAATAGAATAATAATCACTAATTTAACCATGATTCATAATATTAAGTAGAAATAAGAATTACCCATAAGAAAATCTTACTTGAAATCAAGAGATTTAGTTGAAAGAGTTTTGGACTACATGGTGGAAGAAACCATGGATAATTTATTACCCACATACCGTAGAGTAAAGCTTAAAGAAAATAAACATAATTTATTATATAATCAAAATACTTTAGGCATGAGAGTGGAAGGAATACTCTCATTGAAGCCTTACATACATGAAATCTGAAGTATTACTCAGAATCGAAGGACTTAATAAACACTTTTGAATCCAAGCATTTCCTCCTCATCGTAGCATTTTGCGTACTACCCAGAGTATATATGAATTACCGGAATAATATTTCTACACTACTAGAACTAAAACTATACTTTGAGAATGAGTAAAGGAGTGTATAGAGAGAAGAGTTTCTTGAGAATGCTTGATGAACAAAATGATGAAATAAGGTGGGTATTTATAGGTATGAAGGAAGGACCTGACAATAATTAAAATAATAATAAAGAAAAACCTGAAAATTTAATGGAAGATTGTAATTCTATGGGTGATGTCAAATGGAGAACTATTGATGTCATGGATGATGTGAAATGTATCTAGATCTTTCCATAGTTTGTAAGATGAACCTTCTTTTGATAAAATACCCTTTTTCGGAGCTTTGTTTGAAAAAGATAACTTCCTCATTAGGATTTGGTGTCTCATATGAATTATTGCTCTAGAATTCTACTTTCATTTTGTGCAAGAATCAAACGATTTGGAGCATCCTTCAGTGAGATATGATTTTTCTTCTACAAATACTATATTTTGTCACATCACCATATCTTTCAATAATTAATTTATTTGACCTACATAACCTCTGAAACTTAAAATATGGTCTACATAAAAGTTGTAGGTAATCGTGTTTGGGTTATTCAAACAATTGAATCACCTAATTTGGACCATCTTAGTAAAAGTTATTCCTAAAATACAGAATCAATATCATTTTCATCGAGAATTGGAACATCATATACAACGTTCATCGAGAATTGGAATATCATATACAACGTTTTTAGGGGGTGTTACATTATCTCCCCCTTGGAAATATTCGTCCTCAAATGAGGAAAGACTTAGCTCGAGTAGAGTAGAGTGTAAACCAATAATCCATCATTAATGCAATAGTGCAATTTAAAATATCATTCGATACATATTTCATAATTTTGCAAGCATATGACAAAAAAAATTGAAATGCAAGGATTTCAAGTAATTGAGCAAGGACAACTTAATACCTTAGGTTTGGGTAGAGGAAAAAAGATGAGGGTATCCCTTAATCATATCTGCTTCCACTTCCCATATAGCACTTTTGATTTGTTGATTCCTCCAAAGGACTTTAACAGATGCAACTTCTTTTTTCCTCAATCTCTTAAATTGCCGGTCCAAAATTTTAATTGGAACTTCTTCATAGGTCAAATTTTATTCAACATTCACTACTCTCGAAGGAAAAATGGAATGAGGATCACCCACACATTTTCTCAACATAGACACATGGAAAAACGGATGAACCATGGCCATTTCCAATGGCAACTCCAACTCATATGCAACCTTGCCAACACGTCTCATGATTCTATAAGGCCCTACATTTCTTACCAAACTGAACCACAACCTTCATGGATAAAACCTTCAGATACACCCAATCATCCACATTAAATTCAAGATCCCTTCTTCTAGTGTCGGAATAGGATTTTTAACGACTTTGAGCCATCTTCAACCTTTCTCTAATGATCTTCCCCTTCTCTAAAGCATCAAGTACCAAATTAGGTCCCAACAAGGTCATATCACCTACTTCAACCCAACCAACTAGGGATCTACATCATCTCCTATACAAAGCCTCAAACGGTGTCATCTCAATACTTGAGTGGTAACTATTATTATAGGCAAACTTGATTAGCGATAGATGATCATCCCAATTTCCTTTAAACTCCAACACACAAGCCCTTAACATATCCTCTAGTGTTTAAATCATCCTTTCAGCTTGCCCATCCATTTGAAGATGGAATGCGGTGCTCAATTTTACCTTAGTACCAAGGCCCTTTTGAAACGATCTCCAAAAGTGAGAAGTGAATTAGGTACCACGATCCAAAATAATGGACAACGTCACACCATGCAACCTCACTAACTCCCGAATATACAACTTGGCATAGTCTTCGGCACTATAGGAAGTCTTAACCCGTAGGAAGTGAGCCGACTTAGTCACTATCAACAATTACCGAAATCGAATCATGACGCTTTCAAGTATGAGGCAAAATCAATACAAAATCCATATTCACATCTTCCCACTTTCAAGTAGGGATTTTAATATCTTGGGCTAGGCCACCCAGCCTTTGATTTTCAGCCTTCACTTGTTAGCAATTCGGACATTTGAACACGAACATTGCTATGTCCTTCTTCATGCCACCCCACCAATAGAACTCTTTTAAGTCTCGGTACATTTTTGTCGAATATAGATTATGAGCATCCATCAAGATCAGACTTTTTAGACCATCAACATCCAGAACACATAGCTGACCTTGGTAGAATAGCACCCCATCTCCCCCTTGGGAAAATACCTCTATCTTCTTTTCCTTCACCAACTTCTTTATCTCGATAAACATTGGGTCAAGATCTTGGTTTGATTTAACATCCACCACCAAAGAGGATTCGGACCTATTTTGAACAACCATACCACCATCATCAATACCATACAATTTCACCCCTAATCAAGCCAACCAGTGAACATCTTTTACCAACTCCCTCTTCCCTTCATCCACATAGTCCACACTCCATATAGACACTCTACTAAGTGCATCGGCAACCACATTGGCTTTATCCAGATGATAATGCACACTCATATCATAGTCCTTGAGGAGTTCTATCCACCCCTTTTGCCTTAGATTAAGGTCTTTTTGGGTGAACACATATTGAAGACTTTTATGATCGGTATACACATCCACATGCACCCCATAGAGGTAATACCTCCAAATTTTCAGAGAAAAAACAACGGCCGCCAATTCAAGGTCATGGGTAGGGTAGTTACACTCATGAACCTTTAATTGTCTAGAAGCATAGGCTATGACCTTGCCTTTTTACATTAAGACACAACCTAAACAAATCTTTGAAGCATCACAATAAACTACAAACGTTTCTAATCCTTCTAGTAGAGTCAAAATAGGAGAGGAGGTAAGTCAATCTTTCAAAGTCTGGAAATTCTTCTCACACTCATCTGTCCATATGAATTTCCCAATTTTGTCATAGGAGATAATATGGAAGAAAACCTTTCGACGAACCTTCTATAGTACCCATCTAGACCCAAGAAGCTTCTAATATCTGAAGGAGACAATGGTCAAGGCCAATTATTGACTACCTCCATTATTAAAGAATCAACCTTGATCCCATCACCGGATACTATGTGACCAAGAAATGCCACCTCCTTCAACCAAAATTCACATTTACAAAATTTCGCAAAAAATTGCCTATCCCTCAATATTTGCAGCACAACTCTCAAGTGATTTTTATGTTCTTCCTCACCCCAAGAGTAAATCCAAATATCATCAATGAAGACCACCACAAAAGTATCAAGGTAACATTTGAACACCTTATTCATCAAGTCCATGAACACCATCAGAGCATTAGTCAACCCAAAACTTATCACCACAAACTTGAAGTGACCATACCTTATTCGGAAAGACATTTTGGGAATGTCACACTCCCTCACCCGTAGTTGGTGATAGCCGAACCGAAGGTCGATCTTGGAGAAGTGACTTGCCCCTTGCAATTGATCAAACAAGTTATCTATTCTAGGGAGTGGGTACTTGTTCTTAATGATCATCTTATTTAATTGCCAGTAGTCTATATACATTCGAAGCAACCCATTCTTCTTTCTCATAAATAACACAGGAGCACCCCATGGTGAAATACTTTATCTTATGAACCCTTTTTCTATCAAGTTCTTTAATTGTTCCTTCAACTCTTTCAATTCTGCCGGGGCCATTCGATAAGGAGGAATAGATATAGGTTGGGTATTGAGAGGAGATTGATACCAAAATCAACTTTCCTTTTGGGAGAGACACTGGGAATGTCATCGGGAAAGACATTGGGGAACTCATTGACTATGGAAATCGATTCAAGAGGAGGACTTTTGGAGTCAACATCCCTAACCCTTACAATGTGGTAAATACAACCCTTAGAAATTATTTTTTGAGACTTAAAATAAGAAATGAGTTCACCATCGAATCACAACCCTCTCATTCAATAACGGACTCATTTGGAAATTGGAACTTGACTCGATGAGTCCTACAATCTATGGAAGCATAAGATGTGTATAACTAATCCATCTGAAGAATGACATCGAAATCTACCATGTCAAGCTAAATGAGATCACAAGGAATAACTTTATGCAAGATAGACATGGGATAACCCCTATAGACCTTTCTAGCAATAAGTGACTCACCAATTAGGGTAGACACCAAATAGGGCTCTAATAATATTTCGGGTGACACATCAAACCTATTAGCAAGGAATGAAGTAACAAATGATAAATTTGCACCCGGATCTAATTGTGCATACATATCAAAATCAAAGGCCTTTAACATACCGGTAATTATATTAGGTGCATACTCAACCTCTCGTCTCCCATGCAAGGCATAAAAGCGGTTGGTGTGTTGGATACCTCCTTGGTCTTTTTGATCATGAGAAATTTGGCCTTGAGGCCTACCACCACCATCTCTACAATCCCTACCATGGTGGCACAGCTTGCCATACTTAAAGCATGCATTGGAGCCGGCTAAGCATTCCCCTTTGTGAGTCCTTCCACATTTCTTACAAGTGGGGAAAGTTTGAGCAGCAATATTCTCTCTTGGAACCATTAGTTTAGCACCCTTGTCCTTGTTAAACCTTGGAGGAGTATTGATGGAACCTTGTCCCATAAACCGTTGCCCTCCATGGCCTTTGTCATTGTTACCATAACTGGACATTTGAGGGTTAAACCCTCCACCATCCACTCTAGCCTTTTTGAACCCCCTTGATCTCTCTCAACTTCTCTTCTTCAATTTATTCTGTATAAGTCATTAACCGAGAGATGTTCATCTCTTTGACCAACATAGCTATTTTTCACTCCTTGGACACCAAGCTTGAGACATCAGAAATAAACTTGCTCATCCTAGCTCTTGGGTTGGAGACCATAAAGGGAGCATACTTTGATAACTTAGTGAATTTGAGAGCATACTCCCTCATGCTTATACTTTCTTGATGGAGGTTGATAAACTCTTAAGTTTTGGCCTCCCTTAGCTTCAATGGGAAGAAGCGATCTAGGAAGGGACCTTTGAACTCTTCCCATCCTATCATCCCCATTTTTTCATCCCTCTCAACAACCCATTATTTGTACCACACTCAAGCCACACCTTTGAGTGGATAGGCCACTAGCTCAGCTTTCTCATTCCGTGACACACCCATGATAGCCACAGTCTGGAATACCTTATCAATGAACTCCATAGGGTCCTAATCTAGTTTAGAACCATCAAACTCAGGCGGATTCATCCTTTAGAAATCCTGAATACTAGAGGCCAAATTTTGCATTTGGGGAGCAAGAACACCTTGAGGCCCTTGGTTGGCTATGACTTGATTCAAAAACGTAATAATATTGCAAAACTTGGCATGGGTTACACCTTCCTCATAATATAGGGTATTAGGAACCGAAGAAGATTGGTCCTCATCGTCAACCCTTGCTCTTGGAGGTGCTCTTCCACGAGTCATTATCTAGAGAACACAAAATGGGTCGTTAGTTAAAGAAAAGCTTAGGACACTCTAAGGCACGACATGAATTTGAAAGAAGTGAAAACTTTTCTAAACGTCCCATAGTCTCCTATTCATAGTTATGGCGCACATCATAACCATGAACAAGATCTTATTTGACATGGTATGTTAGACTCCGAGGACTATTCAAAACCTCAGGCTCTGATACCAAGTTTGTCATGACTCAAGCCTATAACCTAGACATGACATGGCGAATGAGGAACCTGAAAGTACCTCAAACAAACCTCTTAGCATTCTTTTAGCCTTTCATAAGTAATGACAATAAATAAACAAGCAAAAATCATAATAGTAAATCTTCAACTTACATATGTCCAACAATACCTCTAACATTTAGATTTAACGGGGCTAAAACAAGTCCCTAGCTCACCCTCAATCATAATAAAAAGAAATGTCATAGTAAGTGTCTAAAGATCTCAACATATCATAAGCTAGAAATATAAAGGAGTATTATTCCTGAAATATGATAACTCACCAAAAGTAGTCTTTAAATAAAATCTCAACTAGCTACATACAGGAAAACGAGGAGGATCACCGGTCCCTACTTGGTAATATCATTTAGGTAAAAGACTATGTGTTAGTACTTTGAATGTACTAAGTCTGTAAGTATGCATGAACATTGAAGAAATATTAAAACATTTATGTTATATGAAATATAATGCAATGCATGCATAATCAATCAAATACATATCCTTTAAAACATTTATTTTGTGGGAAAATGACCATAACCGACATTTAAGACCATGCGAACTATTACATGGAATCCAACATAACCCCTACATTAGCCGGGGAGACTACTTACCGAGTAGAACTCCATCAAATTCATTCATTTCTTTAACTTTAAATTTAAGGGTTATTTATGGATCCATTAGCCTAAGCCTATAAGTGCTCCTATGTTGACACATAGTTAATGAGACAAAGGGTAGCTACTAGGATTCCCTTACCGAATACCACCTCAATGACCCATTCTTGCTAAGTAAAGCCCACAAAATAGTTAATACTTCAAAATAGTCATAGCATATAACTTGAGAATTCAAAATATCATATTCGGTAGAATAGCTCATTAAAATCTTTGATGATTCAAATATGCAAGAATTGTCCTTATTGCCTAAAGAATCCATCATTCATATCATTTCATCATTCTTTTATTTCATAAGACTCCCTTTTGATCATAGAAATTTCCTTTCATAAACATTCATTTGGAGTCAAAAATTTCAAGTCAAATTTCAATGAAAATATAGTAAAACTAGGTGGGTTCAAATCACTTCAGATTTCAAACATGAATGTAAATGAAATTATGCATAAATACTTTGAAATCCATCAATTTAAAAAAATGCTTTAAACAACTAACCATGAATTTCAAGAATCTTTAAAGAGCTAAATAGAGAAAATACTTGCAAACCATCAATTCATACATATCAAATTATTTTACATCAAAATAGAAAAATAATCATTAGTTTAACCATGATTTATACTATTAAGTAGAAACAAGAATTACCCATAAGAAAATCTTATTTGAAATCAAGAGATTTAGTTGAAAGAGTTTTGGACTACATGATGGAAGAACCCATGGATGAACACCCACATATCGTAGAGTAAAGCTTAAAAAAATAAACATAATTTATCATATAATCTAAATACTTTAGGCATGAGAGTGGAAGGAATACTCTCATTGAAGCCTTACATATCTGGAATCTGAAGTGTTACTTAGAATCGAAATAATCCTAGCATTTTCTCCTTGTTGTAGTATTTTGTGTACTACCCGAGGTATATTAATCACCAAAATAGTATTTCTATACTAATAAGAACTAAAACTATATATTGAGAGTGAGTAAAAAAGTGTATAGAGACAAGAGTTGCTTGAGAAAGGTTGATGAACAAAATGATGAAATAATGTGGTATTTATAATTGTAAAGGAGGGACCTAATAATAATTAAAATAATTATAAAGAAAAATCTTTAAATTTAACAAAATATTGTGATGTCATAGGTGATGTCAAATGCAGGACTATTGATGTCATGGGTGATGTCAAATGAATCAAGATCTTTCCATGGTTGTGAGATGAACCTTCGTTTAACGGAATACCCTTTTTGGAGCTGTGTTTCAAAAAGTTAACTTCCTCATTAGGATTTGGTTTCTTCATATGAATTGTTGCTCTAGATGTGTAATTTCATGTAGTTTAAGAACTAATCGATTTGGATCAACCTACACTAAGATATGATTTTTTTTCTACAAATACTCCATTTCATCACAGCACCCGATCTTGCATTAATTAATTTATTGGACCTCCTTAACCTCCGAAACATAAAATATTGTCTTCACAAAAGTTTTAGGTAATGATTTTCTAGTGATTCAAAATTTTGAATCACCTAATTTGGACAATCTTATTAAAGGTTATACTCAAAATACAGAAGCGATATAATTTTCATCGAGATTTGGAACATCATATACAACGTTTTTAGGGTGTGTTACATCAGCATGAGTTTCTTAAGCATTTCTTCCACACTCAAGTTTCCTATACTGCCTATTTACTTGTCACGATCCAAGCCTACGGCTTAGATGTGACATGAAGAATGAGGAACCCAAAAGTACCTCAAACAAACCTCTTATCATTCTTTTAGCCTTTCATAAGTAGTGACAATAAATAAACAAGTAGAAATCATAATAGTAAATCTTCAACTTACATATGTCCAACAATACCTCTAACTTTTAGATTTAACAGGGCTAAGATAAGTCCCTAGCTCACCCTCAATCATAATAGAAAGAAATGTCATAATAAGTGTCTAAAGATCTCAACATATCATAAGCTAGAAATATAAAGAAGTATTGTTCCCAAAACATGGGAACTCACCAAAAATAGTCTTCAAACGAAATCTCAACTAACCACATATAGGAGAATGAGAAGGAGCACCGGTCCCTACATGGTGATATCATGTAGGTGAAAGAGTATGCGTTAGTACTTTGAATGTACTAAGTATGTAAGCATGCATAAACATTGAGAAAACATTAAAACACTTATGTTATATGAAACATAATGCAATTCATGCATAATCAATCATATACATATCCTTTAAAACATTCATTTTATGGAAAGATGACCATAACCGACTTTTAAGACCATGCGAGCTATTACATGAAATCCAACATAACCCCCTTACATTGGACGGAGAGATTACTTTCCGGGTAGAACTCTGTCAACTTCATTCATTTCTTTAACTTTAACTTTAACTTTAACTTTAAGGGCTTTCATGGATCCATTAGCCTAAGCCTACAAAGGCTCCTATGTTGGTACATAGTTAATGAGACAAGGGGTTGCTACTAGGATTCTCTTACCGAATCCCACCTCAATGATCCTTTCGGTGCTAAGTCAATCCTATGGAATAGTTTAATAATTCAAAATAGTCATAGCATATAGCTTGAGAATTCAAAACATCACATTTGGTGGAATAGCTAATGAAAACCTTTATGATTCAAATATGCAATAATTGTCCTTATAGCATAAAGAATCCATTATTCATAGCATTTCATCATTCTTTTATTTCATAAGACTCCCTTTTGATCAAAGATATTGTTTTCATAAATATTTAGTTGGAGTCAAAACTTTCAAGTCAAACTTAATTGAAATTATAGTAAAACTAGGTGTGTTCAAATCACTTCAACTTTCAAACATGAATGTAAATGAAATTATGCATAAATTCTTTGCAATCCATTAATTAAAAATCATGTTTTTAATAACTCATCATGAATTTCAAAAGGCTTTAAAGAGATAAATAGAGAAATTACTTGCAAACCATCAATTCATACATATGAAATTATTTTGCATCAAAATAGACCAATAATCATTAGTTTAACCATAATTCATGCTATTAAGTAGAAATAAGAACTACCCATACGATAATCTTACTTGAAATCAAGAGATTTAGTTGAAAGAGTTTTGAACTACATGGGTGAAAGAATCCATGAATAAACACCCACATACCTTAGAGTAAAGCTTAAAGAAAATAAACATAATTTATCATATAATCAAAATACTTACGCATGAGAGTCGAATGAATACTCTCATTGAAGCCTTACATACCTTAGAGTAAAGCTTGAAAAGAATTAGGTAAATAAACATAATTTATCATATAATCAAAATGTTTTAGGCATGACAGAACATAATTTATCATATAATCAAAATACTTTAGGAATGAGAGAACATAATTTACCATATAATGAAAATACTTTAGGCATTAGAGTAATGAAAGGCACCAATTTAAAACATACTTGAAACAACCCACCAATTCACTTTAAAACTTCTTCATGCCTTCATATAAGGACCTTTGATAAATCAACAATTCAATGCATTTAAGAGACAACATAAGCTAATATAAGATAAGTAATTAAACTTCAAATAGTTAATAATCTATGCATTTGGAATCATTATATGAAAATCCATAAAGTTTCATACTTGAATTAAATAGAAAACTTTGATAATTCATTTGGGCTTCATGGATGAAAGGATCCATTAATCAATACCACATGCCTTAGAGTACATCTTAAAGAAAATAAATATAATTTATCATGTAATCAAAATACTTTAGGCATGAGAGTGGAAGGAATACTCTCATTGAAGCCTTACATACGCTAATATAAAATAGGTAATTAAACTTCAAATACTTAATAATCTATGCATTTGGAATCATGATATGAAAACTCATAAAGTTTCATACTTGAATTAAATAGAAGACTTTAATAATTTATTTGGGCTTCATGGATGAAAGGATCCATGAATCAATATCCACATACCTTAGATCCGAAGCTTTACTCAGAATCGAAGGACTTAATGAACATTCTTGAATCCTAACCTCTTCTCCTCGATGGAGTATTTTGTGTACTACTCGAAGTATATGAATCACTTGAATAATATTTTCACACTACTAAAAGTTAAAACTATATTTTGAGAATGAGTAAAGAAGTGTATAGAGACAAGAGTTGCTTGAGAAAGTTTGATGAATAAAATGATGAAATAAGGTGGGTATTTATAGGTGTGAAGGAGCGACCTAACAATAATTAAAATAATTATACAGAAAAAATTGAAAATCTAATGGAGGATTGTGATGTCATGGGTGATGTCAAATGGAGGACTATTGATGTCATGGGTGATGTCAAATAGATTTAAATCTTTCATGGTTGGTGAGATGAATCTTCTTTTTACGGAATACCCTTTTTCGGAGCTATGTTTGAACAAGATAACTTTCTAATTAGGATTTGGTGTCTCATATAAATTGTAGCTTTAGAAGTATTCTTTAGATCATTCAAGAATAAACTTATTTGGATCATCTTATAGTGAGATATGATTTTTCTTCTACAAATACTCTATTTCATCACAACATCAACTCTTGCAAAAATTAATATATTTGACCTACTTAGCCTCTGAATCTTAAGTTATTATCTTCATAAAAGTTGTAGGTACTGACATTGGAGTTATTTAAAAATTTGAATCACCTAATTTAGACCAGCCTATGAAAAGTTATCCCCAAATTATAGAAGTAGCATCATCTTCATCGAGAATTGGAACTCCATATACATCATTTTTAGGGGGTGCTACATTACTGGCTACTCTGGACTTGTTGATTATAGTGTTGTCCTCCTCCTTGTTTTCTATATTGACCTTGTCCTTAGTGTTGATTCTATTGGTTTCCACCCCAAGAGAAGTTTGGATGGTTCCTCCAACTGATGTTATAAGTGTTGCCATAATTTTTCTGGCCTCCACCTCTCTGTGCGTTCCCTATAAAATTTACCGATTCAGGATTTGCACCATAGTATTCTGACGTATGTTCACTTCTGCCACATATTCGCACCATATTTGTTGCTACTGAACTACATTTACTAGAGCATGTTGATGCCCCAATGCTAAATTATTGAAGTGTGTAGACATCATATTTTGCATTGCTGCAATCTGTACGGTCAAAGTTGTCACACCATTAACTTCAAGCATACCTGCCTGTTTTTGGATAATAGGCCTAGAGTTTCCTCCATTCCATTCTAGATTTCCTTGAGATATGTGGTTCAGCAATGTGTAGAGCTCGTCATATGTTTTCTCCAATGCTTGTCTACTTACAGCTAAATCAAGAAGAATTTTGGTGTTGGGTTCCAACCCTTCAATAAAAGTATGAACCAACACCTCATTAGCTTGGTAATGATGAGGACAACTAATGAGTAGAGATTTGAACCTGTCCCAAGCTTGGTATAAATTTTTGCCAGACTACTGTTTAAAGCTCAAAATTTTCGATCTTAGCTTTGCTGTCTTCCTCAAAGGAAAAACCCTGATTAAGAATTTGCTAGCCAAATCATTCCATGTAGTAATGGAATTGGATGGTTCCTACTTCAACTACCTCCTAGCTTCCCCCAATAAAGATAATGGAAATAAAGTAAACCTCACGTAATCATGAGACACTCCAGTTGGCGTGTAACTATCACTGATCTCCAGAAAGTTCTGGATGTGGACTTGGGGATCTTCATGAGGCAAACCCATGAACTGCCCGTTAGTGTGTAATAGTTGCACCATATTTTGTTTCAGTTCAAATCTTCCCCTAACTAGCAGTTTTTGAATGCTAAAGGTGACATTTGCTGTGAGTGACTACCACATCACATATTTTCTAGCCGCCATATTTGCAGGGACCTCTACAAGCACTTCATTATTATCACCTAGATTGACTTGAGGTACTGGATATAGAGCAGCTGCTCTCCTTCTTTGCTGATGTAGAAATCTCTCAGGCTCAAATAGCGGCTCTACAATATTTTTACTTTTTTCCAGTGTGCCTTTGCAAATTTCCCTGAAAGAAATCACATCAAAGATCAAGTTGTTAACACTAACACAAACAACTAAAAAATATTGAAAATAAACAATTGTCAAATTAAAAGTCCCCAGCAATGGCGCCAAAAACTTGTTGCCACCAAAGCACACGCAAGTGTATATGGTCTCACAAGTAATACAATGGCTCTTTTGAGAACCGAATTGTCGAATCCAAAGAACTTTTAATCAGGCTTGAGTAATATTTCCAATTGACTAAATTATTTGTGTGTTTTGCAAAGGGATGATTTCAATTATAACGACTACTAAATTATTTAAAATACTACTAAGAAATAACTCATAAATTTAGTGAGTTGTGATCAAATGAATAAATAATTCTAGGGTTGTAGAAGTTGCAGATTTTAGGTCTAACATAGTTCGCTTTGGCATTTGATAGATATTTTAATTACTGATTTACAATTTGATTTTACAATTATACTCTCTCGATCTCTAATTCCCTACCTATATTGACAACCTAACTACATCGTTAAGTGGAGATAGGCATGAACCAACACAAATGCTTTAATCCAATCATCCTCTCTAGTAACCAAGCATGGTGTATAGGTATGTTTCATGGGTATCCTATACACGAATTATCCTAGACAATTCTAGAACAAACATGCTCCTTATATTCTAGTGTTCTATCTCATTTCCGTCTCTTGAGTTTTGGTAGACAACTAATTTATTTTAATGTTGATTAGATCCAAGTCCATGGCCTATTTTTGGTTCACTCGGATCTTTGGCAACAATGGCATTAAGATAAAATAAATGAGAATATAAGAGAAATTATATGAAAGACACCATTTTCAACCAAAGCAAATTATATAAAACCTTCATCTTGTGGATACAACCCTTGAAAAGGGGCTTTTAGCCACCGATAATGTTGAATTAAATCCAAAACATAATTAATTGTATGAAAAACTCACTAACAAATGAAAGAGAAGAAAACATAAAACCTTAAGAAATTTCTCCTTTCATCTTCATTCGTCAAAATATGAAATAAAAACTAAATATTTTTAAATAAAATACAAGTACACTATTTATAGCCTCAATAAATGCGAAGTTTCAAACCCTGTACTGAATTCCAAAATGCGGAAATATTTTTGCCCAGTGTAATTTCGTATTTTCTTCACTTGGCGAAATTACTTCTATCTTCAACCAGGTCCACGATACAGACCTGGCGCGTACTCCACTATTAAGCAAAATAAATTCCAAGTGTTGGAATTAAATCCTAAAGCCAAATGCAGACATATTCCCATACAGTGTATTTCCTTCACTTTTGCTCCCAACTTCATCTTCAAGCTCCACTTTCAATCCGAACTTCTTTTATGGGTTCATTCTTCCTCATTAAGCCCTGAAAATATCTAATCATATTGGTTAGCTATAATCACACACAATGAACTAAACTATAGGAATTTACTCTCAAACTCTACTATGAACATGGGTTACTTTGGCTATTGGATGTATAAATACACCGAAGATCAGTCTTCATATCATCGAGGACATGACTTTTCATTCATATTGCCACTTTGAATTCCTCTTATGATCCGGGTGAGATAGGAGCTTGTCCTAAGCCCCTCATCTAGTCTAGAATAGAGGCATTCTTAGATTTTTTAAATTGATGTAAGTCCACTTTGGAAATTATTTAGAGTTTGTTTTCCTTCGACTTCTTGTTTAATGGATTCTTAAAATTATCATATTATGTTTCTTTCACCTTATGTATGTGATGTATGCTAAGATGGCTTGGTTGGGATACTTTGGGTTTCTGATTGTCGTGTCATGTCTAGGCCCTAGGCTTAGATCGTGATGAACTTGGTATCAGATCACAATGTTTAGGAGTGTCCTAGGAAGTTTAACATTCCACATTAAGTAGAGTCATGTTCATTGGTTTGAAGCATGCCACATCCATGAATAGGAGGCTATGAAACGTCTTAGGAAAATCTCACTTCTTTCATAATATATATCGTGTGGTAGAGTGGTACTCTAAGTCTTTCCCTGTAACGCTTGTTCTTTCTAATTTTCAGAAAATGCCTCCACGACTATACCCTGATCGAAGGAACGTGGTTGAAGAGGATTAACAAGCTCTAAATGATCCCTTCAATGACCAAGTCTTTAATATTTAGTTTTGAGCGGCTTTTCAAGTGTTTGCTCAAGCTATGACAACCCAAGTGAATCTTGAAGTGGTTGCTCCCGTGAACCCAAATGTGGGTACGATGGCAATAAGGATTTGCAATTTCAAGAGAATGAATCCTCTGTAGTTTTGGGGTTCTAATGTGGATGAGGATCCACAAGAGTTTGTTAATAGCATTCACAAGATTGTGGAGATTATGGGGGTTATCTTGATTAAGATGGAGGAGTTGTCCACGTACCAATTAAAGGGTGTTTCTCAAATTTAGTTTGACCAACAAAAGAGTGAGAGGCCTAGTGAGGCAGATCGAATGACTTGGGATGAATTCAAAAGAGTGTTTCTTGATCACTTTTTCTCAATAAAATTGAGGGAAGCCATGGTACAAGAATTCATCAACCTTAAGAAAGGTGGTATGAATGTGAGGGAGTATGCCCTCAAGTTCACCCAATTGTCAAAATATGCTCCATTCATGGTTGCCAACCCAAGAGCTCGTATGATCAAGTTTGTGTTGGGTGTATTGGATGTGGTTTCTAAGAATTGTAAGATGGTCATGTTGATTTGGAAAATGTACATAACTAAACTCATGACCTATGCAGATAAAATAGAGAGTGAAAATCTTAAGAAAAAAGGGGTTAGGGGGTCTAAAAAAGGCAAGGACCGATAGTGGTAATTCCTCTTATATTGGGTCCAAAAGTAGTGGGCATCCTCATTTTCGCCAAAGGTATTACAGACAAGGATCTTCAAATGCCACTACCCCCGCATGCAAGAAGGTAACAAAAACCACAAGGGTAAGTGTCTAGCGGGTTTGAATGTGTGTTATCGATGTGGCAAGCCAGGTCATCATGCTAAGAAGTGTAAGGTCAAACATGATCGTCCTTAAGTCCAAGGTGCTCATAGAGGCCAAGTGCAACAAGGTGCTCAAGTGTAACCCAAGGATGGTCAATGCAACAATCGGTTTTATGCTCTTCATGGTAGACAAGAGATGGAGGAGACTCTCGATGTCTTTACCAGTATGTTACAAGTCTTTCACTATGATGTTTATGCCTTGCTTGATCCGAGTTCAAATTTATCTTTTGTTAATCCTTATGCATCCATGAGATTTGATGTTAGCCCCAAATTATTTCCATATCCTTTTTCTGTTTATAATCCCGTAGGTGAGTCAGTTATGACTAAAAGAGTCTATAGAAGTTGTCCGATTTTGGTTCTCCATAGAGTTACTCTATGTGATCTAGTTGAGCTTGAGATGATCGATTTTTGATGTTATCCTTGGTATGGATTGGCTATATGCATGTTATGATTCTATTGATTATAGAACCTGAGTGGTTGAGTTCTAATTTCCTAATGAGTTGGTCCTAGAGTGGAAGGGTAGTAATTCTGTGTTTAAGAGTCAATTCATTTTGTGCCTTAAAGCTCAGAAAATGATTTCCAAGGGTTATATATCTATTATTTTGTGAGGGTTAGGGATTTAAATTTTGAAGCCCCTACTCTAGAGTCGGTCCCCATTGTTAATGAGTTTCCAAATGTGTTCCTCGATGATCTACCTGGTGTCTCTCTCGAAAGGGAAATTGACTTTAGTATAGAGCTTTTTCTAGTTACTCAATCCATTTCTATTCCTCCTTACTGAATGGCTCTGGTGTAATTAAAAGAATTAAAGGATCAATTGAAAAACTTGTTAGAAAAAGGTTTTATTAGACCAAGTATATCCACAAGGGGTGCTCCCATTTTGTTTGTTAGAAAGAAGGATGGTTTGCTAAGTATGCGTATTGACTACCATCAATTGAACAAAGTAACCAATCAAGAATAAATATCCAATCTTGAGGATAGATGATTTATTTGACCAACTACAAAGGGCAAGTTAATTCTCTAAGATTGATCTCCATTCTGGTTATCACCAACTAAGGTGAGGGAGTGTGATATTCCCAAGATGGCATTTTGAAAAAGATATTGCCATTATGAGTTTTTAGTTATGTTGTTTGGTTTAACCAATGCCCCTGCGGTATACATGGACTTGATGGATAGGGTGTTCAAAAACAATATTTGGACATATTCGTAATTGTGTTTATTGATAACATTTTGGTTTACTCTCAGAATGAAGAGGAGCATGCTACTCACTTGAGGATTGTATTGCAAACACTAAGGGATAAGAAAATATTTGCCAAGTTCAATAAGTGTGAGTTTGGGCTAAGGGAGGTTGCTTTTCTTGGTCACATTGTATTTGGTGAAGGAATTATGGTCGATCCTAAGAAAATTAAGGCGGTTAAGAATTGGCCTAGACCGTTGTCCCCTTCGGATATTAAAAGTTTCTTGGGCCTAGCCAGATATTATAGGATATTTGTATCATCGATCTCGTCACCTTTGACTAAGTTGACTCAAAATAAAATGAAGTTTCAATGGTCAGAAGCTTGTGAGAAGAGTTTCTAAGAGTTGAAAGATCGTCTTACTATCGCCCCTATTTTGACCTTACCAGAAGGGTCCAATGGCTTTATTATGTATTGTGATGCTCAAGGGTTGGTCTTGGTTGTGTGTTGATGAAACATGGTAAGGTGATAGCCTATTCTTGTAGGCAACTTAAGGAGCATGAAAAGAATTATCCAACTCATGACTTGGAGCTAGCGGCGGTTGTGTTTTCCTTGAAGATATGGAGACACTATCTTTATGGTGTCCACGTAGATGTGTTTACCGACCATAAGAGTTTATCATATGTGTTTAATCAAAAATACTTGAACCTTCGACAAAGAAGATAGATTGAATTGTTGAAAAACTATGATGCGAGTATGTTGTACCATCCGGGCAAAGCCAATGTAGTTGTCGATGCATTAAGTAGATTGTCCATGAATAGTGTTGCACAAGTTGAGAAAGGTAGGACAGAATTGATCAAGGATGTTCATATATTGGCATGTTTAGGTGTGTGTATGACCGATTCTAATGATGGAGGTGTTCTTGTGCATAATGGTTCGGAATCTTCTCTTATGGCGGATGTTAAGTCTAAACAAGACTATGATTCGATTTTGGTTGAATTGAAGAAGTCGGTTGCTAAAAAAGCCATTGAGGCTTTCTCCTAAGAGGGAGATGGTGTACTTCGTTATCAAGGTCAGTTGTGTGTGCCTAATATTGATGGTTTAAGAGAGATGATATTGAATGAGGCTCGTAGTTCTTGGTATTCAATTCACCCAAGATCCACCAAGATGTATCATGATTTGAGGAAAGTATATTACTGGAATGAGATGAAGAAGGACATAGCGGAATTCATGGCTAAGTGTTCAAATTGCCAATAAGTTAAAGTTGAGCATCAAAAATTGGGAGATCTAGCCCAATTCATTGAAATTCCTACTTGGAAGTGGCAAGATGTGAATATGGACTTTGTAATAGGTTTTCCTCATACTAAGAATCAATATGATTTAGTTTGGGTTGTTGTAGATCGGATGACTAAGTCAGCTCATTTTCTACCAGTTAAGACTTCTTATATTGCTGAAGATTATGCTAAGTTGTATGTTCTTGAGTTGGTAAGAGTCCATGGTGTTCCCTTGTCCATTATATCAAATTGAGGTACTCAATTCACTTTGCACTTTTGGAAGTCATTTCAAAAGCTTGGTACAAAGGTTAAGTTAAGTACCATTTTCCATTCTCAAACCGATGGTCAAGCCAAAAGAATAATATAAACTTTAGATGATATGTTGAGGGAGACAATTCAAACTTTAGATGATATGTTGAGAACGTGTGTTATTGATTTTAAAGGAAGTTGAGATTCGCATCTACCGTTGATTGAGTTTGCCTACAATAATAGCTATCACTCTATCATCCTAATGGATCATTTTAAAGCATTGTATGGGAGAAGATGTAAGTCCCTGGTGGGATGGTTTAAAGTAGGTGAGATGAACTTGAGTGTTCCCAATTTGGTAATAGATGTTATGGAAAATGTGAGACTCATAAGGGAGAGGTTGAAGATAGCTCAAAGTCATCAAAAGTCCTATTCAAATGTTATATAGGGAACTTGAATTTGAGGTGGATGATTGGGTCTATTTGAAGGTTTCACCCATGAATGGTGTAATGCGTTTTGATAAAAAAAGGGAAATTGATTCCTAGGTATGTTGGACCTTATAGGATATTGAGACGTATTGGCAAGGTGGCTTATGAGTTAGAGTTGCCATTTGAGCTAGCTATGGTTCACCCGGTATTTCATGTATCTATATTGAGAAAGTTTGTGGGTGATCCGAATTTCATTTTACCATTGGAAGATGTGTATGTCAAAGAGAACTTGACTTATGAGGAGGTTCCGGTGGAAATCATAGACTGCCAAGTTAAGAAGCTAAGAAACAAAGAAGTTGTGTCCATCAAAGTATTGTGGAGGAATCAACAAGTAGAGAGTGTTACTTGGAAAGCGGAGGCGGATATGATAAAACAATACCCGTACCTCTTTTCCTCTACTCAAGCCTAAGGTAGTAAGTTATTCTTATTCAAGTTAGTTGAATTCCTACATATTTAGTTCCTCCTATGTCATTCATATGCATGTATGTTCATGAAAGTTGATTTTAAGCAATGTTTTATGTTGAGTTTGGGATTTTTCATGTTCTATGCATTTTAAGGTGTCATTATATTCATGTTGGGTTGCTAGTCCTCTTTTCGTGTCTTTCCTATGAAGTTTAAACTTCATTCGAGGACGAATGTTCCCAAGGGGGAGATATTGTAAGACCTCAAAAGTCAAAAAATTAGAATCAAGAGGAAATCCTCAAATGTTGACTGACCTCAGAGTTTATGAGTCCTTGTACGACTCGTAGTCATCTCTACAGCTTGTAGGGTTGAGTCTTAGAGAGAGCCCTTAAACCTATCTCAGAACAAAACCTAATATGACACCCTACGACTCAACATAACAAGTCGTAGGAGTGTCTATGATTTGTCATACCCAGTCGTAACAAATCTTCAAAGACCCTTAAATTTGCAGGTTTTTAATCCTACTACACGAGTCAAATTAATGACTCATAATCATAATGACGAGTCGTAATCACAAATCGTAGGTGCAACTTCAAAAGCACCAGCAGGACGAATTGAGTCTACGACTCATAGACTAGTTGACGAGTCGTAACAACGACTCGTAGAAGCAATCTTCAAAGACTCAAGTCTCAGGGTTTTTCATACCCTGCAAGAAGAGTCAAGATTATGACTCGTAGACTAGGAGATGAGTCGTAGGGACCAACTCGTAGGTATAAAATCCAGAATTAATGAAGGGAAATCTTGTCTTTTTTCAAAGTTTGGTTCAATGAACCTAGACACAATTATGGCTAAGTTCAAGCCTATAACTACCCATCCCTTCAAAATTCCCTCTATTCTAACTCATTCACCAAAATTCTCCTAAGGCAAGATCACAAATCCTCTAAAGGTTCTTCTCCAAATTGCAAGTTAGGGTTTCAAAACTAATCAAGTTCTTCTTCAATTTTGGGTTGATTTCTTCAATGTATGTAGGGATTGATCCATGGGTTCTTTTCACCCAAGGAGTCCCAAGATTTCTTCAAAGTTTTCTTCAAATTTCAACTGCCTATTAACCCTAGTTTTGATGAAATGCATTGGGCTGTTTCAATTTTATTTTAAATTATTATCAATGATTATTCTAAGCATGTTTCTACATGAATTGCATGATTTCAAGTTGATTTATGAATGCTCATGCATAAATTTACTTTCAATTATGATTAAAAAGTTCAATGATGATTTACATGAGTTTTGATCATGAGTTCAATAATTTCAAAAGAAAGCCTTTTATGAATAAAGGTGAGATTATGATTTAATGATAAAAGTTATGATGATGATCAATTATGACCCAAGATATTTATTATGGTGTGATAAGTATAATTCTCAGACAGTCATGTTTAAGATGGTGATAAGGACAATTATCACCAAAGTTATAGATTCCTATGAATCACTAAGTTAATGAGCTACTCTTAATATGTTTTATAAAGATGGATTGATAGGTAGTTACTATCTTTCCTTATAATGTTTATGATCATGATTTTAAATGAATTATGTTGGAATATTGACTAAGCACTGAGAGGACTTATAGGTGGGGTTCGGTCTGGTAACATAGTTAGTTATCCAAGGGAATCCTAGTAGCAACCTAAAGTCCCCAAACTACGTTGCCCCTGTAGGTTGCCTTCATGGCTTAACTAGTAGATCCACATATAGCTATTGAGTTAAAGTTGTTTCTCACGGAGTCTACCTTGGCAAGTAGCCTCTCTCTTCTCGATGTAGAAGTCACATTGGAGTCTATGTTATAGCTCGCACGGTCTTAAGATGTTGGTTAAAGGTCTTATCCCACATAAGTTGAATGCAAGATATGAGATTTAATATGAAGTTTTTTTAATGAATTGACCATAAGTTTTCATATCTTTTCAAATGCTTAAATCTTCATTCATGCTTATTATGATTGGTCATGTATCCTATGTCATATTGCTCATGTCCTATTACTTGTTCATGCATATCTCACATACTTAGTACCTTCTATGTACTAACGCATATTTTGCCTACATTTTTTTCATAATGTAAAAGTGTACAACGATCATTCTATTCGTGGCTAGAGTTGCTTATTCTTTAAAGAGTTGGTGAGTCCTCAAATCATCAAGGATATGACTTTTCTTTCATATTGCTACTTTGACTTCCTCCTATGATTCGGGTGATCTAGGAACTTATCCTAATTCCCCATCTAGTCTAGAATAGAGGCATGCTTAGACATTTCAAATTGATGTAAGTCAACATTGGACATTTTTTTGGAGTTTGTTTTCCTTCGACTTCTTGTTGAATGGATTCTTCCGCTAATCATATTATGTTTCTTTTACCTTATGTATGCGATGTATGCTAAGATGGATTGGTTGGGATCCTACGACTTTCCGATCGCCGTTTTACGTCTAGGCCCTAGGCTTGAATCATGACAACACACCAGCACTATGTTTATTTAACCGGTCTACCACTCTTACTCAAGCTCTCACGCCAACACCCTGGCCCTTGACTATTTACCAACCCACTTGCAAGACTGCTAAACTAGAATGGTTTGGCTTCTCTAAATTGAATCCGTTGTTGGCCCATTATGGCGGGGCCTAACCCACTATAGTAGCCAGCCATAGAGGGATTTACCCCGCCATAGCGTCTTTCATGGAGAAAGAAGCTTTGACATTATACCTCAGACCCTCATTACCACTTACAACAACAGGAACACAACATAATCAAACTCTAAGTCACCAAATCCTAACTTAACAACCCAACAACTACTCTTCACTTGATCACACGCAACCTTATACCTAATTATATAAAATAAAACAGATAACCACAATATAGTTAAACAGTTGATACACAATCATATCACGAATATATCATCACTCGGACATAAATCAGTTTACATAATGGGCATGATTAATCACAGTTACAACAATCAATTGGTTCTCTCAAGGAACGATAACACATACTTGGTCCTCTCATGGAATCCATATCCAAATATATCAGCGTGACACTCATTCCAATAGTTAGTGTGTCGGCGTGACACTCATTTCAATATGTACCGGCGTGGTACCCTATCCAATATATACTAGCGTGGTACCCAATCCAATATTTTAGTATGTCAGTATGACACCCGTTCCAATAGTTAGTGTATCATCGTGGTACCCATTATAATATATACCAATATGGTACCCGTTCCACAAGAAATCACATATCACAATCACAAACCATAATACAACCACCACACTTGAAGCCACAAGTAAATCAATATGTTCATTGTATGAGATTATCAACATGAAGTCATTTCATATTCACCCTTTGTATTTCATGAATATGCATTACATAAGTATTTCACATGGAATAATCAACATGAACACACACATATATATATCCCAATATTGAGACCCTTTATGAGTACCCATTTATTTCCAAGAATTACCTTCTAATCTCTTGAATTAAATATTTTTTCTTGTTCATTTTGCTACCCCTAAATTACCACAAGTTTCAGGATCTCACTATAACCCAACAATTTCCTTACACCTAAACCCCACAAGACCAACCAATCATATCAAAAAGAAGTATTAAGGTTAACAATCAAGAACTAGACTATCACTGCTACTCACAAAATAATCATAACCCATATATTACATTCCTGCCCTAAACAACAATAACAACACACTAACATCTCCTGTCTGAAGGGCTAGACATGAATTCTCCCATCAATCTACAATATATTATGCAATGAGGATAGATCTATAACTAATCGGTTAAGAAAACCTAACCTATCTAGGCGCCAAGCTACTGCAACAAGTAAGTTGTGCCGCTGATGATCTTCCTTCTTTTTCACGTTTTTGAAGGCTAAATCATCTAATAATAATAATTTTAAGAGTAATTAATAAATTACTCTTCAAACAAATACTTTGGAATTCAAACCCATTAGTTCTACCCTTCAATTTACTCAAAACTATATGTTTTGGAATAGTTAGATCAATTTCTAGGCCTAAGGTTATAATCTATCAATACTAACTCAATTTCAAGAAATTTTCAACCTATTGATTTCCCTTTATATCAGAAAATTCCATCTAGGTTAACTTTCTACCCCCGTCATGATCAATCTCATGTTATTCTAAAGATTAAAGAGTTAAATGAGGGTTAGATTGAGGAATGACTTACCTTGAAGTAGGAAATCGATGGAAAACTGAAACAATCGCCCCTCCCTTGTCATAGCTGACCTTGGATGAATTTTTGGAGTAAAATAATGTTTTACGTCTTAAAATAGCATTTAATTGCGAGTAGTCCGTTGTAGCGGTCCCGCTATGGCAACCTCAACTCGGACAGTGTTTAGTAAAATGGTCATAACTTTTTATTACAAATGAGACAAACTTAGTGGTGTTGGAAAGAACACTCATAGGCCTTTAATTTGATAGGTCATAAGCTACCTAATTCTTTATAGGCTGAGAGACATGGTTGTTTGAAGTTTGACCCTAGTTTAAACTTAAGCACGAAATTAAATCAGAAAGACACTTTCAACTTAACTTAGTGATAGGGAATTGTACGACCTTAATCCATAACTAATGCACTCGCATACCAAGGAATTGATCCTAACATTATGACGAACGAGATTCATATACCTTTACCGCAATGTGTCTGTTGAAATGAAAAGGCACTATTTTGATTTTTTGCTTCCAACCCCATATTCATCTAGATCATTTTCATTTAACATCACTATCCTTCTTAAATAATTTTTCTTTGTGTATGATTCTACTATTTTTCTCTCCCATTTAACTCTCTTTCATTTCCTCCAACTTTCAGTTAATTCATACAGTGTCCAAACATATTTTACTCCCCTTTTGAATGTTAAGAAAAACATACTTCTCGCATCTCTCTATATTTTCTCAATATACCCATTGATGATTCTAAAATTTCATGAATTGAAAAAATGTAAATCAAATCATATTTTCTTCTTCTTTTTAATGTGTGGCTTCTACTGTTATGATCTATTTTTTAATGTTTGTTGATTTAATATCTTCCAGTTGCTCAAAGAAGTCTTGCATTTCCCTGAATGAAGATATTCTGTATATGTTTGTCAAAGGCATTTATCAAATTATGAACTTGATTTTTATATAAATTTTTATGTTATTACTTATTTAGAAAAATAGAACCAAAAGGTAGATTTATTACAATTAACAATTAGCAGTCTCTCTTTACATATGGCTACTTCCTCTTCAGAAAATTACTACTGTTTAATGAAGATTCTTCAACTTACTCATTTATAATTGAAGCTAAGTTTTAAACTGATGGACAACTTTTTGGGAATCCTGAAAATGTATAAAAGATATTGATTATTTTATGGTTAAATTCAAATGGACTATTCATTTTTTAATAGGACATATGGAGATATCTAGAGGCAGTAATTTATTCTATATTAGTTTTAAAAGAATGAATCCCTAAACATAAAACTTAAATTATTAAAATTCCTTTTTTTAAAATTTAATTATCCTATTTAATAAAAAAAAATTATGCATAAGTAATTCCTAACCAAATGGATGTGTTCTTTCGCAAAAAGAAGAAGAAAAACTTCATAAAAATAATTTTTAAACTAGCTTTTCATAATAGTCTTAACCATTAGAAATGAATCCATTTTTTTTTCTCCAAGTTGTCCTTCCTTTCTCTTATAATATACAATACATATGCAGTTCATTTCCTATAAATTGATAAGTTCTCAAATATCATGTGATATGTGGAAATTAGCATGCTCGTTAACATAATTAAGTGAAGGTTAATTATCAGATTCTAATTGTATATTTTTTGAAAAGTTTTAGTAATAGATATTTAATGTCCATTATTTCTGACTCATATTTATCGAGAGATTCATTTTTGTTTATTGATATACACAAAAATAAAGAGAACAAGACAAATATTGCTTATTAACAATCAAAACTAAGCCCTTTTGCAGATGATTTCAATCATTCACATATAGAGATCCATCATATATGCCAAGAATAACATCACCACTAAGGGCCCCTTTTTCTCCATGAAATTTAAGATGATAAAGAATCGCCAAATACATTTTTGTTTCCATTCCCGATCTTGATTGTTATGTTTCTTTCAGGTTTTGTGTTTAGAATTCTTAGATATAAGACCCGACAGTTGGAAAGTCCTAAAACGAGAAACAAAGGATGAAATCTTAGGAAAATGCAAAAACGGGCACCAGTGATAACCATGGAAGGCCATCACAGGATGTGGTGGTCACCACGAATCGTGGTGAGCAACCGTGGTGAAGATTCAGAGATTCAGACCTGCAAAAAAGGGACCACAACAAGGGACCATGGACCATGGTGAGCACCACGGACTGTAGTGCCCTCCATAGTGATCCTTTCCATAAAGCCCCAAAAAACTTTTCAAGGCAAGGACCATGGACCACCACCACGGGTCGTGTAACTCTTCACGGACCATGGTGCATTTCCATGGTGGTCAATCTGCAGGCCTCCTGCTGGACCTGCACCATGGCCACGGTTCACAGACCGTGATGCCCTCTACGAACCATGAAGATTTCCGTGGAGGAAGTTCAAAGACCCTCCCTGCAGAATTTCAAAAATATTCCCCAAGTCATTCATCATGAGACACCACCACGGGCCGTAGTGGGCACCACGGACTGTGGTGTGTCCCCGTGAAGCTTAGTCCGACTAGATTTTAAAGGGGCATTTGGGTCTTTTTATGTGTTTTAATTTTGAAGTGTGGTTGTTTTAGGGGCTGAATTAACCCTATCTAAAGATCCTAAACCTTATAAAGCCCTCATTTCTCACACTTAGACTCAAACATAAAACTCCCTCCCTCTCAAAGTTCTCCGAAGGCTTTCAAGAAAGCTAGGGTTTCATTCAAGGTTCTTCAAGTCTTCATTTCTTTCAAGCTTGCTTTAGGGCTTTGTTCTCCCAGGCATGTGGGTCTTATCCATGGGTCCTTCCACCCATGGAGCCCAAATGATTTTCAAACCCAATATTTCAATTTCAAGTGATGAATGTTTATGGGTTTTCATGTTATGACTCCAAATGTATAAATTCTTGAATATTTGAAGTTTATTTATCTATATTGACTTATATTGACTCTTATTTACATGAAATGAATGGTTTTATTAAAGTTCCTTATATGAAGGCATGGAAGTAGTTTTAAAGAGAAATTGGTGGGTTGCTTTGAGATATTTTAAATGATGCATCACTTTACTCTCATGCATGCTATCATGGATTTGAATGATTTGAAGGTTAAATGCATAGAACCCACCTAGTTCCTTTTTGTTCTCAATGAAGTTGAAATGAAAGCTTTGACTCCAAAATGAAAATTTATGAAAGCTAATGTTTATGATTAAAAGGAGTCGTATAAAATGAAAGAATGATGAAATGATGATAAAATGATGTATTCCACTTGTGAAAGGTCAATTCTCACTTGTATAAATCAAATGAAAGGTTTTAATGAGCTATTCTACCGAATGATGTTTTGATGATCTAAAGCTATGTAAATGACTATGTTCTTATTATATGAACTATTTCTACCGAATGATGTTTTGATGATCTAAAGCTATGTAAATAACTATGTTCTTATTATATGAACTATTCTGTGGGATTGACTTAGCACTGAATGGGGCATTGATGTGGAATTCGGTAAGGAAATCCTGGTAGCAACCTCTTGTCCCATTGACTATGCGCCAACATAGGAGCCCTTGTAGGCTATTTAGGCTAGTGGATCCACAAATAGCACTTAAAGTTAAAGTTAAAGAAATGATTAAAGTTGATGGAGTTCTACCAGATAAGTACTCTCCCCCTGGGGTTATGTTGGATTCCATGTAATAGTTCGCATGGTCTTAAATATCGGTTACGGTCATCTTCCCGCAATAATGAATGTTTTAAATGCTATGTACATGATTGATTACTCATGCATTACACTATGTTTCATATTACATAAATGTTCAAATGTTTCAACGTTCATACATACCTACATACTTAGTACATTCAAAGTACTAACGCATACTCTTTTGCCTACATGATATCACCATGTAGGGACCGACGTTGCTCCACACTCTCCTCCACGTAGCTAGTTGATTACGTTGAAGGCTACATAGTTGGTGAGTTCCCATGTTTCGGGAACAACATCCCCTTTCCTTTTCTAGCTTATGACATGTATAGACTTGGTCATCTTTTGGTATTTTTGACACTACATTTGAGGGTGAGCTAGGGACATATCTTAGCCCCGGTCAAGTCTATTAGTAGAGGTATGCTTGAACATAAATGTATGATGCTAAATTTGACTTTGACTCCTATTCCATGTTATTTTCCTTAGTCCCATTATCCCTTTATTTCTTCTTGCTATTGAATGTCAATACATATGAAAAGCTAAAAGAATGCTAAGAGGCTTGGGTGAGGTACCTTCGAGTGTCTCATTCGCCGTGTCACGTCTAGGTCCTAGGCTTGGATCATGACATTAGACATTATAATTGTGATTGAAATTTTTTTCCTACAATGAAGATTGAATTCATAATAGTTTGATACTATTGGAAAGTGAAAAGTAACATCATCTACCAAATTGACTTAATCTTGCACATCCGAAGATAATATAAACTAAGAATAGAGCTGTTTTTAAAGTAAAGTGATTAAAGTTTCTACCTTTTGATAGGAGATAGTAGAGATTGACGGTGTATTTTGTAGGAAAGAAAATATTTTTTGCAAAAAATATTTTTGAAGAAAGCATTTTCTAGAAAAATAAATAATTATTTACTTATTTTTTGTGTTTGGTATATAATTTAAAATTATAATTCTAAAAATATTTGTATAAATACATAAGATAAAGTTATGAGGTTGGGTTGGGGGAGGCGGGGACGGAGACGGGGCTAGACATTGAGGTTGGAGTTATGGTGGAGGGGCAAGTTGTGAGAGGGGAGAAATTCATGTGACTTGTTTTTCTTATTTTCATTACGAAAGCCATTGTCCTTATTTTTAAGGAGTTTGTTTTCCTAAATAAAATATTTTTCAATCTGTTTTACCAAATGAACACGAGAAAATATCATATCAAACACATCCTGATATTGGATAAAGATGACAATTAGTAAGTAGTATAGAATTTCCTTGTTCAATTCAATTGGTCAATAAAAAATTAAAAACGTGTAAAAGGGCCCAAAATATCTTTAGACTATTTGAAAATGTTTAAATTTACTCCTCATCCACCTATTTGACTAAAAATATCCCTCACTCCACCATTTTGGTCTATTATTACCCTTAAAACTGACAGACTTTTCTTAAATTATTATTATTATTATTATTATTATTATTATTATTATTATTATTATTATTTATTTATTTATTTATTTTTGCAGAAATTAAAACTCCACCTTCACCCCCTTATTTAACCCATCCCATGACCGAATGGCGCATCAAATTAAAATTAAAACACCCTTCCCTTTCATTCTGAAACCCAAAACGTACCACTTTCGTTTTCTGAAGAGGCGCCATTTCAGTTCTTCATCGACAGATTTAAACAGTAGCAAGGGGTTCACTAAAATTTCCTAAAAAAAATCACATGATATATATAAAATATTTTTTTAATTTTATTTATGTAAATTTTGAACCTCTTAACTTTTGAAGTAGTTAAAAATTCACAAAGAAATAAGAAAAATCTGTTACTCCAAAATTGCTATTTGCATAGAATTATTTATATCATTTTTCCTCAATCTGTATATCTACCCTTCATCGGAAACAATGTGCACATCTTTTACAAGAAATTGTGGATCTGATTTATATTGAAAACAAAGAAGATACAAAGGTAGAAACTGTGAGAAGTACATTGGTAAAATGTTATATATATATATATTTAAGCAACGGTGGAAAAACTCAAGTGACGAAATTTAATCTGCAACAATTGACAGTGGTTTGGGAACAAAATCATCTAATGGGTAATTTATATTAACAAATTTCAATATTAAATTATCATAAATAGTAAAGACAAATTTCAACTTTCATTTATTTGTTGGGGGAAAGTTTCTGTAATTAGTCCAGGCATAAAAGAATTCTAACAAAAATTCAGTTTTCATTAATATCAGTATTTGGTTAGACACAAATTAAAATTAAACAATGTTACATTAAAATTCCAAGAAAAAGTTTTTGTATTGATTACAAACTTGAGATTATATAAAATAACATTACGAGCCCGTTTGGATTGACTTAAAAATAGTAGTTTTTAAAAAGTACTATAGAAACACTTTTTAAAGTGCTTAAAATTATTTTAAAAATAAACAGTTACGTGTTTGAATAAAGTGTTGCAGCTGAAAAAGAGTTATTGATGTATTTGGTACATATGTGTTGTTAAGCATTTTTTTAATTAAAATATCTGAAATACCCTTAAAGCTGTTAACATTATAAAAAGTTGATTATTTTACAATTTTTATTTCTAAAAAAAATTAAAATAAAAATTAATTTATATTTTAATTCAATTTTAATATAAACCTATTATTTAAGTTAATTTTATATGCACAACTTATTTATAATTTTTAAAATATATTATTTGGATATATCACATGAAAGATTTAAGGTGTCTTTTCAATTACATTCATAAATAGTAGTATTTGCCAATCATTCACATATTTTTCTATTATCACAATTATTTATAAGATGAATAGTGAAAGAAGAACAATAATATTCATATTCAAGATTAGAAGGTTCGATACAAATGAAGTTGATACACAATCCGAAAATAACACAATTTAAAATACAAAGATAAAGAGAAAAAAAAATAGAGATCGAGAGAGCATGGAGGATAACTCACTTCAATGTCGTTAACTCCATAAAATTTTCGTGAAAAAGAAGAGAAAACCAAGAAAACACATTGGAGAGAGAAATAACAAAGCAGCAGCACTTCATAGAGAGACACATTGAGAGGAAAAGAAAAGATCTTTAGGGGTCGTTTGCTGTGGTGGATAAGAAAAAATAGTCTTGGGATAAATTTTTATAACCCTCAATTGTTTGTTTGGTTATAAAGTATGGGATAACTTACCCCAGTATTAATAATTATGACTGGAATAAATTATTCTTCCCTTTGAGTGGTATAATAAATCCGAGATAACTTATCCCGGAATAAAGTAGGTAAATAAAAAAAAATATCCCTTTAAACTCTTTTTATACATCACTTTTCACATTCATAAAGGGTATTTTCGTAAATAAATAATTTATTCTTAAAATTTATATAATGCATATTATTTTGAATGCAACAAACCAATCACTCAATAAAACATAATCACATCACAATATATCCCATCATAACTAATCTCATCATAACTTATCCCATCATAACTTCTATTCAAACCAAACGACCCCTTAGGGTTTTATTTCATAAGAGTAGACTTGAGATTATTTAAAAAAACTGTGGGTAGAAAAGTAATAGTATTGGTTAAACTTAAATGGCTTTTAAGCCAAAAAATAAAAAAATTGGAGGAGTGCTACTTTTAGCTTTTAGCATTTTTAAGCCATTTAAAAATTATTTTAAGCTATTTTCAAGTTTGCCAAACACTTTCAAAAACTGAAAATAGCTTAAAAGCATGTTTGACCAGCTTTTAAGCTAATCCAAACACCTTCTTAGTAATGGATAGATGTTTTATTTAGATGGACAATTGGGTCATGGGGCGGGTTAAATAAAGGGGAGAGGGTGGGGTTTTAATTTCAACAAATAAAAATCCGCCACATAATAAATAATAGTAATAAAATTACTTTGAAAGAAAAGTATGTTAGTTTTAAGGGTAAGACTGGATCAAAAAGGTGGAGTGATGGGTATCTTTAACCAAAATAAATGGATAAGGGAGTATATTTAAATCTTTTCGAATAGCCCAAAGGTATATTTGGTCATTTTTCGATAAAAAAGATATGATTTCCTTCTAAGAGGCAATACAAATGCACCAAAGAAATATTCTTTAGTAATTTTTTTAGACGTAATTATTTGTTCTTCCATCACATAATGTATGAATAATATTTTATTTTTATTTACTTAATATTTTGTAAAAAAATATATCTATGTTTTTAAACATTCTTTGGAATATACTTGATATTTTAGTGAAAGTTCAAGACTTTTATTTGAAATTGAAAGAGGAAAGAAAAGAAAAAAAATTATTGTAACGATACGAACCGTTTTAGTTAGGTGGGACCAAAATTTTGTGAAACTAAATTATCCAGACCTGTGGCATCTTCCAGCCATAGCGGTGCCGCCATGGATTGAGAGTCACGTTTCAACACATATATTTATAAAGATCGAATGTCAGGTGTCGACACATATACATATAAGGATCGAGTGTCACGTTCTAACACACATATATATAGGAATTGGGTGTCACATTTCGACGCAATTATGTTTGGGTGTGGGTCACATGAGAAGACTAATCATGTGTTATGGTTCCTTGAGAGAACCAATTAATTGTGTGACTATGATTAAATGTGATTTCATGGTGGAGGATGTGGTAAAGGACATTAGCACTACTGTAATGGACCAGACCCATCCTGTGTAAAAGTTAAGGTGAAAGGACATTTGTTGATTGTTGTATAGAGATTGACCCTGTGAATGGAGTAGTGCTCATTGTTGTATAGAGATTGACCCTGTGCCTGACTCTCTAGTGAACTCGGTGTCATAAGCATCTCATCATATTAACATGTCATCATATCATCATGTGTATTACTTCATCATATCATCGTATACGACATCATATCATCGTATATGGTATAATCTTATCGTATATGTTATCACATTACATCTGGTTCATTATAGGGCTCGAGGTCACAAATGTATCACTATATTTCCATATGCATGCCTACACAAAGTATCCGACCCTTTAGTGAGGGACTCGGTGAAGGGAGTGGGGTACATCTATAGCGTACCCACATCATATATATACATACCCGCCCCTCTAGTGAGGGACTCGGTACCCCTTCCTTATTTCGCCACATAACATCACACACGTACCATCATATTACAACACATACCATCATATATCGTACCCGACCAGGACTCGATGAATAATCATATTGTCATAAAATATTACTGTGCCTCACGTACGAAATCATCTCCTCGTACATGGAATTATACGTACTCGGCCTGGGACATGTTGAAAAAAGTAGTAAAGTTGCGCCTGATATAATATCTAGCCTATCGTGGGACGTGAAGAAAGAAGGGTTAACATGCACGAGTAGAGAAGTGAGAAACTATATGCAACTAAGTCACCCTCTGAGACTCAATGAAACAGTCAAGTGAACCGTCACATGAAGACCAGGAAAGTAATTATCCGAAGTGCCCCTTTAGATGTCATTAGGGATTACATCAAATGGGGCCTCAGGAATAACAGACATGCATCAAGACAATGCCACATAACTTATATAACCAAAGACACAACTTATGCAATCAGAAACATAACTCATGCAATCAGAGACACAACTTATGCAATTAGAAACATTTACCACTATAGAGCCTTTAGGAAGAGGAGCTGGTATCTCCACTTACTATTCACTATATAGAAGGCTCGAGAATAGTAGTTTAACTACTTTCAGACCTTTAATGTTCAAAAATGAACACAAGTCACGAGTTATACCCAGAAATTATAAATGGAGTCACCTCCAAATCCATTTCCTATATTACCTATAGTCCAGTCTTTCTAGAAGTAGGAAAAGACAAGCTTTACATGTACTACTTTTCATCATATGGAAGACTTGAAAGGTAATGACTCAACTTATTACAAGAGTTCTAATCAGTAGGCAGTGAAAAAGAGTCTTAACTCATACTCAGAGATTTAAGAATGGAATAACTCCCAATTTCACATACATAATACTTACATCGAAGACATGCCAAAAGAGAGAAAAGGGTAGCTTCACATACTCGTCACTTCCAAACGTATGGAAGGCTTGAGAAGCCCTAGTTCAATTACTGTAAAGTGCTTTCATCAAGAAGTAAATAAGGACCGTGAATTACGCTTGGCATTTATGAGTAGATTTACCCGCAAGCTCATATCATTCATTACTTAACCTGAAGACATGCCAAAAGAAAGGAGAGATAGGTTTTACATACCTCTTATGGATTCTTCTTAGCCGTGCTGGTCTCGTCGTCCTCTGAATCTATTCAACACGAAATTAATACTAACGTCAATAACCCTTGACTTGCTAGCTTCCATATTTATAATTAGTCCTTCATAGGAACCGTTTCCTTATTCGCCTTTCTCGACTAGTTTATTAGTTAGTCGAGAAGTTAACGAAAATTGGGCAGCTTCTCCTCTATAATTTGCCCTATCCTAACTTCCAGTTACTTCTTCAGTTAGCAAATCCATCCAAAAACAAAAATAAGCAGCATATACATAATTAAGTTACTTCAATATTACACAATCCAAACCTCGAGCCATTCGCCCAAAATCACGATACCAAAATAAGGTTCTCAATCTTTAATTCATAAAATCTTTAACCACGCGGAACGGAGGATTAGGTGGCTGAAACCAGCAGCACCCACACCTCTTTTGAACCATGTTCTAGCTCTGCAACACGCCATAAAGCCATCTCCAAAGACAATGCCACAATCGCAACAACACTATACAACCTTAACAACTTTAACTTGGCTAGAACGACTTCAATTTAGTTCGCTTAAAACGTCCAGCATACTTATATATTTTTCCTACTTACAACTTCATTTAACATATGTAATACACTCCACAACCATATTATTAACTCCACTTTGAAAGGGAAGACCTTATCTTGTCCAAAACTTGCTAAAACTAGCCTCGAAAGTTCCTTAATGTGCTGAAACTTTAGCGGACTGTTTGTATCCTTTCTTTGCTGCCCCAAATAGAAATTTTACATTATTAAACACCGTTATATCACCGTACGATACCTTAAATAATTAATTTATGAAGCAAACCCAGAGACTTACCTTGCTGCCAAGCTTAGCCGGCGCTACTCTCTCTTAGCCTCTAGGGTTTCTCCCTTTTTTTTTCCTTGTACAAGCTGAAAAGTAATGTCGATCCAGCAATACACATGTATATATGTGTCCTTAAGAGGTGTCACGTGGAAGCCCCTAGGGGTGAAACGTGGCATCCCCTTAGGGCGCCACCTCATTCATGCGCCCACTCATTTGCTGCCATGTGGTAGCATGGGGTCCACCCCAAGCAGGTGAGTCACCTACTTGGTCCAAGTAGGTGCATCACCTACTTGCTTCCAAGTAGGTGCTATGCTTCCTTTCGCCTTTTCCGTGGTTTCGTAATCTCGCCTCACTTTAAGGACCCACATAATTCTTGCTACGTAAGCTCAACATGTATTCTAGTAGCTTAAGTATGTAAGACATCCAAGTTTGTGGCTTACGCAAGTAGATCGAGTCCTACAATTCATTACTTGGCCTCCAACTCCTTCCAGATTCTTATAACCCTATTTCCAATCTTCCTTATTACGGGGCATCACGTCCTCCCTTCCTTAGTCGTATTGGTCTCGTCGTCCTCTAGATCTATTCAACACAAAAGTTATACTTACGTCAATAACATTTGACTTGCTAGCTTCCATATTTATAATTATTCCTCCATAGGAACCATTTCCTTATTCGCCTTCTCGACTAGTCTATTAGTTAGTTGAGAAGTTAACGAAAATTGGGCAGCGTCTCCCCTATAATTTGCCCTATCCGAACTTCCAGTTACTTCTTCACTTAGAAAATCCAAAAAAAAAACAACTATAAAAAGCATATACACAAGTAATTTACTTCAATATTACACAATCCAAACCTCGAGCCATTTGCCTAAAATCACGATACCAAAATAAGGTTCTCAATCGTTAATTCGTAAAATCTTTAACCACGTAGAACGGAGGGTTAGGTGGCTACAACCAGAAGTACCCACACCTATTTTGACCCACGTTCCAGCCTAGAAACACGCCATAAAACCATCTTCAAAGACAACGCCACAATCGCAACAACACTATACAACCTTAACAACTTTAACTCGGCTAGAACGACTTCAATTTAGTTCGCTTACAACGTCCAGCATACTTATATATTTTTCCTACTTACAACTTCATTTAACACATGTAATACACTCCATAACCACATTATTAACTCCACTCTGAAAGGGAAGACCTTACCTTGTTCAAAACTTGCTAAAACTAGCCTCGGAAGTTCCTTAACGTGCTGAAACTTTAGCGGACTGTTTATATCCTTTCTTTGCTGTCCCAAATAGAAATTTTATATTATTAAACACCGTTATATCACCGTAGTATACCTTAAATAATTAATTTATGAAGCAAACCCAGAGACTTACCTTGCTACCAAGCTTAGCTGTCGCTACTCTCTCTTAGCCTCTAGGGTTTCTCCCCTTTTTGTTCCTTGTACAAGCTGAAAAGTAATGTCGATCCAGCAATACACATGTATATATATGTCCTTAAGAGGTGTCATGTGGAATCCCCTAGGGGTGACACGTGGCAGTACCCTAGGGCGCCATCTCATTCATGCGCCCACTCATTTGCTGCCATTTGGCAGCTTGGGGTCCACCCCAAGCAGGTGAGTCACCTACTTGGTCCAAGTAGGTGCATCACCTACTTGCTTCCAAGTAGGTGCTACGCTTCCTTTCGCCTTTTCCGTGGGTTCGTAATCTCGCCTCACTTTAAGGACCCACATAATTCTTGCTGCGTAAGCTCAACATGTATTCCAGTAGCTTAAGTATGTAAGACATCCAAGTTTGTGGCTTACGCAAGTAGATCGAGTCCTACGATTCATTACTTGGCCTCCAACTCCTTCCAGATTTTTATAACCCTATTTCCAATCTTCCTTATTATGGGGCATCACGTCCTCCCTTCCTTAGTCGTGTTGGTCTCGTTGTCCTCTAGATCTATTCAACACGAAAGTTATACTAACGTCAATAACATTTGACTTGCTAGCTTCCATATTTACAATTATTCCTCCATAGGAACCATTTCCTTATTCGCCTTCTCGACTAGTCTATTAGTTAGTCGAGAAGTTAATGAAAATTGGGCAGCGTCTCTCCTATAATTTGCCCTATCCGAACTTCCAGTTACTTCTTCACTTAGAAAATCCAACCAAAAACAACTATAAAAAGTATATACACAAGTAATTTACTTCAATATTACACAATCCAAACCTCGAGCCATTCGCCCAAAATCACGATACCAAAATAAGGTTCTCAATCGTTAATTCGTAAAATCTTTAACCACGCGGAAAAGAGGGTTAGGTGGCTGCAACCATCAGCACCCACACCTCTTTTGACCCACGTTCCAGCTCTTCAACACGCCATAAAGTCATCTCCAAAGACAATGCCACAATCGCAACAACACTATACAACCTTAACAACTTTAACTCGGCTATAACGACTTCAATTTAGTTCGCTTACAACGTCCAACATACTTATACAGTTTTCCTACTTACAGCTTCATTTAACACATGTAATACACTCCATAACCACATTATTAACTCCACTCTGAAAGGGAAGATCTTACCTTGTCCAAAACTTGCTAAAACTAGCCTCGGAAGTTCCTTAACGTGCTGAAACTTTAGCGGACTGTTTGTATCCTTTCTTTGCTGCCCCAAATAGAAATTTTACATTATTAAACACCATTTTATCACCGTAAGATACCTTAAATAATTAATTTACGAAGCAAACCCGGAGACTTACCTTGCTGCCAAGCTTAGCCGTCGCTACTCTCTCTTATCCTCTAGGGTTTCTCCCTTTTTTTTCCTTGTACAAGCTGAAAAGTAATGTCGATCCAGCAATACACATGTATATATGTGTCCTTAAGAGGTGGCACGTGGCATCCCCCTAGGGCGCCACCTCATTCATGCGCCCACTCATTTGCTGCCATGTGGTAGCATGGGGTCCACCCCAAGCAGGTGAGTCACCTACTTGGTCCAAGTAGGTGCATCACCTACTTGCTTCCAAGTAGGTGCTATGCTTCCTTTCGCCTTTTCCGTGGTTTCGTAATCTCGCCTCACTTTAAGGACCCACATAATTCTTGCTACGTAAGCTCAACATGTATTCCAGTAGCTTAAGTATGTAAGACATCCAAGTTGGTAGCTTACGCAAGTAGATCGAGTCCTACGATTCATTACTTGGCCTCCAACTCCTTCCAGATTCTTATAACCCTATTTCCAATCTTCCTTATTATGTGGCATCACGTCCTCCCTTCTTTAGAGTTATTTGATAATGTTATAGATAATCTGGGTCACAGGGCAACTTTTAAGAAGCTTAAGAAGACGTTCCGAAGCACAAAGGTACGGGGTATAACAGTTATGAAGGTAAGTTGGAAGTTAACTTACCGTTATTTATAAAAAATAATCGTTAGTTCAAATCAAAGGCAATTAATTTAATAAATATAATGTCTAATTATAAACTCAGGTATGATCATATAACGTTATGGGAGAACTAACAGAAAAGATGATAAAATTCTCTCTATATAAAATAATTTGTGAAACACTTTTTGTAGCCAGAGGCTATCTGGCCGAGGCATAAGGGTGCAAAAAAAAAATTCAATTAAACTCTCTTCATTGAAAATTTATAATATATATAAATAATGTAAATAAATTGTATATATATAAATTGTTGAATCTCTTCAGTATTTTTTATTATTAAATTATAACTTTGCCATTGCAAGGACATGTAATATTATGATTACGATGCACCAAGGTACTATATCAAAAAAAAATGTATTTAATCTTTCAATTTTCTTTTAAATATTGCGAAAGATATATCATAATATCTACTATATCTATTAATAATATACTTATAAATCTCATACCTGAAAAAGCAATAGCTCTCAAAAATGATATAGGACTTGATTTTCGAATTAAGAGAAAGAAATCATATATATGACATTTTACCATAATATTTGTTTTAATCGATGTTTAATTTTAGATTTTGAGAAATGACTTATTGTATAAGTAATTAATGTTAAGGGTATAATATAAAAAAAAATTATTTATCTACTCATATGCTAAAAGTGAAAAAATGTATTGTATTATAGTGAAAAAGTAAAAGTGAATGAACATAATACAAATGTTAGACATGTTTAATGACAGAAAAACTAATAATGTTCCACTCTTTATAGTGATAAAATAATTACTTGATTGCAATGTGACAGTATGCATAAAATTAATATTACAAGGCTATATTCTTATTCATTTAATTTATAAAAAAAATAATCAAGTAATGCTATTTGTATTGTTATTTCAGGAAATTATATGTTAAAAATAACATACTACTTAATCCGGTACAGAAAGAAAAATCGAATTTTATTGCAAACTGATAATGAGTAAGAATAAAGTTTTCACATTATTTTTCAAAATTTATACAATATATTTAGGAGGCGGGGTTGAAAAATATTTAATTGTAAAAAAAACACGCCGTTCAAAAAACTAATGCAATCAAAATTAAAGATAAATGTGAAGATAATAAACAGAAAGATTATAATTCTTTTAAAGAGACAATGACGATTCAATATAATTATCATTAGAATGAAGATTGAGTTAAATAATATTTAGTGGCAAAAAAGATACATGAGATTGGAAAAGTTGGTAAATTAATATTAAGCTAAGGATAAAGAAATAAACGTAAAGATAATAACTAAGAAGAATGAAATTTTTTTACGAAGACAACAACGACTCAATATAATTATCATTAGATTTGAAATAAAAAACATACAACAAAAATATTGTATATAAAAAAGTAAAGGGTTAATATACTTCATCGCTTATTTGTCATAAAATTAAATAAGTAAATAAGTCACATATTTAATTAAAATTTGATTATCCATCTTCATAGGTTCATATGTTGAGATAAAATCCAATCATACAATAAGATGATTCATAAAATTAAATAAGTAAATAAATCACATATTTAATTAAAATTTGATTATCCATCTTCATAGGTTCATATGTTGAGATAAAATTCAAACATTTTGCCGATTAGCTGAAAGAGAGAGAAGAAGATGGGAGAAGAAGCCCCTCCTGTTGATTCACCGCAAAACAAAGCATGGCACTCTTACATCTCAGAGGATCTGCCTCGCACTGTCCAAGAGTCTACTGACTCCGCCATTCGCTCTGCCCGTTCCATACAAAATACATCCTCTACCCACCTTCGTACTCTTCAGGTTCTTTCAATTAACCTCCCATTTTACACTTTTCGGAACCAATTAACAGTCATTCTAGCATATCCGCTGTGTAGATTATTTCTGTTTTTACTCTGTTTGAGTTAGGGATCTCTTAATATGTTATGCAAAATGAATGTCAACATATTGAAACCCCATCTATTTGTTTTTCTCTGTTTTGTAGCTATAGTCTTAAATATATGGATTCCTGTATCTAAGCCCTAACAAATATGGTTTGAGAAAAAGGATTTACAAGGTTAGAACCTAGGTAAATTCAGGTTCCAAATTTCAGTGTCTTCAAGGTTGTGAAAGTTATTAATTTAATTTTGAAGCCTTACAGGTCTGCATTACCTTAATTTATTGCTGGAGTTGAGGGGCTGATAATTGCTAAATTGTCAATAAAAAATAATTTGCATGATTTTTCGTGAGAGCACTTGTTAAATATGCAACCTGCACCTCAAATTGTTATTCTGATGCTGGTCCGTCAGGCAAATTAATTGGGGATGTGGGAGTACAGTTTATGCAGCTCTTCACTAGAAATTTCTCTTCATCTTCTTAGCAAAGTTTTGCAAGTTTCCTCTCTTAGTTGTAGCTCTAAAAATAAACTAAATGTAGAAAACTGATCAGGTAGATGATTAATTGTTTAATTTGAAGGTTTCCGCAAGGACCTTAACTTAATTAGAGTTCTTTTGCTGGAGTTTGAAGGAATAAAACAGACTTTCCGCATGAATGAAGTGCTAGTATGGTGGTATGGGGGTTTATAATACATATCCTTCCCTTTGCATTTATGCAATGAGGCTGTTTTGCATCTCAAACTCATGACCTATAGGCCATCAAAGGGCAGATTGTTGGGGAACAATGAAAAATCACAATAATAATATAACTTTTGCTATTTAGCAAAATAATAATACCAAAATTTGGATAGATATTACTGCAATAATATTTATCAGTAATATATATAAGTAATACTTGAGTCGTGCTGGGCACTGTCATAAGAAACTATTTTAGCGACGTGAAAAGTTTTTCCAAAATTAAACTAGCCTTCTCTATTTAAATAGAGGATACAAGAATCAACAAATTAATTAACATAAGTTTTTGGAAGGATAATTAAACAACAATAAGACAATTCGACAATATAAAAGAAAAGCCAAAAGAAAGAAGAATGAAAACGTGAGGAGAGAGTTGGAAAGGTGAGATATAGTAGGTGTGTTTTGTAGATTGTTTTGAGGGATTATTTATAATTGAAGGAGTGAGTTTGTTTAATTTGCTGGATTTGCATGGGCAAGATGCAATAGGCTTGGTGTCTTTTGGACTATGAACCAAACTTAGATCGATATAATTTAAGTTATAAAATTGCTGGTGAAATATAATATTTCTATGAACCAATAATTCTTATTGTAAATTAGAGACTTTACCAATCACATTTTGACCTCAGTAATTTTGCTGTTCAATGCAGTTTTGCGCCAATAATCCATGCACGTGCCTGGTTATTCATGAGAGCTCTAGAGACTAGGCCAAAGTCTCATAGGATCGGTCTCACTCCACTTCTCATATATGTGAATTCATCAAGTGTATATTGCTTTAAATCCACCATCCTTAATTAAGGACTATGAATTCATTAAGAGTTAATAATTCATCCCGCATAATTAGTAGCAGTTCAAACACTTTCAATTACTGCGCAGTATCAATATTGACTTGTTATTACCCATATGAACCTACTTCATGGGATCTCCAATTACATAGGTTGGGTTACCATCTCTATTGACAATCACATTAGCCTGAAACCCATCTCTTTTGAGGTTTGAAGAATTAATTTTCTTCTCACGGGTTTAGTCGGTGAATCGGCCGAATTCAATTCTAACTTCACATAATCAATGGAAATTATTCCATCTCTCAGCAGCTGCTTGACGACATCATGCCTCAATTTCATGTGTCTGCTCTTACAGTTGTAAGATTTATTCTTCGCAATAGCAGTTGCGGCTTGACAATCACATTGTATAAAGACAGGAGGCAATTCATCCTTTATTAAAGGGATATTCACTAAGAAATTTCTTAGCCATTCAGCCTCAGAACAAGCTAGCTCTAGAGCTACAAACTCTGACTCCATAGTCGATCTAGCAATGATCGTCTGTTTAGCTGATTTCGATGATCCTGCACCACCACCTGAGGTGAACACATATTCACTAGTGGATTTTGTCTCATCTGAATCAGAGATCCAGGTTGCATCACAATGCCCTTCTAATGTAGAAGAAAATCCACTATACATGATACTATAATTCATGGTTCCTCTCAAATATTTCATCAGTCTAATTAATGCAGACCAATGCTCTTTATTGGAATTGTGAGTATATCTACTAAGTCTACACACACCATAGGCTATATCAGGCCTAGTAAAATTCATCAAATGGATGTAAAAAACAGTTTTCTTAAATAGTGATTTAGAAGAAGAGATCTATATGGTTCAACCCAAGGGATGTATTATTTCTGGACAAAAATTGTTTATGGCCTTAAACAACCTCCTAAACAATGGATTGTAAGCAAAATATGTTTAGAATTGTTAAAAGAATTGTTTTTAAAAATGTGTTTGAAAAGTCTTCAAAGATGTGTTATTAAGAAGTTATGTTGACAAGTGGTAAAATATGTGTCAAGCACACTAGTGTTTAATGACACTTGTACTCACACTTGTCAAGTAATGACACTTGATATTGTTATTAGGAGACAAGTGTTGAGTGTGAAACCCACTCCTTAAATTATAAATAATCCCTCAAAACCATCTGCAAAACACACCTACTATATCTTACCTTCCCAACTCTCTCCTCACGTTTTCATTCTTCTTTCTTTTGGCTTTTCTTTTATATTATCGAATTGTCTTATTGTTGTTTAATTATCCTTCCAAAAACTTGATGATGTTAATTAATTTGCTGATGACTGTATTCTCTATTTATTTAAATAGAGAAGGCTTATTTAATCATGCGGAAACATTTCACATCGCTGAAATAGTTTCTTAGGACAGTACCCAACACGACTCAAGTATTATTTATATATATTACTGATAAATATTATTGTAGTAATATCTATCTAAATTTTGGTATTATTATTTTGCTAAATAACAAAAGTTATATTATTATTATTGTGATTTTTCATTGTTCCCCAACAGTTCTACCATTGTGCCAAGGCCTGTCCTCAAATAAGTTTGAAGGGTTACCATCTTCTTGTGAGACCACTTGTTGGGCGGTTTGAATTGCTATCAAAAAGGTCCACTGGAGATATGCCGTAGAAATGGAACAGATAATCCTGTGGGTACTTGTCTAACCGCCAGCATTAAGTTGGCTTAATATAAAAGGGAACGAATAGTCGAATAATTTAAAAGAGGCTCATTAGATATTTGGCACTTCTCAAATTAGAAAACCTGTGCAGTTTACCATCAGAAAAAAACGTAATGTTGATGATAACGATAAAAAAAAAGAATGTAATATTGATGATTAAAAGGGATAAGTTTTGAGAGGTTTGGTAGAAAAGCCAAAAACTCTTTTTACCTGAGTGGGGAAGAACATGATGTTATGTCACAAGCTGTTCAACAGCAAGTTGCTAGCAAAGTTATCTCCTCTATCTTTCTCTTAAAGTCGCTTTAACTTCTTCAGCCAACAACATGTGAATGAGCTGATACCCAAAACCATCATGGCCCCAAAATCTTCTTGTTTTTTGTTTTTGATGAAGTAATAATTTCATTATTGGCATCAAGCAGATGCAAATATTTACACAGATGAACTTAACAAATAGAAAGATATTGTCAGTTCTGGAAACTAAAACCTATGCTATGACTAGTGAACTGATAAAATCCAAAAAGATGGTCAAAAGAGTTGGGTTAAACATTTTTCTTTCAGAGAGTGACACGAAGTTGATATTCAATCACATTTTTCTTTGATTACTCAATTTTACCTGTGACGCTTTCATTATTTATTTAATCGTTATTTGTTATTAGTCTTTATTTATTTGTATTTATTTGTTATCTATTTGTTATTTGTTTGTTGTTTTTCTCATAAAGCTTTTAATTTTCTATTCTTATCTAACATTTTTTATGCATTTATGCTTTTACTGAGCCGAGGGTCTCCAGGAAACAGCCGTCCTACCTTGGTAGGAGTAAGGTCTGCGTACATTATACCCTCCCCAGACCCCATGTTGTGGGATTTCACTGGGTTGTTGTTGTTGTTGTTGTTGTTGTTGTAGAGTGACACGAAGTTGATATTCAATCAAAACATCTTCTATTCCTCTGACTAAATGGAACAAAAATAGATCCGGGAGCCATCAACCAAATGTTCTTGATGGCCTTGTCAACTTTGTATGAGCTTCAGCTCCTATAGGCCTCTTTGATGTTGAATGGCATGACCCAACACATACCAAAAATTGAGAAGAACATATTCCATATCTCAGAAGCTACTACACTGTGGAGGAGCTGGTGGTTGGTACTTCCGGCATTAGGCTTACACATATAGCATCCTATTGCTAATTGTATGCTTCTTTTCGTGAGATTTCCAGGGTCAAGCATGCTACACGCAAAGCTGTCCAACTAATGCAGATGACTTAAGTGGTTAACTTTGTTCTCCAATTAACTTCCATGTCCAAGAGTCAAATTTCTTGAAATGTTGACATGTGGTGAACATATCCTGCCTTAACTATGTTTACCATGCCATCTGAATTTTTCCAGGCTACAGTGTCCCACTCCTGAGGGTTCAAAGTACAACTTTCTTGTCTTATAAGTAGCTCAATCAAACTTTCCATTTCCCAATCATGCAGGTTCCCTCTCAGTTGTAGATTCCATGCATTCCCATCTCTGTTTGAGCAATTGATAAATCATGATTTCTTGCTAGTAAAAAGAGGTGGGGAAACTCATTTTTCAGGATGCTGACCAGCTACTTATCCTTCTAGAACTCTTTGTCAGATTCATTCCATACGTTGAAGTAAATGTTGGGATTGTTAAGAATTCCCACATCGAGGGAGGGGAAATTGGACTCTTTATATGGACTTGGACAATCCCCCCCTCATGAGCTAGCTTTTGGGGTTGAGTTAGGCCCAGATGTCATATCTTTACATGGTATCAGAGCCAGACCCATCTCAATTCTTTGTTCACTGATGTTGGGCCCCCATATTATAGTGTCCATGCTCTAGTTGAGGTCTCAGTTGCGGGAAAGTGTTAAGAATTCCTACATCGGTAGAGAGATGGGAAATTGGACTCCTTATATGGATTTGGACAATCTTCCCTTGATGAGCTAGCTTTTGGGATTGAGTTAAGCCCAGATGCCATTTTTTTTTAGGGCAAACTCATCCCATAGGTTAACAATTGTATTTCCAAGGCCTAGTTCCATGAGGGCATCTTGTCAGCCTAGTTGCCAATGATTAAGCATACCATGTTTAGTTGTGACTACATCTTTCCACAACCCAGGACAAAAATAACCCTAAAATCTTTAAAGTTGGGAAGAAAAAAAGTGAGGCTAACAAGATATAGTTTATCATTTCTGTGAAGATCACCTCCTTATAATTTAGGCTCCAAGAAGCAGTCTTGACGTTTTTCCAGAGCAATTCTATTACTCAATCCTGAACAACTTGCTTCCAATACTCCTAACTTGCCAAGAAGAATGACTTGACTGACAAGATTAATTTATTGAAAATAATTAGTGATCCTGAGTTGAGCCACTCATAATATAACCATAGTGTTACATAAAGATACTTATTATGGCGGTCATCGACCTAGAAAGGCATACGACAAAGTCCTGATAGAGATTTTTGGAGTCTAGAGGTGTACATGTGGCATATTATTAGAGTGAGTAATGACATGCACGATGGGGCCAAGACCGAGTAGGACAGTGGGAGGAGACTCGGAACACTTCCCGGTCGAGATGAGGCTGCACCTGGGATCAACTCTCAGCCCGTTCTATTAGCCTTGGCAATGGATGAATTGAAACGACATATTCAAGAGGATGTATCAAATCGTGAACTAGACATTAATTTGCAAATATTTTTCAAATATTTGAAATAATGTGCATGTCTAAACGGGTACTTATTGCCTTGGTGCAAGCACTAAAGCAATGCACCACCTAAGCGAGGGGAAACGAACAACCTAATTTTTTACCTAGTTTCAGAGGTTAAATGCACTTTAAGCTAGCCTTTGACAACATTGATCCCACATTTGTTGAGGGGATGTGTTGTTGTCTTCTTATATGGTGTTAGGCTATCCTTCACCCCGTAAGCTAATTTTTGAGGTTGAGTAACGCCAAAGGTCCGTTTTCTTTGGGGTTCCATCTTAATCTTTCCATATTATCTTATCTTTATTGCCTATTCTAATCTATAAGTAATGCTTTGCAGGATTTAATGCCAAAGATAAAAGGCCAGTATAGAACTTATGAAGAGGTTTTCTTTAGGAAAATTAAAGGTAACTTGGACATGCCTTCTTAAAGTTTAGTATGGACTATTGTGCTTCTATCCTCCTGAATGGTTAGATCTAAAATTGATTACTGAATGCTGTCTGCCTTTTCTATGCCTTGTAATTGTAATGCTTCTCATCATTTGTTGGTCAACAAGCTTTTGTTGCACATTTTCAAAAACAAGTGAACCTCATTGGTCTATAGATGCTGTCAGTCTTGCACACTTACTTCTCATACATGTACTATAAGCGAATTCCTGCTATATATGTACAACGAGAAGTCTGTCAATCACCTTTTCCCCCACTGTGAGATCGTGTATGACCTTTCATCATGCTCTGCTTTCTTCAAAATTCATCGAACGGTGCATCATCCATTGAGGAATCTTTATTGACATGTCAGTGAGTCAACATTGATAAAACTATAAGACAAAAAATTGGGATGAAACCTGCTTTGTCTGATTGGGGGTCACTGCAATGGGAAAATAATGTAGTCGATGCTTTGGGGAGAATCCTTACCAATGAACATGATAAAGGTGTTCTGCATGATTCCTTGGGCATGAGAAAGCTGTTCAAGGAGATGATGAGCTTTTCAGTTTTCTTTGTTCTTTTTGTAAGCCTAATTAGACTTTAAATTTGACTAGTTCCTATTTTTCTACTGTGCTACGGTACTTTATGCACTGTCTTGGTGCATTCGTGTATCACTTCAATTTACTCCTTAGTTATCCGAGGGAATAAAAATGAATGCATGAATGTTCATCTCCTTAGTCCTACATCAATATACTTAACTTTTTATTGTTACTTTTCAGAATTTGACAAGACTATTGTGACTATTAATCTGACAGTAGGAATCTGATTTGAGCTTAACTTGGTAAATGGATTTTTTCCCCTATAAATGCTCTTCAATCTATCCTTTCAGATGAGTTGGTATCTGCGAGAGAGCACCCTGCTATGGCTGGGGGAATTGGTATTGCTGCTGGCCTCCTCCTCATGCGAGGTATTGCATGTACTTATTTTTATTTTTTCATGCATAATCTGCTTGATTAGGTATCCCTTATCGCCTGTTTGGGCTTTGGCCTAGTTTCTAAAATCAGCTTATTTTGGGAAGTGTTCTTTTCAAAAGTGCTTTTGAAAAAAGCTTCGAAAAACACTTTTGGCGAGAAACAGTTTGTGTTTGACCAATAAATTTTAAAAACACTTTTGAACAACAATTAGTGTTTGACCAAGATTTTTGAAAGTGTTTAACTGTATTTTTCTCAAAATTGCTTGTAGAGAAAAACTACTTTTTAGCTTCTGAAAAACAGCTTTATTTTCTCCCAAAAGCTTGTCCAAACACCTCACTTTTAAAATAAGCACTTTTTAGAAAAAAATAAGCACTTTTGGGAAAAAATAAGCTTGGCCAAACATTCTTTTAGTCTTAGATTGCTAGAAGAAGTTGGCATTCGATTTGTATACTGGCTCCTATCCTCATTGTTTTTCGGAGGCTTCCTCATTGATTGATTTAAAATGTTGAGATGACTGTGAAGTGTGGCTAACCTTATGCTTATTGTTTTAGTTATTCAATGTGGAAAAATCCATCCGTTCAGTTAAATGAGGATTAACAAGGCTGAAAAAGTGCTCTCAAATTAATAGACATTGAATTTAGTTATTATAGCAGGAGATAAAGAATCTATAAGCCTGTGATCGGTTAAGAGCCCATCTCCAATATGCAGCGACAAACTTCTTGTGTTTTTCTAAGCTTTTAGACAACTGTGTATGAAATAGCTAGCATTTGCATTTTGTTTTCACTTTCTTTTTGTTATTTTGGATGTTGAGATTTAGTGAATGTTCCATTTGTGTGTAGATCGATATAAGAGACGTAGTTTGCATTCCCTCAGTTTAGAAGTGTGAATGTTTCACCCCAACCCCCAACTCCCCCAAAAAAGAAGAATCATTCCTTTTTAGGAAATGTCCTGATAGAAAAATTTAGTATGTTGTATGTTGTTAGCAACATTGTTGTTGAATAGTGATCACTTCAATACCTTTGTTAGGAGACGAACTAATATAACTGAAAGTAGTAGTACTTTGATAATGGCCGATGATTTCTTTTTGTAGTTTGGTCATCTTTGCTTTGCTTTCCTATCAGTATTTATTGTTATTATAAAAGATCTGGATAGGTAAACTGGTCATAGTCACCAAAGAAATGTCACACAAGAAAACAAAACCAAGATTAGACAACATAGAAAAGTTTCAATCTATATAACATGATATAAATAAAAAGCAGTCCCAACATATGTATTTGCCTAAAGTGATAGGCAACTTCTTTTTCTTCGTTGCTTTCAGGATTTGGTCCATTGTGCTGTTCTTAACTTATTATTATTGCTTAATTGCATTACCTCTGCCTTTCAAACCTATATGATGGCACCAAAACTTTTGAATTGGGATTAGTAATTGTTTGATATTTGTAAAAGCAATAATTTGATTGATGGTGTGGGCAAACACCCAATGTACTAGTGACATACAGAATAATAGAGAGTATAGTTCTCAACAAATGGTATCCAGTCCTCCATACAAACAGGAACTTTTTGGCTGCACCAAATATTGACTTAAAGTAAAAGATTAGACCTAAATTGTACAAAAAAGATTCATCCCTTCTCTGCCTTTTTCTCACTCCACAACATCCACATAACTTCCGAACAGACTACGTCCCATTCTCCGCATCTTATTTTTTCCTTCTGAACTTAGCACGCATCTATAACAGTCGCCAGTATTAACAACTGTATTTCAAACAGATTCAACGCTGTCTACCAGAGTTTTATTGCCACTTGAAACTATACGAATAGACAGTTCATATTTTCACTCGGGGCTTGCACATATAACACCAGCTGTTATATTTACTAGTCTCTTGTCACATTGCCGGAGAAATATGAAGCATGTATAACCTTGGTAGAGTTGTTAAATTCTTTTCATGCACAGGAGCAAAGAAGACTTATGAGGCAATATGGTATGGTTGAAGGAGCCTTAGTAGCCAGCCATAAAACTCAAAACAGGGGTAAAAACTTCAAAAATTACTGTGGAAAAATGGGTCATCCACCATACAGATGTTAGAAAAGGCCAGATGCGAAGTGTAGCAAGTGCAATCACCTTGGCTATGAAGCAGTGATTTGCAAAAATAAATTTGAGAACCATGAAATAGATGCACGTGTGGTCAATGAAGAAGTAGAAGATCTTTTTGTTGCAACATGTATCTCAAGTAAGATGTCACGACCCAACCCCGTAGGCCGCGACTGGGATCCGACCTGGACACCCGTATCCATACCTATCAGATGTAGTCAATCTGAACTACGAATAGTAAGCTAACTTACATAAGAACCCCAATGGGTCATATGTCTTCATATACATATAGTCCTATCATTTGTCTCCTGAGGAGTTACCGCTAATCGTATCATGAAAGGACATGCAAGCCGACAAGGCTGCCATTTCATATTAATATTTACAACACATCGTATAGACACAGCTGAACAAAACTTACATACAACCCACATACACATATGTCTACAAACCTCTAAGAGTATCAACAGTATCATATGGCGGGACAGGGCCCCCGTTGTACCCCTGAATAAACGAATATATACATCAAAAGATCAATACCAACAGTTTAGGCTCCGGTACAATGGAGCACTCCAAAATAGCTGAGTGGAAATTCTAAGCTGGCGGATCCCCAAAACACGTGTCTGTACCTGCGGGCATGAAACGCAGCCCCCCCAAAGAAAGGGGGTCAGTACGATATATGTACTGAGTATATAAAACATAACATATCATAAATGAGATCACATCTGAAGTAGAGGTTCAGGAGGCAAGTATGATACTCAAGAAATCACTGTACCTGTGCCTTATGAAATAAAATCATGCATGATCATATCATATATCATATCCGGCCCATTATGGACTCGGTGAGTCTGTCATATACATGTATCATCTTTGGCCCATCACGGCGCCATCATCACGGGGCCCGGCACCATCATCACATCATCATACATATATATACCGTACCCGGCCCTCTAGTGAGGGACTCGGTGAACAATGCAGTGAAACTGAGCACGATAACGTACCCGGCCCGGGACTCGATGAAAGATGTATTAACAGTATGCACGAGCAGAGTAGTGAGTAACCATATGCAAATTAAATCATCATCTGAGACTCAATAGAATAATCAAGTGAACCATCACTTGAAGATTATGGTAGGAATCGTCTCAAGTACCCTCTACATGTCATTAGGGATCATATTAAATGGAGCCTCAGAAATCATAGACATGTATCACGACAATGCTAAACAGCTTATGGAATCAGAGACATTTGTCACCGTAGATACATCCAATTACTACTCAACATATAGGAGGCTCGAGGGCAATAGCTCAACTACTTTAAGAGTTTTAACATCCAGAAGTGAATAAGAGTCACGAATCATACTCGGAGCTTATGAATGGAATTATCCCCAAAGCTCATATCACATATCACTTATATCTAAGACATGCCAAAAGAAAAGAAGGGATAGGCTTTACATACCTGTTATAGATCAACCACAACCAAGCTTGCCTCGTTACCTCTTTAACCTATTTAACACGAAAGTAATACTATTATGAATAACCGTCGACTTTCCAGCTTCTAAATCTACAACCAATTACCCATAGGAATCATTTCCTCGTTCACACTTCTCGACTAGTATATTGATTAGTTAAGAAGTTAACGGAAATCGGGCAGCATGTCCCCTATATAACTCGCCCTATCCGAACTTCCAATTCACCTCCGATTAGCACAGCCACACTAACAACAACAACCACCATCCATATACAATAAAACTACTTCAACATTACTTAATACAAGTTCCAAACAGCCCACCCAAAACCACGACATCAAAATACGGTTTTCGATCTTTATTTTGTAAAATCACAACCACACGGAAAGGAGCATAACGTGGCTGCAAACGGCAGCACTTATACTCATTTATAACCACATTTCCAGCCCTTCAACATATACAAATTACCCTCAAATTTAATACCATGATAACGACAACACTAATCAAACTTTAATCCAACTAGAACGGCCTCAATTCTGTCCATTTACAACGTCAACTATAACTATGTAATTTTTATTACCTCCAACTTCACTTAATACAAATTAATCTCTCCATTACAACATCATTAACTCCAATTTAAAAGGAAGAAACCCTACCTTAGCAACTTGGCTCCGCAATCGGCTGAAAGTTGATGGACTTCTCGTTGAACCTCCTTGCTGCCCCAACAATTGATTTACGTTGTTAATCACCTTCCAATGGGTCGAGATTACCTTAGAGAATTAATTTATGGAGCAAGACTTGAAGCCCCTCCTTGCTTCAGCCATTGCCGAAAGTTGCCATGGCTTGAACTCTTTTTCTTTCTCTATTTTTCTCTCTAGGGTTCTTAGGGTTAAAGATAAGAAAATGAAGTCCTTAGTCATCAATTCAAGCCTATATACACCACTTTTGAATGTGACATGTGTCTAGCTTCTATAGGTCCACCTCATCCATGCACCAACCAGCTGCTGCCACGTGTCTTGGTGGGGTCCACTTTCCAAGTAGGTGCATCACCTACTTACTCTTTTTCGTAGGTTCGTAATCTCGTCTCACTTTAAGAACTTACGTGATCCTTGCTACTTAATCTCGACATGTACTCAAGTAGCTTAATTATGTACGACATCCAAGTCGGTAGCTTATGCAAGTAGGTCGATTACCACGACTCATTACTTGGCCTCCAACTCCTTTTAAATCCTTCCAAACCTATTTCCAACCATCACTACTCACATAGAGCTAGCTTATGCAAAATATGGGGCATTACATCCTCCCTTCCTTAGAGTTATTTAATAATGTCATGAATAACATGGATCACATGGTAACTTTAGAGAAGCTAAATAAATGCTCCCATGTACCAAGAGTGCGGGGTATAACATAAGATTTGAACAAATTTTTGGCTGATTGATAGTGGTTGCATTAACCTCATGACTAATGACAAGAGTTTGTTTAAAGAATTATAGTCTACTGAAATATCTAACGTTAGGATCAGAAATGGTGACTAGATTCTTGTTGAAGGAAAAGGAACTGTTGTCATCAAAACAAGTTCAGGTAATAAGGCAATTTCAGATGTTCTTTGTTTACCTGATATTGATCAAAACGTGTGGAGTATTTGTAAGTTGGTAGAAAAGGATACAAAGTATCTTTTGAGGATAAGCATTGCTTCATCATTGATGGTGTTGGAAAAGAAGTTTATTTGATCCAATGGAAGATGTTTCTGGAGAACATGAAAAAGATTATAAGCTGAAAAAATTAGACGATGATCCTCCAATTGAAAAAGCACAAGCAAAATCTGAACCTGCTAGGTTTAAAGGAGCTTTCAATGTTCCTAAAGGAATTGAAGCAATGGAGGAGTTATCTATGTTTCAGACAAATAAAATGGGTAAGCTTAGATTCAAGGTGCAAACAAAGGAAGAAGACGTGTCAAAAAGATTTAGTACTTAAGGGTTGCATTCAAGGAAAGAAGTGAATTTAGTTCACTACACGCCCAAAGATGAATCTGCAGATTTATTCACAAGTCGCTTTTGGTTATCAAGGGTGAAGATCCCAAGATTGAAGACCAAAATTTTGCAGTTCCTAAAGCAAGGAGGAGTGTTGAATATTTTCTTTAGAATTATTAAATTATTATTGCAGTAATTTTATTACGATAGACCTAGTCAACTAGTTAGCCCTTTTAATTAGGAGTTGAATTCTATTTGAATTTTGAATAAGTAGTATTTTAGACTTTAGGAGTTTGGTATTTTTAGCAGATTTTTTTTTGCTTATTTTTAGGTTTAGAAGTTAGTAGTTTTATTATAAATTGTATTCTTAAACTGCAGTGAAAATATATCGGTTTCAACTTCAGTTTATACGTTTTCTTTCTTGTTTTTAATTCCTTTAATATTTTTATTCTTTTCCTGCAAATTCTTCTTTTTGAAAACCAACATTTTTTCCAACTAGGACACTACATTATAATCTTTTTCCAAGAAGGATTTCTATATACTATTCCTATTCCTATTCCTATTTCCTATTCTAAGTAGGATTGTATAAACTATTCTTGTTTTCTATTCTAACAGTTGTCTTTCTGCCTCACATAAAATAAGGGTGTTGTCTACGTATAAAATATGTGATAACATCACCACCTCTCTCCTGTTACTGCCAATATTTTCCCCCCAATCCTTACTGGCCTTTGTTAGGAATATACCAGCAAAAAAACCCCCACTACATTACTTGTAAAGTGATTCAATATTGTTTTGAACCTCCATCATTCAGTTCTTTAAGTTTCTTCTGAACTTCATACTCCAAAGAGCCGGCTTTCTTGATCACTGTGTACTTGAGCTGTTGATACTCACTTTGGCTCGAGATATAATAGATTGTTGATAAAGCATTGCTCATAGTGTACTGACTAATACATGTAGCCACCTACGTCCCTAGATACTTATTGTGCCCCTACCCCCAATTACTAAAGTGATGTTTCCGCTGAGTTCATCCCACACCTCTATGAAGTTTCTCTATACTCTGCATTTGTAGGGTAAGGCAATAGGTTTGCTCCTCATCTTCTTATGAGTTCGTAACTTTTACTAGAACTATCCTCTAAAAGGCCTGCATTTCATTTTCAAACCTTTTTAGCTTCGGTAGGATTTTGTTAAATCACCTCAAATATCACCTCTGATTTACCAAATGAAACTTGTTTATTGTCCTCCTTCGTGGCTCACAAAAAATATCTTTGAAGTCTCTCCAACCAATTCCAATTTGTACCACTAAGTGGGATGAGTGGTCTGCTTAATGATCTTGAGCAATCCTCCCTTCACGATCTAGGTTTTGGGGTTGAATTAGGCCCATGGACCATATATCTTACGTAATATTAGAGCCAAGTTTGTTCCTGTTTTTAAGCCCCCATTTTATGTTGCCCATGCTCTAGTTGGCGGTCTAGGCGCGCGGGAGATTGTTAGAGTTCCACATTGGTTGGGGAACGGAGGGGTGGTTTTCTTATATGGACTCAGGCAATCCTTCCCTCATGAACTAGTTTTTGGGGTTGAGTTATCTTCACTAGAAAGAGAATTCAATTAGTGGGGTCCATCTTTTGCCATTTGCCATGTCCCTTCTCATGCTTGTTTACAGACTCAACCTCTTATAGCCATGTCCATTGATTACAAATTGTTCTGTAATGCAACTTCAGTACAGAAAGGGATAATATTGTGGCCCCATCCCAGAAAAAAAGAAAAGATAAAGTCATGAAAATTCTCCAGCATCTCACTACGTCAAACTTGATCTCCTTCGGATTGATGCCTTGTCTGACAGCAATATTTGCCGAAACCAATAGCCGTATTTTAGGTTGCATTTAACTTAATTATCTCTTTTTAAAACCATTTGAGGATCATATCACTAAGGAGGTGAATGTTGGAGCATTTAAGCGTGGTTGCGTTAAGTGGGTTTGCCCTTGAAATAGTGTTAGGTTCATGATCCATAGACAAGCATGTGTATTGCTGAGTTTTTGTTTTTTTTTCCTCCAAAGATGCTTATTACTTAGTTGCATTCGCTAAAATAATGACATTTTTTGGTAGCTAATATCAAAGCTATCTTCTGTGCGGACCTAAACGACCCCTTCCTGCAGGACCTAGAAGATTTCTGTACCGTCAAACACTGGGCCGTCTCCAGAGTGAGGAGGTAGTCTGTTCCCTTGTTCATGCAAAATAAATTTCACTTAATTTGTATGCATCTCGTACTAAACTTCCATGGGGAGTTCTGGCCCAGCAGCTGACTTTATTGAGTCCCGTGCATATGTCATCTTTTTTCAATCTGATTAAGGTTGTAATTCAACTTTTCAGGCCAAATATAGTAAAGGTGAGAAGAATGTGAAAGAGTTAGGCCTGTCTGTTGGCTTAATGAAGAAAGAGAGTAAAAAGTTGCTTGAAAGAGCATCTCTTGCTGAAAAGGATATGAAACGCGGCCATTCTGACCTCATGTATGCCGTTTCTGTATGTTTGCTTGTGTCGTTATCTCCGTAGCTTCTGCGTTTGATCATTTACATATTTAGGGTTGCTGGGAGTCAGATCCAAAGTGTTGCAAAATCTGTCTACAAGGTTGAAGGTCAAGCTGCTGGTTAGTGTACCCTGGTTTCCTTATTATTTTACGAATATGAACTTTTGCTCATTTCCTCCATTACCCACTGCTTCTCATTGTTTGATACACGAGTCTGCAACCCATGTTAAACCTTTCTCTTGAATGGACCCATGGTCTAGCAACCAAATTATCTCCACTAAATTAACAGAAAGCTTGAGCTTCTGGACGAAACTAGTATTGCTTTGCTACATGAAAAAAGTTTTAGCATATACAAATTCTGGTTCCAATAGAGCTTACACTTTTTTGGGATTGCTTGAAGTGCCTGGTTTTGGAGAACTGCAAAGGAAAAAAATATATTTAGGTGCTTATCGAAAACAGATGTAAGGACAGGCTAGAGTAGTGAATAACCCGTTGTTTTGCCTAAATCGGAGAACGTTTGATTGCTCGGCATCTTGTTATCTGCCTAGTGATGTAGTTGATTTAGACTGTTGTGTTTTGAAAAGTTACCCTTTATTAATGCGACCCATGTCCTTGCATCAAAGGACTTGACTGACATGGAAAATCAGGCCATACCTTGTTTCATTTGTGTTTTGATGTAAGGAAAACTTCCCTTTAACCAATGACTTCTTATTTCATTTGTATTTTTTGTAATAAAGACAACACTACTTTTCTAAAGGTAGTAGGAGGGATTTTCTGGAAACTTCATTTCAAACCCCAGGTAAAGCTAACAATTTCTTTGTTGTTGTGCAATGGAAAGCTTAATGCAATCTCTCTTTCTCAATTGATAGATTTGATGGATGTGCTGCGGGAAATTCCAGGTAGAGAGGCATTAAAGCTAAGAGCAGAGGTATGTTGAATGAATAATATTTGCATGTGTTCATCAATTTCTACTATCTAGTTTTTGATTTATATCTGCTTTGGAATTCTTCATCTTTACCTGAGAGTATATCACTCAGGTTGCTTCTATGGCGTCACATCTGCGTCAACAAAGAACTGCAATTGACAAAAGGATTGTCAAGATTTCTGAATTAGGTGTTCCAATATGAGAATTGTGAATTTCAGAAGAAATGATTTAAGACCATTGCACTGGTTTTGGTTACCTAATAACTTAGGATGAGAATTGAAGAGGGCCATGACATATGGATGAACAATGAGCTGTGCATTCTCCTACATCGTTTAAGCCTTTGAATGCAATTTGTTTGTAGGGAGCTGATAAGACAGATCCTGCTGTAAGATTACATACCTATACTGTAAGCTTGTGTTTTTTTTTTAATTATGTTTGAGTGAGCCCTGTGCAGAAACTATGATACAGAAGAAATGAAAAGGAGATGTCTTCCCTTTTATTTGTCTGCCCCTTCCACCTCAGGTGTGCGGTGGGGCGAAGTGGGGGTTAGAGCTTTCCACATATCTAGTTAGAAATCATCCAGTAATACGCTTTCTGCATCATCTGCCTGTGGGGGGCTGTGCACAATTTGGATAAAACCGAAAATCTGAACTGATTTACCCTTTTCGGTTTAATTTAGGTTATCTGATTTGGTTTTAACAATTTCAGGATCGGTTTACGGTTTAGCACATTTTAGTACCAAACTGCCTGAAAATCTCCGAATTACTTTAGTTACTATCTAATAAAAGGGGTAAAAGTATTTGAACTGTTCAATGGTTGTATTTTAAGTTTTGAAATCAAGTAAAAAGTAAAATAAAAGTCGGCAAAAGTCATCGCAAGTTACTTTCATAAACTTCCAGAATTATGGATCAAATGTCTGGGAGCTTTCTCCTAATTTATAAAGAGCTGGAGAGCTCAACCTATCAAATTCAAGTTCTACGTGTCTACTTTCTAATGCATCAAATCATTAATTCGTACGAATTTAAAATAGAGAAATATTTACATTTTATTGAGATTATATAGTGGGGACAGAGAGTGGGGCCCCTAAGTCTGTGTGAGCTTATAAAGAAGCTTCTTCTCATTTCTTTTCACTTACAATTCATGAGAAACCCAAAATGTTGTTAGCAAAACATCCTAAATCATTCCTATATGTTCACGATCTTTTTCTTGATTGTTTAGCATAAAGTGCTCTACGTCGCGACCTTGTTGTATAGTTTTCTCTATGGATCATACGGTGTAGCTTTGTAGAGTTTGTGGCAGCAGGGTTTTGGCTGAGTTTTTAGGTTGTGGATCTTTTATCAATTTATAGCTATCTTAGGCCTTGGATAATAATTTAGGGCAAAATCTGTATTGGTTGTCGAATTATCGTATTAATTTTTATCCTTAATTATTAATTGAGGTTACTCCTTTTGACATCATAGGGGTGTGGGCAGAGGTAATATTCAACATAAATTTAATGGGAAAGATATGCCAAGGCGAAACCTTTTTGGCTAGTTTCTTTGTCGTATAGTTAATGCTTTCTCAACTATAATACTCATAGCCATAATAGTTGATGATGTTGGATGTTGGAGTCATATATATATATATGTATACATGTGAGCTTCCCTTGTTGGGATTAGTCTTGTTTATCTTCCACCACATGTTAAAAGTAACATAAGATTCTTCTCGTTTAAATTTGTCATCGCTTAGTTGGCTTTTGATAGCTTGTTCCCTTGCCGATGCCTTAAGGGCTTTGTAATTAGCTGCTTAGCATTTCATACTGATATTGATAGCATAATAATTAATTTGGTATAGAAATTATGTGATTGCAACGCCTATAAACTACCAAGCTCACCTATGGGCTTTTGGTGTATCTTCACACCTATAGAGCTAAAGAATTAGAGTTGTACTTTTACCTTCATCTAAATAACATTGTGGCTGACTATTTGAGTCATAGTAGTGACCTGTTGGGTGTTTCACCTATTTGTTACCGATCTTATAATTCGATACGAAATATAGATTGTTATGGAGGTTACATATAAAGCCACCTTTCTTGTTAAGAAATTAGAAGATTGTTTGTTGCCTACATCGGCTATCTTGTCAGCTTTTACTATTTGAAATTAAGACTTTGAGGCATATATATATATGCCCCTTTATTTGTTTTCTTGAAAGGCCATTAACAAGCGTAGAATGCTTTTGAGGTTATCCTTAACTTATAAGAGAGTTGTAAACTATCTAGAAAGATCATGTTGAAGCCTGTAGAGCTATATTGAAGTCTACTCACTTCTGAACTTCCTTTATGCCTAAGTTGACATTACTAACCTTTAGTACAACCTTGTGTGCTCAAGGTGCAACTATAGAAGTTCAGAAGGCTCAGATATAACTATAGGAGCCCAAAAGGTTCAAGATACAAACATAAGGGCCAATTATGCTCAAGATACAATAAAACTTAGGAAGCATTTGGCTAGTGATCGTAGCCAAGTTACTCACAACCTTAATTGATTAAGTTAGCTATTATGGTTGATATAGAGATCCATCGTTGGGATCTATATATCATTATTAGAGACCCTATATTTAGGTAGGGCATAATAGTTGTTCATATAATTTACTTATAGCCACATTGCTTAGCTTTGGCTATTTGATTATTTGATTTTGTCCTAGGGTGCTATTGTGGTTAGCTGCTGAAATGTGACCTTTGCTTATGGGGCTATGCACAACTTTCCTAAGGAGCTATTGAAATGGAATGATTTCCTTTGGTGCTAATATGAAGCCAATATGGTTACCTATAGGGTTATATTGAGGCATGTTCACTTATGAGTCACTCGATTGCCTAAGAGGGCTATATCTATGCCTGTGGGGCTATCTTAATCTCTAAAAGGGCTATATATGATGACTATTGAGCAATATTAATTCCTAAAAGCGATAAGTGATTCTTACAGGGTATATTGATGTCTAAGAGGACTATTTGATGCCTACAAGGATATATTGATGCCTAAGAGGGCTATAGGATGCCTATGAGGCTATTAAAAGGTACTAATCTTCGTGTCTATATATAGAGTGCCTGAGTAATAGGGGGTATATAAATTGAATTGGCACCTTTTGGGCTTATGGGGGCTCAAGTAGGTGGTCGTGTTTGTTGATTGTAACTGCCGAGCTTGTGGGATCTTGGTTAGGTTGTTGTTGGATTATTTTGGTACTATGTGATGCTTACAGGGATATATTGATGCCTAAGAAGGCTATAGGATGCCTTTGAGGATATTAAAGGTACTAATTATCTTCGCGGCTATATGTAAAGTGCCTAAGGGTCTATTGAGATTTAATGAATTCGTACAAGTCTAGGGGACTACCAATAGGGGGTATATAAACTAAATTGGCACCTTCCAGACTTATGGGGGCTCAGGTAGGTGGTCTTGTTTGTTGATTGTACATGTCGAGCTTGTAGGGTCTTGGTTAGGTTGTTGTTGGATTATTTTGGTATGCTTAGATTCAGGAGCAAATCAGTATGCTCATCTTATTCTTGAATTTATTACTTGATTGCTTTTAGTATACTATGATACCTGCTCAGTTATCCTATATCCTTTCATACTCGATACATTATTTCATACTGCCTCTCTATTGCTCGGGTGCACTCATTCATGTATGCAAGTCCAGTTAGACAGGTGCATAAGTTTCCTCAGTAGTCTAGCCGAGTTCCAACAGATTGGTCAGCTCCCTTTCTTCCGGAGTTTCCATATCTAGAGGTTTGATATTGTTTTTCATGTTTAGTTGAGAGGTTGGCCGGGGTCCTGACCCAACACAATATATTACTCTTAAAGGTTTGGAAACTTTAGCTTGTATAGATGTGTGTTGTTGGTTGTACATGCCTTATTATTTTTCCTTTTTATATGATTACATGTGCTAAGTTTATATGTTTGTAGATAACATTGTGGGCTTGATGACCTGCAAATTATTACTTCTGTATAAACAACATGTTGGATTCGATGAACCACACATGAGTTAGTTTTTATTCTATACGAATTACTGGTATTAGCTGAGTTTATTGCATGTTATGTTGACATTTTTAAGCTAAGATATACTTATTTGTTTTCCTAATTTCATGGATGGTATTACACTAGTAGCATAGTTGTCTAGCAAGGGTTGGCTCAGGGTCAAGTGTGGTACCAGGTGCCTATTGTATCCCTAAGTTGGGGTGTAACAAACTTGGTATCACAATAATGTCGTATTCTAGGGAGTTTGCAAATTGTTTCTAGTTGAGTCTTATTTATAAATGTGTCGTGCACCACATTTTATAAGCAGGGACATATTAGAATAATTATCCCTCTTTTGCTCACATCGTGCTATAGAGATGAGTCTTAAAGATTGAGTTTTCAATCGTATGGTTGCTATTTATATATATATATATATATATATAGATGTCTGGTACTAGATAGGCCGTAGCTAGCCAGAGGCTAGATATAACTGCAGGGGAGGATATTAGTGAAGTACCACCAGCAAAGATGGCCCAACCTGAGGCCGAGAGGGTGGCATCTTCTCAATTTCCTCTAGAGTCCTTACAACTTCAAGAGCTTCCTAGGTCCACTAGACCTTTGAATCCACCTTTAGTAGCACCTACAACTCTTTTTATTTAATCTGATCTAGATTTTGGGAGTGCAATGTCTATGTTAGCGCAATTGGTTGCTGCACAATGATAGTTAGTGGCACCAACTATTGTTTGTCACGACCCAAACTAGATTCTAGACATGATACAATAATTAGAATCCCGAAGGACTCCAACCAAGCTTCTTACCATACATAGGATGATAATTTAAAGCATGAAATAGAAGATAAACTTTAAATGTGGAAGTGGTCTTAGTATAAAGAATCTCGAAAATAGGAGAGTTCAAACATTAAAGACAAATGACTTAAACATACTCATATAGTCAGACATGCCTCTACTAACTTTAGATGGGACATAGGACAAGCCCTAGTTCACCAAAATATAATGAAAGTAAGATAGTCCGATTATAAGAAAAGACACCATGATTGTGCCTTTAAAACATGAGGACTCACCAACAACTAGCAACGCTGAGTATAGAGTCTGATACTAGCCACTGCGAGAGGATGAGACTTAGACCCTGCATTATTAGACAATGTAGGCAAAAGAATGCTTTAGTACATGAAATGTACTAAGTATGTGAGAAATGTGCATAACATGAATAAACGGACATAACAAGCATGGTAAACATGAATATGAGATGCATGAAAAAAATACCTTGAAAAGTGTGAGTAAAATCATGAAAACATTTAATAAGGTCAATGCATTATGAAAACATCATTTAAGAGCTTATAAGAAAAAAATAGTCATTTTGTGGGGGTATAACCTTAACAGACATTTAAGACCATATAAGTTATAACATGGAATTCGATAGAACTCCCACATCGAGAAGAGAGAGGATACTTGCCAAAGTAGACTCCGTATCATAAACATAATCATGTGCTATATGTGGATCCACTAGCTAGGACAATTAAGGCAATCCTACGGGGGCACTTAGTTTGGGTCTTAGGGTTGCTACTAGATACTCCCTTATCAAGTCTCAACAAAAAGTCCTCTCGGTGCTAAGTTAATCCCAACGGAATAAGTAAATTATTTACCTTAGGAAAGGGAAAAAAGTACCAATCCACATCATAAAATATATCATAAAAATAACTCCTTAAAAATCATGATCATAACACAATTCATATAGACACTTACCTTTTTAAGAATCTAAATCATGATTCCTTCATATTGTGAGGAAGCCTTTAACAATTCATTCATTATACTCGAAAACATACTTGAAACATAATTCATATCTTTCATAAATCATTTATATTTCTTTCATAAGTTTATGATCATAAATTCATAGTTCATAATGAAAGTCAGTGACATAATGCATGGGTCCATATGAAATCAATTTAGAATCATGTATTATTGTAAATCCATGCATAATAAAGAAGAATAATAGTAATTGAAATCAATTGAGAAAGACCCACGAAGAATTAACATGAAATCCTCATAGAATTGGGTAAATTGAAATAGGAGAATTGAGTTCCTTTAGGACCCAATGGATGAAAGGAATCCATTGGTGATTTCTCACATACCTGAAAATCAAAGCCCTAGAAATCCAAGAAGATTGAAGGCCTTGAACTTGGAAACCCTTGCCTTGAATTTGAGAGAAAACCTTGGGAGAACTTGATGCCTTAGAGAGGTTTTTGATGTATGAGAGGGAATGGGGTTAGTTTGAAGGGGTTGAATAGTTATAGGACATCTAAAATAGTGCAAAATGACGTAGTTTAGGAGTTGAACAAATAGAAAAAGTCCAAAATACCCCTAACTTAAGTCCGTCGGAGGGACCTACGACTGGGATCACGGGTCGTAGGTCGTTTGATGGATTGTAGAGTTCGTTCATAGAAAACCATGCCAAACATCAACCCACTTCCCACGATCCATGTCCTATGGGTCATAGAAAATTTTACGGGTCGTAGGTCCCCTTTTAGAATACTGAAAATTGCACATTGACTTTACAGTTCAAGTCTATGGGTCGTCAAAAGGGTTACGAGTTGTCAAAGAGGCTCGTCAAACGCCCTGACACTTAGTCAATTTTTCAAGCTTCAGGAACCACACTATGAGTCTTGTCTACGATAAGACCTTTCTAAAATTCGTAGGACTTCCTACGATCCATAGGTAGGCTCATAGGAATTGGCATCAGACCAATTTCTACAATTCTTTCTTTTGTTTTGGCTTTTCAACTTTCGGGGTCTTACATTGTCGGACCTACTAAGGGTCTCTAAAGTTTAAGGGTTTGTAATTTCCTTACCTTGATCCCTTCACAACTTATAGGAATAGATCATAGAAAGGATCCACAACACTTTGAACATTAGCTTTACAGTTTCTTCAGGGTCACGCATGCTTAAACGACTGAGTTAGTAAAGTTAGAAGTATTTCAATTGCATGATATATCAGTGTCATGGTATGATAGTTGGGAGATATCCAGGGGGAGAAATGCAACTCTGCCCACATGGGAGAGTTTAACAAAGGCCTTCCTAGATCACTACTTGACACAAGAAACACGAAATGCCCGAGTAGATTAGTTTCTAAATTTTTGATAGGGAAGTATGAGTGTCTGAAAAGATTTTTGGAGATTTGATTCCTTGGTCACATATGCAAAAGCTCTTATTGATACGATGTAGACTAGGGTATACTGGTCCATAGGAGGACTGGCTTCTAATTAGATTGAGGCTTGCACTATAGCCGTACTAAATGATGTGATAGATATTTTCAAGATGTAGGATTTTGCACAAAATATAAAGAAGCTTCAGTGTCAGCAAAATATGGATGAAAGAGTCGATAAAGAGCAACAAAAGAGTGCTAGGCCCGCTAGTATTCAAGGAGAGTTTCAGGGTAGTCCCATACCCTGATATTCTAGTAGGCCACCTAGGCCTCCACCCAATTAGTTTCAGCATAGTAGGTCTAATCGCCGGTGATACACCCAAATAGAACTACCTTTCTAAAGAAGTATACAACGATTGTTGTTCAAATATAGAACCCAACCAAGATTAGGGTCGATTCTGCGCACATGCATGTGTACACGATCATGCAAGTAATAGAGTGACTCTTTTTAGGAGTTAGTTGTCAAACCCACAACGACTTATCGATTAACTATTTACTAAATTAAACTAATGGTAATTATTTATTCAAGTGGTGAATTTCAAAGATAAATTTAAATTAACTAAATCAAAAATAAAATAAAATAACTAATGAATAATTAACCAAGAAAAAGAGAGAGTTTTTACACAATCAATGAATAAATCGATCTAAAATTATGGTTTAACTAACAATCATGGTTAGTATCACTTTCATAAACTTATTTGATAATTTAATTATTGATTTATGGGGTTAATAATTTGGTCATGATTTCTCGACCTCTAACCATCTACCACAATTGGAAACCTAACTACATCGTTGAGTGGGGATAGATTTAATCAATTATGGATTGCTATTCTATCTTCCCGTATTTGAACCAAGTGGTAAACTTGGTATATCCCTATCCTAGATACAAATCAATCTAAGTTTTTGACAAAGAAAAATCATTCTCTTTATATTCCGCATTCTATCCCTATGTGTATTCTAATGGTGATAAAGCATTAAAACTGTAAGCATAAGATTATAAGAACTAATATGATAAATAAATATGTCAATTAAGAATAACTAAACAATCACTTAATTGGTTACCAGAATCCTAGAAGGAGAAGTTTAACTCCACATAAACATGGAACAATTACAACAAATCATTCAAAGAAAAGATGTAAAGAAATAATAAAGGAGAAGAAAAGATGAAACCAAAATCTCCGGCCTCCATGGCGACTCCTAGCTCTCCCTAGGTCAAAAGTTATATAAAATTTGATTTTATGAAATATCATTAAATGTAGGAAAGTACCCAAAATAAAATAACCGAGTTCAAAATAAAGTGAGAAATCCAAACCCAATTTGAATTAGCATGTGATCCACCGTTGCCTTCAATGTTATTCGCAGCTTCTTTAGTGGATGCCACGTGGCAGTATATTTTAATTTCAATTCTCATTCTTTGCTTCTTATATATAAATATTAATATAATATTTAATTTAATTCATTAAATTGTCCGCTTAATTTCCTTCCATAATCTTTCATCTTAATTCATTTTGGCTCCAAATCTTTTCATCTTTACGTCATTTTAATCCTACAAATAAAATACACTATTAAGCACAATTCATACAATCCATGTTCAAAAGGACAAATAAAACTACTAAACATGAGGAAATTAATAACTAAAAATATATATTTTTGGGCTCACATCAACACCCCACACTTAAACTTTTGCTCGTCCTCGAGCAAGCATTAAAACTCATTTAAAAAAAATCAAACTAGGACCGCCACCACTTTGGTTGATACAAACAATTAGTACATACAAAAAATATCAAAGATCAAGTACGCTTCCCGATAATTATGCAAGAAATACAATAAAATCAATAAACTTCTAATCTCCTAATATCAAAGACGGACTCTAACTCATCAAATTAGGTGTCATGATCCAACAATCGAGGTCATGATGTCACACATCTCAAAATCCAACTTGATGTGTAAGCATAACAATAAATCACAAATGAGAGTTCCAAAAAGGAAAGTCAGGCCACAAATGAAAAGAAAAGAAGTATAATGAAAAATTATCCCAAAATCAAGTGTCATAAGCATAAAGAGCAGCTAATACAACTGTCGGAATACAAAATAAATCACAAGTCTTCAAACAATAATAAAGATTAAAAGTAGAAGATGGAACTAATGGTGATCCGGAACACAGGATCTCACCACTAATCCGATATGACACTGTTCGCTAGAGGAAATCAGCTGCTGCGAAGAATACACTAACTAGGATCTGCATCAAAAGTGACACAGAAGTAGGGGTGAGTATAATCCACATGTACTCAGTAGTTTTGATCGACTGTGTATAAGGAATTAATCAAACTTATGAAATAAACTAAGGAACGTTTCCACCTGCATACAAAAAAGTCCCACTCTGGCATCAATGCAACCAATTTATGTAGAATGACGTGAGTAAAATAAACATATAAGGACAATTAAATATCATGTATAATCAGGTAAGTCAAATAATTCAAAAACTAATGCAATGCAATGTAATGAGATGATGCAATGATGTAGTGGTATGGTGAAATCAAGAATGTCACACAACCTGTCGTATATACTTGTCAAGCTACGACTTCCATACAAGGACCCATGGAGGGCTTGTAGTCCATATACCAAATCAAAATATCAATATCTCATCAACTTTCCACCTAGCTCGTGGTCAAGGATATAAGAAAAATGTATCATTTTCTTTTTCAAAAAGAATTTCCACATTTCTCAACTTCCCAAAATCAATGATATGATGAATGAGAAATGAATGTATCACAACACATATGGTATGGAAGCAATAATCAACTCAACATGTAATATGAGGTTCAAAGTTCTCAAAATTCAACCTAAACATGATATACACCCTTAAATAGATAGTAATAGGAAGGAGATAAAACGAAATAAGAGTTCACCCTTTTTAAAAACATTTCATTACTCATGTGTGATCAAACCCCCAACTCAACCCATCATGCGGGCATTACAAATCAAATTGTTTTCAAGCCTCCCTCATAGGAAAATCATGAATCACATGCTCTAAAAGCTAATGGGATAACAAATAAGGCTCCCACATGGGCTAAACTGTACAAATAAGCCCCAATACGGGCATCACAGTATAATCAAGCCCCCACACGCGCATCATAATGTAAAAACAATCCCAAATCACACTACAACCCTATTGTCACGACCCAACCCCGTAAGCCACGACCGAGTTCCGACTTGGACCCCCGTATACATACCTATTAGATATAAAAACTATACATAACAGCCCGAAAGGGTCATAACATCTTATTATACCCATAGCCTCTTTTATTTTTATCATAACATGAAAGGGCACGCAAGACGACAAGGTTGCCATAACCTAACAACACTTACTAAACGCCATATAGGCCTAATTGAAGCAAACTTACAAATAACCCACATACACATGTCTACAGACCTCTAAGAGAATTAACTGTATCATATGGTAGGACAGGGCCCCCGCTGTACCCCTGAATTAAACAAATATATCCATCAAATGACCAACATCAAAAGCTAGGCTCCGGGACAATGAAGCGCTTCCAACATAGCTGAGTGGAAATCCTAAGCTGGCGGATCCCTAAAATGAACATCTATACCTACAGCCATAAAACGCAGCCCCCCCGAAGAAAGCAGGTTAATATGATACATGTACTGAGTATATAAAGCATAACACAGTATAAGTGAAATTACAACAGAATTAGGGGTACAGGAAATAAGTATGACAATTAACAAATCATTGTACTTGTATCTTAAGAGATATAGTCTTGTGCATCATGGTCACATACCACATCCGGCCCTCTAGTGGGGTTCGACGCTACAAAGGTATCACTATATTTTCACATGCATGCCTATAGACTGTATCCGGCCCTTTAGTAAGGGACTCAGTGAAGGGAGTAGTGTACATTCATATCGTACCGTTACCATCTCATACCATCATATCTCATCATCATACATATATCATACCGTATCCGAACCATTATGGGACTTAGTGTTATCATCATATCATCATATACCATACCTGGCCTATTATAGGACTCGATGTCATAATCATATCATCATATACCGTACCCGACCCATTATGGGTCTCGGTGTCACGTGGATGAAACCAGTAGAACTTATACTCATATTTAGACATATTTCTGTCCCTGAAACACCACAAAACTACTCTTAATACAACACCACAATAACAACGATACTAGCCAAACTTTAACCCGTTAGAATCTCATCAAAATAGCCCCTACATGACCTGCAACATTCTTCAGCCGTAAAGTGCATATTTTCATGTTTCCAATTCCTATTTATACATTCATAACATGTCCAAACCCTTACTAAAATGTGGAAAAAGATAATCACACCATACCTTAACAAACGACTTCCCAAACTTGTTGAAAATTGGCTTCGGAAGTTCCTTAACGTGCTGAAACTTTAGCAGACTATTTGTATCCTTTTTGTGCTGATACAAACCATAAATTTACATTAATAACACCTTCATTTCATCGTGGTATACCGTAGATAATTAATTTATGGAATAAAAATCGGAGCCTTACCTTGAAGGAGCCAATCTATAGCTCTCTCTCTATGCCTTCAACGTTTTTCTCTTCTCTTTTCCAAGGATAAACATGCTGAAATGAAATATATTTCAGCATAACATACATATATACACCTCCTTAGGAGGTGACATATGGCAGCCCCCTAGGGTGACACGTAGAAGCCCTCTAGGGTGCCACCTCATGCATGCGACAACTCACATGTTGTCACATGGCAGTGGGTCCCACCCCAAGAAGGTGAGTCACCTACTTGGTCCAAGTAGGTACATCACCTACTTGCTTCCATGTAGGTGCTACGCCTTCTTCCGCCTCTTTCATGGGTTGGTAATCTCGTCTTACTTTAAGAACCTATGTAATCCTTTCTAACATGCCCTCAAGTCGCTTAGTTATGTAAAATGTCCAAATCAGTAGCTTAATCAAGTAAGTCGAGTCCTATGACTCATTACTTGGCCTCCAACTCCTTACAAATTTCTATAACTCTATTTCCAACCTTCCCTACTATGGGGCATCACATCCTCCCTTTCTTAGAGTTATTTATTGTGTTATAGATACGCTGGGTCGCGTGGCAACTTTTAAGAAGCTTAATAAAGCATTTTGAAGTACGAAAGTATGGGGCATAACATCCTTTCCCCCTTTAGAACATTCGTCCTTGAATGTCAACTATCCTCATAAGGTCTTACAAGGACTTCAGGAACTCTCTGTGATGGTTGTCATCCATAGGCCTTTTATTTATCAACCCAATCAATCGATGCTATGCACACTCTACCATACGGAGCTTTATATAGTGCCATTTGGATGCTATAATAAGCAACTTTAATAAGTGACAAGTGATCACTCCAGTTACTTCTGAAGTTAATAATCCAGGCCCACAACCTATCTTGTGGCGTATGCATAGTGCGCTCGGCCTGTCTATTATCCTGAGGGCAAAAGGTGGTGCTAAGATCCACCTGTGTCCCCAATCCCTTCTGGAATGATCTCCAGAAGTTAGCCGCAAATTGAACCTCCCTGTCTGAGATAATTGATGTGGGGACTTCATGAAATCTTACTACTTCTCTGACATATAGTCTTGTATAGTCCCCAGTTGAATATGTAGCCTTAACCGGAAGGAAATGGGCTGACTTTTTTTAGCCTATTCATAATAACCCCTATAAACTCAAACTTCCGCAGAATGCGAGGTCAGCCTGTACTATAGTCCATATTAACTACTTTCCATGTCCGAGTCGGGATTTGCACCTCCTGTACTAAGCTATCATACTTCGGATGCTTAATTTTGTTTAAGCTATTGTACAGAGTGTGCTCAATTCTATTAATAGCCTTTCCTTCTCTTGACTTATTCTGCTCCACATATTTCATTGTACTGACACACAGTTGCAGTCTATTTTGTCATACTTATTTTGCTTCCTTTACTTGTATGTCGCTATATCAGTAGCCAATAACTCTGTTGCCAACATCTTGACCTTTAGTCAGGTATAGCCTTGCTATTCTTTAAAATACCTTTAAGTTACTCAGTGTTAATCTCTTGTTGTATTAATCTCACCCATTCTATGATGTCATACCATTCGAGGTCTTTTCCAATAATTTCCCAATACTATCTCAGATATCACCTTGGCTTCTATCCATTTATTGCTGGCTTTTAGATCTCGTTAGCTTGTGCCAGTATGGGGTCTCACTTGAAGTTTAAGTATTCACATTAACTTGCTGTAATGTCAGTTGATTTCATCTCACACATGTATTTCTCATATCCACTTCCCCCTTTAGGGTGTATCCATGACATTATCTGTTTATTTTCAACTTTTCATATGCATATGAGTCTTTTCCCCACATATTTGGTATATTGGACCATATTCATATCTTTCTCTCTACCACCTATACTTTAGGTTACCCATGTACGAAACCTTAACACAATTGAGAGGTACTTAAAAATTCTCGATATACAGTACTAAATCTAGTCTAAACACTGGTACTTGAGTAGTATCCTTAAGGTAGCAATGCATTCAAGCCACATTCCATTTATCCCAATCAGTAATTAACTAGTGTTTATAATCGTCTCAAATTCTCCATTCAGGAGCATTTACACTCTGATGACCCATGCTTCGAGCTTCATCATAACACTAGCCTTATCCCATCGGTATCAACTTCCAAAGCATACTATGAACTTATCGCTCATTGTTTTTTTCTATTTCTGGGAAAATTAGGGCAGAGTTTCCTTTGTATTTCTTACTATCTCTATACCTGCACGCAGAGAATGCCAACAGTGCTTCACAGGGCCAACATATATATTCAGGTCATATCACATCGCAGCCACACAGGGCGCCCTATATCAATAACAGTATAAAATGATGGACTTACCCCGTCTGCCCAACTCAAACTGCACCTGTTACACTAAACTGTCTAATTTTCCTTTCCATTTTTAACTTTACATGCGAATCACACTTCAATACCTCACCTAACATATATCTTTTATGACTTTTCTTATCTGCGTGCTTTGTAACTTCCAATATTGTTAGTCACCTTCTTCTATCGATGTTGTCCTGTTATTGAAACCATAGGTTAGTACGAGGAATTTCATTCCCTATGACTCGGCTCTATTACACGATTTTAGATATTAAAGAAAGGTAACATCCTAAATGTCCTGTATCCTCCTGTTTATAGATGTGGTGCACAACACATCGATAAACAAGACTCTACTAGACATGGTTTGTAGACACTTCAAGGATGAACTACTCTGATACCACTTTTGTCATGACCCGACCCCATAGGCTGCGACCGGGTTCCGACCTAGACCCCCGTATACATACCTATCAGATATAAGAACTATACATAAGAACCCCATAGGGTCATAACATCTTCTTATACCCATAGCCTCTTTCATTTGTATCATAATATAAAAGGGCACGTAAGCCGACAAGGCTGCCATAACCTAACAACACTTACTACACGCCATATAGGACCAATTGAAATAAACTTACAAACAACCCACATACACATGTCTACAGACCTCTAAGAGTATTAACTGTATCATATGGCGGGACAGGGCCCCCGCCGTACCCCTGAATTAAACAAATATATACATCAAATGACCAACATCAAAAGCTAGGCTCTGGGACAGTGGAGCGCTTCCAACATAGCTGAGTGGAAATCCTAAGCTGACGGATCCCCAAAATGAACATCTGTACCTGCGGACATGAAACGCAGCCCCCCAAAGAAAGGGGGTCAGTACGATACATGTACTGAGTATATAAAGCATAACACAGTATAAGTGAGATTACAACAGAATTAGGTGTGTAGGAAACAAGTATGGCAATTAACAAATCATTGTACTTGCATCTTAAAAGATATAGTCGTGTGCATCATAGCCACATACCGCATTCGGCCCTCTAGTGGGGTTCGGCGCTACAAAGGTATCACTATATTTTCACATGCATGCCTAGAGACTGTATCCGGCCCTTTAGTAAGGGACTCGGTGAAGGGAGTAGTGTACATTCATATCATACCATTACCATCTCATACGATCATATCTCATCATCATACATACATCATACCGTACCCGGCCCATTATGGGACTCGGTGTTATAATCACATCATCATATACCGTACCTAGCCCATTATGGGACTTGGTGTTATAATCATATCATCATATATTGTATCCGGCCCATTATGGGTCTCGGTGTCACGTGGCTGCAACCAGCAACACTTATACCCATTTTTAGATATGTTTTCATCCCTGCAACACCACAAGACAACTCCCAATATAATACCACAATAACAACGACACTAGCCAAACTTTAACCCGATAGAATCTCATCAAAATAGCCCCTACATGACTTGCAACATTCTTCAGCCGTAAAGTGCATATTTTCATGTTTCCAATTCCTATTTATACGTTCATAACATGTCCAAACCCTTACAGAAATGTGGGAAAAGAGAATCACACCATACCTTAACAAACGGCTTCCCAAACTTGTTGAAAATTGGCTTCGGAAGTTCCTTAACGTGCTGATAGCAGACTGTTTGTGTCCTTTTGGTGCTTCTCCAAACCATAAATTTACATTACTAACGCCTTCATTTCATCATGGTATACCCTAGATAATTAATTTACAGAATGAAAATCAGAGCCTTACCTTGAAGGAGCCTATCCATAGCTCTCTCTCTATGCCTTCAACGTTTTTCTCTTCTTTTTTCCAAGGATAAACATGCTGAAATGAAATATATTTCAGCATAACATACATATATACACCTCCTTAGGAGGTGACACGTGGTATACCCCTAGGGGTAACATGTATTAGCCCCCTAGGGGACCACCTCATCCATGCAGCCGCTAACATGCTGCCACATGGCAGTGGGGCCCAACCCAAGAAGGTGAGTCACCTACTTGGTCCAAGTAGGTGCATCACCTATTTGATTCCAAGTAGGTTCTACGCCTCCTTCCACATTTTTTGTGGGTTGGTAATCTCATCTTACTTTAAGAACCTATGTAATCCTTTCTATGTAAGCTCGACATGCCCTTAAGTCACTTAGTTATGTAAAATATCCAAGTCGGTAGCTTACGCAAGTAAGTCGAGTCCTACGACTCATTACTTGGCCTCCAACTCCTTCCGAATTCTTATAACTCTATTTCCAACCTTTCCTACTATGGGACATCACATCCTCCCTTCCTTAGAGTTATTTGGTTACATTATAGATATGCTGGGTCGCGTGGATACTTTTAAGAATCTTAAGAAAGTATTTCGAAGTACGAAAGTATGGGGCATAACACCCATCCCACAGTCTACAACATACGATTGATGTATTACCTAATACCACTCTCAAAGAAGGATAGCCAAACCTATCTTGAAGGGCAAAACTTCATCCAAAACACTCGAATGGAAGCTCGACTCTCAATTACTAACTCTAGAACTATCACCAACTGTTAAGAATGGAAATAGTTCATCAAAAGGCATCCAGCGATACCCATATTGCAAGTTTTTAAAACTGGATCAAAATCGCCCAAAAATCACATCGGATATGGAAAGGGCAAAATTGAAATTTTATTCGAAAGTTGGATTCTACTCCTCAAGAAACAAATTTGAATTCAAAGAAAACCAATTTTGAAATTTTGGTGAACCCCTCCCCCCTAAAAAAACAATTCCACCTTGAAATCATGATTCTGAAAGAATTTTGGAAGATAATTATTGGGGAAAATGAATAAATATTGATAGAGGAACTTTCCCAAATGAAATTCTTTAAGAAATGCCTCCAAGAATCGGTCTCCTATGCTCAAACCGAATGAAAATGATGGACTATGAAAAATGGGAAGAATTTCCGAAGTTGACACTGTTCAGAAAATTTTCTTCTTCCTGATCGCGACTACTGACTCTCGCGATCGTATATCAGAGGAGGTTTGACTCATCACGAATGCGAGCTCATAGATGCGATCACGAAGGGTAGTGAACACTCTTTATCGTGAATGCGATATGCTAACCGCAATCGCGAAGTGTATAAGGAAATTTGCTTTGTGAATGGAACTTCAAAATTGCCTCCGGTTGGACCTTAGAAAATTGTATGGGGTCCGATAAAAATAGATTGAATATTCTACCCCACTGAATTCGACATTTCAGATTCAATAGAATTGTTGAATTTCTGAAAAAAGTTGTTATGACAAAAATACCTTCCTAAACCCTTTTAGTCCTAAAACTCAACTTTTAACCTAAATTTTCAAAACACATTCTAAGGTCCTAGGGCGTTAAGTCAACAATCAACTAGACTAAATTCGACATTTAGGATGCAACAAAACTGACAAATTTCCCATCTGACACTCGGATCTCGGTATGTTTACCAAAGTCAACTAACTCATTAAAAACTCCACTCATAGTCTCAAAATCACCAAAATCTCACCCGATCCCATTGGGAACTTCACCAACCATTCCCACAACACAAACAAAGCATGAAAGCACAAGGGGAAAGGAAAAATGGTCATTTCACATAGAACAGTAATTTCTCAAGAATTGGGACATTACACTATCCACTACTAAAATACACATTCGTCCTCAAATAAAAAGCAAGGTAAAGTACCTATTAGGGTGAAAAGCTAAGGCTATCTACGACTCATATCAGACTCCACCTCCCATGTAGCCTCCTCAACAGGTCGGTGCCTCTATTGCACTTTCACTGAATCAATATGCTTTGACCTTAACTGTCTAGTCTTCCTATCCAAGATAACAACATGCTCCTCCTCAAATGGCAAGTCCTAACCCAAAGCAACCGGGTCCCATTGAATCACATGAGAATAATCACGAGGTATCTCTTAAGCATCGATACATGAAACATAGGAGTAGAGGAAAAGGAAATTTATAGGCCACCTCCCCATACTTCTCCAAAACCTCAAAAGGTCCAATAAACCTCAGAATAAGCTTCCCTTTCCTCCCAAACCTTATCACACCCTTAGTGGGTGAAACCTTGAGCAACACTCACTTATCAATATCAAATGATATATCACGAACACGCCTATTCGCATAGCTCTTCTGCCTACTTTGGGCAGTCACAAGGCACTGCTAAATAAACTTTACCCTATCCATAACATCTTTCAACAAATGAGTTCCCAAGGTTGTACCCTTAAGGAATCAAACCATCCCATGGGAGATCTACACGTCCTCCCATATAAGGCCTCAAATGGTGCATCTGAATGCTGGAATATTAAATGTTGTTGTATGCAAACTCTAGAAAAGGAAGGGATTGATCCCAATGACCACCAAAGTCCATAACGCATGCTCGAAGTATGTCCTCAAGTACCTGAATAGTCTGCTCCAACTGACAATCGGTCTGAGGATGAAAAACTATGCTCAACTCAAGCTTGGTACCCATTTTCTCCTGCATAGAACTCCAAAAATAATAGGTACACTGCGTACCTTTATCAGACATAATAGAAATAGGCACTCCATGAAACCGAACAATCTCATGGATGTAGATCCTAGACAACTGTTCTACATTATAGCTAGTTCTCACTGGAATGAAATGAGTCGATTTGGTCAACAGATCCACAATCACAGAAATAAAATCATTATTACCTGAAGTAAAGGGTAACCCAATCACATAATTCATATTAATGCACTCCCACTTCCACTCGGGAATAGGTATCTTTTGCATAAAACCACCTAGTTTTTGATGTTCATCATTTATTGGAAAGTTAAACACTTAGCCACAAAATCAACAATGTCCCTATTCATGCCACACTGCCAATAGTATTGTTTCAAGTCATGAAACATCTTTGCCACTCCTAGGTGAATAGAACACTTTGAACAATGAGGCTTCTCTAATATTATACTGACCCAATCACCAACCTTTGGCATACAGATAAGACCACTAATTCTCAAAACTCCCTCGGGATCAAGGGAAGCCTATTTAGCTTCATCTCTAATCACTTTGTCCCAAATCTTTCTTGAATTGTTATCATCAAATTGATGGGCACGAATCTGATCCATCAAGGTAGACCTAGCCTCCACGAAGGCCAAAATTCTATGAAGTGTAGAGATATCAAGTCAGACCAACTGTCTAGCCAATAACTGAACCTCCAAAGCCAAAGGCCTTCCTCCGTCTGAAAAAGGCTAAACTACCTATACTAGGTGCTTTCCGACTCAAGGCATCCACTAACATATTATCCTTGTCCGGATGATAGAGAATGGTGATATCGTTGTCTTTTAATAGTTCCAACCACCTATATTGCCTCATGTAAAAATCCAGATGATAAATGATAAACTTAAGGCCACGGTGATTGGTAAAGACTTCACAATGCACACCATAGAGATAGTGTCTCCATAACTTAAAAATAAAGACCACTATCGCTAACTGCAAATCGTGAGTAGGGTAGTTCTTCTCATGTACCTTCAGTTGTCGAGAAGCATAGGCTATAATTCTCCCTTTCTGCATCAATACACCACCCAAATCGACACCTGAAGCATCACAAAATACAATGAAATCCACACCTTCCTCGGGTAATGCTAGAATAGGTGCCGATGTCAATATCTCCTTGACCTTTTGAAATCTCATCTCATACTCATCAGTTCACTGAAATGCCACCATTTTTTAAGTCAGCCTAGTCAATGGGGTTGCGATGGAAGAGAAAATTTGAAAAAACCGATGATAATAGCCTGCTAACCCAATAAAGATCTAAATATCTGTAACCGAAGTAGGCCTAAACCAATCATGAACTGCCGCAACTCTGGCCTAAACCAATCATGAACTGCCGCAACTCTGCCCCGAACTTGAGCCAAAACTCACATTTGGAGAATTTTTCATACAACTTCTTCTCCCTTAATATTTGAAGTACAACCTTCAAGTGATGAACATGATTGGCCTCATTCTTGGAGAAAATCAAGATATCATCGATAAATACAATCAGGGCATTATAAAAGCAACCAGGACATTAGTCAGCTTAACAAACATGAGCACAAACTCATAATGTCCATAACGAGTTCTAAAAGTAGTCTACAGGATATCAGAATCTCGAACTCTCAATTGATGGTAACCCAACCTCAAGTCGATCTTAGAGAAAAACTAATGCACCCTGAAGCTAATCAAATAAATCATCAATGTAAGGAAGATGATGCTTTTTCTTTGATTGTAACTTTGTTCAACTGTCTATAATCAATACACATCCTCATAGTACCATCCTTCTTCTTAAAAAATAAGATAGGTTCACCCAGGTGACACACTAGGCTGAATAAACCCTTTCTTCAATAAATCCTCCAGCTGTTCCTTTATCTCTTTCAATTCAGTCAGAGCCATTTGATAAAGAGAAATAGAGATGGGCTTGGTGCCCGGTTCCAAATCAATCATAAAATTGATATCATGGTCTGTAGGAACACTTGATAAGTCAGTAGGAAACATATCCATAAACTCTCTCACCACCCTCGTGCTCTCTAGAGGAGATGATTCCTTAGTGAGGTCACGCACATTAGCCAAATAAGACAAGCAACCCTTATCCATCATTCGACAAGCACAAATATAAGAAATCACACCCTTTGGATACAAACTTAGATTACCCTTCCACACTAACCAAGGAAAACAGGGATAAGCTAAGGTCACAATCTTGGCATAACAATCTAAAATTGCATGATATCCAGATAACCAGTCCATACCCAATATCATAACAAAATCAAGCATATCTAATAAAATCAAGTCTGTCCAAGGCTCTCTACCTGAAAATATCACCACACACCTCCGGTAAGCTCGATCCACTACTAAAGGCTCACCTACCAGGGTAGAAACACTAATAGGAATAGGAAGGGGCTCACAAACATAATCAATGCCACATTAAAATAATTCGACATATAAGAGTAGGTAGACTGGTAGAATAATACTGAAGCAGAACTATGGTAAACTGGAACAATACCTGTAATCACTGCATCAGTGGCCTCTATCTCAGATCTACTCGGTATAGCATAACATAGCCTACAAGCACCACTAGCATGCAAACAACCACAAGAACCACCTCGAGCTCCACCCATGGCACCCTGGGTTCCACCTCTAGCACATTTTAAAGCACCTCGTACAGTTGGGGTGGGTGTAGTATGAATGGTTGGTGTCCCAAACTGAATAGATGAAGAAACACGTCTGGAGAAATCCTTTTCCTTATTCCTAAACTCATCACAAACAAAACAACCGCGAGGACCCGAACCCCATAGAGGATAACTAAAAGTGTTAGTACGTCCTCCGGAGCCCAAAGAACCACCATAACTAGTCTAAACAAGTTTGGATCTGCTTGTACCATATGTACCTTGAATTTTTGCATGCACTAGCTTGCCCTGATAACCCTGAGTGCTTGGACCTGAATACTCCCTATTTTTGGATGAATGACCACTGAACTGACCCTATCGATGGAACCTCTTGGAACTACCCTATCTAGTATGTCGGATACTCTCAATCATCCTAGCATGATTAATAATACTCTAAAATGATCTAGCCGATAACACAAGAGAGGCTGTAGTCTCTTGAAGATACCGGCGAATCCCCTCACCAATTTACGGATCCACTCAAACTCTATAGGAATAATCGACATAGCATAATGAGACAACTCATGAAAATGAGCCTTGTACTCAAACACTTATATGGAGCCTTGCTCCAATCTATCAAAATCATCCCTAAGCTGATCATGAAGGCTATAAGGACTACACTTTTCGAGGAATACCTCTATAAACTACTCCTAACTCATCATAGGAGAATCAGTAGGTCTGTGAGCAAGAAATAATCTCCATCACTCCTTGGCCACTTCCGCAAACTGGTATGAAGTGTAATCTACTCCATGCGCCTCTAAAATACATATGTTAAATAAGCTGTCCTGACACTTAGTTAAGAAGTCATAGGCCCTCTCACCGACCGTGCCATCAAACCTGGGAGGTTCCAATCAAACAAACCTCTCAAAACTCTTCTGCTCAGACACTGATATGGATGCGCTGGCAAAAATTGGTGGAGCTACAAATCTCAGAGGTGCAATAGAGGGCACCGAATAAGAACCAGAAGTTTGAAATCCCACACTAGGCCCCTGAATTGGCTGTGTAGCACCAACTGCAATAGGAGAGTGTGAAGTACTCAAAAGAACACCATTAGTAGGGATACCATCCAACTTAGACAATAACTGAATAAGTAGCTCCTAAAGTATCAGAGCGCTCTTGGAAACCGCAAGAGGCTGGGCTGGACTATTCTTCTTAGTCTGCTGCTCAAAATCATCCTCATGCTCATATATAGGCTCAAGTGATGCCTCCCTAGATCGTCCTCGAACAGGTGCTACTCTTTTGACTCACCCTTAACCCCTAACTCCACTACGTCCTCTACCTCACCCTAGAATTAGGGCTTAGGAAATAGGTGGAACCTCATCCTCGGTGACTATAGATTTAGTCCTCCATCTATGCAGAAGGAATAGATTAGATGTATACAATACTTGATATGAATAAATTGCATGAAAGAAATCAAAGAAAGGTATTTCTCATATTAAGTATCTTGTATCCTCTTGAAAATAAGTATAGATATCTACGTACCAATCTGCGAGACTCTACTTGACTCCCTGATATTTAACTTATGAAACTGATAACTAGTGTTCTGATATCAATTTGTCACAATCTAAAAATCGATGTATGATGGCACATACCCCAAGACTTGGCATGATGTGTAAGCCTAACAATAATTCACATACGAGACTCCCAAAAAGGGAAGTTAGGCCACAAAAGAAAAGAAAAGAAGTATAAAGAAGGTAAAAATAAAACGGCATCCGAAACAAAGGATCTCACCACTTATCTGATATTACACCGTTTGCTAGAGGAAATTAGCTTCCGCAAGGAATACCTTGACTAGGATCTGCTTCAAAAGTGACATAGAAGTAGGGGTAAGTACAATCTACATGTACTTAGTAGGTTTGACCAACTGAGCAAAAGAAATTAATCAAACTTACAAAATAAACTAATGCTTCTACTTGCATACACAAAAATCCCACTCTGTCATAGGTTGTATCACAACCTTATTTCTTAAGTCATGATGTCACCTGCTAACACCCACCAGTAGGTAAACTTAACTCTTAACCCTTAAACCAAAACCAGAGGCAATGGGCTACCAAGCGGAAGATGAATAAGTATAACGGAAGTTAAATAGCTATGAGAACTAAAAGAACAACTGAAATAAAACACAAGGAACCACCCCAAGACCTAGCATCGATCGATAATCTAACATCTCAATAAAAATACGAGTACGTGGTTTTTATAGATACAATATTAGTAGAAATAGTCTTTGAAAGCAAGTAAAGACTAGTCCTAATCCAATATAGATGGAAATCGGCAACTCTAGACGCCAGGAGCTCACCAAATCTCCAGATCAAAAGCTGCTTTATAGCAATCCAAATCAACGGAAATAACCCGTGCTATAATCTGTAGGGGGGAGAATCATAGTATGAGTACCAAATGAATGGTACTCAGTAGGCATAGGCCGGCTCAGATCCACAAATATATCAATTATAAATCACAGGTAATAAGGTAAATATAGCACTCATAAACAGATCTAATACAAGATAAAGCAGAAAAGTGAGAGTAAAGAGCTAGGGTATATAGATGAAGGAGACAGACTCAAAGAACGCACTTACACATGCAAACGACAACCTATTTTACAATAAGGAGGCACTAAATGAGTCAACTAATCAAGGATGGAAGCACTCTCTACCACTGCTAATCACAAAGCCACCTAAGGAATAAACTAACTGAATCTAATAGGAAAATACAACCAATAACCCAGATTAAGACACCCTATAAACCAACTACAAATATGACAACAAATAAGTACAGGTATAATATGACAATAACCGACCAGATACCAATAACCCCAGAAGGTACAAATAATGACAAACATACCCTCATCCCCTATAAAACTGAAGGACCACACTATACAAGTATACTGGTGATAGGTGATGCTAAGGAATTCAAGTTTTTAGAAAAACTAGTAACATCATCGGTGGATCTCAAGATCAACAACAACAAGTATATAGACCCACCCAAGCATTTGGCCTGTCAGGTGGGACCCATGACTCTCCCTCATCTAGTTCAGTGGTTCACTGGCCAAAGGGGCCTATAAGGGATGCGGGAAGTCCGTATACACTGCATGTGCCAAAGTAGGTCTTACATAAACATATAGTATCCCCATAGTGGTACCTGAGAGTAGTGGCCAAGCCGATGTAGAAAAGGGAAAGGCCGCACCAGATAATCAAATACAGGCTAAAGGCATCCCAGATGTAGTCAAAGTGTGAAAAGGGCAACGCTGTGATGGATAACAATAAAAACTGAGTGCATCCTCGATGCCTCTGAAATTGTCAATACAAAAAGAAGCAGGTCCTCGATTCTTCATAAATCTCAAACAATTTATCAAAGTAATCCATGTGGTACGAGTCCTGTTAAAACTAGTTTAGAATGTAGTAAAAGTGGGAAAATGTTCTCTCAAAAAAGTAGTGAAAATCCAATGACAAAACCAGGATCGTGCCCCAAAACGAGTGAATATGCTTAATCAAGGCAAGCATGCTATCAACAATATTCAAACTAGGTACACACAATCTGATTAGTACATCAAGTCATACCATACTAAAAAGGAAAAGGAACTAACCTGGGGTCCAATCTCTCTTCAAACTCGATCCAAACAATAAATGATAGATAACATGAAGTCACAAAACAATCACTTAACAGAAAGTGAAGTAATCAGGAACTGTCTCAAAATCAGATAGGGGGAGAAGATATTTCTAGGATTGATGCCTTACCCTAAAATATGCCATCTTTGATCCCAACAAGTACAACTATACCAAACCTACGGCTACAATGATCCATAGAGGTCTCAAGCACTAGGATAAAGGCATACCCACCATAACTAGCCCTACTAGAAGCTACGCCTAGATATAAGGGAAATGAAACACAATTGAAGCCTCTAAGGTTCAAACCTAGTCTAAGGCCATAAATACCAATACAAAGAAGGTTAATCTCACCAATCCAACATGCAACTAAATCCACATGCCTAAGATAAAGATTTCCAGAGAGTATGCTAGTCTAAGGCTCACTCGGAGTCAAGAAAAGGGAATAGAAGGTGGAAAGTCCTAAACTCAGCAAATAGAAACCTAAATCACATGAAATACATACTAAATAATAACTACTAAAGCTCAGTCCAAAAAGGAGACCGTAGCCTACCTCAAAGCCGATTATGTGCACATTAAATGCATCAAATTGATGCCTCCGACCTCCGAATCACCTCCAATTACTGCCATACTGACAACATATCGATCATGATATCAATACAATTGTTTTAACACCAAAATTATATTTTTGGGAGATGGACTGAAAATTTGATCTAAAATGGCATTATGGGACCCGCATTGGAAATCCCAAATTTGACTACGTGAAAAGATGCATTTGAGCTAAAAGAACTTATGTTCCGAAATATGACATAATTTAATGCTCGGAAATGAAGGAAACAAACCATGCAATATTATCCACATTTAATCACTATTAAAGAGTCATGGCAGCAACTAACAATGCCAAATTACCTCAACAAGAAACTCTTGGCACTTGTCCAAACCCTTTGCTATGAACACACGCCAACTCTGGACCCGATGCAACTTGAATCGCCCAAACTAGAGGTGTGTAGCTCTTAAAATCGTGAGTTGAATAAGTCCAAGTAAGCTAAGTTCGCGTCACTTGTGTTTATTAAAAGTCTAATGAAATGACCTTCGCAAAGAGGGATACTGCAAATGTGAAAGGTCCATCCCTTGAGCTCCGTGAACGTGGAGTCTGGCCCGTGAATGCGGTGGCTCAACACACTAACTTCTACGAACGCTGCCTAGCACCCGCGAAAGTGGTAGCCAATCAACAAAGCCTCCGCGAATACAAATTAGGGCCCATGAATACAAAGGGAATTTCTTGCTAGCATCAGTAGCTGATGGACATCAACTTGTTTTTGCCCAACTTTAAATCTTTGATGAGGTGCTCGAGATTCGTTCAGAACCTCGTACATGCAAATGAATTATGCTACCCCACTAAATTTGATATTCCAAAGTCAACTTTGCATTCAAAATTTCCATTTGAGGTCATATTGATACAAAGTGGATCCCACGCCCAAGAGCCATATTAAGCCAAAATCCACAAGGAGACTCAAAATGAGACTAGAAGCCTCAGAAATAGCACGAAAGGTTGTTCCAACCAAACTTGACATTTTAGAGCTAATTGTGCTAACGAAATTTCAATCCAAGAGCATTTTCCAAGAATGTTGACTAAAGTCAAACTTAGGCCAAATTTTAGAGGCTAAAGTGCCAAATGGACCCAAACTCGCACAAAATGCCTCGACACTTGTACCGACCATGCTACTAGCCTAATTTGGAAATTTCAGAGCTAATGGAGTCGTTAGAATTTTTTTCTGAGTTAGTTTTTTTGGAGTTTTGAACGAAGTCAACAATTCAAACTCCAAGAGCTCTAAAATAAGGAAACGGGCTTAAAATCCAAACAAACAACCAGACAACCGAACTGTATATGCCAACAAGTCATAAATGATTTAGGGTCGCTATAAGAAAGCTCTAAATAATGAAAAGATCAGAAAATGGAGAAAATGACCCGGAGGGTCAATACAACGTCCACTACTAAAATGGACTTTCATCCACAAAAGTAGAAGGATAGTCACAACTTGATGGCATAAGAAGATAAGGGTACCGCACGCTCCGCTTGATCCTCGGACACCTTCTCGGGTCGAACAATGCCATCACATTACTTAGGTTGAGAGAAAAATACTAAAATTCACTTCCAACTCCAAATACTCCTCAAATTCCTTCTTGAGGTCCAACTCTCGCTCCCTTAGCCCGAACTTGACCAAAAACATCAGATTCATCTTAGGAAGACCAAACTACATTGATACTACTGAAATGAGAAATACAGGACCATGATAGATATATCTCAACTCAAAATTCCAAATACTTTCTTATGTTTCCAAATCTCTATTCTTTTAGCTACCAAGGGTGTTCTGCCGATCCTTTGCTATTCCTGAAAACCTTCAACGCCATCTGAAACTTGATTACCGAACCACAACGCACATACCTCAAAAGAGTCATCTATTATAGATGAACCTCAAGGGATGACAACAACCAAAATAATGAAAGCAATCGGGGCAAAGCCCAAAATTCCAATCTCAACTTCAAAAACTAAGAACCCAAGCTGAAACTCACCTTCTGAAATTCAACATTCTACTCCAAAGGATGATTATCTCGCGAATGATCATGCCGCACTGAGTCCAGCTCCGCTGACGTACTCCTACCATAGGAACTTTTGAATCATCAATACTATGTGCCCACAAACCACTTTGCCACCTTAAATTTGAGCCAACCATCCTAGTCCAAGGGAAACCAAGATGGTAGGCGATGTAGAAATATGGGTAACTAATCGATAATGGTATAAGAGCAATAACTCTGACTCGCAAGAACCGCAATCTACTAAATATGCTAAAATTGAACCTTCCATCCTGAATAAGTTCAAAACCCCACATTCCACGATTTAGTTGATCCTATCCTATAGATGAACCTTCTAAAAAACTACCCATCTTCCAGCTTAGGGTATATTTGAAACCAACAAAGAACACCACTGTTCCACCTTTAACTGACAACAAAAGCCTCGAGATCTACCAACACAATCGTAGAGGACTAATAACAATAGTGACAAAGCACAACGAGAGATCACACTTTCTAAATTCTCAACTAGCTGTAGCTAAGCATAAAACCCTCAAAAGAGATAGCTCCCATAAAATTGAATTAACAAACCACCAAGCAGTAGAGGATAGGAATAAGGCAAGGGAAAAAGACGGCCAAGTAGGACTTCTACACCACTGGGGCTACACTACCCTACTCAATACTCCAACCACCAAAAATCTCCCAACTAACATTAAGCCCAAACATCGAGACTACTACAAAGAAACCAATCAGGTAGGCTAACAGAGCAAACCTCAACTTCACATCCTTAGAACTGAACCAAACAATGCCAAGAAACGAAGATAGCCATCTAAATTAAGGAAACTAGAATAGCCGAAGAGAAATACTAGTCAAGGCAACACTAGTTATGCACAAAGATATGAGGAACCATTCAACCACTAACCCTATGGGATAACATGCAATTAAGGAGACCCTCAGCGCCAACTAGATCTCCTAGAATCACTTCTCCCAAAATTAACAAAGATGGTGTAGCCACTAATCTAACAAGGATCGGTACCAAAGCAGAATCGATGGAAAGAGAGATGAAAGAAAGCTAATTAGCCCAACTGCAAACTATATCAAGCCAGCAAGGCAAAGACACAAGGAGTTGCGTAACAACCACTAATCAATACATAAACTCAACCTAGGTAATCCACTACCAAAAGAAACCATCTAGAACAAACCACAATAATCAGGAGGTAACAAACCAGTCAAATAGGCACATATGGGTATAAAAACCCCAACACCACACAAAATGAGCAATAACGAGCAAAATAAGAAAATCTAATAAATATGATCAATACCTGGATTTTTAACCTCTGGTTGACTTGTAGAAGCATGGAATGGATTATGATAGACCTCGTCCTGAACACCTGAAGTACCACCAGCAACACTCTAAGAACTACCTCTAATTGGAGATGGCATAAAACTATGATACTGGCCTAACTGAGCAAACTACACATGGGTCCCATGCCGGGTATAATCTCTGGATCGATGACCAAGATCTCCACCAGTACAGTAAGTCCCAACAACTCTAGTCTGGGAAGTAGAAGAAGCCATAAGTGTCTGAAGAATCAACCCTTTCCCGGGGCAATCCCTAGATTAGTGATCAAACTCCCTATAATAGTAACATCCTTGAGAAGAATGACTCGTAATAACCCAATAGTGGTAGGAAGGGAGGGAATCTGATCCCCTCGAGCTTTGGCCCATACTAGAACCACCCTAATAGGGTTGGCTGCCATAACTGTCCTTCCCCTAACTGACTGTATCAGGACCCCATGACCTGCCTCAAAATCTTCTATAACCTGAAGTGCTACTGTCGAAGGCCTGATTAGTCGAGAAAGAATATGAACCTCACTGAATTGATACTCACCCTGAAGTGGGATGCCTGCTCTGCTGCATCATATGGCAAACAATCTTGAGAAATGTGGACCCAGCTACTATAAAATTCTACGATGCCAAAGGGAGCAGCAAAGACAAACCCTAAAAAACTCCCAACTCATATCCCTATAGGGTATGATGTATGGTTATTCCAAGCCTACTCAAGAAATTCCATGACATACTCTGCTAATGAGGATGAACCTTGCTGGGGAACCACCAACCATCTCTGGCTTGAGAACCATCTATCGAAACTCTGGTAGAACCTACTGACGCTTTGATTGGGTCTACTAAAAACCTTGTGCTATCCATCTTAGAGAGAGAGAGAGAGTAGATTCCAAAGGATCAGTTTTAGAAGTTATTCAAAGCAAGGACACATGATAAAGAGTTAATAACAAAATTTCCTAGAAATGCCTTATAGACTCCCAAAGGTAGGATACAAACGTCTCCGTATTGATCCACATGACTCTACTAGGTATTGCCCTCATACCAACGATGCTGGTCAATCTAGAGCTCTGATACCAAATTGTCACGATCTGATTTTTCAGGTCATAATGGCACCTGCTAATACCCACCAGCATGTAAGCCTAATCCTTAACCTTTACACCAAAACTATAGGTAACGGGCTGCCAAGCGAAATATGAATAAGTAAAGAGGAAGTTAAATAGCAATGTGAAGTAAAAAAACAACTGAAATAAAACACAAGGAACCACCACAAGACCTATCATCAGTAGGTAATCGAGCATCTAAATTAAAATAAGAGTAAAGGCTTTTATAAAGATAATATAAATATAGACAGTCTTCGAAAGCAAGTAAAGACTAGTCCTAATCCAACATAGGTGGAAATTAGCAACTTCGGACACTAGGAGCTCACCAAATCTCTGAATCAAAGGCTGCTCTGTACTAATCCAAATGAACGATGATAACCCGTACTATGATCTGCAGGGGGCAGAAAGGTAGTATGAGTACCAAAAAAATGGAACTTAATAGGCATAGGCCGACTGAGCTCCACAGATAAAGCAAGTATAAATCACAGGTAATCAGATAAATATAGCACAAGTAAATAGATAAGATATAATATAAGATAAAGTATGAAAAGAAGAGTAAAGATCTAGGGTATATAGATAAAGGACACAGAGTCAAAGAACGCACCTGGACACGTAAGCCACAACGTATTTAACAATAAGGAGGCACTAAATGAGTCAACTAATCAAGGATGGAAGCACTGTCTGCCACTGCTAATCACAAAGCCACCTAATGACTAAACCTACTGAATCTAATAAGAAAATACCAACAAAAACCCACACTAATACACCCTACAAACCAACTACAAATACAATAATAGATAAGTATAGGTATAATTAGACAATAATCGATCGGACACCCATATCCCTGAAAGGTACAAATAATGACAAACAAAACCCCAACCCCAATAAAATTAGGGAACCACACCATACAAGTATACTAGTGATAGGCGATGCTAATGAATGCAAGTTTGTAGAAAAACCAGTAACATCATCGGTGGGTATCAAGATCAACAACAAGTGTATAAACCCACCCTGGCCCTTGGCCTACTAGGTGGGACCTATGAAACTACCTCATTTAGTTCAGTGGTGCACTAGCAAGAGGAGCCCATAGGGCGCGTAGGAAGTTCGTATACACTACTTGGGCCCAAACCAGGTCTGACATAGACATATAGTATCCCCATAGTGGTATCAGAGAGTTAGTGGCCAAGCCGATATAGAAAAGGAAAATGCCGCATCAGATAATCAAGTATAGGCTAAAGGAATCCTAGATGCAGCCAAAGTATGAAAAGGGTGATGCCGCACCAGATAACAATAAAAATTGAGTGCATCCTCGATGCCTTTGAAACTGTCAGTATAATAAGGAGTACATCCTTGATATCTTATAAATCTCAAACCAATTTATCAAAAGTAGTCTAGGTGGTATGACTTTTGTTAAAACCAGTTTAGAATGTAGTAAAAGTGGAAAAATGTTCTCTCAAAATAGTAGTGAAAATCCAATGATAAAACTAGGATTGTTCCCCAAAACGAGTGAATATGCTTAATCAATGCAATCATGCCATCAACAATATTCAAACAAGGTACACACAATCTGATTAGTACATCAATTCATGCCATACTAACAAGGCAAAGTAACTAACCTGGGGTCCAATTGCTCCTCGAATATGGACTCGTGCCAAACAATAAATACTAGATAACATGGAGTCACAAACCAATAGGTAAAAGGAAAGCGAAGTTATCGGGAACCGGCTCAATATTAGATAAGGGGAGAAGTTATCTCTAGGATCGATGCCTTACCCCAAAATATGCCATCTTAGCTCCCAATGAGCACAACTAAACCAACCCTATGGCTATAATGAGCCACAAAGGTCTCAGGCACTAGTATAAAGGCACTCCCATCGCAACTATCCCTACCAAAAGCTACACCTAGCTATAATGGCAATGAAACACAACTGAAGCCTCTAAGGTTCAAACCTAGTCTAAGGCCATCAATACCTATCCTAAGTAGGTTAATCTTGACAATCCAATATGAAACTAAAGCCACATGCTTAAGATAAGGATTTTAAGAGAGTACGCTAGTCTAAGGCTCAATTAGAGTCAAGAAAAGGGAATAGAAAGGGAAAAGTCCTAAACTCGACAAATACAAACCTAAACACATGAAATACATACTAAATAATATCTAGTAAAGCTCAGCCCAAAAAGAAGACCGTAGCTTACCTTGAAACCAATCACGCGCACTCTAAATCTGTCAAATTGATGCTTTTGACCTCTAAATCACCTCCAATTACCGCCAACTAAAAAAATATCAATCATGATGTTAATACAAATATTTTGACACCAAAATTGTATTTTTAGAGTTGAACCCAAAATCAGGTCTAAAATAAGATTGTGGGACGCACCGAGAATTTTGAGTTTGACTCTTTGAAAAAGCTCCATATGAGCTAAATTAACTTGTGTTCCAAAATACCATACAATTTGATGCTCGGAAATGAAGGAAACAACTCATGCAATATTATCCACATTTAATCAACAATAAAGAGTCATGGTGTAAAATCTTGAAGATTTCTATGCCAAGACCCGAACTATTCTTCGTAGGTGTATAGGCTAGAACTCATCGAATTCTAATTTTATATATGATTTAGGATCAATTACTAAGTTCTTAGAGTGTATTATATGTGGTTTTGGGTCATAAGGAATCTCTAATACCAAGCCAAGTCCAAAGAATTTCTATCGGCTAAGTTATTGTATGAGTCCGAAATAGGGTCAACTTCAAACGCCCATATCTCCTAGTATATAACAAATTAGGTGTCCCATTACCTGTAAATTAAAGGTATTTGAGTCTTATTTCTAACTCTAATAATATTGCATTATTTGGAGTTTGGAGTAAAATGTTAGGTTCTCTTAACCAGAAGGGTGTGCGCCAAGTCCGCATCGCGGACTTGGTCAGTCGTGGCTCAAATTTTAATTTCGAAAAAAATGAACTGAAGGGGGACACCTCCGCATCATGTACCTTCTCCCATTTAGTTCAAAATTTAGCGAAAATTTCTAGTTTCAAGTAAGGGCAGCTTGGATAATTCCCTGAACGTAGATAGACGAACTTGGATGCATTTTGGGTCAGTTTTGTAGTCTTTTGCCTCCCCAAAACCCTAAACTTCATCCTATTCTCTCTCAAATCATCTCCAATAAATTTTCTCTCAAAATCAAGGATTCAAGCTTCCTATTGGAGACCTAACATCAAGACTTCTTCAAGTTCCTCTCTAAGGTATGTGGGTTTTCATCCATGGGTCCTTCCACCCATGGAGCCCAAATATTTTCTCAACCTAACATCTCAATTCAAAATGATGAAATCTTATGGTCTTTTCTTTAAATGCATAGATTATGATATATTTGAAGTTTCTTTACATTCAAAGTACTAATGCATACTATTGCCTACATGATATCACCATGTAGGAACTGGTATCTCTCCACACTCTCCTACTCGTAGATAAATTGATCATTGAAGGCTACTACTAGTGGTGAGTTCCCATGATCCGGGAATGATACTCCTACCTTTCTAGCTTATGTTGTGTTTAGACTCTTGAATTACTTTTGGTATATTTTGACTTATATCTTGAGGGTAAGCTAGGGACATGTATTGGCCCTCTCCAAGTCTTTAATGTAGAAGGTATTATTGGACATAGTAAATGATGTTATGTTGACCTCGATTCCTTTGAAGGTCAAATCCCTTAGTCACGATACCCCTTATGTTTCCGCTTGTTGTTTATCATTACTAAGGAATTGCTTAATGAATGCTAAGAGGCTTGGGTGACAGGTGCTTCATTTGCCGTGTCATATATAGGCCCTAGGATTAGGTCATGACACATGGCAGCAGTTAAAAATGCAAAATTACCTCAACAAGAAGCTCCCCACACTTCTCTAAACACTTTGTTATGAACCCACACCAATTCCGGACCTAACACAACTTGAAAACCCAAAATGAAGGTGTATACTTGAAAATCACGAGTTGAGTAAGTCTAAGTGAGCTGAGTTCGCATAACTAGTATTTTTTAAAAGACTGATAAAATGGCCTTCGCGAATGCGGGAGGAACTCACAAACATGGAAGGTCCAGTCCCTGAGCTCCACGAATGCAGCGCCGGGCCTACGAACATAGAGGGTTAACACACTGACCTTCATGAGCGTGGCCTAGCGCCCGCGAACACGGTAGCTAATAAATAAGGCCTCAACAAATGTGGTCTAGGGCCCGCGAACACGAAGGGAAATTCTTGCTTGCACCAACTGATGCACATCAGCTGGTTTTTTCCCAACTTGGAATCTCCAACGGGGTGCTCAGGATTCATTTAGAACCCCATGCGTGCAAATTAACTATGCTACACCACCAAATTTGATGTTTTGATCAATGACACATTCAAAATTTTAATCTGAATCCATCTGGATATAAAGTGGGTCCTATACCCAAGCCAAATTTTAAGCTAAAATCCACACAAAGGCTCGGAATGAGACCAGACGACTTGAGAACTGCACAAAAGGGCATTTTATACGAAACTTAACACTGTAGAGCTAACCATGTTGAAATTTTAATCCAACCGCATTTTCCAAGAATGTTGACCAAAGTCAAATTTAGGATAAATTTCAAAGACTAAAGCGTTAAATGAACATAAACACGCACTGAATGCCTTGATACTCATGCCGACCATGGTAGAGCTCTAAAATAGGGAAACAAGCATCCAACCCAAAAGAACAACCAGGAGACTGAACTATCAGTGCCAGTAAGTCATAAATAACTTGGGGTCACTACAAGAAAGCTCTAATTGCTGAAAAAATCGAGAAACAGAGAAAATGACTTGGAGGGTCATTATAGGTGGCACTAATTTATATTGAACGGTGTGAGTAAAGTAAACATATAGAGACAATTCAATATCATGTATGATCAGATAAGTCAAATAATTTAAAGATTAATGCAATATAATGTAATGAGATGATGTTATGATATGGTGGTATAGTGGAATCAAGGCTGTTGCACAATTTATCATATACACTTGTCGAGCTAGGACTTTCATAAAAGGACTATGGGGGACTCACAATCCATATATATCAAATCACAATCTCAATATCTCATCAACTTTTCACCTAGATCGTGGTCAAGGATGTAAGAAAAAGGTGTCTCATTTTCTTTCTCAAAATGAATTTCTATATTTTTCAACTTCCTAAAATCAATGATATGATGAATGAGGAAAGAATGTGTCACAACACATATGGCATGGAGGATTTAATCAAATCAACATGTAATATAAGGTTCAAAGTTCTCAACACTCAACCTAAACTTGATACACACCCTCAAATAGATAGTAAGGGAAGGAGATAAAACGAAATAAGAGTTTACCCTTTTTGAAAATGTTTCATTAATCAAGTATGATCAAAACCCCCAACTCAACCCCTCATGTGGGCATTACAAGTCAAATAGTTTTCAAGTCTCCCTCATAGGCAAATTATGAATCACATACTCTTAAGGCAAATAGGATAGCAAATAAGGCCCCCACATGGGCTAAACCACATAAATAAGCCCCCCACAGGAATCACAGCATAATCATGCCCCACACGGGCATCACAATATAAACAACAATTCCAAATCACATTACGACTCTATATAAAATTCTACAACATAAGAATGATCAATTGCCTAATCCCATTCTCAAAGAAGGATAGCCAAACCTACCTCGAAGGGTAAAACTTCACCTGAACAGTTGAATCAGAGCTCTACTCTAAATTACCGACTTTGAAACCATCACAAACTATCTAGAATGGAAAGAGTTCATCAAAAGGAGTCCAACAATACCCATATTACAAGGGTTTAGAAATGGCATCAAAATCATCCAAAAATCACTCAGAAATGAAAAGGGAAAAATGAAATTTTATTTGAAATTCGGATCTACACCTCAAGAGGAGTTTATGGTTGAAAAACCCATTAAAATTGAGCAAGAAACAAATTAGAATTCAAAAATAAAACAATTTTGAAATTTGGGGAAAACCCCCCAAAATCCACCTCGAAATCATGATTCTTAAAGAGTTTTGGAAGATAATTATTAGGGAAAATGAATAAAGATTGACAGAGGCACTTACCCAAATGAAATTCTTCTAGAAATCCCTACAAGAATTTCCCCTCCTAAGTTCAAACCAAATAAAAATGGTGGAATGTGAAAAATGGAAGAATTCCTGTAGTTGACACTATTTCGGAAATTTTCTTCATTACGATCGCTAGCTACAAACTCTCGCGAACATAGAGCATAGGGGGTTTGACTCATCGCGAATACGCTCACGCTCGTGAAGAGTGCTGAACACTCTTCATCGCAAATGCGAGGCACTGACCATAATAGCGAAGAGTATAAGGAACTCTACTTCACGAACGCGAGTCTACACATCGGGATCACGAAGAGCAAGATTACGGGAACCAGATTGCAGAACACAGCAACAATGCAACTTCAACAATGCCTTCGGTTGGACCCTCGAAAATCGTACGGGGTCTAATAAAAATAAACTAGATATGCTATCATACTGAATTCGACATTCCATACTCAATGGAATCGTTGGATTTTCAAAAAAAAAGTCGTTATGATGAAAATACCCTTTCGGACCTCTTTTACGCCTAAATCTCAACTTTCAGCCAACATTCTCAGAACACATTCTAAGGTCCCGAGGCTCTAAGTAAACACTCAACTAGACCAAACTCGACATTTTGAATGCAACAGAACTGACAGAATTTCCATCCGATGCTCGAATCTTGGTATATTGACCAAACTCAACCATCTCATTAAAAACTCCACTCAAGGTCTCAAAATCACCAAAGCCTCACCCGATTGGATTGAGAACCATACCAACCATCCCCACAACACAAACAAAGAATGAAAATTCTAGGAGGAAGGGAAAATGGTCATTTCACATAGAAAAGTAATTTCTCAAGAATTGGGACATTAAATTAGGTTTGCTCACCCACTCCATCAAAGAAAGCTAATAAATCATCTATCTTTCATGAAACAAGTACCCGCACAAGAAGAAATAATCTACACACTCAATTTAAGAATTGAATATAAATTAAGGACTTAGCATCAAAGAACAACTCTTACACTTACAAAAGAATTCATATATTTACACAACGAACCATAGGCTTGTTATACCCTATTTTAATTTACGTCAAATCAGTGTACAAAATATTGGTGATTCCTAAATGAATTAATTGAAGAGTCACCACTTAAATAATTCTTAAGGTGAATTAGGACACCTAAATATTTAACTAAAGTAAAGCTATATTAACTTCAAAAAATGGTCCACAAACTTATGTGATTATAGGTAAAGGTTCTAGTTATTCTAAATTAAAGGGGTTAAAAATCCTTTAAGATTCATTAAAAATGGCTAATGGCCAAACTTTGGTTTATTAATTAAAACTAAATATGAGTGCTAAAGAATTTGAAAAGTCGACTATGTAAGTTGAAAAAGATTTCAACATTTGAAAATGTAACACCCCATTTTTTTTTAATCTAAGACCCGAATCATTCTTCATATGTGTATAGGCCCGAACCCAATCATTTATAAATATATGTTATGTGTTGATATCAATTCTTAAGTGTGGGAAGTATATTGGATGTGAAATAAGGATTATAAGGGACTCCTAGTATAAGAAGAGTTTTTCGACTTAATACCAACCAAATGAAAGGGCTTGAAGTCTTCTTTGAATTGCTTTTAATTATTCGTCAATCCAAGTTATGTGCTAAAAGTTATGGTCATTTTTCTGGACAGTATGTAGTCTACGTAAATTGGTACGCGAAGTGGATGTCAACCGCATGGCTGAGCAGTAAGGTCAATGTTACTTTTAAGGTTGTGCGAGGTATCGCGCGAACTAGGCTTTAATTGCGCGATCGTGTACGTTACTTCAAAATTTTAGTTTTTCTTCTTTTCATGCTCTAGGAAGGGTGTTTTTGTCTTTCTCTAATACCATAACCATATACTATGACTATTAACATTCCCCAAAAGCAAAAGTCAGTTAGTTTTCATTACTTCAACCCACTCGTTCTCAAAAAGAATTGCTACACTTAAGAACTTCAAAAAACACACCAAGGTTAGGGCTTATCTTTAAGGTTTTTCTTCAAGATTTGTCATTAAGGTATGTAAGGCTAATCTTAGCATTGTCCTTCATCTAAATTCTATCATCAAATAGTTGAGTTGAGTTTTTGCCCTAGTTTTTTTGAATTCTGAATGAGTAATTTCTTCATTCATTGAGTTCTATATAATTATGCATTGAGATTATTATTATTTCTACACCTTGAATTCTTGAGATTGATATTCATGATTTCATTCACATGAATCCTAGTTGAGTTGATGATCATTATATTAACATGCATTTATTTTGAGCTGATGAGAATGATTTTCATGCATTAAACAAAGTATGATTCTAAACTGAGTCTATGCATATTTTATTGAGTTTTGAAAGAGCATGAGCATTGATTTTAAATGAGTTCGTTTATTGAGTTAAATGTTTTGAGAAAGAGTTTTGACAAGATGTGAATGATTTTATAAAAAGTATATTTTAAACAAAAAAGCATGATAGTTTGAGATAAAATTAAGTTTTGAAAGGTCTATTGAGACTTGAGATGAGATGATTGAAATGTGATACCTGATAGATATGAACATAATGAATTGATTTGGGAAGTAGTATTGAGAACATATTAGGGTAAGAGTTTGAGTAACTGAAGCCCTATAAACTATGTAGCCAGCGTAGGATAGTGAACAAGCCTCTCTTATCCCAACACAGGACTTTTATATTGGATCCATTAAGGTTGATCATCCCTTATCCTGGCAAGGTATTGGATGGATGCGGCAATGCGTGCATAGAATTGTATCATCACTCCCTCATAGGTGATGGTTGTCGGTTAGAGAAACTCCCTAATGAGTATGCATACATTATTTCACTGAGTTGCATACCTTTAAATATGATTGTTGCTGCATTGTTGTACTTTTAAAACTTACATACTTTATTGAGTTGAGTAGAGCTTTGTTATTTTCATTGAGTATACTTTGAGTTATTCTTTCCTTAAGCTATTTTATATACTCATACATTACATTATTGACGTCGTTTGGCATACATCATTTTATGATGCAAATATAGATGATAGAGGTCCTCAATAGGCGCATCGTTGAAGATCAGATTCGATTCAACTTTTGGTGAGACCTCCTTGCATTCGTAGGATTTCATTTTTATTTCTTTCATTTGTCAATTTTGATAGTCAGTTGAGGTAGCCTTGGACTTGTCTTGACACCTTTCTAGTACTGAGTTAGAGGTTTCATAGACAGAGTCAGAGTTGAGTTAGAATGGTTTTTTCAGATTCTATTTTTAACTACAATTTTATTATTGAATTATGATGTTGAGGTATATTTCACTTCGAGTATTTTAAATTATTATTTATCTATTATGGATGATGTCAAGTTTCCCACTTGAGTCCTATTATCCTTAAGTTGAGTCTTTCGCTGAGTGATTAAATGAGGAATCAGATCAAGCAGTTTGCTCGGGGTTAGAAATGGTCTCCGAGTGCCCGCCACGCATAGGGTACCCTCTCAGAGCATGACGTAAAAATCTTTTGTATTTTGAATGAAATGACTTGTGCTTTTCTTTTAAAAATAATAAATGATCACTTATTTAAAAAAATATTGTTAAAAAAAGGTTTTGTATGAAATACGCTAAAATATGGCCCCTATACATTAAATAAGTGTATGCTTGGAAAAATATTTTTTATGAATAGATTGACCTTAAAATAAAATGGTAATGCCCTTTTTTTTAAAAAATAAAATAAAATAAAATAAAATAAAAAGATATCGTAACTAAAATAATTTGTTTCTAACGACAGTTATCCAAACCCAAACATCAATGTTCTTTTGGCTATTTGAGAATTAAAAGAAAAACAAGAGCATATTCAAGTCACACAAGTCAGTTTAACATATAATGAAAAATAAACAAACAAATTAATTCTAAAATATAAGTAGCCATGAATGTCTCCAAGTGAGCCCCGCTTGTTTTGCTTGCTATTCGGGTAGTCTAAGAGGTAGTGAAGATTCTATGTGCGGGTCTGATGGTGTCGAGTCCATAAGACTTTTGTGACAATCCTCAATTGACACTCCATTTTGCTCCCATGTGTAAATGTAAAGAAAAGGAAAGATAAAAATTATTAACACTCATTTGGTTATTTTAAAGAAAATAGTCTATACGAGAATAATAAAGGAATTTCAAATAGCCTAAAATGAAGGATATTAATCACACACATAGTTTATCACATTATATTTTATATCTGGTACTACAAACTCTCAAAGATATAAAATGTTAAACATAAGAAATCAGTTGTTAGAAGATATATATATATATATATATATATATATATATATATATGTTAACATTTGTTTAAAGATATATTGCAGTTCAACCCATACAAACTTATACACTATGAGTTAATACAATTTCATAAATAAAAGAGATAAGTATTGAAAACACCCCTAAACTTGGCGTGAATTATTACTTTAATCCCCCAACTGTTGACAACCTTTAAAACACTCCTCTACTTGATTAAGTGAATTTAAAAACACCCCTCTTATGCCACATGTCATCTACCCAAGTGTATATGTGAAATGTTTTGCTGATGTGACATACACATAGATATATATAGTAAAACAATATTCAAAAATATCTAAATAATTAAATGCTAAGAATTTAGCAATTAAAAAGAAAAGAAGAATTATTTTTTAAAATAATTTTTTTTTGACCCCACCCCATCCCTCCACCCAATACCCCAATCCCACACCTCACTACCCACCCACCCTCAAAAGAATTTCTTAATTTTTTTTGTAGGGGTGGTGGGATGAGTTACAAGGGTAGGATGTCGGGATTGGGTCGGGAAAAAAAATTTAATTTTGTTTTAATGTAATTTTAATTTTTTAGGGAGGGGGTTGGGGTACGCGGTGGTGTGGGATAACAATTTTTTTAAAAGAAAATTAAAACTAATTTAGGGGGTGAGGGGAGGTGGGTGGGTGGTGAGGTTGGGGTACTTGATAGGGCATGCAGGGGGGGGGGATAAATTTTTTTTAAAAAGTTCTTCTTCTCTTCTTTAATTGATAAAATTTAGCATTTAATTATTTAAATATTTTTTAAACTATATATATCTATGTGTACTCCAAATTAGAAAATAATTCCACATGTATGCATGGGTGGATGACATGTGGCATAAAAGGGGTATTTTTAAATTACTTAATCTAGTAGAGGTGTATTTTTAAGGTTGTTAATATATGGAGGACTAAAGTAATAATTCATGCCAAGTTTAGAAATATTTTCAATACTTGCCTCTAAATAAAATACTCAAACTAAATAAATTCCACTTATTTAATATATTTAGTAACAAAGAAGTTTAATATCCTAATAAAAAACATATTTTAATATTATTGAAAAAAGCAGCCAAACTTAACCTCTCATACATGCTCATAAATACAACTTCTAGCAAATATGAGGTCAATATACTTAAGAACGGAGTATATATATTCAACTTAATAAAAATGACTTTTTTTTGCAAATCCCAATGAAGAAAATCTCACCAAGACATAGTTTCACGAGTGTGCTATACCAGAAAACACTATAACATTATTTATATATACAATATCTTGTTAACAAAAAGAGAAAAAAAATAGTACAAAGTAAAAGAATAAAGTCGGTTTCACCTTTTCTGGAGCTATGAACGTGAAACACAGGTCTCAGATCTTAATTTGATGGACTCCGAACTCAAATTCAAAGTTGAACTTGGACAGCAATGTCACGACCCAAATCTGAGTGTGACAACATTTGTCTTAACCAACCAAGACAAGTCACTCTTAAACCCAACGGAAAGTAAAATGCGGAAGTAAATAAAATAGAAAAAGGCTTAACTTAAGCAAAATAGATAAATAAACTCATAATTCCCCCAAGACTGCTTGTCACGTGTACAAGCCACTAAAAAATTACCAAGATAAGAAAGGAAATACAGTCTCAGTGTCTTTATCTTTAGAGTAGAACTAAAACACAATAAAAGAGTAAGAGGTGGCAGCTGGATGGATGTAACAACAACCGCAACACTCAAAATGATAGCCTCGAATGTAGTAGGAAAGCTAGAAGATCACGCAGGTCGGGCTCACATCCTACACAAGTGTAGAAGCAAGGGGTGAGTACCAAAAAATATGGTACTCAGCAAGCAGACAACTAAAACTGAGCAAAACTAAATAGAATACAAATACTCATGATACTAGTGGGGATTTAACAGTCTCTTCAAACTACAACTTGCATGAAAACCAGCCCAACTCTACAATTTGTATCATAATAATAATACTGTCCAGGAATATTCATTAATAGTCTCAACAAATGAATAATGTCAAGTCAAGTTTAGCAAATACATGGCAAAGAGGAGTAAACAGGAATTCACAAATACAAGAAAGGTGCGATGCAATTCAATGAAATAATGCATGTCTGTCCTATTGTTACACATCCGCTGAATCACAGTATATAACCCATAGGAGACAAATCTGTCCATGTAACCTGACAAGGAGCGTGTGACTCATCTCCTCAAATATACATAGCCTGTCACGGAGCATGTGACCCGACCCCTTTGTTTTATAATACCCACCACGGAACGTGTGGCCTGACCCCGTGGTCTCATATCATTTCAAGACTCAACATATTATATCAGAAACAATAAAATTAAGCCATGCTCATAGAATTAACGATAATCGGATAATATCAATTATAATTCACATCTCATATCAATATAAGGTCCTTTTACATGTCCACAATATGTTAAAATTATTATCACATCGATCACTCCAATACAAGTCATCAAATTGTCATTTTATTATCCCTTTTCTTTTTTATTAAGATCAATCGCAAAGTCAAATAAACGAACAACTTTTCAGTACTCCCTAACACATAAGACAAGGAATAAAATTATCTACAAGCTTTAACGAAGGTTTTGGAGTTCACTTGCCTTAAATTCAACCACAACTACTCTGTAACTTGGGCCTTTCTCTTATACCAGTGCTCCGAATCAACAAAATCTAAAAATATGAATTTTCAATAAGAATATGAGCACAACGATACCCAAATCATCAATTTTGGAAACTAGGTTGAAATCGACCCAAAATTTCAAATCCAAAAATGAAAGGGTATTTTTGGAAATTTTTAGATGAAAACGTTCCCTACGATATAAGAAATCTATTAGCGAAAATAATTTTGAAATCAGAGTTAAAATGAGTTTGGAATCATCATTTTCAGAAAACCCATGAGTTCTTGAAAAATCCTAAAATTCGGAGTCCAAATTCAAAAATTAAAGATCAAAATCAATGAATATTCAATGGGCAATATAGAATATGAATCAAAATAACTTACTCAATTGTTTTTCCTAGGCAATCTCCCAAAAATTTGTCCCCACCGATCTCCTAAATGTCAAAAATGGGGTTTTCCCAAGCTTGGGACTTAACTTACTGTCCAGGTTGATTTTACCCTCCAGAATTGTAGCTAGGTCTCTGTGAACGCGGAGCTCAAAGTTTTGTCTTAATTGTAAATGCGGCAGTCTTTCACGAATGCGAATATTAATGGGACTGACCCTTCGAGAATGTGGTCAACCTCCCACGAATGTGAAGGTCAACAGGCATGACCCTTCGCGAATGCAATCGAGAGGTTCGCTGATGCGAAGAGGACATGCACTAGATCACACAACAACAAATGTACACTCAGAAAAAACATGAATTGGACCCTCGAGATTTATTTTGAAACCCCTGCACAAAAACCATATATACTATCCTACTAAATTTGATGTTTCGGACCCAATGATACCATTAGAATTTGAATTCGAGGTCTCCTTGATCCGAAATTAATTTTGTTTTTATGGGAACAGACCCTACACGAGGCTCCCACCTCTCGTGCACAGTCAGGGGTTGAGCAACACCCTCAAGCCTTAACATAAATAACCAAAATAAAAGTACAAGGAGGGGGACATAAACCTTACCTCCGATCCTATGTCGAAATTTATTTCGTCGCACCTAAACTAGTTTAGGATTCAGAAAGACCAAAATGCCTTCGGAGCACCAAAACAATATAAAAAATCTCTCCTAGGCCTAAAATCACCTCTTGAATCCAATCAAATTGTCGGAAATCCAATCTGAGTATGCAAACTCTGAATATTGACCAAAGTCAAACCTTAGTCTAAAATTCCTCAAATTTCAAACTTAGGACCTCAAATACTCGATATAACTCCAATTTCAGAAATGATGACTCTCCTGGATCAAATTCCACATTCCTGAGCTGATAGAACTGATAGAATTTCATTTCGAGACTCATATATCCGGTTGACACCAAATACAACTTTTGAATAACTTATGACTCTAAAATCCAAAAAATTCTAAAACTCAAAAAAATTCAATGAATTTCAAAAACCAACACCAAAAATTGATCAAAAATGACTAAGGGCAACTACCGGAAGGGGTAAAGCGTTCATTTAATGAAAATTTCAAAAAAATGACCTTCAGGGTCATTACATCATCCACTATTAAAAATTATGTTCCTCCTCGAACATAAAATAAAAGTAAGTACCTGAAGCCTCAAAAATTTATGGATATCAGGCACGCATATCAGACTCCACCTCCCAAGTAGCCTCTTTAGTTGAACGGTGCCTCCACTGGACCTTCACTGAAGCTATCTCCTTGGTCCTAAGCTTACTAACCTGCCTATCCAGAATGGTTATGGGCTCCCCATCAAAGGTCAAATCTGGACCCAACTTTACGAAATCCAGGGAGATCACATAGGACTCATCCAAAACATACTTTCGAAGCATGGAAACATGAAATACAAGATGTACAAGTGACAATCTAGGTGGCAAGGCCAATCTGTAAACCACCTTTCCTACTCGACTCAAAATCTCAAATTGTTCAATGAACCGAGGATTAAGCTTGACCTTTTTCCCGAACTGCATCACACACTTCATGGGAGACACTCGAAGCCAAATATAATCACCCTCTATGTACTCCAAAGGTTGAACCCTCTGATCTCAATAACTCTTCTACCTACTTTGAGCTGTCAAGATCCTTCCTGACTCATATGAACCTTCTCCATGGCATCTTTAATAAAGTCTATGTCTAAAGAATCCATGTTTGCTGAATCAAACCACCCAATATGAGATCGACACTGCCTACCATACAACTCTCTTAAATAGAGCCATCTGAATACTGTAGTGGTAACTGTTGTCATAGGCAAACTCTGCTAAGGGTAAATGTTGACCTTATCTTGCACCAAAATCAATAATACAGGCTTGAAGCATATCTTCCAACACCCGAATTATCTGCTCGGACTAGCTATAGACATGTGGGTGAAAATGTTGTACTTATATCTAGCCTAGTACCCAAACCATGATGTAATGCCCTCCAAAAGTGCGAAGTAAAAATAACTCCGATTTGAAATGATGGATATAAGTACACCATGAAGTCGAATGATCTGACTGATATACAACTAGACTATCTTCTCTGTCATGTACTTCATCCGAACTAGGATGAAATGGGCATACTTAGTCAGTCTATCAATAACTACCCAAATGAAATCATAACCACCCATGATGGTAGGAAAACCGATAATAAAGTCCATGGTGATACACTCCTACTTTCATGTAGGAATGAGAATCCTTTGACTCACACCTCAGAGACGTTGGTGCTCATACCTAACCTGTTGATAGGTGACGCTTAGACACAAACTCTATGATGTCCATCTTCATCCCACACCACCAGTTGTGCAGGCTAAGATCATGATACATCTTTGGCTCACTCTGGTAAATAGAATATCTAGAACAATGAGCCTCTTTTAGAATCAACCTGATCAATTCACCCACCTTGGGCACACAAATCCCGCCCTCAATCCTCAAAACACCCTCCGAATCAAGTATAGACTCCTTGGCTTCACCTCTCAACACTTTGTCTTGAATGAGACATAACTTCTCATCATCAAATTGTCGCTCCCAAATCTGCTCAACTAATGAAGAATGGGCCTAAATGAAAGCAATAAAACCCCCACTCTCCTATGAAATCTACAAACGGACAAAGCTATTAGCTAACCTATGAACATCCCTAGCCAAGGGACTCCTATCAACACTAATCGCGTCGAGACTCCTTATAATAGGAGCCTTCCTACTCCAAGCATCGACCACCACATTGGCCTTCCTTGGATGATACAAGGTAGTCATGTCATATCCCTTCAACAAGTCAAGCCATCTATGCTACCTTAAGTTCACATCCCTATGTCTAAAAATGTACTGAAGACTCCGGTGATCATTGAATACCCCACAATGCACACCATATAAGTAATAACTCCATAACTTTAACACAAACACCATCGCCGCCAAATCCAAATCATGAGTAGGTAGTTCTTCTCATGTGACTTCAACTATCTAGAAGCATAAGCAACCACTTTACCTTCTTGCATTAATACCCCACCTAAACAAACTTCGAAAGCATCATAACATATAATTAAGTCCACACTCTCCTTGGGTAGAGTCAAAATTAGAGCCAAAGCCAATAAAGTCTTGAGCTTTTGAAAGCTTGCCTCACACGCATTGGACCAATGAAAATCTATTACTTTCTAAGTCAGTCTAGTCAAACGTGCCACAATAGTGGAGAAACCGTATGCAAAGCATCTATAATAACCAGCCAACCCCAAAAAACTTCAAATCTTAATAGGTGAAATTGGCCTCGTTCAACCTTTAACTTTCTCAATCTTGGCTAGATCCACTCTAATCCCCTCTTTGGACATCATATTTCCTAGAGATTCCACAGACTCAAGCCAAAACTCACATTTATGAAACTTAGCATACAACTTCTTCTCTCTCAACTTCTGAAGTACCGACCTCAAATGGCGAGTGTGATCCTCACTAGTCTTAGAATACACCAAGATATCATCATTGAAAACAATCAAGAAGGAGTCCAAATACGGGCAAAATACCCCATTCATCCACTTCATGGATGCTTCTAGGGTGTAAGTTAGTCTAAATGACATACCCAAGAACTCATAATGGCCATAATGGGTCTGGAAATCTGTCTTAGGAATATCCAATGGCCTAATCCTCAGATAATGATAACCAAACCTCAAATCAATCTTATAGAAGAAGGTCGTTCCCTGGAGCAGATCAAATAAATCATCAATACGGGGAATAGGATATTTTTTCTTAACAACCACCTTGTTCAACTATCTCTAATCAATACAAATCCTCATAGACCCATCCTTCTTCTTCATAAATAGAAATGGTGCACCCTAAGGTGACACACTAGGGTGAATAAACCATTTACTCAATAAGTCTTATAATTGATTCTTCATATCAGCCAGAGCCATGTGATATAGAGAGATAGAAATGGGCTTAGAGCCTGGCTCCAAGTCAATAGAAAAATTAATGTCTCTATCTGGATGAACACCAGAAAGATCAGTAGGAAATACATCAGCAAATTCCTTATCCATAGGAATAGACTCTATAGGAGGTGAGCCAATGCTAGTATCTCGAATGAAGGCCAAATAGTACATACACCCTTTATCAATCAACCTCTGAGCACAAATATAAGAGATACCTTTACTAGGATAGGATACACTAGTACCATTCCACACAATCTTCGAGGCACCATATATCGCTAAGGTAACAATCTTAGCATAACAATCAAGAATAGCACAATAGGGAGAAATCCAATCCATACCTAATAGAAAATCAAAATCTACCATCCCCATAATAATCATGTCTAACCAAGTATCATACCTGGCTAAGGAAATAAGACATGATCAATATACTCGATCCACCACTAAGGGCTTACCCATTGGTGTAGAAACACGAACAAGCACGGGCATATGATCACATGTCAAATCAAATCAGATGTAAAATAAGGAGACACGTAAGAGAGTGTAGACCCTGGATTAAATAACACAGATGCAGGTTGATGGCAAACTAGGACAATACCTTTGATAACTACATCAGAAGCCTCAGCCTTATGTATCCCCACAAAGCATAACACTAAGCTTCACTATTACCTTCGTCCTGCACAACAACTCTACCTCCTCCCTATGGGACTATAGCACCACTAACACTCTTAGTAGGAGTGCGACCACCTCTACTAGTATAGGCTATACCTCAACCTCTGATCGATGGTGCTGGTCCTCTAACTACAGCTGAAGAACTAGGCTAGGGTCCTCCTCAACCTTGAGATGTAAACTATCATGAAAGATAATCTGGATCTCTATAAATATAATAGACTCTCCCGTGTGAAAACCTCTGCGATGAGTCGAAGGAACCTATATAACCACCCTATCTCACCGGCCTCTACTGTGACCCATGGTAACACTGACATGCACTGTAGGACCCAAGAGGTGTCTGACCACCCTTAGAAGTTGGCATAGATGCATGGACTGGTACTTTATGTTAGAAAGAACCACTTTCTTTATATGACCCTCTACCTTCAAATGAGGTACTTGAAAACTGACCATAACTATGGGCCCTCTTGGGGTCTACAAAATCCTTTCTCTCCATCAACTCCACCTCCTTGGCGGCACCCACAATGTACTAGAAAGAAGCCCTCTTATGTGAAGATTAGAACACTGCTGTACGGATGTAATAGGTCAATCCTCACACAAATCTGTGAACCCTCTCAGTCTCAGCAGGAAGGACGACCATAGCATGTCTGGACAACTGTTAGAAACAAGTCAGATACTCATTAATTGTAAGTCCCTCGTGCCTCAAACTCTCGAACCATAACCAACTCTTCTCTCTTACACTCCAGGGGACAAAATTATCATAAAAAGAACTAGCAAACTCATCCCAAGTCACCAATTTGTGCCATACTAATAATGCAGTCCACAAATACTCATCAATAGTCTCGGCAAATAAATCATATCAAATCAAGTACAACAAATACAAGGAAAAAAGGATTAAACACGAATTCACAAATACCAAAAAGGTGTGATGCAATGCAATGAAAGAATATATGTTTGTCCTATTATTACACATCCGCTCAATCATAGTCCAGAACCCATGAGGGACATTTCTGTCCATGTAACCTTCCGTGAAGTGTGTGTCACTTCCCCTAAAATATACATATCCTTCCACAAAACATGTGGTCTAATTCCCTTGTTTCATAATACTTGCCACGGAGCGTGTGGTCCCACCCCTTTGTCTCATCTCAGTTTTACTCTCAACATAGTATATCAAAACCTATGCAATTTAGTCATTCTCATACAATTCATAATAATTGGATAATATCAATTATAATTCACATCTCATATCAATATAAGGTTCTTTTACATGTCCACAATATGTTAAAATTATAATCGCATCGATCACACCAATCCAAGTCATTAATTTTTTTTATTACCCCTCTTCTTCGTTATCTAGCTCAATCACAAAGTCAAATAGCTGAACAACTTCCCATTACTCCCCAACACATAAAACAAGGAATAGAAGTATCTACAAGCTTTAACGAAGGTTTAGGAGTTCACTTGCCTTAAATTCAACCATAACTACTTTGAAACTTGGGTCTTTCCCATATGCGGTATTCTGAATCAATAAAATCTAGTCAAATATAAATTCTCAATAAGAATACGAGCACAACAATACCCAAATCATCAATTTTGGAAACTAGGTTGAAATCGACCCAAAAACTCAAATCCAAAAATGAAAGGGTGTTTCTAGAAATATTTAGATGAAAATGTTCTCCATGATATAAGAAAGTTATTAGCAAAAACCATTTTGAAATCAGAGTTAAAATTAGTCCAAAATCATCATTTTAAGAAAATCCACGAGTTCTTGAAAAACACCAAAATTTGGTTTCCAAACTCGAAAATTAAAGATCAAAATTGATGAATATTCATTGGGTAATGAAGAATATGAGTAAAAATAACTTACCCAATCGTTTTCCCTCAAAAATCTTCTAAATATTCATCTACACCGAGATCCTAAATGTCACAAATGGTGAAAATGGGGTTTTTTGAGCTTGGTATTTAACTTTTTGTCAAGGTCAATTTTACCCTCCGCGAATGCGGAACTCAAAGTTCTGGCTCTATCTTGAACGCGACACCATTCTAGAAACGCGAAGATCAGTAGGACTGAACCTTCGCGAATGTGCTCAACCTTCCATGAATGCGAAGGTCAACATGTAGGAACCTTCGCAAATGCGGTTAAGGGGTCCGCGAATGCGGAGATGACACACACCAGATCATAGAACAATGAAGCACACCTAGCAAAAATGTGGATTGGATCTTCAGGGTTTGTTCAGAACCCCGTGCAGTTAAATCATATATGTTACCCTACTAAATTTGGAGTTCAGACTCAATGGAAATGTCAGAATTCAAACTCGAGGTCTTTTTGACTCGGATTCCATTTCATCGTAACTAAACTAGTTTAGGATTCAAAAAGACCAAAAATACCCTCGGAGCTCCCAAAAAATATACATCAAATCTTTCTAGGCCTAAAATCACCTCGGGAATCAAAAGAAATTATCAAAAATCCAATCCAAGCATCCGAATTCCTAATGTTGACCAAAGTCAAACTACAGTCTAAAATTTCTCAAACTTCCAACTTAGGATCTCAAATCTATGATACGACTCCAATTTCAGAAATGATGACCCTCCTAGACTAAATTCCACATTTCAGAGCTAATCTAATTGACAAAATTCTATTCTGAGACTCGTAGCTCTGGTTTACACCAAATTCCACTTTTGAATAACTTAAGCATCTAAAACCTAAAAACTTCTAAGAGCCCATTTAGATTGGCTTATAAGTTGTTGATAAGCTATTTTCAGCTTTTTTGAGTGTTTGGCTGTCACAACCCAAGCCTAGGGCCTAGACGTGACATGGCGAATGAGGAACCCGAAAGTACCTCAAACAAGCCTCTTAGCATTCTTTTAGCCTTTCATAGGTAATGATGATAAATAAACAAGCGAAAATCATAATACTAAATCTTCAACTTATATATGTCCAACAATACCTCTAACTATTAGATTTAACGGGGCTAAGACAAGTCCCTAGCTCACCCTCAATCATAATAGAAGAAATTTTATAGTAAAATATCTCAACATATCATAAGCTAGAAAGATAAAGGAATATTGTTCCCGGAACATGGGAACTCACCAAAAGTAGTCTTCAATGAAATCTCAACTAGCCACGTGGAGGAGAACGAGGAGGAGCACTGGTCCCTACATGGTGATATCATGTAAGCAAAAAAGTATGCGTTAGTACTTTGAATGTACTAAGTATGTAAGGATGCAAGAACATTGAGGAAATATTATAACATTTATGTAATATAGAACATAATGTAATGCATTCATAATAAATCATATAGATATCCTTTAAAACATTCATTTTGTGGGAAAATAACCATAACCGACATTTAAGACCATGCGAGCTATTATATGGAATCCAACATAACCCCCTACGTTGGTCGGGGAGACTACTTGCCAGGTAGAACTCCGTCATTTTCATTCATTTCCTTAACTTTAACTTTAAGGTCTATTTATGGATCAATTAACCTAAGCTTACAAGGGCTCCTATGTTGGCACATAGTTAATGAGACAAGGGGTTGCTACTAGGATTCCCTTACCGAATCCCACCTCAATGCCTCATTCGGTGCTAAGTCAATCCCACAAAATAGTTTAATACTTTATAATATTTATAACATATAACTTGAGAATTCAAACATCATATTCGATAGAATAGCTCATTAAAACATTTGAAAATTCAAATATGCAAGAATTGTCCTTATTGAATAAAGAATCCATCATTCATATCATTTCATCATTCTTTATTTTTATAAGACTCCCTTTTGATCATAGATATTGCTTTCACAAATATTCATTTGGAGTCAAGGCTTTCAAGTTAAACTTTATTAAAAACATAGTAAAACTAGGTGGGTTCAAATCACTTCAACTTGCAAATATATATATGTAAATAAATATACATAAATACTTTGAAATCCATTAATTAAAAATCATGCTTTAAACAACCCACCATGAATTTCAAGAACCTTTAAATAGATAAATAGAGGAATTACTTGCAAACCATCAATTCATACATATGAAATTATGTCGCATCAAAATAGACCAATAGTCATTAGTTTAACCATGATTTATACTATTAAGTAAAAATAAGAATTACCATAAGAAAATATTACTTAAAATCAAGAGACTTAATTGAAAGAGTTTTTGGACTACATGGATGGAAGAACCCATGGAAAAATACCCACATAACTTAGAGTAGAGTTTAAATAAAATAAATATAACTTATCATATAATCAAAATAATTTAGACATGAGAGTGGAAGGAATACTCTCATTGAAGTCTTACATATCTGAAATCTGAAGCTTTAGTCGGAATCAAAGGACTTAATGAACACTTTTGAGTCCTAGCTTTTCTTCCCTCCGGAATATTTTGTGTACTACCCGGAATATATGAATCACCAGAATAGTATTTCTTCACTACTAAGAACTAAACTATATTTGAGAATGAGTAAAGAAGTGTATAGAGAGAAGAGTTGCTTGAGAAAGCTTGATTAATAAAATGAGTAAATAAGGTAGGTATTTATAGGTGTGGAGGGGGGACCTAACAATAAATAAAATAATTATAAAGAAAAAATCTGAAAATTTAATGAAAAATTGTGATGTCATGGGTGATGTTAAATGGAGGACAATTGATGTCATGAGTGATGTCAAATGTATCTATATCTTTCCATGGTAGGTGAGATGAGTTCTTTTTAACAGAATACTCTTTTTCGGAGCTGTGTTTGAATAAGATAAATTCCTTATTAAGATTTGGTGTCTTTATAAGAATTGTAGATATGGAAGTCTAGTTACATATTATTCAAGAATCAACAATTTGGATAATCCTACAGTGAGATATGAGTTTTCTTCTATAAACACTCCATTCCATCACAACATTCTATCTTACAACAATTAATTTATTTGATCTACTTAGCCTCCAAAACTTAAAATATGGTATCACAAAAGTTGTAGGTAATGATCTTGTGGTTACTCAGAAATTTGAATCACATAATTTAGACAATCCTATGAATAGTTATGCCTAAAATACAGAGGCTGTATCATTTTTAGGCGAGAATTGAAATATCATATACAACGTTTTTAGGGGATGTTACATTATCTCCCTCTTGGGAACATTCATCCTCGAATGAGGAAAGAATTAGATTGAGTAGAGTAGAGTGTACACTAACAACCCATCATTAATGCAATAGTTTAATTTAAAACATTGTTTAAAATATATTTTATAATTTTGCAAGCATATGACAAGAAAAGTTGAGATGTACAGATTTCAAGTAATTGAGCAAGGACAACTTAATACCTTAGGTTTGGGTAGAGGGGAAAGGATGAGGGTATCGCTTAATCATATCCGATTTTGCTTCCCATGTTGCACTTTCTATTTGTTGATTCCTCCAAAGGACTTTAACAAATGTAACTTCTTTGTTCCTCAATCTCTTAACTTGCCTGTCCAAAATTTCCACAGTTACTTCTTCATAGGTCATGTTTTCTTCAATATTCACTACTCCCATAGGTACAATGGAACTAGGATCACCTACACATTTTTTCAACATGGACACGTGAAACACCGGATGAACCATGGCCATTTCCAATGGTAATTCCAACTCATATGCAATTTTGCCAACACGTCTAATGATTCTATAAGGCCCTACATATCTAGGGCTCAATTTCCCCTTTTTACCAAATCAAACCACACCCTTCATGGGTGAAACCTTCAAATAGACCCAATCGTCCACATTAAACTCAAGATCCCTTCTTTTAGTGTCGAAATAGGACTTTTGACGACTTTGAGCGTCTTCAACCTTTCTCTAATGATCTTCACCTTCTCTAAAGCATCAACTACCAAATCGAGGCCCAACAAGGTCATCTCGCCTACTTCAAACCAACCAACTTGTGATCTACATCATCTCCCATACAAAGCCTCAAATGGTTCCATCTCAATACTTGAGTGGTAACTATTATTATAGGCAAACTCGATGAGTAGTAGATGGTTATACCAATTTCCTTTAAACTCCAACACACAAGCCCTTAACATATCCTCTAGTGTTTGAATCGTCCTTTTGGCTTGCTCATCTATTTGAGGATGGAATGTTGTGCTCAATTTTATGTTAGTACCGATGCCTTTTTGGGTACCACGATCTGAAATAATGGATAACGGCACACCATGCAATCTCACTAACTCCCGAATATACAACTTGGCATAGTCTTCGGCACTATAAGAAGTTTTAATCGGTAGAAAGTAAGCTGACTTAGTCATTCTATCAATAATTACCTAAATCGAGTCACGACGCTTACGAGTATGAGGCAAACCCACTATAAAATCCATATTCACATCTTCTCACTTCCAAGTAAGGATTTCAATATCTTGGGCTAGGCCACCCGACCTTTGATATTCGGCCTTCACTTGTTGGCAATTCGTACATTCGGACACAAACCTTGCTATGTCCTTCTTCATGCCACCCCACCAATACAACTCTTTTAAATCTCGGTACATTTTAATTGAACCAGGATGAATGGAGTATGTAGAATTATGAGCCTCCATCATGATCAAACTTCTTAGGCCATCAACATTTGGAACACATATCCGACCTTGATAGTATAGCACCCCATCTCCCCCTTGGGAAAAGACCTCTATCCTCTTTTCCTTTACCAACTTCTTTAACTCGATAAACATTGGGTCAAGATCTTACTTTGATTTAACATCCACCACTAATGAGGATTCAGACCTATTTTGAACAACCATACCACCATTGTTAGTACCACACAACTTCACCCCTAATCTATCCAACTAGTCAACATCTTTCACTAACTCCCTATTCCTTTCATCCACATGGGCCACACTTCCCATAGAGACTCTACTAAGTGCATCAACAACCACATTAGCTTTACCCGGATGATAGTGCACACTCATATCATAGTCCTTAAGGAGTTCTAGCCACCTCCTTTGCCTTAGATTAAGGTCCTTTTGGGTGAACACATATTGAAGACTTTTATGATCAGTATACACATCTACATGCACCCCATAGAGGTAATGCCTCCAAATCATCAGAGAAAAAACAACAGCCGCCAATTCAAGGTCATGGGTAGGGTAGTTACGCTCATGCACCTTTAATGCCTAGAAGCATATGCTATGACCTTGCGGTTTTGCATTAATACACAACCTGAACCAATCTTTGAAGCATCACAATAAACTACAAACCCTTCTAATCCTTCTGGGAGAGTCAAAATAGGAGCGGAGGTAAGTCGCTCTTTTAAGGTCTAGAAACTCTTCTCACACTCATCTGTCCATATGAATTTGGATTTCTTTTAGGTCAATTTAGTTATAGGAGATGAGATGGAAGAAAAACCTTTGACAAACCTTCTATAGTACCCGGCTAGACCCAAGAAGCTCCTAATGTCTGAAGGAGATAATGGTCTAGGCCAATTTTTGACTGCCTCTATTTTCTTAGGATCAACCTTGATCCCATCATCGGATACTATGTGACCAAGAAATGCCACCTCATTTAACCAAAATTTACACTTACTAAATTTTGCAAATAAATGCCTATCCCTCAACGTTTGAAGCACAACTGTCAAGTGATTTTTATGTTCTTCCTCATCCCAAGAGTAAATCAAAATATCATCAATGAAGACCACCACAAAGGTATCAAGGTAAGGTTTAAACACCCTATTCATCAAGTCCATGAACACCGCCGGTGCATTCGTCAACCCAAAACTCATCACCATAAACTCAAAGTGACCATACCTTGTTCGGAACGCTGTTTTGGGAATATCACACTCCCTCCCCTGTAGTTGGTGATAGCCGGACCGAAGGTCAATCTTGGAGAAGTTACTTGCCCCTTGCAATTGATCAAACAAGTCATTTATTCTAGGGAGTGGGTACTTGTTCTTATTTAATTGCCGGTAGTCTATGCACATTCAAAGCGACCCATCCTTGTTTCTCACAAATAACACGGGAGCACCCCATGGCAAAATACTTGGTCTTATGAACCCTTTTTCTAACAAGTCCTTTAATTGTTCCTTCAACTCTTTCAATTCTGTCGCGGCCATACGATAAGGAGGAATAGAGATAGGTTGGATATCGGGAAGGAGATCGATACCAAAATCAACTTCCCTTTTAGGAGGGACACTGGGAATGTCATCGGGAAAGACATCAGGGAATTCATCGACTATAGGAACCGACTCAAGAGGAGGACTTTTGGAGTTGACATCCTTAACCCTCACAATGTGGTAAATACATCCCTTAGAAATCATTTTGCGGGCCTTAAGATAAGAAATAAACTATCCCTTCACTACCGAATCACGACCCTGCTATTCAATAACAGGCTCATTTGGAAATTGAAACTTGACTCGACGATTCCTATAATCTATGGAAGCATAAGATGCATATAACCAATCCATCCCAAGAATGACATCGAAATCTATCATGTCAAGCTCAATGAGATCACAAGGAATAACTTTATGCAAGATAGACACAAGGCAACCCCTATAGACCTTTTTAGCAATAACTGACTCACTAACAGGGGTAGACACCAAATAGGGCTCTAATAACATATCAGGTAAAACATCGAATCTATAAGCAATGAATGGAGTAACAAAAGATAAATTTGCACCTGAATCTAATAGTGCATACACATTAAAAGAAAAGACCTTTAAAATACCAGTAATGACATTGGGTACATCCTCAACCTCTTGTCTTCCATGCAAGGCGTAAAAGTGGTTGGTGCGTTAGACACCTCCTTGGACTTGTTGACCATGAGCAATTTGACCTTGATGCCTACCACCACCATATCTATAATCCTTAGCATGGTGGCCCAACTTGCCACACTTAAAGCGTGCATTAGAGCCGGCTAATCATTCCTCTTTATGAGTCCTTCCACACTTCTTGCAAGCGGGAAAGGTTTGAGTAGCAACATTCTCTATTGGTATCGTTAGTTTACCACTCTTGTCCTTGTTGAACCTTGGAGGAGGAGTATTAGTGAAACCTTGTCCCACAAATCGTTGCCTACCTTGGCCTTTGCCATTGTTTCCATAATTGAACCTTTGAAGGTTAAACCCTCCACCATCTACTCTAGCCTTTTTGAACCCCCTTGATCTCTCTCTAAGCTTCTCTTCTTCAATTTGTTTTGCGTAAGTCAATAACCGAGAGATTTCCATCTCCTTGACCAACATGGCCATTTTGCACTCCTTGGACACCAAGCTTGAAACACCAAAAATAAACTTGCTCATCCTAGCTCTTGGGTCAGAGACCATGAAGGGAGCATACTTTGACAACTTAGTGAATTTGAGAGCATACTCCCTCACGCTCATACTCCCTTAACGGAGGTTGATGAACTCTTGGATTTTGGCCTCCCTTAGCTCCAATGGGAAGAAGCTGTATAGAAAGGCACCTTTGAACTCTTCCCATCCTATCGGCCCTATTTTTTCATTCCTCTCAACAACCCATTATTTGTACCACACTCGAGCCACACCTTTGAGTTGATAGGCCACTAGCTCGGCCTTCTCATTTGGTGGCACACCCATGATAGCCACAATCTGATACACCTCATTAATGAACTCCATAGGGTCCTCATCTAGTTTAGAACCATCGAACTCGAGCAGATTCATCCTTTGGAAATCCCAAATCCTAGAGGCTGGATTTTGCATTTGGGGAGGAGGAACACCTAGATTCCCTTGGTTAGCTATGACTTGAGCTAACAAAGTAATAACACTATGAAAATCGGCGTGGGTTACCCCATCCTCATGATATTGGGCATTGGGAACCGGAGGAGTTTGGTCCTCATCGTCAACCCTTGTTCTTTGAGGTGCTCTTTCACGAGTCATTATCTAGAGAACACAAAATGGGTCATTAGTCAAAGGAAAGCAGAGGACACTCTAAGGCACGACATGAATTTGAAAGAAGTGAAAATTTTCCTAAATGCCTCATAGTCTCCTCTTCATAATTGTGGTGCACTTCATAACCATGAACAAGATCCTATTTGACGCGGTATGTTGGACTCCAAGGACCATTTAAAACCTCGGGCTCTGATACCAAGTTTGTTACAACCTAAGCCTAGGGCCTAGATGTCATATGGTGAATGAGGAACCGAAAAGTACCTCAAACAAGCCTCTTAGCATTCTTTTAGCCTTTCATAGGTAATGATGATAAATAAACAAGCAAAAATCATAATAGTAAATCTTCAACTTACATATGTCCAACAATACTTCTAACTATTAGATTTAACGGGGCTAAGATAAGTCCCTAGCTCACCCTCAATCATAATAGAAGAAATGCCATAGTAAAATATCTCAACATATCATAAGCTAGAAAGAAAAAAGAGTATTATTCCCGGAATATGGAAACTCACCAAAAGTAGTCTTCAATGAAATCTCAACTAGCCACGTGGAGGAGAACGAGGAGGAGCACTGGTCCCTACATGCTGATATCATGTAGGCAAAAGAGTATGTGTTAGTACTTTGAATGTACTAAGTATGTAAGGATGCAAGAACATTGAGGAAACATTATAACATTTATATAATATAGAACATAATGTAATGCATGCATAGTAAATCATATAGATATCCTTTAAAACATTCATTTTGTGGGAAAATAACCATAACCGACATTTAAGACCATGCGAGCTATTATATGGAATCCAACATAACCCCCTACGTTGGTCGGGGAGACTACTTGCCAGGTAGAACTCCGTCATTTTCATTCATTTCCTTAACTTTAACTTTAAGGTCTATTTATGGATCAATTAACCTAAGCTTACAAGGGCTCCTATGTTGGCACATAGTTAATGAGACAAGGGGTTGCTACTAGGATTCCCTTACCGAATCCCACCTCAATGCCTCATTCGGTGCTAAGTCAATCCCACAAAATAGTTTAATACTTTAAAATATTCATAGCATATAACTTGAGAATTTAAATATCATATTCGGTAGAATAGCTCATTAAAACATTTGAAAATTCAAATATGCAAGAATTGTCCTTATTGAATAAAAAATCCATCATTCATATCATTTCATCATTCTTTATTTTTATAAGACTCCCTTTTGATCATAGATATTGCTTTCACAAATATTCATTTGGAGTCAAGGCTTTCAAGTCAAACTTTATTAAAAACATAGTAAAACTAGGTGGGTTCAAATCACTTCAAGTTGCATATATATATGTAAATAAATATACATAAATACTTTAAAATCCAATAATTAAAAATGATGCTTTAAACAACCCACCATGAATTTCAAGAACCTTTAAATAAATCAATAGAAGAATTATTTGCAAACCATCAATTCATACATATGAAATTATGTCGCATCAAAATAGACCAATAATTATTAGTTTAACCATGATTTATACTATTAAGTAAAAATAAGAATTACCAAAAGAAAATATTACTTGAAATCAAGAGACTTAATTGAAAGAGTTTTTGGACTACATGGGTGGAAGAACCCATGGATAAACACTCACATAATTTAGAGTAGAGTTTAAAGAAAATAAATATAATTTATCATATAATCAAAATAATTTAGACATGAGAGTGGAAGGAACACTCTCATTGAAGCCTTACATACTTGGAATCCGAAGCTTTAGTCGAAACCGAAGGACTTAATGAACACTCTTGAGTCCTAGCTTTTCTTCCCTTCAGAACGTTTTGTGTACTACCCAGAATATATGAATCACCAGAATAGTATTTCTTCACTACTAAGAACTAAACTATATTTGAGAATGAGTAAAGAAGTGTATAGAGAGAAGGGTTGATTGAGAAAGCCTGATTAATAAAATGAGTAAATAAGATAGGTATTTATAGGTGTGGAGGAGGGACCTAACAATAAATAAAATAATTATAAAGAAAAAATCTAAAAATTTAATGGAAAATTGTGATGTCATGGGTGATGTTAAATGGAGGACAATTGATGTCAAATGTATCTAGATCTTTCCATGGTAGGTGAGATGAGTTCTTTTTAACAGAATACTCTTTTTCGGAGCTGTATTTGAATAAGATAAATTCCTTATTAATATTTGGTGTCTTCATAATAATTATAGATATGGAAGTCTAGTTTCATATTGTTCAAGAATCAACAATTTGGATAATCCTACTGTGAGATATGAGTTTTATTCTATAAACACTCCATTCCATCACAACATCCTGTCTTACAATAATTAATTTATTTGGCCTACTTAACCTCCGAAACTTAAAATATGGTCTTCACAAAAGTTGTAGGTAATGATCTTATGGTTACTTAGAAATTTGTATCACACAATTGGGACAATCTTATGAAAGGTTATACCCAAAATACAGAGTCTATATCATTTTAGGCGAGAATTGAAATATCGTATACAACGTTTTTAGGGTATGTTACATTGGCTGGCCAACTTAAAATTTTTTTGTGCTTAACATAAGCCCAAAATAATAACCCCAAATAGGTCCAATTTGAAATTTAAAATATATGTTTGAGGCTAATCCAAAAATGTGATTGAGGAGAAATCAACTAAAAGTCATGTTTTTCTTCATAGTCAACAATTTTGTTAACAAAAATACGAAAGTTGTTTTTTTGTCTTTTCATGAAGGAGTTTGAATTTGTAAGAGAGAGAAGGAAGACTTAGTTGCTACAAAAGTTGAAAAATAGAAAAAACCATGATAAAAGGGTGGGGTGGCTACTCGAGAGTTTAGGAGATTATTTCTTTCTTTTGTAAACAAAATCTGATATGATTTCTGAAGGGCTTCTGAGTTTGGGCCTTATTTTGGATCAAGTAGGTTGAAATAATTGGGAAGAATTTTATTTGGGCTATTATAAGGCTGGATTTTGCACTCTTTTTCTTTTTTAAATTAATTCTTTTGAGCTTCTAATTTAGTAACTAGTGCACTATATAATATATATGTAACAATTAAAGTACTAATATTATATATTTTTGCTAATGATTTAGCAAAATATTGACTTATAACTAATTTAATAAATAAGAAACTTGAAATAAGATGATGACAATAGAATATTTTAAAAGATAACTTTATTACTAACAAAAACATAGAGATCATAAAACAATAGGTAATAATAGTAGTAGTAGTAGTAGTAACTATAATTATTAACTTAGTAAATATAATTATTAACTTAGAAGCTCAAACAAGAATTTAACTTAAAGAAATGGGGGTAAAAATTGGGTGTCAACAGCTATACATCTTTGACCGGAGATGATGAAAGATTTTTTGGGCCTAGAAGTTGACGTAGTAGCCATTTTTGACCCGACATCATTGTTGAATCGTTTATGAATATATGGGGACAAGAAAAAAATATGAAAATATTAGGACCAAACTTTAATTTCCAAGTCACCTAAATATCTCCAATTGCACGACAATCAGGCCAAATGTAGTTCAAGAATGATGAAATAAGGTGGAGTGAGTTTAGAACATCATCATTTAAAAAAATTCTCCAATATCGATGAATGATGATAATGCAGATAAAGGCGGCTAAAGAAAAAATCAGGATTGAACAAGTGAAGAATAATTTAAAAATGGAGTGAAGAAAAATGGAAAGAGGATAAAGAGTGACAATTTAAAGAGAATCAAAGTCAATTGAAACTCATACTCAACAAAGAAGAAAGATATTGAAAGGAATGAAGCAAATACTAGCCAAAAAATTGTCCCAGTATCAATTTATGATAAGACTGGATTTTAAGACTCGTAAAGAGAATGAAGAATAAGGTTAAAGATAATTATAATAGTGCTAAAGGATGTATGATTTGTTTATGAATATGGAAAAATATGATGTGAAAATTCCTACATATTCCGAACTGTAGGACGTAGGTTGAGTAGAGTTCGAGAGTAGATCCTTGATCATTGTTGGTAAGTTTGACTCTCCAACAAATTGTCCATTTTACTGCTTAGATAAAGTTCCCCATTGCATTATGTCTCTTGTTGCTGCATGTGGATTATGCTTCCTTCCAAGTATTGATAAAATTGCTAGCAAGTAATGTAAATATGAAATAATGTAAATAAAATTCTTACGACAAAGATCATAAATGAATGCCTCCACTATAAACTGATGCTCTAGATGCAATTAATCAAATATGCATCATTTTGTTTAATTTTAAACAACTGCTCCAAATTGTGTTCCTGTAAAATCTAACAGACTGAGCAGAAATGTTAGCAAAAGCAAACATATATACAAAGCTCAAACTCTCAAGAAAACTAAAAGATGGCATGCAACACTCATATGTATATTTTAAAGGTAAATAATTAAAGCATTGGAGATGTCTCATTAAAGATAGATGAGCTTTTCATGAAATTTGAAAGAAAGCATGCAACACTCATATGTATATTTAAAAATAAATAAATAATTAAAGCATAGCAAGATGTCTCATTAATGAAAGATGATGTTTTTAAGAAATATAAATAATTAAGGCATTGCGAGATATCAAATTAAAGATAGATGAGCTTTTCAAGAAAATTAAAATATTGTATGCGGTGCTCATATGCATATTTTAATACTAAATAATTAAGGTATTTTGAGATGTCTTGTTAAAGATAGATGAGCTTAAAATGTCTTATTAGAAGGTAAGATAACCCAACATATCCTATTTTAGGGTGGATGGACCCGATATGCTCTATTTTAGGGTGAATAAACCCAATGCATCCTATTTTAGGGTGGATGCACCCAAAATATCCAATTAGAGGGTGGACAAACTTGATATGTCCTATTTTAGGGTGGACAAAGCCAATATGTCTTAATTTAGGGTAGACTAACCAAATATATCCTATTTTAGGGTGGAAGGACCAGATATACTCTACTTTAGGGTGAATGAACCCAATGTATCCTATTGTAGGGTGGATTATAAGACCCCAGAAGTTGAAAAGTCGAACAAAAAATGAACTCAAGGAAATTTGGGTAGTCCTCAGGTTTACGAGTATTTCTATGACTCGTAGGGACCTTCACTAGTCGTTTGATGACTCGTGAGGGAGTCTATGACTCGTAGAAACCATTCGTAGTGTAGGGTATGAACACCTGCAACTATCAAGCCTCAGAATCCATTCTACGACTCAATAGGATGAGTTGGAGAGGAGTTGATGACTCGTAAAAATGAGTCTTACAAAAACTTCAGAGACCTAATTTTTAAGGTATTTTTCCAAAATCTGCAAGACGAGTCATTTTGACGACTCATCACTATTTCTACAACTCGTAGAGTCAATTCATAGGATCAAATTCAGATTTTTAATGAAGTTATTTATGTCTTTTCCCAAGTTTGGTTCAATGAACCTAGATACTTTTATGGCCAAGTTCAAAGTCTATATATATCAAATTCTTCAAATGCCCCTCCTATTTAATTCATTCTTCAAATTTCCCTAAGGCAAGATTATAAATTCTCTCTCAAGCTTCTCCTACAAATTCAAGCTAGGGTTTTAATTTCATAAAGGTTTTCTCTCTAATTCTAAGTTGATTTTATCAAAGTATGTGGAAATTGATCCATAGGTTCCTTTCACCCATGGAGTCCCAAGTTTTTTCTCAAAAATCTCATGAAATTTTATTATTTTTAAACTCTAATTTTGATGAATTGTGTTTCAATTACATTTTTAATTCTTACTAGTGATCATTATAAGCATATTTCTACATAAATTACATGATTTCAAGTTGAATTGTGAATGACCATGCATGAAGCTATTTTCAATAATGATACATATGTAGTATGATTATGGAGTTCAATGATTTTAAGTATTCTTACGGTTTTTATCAAAATTGACTAGGTATATGATTTTACTCTAAATTTAAGTATGAATTATGATCATGAATTACAATTATGTTAAAGTTATAAATTTCATGCAAGTTATGAAGAAAGGTGACTTAGAATCCTTAATTTGTGACCTAGGAACCTAATAACACGAATTATGTAAGTATAGTATTATGATGTTGAAAGGCAACTTATAACATTACATGTATGACATGAAAATATGATATATGAAGTTTATGAGTTATGTTAAGTATGCTTACTATGTTACGTATTCCGTGGAATTTGACCTAACACCGAATGATGACTAGAGGTGGGGGCTCGAACTATGGGGTCTTTATACAAAGTCTCTTGTCTCATAACTACATACCACCATAGGATTTGCCTTATGGCCTAGATAGTGGATCCATTTATAGCGTATTTATATGACACGCCTAGCAGGGTAGAGTCTACCTTGGAAAGTAGATTCCCCTTTCCTCCATTATATGAGGAGACATCGGAATTCCATGTTATAGCTTGCATCATGTTATTGTCGGTTATGGTTCTATCCTACATATATATGGTCCCTTTTATGTTTTAAATGGCTAATCCTATCCCACATATGTATACTTTCTTTATGTCCATTTATGATTTCAACTATGTCTTTTAAAGGTTTTGATCATTATGATTTTTGCATGACTTTACGTATCCTTTTTATTATGTACGTTATTTGATCATTGCATCCTATGATTTATATTGCATGTCATGCCTACATACTTAGTACAATCAAACATACTAACACATATTTGTTGCCTACATTGTCTCATAATGTAGGGGTTGAGGATCACATTCATACATGTGGCTAGTTGAGTTCCTTTCGGTGAAGTGTTGGTGAGTCCTCATCTTATTGAGGGAGAGTTATGACTTTGTTCTACCCTAAAAACTTCTTTACTTCATTCATGTTTGAGGATAAGCTAGGGACATGTATTATCCCCCGCCCGTCTAAAGTACTAAAGGCATTGTTGGACAAAATGATAAAGAGTCTATATAGTCAAGTGATATTCTTCTTTTATGATTCATGATTTAGACTCTTCCTATGTTATTTTTGCATTTAATTTACTTTATGTATGATTTATGATATATCAAGAGGCTTGGTTGGAGTCCTTCGGGGTTTCAATCGACGTGTTACGACTAGACCCTAGGTCGGGTCGTGATATAGATGGACCAAATATATCCAATTCGAGGGTAGGCGAACTTGATATGTCCCATTTTAGGGTAGAAAAACCCAATATATCTTATTTCAGGGTAGACTAACCCAATATATCCTATTTTAGGCTGGACGAACACAAAGCATCCTATTTAGGATGAATAGACCCAATATATCTTATTTGAGGGTGGACAAACCACTTATATCCTATTTTAAGGTGGACAAATCCATTATATCCTATTATATGATAGATAAATCTAATATGTCCTATTTTAGGGTGGACAAACCCAATACATCCTATTTTAGGGTGGATGGACCTAATATGTTCTATTTAAGGGTGGACGAACCCAATGTGTCCTATTTTAGGGTGGACAAACCTATTATATGGTGCAAACTTATAAATATAAATTGTGGTGCAACGCAATGAGATTGGGGAAATTTCTTTGTTGTAGCAAACATTTAGAACCTAGTTTGAAGAGCTTGTTGTAGTGCCTTTGCAATATTGAATATTTAAGGAGTGGTGCCTTTTGTAATAGTGAACATTAATGGTGCGGTACTTTACAATAGTGCATATGATGCCTATAATTTAGGAGCTTCAACTTTGATGAAAAATTGTTTCATATAAAATCCTGCGCTCAAAGAAAAATTATAAATTTCAAATTTGATTTTCGTTGATGTTGCACAATCTGAATCTCACAAAATTTGGCTTAATGTTGAGCTTTGTGGTGTTATCTTTCACGGATAACTAAAACCAACCTCTGGATTACTTAAAGAAAACTTGTTAGTATAAAAGAAAATGGTTGCATTGCTTTGAATCATGAAGTTTTGACTTTAAATCTGCATTTCTTGTTGCTATGTTATTGAAGTAATTTGATGGCGTGAATATTAATTTTGATCCCAACTTCTACCTTTTTGAAGAATAATAAGACCTCTGTAAAACTGTCCCACTCTTGCTCTTAGGGGAAAATGAAAATTGTGTATTATATTGAGACCGAACCAAACATAGGTGCTATGTATGCCACTATTAACAAGAATCAGGTCACACGTATTTCATTATAAAAGTTTAGAAATGATTGCAAAATAGTAGGTACTCCTTAAAGAAGGAGAATAAAGAATGATATTCTTAGGCTGCAAAGATAATGTCCTTGTTAATCCTCTTGACTTGTTGCATGTGTTCTCTTCAAATGCTTCGGTGCCAATTTTGATGGATCACCCTTCACAACAATTGCACTCGTATTTGTGAATTACCATTGTTGGTTGCAGTCTATAATTATAGCTTTATCTTTCACTTTTAATCATCCTTTGAATCTTGAATTTCAATGTAGGACAATCTTCAATGTCATGTCCTTGATGTTTGAATGGTAAGCACAAATCTTGGATGGATCAAAATTTTAAGGCGTGTGCTCAGATATAAACCCTTTTCTTGATTGTAGGAGTCTATTTATTCTCAATTTGTCAAATATGTTTGCATATGGCTCATCCATAGAAGTGAAGGGAAATGATTTCATCTTCCTTTGTTATCGCGAGCTATATTGTGGTTGGTGAAACTGTTGTTGGAAAGAAGGATGGAAATGCACATTGCAAAAGTTGGAAGTGGCATGCAATTACAAAAATTAATGACTTTGATAGTGCTGCAGTTGATGCATAATCATGAAAGTTGAGTTATTTTCTCTCATTTTGCTTTGCAGATTTTTTGGTATCTTCGGTTGGAAGGTTTGGTGGACAATTTGTGTTGTTGCGTTATCTATAATTCTTTATCCTTGAATAACACTTTCTAATTCTTTGCCAATTCCAATCAAGTCAGAGAAATTATGTGCATAAGTTCCAAAAAGCCTTTCATAATATAGCCCTTCTTGAACATCGATGAAGGCAAAGATCAATTCCTTTTTAGGAAGTGGAGGATGCATTTTTGAAGCTTCTAACCTCTATCTTATGTCTTATTCTTGAAAATATTCATGGGGTATTTTCCTTACTTTGAGAAAATTGGATGTATTCAAATCATTTTCATTATCTAACTCATATTGGTTTACAAATTCACGAGCCATATCATTGAATGAATAATCTCATTCGTATGGTTTTATCATATCCAATTCCAATTAATCTACTGCAATAATTCATTAAGTGAGTGACTGGATTTCCTTTCCCATTAAATGTATTAAAATTAGGTAACGTATACCCTGGCGGAAGTTCAACATTTGTGTGTACACACAAATTTTCATATTTCAAATTTTGATAATTTCTTGAGCACAACTCTTCATCCAAAGTTTTCCTCAGATTGTGGAGCTTTTTTTTTCAAATCTTCATGGCACTGGATATCCTTATCATGTCTAGAACATAAACAAGCTACTAGTTGATCCTGCTTGTTTTCTTTGAAAGGAAGCATAATTATGAGAGAATGGATATTTTGCATCATAGTGACTTGAAAATTATTGGAATTGATAGTGTATATTGAAGAAATTTGTGGAGAGATTGCATAGGTAGAAGAGGGGCGAGGAGATATGGTTAAACAAATATTCAGAGTTAAACTCGAAGTTTTAGAATTGATAGGAAAAAGGTTAAAAGTAGTGTCCAGATTCACCAAATTGTTTCTTCAAACTACATTTTTCTCACAATCATTACATTGTGCTTGCACCGATCCCATGTCGCTGTTGAATGCTTTGAATCTATCTACCATTATAGTTTCGCCTTAAAGAAAATTCACGGCCAAGACAGTGTTCAATGCTAGGTAACCTCTAAAGAGAAAAATAAAACTATAAATACAAAATAAAGTGTTAGTGCATGAGAATATATGCATATGAAATAAATACAAAAATTGATAAAGTATTAGATAAAATATATTTTTCATGATTTTGTAGAATAAGAGCTCTATACTAGAGGAGATGACTTAAGTTGAGAACATATGGACAAAAATGATTTTTTAGTTAGTAGGATCTAACGCTGGAAAAGCAACAAAAGGATGCAAAAATTATCAGGAGTAGAATGATTAGTTTAGAGAAAGGTTGACTCATGTCGAACACCAAATCTTGACTTTGACTTGATACTTATCCTTTGTGAACTCTAGCATTGTCATGACCCTCTAGGTTATTTTTAGTTATGTCACAGCCCAAACTAGGGCCTAGATGTGACAAATCAATTAGTATTCCCAAAGAAACCCCAACTAAGCCTTTTAGCATATCATAAGCATACATATGGTAACAAATAAGCGGAAACTCATAAAAGTCCAACAAAACATAGCACAACTAAAGAGAATCAAGACCACATAGACTATTTATCCAACATGCATCTACTTGACTACATAGGTTAAGTTCACCCCCAAGAAGGTAATAACATGGCATATGATAGTCTCAAAATATCAACATAGTCTAGAAATGACAATAAAAGAATGAATGACTCAGTTTTCCCTCGAAGCATGAGGACTCACTACAAACTCTTCAAAGTGGATCGCCGACTAGCCACAAGAATAGAATGGAGCGTCCGTCCCTACATTATGATATAATATAGGCAATAAAGTATGCGTTACTACATTTGAATGTACTAAGTATGTGTCCAATAGAATGCATAATTAAAACCATGTCGTGCAAATGACTATTTCAAATGGCATGATAAGAGAAGTAGTAAAATTATAAGTAAACATAAGATAGGTCAATGCACATTAAACCATACGAGTATAATATAAAATTAAAGGAAAGGAGTGATTTTTTAAAATATCATAAGGACCATACATATGTGGGAGATAACCATATCCGACAATAAGACCATGAGAGCTATTACATGAAATTCGATGATCCCCACATCGACAATGGGAAATTACTTGCCAAGGTAGACTCCGTACCATGAACAAATTCTATATGTGGATCCACTAGCTAGGGCATAAAGGAAAACCTACGGTGGCAATGTAGTTACGGGACTAGATATTGCTACTAAGGACCATCTGGGTCGAGTCCCCACCTCAAATTCCTCTCGGTACTGAGTGAACATCCCATGGAATACATATCATTATCATAAATCATAACCTTTTCTTAATCATACTTCATAAACTTGTTCATAGTAATAATTCAATGTCATGTGATTCAAGTAATGTGGGTCTAGGCCTTCCATCATTGCAAATCCTTTTCATAGAAATATCATTAGGCTCTTAAGTCATCCTCATTTATAAAACTTGCTTGCACACTTAAAATTCATCATCATAGCTTATACTTGAAATGAGGGTAGAAACATGAATACATGATCAATTTAATTAAAAACATGCATGCTCATATACTTTATACCAACCCATATATAATTTATGAAAATAATATCAATTCAAAGTATAATTGAAAATACCCATAATCCATATTATGAACTCTAGAGATTAATGTAGTAAAATTCATAGAAAAACTCTTCAATTCTATGCTATAATCATCAATTTATAATAAAATAGGATCTTAATCATAATTGAAAATCATAATTCATGCAATTGGAATAGGGATCATAAACCCATAAAAATACATGCTTTAATTGATTAAAAAAGTATGGAATTAGTTGGGCTCCATGGGTGAAAGTACCCTAGGATAAAATATCCACATACCTTGAGTGAGTAAACTAAAGAAATTTGAAGAAAGTTGGGCTTTCAATAGAGAGCTTGAGAGAATTTCTTCGAAGTCTCCAATGGAGTCCTTGAGAGGTTTTTATAGAAAGAAATATTTGAATAGGTGAATTGTGGTAGAATGAATGACATTAGAGGTATAAGTTAATTTATAGATATGAATTAGGTCCTAAAAATGTTTATGTTCATTAACTAATAATTAGAAAAATATCTAGAGTGTCCCTACTTAAAAACTAAATTCGGACAGAAAACCTACGCTAAGTCCACGACGCGAACTTGTTCCCATAGGCCAATTTTGAAAAAAATGATATTTTGGCTAGAATTTGTCTTGGGAAAAAATTACATTATTGGAGAAAGTCCGCAATGCAGACTTTTCATGCACCCTACTATTTTGGGCAATTTCTTAAAAAATTTATCTTTCCATATATGGGGGGATATTAATATTTAATGCATTCATTTTATTGTTTAGATTATTTCTATAGCAACCCCAAGTCATTTATGACTTGCTGGCATTGACTGTTTGGTTGTCTGGTCGTTCTTTTGAGTTTTAGGCCCATTTCCCAATTTTGGAATTTTTTAAACATTAAAAATTAATTTCGGTCATAGCATTAGGTAAATGAGCTCGGAATGGAATTTGAATAGTTTCATCAGCTTTAAAATGGCCATATTAGGCTAGTATCATGATCGGCATGAGTATCAAGGCATTTAGTTTGAATTTGGGGCCATTTGGCGTTTTAGCCTTTGAAATTTATTGTCAGTTTGACTTTGGTCAACATTCTTAAAAATGCGTTTGGTTGAAATTTTTGTTAGCGAGGTTAATTCCAAAATATTGAGTTTGATTTAGAATGACCTTTTGTGCTCTTCTTAAGTTTTCGATCTAATCCCGAGGCCGGCTTAGAATGACACTTGGAAGTGGTACCCACTTTTTGTCAAGATAACCTCATATGAAAATTTCAAATGTGCCATTAAATTTGAAATATCAAATTATGTGGGATAGCATATTGCATTTGCATGCATGGGGTTCTGAATAAATCTCGAGCACCCCATCGGAGATTTGGGCATTTTCAAAACTACTTTGCGTCAGCTATTTCTGGTGCTATCACTAATAGCGACCCTTGGTCACTATAGCGACTGTCGCTAAACTGAAAAATATGTCACTAAAGTGACCAGGCCCCATTGGGGAGGTGTCGCTTAGGCAGCTGGTTGTTTAAGAGACTGGTCGCTTAAGCGATATGGTGTTGCTAAAGCGATGTCGCCTCTTTGAGATAGTTGCTTAAGCGACTTTTGGGGTTGCTCTTGTGAAACCTATGGGTTATTTCTATTCTATTTTTTAGTTTAATTGTCCAAGTTAAAACTCACATATCTCTCTCATTTCTTGGCAAAATTTGGTGATTTAAAGTTCCATTTGTGGGGAATTGCTAGGAGATGGTGTTGGGGACTTCGGAAATTGGTTGGGGACCTTTGTTTGAGGTAAAATGACTTGTAAACCTGCTGCAATTGTTGAAATTAGCTTAAAATTGGGAAATTCTTTCTTGTCATTGTTCTTGCTGATTCGAGCCATGAATTGTGTTTGATTTTGGAACACAAGTTTAGGGAGGTATTTAGGATATTTTTATGGACTCCATTCTAAAATTACTGGAGATGGTCCTACATTTTCCTTTTTGACTCCAGAATTGGGCCATCTCTAATTTTGATAATTCTAATGTTAAAATGACCGTAATGACAGTATGATTCTATTTTTTTTATAGTGTGGCAGCATTTCAAAGCCACATGAAAGGGAAAATCTCTGGCTACATGTTTTAGAGTGCTCGCGGTCGGCCTACAGGTAGGATACGACCTCATTTGTTGTTGATTTGTGTGAATTTGGGGGTAATAGGTGGTTGAGCAAGCTAAATTTCTAGAATCCATATCTTAGACTTAATTTTTTAGGTAATTCGGGTCATTGAATCATATCTATTTTAATTGTTGATCCTTTATACCTTATGGTATGAATCTGTGTGGTTTGTTTATATTGTTGGAAGCATGTTTGGCTTAAGTCTAAGCTTAAACTAGTGATTACCATAGAATTGCGTACTTTTAGAGACGTTAGGCCTTGAAACTTTTTTGATGTTGCTTGGGATGGCTTAGATCCCTGTAAACTAATATAACAGACTTGAGTTTGATAGTCTAGGCCTTTGCTAGGAACCTCTTATCCATAATTCCTTGATTTTGCTGGTCCCAGATTACTTGAGTCTTGGTTTTGGAAGCTAATCGTCGATTATGTTTGGATATGGTTTAGACTAGAGTGATTTATTGATGGCACTCGGATTGGGGGTAGTCCCCGTGATGCTCATCTATCCACTGATACTAATTCAAACTGATTCTCCCATATTCATGGTTCAAGTCCCCAACTCACTCCATTGGGTGTGGTTCATGTCCTTGCCTTGGTATTATTGCTTTGGTTCAAGTCCCTTACTTTATTTTGTAGTAGTTCATGTCCACCAATGTGGTTCAAATCCATAGCTACCTTTTAGACTTCGTTTAAGTCCATAGCTACTTTCACCTTGTTTCAAGTCCTTGGTCATATTTATACGTGGTTCAAGTCCACGATTTTCCTTATCCTTAGTTCAATTCCTAGGTTACTCCGAATCTTGGTTCAAGTCCTTGATTCTTTCATCTTCATTCAGTTCAATTCCTTAACTCTTTCAAGCTTTGCTTAAAGCTTCAGGCTAACGGTTTGGTTCGGTTCAAGTCCATGGGAATTTGTGACATTAATAGGAACTTCGTTGGTTTCTCCTACTTTATTTCAACTCTTTTCTTTGCACCTGTCGGGCTTATGGGAGTCTGCTCGGGTCTTAATTTTAACTTGTTCATGAGTGTACCCATCAGGTTTATGGGAGCCCAGTTGGATTTAGTTAGCTACTCTCCTTTTCTTTGTGTGTGAGTATGCTCGTGTACATACCTATTAGATTTTCTCATTCTTGTCTCTAGTAGTATTTTAGATTCTTGCATTTTATATTAATTTTGCTTTTCTTGCTTAGTCGCCCTATGATGCCTACTGGTTACCTATTGTTTTGGTACTCATACTACATTCTGTATCTATTTTCATGATACATGTCCGAGCACCAGCTACTAGCATAAATCTCAAGCCAGTTGCAGTCTTATTTGGAGCTGAGTGTGAGCACACATAGTCCTTGATTTACCCGTCTGCTTCTGTATATATATATAGATTGACTTGTCTTTTTCTTTTTGAGATAGTCTTATTTCTGTGATCCACTTTTGGGACTTGTATTAATTTTGTTAGTAGCTCTGTACATGTGACTTCTAAGTTATAGGAGGGATCTTTTATTTGTATATAGTTTTGGCTTGCTTCTTCTCTTCCATTTTTGATTCCTGTTATTTTATTTGAATATTGGTATTCTACACTTGCATCCCATTACTCATAGTTCTAGGATATAGATTGGCTTGCCTACTGGTGGGTCATAGTAGGCGCTATCATGACTTGAGGATTCGAGTCCTGACAAGTTGGTATTAGAGCCCAGGTTCACCGGTCTTACTTGTACAAAGCTAACATCTAGTAGAGTCCTGCGAATTGTTCCATAACTTAACTTTGAGAGTCTAAAGGATGTCTTTACGAACTTGTTCTATTTTGTATCACTATCGGGTAGTGTGTGTCTTATTAGAGTTTCATGAAATTTCACTTGTTCCACTCTTTTATAGGATAGTTCACATGTATGGTAGAGTGGCCAGGGGTGATGCACCCAGTCCTGCTGATAGAGCCACAGCCAGGGGTAAAGGCCGACCCGAAGTCATGACAAGGCTATAGCCCTAGCCCATGGCAGAGAGAAGACTCCAGAGTCAGAGGTGGAGCCACAGTTAGATCAATCGGTTGTCCTAGACTAGCCTAGACATCGCCCGCATAAGTTACAACTTCAGACCTATAGGATATGTTATCCTTGATATTGGTTGCGATAGAGGGTATGAAACAGGCCCCAGCCCTAGCTACTCTAATGTTATAGGGTCAGGCTGTACCAGCAGTTCAGTTGTGTAAGACCTCAGAAACTTGGAAAGTCCTAAACAAAGGATCAAAGGAGGAAATCTCAAAAAGTTGCAGAAACCAGCATCAGCAGTTGATCATGAAAGCTATCACGGGCCATGGTGAGCACTACGGACTATGGTGAGCAACCATGGTAGAGATTTAGAGGTTCCGACTTGTAGGGAGAATACCAAGAAAAAAGACCACGAATTGTGGTGAGCACCATAGGCCTTGAAGACCTCCGTGGTGACCCTTCCCCAAAACCCTCAGGAAACATCCCAACACAAGAGCCATGGATGACCACCATGGCTCGTAGAGCTTTTCACAGACTGTGAAGATGGTCCATTCGTTCTATCTTATGGGTTTTAAGGTTAATTCTTTAGAGTGGGAATAGATTTGGAGATGCTTTAAGGTCACAAGAATCCTTAAGCACAAAGTTAAGTTGAAAGCTTCCTTACCAATTGAGTTTCGATGTAAGATTTTACATAGGTTAACTTTAATAGATTATATCTCCTTGAATATATAGACTCAGGTGTTATATCACCTAACAAATAAAAGGTCTCTGAATCCTCTTTCCAACTCCACCGAGTTTGCCTTATTTGGAGTTTGGAGTAAAACGTTATGGCCATTTTAGTGAAGCTTCTGAGACTGGTGAGGACTATGGACAGTGGTGGAATTTGGTGAAACGCAATAAGGTCCGTAGTGGCTGTCCGTGAAGGCCACTTTTCAACCAGTTCAAGCCCTGGGATCACTGGTGAGCACCACAACCCGTGAAGGTCTTCCGTGAACCTCAGTACGGTCCGTAATGTCCGTTCTTGAAGAAGGTTTAGAGACTTCTCTGCAACACTTTCCAAAATATTTTTCCGAGTCTTTTATCATGGGACCCCACCACAGTCTGTGGTAGGCATCACGGACCATGAAGGTCCCCCATGAAGCCAGTTCTGGCCAGATCTTTAAATGGGTTTTTAGTTGTTTCCTACGTTTTAACTCAAAGTGAGGTCATTTTGAAGGCAAAATAAACTATCTAAAAGACCCCAAAGTATTCCTAGACTCATTTACTCTCACTCAAAATTCTTAGACCCAAACCCTAACCTCTTAAGTTCCTCTCAAGCGTTCTTCCTCCATCTCCAAGAAATGTTCTAGGGTTTTACTCCAAGAAGATCAAGCCTCCATTTCTTTTCAAGTTTTGCATTATAGATTTCACTCCTCAAGGTATGTGGGTTTTCATTCATGGGTCCTTGCACCCATGGAGCCCAAAGGTTTTCTCAAAACTAGCATTTCAATCGTAAATAATGAAATCTTATGGGCTTTTATATGATGACTTTAAATGCATAGATTATGATATATTTGAAGTTTTCTTACATATATTGATGTATATTTACTCTTGATTTCATGCAGTTATGATGTTATTAAAGTGCCTATATGAAGGCTTGGAAAGGGTTTTAAGACATATATGGTGGGTTACTTTAAGAATGTGTATTTTATGCATTTCTATCACTCCCATGCATGTAAGAAGTCTTTAAAGGCATTGAAAGGTTTTTATGAAATGAACCCACCTAGTTTCCTATGATAAAGTAAATTTGAAATGAAGTTTGACTCCAATGAATGTTATAAAGCAAATGCTTATGAAAGGGAGTCTTTATGAAATGATTAATTGATGAAAGAGCTTCTCAGCCAGGCTAAGGTTTCAATGTGAAAGGACAATCCTCACATTGAATCAAATGAAATGTTTAAGATTATGATATGACATATATGACATTACTATATGCCGTCAATGCTTTTGAACATTTTTCCAAAAGGTAGGTCCGATTAACATGGTGCCCGAAATACCATCACTGATTTTAAACCTAATTTTCTTATAAATCAAGGTTCATTAGTAGGATGGTAAATAAGGTATGACAGCCATGATGATATTATAAACCAAAGGTTTTAACGAGATATTACACCGATTGATGTTTTAGTATTAAAGTTATATAATGCTTATTCTATATTGATGTTTAAATGTTATTCCATAAGATTTGACCTAGCACCGAATGTAGTATGTAGATGGGGCTCGATCGAAGGGGTTCTTAAGTAAAGTCTCATATTGCATTAGCTATGTGCCACTATAGGAGCCCTTGTCGGCTAGGCCTTTGTAGCCATCAAATGTTAAAGTTAAAATTAAAGAATGTTTAAAGATGATCTGAGTTCTACCTGGCAAGTAGTTTCCCCGTGCCAACGTAAGGCGATATGTTGGATTCCATGTAATAGGTCACATGGTCTTAAATATCGGTTATGGTCATCTCTCTACAAATAAAGGTTTTCAAATATTATGTACATGATTGATTATGCATGCATTGCATTATGTTTCATATTATGCTAATTTCCTATTGATTCTTTAAAGTCATGCATGCCTACATACTTAGTACATTCAAAGTACTAACGCATATTTTTGCCTACATGATATCACCATGTAGGGACCGGTGTTCCTCCTCGATCTCCTCCCCATGGCTAGCTCAGATTAGTTTGAAGATTACTTGTGGTGAGTTCCCATGTTTCGGGAACAACATCCATTTTATTCTAAGCTTATGTTATATAGAACATTAAGATTTTTATTAAGGCATTTCTTGACACTTATTTTGAGGGTGATCTAGGGATATATCTTAGCCCCCGCCAAGTCTATTAGTAGAGGTATGTTTGGACACAAATGGAAAATATTTTAAAGTTGTTAAGGACTCTTGTTCTATGATATTTCCCTTAGTCCCGTTTCCCCTTTTTATTTTCATTCGTTATTATATGTCATTACCTATGAAAAGCTAAATGAATACTAAGAGGCTTGGGTGAGGCACCTTTTGGTGCCTTATTAGCCATGTCACGTCTAAGCTCTAGGCTTGGATTATGACAAACTGCCATTAGCACCTGTCATCATACAGCTAGATGATTTAGAGAGCCTCATGCCATTGTGAGAGTAGAAGATTCTTTGGGTGTTTCTCTGATTATCACCACCGATATTTTTTTGGGGCTGTGGGGGAGAATGCCTATGAGTTTCTACTTACTTTTTGTGAGCGTCTTCAGACTCTGGGATTGGTGGAGTCACTAGGAGCCAACTTTACCATATATCAGCTAGATGGTCCAGTCTGGCAGTGGTGGTATTCACATTTATAGAATAGGCTAGTGGGGTCTCCACCAGTGTCGTGTATAGAGGTTTTTGAGATTTTATTATCCAAGTTCATCCCTAGGAGCATTAGTGATCTACTTAGAGATTAGTTTATGCGGTTAGAGCAGGGCTCCATGACCGTGTCAGATATGAGGCTAGATTCCATGAGCTCTCCTAGCATGCCACTATGATATTACCTATCTGGATGAGAGAGTTCAGTGCTTTGTTTGAGGATTGAGTCTTCAGCTCCAAATTGAGACTTAGTCCCTAGTTTCAGTGGGCCTCTCTTTTCTGGATGTGATGTACCACGCTTGTACACTTGACAAGCTCCTTTATGAGGCCTAAGGGTAGCATCATGAGAACCAGATAGGATGATAGACACGGTGGGCCCAGTTTTAGGCCCAGGGACTCATATGATAGACCTTACCATAGTTTCTAGCAAGGTAAGTCCAGTGACTCTTTCTAACTTCGCTACATACTATAGAGGGTGACCATCAAAGTCAAGGTGGCTCTAGTTCTAGTCTGAGTTAGGGACGTGGTGGTATTCAGATATTTCTTCACGCCGAGGTAGCCGACCCCCAGTTGTAGGGAGACTGCCAAAAGGGTAATATGATTGTGGAGATCTAGATCATTGGTTCCATGAGTTCCCTCTTTGTAGGTTAGCCTCACCTGCTCTGCAAGCAGATAGACCTGCACCAGCAGCGGCATCTCCAATTATTAGTGGATTTTAAGGTCAGGACCGCAGGGGTGGTAACTAGGGTGCACGGGGAGGTCATTGGGGAGACATGATAGGTTTTTAAGTCGATGGATGAGGTAGAGGATCCCAGGTCCATTTTTATACAACTCGAGCTAGAGAAGAGATAGATGCATCGGGCGATGTGATTAAAAGTACGATTCTTTTATGCCATCAGTCTACCTCAACTTTATTTGATCCAAGCTCCACTTATTCTTATGTATCTGTGTATTTCACCCCTTGACTGAGTATGAGTCTAAAGCCCTTAGCAGATTTGTTGTGTGTTTTGACCCCGATAGGTGATTATTTAGTAGTGGATCAAGTTTTCAGATCCTGTGTCGTGACTATTTAGGAGCGGGACACTAGGGGTGATCTTATTTTAGTTTATATGTTAGATTTTGACATGATTCTATGCATGAACTGGTTATCCCTTCCCCAAGCAATCTTGGATTATGATGCCAAGACCATTACCATATGAAACCTTCAAAACTTAGACATAATAAGATCAAGAAAGGACCACGTCATAGGACGATGTCCTTCGAGCCATAAATTAATTACTTTTTATCAAATAATTTTTTATTTAAAGCTAAAACGTGTTTATACTCACAATAGTAAGATCTTGAAACTCCAAATCTACATACTAACACACGGATATATAAGTGTTCATATAACTAAACATATAATTCATAATAGAAACTCCACATAAATAACCAAATTTACATACTAACGACTACATGAGATAATTTTGAATAACGTCGTTCATGCTTTGATTCACAATACAAAAAATTAAATAACTAAAAAGGAGCGGAATAAGAACCTGTGCAACCAATTTAAGCAAAAATAATAACAAGGATGCCTTTTACTAGTGTTGTGCTTTTTCTTATCACTATCTTTTTCCTCTCTTTTTTTTGCTCTCTGTGCGTGTGTTCCTTTCTTTTTGTGTGTGATGTAGTTCTTATTTTGATGTGCAGGGGGTGAGGATTTTTTCTTCTTTTTTTTCCTGTTGTTCGTGTGTTTTTTCTCTTTTTCTTTCTGTTGTATATTTTTTGATGTGTTATGGCTGCTCTCCTTTTTTTTCTCCTTGTTTTCCCGTGTCTCTTTCTGTGTGTGTATGTGTTGTATCAAAACTTTCAAGTTCTTCCAAATTAATTGGTGTTCTAACTCAATTTATGTGGGTATTGATTCATGGATCCTTTCATCCATGAAGCCCAATCAATTTCTCAAGGTTTTCTATCAAATTAAAGTATGGTATTTTATGGATTTTGTGATCTCTATTCCAATTGCATTAATTTTAATTTAAAGTATGATCATGAGTCTATTTTGATATAAATTGATGGTTATTGAATTAAATTAAAGAGTTTTTTCATGAATTCTCCTACTTTGATTTCTAGGGTTTATGATGTAAATTATGAGTATTTTCAATTATACTTCCAAATGATACTATCTATATGAATTATGTATGGGCTGATATAAATTTTATGATCATGTATGTTTTCAAGTAAATTTTATGGTTCATAAGTCAATTGATCATGCATTCATGTCTTTACCCAAATTTCAAGTACAAGCTATGGTCATGAATTTTTAAAGTATAAATTATGACTATGAATTTTTATTATGATCATGAATTATAAGTATGTTTCAAATTATGGTTCTTCATGCAAGTTATGAAGTAAGACGACCTAAGGCCTAATGATATGAATTATGCAAATATGATTGTAATGATGAAAGGACAATTCTCACATTACAAGTATGTTATGAAAATGAGCTACTCTATGATTTCAAGACTATGATTCATGACTATGATATATGAAATTATGATTTTTATGTTATGTATGTATTCCGTGAGATTTGACTTAGCACCGAATGTGGAATTGAGGTGGGGGATCGAAATAAGGGGTTCTTATATAAAGTCTTTTGTCTCATAACTATGTGCCACCATAGGATTGTCTTTTGGCCAGCTAGTGGATCCACAAATAGCATATGTTCATAATCAGGAGTCTACCTTGGCAAAGTATCCACCTCCTGCTCGATGTGGGGATCATCGGATTCTATGTTATAGCTCGTATGGTCTTATTGTCGGTTATGGTTCTTATCCCACATATGCATGATCTCTTAAGTATGTTATGAATTTGAATTTATGCTTTTAAATACTTTGGTCAATATGATTTTCTCTTGAATTTACTTATTCAATCTTATCATGTGTTTTACTTGACCTTTGCATTCCATGATTTACGTTGCATGTCACGCCCTCACACTTAGTACATTCCAATGTACTAATGCATACTTTTTGTCTACATTATCTCATAATGTAGGGGTTGAGGTTGAAGATCCTAATCGTCTACGTAACTAGTAGGTGTTCTCCATCCGACGGTGTTATGATGAGTCCTCATTGACCGGGGACTAGTTTCAAGTTACTTACTGTTTTCTTTTCAAAAAACTTTTGTTTACGTCGTATATTGAGGGTGAGATAGGGACATGTCTTATCCCCCGCTCATACTCATGTTTAGAGGAATCTAGTTGGACATATGTTTGAGTCTATATTGTTATAAGACATTTTCAGATTTCTATTCATGTTTTAGACTCTGTTATGATGTTTCTGCTTTTATATTTCACCTTATGTATGCTTCTGATATGTACAAGAGACTTGGTTGTAGCTCTTCAGGGTTTCGATCGTCGTGTTATGAGTAGGCCCTAGGTTGGGTCATGACACATTATCCATGACATCAATAGTCCTTCATTTTACATCACCCATGATATCACAATTTTCCATTAAAGTTTTAGATTTTTCTTTATAATTATTTTAATTATTGTTAGGTCCCTCCTTCACACCTATAAATACCCATCTTATTTCATCATTTTGTTCATCAATCTTTCTCAAGGAACTCTTCTATCTATACACTCCTTTACTCATTCTTAAAATATAATTTTAGTTCTTAGTTGTGTTGAAATACTATTTTGGTGATTCATATACTCTGGGTAGTACACAAAACACTCCGGCGAGGAGAAAATGCCAGGATTCAAGAGTGTCTATTAAGTCCATCGATTCTGAGTAATGCTTCAGATTCCTGGTATGTAAGGCTTCAATTAGAGTATTCCTTTCACTCTCATTCCTAAAGTATTTTAATTATATGATAAATTATGTTTATTTTGTTTAAGCTTTACTCTAAGGTAAGTGGGTATTGATTCATGGATCCTTTCATCCAGGAAGCCCAAATGAATTATCAAAGTCTTCTATTTAATTTAAGTATGAAACTTTATGGGTTTTCATATCATGATTCCAAATGCATAGATTATTAAGTATGTGAAGTTTAATTACCTATCTTATATTAGCGTATGTAAGGCTTCAATGAGAGTTCCTTCCACTCTCATGCCTAAAGTATTTTGATTATATGATAAATTATGTTTATTTTCTTTAAGTTTTACTCTAAGTTATGTGGGTGTTTATCCATGGGTTCTTCCACCCATGTAGTCCAAAAATCTTTCAACTAAATCTCTTGATTTCAAACAAGATTTTCTAATGGATAATTTTTATTTCTACTTAATAGCATGAATCATGGTTAAACTAATGATTATTATTCTATTTTAATGCAAAATAATTATATATATATAAGTTTATGGTTTGCAAGTAATTTCTCTATTTATCTCTTTAAAGGTTCTTGAAATTCATGGTGGATTGTTTAAAGCATGATTTTTAATTAATGAATTGTAAATTATTTATACATAATTTCATTTACATATATTTTTGAAAGTTTAAATGATTTAAACCCACCTAATTTTACTATATTTTCAATGAAGTTTGACTTGAAAGCTTTGACTCCAAATAAATGTTTATGAAAACAATGTCTATGATAAAAAGGGAGTCTTACGAAATAAAAGAATGATGAAATGCTATGAATGATGGATTCTCTATGCTATAAGGAAAATTCTTGAATATTTGAATCACCAAATATTTTAATGAGCTATTCTACCGAATGTGATGTTTTGAATTTTCAATCTATATGCTATGACTATTTTAAAGTATGAAACTATTTCGTGGGATTGACTAAGCACCGAATGGGTCATTGTGGTGCGATTCGGTAAGGGAGTCCTAGTAGAAATCCTTTGTCTCATTAACTATGTGCCAACATAGGAGCCCTTGTAGGCTTAGGCTAATGGATCCACAAATACCTTTTAAAGTTAAAATTAAAGAAATGAATGAAGTTGATGGAGTTCTACCCGTCAAGTAGTCTCCCTGGCCAACGTAGGGGGTTATGTTGGATTCGATGTAATAGCTCGCAAGGTCTTAAATATCGATTATGGTCATTTTCCCATAAAATTAATATTTTAAAGGATATCTATATGATTGATTATGCATACATTGCATTATGTTTCATATTACATAAATGTTTTAATGTTTCCTTAATGTTCATGCATGCTTACATACTTAGTAAATTCAAAGTACTAGCGCATACTCTTTTGCCTACATGATTTCACCGTGTACGGACCGATGCTCCTCCTCGTTCTCCTCCACGTGGCTAGTTGAGATTTTGTTTGAACACTAATTTTGGTGAGTTCCCATATTCTGGGAATAATACTCATTTATCTTTCTAGTTTATGATTTGTGAGATATTTAGACACATACTATGACATTTCTTTCTATTATAATTGAGGGTGACCTAGGGACTTGTCTTAGCCTCGTTAAATCTAAAAGTTAGAGGTATTGCTGGACATATGTAAGTTGAAGATTTACTATTATGGTTTCTGCTTGTTTTTTAATCATTACCTATGAAAAGCTAAATGAATTTTAAGAGGTTTATTTGAGGTACTTTTGGGTTCCTCATTCGCAGTTTCATGTCTAGACACTAGGCTTGGTTCGTGAAACCCCACAGTCTGGAACCATAGGCGATGGACTATCACAAGAGAAAGAAAAGAAACGAATAATAATGATAATAATAAGAAAAAAAAGAACAAGATAAATACAACAAGATAATCCCCAAGACCTGATATCAGTCGGTAGTAGAGCCACTAAACGAAAAAAAAAGTACAAGCTTTATACAGATACAATAATTGCATAACTTTCTTTGAGTGTAAAATAAAGACTAGTCCAAGAAGAGATAAAGGGAGATAAGCCACTCTAAATGCCAAGATCTCACCCAAGTCTCTAAAATCAAAGAGCTACACCTCACAATATCCAAATCAGTACTGAAAACTCATACTATGATCTGCAGGGTGCAGAAGTATAGTATGAGTACCAATAAGTGGCACTCAGTAGGAATCAGCCGACTGAGCTATAAAGAACATGTAAGAAAAGAGTATATATCATAAGTAAATAACAAGAATAATATGAAAGCCTGCAACAAGAACCATCTGATATAAGGAAGGGAGAATATAGGGGATAAGAAAGGACACAAAGAACGTAGCTGGTGGCACAAGCCCAGAACCAAAAAATGATAACACACTATGAAAAACGATATCTAAGTGACAACCTACTAAGACACATAAACACAGATATCATATAAAACACCAAAGGACTGTATCAACTAAATCCCTACATAAAAGGTTAGATAAATATGAACAAGGGCAGTAAGTTCCTTCAAATAAGAGACCACCCTTTATATGGCCACATGTTTGAAAATAGTCAGGCAATACCTTCCTAGCCCCTATGTGCCCAAGGGGTTAACTCACAAATAGGTAAACTCGCGTGATGTCCCATACTACTAACAGATACAAACAACTATGATGGTGATAGGTAATGCAAATATGAATGAGAGTCATGCAGTAAAACCAGTAGTGTCATCATTGCCAAGTGCCTCATACCAAGATATATACACCTACTTTTAGTCTCAGCCAGGAAGTAGGACTAATGCGCCTCTTTGGGATCGCCATGAGGGGATCGGGAAAGCCCATATATACCTGCTTGGTCCCAATCTAGGTCTTATATCAATATAGATATGTGTCAATCTGTATATTCAATCATCAAAAATCTGCTATGTTGTGGTGATCGGAGATAAATATTCAAATCATTGTAAAAAGGGTCGGGAACTCTCTCCCACCAAACTAATATAAGAAAATAAGTGCATCCTCTATGCCTCCAGTCCACTGTAAATAGTAGTAACAACGGTATTACGACCCCTCATTTAGAAAATTAGTATAAAATAGTTTGGGTTACAACCCAGCTTTCTCAAATCAATGCCAAGAACCAATGTATGCATAGGGGTCGACTACATCCATGAGAAAACAATGAACTAATGCAATGCATTCCATCAACAACACCCAAACAATACGCACAATCACATAGAATAGTGACACCACAACCACCTTACCCTCTAGAGAATGGAAACAATACTAGCATATGCAACCGACCTCCATCCAAGGCCTAGGGATCAAATCTACTCCTTTAACTCAACAACAAAGCCCAAAAGGGAAATCAACCCTAACTAGGTAACAAGGAGGAGGAACATGAGGAATCAAGTGCTTAGCTAGTCAATCAATACCTCCAAATCCATCTGGGAATACAACCTCATGATTTTAAACATAGCTAGCCCTATCAAACGGCAAAAAGAAAGCATGGACGATTCTAGCTGTACATCCAAAAATAGAATCCAATAGTAGTTCACAAGCCTAACTGTGTGGAGATCACTACACCAAGGCTTCAAGATAAGTGCTAAAATAGTGAAGGACACTAAGTCTTATAAATTCCAGCCAACAAAGGCTACATTGACTAAAGATAAACCCAAACTCATTTCTAAGGCACAATTCTTCCAACCATTATAAATGTTGAACACGCCACCTAAAATAGGCTAATAAAGGCAAAACTAAGGCATAATCAGTACTTTTAACTAGAAGGGAAGTTTCATAAAGGCACCCTAGCTTGAGGCTCATACTGGGATAAAGAAAAAAGACACTAGGAATTAAGCCTAACCCATCACATACAATTCAAACCATAAGCAATTTATACTATATACTACCTCATAATGCTAAATAAAAAGAAAGGAGACTGTAGCCTGCCTTGTCTAGCACGCGTGCTCCAAGTCAACTTTTTAGTAGCTTTCTGCTCAAAAAACATCTCCAATTGCCTCCACACTATTAGAGAATTGAATGTTTCGACACTAGAATCATATTTTTTTAGACGGACCCAAAATTGGGTCAAAACCAAAATTATGGAACCCCAATGGGAATCTAGAAAACAACTCTATGAAAAGGTTCTAAGCACATTTTTGAGCTTGTACCCCAAAATGGGGCACAAATGTATGCTTAAAATGAGAGAAAATAGCCCAACATTATTTATTACCATTAAAGCTTTGAGTTAAGCTAGGAAAGCCCCTTTATACAGGAAATTACCTCACTACAATGCTTATTGAAGATCCTCGAACACTCCTACACGTAGACAAGATCACCATGAACACCTAGGACTTAAAAGCGCCTTAATAAGAGCTCCCACTCTCAACAAATCCTATTATCAAGTTTTGAGGAAAGCTGAAAATGGGACATAAAATAACCCTTAGGTATCGTAAAATCGAACCCAAAGTTTGCTTAAGCGAACCATCAAAAGAGGTGGGTCTAGCTAAAGCGATCCCTGGCTACTTAAATGAGCATCGCTAAAGTGATCCCTATGCACTTAAGAGAGCCCCGCTAAAGTGACGGCCAGGCCACTTAAGCGACAAGCGCCTCACTGGTATGCCTTGTCTAAGAAATGCCCTAGTTGCTTAAGAGAATGTCACTAAAGTGATGACACCAGCAGTTGCTACAGCCAAGACTTGGCAAATCCAAAAATTCTCCAGCGGGGTGCTCAAGATTCCTTCAGAATCCCTTGAGCGCAAATGGACTATGCCACCATCCAAAATCAGTGTTCTAGACTCAACAAAGCAATGAAAATTTCCATACGAGGTCATCTCAATAAAATGTGGGTACCACACTCAAGCACCATATTAAAGGAAAATCGACAAAAGGGCTCGGAAAAAGATTGGAATCCTCGGGACACGCTTGAAATGTCCTTCTAGACCAAACTCGACCTTCCGGAGCTATCCGCAATGAAAATTTTCAATTTAAGTGCATTTACAAAGAATTTTTACCAAAGTCAACCTTAGGCTAAATTTAAAAGGCTAAAGTGCCAAATGGCCCCAAACTCGCATGAATTTCCTCGATACTCATGCTAACTATTCTACTAGCCTATTTTGGCCATTCCAAAGCTGATTCAACCATAAGAATTCCATTCTAAGGCCGTTTTCCTAGAATTTTGACCAAAGTTTACTATTCAAACTCTAAGAGCTCCACTACAGGTAAACGGGCATAAAACCCAAATAAATGACCAAGCGAATGAATTATCAGTGAGATCTTGGGCACATTTATGAGCCTATGTGCCATGTTTGCCCATATTTTGTAGGCGTTTTGAGAATATGTAGGAGATAAATTGTGTGTTCTGAATGAAATACCAATTAAGTGCGCACTAAGGCATGTGATTAAGTAAATGCAGGAAGTTTAGAGAAGCACAAGAAATACGGGAAAATCTGGCCCACAGGCGCAATAATGGCGCCCTGCGCCAGAGAGAAAACTTCATAGGAACATTCTAGGTGCTATAATAGTGCACCACGCCAGGAAGAAAATAATTGAGATGCTATACAACCACTATAATAGCATTTCGTGTCAATAGTCAAACTATAGAAACTTATTCTTAGCGCGATAGTGGCACACTGCGCCACTACCGCTCCAAAGACTTTTTATTTATTTGTTATTCTAGGTTCGACAATGATAAAAGGAGGGCATTTATATAGATTTTTTAGGTCTTGTGAGATCTAGCAGCCGTACTTGGAGAAAAAGAAAGAAGAGCAAGAAGAACACATACATTTTATGTTCCTTCTCTTTTTTTTCTTCTTCTCATTAATTTATATGAAGCTAAGCACTTTGTTTTATCATTTGAATGTGAGGAACTAAGAACCCAAAATCTGGGCTATAGCTACGAAGTCATGGTTTAATATTATTTGAGCTAGGTTGATGATGGGTTATTTATTTTAATTATTCTTGCATTCTCGTTGTTATGATTTTAATGTTTGTCTAGCATTAGAATTCATTTATTGTCTACCTTAGATTTGGAATAGGAAAAGTAGATGGATAAAAGAATGGAATAAATGGTTTCATGAAAGGATAACCTAGGATGATTCCTATATAGGATGCTCTTGACACATACCTATATACCATATTTGGTCGTGATAAAGGATGATGGTTCAGTGCACCTTTATTGTTTCATACCTATCCCGCTCAACAATGTAGTTAGGTTGATGTACCTCAGATCGAAAAATAGTAAGCTTGACTTCACGTTATGCTATAGAGCTAGAATTTGTCATAATCTGATTAATACACATAACTACGACATTGATTCTACTCGTACGAAATTTTCTTATATCCAAAATTAATAACCATATTATCTCAAATCCATCACACAATCGCAATTAGTGTAGTTCATTGAAAAGAAATAATTAGCCTCATTAAGGTCCCTGTGGTTTTGACATTCGCTTGAAAGAGCCACTTTACTACTTGAGAGACTACGTAGACTTACATGTGCGATTATTGCAACAACTAGTTTTTGGCACCGTTTCCAAGGACTTTTAAATTAGGCAATTTATCTTTTCTAAGTTTCTATGTTGATTGTGCTAGTGTTAACAACTTAATCTTAGCTATAAATTTTGCAGGTAATTGAGACCTTAAATAGGAAAGAGACAAGGAGCTTGTAGAGCCATTATCTGATCCTGAATGATTCTTCTAGCGAAAGAGGAAAACATCAGCTTCTCAATATGCAATATGGGAACTCAACTTGGATAATATTAACGACTTAGAAGAAGAGGTTTTTCTAGAGGAGGTACCTATTCAGATGGCAGCAAGGATAGTGCGTGATGTAGTAGTCCTACTCATAAAAAATATCACCTCCAGCATCTTAAAACCACCAGCTAGAGGTAGGCTTAAGATGAAAAGAATATGGTGTAACTCTTGCATACTAAAGGGAAGTTTACTAGGTTGCCTCACAAAAATCCCCAAGTACACATCCAGAATTTCCTGGAAATCAGAGACACTTACATGCCAACTAGGTATCTCCTAATTATGTAAAGATAACATTGTTTCTCTTTTCGCTATTGGGGGAAGGAAAGAGGTGGTTGAAGTTGGAACCACCAAACTCCATCACTATGTGGGACAACTTGGCTTGTAAATTTCTAATCAGGTTCATTCCTTTGGAAAAGACTGCCAATCTAAGAAGTAAACTCCTAAGATTTAAACAAAAATTAGGAGAGAATTTATATCAAGCTTGAGGCAGGTTTAAAACTCTGCTCATCAGTTTTCCTCACCATCATCAGGCTAATGAGGTATTTGTCAATACCTTCATTGAGAGGTTGGAACCCAACACAAAAATTCTTATTGATTCTACTGCAGCTAGACAGGAATTAGAGAAAACCTATAATGAGTTATTCATGCTGCTGAATCGCATATCTCAAGGGAATCCTAAATGGACTGGAAGGAACTCCAAACTGGTGATGTAGAAGCAAGAAGTAATGTTGGAAGTTGATGCTATGACTGCCTTGATGGCACAGATTGCATCAATGCCAAATATAATGTCCACACACTTTAATAATTTGGCATTGAGGCAACACTAGTAGGCTTCAGTAAATATGGTTTAGCCACAACTAATATGGTGTGAGGTTTGTGGAAGTAGTGAAGATGCGGTAGAATATTGTGGAGCTAATCCTGAGTCAGAGAATTTTATGGGTAATGCACCTAGGGGTGGTGGTAACCAGAACTATGAAAAATCTTACAATCCAAATTGGAGAAATCATATGAATTTCTCATAGGGTGGAAATCAGCAAAACCAACAACAGGGGTAGACCCAATTCAAAACACAAGGAGGTGGGAAACACTAAAATAATGAAAACCAAGGCAATCAGAGCTCAGGAAAATCAGGAAGCATGAATGTAGAGAATATGTTGAAATGGATCATGATAGAACAAGCTAAGTTTTCCAGAGATGTTCATCATAATTAGTTAGATACTCAAAATTTATAAAAACAACTCTGGAAATTGGCCAGTGCATAAAGCTCTAGACAACAAGGCAATTTTCTAGGTAACATCGACCCAAACCCCAAATAGGTGAATGTCGTGAGTATACTTAGTGGTCGCCCCTAGAATAATTAGCTCCCCAAATTAAGCCAGAAGAGGTGAAAGGTAAAGAATGAGTTGGGGAAGTAGGTGAATCTAGTGGACCAAAGGTAGTCGAAGAACCAAAAAAAACCTTCTGCTCTATTCCAATAAAAGTTTAAGAAGAAGAAGAAATAGGAGTGTTTTGCAAAGTTTATGGATTTGCTAAAATAGGTACAAATTAATTAACCTTTCATTGATGTTTTGCAGGGAATTCCTAAGTACACCAATTATTTCAAGGACATTGTGGCTAACAAGAGCAAGTTGGTTGAGTACAAAATAGTGGCACTCCCTGAGGAGTGCAGTTCCAGAATCTTGAATAAAGTTAAGCTTCCAACCAAGCAGAAAGATCTAGGGAGTTTCATGGTACAGGTTACCATTGGTGAGTGTATGAATGTGAGAGGACTATGTGACTTGGGAGTGAGTATAAAATTGATGCCAACCTTTATGTTCAAGAAATTAAGTAGGAAATCTTAATCCTACCACCATCTTGTTACAACTGGCAGATCGCTCTGTATCTAAATTGAATGGAATCATTGAGGATGTCTTAATCTAGGTGGGATCTCTCATTTTTCCTATGGACTTTGTCATTCTATACTTTGAGTCAAACCCGAAGGTTCCCCTCATTTTGGGATGCTCATTCTTTGTAACAAGAGGGACATTGATAGGTGCAGCAGCCGGACGTCTCACAATAAGAGTTCATGAAAAAGTGGAAGTATTTGATGTGTATAAAGCATTAAAATTGCCTGCTATATATGACGATTTATCTGCGATAATAGTGATTGAGGAAGTAGTGGCAGAGAAATGCGTGGAATTAAGGGATTCACTGGAAAAGTGTTAGTGGGTCAAGGTATAGAAGGCGATGTGATGGTACAAGAAATTTTTGGTTTCCTAGATGCGCACCATGTGAGCATGTGGAAAAAACAAGTAGAACCATTGAATAGAGTATTGGGTCATTCACCCAAACCCTCAACTGAGAAAGCTCCTAAATTGGAGTAGAAACCATTTCTGTCTCATCTCAGGTACACATTCCTTGGTGACAATAACACGTTACCGATAATCCTATCATCCTCTTTATCTAAAATGTAGGTTCTAGCAGCTTTTGAGGTGCTTAGATAATAAATGAAAGCTATGGGCAGGCAAATGGTTAATCAACATAAGATTAGCCTAGCCTTGTGCATGCATAGGATCTTCATGGAGGAAAAGCATAAACTAGTCGCACAATCTCAGCATAGACTGAATTCGGTAATGAAGGATATGGTGAGAAAAGAGGTTATTAAGTGGGTACATGCAGGTATCATATATCCCATCTCAAAGAGTAAATGGGTCAATCTAGTGCAGTGTGTAGAGGAATGAATGTGATCACAAATGAAAAGAATTAGTTAATCCCTACTATAACACTCACTGGATGGAGAATTTGCATAGACTACCGCAAGTTGAATAAAGCTACAAAAAAAGATCAGTACCCAATTCCTTTTATTGATCAAATGCTAGACAGGTTGGCGGGTCAGGAGTACTACTGTTTCTTGTATGGATATTCAGAATATAATCAGATCTCAATTGCACCTGAAGATCAGATTTCATATGCCTTTAAGCGTATGCCATTTAGGTTGTGCAATGCTACAGTGACTTTTCAAAGGTGTATGATGGAAATCTTTCATGACATGGTCGAAGATTCTATGGAAATTATTATGGATGACTTCTCAGTCTTTGGGAAATCATTTGATTTATGTTTGCAGAATTTAGACAAGGTGTTAGCAAGTATGAAAAGACAAATGTTGTCTTAAACTATGAAAAATATCATTTTCTAGTAACGGAGGGGACTATCTTAGGTCAGAACGTGTCGAAATAGAGGATAGTAGTAGACAAAGCCAAGATTTTCCAAAAATAGCCAGGACTATGTGCAATTTATTGGAAAAGGAAATAAAGTTCACATTCGATGATAGATGTACGCAGGCATTTGAGTTATTGAAGAAGAGACTAATGTGAGCTCTAATCTTGACTGCTCCCAATGTGATGCTAGTGATATAGTAGTGGGAGCTGTATTGGAACAGAGAAAAAATAAAATCTTCCACTCCATTTATTATGCAAGCAAGACTCTTGATTCAACTCAGGTTAACCACATATTTACCAAAAAAAAGATATTAGCGCTGGTTTATGCATTCGACAAATTCAAATCCTATCTAGTAGGTACTAAAATAATTGTTTACACTGACCATGTAGTTCTTAGGTACCTATTCAACAAGAAAGATGCAAAGCCATAACTCATTAGATGGATCCTATTTCTATAAGAGTTTGACATTGAGATCAAGGATCGTAGGGGTTGTGAGAATCAAGTTGCCGATCACCTTTTATGTTTAGAGAGTTCGACACATATAGGGGAACAGATACAAATCAAAGAGGAATTTCCTGATTAGCAACTATTAGCTCTAGAATTGAATGAATTGCCATGGTACACCAAAATAGTCAATTACTTGGTTAGTAGGGTGTTTCCCACAACTGAAACTTCACAAAAGAAGAAAAAGTTGATGTATGAGGCCCTGTTTTACATATGAGATGAGACTTACTTATCCAAGTAGGGAATAGACCGAATGGTAAGGAGGTGTGTGCCAGAAATCGAGGTACACCAAGTGTTGGATAGTTACCACTCATCACCATATGGTGTTCAACATGAAGAAGAGTGCACTGCACATATGTTACTTTAATCAGGTTTCTTTTGCCCTACCTTGTTTAAAGATACTGCAAGGTATGTAAAGAACTATGACCAATGTCAACGAACGGAAACTATCTCTAGAAGACATGAAATGCCATTAAGATACATCCTAGAAGTTGAAATTTATGATGTATAGGGAGTGGACATCATGGGTCCATTTCCATCATCTTATAGAAACCAATATATCTTAGTGGCAGTAGATTACGTGTCCAAGTGGGTGGAGGCCATAGTTCTTCCCACCAGTGACTCAAAAGATGTGACAAAGATCCTAAAAAAGCATATCTTTAATCGATTTAGCACTCCTATATCAATTATCAGTGATGGAGGATCACACTTCATAAATAAAATAGTGAAGAATCTTTTGGATAAGTATGAGGTGAGGCATAAAGTGTCTACAACATATCTTCCACAAACCAGTGGATAGGTCAAGGTATCCAACAGAGAGGTGAAATAGATATTACAAAAAACTGTAATTTCACAAAGGAAAGATTGGTCAGAAAAGTTAGATGAAGCACTTTAGGCATATAGAACAACATACAAAACACCCATTGGGACCTCTCCATATCAGATGGTATTTGGTAAAGCATGTCACTTACCTGTTGAGTTAGACCACCAAGCCTATTAGGCAATCAAGAAGCTGAATCTTGATCCAGAGTTAGCCTAGAGAAAGTAGTTAGATCAACTGCTTGAGCTAGAAGATTTTAGGCTTTATGCCTATGAAAATGTCAAGTTGTACAATGAGAAAATAAAGAGATGGCATGGTAAGTACATCATTAATCTCATTTTCAAACTAGGGAAAAAGGTACTTCTTTTTAGCTCTAGACGCAAACTTTTTCCAGGGAAGTTAAGATCCAAGGTGGAGTGACCCTTTTGAAGTTGTAAGTATGAAACTTCATTGAGCTGTGGAACTATGGAATGCATTAAAAAGTCCAAATTTCTAGTTAATGGGCAAAGAGTCAATCACTATTATGGTAATGATGTGGATCATGAAGAGGAAGCTATAGAGCTTTAGGATGAATGATAGAGGTGTTGAGCTGTGCCGCGATGATAAATAGGGCGCTACACGGGAGGCAACTCATGATTGGTATTACCACATAGGACTTAAAGTTTGTAATTTTTTTAAAAATAGAATTTAATTGTGTGAATATATTTTTTAGACATAGGTAAAGCGTCGTTCCACGACCAAAAATTAGACTGTACATGGGAGGCAACCCAATGTATTGTTTATATAACATTTCGAAGTTGATGCATAAAATGATAGTAAGAAAGGTAGAACAAGAGAAAGTGACATAAAATACGAAGAGTGAAAAATGAGGATAAAAATCAGACTGGAGAGACAGTGGCACACCGCGCTAGTGTCAATGTTTTTGAGGATCTCTGCAGGGACTATAGTGGCGCATCGCGCTAAGGGGAAAACTACTTAGGCGTCATCTAGGTGCGACAGTGGCATGTCGCACCATTATCTCTCCAAGACTTTAGAATTTCTAGGTGAGGCACGAAAATAGTGCGTCACACCACCAATATGCCAGTAGTGGGTTCGAGGAAATAATTAGAAAATTAAAGTTTTAAAACCCCCAAAACCCTCCAACTACCCTATTATCTCAACCTAAACTTTATCACTACCCGACCGCCACTCTCCCACAATCTTTCCCCTTTATCTTCCCACTCTAATTTCTCCTATAAAAAACTTCCCCACGACCTATATTATCCTAAACAACACTTAAAACTCCAAAGCACCACTCAATCTTCCTTCTCTAGTCATTCACCATTTTCAAACCACCACCATTGTAAGAATCTGATTTTCTTTATTTAAACTCTTTCTTCTTCTCTCTAGTTGTACCTAAAGGAAAGCAAGTAGAACGAGGGCTGGTTAACAAAAGGTCCCAAAAAGTAGGGCTTCTTAATCGGCGAAACTAACAAGTTCGAGACTATCACCGCATGAGTTCGGCAAGTAGGCGGTAGAGAAATATGGGTTAGATTGGTTTGAGTCCTAGAAAGAAGCAATGTACATGGGATATGAGTATGTTAATGAGGGTAGGTTGCAGGCGGAATTCCCCTGAATTTATGAGATAATGTAAAATTTGGGTCTTTAGTTTATCTTTGAAAACTAAGGTGAGTGTAATTTAATTCTTGTCCAGTAATTTTATGTGAATTGGAATACTGACCAGTCTAGTAGAAATAAGGTGGAAGTTAGGGGTAAGACTAAATATTTTACCACTAGAGTGTTGAATGAATTTTCTGGGACACCCCATTGTGATTATTCTGAATACTTGGACATGAAAGAATAACCACCTTATAGAGATATTCATCATACCTTATACGGTGTAAATTTTGTTGCACGATGGTATAGGGAAAAGGACACTGGAAGGCACACTACAATGCAATATGCTCATTTTAATTGTAAGGCTAAGGTGTGGATGAAAATAGTTTGTAGTGTATTCTTGCCTAGTAAACATATATCTGATGTTACGCGGGATAGGGTTTTGGTTTATCATTTGATAAGAGGTTTGCATGTAAATGCCGGGTCTATGACACGTCGTAATATGATGAAATTTTAGAACAATAAGAGGTGACATTTCTATTATGGTAGTATGATAACCTAATTTTTATGGGTTGAAAGAGTTGAAGAAGAGGTTCATGATCTAAGTGCACCGAGGGTGCCACATTTGGTTTTTAATATGGTTGATGTGACCAAAACTAGGGGCCATGATACAGCCCAAGGAAAGGTGTTGTCTGCCTTAGACCGACAAGCCAGCGATAAAAGTTGGATAGGCCACATATTTGGTATAGCAGAGTTGCAGCTGTGAATTCATGGTCATCTGATAATGGATAAAAAAATGGTAGAATTAGCATATCTCTATCTTATTACGTATAGTGCTATGCACATATGCAGGATAGGCCTAGCTTTTTAGGAGCCCTTAGATGATGATGATCTCATAGTTGATGATATGGGCAATGATGATGAAAATTAGGAGGAAGATGATACCGCTACCACTACTCTTATAGTGGTGGATGACACTGCTGCCACTGTTGGCGTTGACGATGATTAAGTGGTTTAGGGAGTTCATTTTTTCACTTTTGGACTATGTATTAACATGGTGCACTAAGGACAGTGCTTTGTTTAAGTATTGGGTGGGAGTTGGAATTCTTATTGTATTATTATATAGATTCTGTTTAGTGCATTTTTATTTTGAGTTTCTTGGTAGTTGTTTTCAGTTCATTAGCCAAGGATAGTCCCTTTTGAATCATACAAAAAAATGTCATAGGTCTAAGTTTGTGTCTGTTTGTATATAAGCCGTCTAACTAGGTTGCGCACGTGAATGAAAGCATGATGTGAAGCATGGTATGAAATGAAATGACTAGTTTAAGACACTTAAGTTTTTGTATTTGACTCAAGTGATGCATGTTTAATATTGAATTCATATGATTGTGTAGTTGGTAATCAGTAGTTAGCATTCTTCATGTTTAATATTGCATTCATATGATTGTGTAGTTGGTAATCAGTAGTTAGCATTCTTCAATTGTACATGTGCTAGGTGTGAGGATATGATGTATTTTGTACTTACATATTGATAGCTAGAACTTGCTCGGTGTGTATGCGAAGCAAAATAAAGATTGTAGAGTTTAGAAAATGAATTATGCATTTCTTTGATAGCCTCATTTGGGTTTTCCCTTGTTTTGTGCCTAACCTAAATGCTTAATCTCTAGCTAGCCCTGTTGAGCCTTGAAATTTTCTTTGATAGCCTCATTATGCATCTTACCCCCATATTTTTTGGATCCATTAAATTGATCCAAAATCCTAAGCGCTTTGAAAAGAGATAAAGGTAGAACAAAGGGATAAGAGAATATGAAGCTTATGAAATAGGGTATTGGTGCTTGGAATTAGACTTATATCTTGTAATTAAAATAAAATAGCAAGGTTGATACACAAAGGAAGAAAGGGGTAAGATTAAATGGGAGTTTGAAGTTGATTAAATGGAAAGTTTAATGTGTTAAAGCTCTTAGAAAATTTAGTCGCTATTTATAACTAGATAATAGTTCCTACCTATCCCTTAGCCTACATTATAACCTATGAAGACCTAGTGATCCCAAACTATCACATTCTTGTATTAGTAGAGCAAAACACTAACGGCAAGCCTATGGCAAATCTTGTGTGGAATATAAAATCATTTGAGAGAGTGAGTGCCTTTATTACTGTATACTCATTGAGGTTAAAAGTGTTAACTGAGTGCTTGTGGGTCATTCAATTGTAGTGAGAGGAACTGTTCAATTATAATGATTGATAATTTATATGATGGCCAACTGAATGACGTATATGAATTTGTTATATCATAGAGTAAGTCCTTGAGGTTAGGAGGTGTTGAACTAGTCATGAGGATGTGAACATGCTTAGAGGGATGATCATTGTGTAGCCGAGATAGACTACCTTATATTCATGTTATTTCAGTGTCTATGGCTAAATAAGGTGTTGATTCAAGGATGAACAAAAGCCTAAGTGTGGGGTGGTGATCTTTGGCACATTCATGAGCCTATGTGTCATGTTAGCCCATATTTGGTAGGCGTTTTGAGAATATGTTAGAGTTAAATTATTTGTTTTAAATGAAATATCAATCAAGTGCGCACTAAGGTATGTGTTTAAGTAAATGCAGAAAGTTTGAAGATGCACAAGAAATGATGGAAAATCTGGCCTACAGACGCTATAGTGGTGCACGCGCTAAAGAGAAAACTTCAAAGGCACATTCCAGGCACTATAGTGGTGCGCCATACCAGGAGAAAAACAATTAAGATACTCTGCAGCAACTATAGTGGCACGCCACGCCAGCATGCAAACTACAGAGACTTATTCTTAGCATGATAGTGGCGCGCCGTGCCACTTCAGTTCCAAAGACTTTTTATTTGTTTATTATTCTGGGTCCAACAATGATGGAAGGAGGGAATTTAAATAAATTTTTTAGCTCTTGGGAGATCCAGCAGCCGCATTTGGAGAAAAAGAAAGAAGAGCAAGAAGAACACAAGAATTTTTAGGTTCCTTTTCTTCTTCTTTTTCTTGTTTTCATTAATTTTTATCAAGCTAAGCACTTGCTTTTATCATTTGAACTTGAGTAAGCACCCAATATCTGGGCAAATATCTACAAAGTCATTGTTTAATATTATTTGAGCTTGGTTGATAATGGGTTATTGATTTTAATTAATCTTGCATTCTCATTATTATGGTTTTAATGTTTGTCCAGCATTAGAATACATGTGTTGTCTACCTTGGATTCAGAAGAGGACAAGTAGATAGATCAAACAATTAAAGGAATGTGTTTATGCTTGGATAACCTAGGATGATTCATATATAGGATGCTCGTGACACATACTTATGTACCACATTTAGTCATGATAAGGGATATGGTTTAATGCGTCTTTATTGTTTCATACCTATCCTCGCTCAATTATATAGTTAGATTGACGATAAAGATAGATAATTATAGGTAGGAGGATCATGATTGGATTAATAACCCTTTTTGATCAGTAATTAAATAACCCATCGGAGAGTGAGATCAAAGAATAGTAATCTTGACTTCATGTTATGTTATTATAGCCTTGGAATTTCTCATAATCTGACTAATATACGTAACTATAGAATTGATTCTATTCATAGGAAATTTTCATACAAACAAAATTAATAACTAAATTATCTCAAATCCATCACACAATCGCAATTAGTGTAGTTCATTAAAAAGAAATAATTAGCCTCATTAAGGTCCATGTGGGTTCGACATCCGGCTTGAAAGAGACACTTACTACTTGAGATACTATGTATACTTGTGTGTGTGATTGTAGAGACAACACAGTGCCGGCAAGTCACAAATGACTCTGGTCACTACAAGAAAGCTCTAGATACTGAAAAAGATCGAAAAGGATGAAAATGACCTTGAGGGTCATTACATTTGTTGAACTTAATATGATAGATTTCAATGTTATTCTTGGTATGGATTGGCTACATATTTCCTATGCATATATTGATTGTAGAACCTGTATGGTCAAATTCCAATTTCCTAATAAGGCCCATTCTTGAGTGAAAGGGTAATTATTCGGTATTTAGGGGTATATTTATATCATACCTAAAAGCCCCAAAAATAATTTCTACGGGATATATCTATCATCTAGTGCGGGTTAGAGATATAAATTTTAAAGTTCCTACTATCGAATCGGTTCCCATTGTAAATGAATTCCAGTTTATTTTCTAATGACTTACCTAGTCTCCTAAAAGGGAAATCAATTTTGGTATAGATCTTCTTCCCAACACTCAACCCATCTCTATTCCTCCTTATCGTATGGCCTTGACGGAACCTAAGGAGTTGAAGGAACAATTGAAGGATCAGTTAGATAAGGATTTTATAAGGCCAAGTATTTTACCATAGGGTGCTCCTATGTTGTTTGTTAGAAACTAGGATATAGACTACTAGCAATTGAATAAGGTCACCCTAAAAAACAAGTACCCCATTACAAGAATAGATAATTTATTTGATCAACTCCAAGGTGCAAGTCACTTCTAAAAAATTGATTTACAGTCTGGTTATCACCAATTGAAGGTGGGGGAGAGTGACATTCCCAATATGGCATTTCAAACAAGGTATGGCCATTTTGAATTCTTGTTTATGTCATTTGGGTTGAATAATTCTCCCGCTGGTTTTATGGACTTGATGACTCGTATATTCAAACCATACTTCGATATGTATGTGGGTGGTTGTAGATCGAATGACTAAGTCGAAATATTTTCTACTGGTTAAAACTTGTTATAGTACTAAAAATTATTCCAAGATATATATTCAAGAATTTGTAAAGTTGCATGGTGTTCCTTTGTTTATCATTTCAGATTGTGGTACTCAATTCACGTCTCGCTTTTGAAAGTCCTTTCAAAGGGGTCTTGGCACAAAAGTTAAGTTAAGCAGCGCTTTTCACCCTCAAATTGATTGTCAACTCAGAAGAACAATTCAAACTTTGGAGAATATGTTGAGGTCATGTGTTATTGATTTCAAAGGAAATTGAAATGAGCATCTGCCATTAATTGAGTTTGTTACGATAATAGTTATCATTCTAGTATCCAAATGGCTTCTTTTAAATCTTTATAGGGAGAAGATGTAGGTCCCTGGTGGGATGGTTTGAATTAGGTGAGGTGGAATTGATTGGTCCTGATTTGGTGTTTGATGCTATGTATAAGATGAGATTTATAAGGGAAAGGCTAAAGGATGCCCAAAGTTACCAAAACTCCTATTCGAATAATAAGCAAAGAGACATTGAGTTTAGTATGGATGATTGGGTCTATTTGAAGGTTTCACCCATGAAGGGTGTGATGCCTTTTTGTAAGAAAAAGAAGTTGATTCGTAGATATGAGGACCTTATAAGATCATGAAATGGGTTGGAAAATTGGCATAAGAGTTAGACTTGCCATTAGAGTTGGCTATGGTACATCCGATATTTTATGTATCGATGTTGAGAAAGTTTGTGGGTGATGAAAGTTCTATTATGCCATTGAGATATGTGATGTAGAGGAAAACTTAACTTATAAGGAGGTTCTGATTGAGGTTTTTAGACCGGCAAGTTAAAAGGTTGAGAAACAAGGAAATTGCATCCATTAAAGTCTTATGTAGGAATCAAGAAGTTGAGAGGCTACATGGGAAGCGGAAGTGAACTTGATAAAATAATATCCTTAACTCTTTCCTTCCGATCCATCGTAAGGTATCCAGTCATCCATGCTCAAATCCTCTAAACTTCTACGTTTCTACTTCTTTGTGTTATGAAATATGCATGTATACCATGAAAATGTTTTTTTGATGATGTTGGCATTTAAACATATATTTTTGCATTGATGTTGGGTTGTTATATACTCACTCAACTCTACTCAAGCTAGATTTTATCTCATTCGAGGACGAATATTATCAAAGGGGAGATATTATAATATCTTAGGCATTTGAAGGATGAAATATGATATAGTAATGTAAATCAGTGTGCCAGAAATAGGCTTCAGTACTTTGGGGCCCGGAGTGGTGTGCATTAATCTCACCAAAATTAGGCCTCTGTATTTTGGGATCTGGCGTGGTGCTCGTGCAGTGCACCTCACCAAATAAGCCATAAAACGCATTTAGTAAATGCTATTTACATATTGTACATAAATCTCTTTCACTAAGTGAGATTTATATGTTATGAAAAAAACAAAATTAACTGATTTAGGTTTTAAGTGGGGGCACTCTTAGTATTTAATGAGCCTGGACATTTTTGAAAAAAATCTGAATTATTTACTACCCAAAACCCTCCAATTCCACCCATTCTCTCATAATTCAACTATTCAAATAATTCTCTTTCTACAAAAGCTCTTAAAGACTCCATTGAAGACTTCCAAGAAATTCTCTCAAGCTCTCCATTGAAAGACAAAGTATCTTCAAATTTCTTTGGTTTTCTTACTTAAGGTATGTGGATATTTGATCCTAGGTAACTTTCACCCATGGAGCCCAACAAATTTCCTACTTTTTCAATCAATTAAAGTATGTATTTTTATGGGTTTATGATCCCTATTCCAATTGCATTAATTATGATTTTCAATTATGACTATGATCCTATTTCTATATAAATTGATAATTATTGCACGGAATTATAGAGTTTTTCTATGAATTTTACTAAATTGATCTCGAAGGTTCATGATATGGATTATGGGTATTTTCAATTATGCATTCAATTGATGATATAAAGTATATGATTATGCATGTTTTCAAGTCAATTGATTATATATTCATGTTTCCACCCTAATTTCAATTATAAGCTATGATCATGAACTTAAAGTATGCAATCAAGTTTTATGAATGAGAATGACTTAATACCCTAATAATGTTTCTATGAGTAAGGATTCATAATGATGGAAGGCCTACACCCACATTACATGAATACATGACAATGAGCTATTCTTATGAATAAGATTTATCAATTGTTATTATGAAAATTATGAATTCTGTCAAGTATGATTTATGTTATGATAAGTATTCTATGGGATGTTGATTTAGCACCGAGAGGAATATTAGGTGGGTACTCGACCCAAGGGGTCCTTAGAATCAATCTCTAGTCCCTTAACTACGTTTCCACTATAGGTTTGCCAATATGGCCTAGATAGTTGATCAACATATAACACACGTTAATGTTATAGCCTCCCCCTTCTTGGTGTGGGGATTATTCGATTCCATGTAATAGCTTGTATGGTCTGAATGTCAGATACAATTATCTTTCACATATATATGGTCCTTCTGAGGTTTTACAAGACTACTACTATCCTTTATTTTTATTGACACTCTTATGGTTAAAGTGCTTTGACCTTTCTTATGCATACTTATGATTTTACTACTTCTGTTTTCATGCTATTTGAAATGGTCATTTGCACAATATGGTTTGAATTATGCATTGCATTACCTACATACTTTACATTCAAATATATTAACACATACTTTATTACCTACATTATATAACAATGTAGGGATGGATTCTCCATCATATTCTTGTGGTTAGTTGGTGATCTATGTTAAAGATTTGTGTGGTGAGTCCTCACGCTTCAAGGGAAAATTGATTCATTCTTTATGTAATTGCCATTTTTAGACTACAACTGTTATTTTAGGACTATCCTAAGTAATGTCATTACTTTATTTCAGGGTGAACTAGGAACATTTCTAGTCCCCACCTATGTAGTCATGTAGAGGCAAGTTGGGCACATTGTGTAAGACATCTATCTTTTCTTAATTCTCTCTGTTGCTATGCCATATTCTTGGACTTTTATGAGTTTTCTATTATTTTTTACCTTATGTATGCTTATGATATGCTACAAGGCTTGGTTTTTTTTTTTTTAGGAATTGTAATTTCCCTTTCACATCTAGGCCATAGTTTGGGTGATGACATCAAGAGATCCATAAAGTAGTTATAATAGTAGGCTTGAATGTGTGGTTGTTGATATATGAGTGATTTTAATTGGATATTGATGACTTCTTGTTGAGGGTTTCATGTGAGTGTATCAGGTTATTATAGAACTAGGAGTAAATGTGGTATTGAATGCATGTGGGTGAATGTATGGTGCATTGGGCTTTTCTTCATTAGATCTCGAGGTTTGATTGAATATGGTGGTGAGGAGTAGTACTCTTAGGATAAAATTTCCTATAGAGGAATAGGATCCTGAGAAGTGTTGGTAAGGTGGCTTGTGTACTTGATTTGCCATTTGAGTGAGCCTCGATTCATCAAGTATTCCATGTATCAATGTCAAGGAAATGTGTTGGTATCCCAATGTCATTGTACCCTTGAATAATTTGAGTGTTGAAGAAAACTTGACTTATGAAGAGGTTCCGGTTGAAATTTTAGACCACCAAGTTAATAGGTTGAGAAACAAGGAAGTTGCATACGTTATAGTTTTGTGGAGAAACTAAGAATTTAAAAGTTCTACATGGAAAGCGGAAGCGGACATGGTCAAATGATATCCTTATCTATTTCCTTCCATTTTGTCCTAATGTAATTATCAAGTCATGCTTGAATCCTCCAAACTCTTATGTTCCAACCTCTCTACGCCTCATTTCATATATGCATACTAATTAACCTGATTTTAAATAATGTTTTAAATTGCATTATTGCATTCATGCTGGATTGTTAGCTATACACTCTACTCTACTCAAGCTACTCCTATCTTGTTCGGGGATGAATGTTTCCAAGGGGGAGATATTGTAATATCCCGAGTATTTGAAAGTTGGAATATGATATAATAAGGTTAAGTGTTGCAAAAATAGCCTCGGTGGATATTTAGGTCAAGTACCCCAGAAGATAAATTATTTCAAAAATTGCATTTCTAGAAGGGTATGAGTCAGGTCCACATAGCAGACCTACTCGTCCATAGTTCAAATTTTCGCTAATTCAAAATATGGAAAAAAATCTCACTAGCTCAAAATTGGCCTGTGAGGGAACAAGTCTTTTTCGCGAACTTGTGTTGGGTTTTTTGTCTAAAATCTTTTTTTAGTGGGGACACTTTAGAAATTTCCCTAACTATCAGTTAATGAATCTGGAAATTTTTAGGACCTAATTCGGCTCTATAAATTAACCCAAACCCCCAATTTCCCCTCATTCCCTCATAATTCACCTATTCAAATAATTTCCCTTCTACAAAAGCTCTCAATGAATCCATTGAAGGCTTCCAAGAAATTCTCTCAAGGTCTCTATTGAAAGACCAAGTTTTTTCAAAAATTTTGGTTTTCTCACTTAAGGTATGTGGGTTTGATACTAGGTTACTTTCACCCATGGATCCCATCAAAATCTCTACTTTTTTCAATCAATTAAACTATGTATTTTTATGGGTCTATGATCTCTACTTAAATTATATGAATTATTTATGTCTTTTGGGTTGACTAATGCCCCTACCATCTTTATGTACTTGATTATCCGACTATTTAGGCCATGCCTTGATTCATTTTTCATTGTATTCATTGATGATATATTGGTATACTTGCGGAGCTGGAGTGAGCATAAGAAATATTTGAGGATAATGCTGCAGACTTTGAAGGATCTGTGGTTTTATGCCAAGTTCTTAAAGTTTGAGTTTTGTCTTGAGGGTGTATCATTCTTGGGGAATGTGGTATCCAAGGAGGGCATTATGGTTTATCCAGTGAAGATTGAGCCTATTTGAGATTGGGACAGGCCAACTTTTGTTATTAAGGTTCAAAGCTTTGTTGGATTAGTGAGATAGTATAGACGCCTCCTTGAGGGCTTTTCCACCACTACAGCCCTATCAACTCAATTAACTCACCACGATGTTCCTTTTGTGTGGTCGGAGGAGTGTGAGATGAGCTTTTAGAGGCTCAAGGAGTTAGTAACCATTGTTCCTATTTTGACTCTTCTAGTTGAGGGTGAGGAATTCATGGTATATTGTGACATATTCAACATTTGTTTTGGTTTGTATATTAATGCAACAGGGCTGGGTTATTTCTTATGCTTCGAAACAGTGTAAGTTGCATGAGCATAATTACATCACTGATGATTTAGAGTAGCCAGTGGTAGTTTTTATGCTTTTGATCTAGAGGAACTACCTATATGGATTTTGATGTGAGATCTACACTGATCACAAGAGCCTTCAGTATGTTATGAGATAGAGGGACCTTAATTTGAGGCAACATCGGTAGATTAAGCTCTTGAAGGACTATGGCCTCTCTATTCTTTATCGTTCAAGCAAGGAAAATGCAATAGCGGATGCCTTGAGCCGAAAGGCGGTGAGTATGGGCAGTTTAGCCTTTATTTCTATTTTGGAGCGACTGTTGACTTTGGATATCCAGTTCTTACTTAAAATGAATTAGCTTGTTATCTCAGATTCTAAATGGGTATTATCCCATGTGGGGGTTTAGTCATATTTATTAGAGAGTATCTAGGGTTGTCAGTTTGAGGATGATTCTTTGGTGGAACTCAAAGATAGGGTGTTGGAAGGTGATGCTGGTCTGGCTATTTTATATTCAGATGGGATTTTGAGAATTAATGGCTGACTATATGTTTTGAGAGTTGGGGGGGTTGGTTTTTCTTATCCTTAGCAAGGCCCATGGTTCAAGATATTCCATCCATCTTGGCACAACTAAGATGTGTATTGATTTGAGGCAGCACTACTGGTGGAGGGTTATGAGGAGAAATATATTAGACTATGTGTCGTGTTGCTTGTGTTGCCAACTGATGAAGTCCAAGCATTTGGGGCCTGGTGGTGCATTTCAGAGACTACCCATTCTAGAGTGGTAGTGGGTGCGTATCACCATGGACTTTATTGTAGGGTTGCCTCGAATATCATGTCTTATTGATAGTATTTAGGTCATTATAGATAGATTGACCAAGTCAGCACACTTCCTCCCAGTTCATACTTCCTTTAGTGTAGATAAATTAGGTCGTATCTACATTAGGAAAGTAGTTCATCTTCATTGTATGCTAGTATCTATCATATATCATCTTCCAGCTATTGAGGACTTTTCAAGAGGAGTTGGGCACTTATGTACACTATAGCACAACATTTCACTCGCAGACTGATGGCCAGTCAAAGCACACTATTCAAGTACTTCATAACATGTTGCGGGCTTGTGTGATGGATTTTAGGGATAAATGGGACAAGTTCTTGCCTTTGGTAGAGTTTGCGTCCAACATGAACTACCACACTAGCATTCTGATGCCCTATTTGAGGACTTATATGGTAGGCATTGTCTCTCTCTGGTTGGTTAGTTTGAGTCTACAGAACCTAGGCCGTGTGGTACAAAGTTTCTTCAGGAGGCCTTAGATCAGGTGAGAGGGATTAAAGATAGGCTAAGGATGGCTCATAGTAGACATCAGAGTTATGCGGATCACACGCATCGACCGTTAAGGTTTGTAGTTTATGACTGGGTATTTCTTTGAGTATCACCATGAAGGGCGTGATGAAATTTGGGAGGTGGGGCAAGGTCAGCCCTAAGTATATAAGACCTTTTAAGATATTGAGTACAGTGGGCTAGGTTGCTCATGAGTTAGCTTTTCCTCCAGCACTATCAACTATCAATCCATTTTTCATGAATCGATGATATGCTGGTATTTTCTAGAGGAGTCGCATGTGCTCCAGTATGATTCAATTGAGTTGGATGATCTTTTGACCTTTATGGAGTAGCTGGTGGACATTCTAATAAGAGATGTAAGGCAACTGCGATCGAGGGCCATTCCTATTGTTAAGGTATGTTGGAGGTACCGTTCAGTTGAGGAGGCTACCTAGGAGACCGAGCAGGAGATGCAGGAGTAGTTCCCTAGCTTATTTGAGCCTTCAGGTACGTCTTGACCTTTACTTTCGCAGACCAAAGTCCTTTTTAGTAATGGATATTGTAATGACCCTCTAGGTCATTTTTGTGTTACTGCCTCTTTTTCGTTGTTTAGAGTGTTCCAATAGCGACCCTGATTTATTTATGACATGGTGGAATTGACTTTTCGATTACCTAGTCGTTCATTTGTTTAGGCCTGTTTCCCTAATTTGGAGTTTTTATATCTTGAAAAGTTGACTTCGGTCATAACTTCAGGCAAATGACCTCAGAATAGAATTTGTATAGTTCGATCAACTTTGGAATGGCCAGATTAAGCTTGTAGTATAGTAGGCATGAGTATCAAGGCAATCCATGTGAGTTTGAGGTTATTTGACTCTGTAATGTCGCATTTTTCCTAGAATGACCCTTTGTGTGCCTTCTGAGGCTTCCAGTCTAATACCGAGGCCAATTGTCGAACTTACCTAAAAGTGGCACTTGGATGTAGGACTCATTTTTCATTAAAATAGCATCGTATTAGAATTTTGAATGCTCGATTGAGTCTGAAACTTTGAATTTAATGAAGTAGCATATCTTGTTTACACACACAGGGTTTCAAATAAATCCCAAGCACCCCGTCGGAGACTTGGACATGGAAAATCCCATATTGCACTAGTTGGGTTTGGTGCCATAAGTTATAAGACCCCTGGTCGCTAAAGTGACCAGACCACCTAGGGTGGGGGTTACTAAAGCAAGTGGAACCTCACTTAAGAGAGTGTTCTCTTAAGCGACCCGATTATACTAAAGAGAATCCCACCTCCTAGTGGCGGCTACTAAAGTGAATTTTGGGGTCGGTTTTGCGACCTTTGTAAGTTATTTTTAAGTCCAGATTTCAGATTGTGATCACAATTTCAAACTATGACTTCTCTCAATTTTGAGGCAATTTGGGCGATTTAAAAGGCTAAAGTGTGGGGTTTTTCGAGAGGGACACTATGATGTGAACGGAATTAGTTGTACAGACTTTGTAGGAGGTAAATTTACCTATTTTTGTGCTTCCTTAGTTGTATTTTGAACTTGTTGGTGAAGTTTAACGCATGTAAGTGTTTGGATTCTTTTGGGAACTGAATTGTATTCCAATTTGGAACACAATTTTGGGGTAGCGTTTAGGACCTTTGTATGAAGTTCATTTGGAAATTACTGGAGCGGGTCCCATATTTTTGATTTTGACTCTGAAATTATTCAGTCTCTGAATTAGATAATTTTAATGTCAAAACGACTGCATTAACTTTGTGTGCCTATTTTTTATGGCGTAGCAATGTTTAGAGGTAGTCCAAAAGGGGAATGCTCTGGTTGAGTGAATTTGGAGCTTGCGTTATCGGCCTACAGGTAGAATATAGTTTCCTCCTTCTTTAGATTGATCTTAGGAATGAAATTACGTGTTGATTAGTTAGAATTTGGGATTAGGTAGTAATGAATCATGCTTAGTTGTTAGAAATCATGTTTTAGGCATTTTTGGGATTTTTATCGAGTACCTATAAGCATACTGCTTGCTTTGCTTATTATCCAATCCTTTTGATATGTTCATATACTTGTTTTATTGTTCATGTGAAGCATGTTATGCCTTAGTCTAGGTATGACTAGTGATTGCCTTAAAAATGCATGATTCAGACCCGATAAGCCTTAGTTTTGCCCCGATATTGTTCGATCGTCATAGATTCTTATAGATTGGTGATGCATACTTTTGTCTGATAGTTTAGGTCATAGCTAGGTTATATACTTGCTCCAGTGACCTAACTCTACTTCCCCAATTCTGCAGTTTTACAGTTTTGGTGGCGAGACATTTTCCTTTCTACGATTTAAGATTGGCTTGGCATTCAATTCATACGGATTATTGATTGGGCATATTGTGGACGGAGATCCATGGAGTTTGACATTTATTGATATTTGGGAGCACTTATAATAGTTATATTAGGCACTTTTTCAAGAATCCAGATTCAAGCCTCGGCCTCAATCGTATCAGTATTTTGGATGAGCATCTGGTTAGAAGGGCCAACATCAAATAGTTAGATCCTTATAAGGAGTATCAGGTTAGAGGTTCGGCCTCTGTTAATTGATACTTGATCAGTTCTTGGGTTCTTCTAGGGAGCATTCGGTAAGAGATTTGGCCTCTGTACTGTTAGATTTTAATGGGTTGGGTTGAGGTTTTGGTTCGACATTCTCTAATTTTTGTTTCTCAATTTCAATTCTCAGTAGTTATAGCTATTTTGTATACTCATTGGGGTTATAGGGGTCGGTTCAAGTTTTTATTTAAACTTGCGCACGAGTGAACTTTCTAGGCTTATGGGGTGCCAGCTAGGTGTAGCTTAGCTGTTGATTACTTTAGTTCTTTATAAACTTGTGTGTATCTTGTTATATTATTTAACTTTACACTTCCGCTTTTGACCTTTTTTCGTTCGATTATCTCTTTTCATATCGTCTTTACATTTTAAGATTAGTCGACTTATGCTTTCTACTGAAACCTATTATTTTGGTACTCATACTATACCCTGCATCTATTTTCGTGATGCACGTCTGCGCATAAGTAGCCAGCAATGAAATAGATCTTGGAGTAGTCTAATCCGGAGACATGGTGAGAACTTGGCATTTTGTACTATGTTGGTGTCCATCTATACTACTATACTAGTATTTAACTTTTTGAGATAGGTCTTGTTTCAGTTGTCTACTTTTGGAACTTGTGCTCTTTTTTTAAGACAACTCTATACTAGTGACTTCCAGGATCTGGAGGGATCAATTGTATATATGTTATTTTTGTTTGTCTTCCACCTATCTATCTACTTATTTATATTAGAATTGCTTGTTACTGTTTAGTTTCTACCCTTAAACCCATTACTAGTTGTTCCAGGTTATGTGTTGGCTTACAACTGGTGGGTTATAGTAGGTGCCATTATAACCTAAGAAACTAGGTCGTGACACACATATTTTGCAATATCCTTCTTCATACCATTCCACCACACTTCTCTCAAATCTCTGTACATTTTGGTGGACCCCAGTTGAATAGAATACCGCAAACTATGAGCTTTACACTGTATCATTTCTCTAAATCCATAAACATCGGGAACATACAACTGACCTTGATACCTCAATAAACCATATATTCCTTGGGAAAAGGCCTTATTGGCATTTTCGGAAACCGCTTTCTTCAATTCAACCAAAATAGGGTCACTATCTTGCTTTACCTTAACATCTGCCGCAAGCGACAAGTCAGAACAATTTTGGAGAACAACCCCACCATCCTCTAAATCAAACCAAGAGAACACCGAAAAGAGCTAGTCTATGAAAATCATGAACAAACTACTTCTAATCCTCAACATTGGCAACATTATTCATGGATAATATACTAAGATCATTGTCAACAATAATTTACTTACCCAGATGGTACAACACACTCAAATCATAGTCCTTCAACAACTCAAGCCATCTCCTTTAGTGAAGATTAAAATCCTATTGATTGACCACATATTGCAAACTCTTATAATCGGTGAATACATCAATATGGACACTATAGAGATAGTGCCTATAAATATTTAAAGCAAACACAACCACCGCCAACTCCAAGTCAAGAGTCGGATAATTATTTTCATGCACCTTAAGTTGCCTAGAAGCTTAGGCTATCACTTCACCATTTTGCAAGAAACAAAACCAAGAACCACTCTTGAATCATCATAATATGGAATAAACCCATCAGAACCTTCTGGCAACATAAACACCAGAGCAGAAATAAGTCTATTTTTCAACTATTGGAAACTTTTCATATGTATCGGACCATTGGAATTTCACCTTCTTATGAGCCAAAATAGTCAAGGGTGATGCAATGGAAGATAATGCTTCCATAAACTGTCTATAATAATCGACTAAGCCCAAGAAACTTCGAATATCGAAAGGAGAGAAAGGTCTAGGCTAATCCTAAATCACTTTGGTCTTCTTAGGGTCAACCATAATCCCTTCATCGGACACAATATGGCAAAGTAAAGCAACCGACCTTAACATAAACTCACACTTGCTAAACTTAGCAAATAGTTGATGGTCCTTAAGGACTTGGAACACAATCCTCAAATGCTCCTCCTCAATCAGAGAACAAAACCAAAATATCTTCAATGAACACAATAACAAACATATCTAAATATTGCTTGAACACTTTCTTCATCAAATCCATAAGGCTGCAAAGCATTTGTTATCCATAAGTCATAACCAAGAATTTAAAGTGACCATAAAAACATCTAAAAGCCTTCTTGTAAACGTCACATTAACTCAGTAGGAATTGAGGATACACCAATCGAAGATCAATCTCTGAAAAGTAACTTGCACCTTGAAGTTGATCGAATAAGTCATCAATTCTTGGAATGAGATACTTATTCTTAATGATGACCTTGTTCAACTGTTGGTAATCAATACACATATGAAGAAAACCATTCTTCTTTCTAGCAAGGAGGATTAGAGCACCTCATGGAGAGATACTCGATCTTATGAAACCCTTACCCAAAAAATCCTTCAACTGTTCCTTTAACTCCTTAAGTTATGTCAGGGCCATATGGTAAGGAAGAATAGAAATAGGTTGGGTATCAACGAGAAGATCAATAGAAACTCTCTTAAAAACCCTTAAGTTCTTAATAAATTCTCTCTTAAGTTCCTTCAAGTCAAGACTAGGGTTCAAGGATCTTCAAGTTCAAGTCTCCTAATTCAATTTACAATATAGGGATTTGATTTTATCATGGTATGTGAGTATTCTTCCATGGGTACCTTTCACCCATGGAGTCCAAAGAATTACTTCCTTTTTTCCACCTAATTTAAAGTATGTATTTTTATGGGTCTTCTATATTTCCATTAAATTGCATGAACTATGATTCATTTTATGATTACTAATCTATTTTATCATGAATTTATGATAATTGCATCAAATTGGTAATGTTTTTTTATGAATTATCTACAATGCTATTTAGGGTTCATTATCTCATTATGGGTCATGTTTAATTTTCATTCAATTGCATGAATTAAGATTCAGTTGTTGTTTATTTACTCAGTTAAGTATGAACTACAATTAAATTACATTATTTCAATAAAGTATTGCCTAGACCGATAGATTATGCTAATTTTGAATTATGAATATATAAATGTCTTTATGGGCCCCAAAAGATCTCAATTCTCCAAGTTCAATTTAACCCAATCCAATTTGACCATTTTATGACAATTCTTAATGTTTTCTTTTAAATTGATTTTAATTTATGTGATTCTACCTTATTATGCATGAATTTACTAAGACACATGAGTTTTTCTCAAATTTCTCTTTTATAATATATTCCTAATGTCACAACCCAACTATGGATCATGATGGCGCCTACCGTAACCCCCGAGTACCCAAGCCAACCCAAGAGAAGTGGAAGACAAAACTCAATCTAATTAACTAATCAATAACATAAGAAGGCGGAAGCAAAAGAAGATAACCAAAGAAAAGTCAGACCATGGTATAGATATGCAAATACGATTCAAAATATACAAAAGGCCCAATAGTGACCTAATAAAATAACGAACTGACAGTAGACCCAACCCCGGAACTGTTGTCACTGATACAGGAGCTACTAAGCACAAAATATGACAATATGTATAACTATACAATAGAGATCTGACAGTCCAAAATACAAAATACATGTCAGTGCAAAAGAGGTAGTGTAGCAAGTCTCTGAATGCCAGACGCTCACTAAAATCTGGAACTAGCACTGCTACAGATGATCACCCGCGCACTGAGGGTGGCTTGAACTGGGAGTTGTATCCAAAAAGATGCAGAAGTGTAATATGAGTACCAAAATATGGGGTACACAGTAAGCATCATAGGTCGACCGAGCTCAAAAAAAATAAATATATATTAAGCAGCACGATGGTACTTACAATAATAGGGGAGAAGCATAAATACTATAAACTCTGAAAAGGGTACGAGAAGATCATACAATAATCAAATAAATCTAACAAGTCATTTAATCTCAACAATAGCCTCATCTCATAAACTACCGAAACATGCTCAAATGTAAACATGTAATTATGGTTAAAAATCTTCCAAAAGTATCACAAAGCGTGCGGAATAACCCTTGATCTCATCAATGAATAAGGGCGCCTGAAATTTATACCTCGAGCTCATCAATAAAAATAATATCCTAGAATATGTATCAACGGGCAGCCCAAAATTCACAACTTGAGCGTATCATTAAAATAATGTCATAAATAAGATATCACCATATTTCATTTAAATTTCTCATATTTAGGCATCAACCAAAAGTCTTATCCTCTTCTTTTACTGTTTCTTTTTTAAAAGGGTCTTTTAACACAAGTGAGGTAAATAAGGCAAGTAGCATGTTCAAAAATCATATATTATTTACCTGAGAAACCGGCATACCAGAAGCATGGCCTCTGGCGAAACATTTCAAAATAATAAGCAACCAAGGCATTAGCATAAACCAAAAAACATAACAAGTGTCCAACCATACCAAACAAATCAAAAATTGGCATACTAAGTTCAAATCACCGAGGAGGAATATCTAAGAATTCTAAACGATGTAACCAAGGAAAGATATCACCTGGACTAAGGATACAATGATTAAAACCCAAACTAGTCACTATCGATGATCATCGACTCTAAAATGTTTCAATGTAATAACAACATCTAAATCACCAACCTAAGAATAGGCTACTACTCAAGATATATCAATTCTATCCAAGCCAAGTCTAGCAAAAGTAAACCATAACCTACAGGAAGGCCAGAACCACACCCGAACCGCTAAATTTGAGTCTTTTATTTCTGTGCCATCTCCAAACAATGCTGCTCTATCAAATTATTGAAGGACACATCAATAATCTCAACCCATAAAATATTCGAGGAGTGTATGAATATACAATTGTCAATATGAAAGGAAAAATAAGGCTTGATCTTCTTATAGTGAAACCCTAGTTCCTTTCTTGAAGATGAGAGAGACTTGAGAGAACTTGAGGAGTTACGGTTTGGGTCTTAGACTATGAATGAGAGTGAATGAGTGTAGGAAGAATTTGAGTCTTGTATATAGGTCAAATTTTGCCTACAAAACGACCTCATTTTGTCTTAAATCATAGGAAAAGATCAAAATGCCCTTTAAAAATTCTGGCCAGAACTGGCTTCATTGGACCCCATCACAGTCCGTGATGCTAACCATGTCCTGTGGTGCTGTCCATAGTAAGGGACATGGAAAAATCTAGGAAAAGGGCCTGCCGATAGCCTCTGAATTTTCTCCACGGAGAGCTTCACGGTCCGTGAAAAATATCATAGCCAGTGAATAGTTGCCGTGGAGTAGGTCCTGCAGAAGGCCTGAAAGGGGCCCTCCATGGATCACTCCATAGTCTGTGTAATGCTTCACAACCCATAGTGGTCGTCCATGGTTTGAGCCTAAGAATGTTTTTAGAGGTACTTGGGGATGACTCACCATGGAGGGATTCATGGCCCGTGGTGCTCACTACGGTCCGTGGTCCTGAATCATGGTTTATCCCTTGCAGTGTGAGCCCCTAAATCACCACTACGGTGGCTCACCACGGAGCGTGGTGCGTTACACGATCACGAAGTCCTTCTATGGTAAGTGCCTGGTGCTATTTTCCTATATTTCTCTCCACTATCGCTCTTTGTTTCCATTTTTGGGACTTCTCAAATTTCCTAGGGTCTTACACCTACTGAAAACGGCATCCTGAATATAATCGCGATAACAAAATTTTTATCTAAGTGCGTTTACTCAAAAAGTTGCCTAAATTAAAACTAGGCCTAACCTTAAAGTTAAAACGGCAAAACCACCTAAACTCAAAACGAAGACTCCAAAATCCAAACCAACCTTCCTTCTAGACCAATATGGCCTTCTGTACCCAGTGGAATCGTTAGAATTCTCACACGACACCCGAATCTTTGTATGTTGACCAAAGTCAACTCTATCAAACCTTAAGCTTCTAAAATGGCAAAACCACTTCCAAAACTCAAACGAAGACCCTAGGTAACATGCCACCCATCCCCATATCACAAAAGAGCTATAAAGAAGCTACGGAGAAATGTTTAAATAGTAAAAGAATGTAAAAGCACGAAAATGATCTTGGAGGTCATTACAATATTCACTACTAAACGAACTTTCATCCTTGAAAGTCAAAGAAGATAGGTACCTGGTGGTTTAAAAAGATGAGGATATCGGGTCCTTATATCCTGTTTGGTCTCCCAAGTGGCCTCCCCAACCAGACTATTCTTCCACTGGACTTTCACTGATGGAATATCCTTAGACCTCAATTTCCTAACCTGCATGTCCAAAATAGCTATATACTCTTGCTTGAATACTAAGGACTCATCAAACTGAACTGAATCTCACTAAAGAGACTCATCAGGGATGTACCATCATATCATAGAAACATAGAACACAGGGTGAACATATGATAGTGCTGGGGGCAAGGACAACTCATAAGCTACCTCCCCTACCTATCTCAAGATCTCAAAACGTCCAATAAAATTGGGGCTAAGCCTACCCCTCCTCCCAAATATCATCACGCCCTTCATGGTTGACACTGGCAGGAATATTCGGTCTCCAACCATAAACTCCAAGGGCCGCACCTTCTTGTCAGCATAACTCTTCTACCTACTCTGGGCAATACGAAGCCTCTCCTGAATCATATGAACTCTATCTATCGACTCACCCAACAAAAAACTGCCCTAAGGCCTAACCTCTAAGGCATCAAACCAGCCCACCAGGTAACGATACTTCCTACGATACAATGCCTTAAAAGGGGCCATGTCAATGATCAAATGGTAGATATTATTATATGAAAACTCTACCAAAGCTAAGGACTAATCCCACTGACCTCCAAAATCAATAACATAGGCCTGTAGCATGTCCTCCAAGACCTAAATAGTCCACTCTGAATGTCCATCAGTTTGGGTGGAAAGCTATGCTGAGCTCAACTCGGGTACCCAACTCCTTTTTTATAGGCCCCCAAAATGCGATGTGAGCTGAGTACCATGGTATGATATGATAGAAATTGGCACCCCATACAATCGGACCACCTCTCTAATGTAAATCTAAGCAAACTTTTATGAAGTGTAGGTTGTTTGGACCAGTGAGTAGTGAGAAGACTTGGTCAATCGATCTACGATGACATAAATTAAATCGAATCCTTGGGAGGTACATGGTAAACACACTAAAAAGTTCATAGTTATCTTCTCCCATTTGCACCTTGGAATGGGTAGCCCCTAGGTTAAACCACTTGGCCTCTAAATCTTGAACTTGATGTACCAACAGTTCAATCACGTAGCCACAAAAGCTATAATATCTTGCTTCATTCAACACCACCAGTAATGCTATCGCATCTCGCAATACATCTTAGTCGCACCAAGATAAATGGAATATCTAGAACAATAGGCCACCTCAAGGATGAGCCTGACTAGATCTCCTAGTCTAGGAACACAGATACGACCCTTAATCCTCAAAATGCCCTCTGATCTAAGTTAGCCTTTCTAGCCTCTCCACTGAGTAACTTATCATGAATCACTCTCAGTTGTGGGTCCTTAAACTGCTGTGCCTCAATATGCTTCACTAAGAAAGACCTAGTCTCTACATAAGAAATTACCCTGCCCGGCTGAGAAATATCCATCTGGTTATCTAAGGACTAAATGTTTGAAGCTAGAGGTGGCTCCTCAACCGATAAGAATGCCAAACTCCCCATACTCACTGCGTTCTGGCTAAATACATATGGTACTATATTTTTCTTGCCTGGGTGATAGATAATGGTAACATCATTTTTCTTCAGCAACTCTAACCACCTGCGTTGTCTTAAATTAAGGTCCTTCTGGTTGAAATTTACCGAAGACTACGGTGGTCAGTGTAGATGTCACATTGGGCTCCATACAAGTAATTCCTCTAAATCTTCAATGAGAAGACTACTACCGTCAACTCTAAATCATGTCTGGGGTAGTTTCTCTCATGCACCTTCAGTTTTTTAAAGGGATATGCAATAACCCTACTATGCTACATTACAACACGCCCTAAACCAACACCTGAAATATCACAATACATTGTAAAACACTGATCCTTAACAAGAAGAGTAAGAATTAGATCTGAAGTCAACAGGGCCTTAAGCCTTAGAAAGCTCGTCTCACACTCATCAGACTACTATAAGGGAACATTTTTCTATGTCAATGTGGTCAAGGGTACTAAAATAGAAGAGAATCCCTCTACAAACCGTCTGTAATATTCTGCCAATCCAATGAAACTGCGAACCTCGGTACAAGAAGTGGGACTAGCCTAATCATGAACTGCCAGTATCTTTGCTGAATTTACCATAATCCCATGCTTGGACACCACGTACCCTAGGAATGTTATAAACTCAAGCCAAAATTCACACTTAGTGAATTTGGCATACAACTTTTGATTCCACAAGGTCTGAAGTACTATCCTCAGGTGCTTCTCATACTGCTCTCTTCTCCTAGAGTAGACTAGAATGTCATCAATGAATACAATAAGAAAAGAGCCCAAGTAAGGGTTGAACACACAGTTTATCAAATCCATAAATTGTGCAGGGGCATTCGTCAACCCGAAAGACATGATTAAGAACTCATAGTTCTAGTATCGAGTCCTAAAAGAAGTCTTAGGGATGTCTGGCTCCTTAATCCTCAACTGGTGACACCCTGACCTCAAGTTTATCTTAGAAAACACTACTACACCCTGGAGCTGGTCAAATAGGTCATTAATCCACAGCATGGGGTACATATTCTTAATTGTAGCCTTATTCAGCTGCCTGTAATCAATACATAAATACAAGATACCATCTTTTTTTTTCACAAACAAAATATGAGCACCCCAAGGAGACGTACTAGGCCTAATAAACCCCTTACTCAAGAGGTCCTGGATCTGCACCTTAATCTCCCTCAACTCAAATAGTTCCATCCTATACAATGGAATAGAGACTGGCTGAGTGCTCAGCTCAACATCAGTGCTAAAATCAATGTCACGCTCATGAGGAAGGCAAGGTAAATTATTAGGAAATACATCAGGGAACACTTGAACCACTGGAACATATTCAATAGAAGGAGTATCATCTTTAGTATCATAGACATAAGAAAGATATTCTAAGCAGGCCCTTCCCCACTAACCGTTGAGCCTAGAGGAAGGAAATCACACCACATGGTACATGACTAACAATACCTGTCCACACAACTGGAGGAATATCAGGCATACACATGGTAATAGTCTTTGAAAAGCAATCCAAAACTGCATGATGAGTAGACAACAAATACATGCCTAGAATCAAGTGAAAGTCTACCATATCTAGTACAACCAGGTCTGCTTTAGTATCATACCCTATAATAGTCACTATACAAGATCAATTTACTCGAACCACTACTAAAAAATCACCTACGGGGGTATCTACACACATACACAAAGGAAATGTATCATATAAGACATCCCATCGAGTAGCATAACGAGCAGACACATACGAGTAAGTAGATCCTTGATCAAATAAATCATAGGCAGGGTGTTGATAGATAGAGATTGTAACTGTGATTATATCATCCAATGTCTTTACCTCTGGTCGACCCAAAAAGGCATGCATATGACTGCGTCCACCTTTACCACCTGTCCAGCCTGCTTGGGGACCATCCCTAGTACCCTGAGACTCACCTCTACCACCCTACACAATCTCCCTGGCGGCTGAACTAGGGCCTTGGGGGCCTGAATCTGCTGATCCTGCTAACTTTGGTGCCTGTGGTGGATAATAGTAGGACACTCCTTAGAAAAGTGACCAATCACACAATACTCATAGCACAACCCTATGAATGAACCTCTCCGTGATGTACCAGCTGAACCTGAATGGCCATCATGGCCTGAATACCTAGAAATCTAACCCCAAGAAGCCTGACTTAAAGTCTAGCTACTTTGACCACTGGCAACTTTTGATCTACCATCAATTATATTCAAGGCCGCCTGTATCGGTCTACTTGGTGAATACTATCATGGGGGGCCTCTGCCATAAGAACCCCTACCATATGACTGGCGTTTACTGAAACCGCCCTGATAGAGAGGCCTCTTTTTGCTGCATCTATAGACCTCATGACGTATAGCCTAGATAGTGCTGGCATGGTCTACTATCTGCAAGAATAAACACCTCGACCCAACCATATACTCTGTAGCGAACCTCAAAATGATAGACAACCCTTTGATAAAATAACATACCCGTTCCTTTTATATAGGCATAATCATGATAGCATGCTAAGATAACTCATAGAACCGAGACTCATACTCTGTAACTGTGATCGATCCTTGCACTAATGTTGTGAACTCATCCCTTAGCCTCTCTCGGGGTACATACTTCTCTAAGAAAGCCTCAGAGAATTGAGCCCATAACATCGGTGGCGATCCTACGGGTCTACAGTTAAGATAAGACCTCCACTACTGCTTCTCTGATCCATCTAGCTGAAAAGTGGTATAATCAACCCTGTGAAACTCCATCAACCTGAGGTTATGTAGCATCTCTTGACAATTAGCCAAAAACTCATGGGCATCTTCACCCACAACACCTAAGAAACTAGGAGGAGCCAATCTAATAAACCTTCCTAACATCTTCTGTTCCTTTTTTCAGTCATAATCGGCCTAACTATCATGTTCTAAATAACTGTAAGAATACGATGAATCACCAGATGGGAAGCTGTAGTAGTAGGTTGTAGGACTAGGGCCGGATCATACAGTGCCCCTGCCTATCTTGAAGTCTGAGCCTCCTCACAAACTTGAGGTCCGGCTGATATACTAGGTAGTTTCCCTTTTTGGGACATACTCTCCATGAAGCTGAGGATCCGGGCTAAGAAATCCAGTAATACCGATGTGTTCATGAATCCGGGTGAAGGCTACGTTGGATCCTTCTCCACCGATCGATGCTCTTCTGCTCGAACTCTATATCTGGCTCCAACACTGCTGTTGTGTCTTAGTCTCTGCTCCGACCTCCGCATTGACCTTGATCCCTACCCCTAGATGGGGATCTATCTATAGGTATATGGGTCCTCATCTACTTCGACTAGATCTCGTCCTCGTTATCTGAAAAAGAGTGAAATAGTTTGGATTTATAGGTTTTCATCATCCCTAGTGCATGATCAGAAACAAGAATAGTAAATTAATGTCCTATAGCCTCCTGAAGATTGCATACAGATGTTATCATACCGATCCATGAGACTATAGTTGACACTTGCTCCTTTCATGGTGAGACTGGTGAACTTAATCTTTGATACCACTCTGTCATGACCTGAACGGTTCATGATAGCTCCTACCATAACCCTGAGTAAGAAAGCCAACCCAACACAAGAGAAGGATAAAAATCAATCTAATTAAATAATTAAAACATAAGAAGGCAGAAACAAAAGAACATAACCAAAGAAAAGTCAGACCAAGTTATAGATATGCAAATACAATACCAAATATACAAAAGGCCTGATAGTGACCTAATGAAATGATGAACTGAAACTAGACCAAACCCCGGACCTGGTGTCACCAATACCGGAGCTACTAAATACAAAAGCTGACAATATGTACAATTATACAGTACAAATATGAATGTCTAAAATAAAAAATACATGTTAGAGTAAAAGAGGGAGTGTAGCAAGTCTCATAACTCTGAGAGCTCATTATAATCTAAAACTGGCATTGGTACGGATGATCAGTCGCGCTTGTGGGTGGCTCAAACTTAGAGATGTATCTAAAAAGATGAAAAAGTGATGTATGAGAACCAAAACATGGGGTACTCAATAAGTATCATAGGCCGATCGAGCTCAGAAAGAATAAATATATATTAAGCAACGCGATGATACTGACAATAATAAAGGAGAAGCATAAAAACTATAAACTCGATAAAGGGTGTAGAAAGATCATATAATAATCAAGTAAACCCAATAAGACATGTAATATCAACAATAACCTCATCTTATAAACTACCAAAAATTACTCAAATTTAAACTCGTAATTATGACTAAAAATCTTCCAAAGGTATCAAAAGTGCCCGGAATAACCCTTGACCACATCAATGACATGGGTGCCTTGAATTTATACCTCAGGCTCATCAACAAAAATAATATCCCAGAATTTGTATAAACGGGCCACCCAAAATTCACACCTCGATCTTATTATTAAAATAATGCCATAAATAAGATATCACCATATTTCATTTAAATTTCTCATATTTAGGCATCAACCAAAAGTCTTATCCTCTTCTTTTACTTCTTCTTTTTAAAAAGGGTCCTTAACACAAGTGAGGTAAATAAGGCAAGTAGCATATCCAAAAATCATATATTAATCACCCGAACATATATGTCCAAAAAGGGTCCTTAACACTGACATACTGAAAGCACAACCTCGGGCCCAAAATTTCAAAATCATAAGCAACCAAGGATAAGCCAAAAACATAACAAGTGGTCAACCAAAACCAAAAAATTCAATAATTGGCGTCCTAAGTTAAAATCACCTAGGATCAATATCTAAGGATTCTGAACAATGTAACTCATGCAAGATATCACCTACACTAAGGATCCAATGACTAAAACCCAAACTAGTCACTATCGATGATCATCAACTCTAAAATGTTTCAATGGAATAACAAAACCAAAATAAAAAACCTAAGAATAGGATACTACTCAATATATATCAATTCTATCCAATCCAAGTCTAGCAAAAGTAAACCATAACCTACCTCAAACCCGGAACTTCACCCAAACTGCTAAATTTGAGTCTTTCCTTTCTGTGCCGCCTCCAAATGATGCCGCTCTATCAAATTATTAAAGAGAACATCAATAATATCAACCCGTAAAATATCAGAGGAGTGTATGAATATACAATGGTCAATAGGAAAGAAAAAAGAAGGCTTGATCTTCTTGTAGTGAAACCCTAGTTCCTTTCTTGAAGATGAGAGAGATTTGAGAAAACTTGAGGAGTTAGAGTTTAGGTCTTAGACTATGAATAAGAGTGAATGGGTGTAGGAATAATTTGTGTCTTGTTTATAGGTGAAATGTTTCTTACAAAATGACCTCATTTTGTGTTAAAACACAGAAAAGACCAAAATGCCCTTTAAAAATTCTGGTTGGAACTAGCTTCGTGGGACCCCATCATGGTTCATAGTGCTCACCATATCCCGTGGATGTGTACCGTGGTAAGGGACTTAGAAAAATCTTAGAAAAAGGCTTGCGGAGTCGCCTCTGAAGTTTCTTCAAGAAGGACTTAACGGTCCGTGAAAAGCATCACGGCCCATGAAGAGTGGCTGTGGTGCAAATCCTGCAGTAGTCCTGCAAGGTGCCCTCAATGGATCACTCCTCTGTCCATGAAATACTTTATGACCCATAATGGTGGTCTGTGTTTTGATCCTTGGAATGTTTTCAAAGGAATTTGAGGATGACTAACAACTGAGGGATTTACTGTCCATGGTACTCACCACGGTCCGTGGTCCTCAATCATGGTACGTACCTTGCAGTTTGAGCCTCTAAATCACCACCATGATAGCTCATCATGGAGCATGGGGCGTTAGATGGCCCGTGAAGGCCTTTCGTAGTCAGTGTCTGGTGTCATTTTCTAGTATTTCTCTGTACTATTGCTCTTTGTTTCCATTTTTGGGACTTCCCAAATTTCCCAAGGTCTTACACCAACTGAAAATGGCATCTCGGAGCTAACCACACTGATAAAATTTTCATTCGAGAGCATTTACTCAAAAAGTTGACCAAAGTCAAACTAGGCCTAACCTTAAAGTTAAAATGGCAAAATCACCTAAATTCAACAAAAGACTCCAACACCCAACCCAACCTTCCTTGTAGAAAAAAATAGACCTTTTAAAGCTGATAGAACCGTTGAAATTCTCATACGATGCCTGATTCTCCAAATGGTGACAAAAATCAACTCTATCATACCTTAATCCTCCAAATTGGCCAAACCACTTCCAAAACTCAAACGAAGACCCTACGAAATATGCCACCCATTCCCACATCACAAAAGAGTGATAAAGAAACTACAGGGAAATATTAAAATGGTAAAACCATGAAATGACCTTGGAGGTCATTACATCTAAACCCTAGACTTTTATGATTATGCATTGGGTTCAATTAGTTATGGTTTTAATCATTCGCAATGATGTTATTACACATGATTTCATCCTAGGTACATGTTTTCAAGGATTTTTACATGAAGCCATGTATTATGCCTATTTTTATGAATATGAATTATGATTTGGAGGATTATGCATGTATCATGAATTTATGATATATGATTTTACTTTGATAATTATTGGTGAAGGATTTATGCATGATTTATGAATGTATATGAATTATGTTTCAAGTATTTCCTCAAGAAAGTATGAAAGATGGTGGGTTTTCTAACGTAAGTATGAATGTGTAATAATGAAAGACCTATTCTCACATTACATGAGAAAAGATTAAGGAACTATTCTATGAATTTGTTTTAATAAATAGTGGAAGGGTAGTAGATATGACCCCTCCCACATGATGTTGATTTATAAATTTTGATTATAACAATTTCGTGGAGAGTTTACCTAGAACCGTAGTAAAGGTAAGAGGCTCCTAGAAAGATCCCATATTCCCATAACTATGTGCCACCATAGGATAAACGATCACCATAGTAGAGGCTTGATTCCTTTAAGGATGACATGCAGTAGAGGTTCGATCTTTCATATGGCTTAGTGGATCCACTTAGGCATGATAGAGCCTAACTTGGAAAGTAGTCTCCTCTATTATCTAGTGTAGGGGTAACATCGGAACTCCATGTTATAGCTCACAATGTTTATGTCAGTTAACGATATCTCTCACACATATCCATGATCTCCCAAGGTTGAAAATTTTCCTCACAAAGGTAAAGAGTCTCTCTTAGAATGTTTAAGGTATTTCTTACTATGACTACTAATAGCTCTAACAAAGTAAAGTATATTTTCCCACTTATGGTTTTGTGACTCACACTTTGACTTAAGATTCTTACTACTATTTATGAACTTACAAGCCAATTTATGATTTCTCATTATAACTAATTATTATCCACGTATTGTATATGTTCTCTTTATAAGATTGCAATGGTTTTAATGACATTAGCCTTACTCATGATTCACTATAACATATAATTGGTTTACTTATTATGTGTTCTAACCTCGTTCATTACATTATTGCTTTTATATCATGCATTACATTACTAACATACTTAGTACATCCAAAGTACTAATGCATACTTCTTTTATTTGCCTATATTGTATTATAATGAAGGGATTTTCGATCACCCTACATACTCTCGTGGCTAGATAGAAGACTTGTACACTTGATTTGGTAAGTACTCATCCTTTGGGGACTACCTATCAAGCTTATATTTTATTGCTACCTCTAGACTATGTTGTTATTTTGAGACATTTATTTTCTTGTTTTGGTGAGATAGTAGCTTATTTTATGCCCCCACCTATGTTATTATAATAGATGCATGTTTAGACAAACAAAATGTGTAAGTCTATTTCATCGGGCCTAAGATTCACCTCTATCATTAGCTTTTAATTTGAAGACTTACTTATCACTTGGCTTCCTATTATTTGTTTACTTACCTTATGTATGCTTGATATGTTAATATAGCTTGGTTGGGGTTTCCTTGGTTATCTTTATTATTGTGTCAAACCTTTGGCCTAACTTGAATCGTGAAAAACTTTGTATCAGAGCACAAGGTTCAAGTGTCCAAGGGTGTCTAACATGCCGCATCAAATAGAGTCTTTTTTAGCGGTGTGAAGTACGCCATATCTATGAGTATGAGGCTATGAGGCATTTTAGGAAATCTTTATTTTACTAATGATCCATGTCATGCCATAGAGCATATGCTAGGTGTTTTCCTCCCTAATGATTGTTCTTTTAATTTTCAAAGAATGCCTCAAAGAAGATCTCCAATCAATAGAGGGGTTGATACTAATGAGGGTGGTGTTGTAGTTCGAAATGGTTCAGAATCATCATTACTAGTGTATGAGAAATTAGTGGTTGATAGAAGATTGAGATTTTCTCACAAGGGGGAGATGGAGTATTTTGTTACCTAGTACGATTTTGTGTTTCAAATATTAATGGTATAAGAGAAATTATACTGAGTAGAGCCCATACCTCTCAATTGATGAGTTAGGGAAGATTGTGGAGAGAGTAGGTTTTTTGTATCGAGATGATTGAAGTATGCTTATTCCGTTTAAGGTTGTAGAGATAAAGGAGGAGCTAGACAAGATCTTTTTATGTATAATAGGTAGGTAAGAGTATGTTGGTGTGTCCTTTGGTAGGAGGTAATGCAAATGTGGATGTAAAGATGCAAAGGAAGACATGGAAGTTCGTAAGTGATGTTGACTTTTAGGGAGCCATAAAGTAGTTAGAATGGCGGGCTTGAATGTGTGGTTGTCGAAATATGGGTGATTGTAATAGGATATTTAATGACTTCTTGTTAAGGGTTTCAAGTGAGTGTATTAAAATGGTTATAGAACTACGTTTGAATGTAGTGTTGATGACAAAAGGGTGAATGTATGGTGCATTGGGTGCTTCTTGATTAGTTCTCGAGGCTAATTGAATGTGATTGTGATCCCAAAACCATTGTGCCTTTGGGTAATGTGAGTATTTAAGAAAACTTGACTTATGAGGAGGGTTCGGTTGAAATTTTGGATTGCCAAGTAAAGGGATGAGAAATAAGAAAGTTGCATCTGCTATAGTATTATGCAGAAACCAAGAAGTTGAATGTGCTACATGGGAAGCCAAAGCGGACATGATGAAATAATATCATTATCTCTTTCCTTCCATTCCGAACGAGTTTATTTATCTATTCATGCTCGAATCCTCCAAACTCTCATGTTCCAACCTCTCTATGTCTCATCACATGCATGTAGGCTCATAAACCTGATTTTACATGATGTTTTAAATTGCATAATTGTATTCATACTGGGTTGTTAGCTATACACTCTACTCTACTCAAGCTAGTCCTATCCCATTCGAGGACAAATGTTCCCCAAGGGGAGATATTATAACACCCAAAAACTTCTAAGCTAAAATCTGAACCATTCTTCATATGCATGCAGGGTAGTACCAGGTGATTCTTCATTATGCATAGGTTTTCAGGTCAATTTTTTAGTTTGGGAATAGATTTGAAGATGTTTCAAGGTCACAAGAATCCTCTAGCACAAAGTTTAATTGAAAATTTTCCTACCGATTGAGTTTCGATATAATATTTTACTTTCGTCAACTTCAAACGATCATATCTACTAGAATAAAAAGAATTAGGTAGCCCATAAACTATCCAATTAAAGATATTTTAGTCTTTCTTCCAATGCCACAAAATATGCGTCAATTCAAGTTTGGGTAAAAAGTTTTGCCCATTTTAGTGAAGCCCTGTCAGACAGTCAAATTCTTACGGACATGTTGTAGGACCGATAGAAGTTTTTGCGGATGGTAAATCCATCCGTGAAGAGTTTACTACTAAATTTTCCCGACATATTTTGCACACCTTTAAGGGTTATTTTAGTCCTTTCCAAGGCTTTTAAACCCTATTCTAAGTCATTTTTGATTGTTTTAAATGATATATCATTCAACTAACTAGTTCTCCTCTCATAATCATCAATCTAAGCATCCTAATGTCAAGAAGCTCTCTCAAAGACTATTAAGTTCTTAAGAAATTCTCTCTCAAGATTACTTTAAGTCAAGACTAGGGTTCAAGGATCTTCAAGTTCAAGTCTCCTAGTTCAACCTACAATCTAGGACTTTGATCTTTATTAAGGTATGTGGGTATTCATCCTTGGGTACCTTTCACCGATGGAGCCCAAAGAATCTCTTCCTTTTTTCCACCCAATTTCAAGTATGTATTTTGGTGGGTCATCTCAATTTCCATTAAATTGCATGAACTATGATTAATTTTATGATTACTAATCTATTTTAACATGAATTAATGATAATTGCATGAAATTGGTGATTTGTTTACAAATTATCTACAATGCTATTTAGGATTCATGATCTCATTTTGGGTCTTGTATAATTTTTATTCAATTGCATGAATTAAGATTCAATTATTATTTATTTATTCAGTTAAGTATAGATTATAATTAAATTACATAATTTCAATAAAGTATTACCCAAACTGATGGATTATGCTAATTTTCAAGTACTGATTTATAAATGTCTTCATGGGTCCAAAAGATCTCAATTCTCCATGTTCAATTTCATTTTATGCGAATTCTTCATGTATTATTTTAAATTGATTTCAGTTAATGTTATTCTACCCTATAATGCATCAAATTACTAACACACATGAGTTTTCCTCAAATTTCTCTTTTATGATATATTCCGAAACCCTAGACATTTATGATTATGCATTGGGTTCAATTACTTATAGTTTTATTCATACTCAATGATCTTATTACGCATGATTTCATCTTACGTACATGTTTTTAGGGATTTTTACATGAACCCATGCATTATGCTGAGTTTTATGAATATGAATTATGATTTGGAGGATTATGCATGTATCATGAATTTATGAGCTATGATTTTACTACGACGATGACTGATGAAGGACTTATGCATGATTTATGAAATTATATGAATTATGTTTTGAGTATGTCCTCAAGCCAGTATGAAAGATGTTGGGTTTACTCACCTAAGGTCACGACCCAAGCCAATGGCTATCACGACCCAACCCCGTGGGCCGCGACTGGGGTCCAACCTGGACCCCCGTATACATATTTGTCAACTGTAGTCAAATTGAACTATGAGCAAAGAGATACTACTCACAAAACCCCCAATGAGTTAAAACGTTTTCGTGTACGTGTGGCCTCTTTCATTCATATCGTATCATGAAAGAGAATGCAAGCTGACAAGACTGCCATAACGTAAAAACATTTACAATATGCCGTATAGGCACAACCGAAATAAACTCATGAACAACCCACACATACATGTCTACAGACCTCTAAGAATAAGAACGACAACATATGGCGGGACAGGGCCCCTGCCGTACCCCTGTGTAACCAAATATATACATCGATAGTTTGGTACCAAAACTTGGCTCCGAATCAATGGAGCTTCTTCTAAACTTGGTGAGTGGAATCCTGAGCTGGTGGACTCGCAAAATCTGTTTGTACCTGCAGGCATGAAACGCAACCCCCTAAGGAAAGGGGGGTCAGTACGATACATGTACTGAGTATATAAGCATAACATAACTTGAGATAAAAATTGAAATAGGGATGCAGGATACCAAGTATAGCATTTAATAGGGTACTGTACCTATATCTCATAAAATAAAGTCATGTATACCATTATCACGTATCGTATCCGGCCCACTCGGGGACCCGGTGTTACAAACACATTATCTATCATGATAGGTATATATATTTCATTAACGTTATGGGACGTACAGTCCAATCCCTGTATATAGAAAGTATATGTCGAGGAACGACGGCCTGATCCATGTATCATATAATAATGCCGAGGAATGACGGCCCGATCCGTATATCGTATAAAAATGCCGAGGTATAATGGCTCGATCCGTATATCGTATAACAATGCTGAGGTATGACGGCCCGATCCGTATAATGCATAATAATGCCGAGGTACGATGGCCCGATCCGTATAATGCATAATAATGCCGAGGTACGACGGCCCGATCCGTATAATGCATAATAATGCCGAGGTACGACGGCCCAATCCGTATAATGCATAATAATGCCGAGGTATGATGGCCCGATCCGTATAATGGATAATCTGTCGTGGAACGTACGACCCAATCCTTACATAGCAAAATGTGTTGAGGTACGTTCGACCCAATCCATATATATATCATAATGCATATACATGCACGCAAAACTCTGTAACATATCAAACATCCCTTAGATATCACCATACCGCAGGTTCAAGGGCCCCTAGGTATAGAAGCTTACACATCCCAACACTATTCAACTTATAGAAGGCTTAATGGTCGTAGTTCAACTACTGCAAGGCCCGTATCATTCAAAAGTGGGTACAAGTCATGAGTTACAACCAGAATCTATAAATGGGGCTATATCAAAATCCATGTCCTATAGTACCTTTAGTCTAGTCTTTCTAGAAGTAGGAAAAGACAAGCTTTACATGTACCATTTCCTATCACATGGAAGACTTTGAAATTACAGGAGTTCCAATCAGTAGGAAGTGAACAAGAGCCTTAACTCACACTCAGAGTTTTAAGAGTGGAATAAATTCAAACTTCATATACATAATACTTACATCTAAGTCATGCCAAAGGAGAGGAAGAATAACTTTACATACACTACTTCTCAGCATATAGAAGACTTGACGAATGGAAGGTTAACTACTTTAAGAGTCTTAACATTCAACAGTGAACACGAATTATGAATCATGAATCATGTTCAGAGCTCATGACTAGAGTTACCCCAAGCTTCATATACATATCACTTGTCACGTAGATCTTAGACATGCCCAAAAGACAGAACAGATAGGCTTTATATACTTATACCAAAACATGCCAAAAGAAGAAATAGCTTTACATACTTATGCCAAAAACATGCCAAAAGAAAGCTTCACATACCTCTGGTCGAGTGCTTTTAGCCCGGATTGTCCTGTCTTCCTATGAACCTATTCAACATGAAATCAATACAAGTATCAACAACCTTAGTCTTTTCATCACCTTAGGTTACACACGAATATTTATAGAACTCACCTCCTTGCTCGCCTTCTCGACTAGTTCCCTAACTAGTTAAAGAGTTAAAGAAAATCGGGCAGCATTTCCCCTATAATGTGCCCTATCCGAATTTCCAATTAGGTCCCTAATACCTACAACCAACCAACAACAACAACCTGCAGCAATTCACACCTACAATATACAACATAAACTCCAAATGACTTATTCACAAATATGGTAGCACAATAGGGCGTCTAGCCTTTATTTTGTAACGCCTTTCATTATACGCAACGAGGGGTCGGGTGGATTCAACCAACAGCACCCTAAACCATATTAGAACATATTTATGCCCTGAAAAAACACATCACACCCCTGCACCAGCACCTCACACGAACAACACTATCCTTCGACGACAATTTAACTATAGCAATTCCAATTTAGTTTATTTCGATCGTCGAGCATTTCTATGACATTCTTAAACTTCCAGCAGCATAAAAGGGGTGTAATACACCATATAAAAACACCATAAACTTCAATTTAAAAGGAAAGGCCTTACCTTACGTTAAACTGGTCAAACTCGCCAAAACTTATCAAAACGCGAAATCTGGGCAGCCCACTGTCTTATATTGTCGCTTAGTTTCGGAGAGGTAATTGAGGGAAACAGGATTTGTAGACTCAATGAAAGTTATAGACATGTGTATCAAGGTCGTAAAAAATTTTGAATTACCCATACAGCAATTTTGTACGAAAATATATGCCCAAAATACTCACAGCTGTCCATGTAGGATTTTCAAAATAAAATCTGGGCAGTACCTCCTCTACACTTCATCACCCTTTTTCGAGCAGATAAAAGCAAAGTTGGGTTGTATAGTCTAAATTAAAGTTGTAGCCCTATGAAATATATTTCCAAAACATCTTGAATCACTCTAAACAAATCTTTACACAAGGAGTTATACTAGTATTACTAACATCAGTCCTATTCAAAAATGGGCTTATTGACAAAAACGAGAAGCTCCTCGAAACCCCAACTATAAATTTTATGTTGTTAAACCCCGCTATATCAACGTAGGATACCTTAAATAATTAATTCACGGATCGAAAATGGAGGCCTTACCTTATTCTTGTGGCTGCCGTGACTCTCTCTTCTCTCCCTCAAGCTTTCTCCAATTTTCCTTAAGTGTAAATGCTGAAAAATGAATCCCTTAGTCATAATTTCAGCATATATATCCAACTTTTGGAGGTGACACGTGGCATCCCCTAGGGGTGACACGTGTAATACCCCTAGGGTTCCACCTCATCCATGCATCCAACCCAAATCCGCCACGTGGAAGCGTGGGACCCATCTAGGTGTGTCACCTGCTTGCTTGTCACTTGCTTGCTTCGCTTTCGTAAGTTCGAAAACTACTTTTTTTTTGCTCCCTTTCGTAGGTTCATCATCTCATCGTATTTTAAGTTCGACGTGTACTCAAGTAGCTTAGTTATGTAAGACGTCCAAGTCGCTAGCTTACACGAGTCAATCGAGTCCTACGACTCATTTCTCGGCCTCCAACTCCTTTCGAATTTTTATAACCTTATTTCCAATCTTCCTTATTATGAAGCATTTCGTTCTCCTTTCATTGGAGTTATTTATAGTATTATAAACTATCCGACTCATATAACAATTTTTAAGAAACTTAAGAGCCTTCCCAGAAACTTCAGAAGCTTAAGAAGCATTCTAATGTACCAAAGTACGGGGTGTAACAAGGGCCTAGACATTACACGGCGAATTAAGCATCCGGGGGTATCTCACCCAAGCCTCTTAACATTCATTGAGCATTTCACTGGTAATTATATACAACAACAAGTGGAAACATAAGGGGTAATCGTGACTAAGGGATTTCACATTAAATAAGAGTCAAGTCAACATATCATTCTTCACTATGTCCAATAATACCTTCTCCTTTAATCCTTGGCAAGGGCTAATACATATCCCTAGCTCACCCTTAAGATTAGGTCAAAATAAGAAAAGTAATTTGAGAGTTTAAATACAATATAAGCTAGAAAGATAGGTTTATTATTCCCATATCATGGGAACTCATCACTAGTAGCAGCCTTCAATGATCGATCTAGCCATAGGGTGGAGAGTGTGGAGCAACTCCAGTTCCTACATGGTGATATTATACAGGTAAAAGTATGCGTTATTGCTTTGAATGTACTAAGTATGGGAACATGCTAAAATAATGGACATCAAGTCATATATAAGCAATATACATAAGAAACATCATATGAAACCTTAAAACATTTCATTGTGTGGGATAATGACATTAACCGACATTTAAGACCATGCGGGCTATTATATGGAATCCAACATAACCCCCTACGTTGGCAGAGGAGACTACTTGCCGAGTAGAACTCCATCAACTTTAAGCATTACTTTAACTTTAACTTTAAGGTCTAATTGATGATCCACTAGCCTAAAATAGCTGACAAGGGCCCCTATGTTGGTGCATAGTTAATGCAATATGAAACATTACTTAAGGTCCCCTTACATCGAGTCCCCATCTATATACTACATTAGGTGCTAGGTCAATCCCATGGAATACATTTAGATATAATAATAACATAAGCATTTTATAACTTTACATTAAATCATCATTCATGAAATAGCTCATTAAAACATTGTATTAGATTCAATGCAAGAATTGTCCATTCACATTGAAACCTTACTTTATCTAAGAAGCCCTTTAATCATTCAATCAATCATTTTATAAGACTCCCTCTACATAAGCATTCTCTTCATAACTTTTATTTGGAGTTAAAACTTTATTTCAACTTTACTTGAGTATAAGGAAACTAGGTGGGGTTCATTTCATAAAACCTTCATATGCCTTTAAACAATACTTGCATGGATGAGAATGATAGAAATACATCAATTTAATCATTTCAAAACAACCCACCATATGCACTTAAACCACTTTCAAGCCTTCATATAATTATCACTTTAACAAATCAACCATTTCATGAAATTGAGAGTCAATAAACATTAATATATGAAAATAAACTTAGAATATATCATATCTATACATTTAGAGTCATCATGCAAAATCCCATAAGAAATCATCATTTGGAAATTAAAATATCCAATTGGAAATTATTTTTGGCTCCATGGGTGGAAGAAACCATGGATGAAAACCCACATACCTTGAGGAGACAATTATTTAATACAAAACATGAAAAGAAATGGAGGATTGATCTTCTTGGAGTAAAACCCTAGCTTTCTTAGAAATGGACGAAGACATGCAAGTACTTTAAAGGTGAGGTTTTTTGATCTTAGAATGTGAGTGAGAGTGAATGAGTGTAGGAAGACTTAGAGTCTTTTAGTTAGGTAAAATCTTCCTTCAAAACAACTTCATTTTTGTTTAAAATATAGGAAAAGACTAGAATTCCCCTTTTAAAATCTAACCAGAAAGGACTTCACGAGGACCCTTCACGGTCTGTGATTCTCACCAAGGCTCATGGTGGGGTCCCATGTTAAGGGACTTAGAAATATTTGGGAAAGGGCTTGCAGGTGTAGTGTCTGAAGTTTCACCGCAAAGCCCCTTCACAATCCGTCAATGGCATTACGGCCCGTGAAAGAATGTCGTGGTGTAGGTCCTGTAAGTGGACTTGCAGGGTGTCCACTACAAGGACACACCACGGTTCGTGGAGGGTTCTATGATACGTGTTGGTCATCTGCGGACCCTTCCTTGGGAAAATTCTTGAGGGTCTTGGGGAAGGCTCACTACGGAGGGCTTTACAGCTTGTGGTGTCACCACATTCTGTGGTCCTCCTTCCTGGTTCCTTCCATGCATGTGTTGAGTCTTCTGAATCTCTACTACGGTTTCTCACCATGGCCCATGATGGCTTCCGTGGTTAGCTCCTAATGCTAATTTTCTGCATATTTTGAGAATTGTTCTTTAGTTCCTTATTTAGGACCTTTCACATTTTAGGTGTCTTACACCCAAGTATGAATATGTAATAATGAAATTCCTATACTCACATTAGATGAGAAAAGATTAAGGAGCTATGCTATGATTATGTTTTTATAAATAGTGGATGGGTAGTAGATATGACCCCTCCCATATGATGTTGACTTTATGACTTTTGATTATAATCATTTCATTGAGAGTCTACCTAGAACTGAGTGGACCTTGGGATAGAGGCTCTCTCCCATAGTAGAGGAAAGATACCCTTAAAAAGATCCCATTATATGCCACCATAGGATAAATATAAGACCGCGTAAGTCAAAAAGTCGGAATGAAGGAAAATTTTAGAAAATGGACTTGAAGTAGAATTTTATGACTCAGTCTATGGGTCATAGAAGTTCCTATGAGTTGTAGGACTAACTCATAGAACAAATGGTTAAGCCTAGCATTTTGACTAAGGGAAGAAGGGAGTTGATGAGTAAAATTATGAGACGTAGAAGTTTAGAAAGGTCAAAGAAGCAAATCATCAAGAAGCTTCAGAGTCTTGGACTTATAGGTTTTTACAACCCTGCAAGACAATTCGTCGTCAAGTCTATGACTCATTGAAATAAGTCATAGAGGAGGTTCAGAGACTCAGTCCTCACGGGTTCTCAAACCTTGATGAACGAATCACTTCTACAAATCATAAAAGTGTCTATGACTCGTAGAGACAAGTCATAGAGAAATTCCCAAGGTTCAATCCACAGGGTATTCCCAAAAAACACTACAGGATTAGTCATTCCTACAACTTGTTAACACTTCTACAAGTCGTAGAAATGACTTATAGGGTTAGTCTGGCCAATTTTTAAAAGGGTATTTTAGCATTTTCCCCTCATTTTAACATCAAAGTATGGTCATTTTGGGGAGTGAAACTACCCTATATAAGGACCCTAAGCTATTTTAACACTTAGACTCAAAAACACAAACCCCTTCCTCTCAAAGTTCTCCCGGGAGTTTCAAGCCAAGGTCTAGGTTTTCAATTCAAGGTTCTCCAAGCCTCCGTTCTCAAAGCTTCATTAGGGTCCTACTCACCAAGGTATATGGGCCTCATTCATGGGTTATTCCACCCATGGAGACCCAGTGATTTCTAAATTCAGTATCTCAATTTTAAATGATGAAATCTTATGAGTTTTTATATGATGGTTCCAAATACATAGATTATTGTCTATTTGAAGATTATTTAACTATATTGGTACATATTGACTCTCAATTTAATAAAATGGATGATTTATCAAGGTCCTTATATGGAGGCATGAAAGTAGCTTTAAAGTGTATTGGTGGGTTGTTTTAAGATGTTTTAATTAATGCATTTCCATCACTCCCATGCATGCTAGCATCATTTTAAATGTATCTTAAGGTTTAATGAAATGAACCCACCTAGTTTTATTTTGTTGAAATGAAGTTGAATTAAAAGCTTAGACTCTAAAATGAAAGTTTATGAAAGCAAATGTTTATGTTTAAAGGGATTCTTAAGAAATGAAAAAATGATTGAATAATGATGAAAGGGATTCTTAGCGACAGAAAAGATTTTATGTGATGAGGAAAATTTTCACATATTTGATTCAAATAAAAGGTTTTAATGATCTACTCCCTTGAATGACGATTTGATTTCTAAAGTATATGAATGCTTAAGTTATTATGATATTTAAATTGTATTATGTGGGACTTGACCTAGAACTAAGGGTAGCACATAGATGGGGATTCGGCCTAAGGGGTCCTTAAAAAAAGTCTCATGTTGCATTAACAATGCACCAACATAGGAGCCCTTGTAGGCTATTTAGGCTAGTGGATCCATAATTAGCCCTTCAACTTAAAGTTAAAGAAAGGATTAAATTTGACGGAGTTCTATCCGGCAAGTAGTTTTCCCATGCCAATGTAGGGGGCTATGTTGGATTCCATACAATAGTTTGCATGGTCTTAGATATCGGTTACGGTCATCTTCCCACAAAAGGAATGTTTTAATATTATATATGATAAGTTCTCATGCATGCATTCACTTATGTACTTTGCTTATAAATATCTTAATGTTGTAATTATATTGCATGCTCACATACTTAGTACATTCAAAGTACTAGCGCATACTCTTTGCCTATATGATATCACTATGTAGTGTTCGGCATTGCTCCACATTTACCTCCATATGCCTAGTTCGATCATTGAAGGCTACTACTACTTTGTGAGTTCCTATGTTTCGAGAACAATATCCTACTCCCTTCTGGCCTATGAATTGTATAAACTTTGATTTTATTTTTAGTACTTGTTCCTTTATTATGAGGGTGATCTAGGGACATGTCATAAATGTGTGATGTTTAAGTTGACTTTTGACTCTTATTCTATGTTGATTCCCCTAGTCCCATTATTCCTTTATTTTCTCTTGTCATTGAATGTTATTACCTATGAAAATCTATGTGAATGCTAAGAGGCTTGGATAAGGTACCTTCAGGTGTCTCATTCGTTGTATCATGTCTAGTCCCTATGCTCTGGTCATTAAAACTTTGTATTAGAGCTTAAGGTTTTGAATAGTCCTCGGGGTCCAACATACCATGTCGAATAGGATCTTGTTCATGGTTGTGAAGTGAACCACAACTATGAATAGGAGACTATGAGACATTTAGGAAAGTTTTCACTTCTTTCTAATTCATGTCGTACCCTAGAGTATCCTAATATTTCCTCTAACTAATGAACTATTTTATGTCTTCTAGATCATTCCTTAAGGAAGAGAACCTCCACCTAGGGCAAGAGTTGAAGATGAGGACAAAGATCCTCTAGTTTCCGAAGCTCCACATCTTGAGAAGGGAGTGACATATGCGGAGTTTCGCAATATCATGACTTTGTTGGTTTAAGATGTAGCCAACCAAGCTAACCAAGGCAACCCTCCTCCTTCTCCCCCTCAAGTGTCCAATCTGGCTTCTAGGATTCAGGATTTCAAGAGAATGAATCTGCTCGAGTTTGATGGTTCCAGAGTTGATAAAGACCCTATAGAGTTCATGGATGAACTGAATCAAATTGTGACCATTATGGGTGTGCCTACAAATGAAAAGGATGATCTAGTGGCCTATCAACTCAAGGGTGTGGCAAGAGTTTGGTATGAGTAATGGGTCATTAAAAGAGGTAAAGTTATGGGACTGATAGAATGGGAAGAGTTCAAGGGAGCCTTCCTAGTCCGCTTCTTCCCTTTGGAGCTAAGGAAGGCCAAGATGCAAATGTTCATCAAATATTATCAAGGGAGTATGAGTGTGAGGTATTATGCCCTAAAATTCACCAAATTGTCTAAGTATGCTCATTTCATGGTCTCTAATCTAAGAGAAAGAATGAGCAAGCTCATTTTTGGTGTCTCTATCTTGGTGTTCAAAGAATGTAAAACAGCCATGTTGGTCAAAGAGATGGACATCTCCCAACTCATGACATACGCAAAACAAATTGAAGAAGAAAAGTTAAGGGAGAGGACAAGAGGGTTCAAGAAGACTAGAGTGCATGGTGGAGGGTTCAACCCTAAAAGGTCCAGTAATGGTGGTAGTGGAAAGGAACAAAGTGGGCAACAATTTATGGGACAAGGTTCCACCAATGCTGCTCCTCCAAGGTTCAATAAGGATAAGGGTTCTAGCTTAGTGGTTACAAGAGAGAATATGGGTACTCTAGCTTTTCTCACTTGCAAAACGTATGGGAGGACTCACAAAGAGACATGCTTAATCGGCTCCAATACATGCTTCAAGTATGGTAAACTGGGTCATCATGCTCGAGATTGTAGGGGTGGTGGTGGTATGCCTCAAGGCGAAGGTGCTCATGGTCAATAAGGTCAAGGAAGTGGCCAACACACCCGCTACTTTTATTCTTTTCATGGAAGACAAGAGGGTGAAGAAGCACCCAATGTTGTTACCAGCATGTTAAAGGTATTTTCTTTTAATGTGTATGCATAATTTGATTCGGGTGCCAATTTGTCATTTATTAATCCATTCCTAGCTAATAGGTTTGATATATTGACCGAAATATTAGTAGAGCCTTATTTGATGTCTACCCCTATTGGTGAGTTGGTTGTTTCTAGAAAAGTATATAAGGGTTGTCCTATGTCTATCTTGGATAAAGTTGTTCCTTGTGATCTCATACAACTTGACATGGTAGATTTTGATGTTATACTTGGGATGGATTGGTTAAATGCATCTTATGCTTCCATAGATTGTAAGACTCGTCGAGTCAAGTTTCAATTCCTAAATAAGTCTATTCTTGAATAAAAGGGTCGTGATTCGATGGTGAAGGGTAGGTTCATCTCTTATCTCAAGGACCGAAATTTGATTGCTACTGGTTGCATTTATCATATTGTGAGGGTTAAGTATGTCAACTCTGAAAGTCCCTCTCTTGAGTTGGTTCCTGTAGTTAATAAGTTTTCTGATGTCTTTCCCAATGACCTTCCCGGTATTCCTCCCTTAAGAAAATTTGACTTCGATATTAATCTTCTCCTTGATACCCAACCTATCTCTATTCCTCCTTGTCGAATGGCCCAATGGAATTGAAGGAGTTGAAGGTACAATTAGAGGACTTGTTAGAGAAAGGGTTCATAATGCTAAGTATTTCACTATATGGTTTTTCCATGTTGTTTGTATAAAAGAAGGATGGATTGCTTTGGATGTGCATATATTACCGATAATTAAATAAGGTGACCATTAAGAATAAGTACCCAATTCCTAGAATAGATGATTTGCTTGATCAATTGCAAAGGGTAACTCATTTCTCCAAGATCGATCTTATATCCGACTCTCACCAACTAAGGGTGAAGGAGCATAACATTCCTAAGACGGCATTTCGAATAAGGTATGGTTACTTTTAGTTTGTGGTGATGTCGTTTGGGTTGACGAATGTGCCAGCGGTGTTTATAGATCTAATGAATAGGGTGTTACAACCCTACCTTTATACCTTCATGGTGGTTTTCATTGATGACATCTTGATTTACTCTTGGGGTGAGGAAGAATATAAGAATTACTGGAGTGTTGTGCTTCAAACATTGAGGAATAGGCAATTGTTTGCAAAATTTAGTAAGTGTAAATTTTGGTTGAAATAGGTGGCATTTCTTGGTTACATAGTATCTAGTGATGGGATCAAAGTTTATCCTAAGAAAATGGAGGCAGAGAGGAATTCGCCTAGTACGTTGTCCCTTCGGACATTAGGAGCTTCTTGGGTCTAGCTAGTTATTATACAATGTTCGTTGAAGGGTTTTCTTCCATCTCATCACCGATGATGAATTTTACTCACATACTTAGTACATTCAAAGTACTAGCGCATACTCTTTGCCTATATGATATCACTATGTAGTGTTCGGCGTTGCTCCACATTTACCTACATGTGCTTAGTTCGATCATTGAAGGCTACTACTACTTTGTGAGTTCCTATGTTTCGAGAACAATATCCTACTCCTTTCTGGCCTATGAATTGTATAAACTTTGATTTTATTTTTAGTACTTGTTCCTTTATTATGAGGGTGATCTAGGGACATGTCATAAATATGTGATGTTTAAGTTGACTTTTGACTCTTATTCTATGTTGATTCCCCTAGTCCCATTATTCCTTTATTTTCTCTTGTCATTGAATGTCATTACCTATGAAAATCTAAGTGAATGCTAAGAGGCTTGGATAAGGTACCTTCGGGTGTCTCATTCGTCGTATCATGTCTAGGCCCTATGCTTTGGTCGTTAAAACTTTGTATTAGAGCTTGAGGTTTTGAATAGTCCTCGGAGTCCAACATACCATGTCGAATGGGATCTTGTTCATGGTTTTGAAGTGCGCCACACCTATAAATAGGAGACTATGGGACATTTAGGAAAGTTTTCACTTTTTTCTAATTCATGTCGTACCCTAGAGTATCCTAATATTTCCTCTAACTAATGAACTATTTTATGTCTTCTAGATCATTCCTTAAGGAAGAGAACCTCCACCTAGGGCAAGAGTTGAAGATGAGGACAAAGATCCTCTAGTTCCCGAAGCTCCACATCTTGAGGAGGGAGTGACATATGCAGAGTTCCACAACATCATCACTTTGTTGGTTTAAGATGTAGCCAACCAAGCTAACTAAGGAAACCCTCCTCATTCTCCCCCTCAAGTGTCCAATCTGGCTTCTAGGATTCAGGAAAACCAAAATTGGGTCAAAATTTAACATTGGGACCCATGCACGAAATTGAAAAACCAACTCTATCATAAGGTCCCAAATATCTTGAGCAACTTGTGCCCCAAAATGGGCACAATTTTAGCACTTGAAGGGCTCACATAGGCCCCAAAAAAATCAAGCCCTAAGAGGGTCAAAAATGGAAGAATTCAAAAAAAATACGCAAGACTTACAAGATTTTTGTAAGCCCCGTAAGCAGGAAAGTTGGAACCAAGGAGAAACAAATTCAAAATTATGAACCTATCCATATGAAAGAGTACTTGTATGGCTCATAGAGATTTCCACGGCTCGTAAGGTTGGGTATTAGAGAGACCCTTCGAAAAAAAGTTGAAGTTTCCTCATGAGAGGTTCTACGACTTCCAGGATGAGTCATCCTCAAGAAGACGGGTCATAGAAACCCCTCGACAAATAGAATTCAGGGGCTTTGTCAAAGTTTCCCTAAATCCAGAATAACGACTTGATAGGATGGTTCGTAGAAACAATGACGGGTCATAAGAATCATCCATTCTAAAACTTCAGAGACTAGTGTATTTGCAGGTTTTCAGACTTGTAGGATGAACCTTGAGAATGGACCGCTCCTGAGATCACGGGTCATAAACAATGGTCATTCATAAACTTCAGAGACTGTTTTTATGCTTTTTTTCTCAGTCCTGCAGGATGGGTCATTTAGACGACTCATTGTTACATCGATGACCCATAAAAGGGCGTCCGTAGGGCCAATTTTTTAGATTTAATGAAGGGCAATTGTATCATTTTCAAAGTTTGTTTCAATGAACCTAGACACTTTTATAACAAAGTTCAAAGTCTATAAATACTCTTCTCTTCAAAACCCCTTCCTATTCAATTCATTCTCTCAAAAATTCCAAGGCAAGACCTCACAAGGTCCCTCAAGGTTTCTCTAAAACTTTAGGCTAGGGTTTCCAAATTTCTACAAGGTTCTTCTTCAATTTCTAGTGAATTCAAGCAAGGTATGTAGGATTGATTCATGGGTTCCTTTCACCCATGAAGTCCCAAGGTTTTTCTCAAAGTTTCATTCGAATTCAATTGATTATGAACCCTAGTTTTGATGAATTGCATTAGGCTGATTTAATTTTGTTTCTAGATGTTATCATTGATCATTATATGCATGTTTTCATATGAATTTCATGATGTTAAGTTGAATTATGAATGCCCATGCATGAAGCTATTTCCAAGTTAAGATTATGAAGTTAAAGCTAATTTTCACGAATAGATTATGAGTTCAATGATCTACAAGTAAAGTTCTCATGGTTTAAAGTTGAGCTTCATAATTGTATGATGAAAGTTATAGTGATTATCAAAGTTAAAGATGATCTTATAAGTTAATCATGAGTTAAATGATTTATAAAGATAGTTTTCAATGAGTTACAACTGAGATTATGATTTTGAAGTTAAAGTTGAGTTAATGATTAGAGTTAAGATCATTAGATGTTTAAAGATGGTGATAAGGACAATTCTCACCAAAGATATGGATTCTTATGAATCACCAAATTAGATGAGCTATTCCTAAATATTTTAAAGATGGTTTGATAGGTAGTTACTATCTTTCCTTACTATATTATAAGTATGTTTTATGAGTTTCTATTGGAATAGTGACTAAGCATCGAGAAGACTTCTAGGTGGGATTCAGCCGGATAACGCAGTTGGTTATCAAGGGAATCCTAGTAGATACCTAAAGTCCCAAACTACATTGCCCATGTAGGTTGCCTTTATAGCCTAGCTAGTGGATCTACATAGCCCAGTTGAGTTGAGCAAATTTGATATTATTGTTGGTATGGATTGGTTATATGCCTCTTATGCATCCATCAATTGTAGAACTTGTAGGGTCAAATTTCAATTTCCTAATGAGCCTATTCTTGAATGGAAGGATAATGATTTGGTGCTTAAGGGATGATTCATTTAATGTCTTAAGACTCGGAAAATAATTTCCAAAGGGTGTATCTATCATATAGTGTGAGTTAGGAATGTTGATTCTGAAACTCCTACCCTTGAGTCGGTCCCTATAGTAATGAGTTTCTCGATGTATTTTTCGATGACTTGTCCGGTGTTCCTCCGAAAAGAGAAATTAACTTTGCCATAGATATCATTCTCTATACTCAACCTATTTTTATTCATGCTTACCATATGGCTCCGGCGGAACTTAAGGAGTTGAAAGAGAAATTAAAGGACTTGTTGGATAAGGGTCATATAAGACCAAGTATGTCACCATGGGCTACTCTCATGTTTTTTGTTAGGGAGAAGGATGGGTCACTCCGAATGTATATAGATTACTGGCAATTGAATAAGGTCACCATAAAGAACAAGTATCCAATTCTAATGATAGATGATGTCACGACCCAGACTAAGGCCTAGCCATGATACGGCGATCGAAACCCCGAAGGGCCCATAATTCATACCATGAACCCTAGATAAAGTAATTAGGAAATTCATAGGAAATACTTCAATTCCTATATAATAATCATTAAATCATATTGAAATAGTATTGTAATCATAATTTAAATCATAATTGAAAGACGCATCATAACATTCATAAGTTCATGATTGAAAATTAGCTAAATCATAGGTCTAGGTAATACTTTATGGAAGTCATACAATAATTGATAATTCATACATATTTGAGTAGTGAATCATGTAATAAAACTTAATTCATGAAATTGGAAGAAGAATTAATCAAAATCTCATAAAATTTTGCTTGAAATAACTTGAAAAGTTAAAGATATTTTAGGCTCCATTGGTGGAAGATGCCCATGAATCAATGCCCATATACCTTGGATGGATTCCTTGATTGAAGCTTGAAAATTGATGGATGAATTGGAAACCCTAGGTGATCCTTCAATGAAGTCTTGTAGGAGGAGAATAGAGCCTTGAGAGGATTTTATGACGGCAAAACTAGTTAGAGGAATGATATATTCCTTCAAAACACCCAAAAATGACTTAGGATGGGGTTAAAAGGCTTGAGAAAGGACCAAAATAGACTTTTAAGTCGTGCAAAAGTTTTCTGAGAAAATAACTTCTACGACTCGTAGAAAACTCTACGGGTCGTAGAGTCAAGTCGTAATCTTTATGTGATCTGGCAGTCTCTACTAAAATGGTCATAACCTTTTACTCCTAACTCCAAATGAGGCAAACATAATGGAGTTGGAAATAAGACTCAAAGACCTTTAATTTTTTAGGTCATGGGACACTTAATTCTTTATATGCAAGGATAAAAGAGCATTTGAATTTGACCTACATAAAATTATTTATCAAAACTCAATCGGTGAGCAAGCTTTCAACTTATCTTTGTGCTAGAGGATTCTTGTGACCTTAACACATCTCCAAATCTATTACCATACATAATAATTGACCTTAATACCTATACACAATTATGAATCATCCTTTATGACCTTACGGGTGGCTTCTACGACTCGTTATTAATTCTATGGGTCGTTAATATGAGTCTTCAAAGTAGAGCACCAAAATCATAGGCTACTGGTATGAAACTTGATCCCTAAGAATCATGTCTATGAGTCCTCAACCCTTACATGAGTCGTACAAATGATTCGTCAAACCTACCCAAACTTAGCCAAAGTTCAACATTCAGGACCCCTTTTACGATTCTATTCTATGACTCGCAACTCATCCTACGACTAGTTATGTTGAGCCATTTCAAAAGAATTGAGGCTTGTAAATTTTACCAAATCAGAGATCAACTCTATGTCTCACTCTACGAGTCATCACCATTCCCATGAGTCATTAATTTGACTCTTAAACTTAGTTCCAAACTTGGTGGATTTTTCAACCTCAATATCATTCTTACGAGTAGATCCTAAGACCCATAGGAGTCCCTATGACTCGTAGGCCAACTTATAAACTCTAGGACAGTCCCTTTTCTTAGAATTTTCTTTCATTATGACTTTTCTACTTTTGGGGTCTTACAATATCTCCCTCTTGGGAACATTTTTCCTCAAATGAGATTTGACTAGCATAGAATGGACACGGAAAGAGGACTAGCAACCCAACATTAATATAATAAAATAGCAAAATGCATAGAACATGGGATTTTCAAACGTGACATAAAATATGACTTTTAAAATCAACTTCATGAACATGCATGCATACGAAAAGTCATGACATTAACTAGAACTTAGGAATTTGTAAGAATAGAAATGAGAAGCTAACACTTCAACTAGCATGGAAAATCATGGAAAAATAAATACAAAACCAATCCATACCCACCATTATCATGACCAAAGGAAATTCGTAACATACCAGATGAAGCAGCCCGAGCCATCTCCCTTCCTCTTTTAGTAGCCACCAGACAATTCCTCATAAGTCAAGTTTTATTTAACACTCACATTAACTAAAGGTACATGGAATTAGATAATTAAAGTTCATAGGCCCCTTACCAATAAGCTTTAGAATCTTGTACCTCTATAGGGAACTTTATCCCAAAAGTGCTACTCTTTACCACTACATTCAACAAACCACAAGTCCTAATCATAAAGGACCCAATGCACCATACATTCACCCACATGCCATCAACACCACATTTGATCCTAGTTCTATAACCATTCTAATACACTCACTTAAAATCCTTAACAAGAAGTCATCAATAGCCTACTACAATCACTCACATATCGACAACTATGCATTCGAGCCTACTATTTTAACCATCTTATATCTCCCTTGAAGTCAACATATCTTAAGAATTTTCAAGTCTACCTTAGCATCTGCACATCCACATTTGCATTAAATCCTACCAAAGGCTCACCAATATACTCTTACATATCTATTGCATACAACAAGATATATCTAGATCTTCCTCCATATCTATAACCTTAAATAGGGTAAGCATTCCAAAATTTATCACAATACGGAATACCTGGTCTCTCCCCAATCTACCCTAACTCATCCATCAAGATCTATGGGATCCACTCAATATCATTTCTCTTGGACCATCAATATCTGGAATACATAACTGACCTTGGTAATGAAGTAATCCATCTCCCCCTTATGAGAGAACCTCAATCTTTTTATCAACCACCAATATCTATAATTTAACTAAGGTTGGACCCATGTCTTGCCTTGCTTTTACATCCTCTACTAATGATGATTCCAAACTATTTTTAATAATAATACCACCCTCATTAATATCAATCCCTTTTTGGATTGGAGCTTATCTTGAAGGTATCTTTTGAAAATCACAAAGAACAATCGCTAAGAAAAGAACCTTAGGACATAACTCTATCGCACGACATAGATCATGAAAGAAGTGAAACATTTTCCTAAATGCCTCATACCCTTCTATTTATATATGTGATATGCTTCACACTGATGAATAAGACTCTACTCAACACGGCATGTTAGACACCCTAGGACACTTGAACCTTGTGCTCTGATACCAAGTTTGTCATGACCCAAACTAGGGCCTAGTCGTGACACTGTGATTGGAACCCCGAAGGGCCCCAAAAAAGCCTTTTATCAAATGAAATCTCAACATGAAAATTCTTAATCTAAAATAGAATGACGACATACACTCTATGACATCAACATGCCTCTACTAAACTAGATAGGGGAATAAGACAAGCTCTTAGCTCACCTAATATAAAAGAAGGAATAGTTATAAGAATTATGAAACGTAAGGTCTCATTCTCGAAATATGAGAAATCACCACAAGTTAAAGTAAAAGCTCAACTCTACTCACAAAAATGATGGGCATGAAGATCATCCGTTCTAACATTATGATACAATATAGGCAGGAGTATGCTTCAGTACGTTTGAATGTACTAAGTATGTAGGAATGTAATGCATGACATAAAAGCAATGATGTAATGATCAAGGTTAGAACACATGATAAGTAAACTATTTATACGTAATAGTGAATCATGAGTAAGGCTAATGTCATTTAAAACCATAATGCAATCTTATAAAAAAGGAATGTATACAATGCATGGGTAGTCATAAGTCATAATGGAAAATCATAAAAGATCGTATAAGTTTATAAGTAGTAGTAAATATCTTAAGTCATATTGAGAGTCATAAAACCATTGGCGAGAGAATATACTTTATTTGTAAAAGACATAATAACCATAGTAAGAAATACCTTAAACATTGAAAGAGGGCCTTCTACTTTTGTGGGCGTGACTGTTAACTGACATAAACTATGTGAGCTAAAACATGGAGTCTCAATGTTTACTCGTACATCGGAGGAAAGGGGGAGACTACTTGCCAAGGTAGATTTTTATATACCAAATTGGATCCACTAAGCTACATGAAGGATCAAGTCTCTACTACAGGTGACCATTAAAGGAATCGAGCCTCTACTACGGATGATCCTTTATCCTATAGTGGCACATAGTTATGGGACAATGGAATCTTACTATGTGTCTCTTGCCTCAATTACGGGAGACAGTGCCTATCCAAAGGTCCACTCGGTACTAGGTAAGCTCTCAACGGAATATCATACATAGTATATCATAAGCTTGTCAAAAAATCAACATCATGTGGGAGGGGCCATATCTACTACCCGTCCACCATACATAAAAACATAATCATAGAATAGCTCTTTAATCTTATCTCATGTAATTTGAGTGTAGGTCTTTCATCATTACATATCTTTATTCATAAAATATCTTTAGGGACTTAATTCTCCCTATCATTAACTTTCTTAAAACATCCTTGAAAAATCATTCATATCTTTTTATAATCATTCATCAACCTTAAGCAAAATCCTTCTTAAAGCTTTCAATGAAATTGCATGACATTCATGATCATAGCTTATACTTAAAATTATGATGAAAAGTTGAATACATGATCAACTAACATGGATATTATGAGATTAACTTAAAAACAAGCATGATCATATATTTTATATCAACCCATATATAATTCATGAAGATAACATGAATAGGAATATAATTAAAAATACTCATAATTCATACCATGAACCCTACATAAAGTAATTAGGAAATTCATCGAAAATACTTCAATTCTTATATAATAATTATTAATTCATATTGAAATAGTATTGTAATCATAGTTTAAATCATAATTGAAAGACCCATCATAACATTCATAATTTCATACTAGAAAATTAGCTAAATCCATGAGTCTAGGTAATACTTTATGGATGTCATGGAATAATTGATAATTCCTTCATCCCAAAAAAGCCTTTTATCAAATGAAATCTCAACATGAAAATTCTTAATCTAAAATAGAATGACGACATACACTCTATGACATCAACATGCCTCTACTAAACTAGATAGGGGAATAAGACAAGCTCTTAGCTCACCTAATATAAAAGAAGGAATAGTTATAAGAATTATGAAACGTAAGGTCTCATTCTCGAAATATGAGAAATCACCACAAGTTAAAGTAAAAGCTCAACTCTACTCACAAAAATGATGGGCATGAAGATCATCCGTTCTAACATTATGATACAATATAGGCAGGAGTATGCTTCAGTACGTTTGAATGTACTAAGTATGTAGGAATGTAATGCATGACATAAAAGCAATGATGTAATGATCAAGGTTAGAACACATGATAAGTAAACTATTTATACGTAATAGTGAATCATGAGTAAGGCTAATGTCATTTAAAACCATAATGCAATCTTATAAAAAAGGAATGTATACAATGCATGGGTAGTCATAAGTCATAATGGAAAATCATAAAAGATCGTATAAGTTTATAAGTAGTAGTAAATATCTTAAGTCATATTGAGAGTCATAAAACCATTGGCGAGAGAATATACTTTATTTGTAAAAGACATAATAACCATAGTAGGAAATACCTTAAACATTGAAAGAGGGCCTTCTACTTTTGTGGGCGTGACTGTTAACTGACATAAACTATGTGAGCTAAAACATGGAGTCTCAATGTTTACTCGTACATCGGAGGAAAGGGGGAGACTACTTGCCAAGGTAGATTTTTATATACCAAATTGGATCCACTAAGCTACATGAAGGATCAAGTCTCTACTACAGGTGACCATTAAAGGAATCGAGCCTCTACTACGGATGATCCTTTATCCTATAGTGGCACATAGTTATGGGACAATGGAATCTTACTATGTGTCTCTTGCCTCAATTACGGGAGACAGTGCCTATCCAAAGGTCCACTCGGTACTAGGTAAGCTCTCAACGGAATATCATACATAGTATATCATAAGCTTGTCAAAAAATCAACATCATGTGGGAGGGGCCATATCTACTACCCGTCCACCATACATAAAAACATAATCATAGAATAGCTCTTTAATCTTATCTCATGTAATTTGAGTGTAGGTCTTTCATCATTACATATCTTTATTCATAAAATATCTTTAGGGACTTAATTCTCCCTATCATTAACTTTCTTAAAACATCCTTGAAAAATCATTCATATCTTTTTATAATCATTCATCAACCTTAAGCAAAATCCTTCTTAAAGCTTTCAATGAAATTGCATGACATTCATGATCATAGCTTATACTTAAAATTATGATGAAAAGTTGAATACATGATCAACTAACATGGATATTATGAGATTAACTTAAAAACAAGCATGATCATATATTTTATATCAACCCATATATAATTCATGAAGATAACATGAATAGGAATATAATTAAAAATACTCATAATTCATACCATGAACCCTACATAAAGTAATTAGGAAATTCATCGAAAATACTTCAATTCTTATATAATAATTATTAATTCATATTGAAATAGTATTGTAATCATAGTTTAAATCATAATTGAAAGACCCATCATAACATTCATAATTTCATACTAGAAAATTAGCTAAATCCATGAGTCTAGGTAATACTTTATGGATGTCATGGAATAATTGATAATTCCTTCATATTTGTGTAGAGAATCATGTAATAAAACACAATTCATGAAATTGGATGAAGAATTGATCAAAATCTCAAAATATTTATACTTGAAATAACTTGAAAAGTTGAAGATCTTTTGGGCTCCATGGGTGGAAAATGCCCATGAATCAATGCCCACGTACCTTGGGTGGATTCCTTGATTGAAGCTTGAAAATTGATAGAAGAATTAGAAACCCTAGATGATCCTTCAATGAAGTCTTGTAGTAGAAGAAGAGAGCCTTGAGAGGATTTTAATTGGGCAAAACTAGTTAGAGGAATGATATATTCCTTCAAAACACTTAAAAAAGACTTAGGATAGGGTTAAAAGGCTTACGAAAGATCCAAAATAGCCTTATAAGTCATGCAAAATATTGAGAAAATGACTTCTACAACTTGTATAAAACTCTACGGGCCGTAGAGTCGAGCCATAATCTTTATGTGATCTGGCAGGATCTAGTAAAATGGTCATAACTATTTACTACAAACTCCAAATGAGGTAAAATTTATGTCGTTTCAAAGAAAAGTCAAAGATATTTAATTTGATAGGCGATGTAACACCTAATTATTCATATTCTAGGAGATATTATCATTTAAAATTGACTCAAGTAAAAGTTTTTACCGAAACTCAATCGGTAAGCAAGCTTTCAACTCATCTTTGTGCTAGAGGATTCTTGTGACCTTAAAATATATCCAAATATATACCCACACATAAGAATTGACTTTAAAACCTATTCACAATTAGGAATCAACCTTTATGACCCTACAGATGGCTTCTACTACTCGTCATTAAGTCTCTGAGTCGTCAATATGAGTTGTCGAAGTAGTACACCAATATCTTAGGCTACTGGAATAAAACTTGGTCCCTATGAATCATTTATATGAGTATTCAACATTTACCTGAGTCGTACAAATGACTCTATAAACCTGCCCACACTTAGCCAAAGTTCAGCATTCAGGGTCGCCTTCTACGAGTCTATTCTATGACTCATAACTCATCCTAAGACTCATCATGTTGAGTCATTTCATAGTACTGAGGCTTGTAATTTCATCAAATTTGAGATCAACTATACGAGTCATCACCATTCTTATAAGTCATTAACTTGATTCATAAACTCAGTTCCAAACTTAGTCAATTTTCGAACCTCAATATCATTCCTATGAGCCGCTCCTATGACCCGTAGGATTCCTAACAACTCATAAGCCAAGTCATAAATTATGGGACAATCCTTTTTCTTGGAATTTTATTTCATTATGACTTTTCTACTTTCAGCGTTTTACAGATGATTTGTTTGACCAATTGTAATGGACAAGTTACTTCTCAAATCTTCATTTTGGTTATCATCAACTCAGGGTAAGGGAGTGTGATATTCCCAACACGGCATTTAAAACAAGGTGTGGTCAATATGAATTTCTATTCATGTTGTTTGGGTTAAGTAATGCTTCCGCTATCTTCATGGATTTGGTGAATCATAACTCATGCCATACTTGGACATGTTTTTGATAGTGTTTATTGGTGACATCTTGACTTACTCCTAAAATAAGGAAGATCATATGGGTCATTTGAGGATTGTATTGCAAATATTGATGGACAAGCAATATTTTGCCAAGTTTTATAAGTGCAAAGTTAGGCTAAGGGAAGTTGAATTTCTTGGCCATATGATGTTCGGTGATAGGAATAAGTTTGATCCAAAGAAAATACAGGCAGTAAAGAATTAGCCTAGACCATTGTCTCCTTTGGATATTAAAAGTTTTTTGGGCTTAATCAAATACTATAGAAGGTTTGTTGAAGGGTTTTTCTCTATTTCTTCTCCTTTGACCAAGTTGACCCAAAAGAAGTTGAAATTTTAATGGTCCAATGAAGATGAGAAGAGTTTTGAAATATTAGAGGATCACCTTACGCCGGCTCCTATTTTAACATTTCTCAAAGTTCTAGATGGGTTTGTTGTTTATTGGGATGTATCACATATTGGTTTGGGTTGTGTTTTGATGTAACATGGTAATCTTATAGAGTATGCCTCTAGGTAACTTAAATTCCATGAATGAAACTATCTAACCCACGAAATTGAACTTGCGGTGGTTGTGTTTTCTTTGAAAATTTGGCATCACTATCTCTATGGAGTGCATGTAGATGTGTTTACTGACAAAAAAAGCTTGCAATATATGTTTAGCCAAAGGGACTTGAACCTTAGTCAAAGGATGTGGCTTGAACTCCTAAAGGACAATGATATGAGTATGTTTTACCATCTGGGTAAGGCAAATGTGGTGGCCGATGCTCTTAGTCGGTTGACCATGGATAGTATTTCTCATATTGAGGAAGGTAAGAATGTGTTGGTTAAGGATGTTCATAGATTGGCATATTTAGGTATGCATTTGATTGACTCTAATGATGGAGGTGTTCTTGTATCTAATGGTTTAAAATCATCCATTATGGCGGATGTTAAGTCTAAACAAGAAAATGATCTAGTTTTGGTTGTAAAGGCTTTCTCCCAAGGGAGAGATGGAGTACTTCGTTATCATAGTCACTTGTGTGTGGCTAATGTGGATGGACTAAGGGAATTGATATTTAAAAAGGCCCATAGTTCTCGGTGTTTGATTCATCCGGGATCCACCAAGATGTATTGCGATTTGAGAAAAGTGTATTGGTGGAATGGTATGAAGAAATATATAGCGGAGTTTGTGGCTAAGTTTCCAAATTGTCAACAAGTGAAGGTTGAGCATCAACCACTAGGAGTTTTAGCTCAAGACATTGAAATTTCTACTTGGAAGTTGGAAGATGTGAATATAAACTTTATGATATATTTGCCTCGTAATAGAAGGCAATATGATTCCATTTGGGTTATTGTGGACCGAATGATATAATCGGCATATTGTTTACCAGTTAAGACTTCCTATGGTGTCGATGACTATGTTAAGTTGAATATTAGGTAATTGGTAAAGTTTAATGGTGTCCCTGTGTCTATTATATTGGAACAAGTTCTCAATTCACTTCATATTTTTAGAAGTCATTTCAAAAGGGTCTTGGAACGAGAGTCAAGTTAAGTACCACCTTCATCCTCAAATTGATGGACAAGACAAAAGAATGATATAAAATTTGGAGTATATGTTGAGGGCATGTGTGACTGAATTTAAAGGAAGTTGGGATGAGCATTTGCCATTGATTGAGTTTACCTACAATAATAGTTATCACTCTAGCATCAAATGGCTCATTTTGAAGCCTTATATGAAAAAAGATGTAGATCCCCAGTGGGATGGTTTGAAGTAGGTGAGATAGAATTGATTGGTCATTATTTGGTAGTATATGCATATGGAAAGTAAGGCTTATAAAAAAAAGATTGAAGACTGCTCAAAGTCGCCAAAAGTCCTATATGGATATTAGAAGGAGAGACCTTGAATTTGAGGTAAATGATTGGGTGTATTTGAAGGTTTCACCTATGAAGGGTGTAATGCGTTGTCGTAAGAATATGTTGAGGGCGTGTATGAATGATTTCAAAGGAAGTTGGGAAGAGCATTTTCCATTGATTGAGTTTGCCTATAATAATAGTTATCACTCTAGCATCCAAATGGCTCCTTTTGAAGCCTTGTATGAAAGAAGATGTAGATTCCTGGTGGGATGTTTTGAAGTGGATAAGATGGAATTTATTGGTCCCAATTTGGTAGTAGATGCAATGGGGAAGGCAAGGCTCATAAGGTAAAGATTGAAGATGGCTCAAAGTTGCCAAAAGTCCTATACGCACATTAGATGGAGAGACCTGGAATTTGAGCTGGATGATTAGGTGTATTTGAAGGTTTCACCTATGAAGGGTGTAAATTCATTTTTGTAAGAAAGGGAAATTGAGTCCTAGATATGACCTTATAGGTTATTAATGTGTGTTGGAAAAGTGGCATATGAATTAAAGTTTCCATTTGGGTTGGCCATGGTTCATCTAGTATTTAATGTGTTGATGTTTAGAAAGTTTGTGGGTGATCCAAATGCTATTGTAACATTGGAAAATGTGAATGTTGAAGAGTATTTGACTTATGAGGAGGTTTTGATGGAAATCTTAGACTGGTAAGTGAAGAGATTATGGAACAAAAAGGTTGCATCCGTCAAGGTATTGTGGAGAAATCAACAAGTAGAGAGTGCTACATGGGAAGAGGAAGCGGACATTATAAAGAGTTATCAGTATCTCTTTCCTTATATTCAATCCTAAGGTACTAAATTGTTCGTATTCAAATCACTTAAACTCCTATGTTTTAGTTTTGCATGTCTTTCATATGCATGCATGTTCATGGAGATAGTTTTAAAGTCATGATTTACGCATGCATGTTCATGAAGATGGTTTTAAAGTCATGATTTACGTTAAGTTCAAAAATCTCATGCTTTATGCTTTTCTATGTGTCATTGCATTCATGATGGGTTGCTAGTCCTCTTTTTGTGTCCTTCCTGTACTTGTTAAATCTCATTCGAGGACGAATGTTCTCAAGGGGAAGATATTGTAAGACCCCGCAAGTCAAAAATATGGAACCAAGGAGAAATTTCCCAAACTATGGACTGACTTCAAGTTGACGAGTCACTCAAGTATGAGTCGTAGACACGACTTGTGAAAGAGAATCAGAGACCCCAAAACTTCAGGGTCTTTTAGACATGGAGGATGACTCAAGTCTAAAATCCATAGACTTGAAGATGACTCGTAGAGTCAATTCGTAGGCAAAGTCTCTTGAGTTGGAATTACCTTTGGAAATGGACATGGTTCATCCGGTGTTCCATGTATCTATGTTGAGGAAATGTGTGGGAGATCCTAGTTCCATGGTGCCTTTGGAGATAGTGAATGTTAAGGAGAATTTGACCTATGAAGAGGTCCCGATTGAAATTTTGGACCGGCAAGTCAACAGGTTAAGGAACAAAGAAGTTGCATCCATTAAAATCCTTTGGAGAAATCAACAAGTTGAAAGTGCTACATGAAAAGAGGAAGCGGACATGATGAAACGTTATCCTCATCTCTTTCATTCTACTCAAGCCTAAGGTACTAAGTCATTCATGCTCAAGTATTTAAGAATATTATGTTTCAGTTTTCCTAATTCTTCATATACATACATATTCATGAAGTTGAGTTTTAAAGTTATGATTTATGCTAAAGTTTAAAGATTTCATGTTTGCTGCATTCCAAGTGTTATTGTATATATGTTGGGTTGCTAGTCCTCATGACATGTCCTTTTAAATGTCAATGATTCTCATTTGAGGAAGCATGTTACCAAGGGGGAGGTATTGTAAGACCCATGGAATGTTAAAGGACCCAAAATAAGGAACAAAGGGTGATTTCTTAGAAAATGCACAAAAAACTAGCACTAGGATCTGGCCATGGAAGCCATCTTGGATCATGGTAAGAACCTTGGATCGTGGTAACCACCATAGAATGTGGTGAGCAAACTTGGTAGAGACTCAGAGACTCAGTACTTGCAAGGAAGGAACAACGGAGGAGGACTACGGACCGTGGTGAGCACTATGGGCAGTGAAGCCCTCCGTGTTTAGCCCTTCTCAAGACCTCAGGAATTTTCCCCAAGGAAGGGTCCATGGACAACTACCAAGGATCGTGGAACCCTCCATCGACCATCGAGTGTCCTCGTGGTGGACACCCTGCAATACAACTTATAGGACCTACTCCACGACCACCTTTCACGACCCGTAAAGCCCTTCATGGACCGTGAATGGGCTCCATTATGAAACTTCAGAGACCCACACTGCAGGTTTTCCAAAAATATTTTCTAAGTACATCACCACATGACCCCACCATGGGACATGCAGAGCACCACAGACCGTGAAGGGTCCTTATGACGTCCTTTCCGGTCAGATTTGAGAAGGGGCATTCTAGTCATTTTCTGTATTTTAAACCAAAATAAGGTCATTTAAAAGGCATATTTCATCCATCTAAAAGACTCTAACCCTTCTTACACTTATTTACTCTCACTCACATTCTATGAACAAAACCCTATCCTCCCAAGTGCTCTTAAGTCTCCCCCCATTTCCAAGAAATCTAGGGTTTCACTCCAAGAAGATCAAGAATCCATTTTTTTCAAGTTTGCATTAAAGATTTATCTCCTCAAGTTATGTCGGTTTCTCATCCATCGTTTCTTCCACCCATAGAGCCCAAATATTTTTCCAACTTGATATTTAACTTCTTAGTGATGAATTCTCATGGGATTTTATATGTTGACTCTAAATACATAGATTATGATGTATATTAAATTTATTTACATAAATTTATGTACTTTGACTCTCAATTGCATGAAATGAATGATTTTCTAAAATGCCTATATGAAGGCTTGAAAGGGGTTTTAAGTGTATATGGTGAATTGTTTTAATATGTTTAAATTAAGCCATATTCCATCACTCTCATGCAAGAAAGTATTGTTTAAATGCATTTGAAGGTTTTATGAAATGAACCCATCTAGTTTTCTTATGTTAAAGTGAAGTTGAAATAAAAGCTTTTGACTCCAAATGAAAGTTATGAAGTAAATGTTTATGTAAAAGGAGTCTTATGAAATGATTGAATGAAGAAAGGGTGTCTTAGCCAAAGTAAGGTTTCTATGTGAAATGACAATTCTCGTATTAAATCAAATGAAATGTTTTAATCACCTATTCCACCGAATGATGCTTTGATGTTAAGTTATATAAATGCTTATCCTATTATGATGTTTAAATGTTATTCCGTGGGATTGACATAGCACCGAATGTAGCATGTAAATGGGGACTCGGCCAAGGAAAATCTCATGTTGCATTAACTATACGCCAACATAGGGGCCCTTATTAGCTATTTTTGGCTAGTAGATACATGATTAGCTAGTAAAGTTAAAGTTAAAGAATGTTTAACGTTAACGGAGCTCTACCCGACAATAATTCTCCCTGTGCCAATATAGGGGGTTATGTTGGATTTCATGTAATATCTCCATTGGTCTTAAATGTCGGTTATAGTCACTTTTCCAAAAAATGAATACGTTAAGGTTCCAAATTATGTTTCTCATAGATGCATTCACTTATAAATACTGCCTATATATATGACTTGATGTTCTTTATTATATGATGATCTCATACTTAGCACATTCCAATTACTAACACATACTTTTGCCTATAGCACATTTCAAATACTAACGCATACTTTTGCCTACATGATATCACCATGGAGGAACTAGCATTGCTCCACACTCTCCTCCCCATGGCTAAGTTGATCATTGAAAGCTACTACTTTTGGTGAGTTCCCATGTTCCAAGAATAGTGCTCCTAACCTATCTAGCTTATGCTATGTTTAGACATTTGAGTATATTTTCATATTTTGACTTAATCTTGAGGGTGAGTTAGAGTCATGTCTTAGCCCGCGCCAAGTCTAAATGTAGAAGGGTATTGTTGGACATAGTAAAGGATGATATGTTGACTTTGACTCTTGTTGAATCTGAAACCCCTTAATCCCGATTTCCCCTTATGTTTCCTCTTGTTGTTATTTACCATTGCCAATAAAATGCTCAATGAATGCTAAGAGGCTTGGGTAAGGTACCTTCGGGTGCTTCTTTCGATGTGTCACATCTAGGCCCAAGGCTTGGGTCATGACATATCAAGAGCCTTGGTTGGAGCCCTTTGAAGTTTCAATCATCGTGTTACAACTAGGCCTTAGGTCGGGTCATGACAATAACCTTCAATACTTAGTATTTCTATATAGTTGACATAAGGTTCGAGGTTTGGTTAGTCTTGATTTATCGTATTGGTTACTTTTGCGCCACTTTTGTATACTTTGTATCACATTACAGATTTATCATATAGCCCATTTCTTGTATTTACTATATATCTCTTTTGCCTCTTATTAGTAATATGTTATTAACTATTATCTTACGTAAATTTCTATTTGTTGGGGTTTAAATTTATTTACATTGAGGTTTTAGGCTTGCCTACAGTAGGGGTGTAGTAGGTCTCATCATGGCCAGACTGTAGTCGGCACAGAATTATATCGGATCTTTAGGTTAACCAGTCTTACCAATATAAGAGCAAGTGTATAGTAGAGTCTCATAGATTGGTATGATGACATCCTTATTCCATCTGCAATAGTAGATAAGGTATTCTTAGAAAAACTTCAGTTGTTCTGTTCTTTATTATGCGGTCTTGACTTTAGAAACTTCTGAGTGTTTTTTTGTTTCATTCCTTTGCAGATGCCTAGAATGTGCTTGTCTATGGGAGGTTGAGAGCCTCATGCACTAGAAGTGAGGTCCCAACTAAGGGTCAAGGCTGAGGTCATCCTAGAGGTTGAGGCAGAGCACTAGCCGCAACACTAACTAGAGATTAAGAGTCAGCAGCATCACCTGAGCCTGAGATAGGGGTTGAGCATGACCAGTATTAGTCGGATGGTGTGGGGGTATCCTATACAGTCCCTAGTTTTGCTCCACCTATAGAACCCATGCCACCCATTTCTTCTGAGGAGTTGAAGATACTAGAAAGGTTTATCATATCGGGTCCTCCCAAATTTTCAGGCACAACGGGCGAGGATGTCCATAAGTTTCTGATCATTTGCCTTGAGAGGTTGCATAACCTCAGTTTTGTCGACTATCATAAAGTTTATTATACTGCCTTCTAGATTGATGGGTTTCCAAAGTAGTAGTGGAGGTCTTATCTCAAATATAGGCTAGCCAGGTCAACTCCAATGACTTAAGCTCAATTCTCCAAGGATTTCTGGAGATGTGTATGCCTCACAGCTTGAGGGAGCGGTACAGGAATGAGTTCAAAGACTTGACTCAGGGGTCTTTATTAGTTATTGACTATGAGATGTGATTCTACGAGTTGTCTCGACATGCGGCTATGCTTATGCCAAAAGAGCATGAAAGGGTGCACAGGTTTGTCAGACGCCTCTCATTTCCACTTAGGATGATTATGGAGAAGATGTGAGGGTTTTTCTTTTCTGTAGATAGTAGAGAATGCCCGCACTATTTAGGGGATCCATCGTAAGGCCTATGGAGGGTGAGACAAAAGGCTTCACTATCAGGGTGGTTTTAGCGGGTCTCAATACCATGGTTGGGCAATTCAAGGCAAAGGTTATCCATAACAGTTTTAGCCCACTAGGTCGGTTCGGCAACCCTTCTACTAATAGATGGTTCCACTTTTGTAAGTGTTAGTAGATATTTGGTTCTTTCTCCAATTTAGTCTTCTCAGGTGCTACCGTGGTAGCCATTCAGGTTTAGTCTATCTGTCTTAATCTTAGAGGGGTATATTTGATGGGACATGTTATGAGTGCGGTGTGATAGGCCCTTATGTTTGGGAGTTCCCTATGATTGGTCACCATAGGCAACAGGGTCAGCAGGTTCAGTTCCCAGAGATCTGGTTTAGTCTGCCAGATATAGTGTTCAAGACTGTAGGAGTGGTCCCCAAGATATTCGAGGTATCCCTAAGTTGAACACATTAGGTGGATGAGGTGGACGCCGCATGTATGCTTTCCCATGTAGACCAGAGGTGGAGGCTTCGAATGTCATCATCACAGGTATGATCTCTATCTCTCACCAGCCTGCATATACTTTATTTGATCCAGGGTCTTTCTACTCATATGTGTCGGCCTATTATGCTAATCTTCTTGATGTATTGTGTGGGCCATTGATTGATCCTATGCATGCAGATACCCTCGTAGATCATTTTTTAGTAGTGGATCAAGTGTAACGATCCTTTTTGGTAAATATCTTATGGTATGATACTAGGGTAGACTTAATTTTGTTAGATATGGTCGATTTCGAGATGATTCTAAGAATGGATTAGATATCTCCTCATCATATGTTTTTGCATTAATTTTCCAAAACTATTACATTGTGTATGCCTAAAATTCCTCTAATTCTATGGATGGGTACTATTAACCATATGAATAGGGGTGTAATATCTTTTCTGAAGGCTCGACAGTTGGTAGGAAAGGTGCTTCTTGCATATCTTGTCTATGTTCGTGATACTAGTGCTGGCAACCCTTCCCTTAATTTAGTTTTGATGGTTAGAGAGTATCCATATGTGTTTTCTACTGATCTACCAGGCTTTACTCCTGATCGTTATATTTTTTTTGGAAATGACCTTAAGTCAGGTACACAACCAGTGTCTATAACACCCTATCTGATGGATCTAGTGTAGTTGAGGGAGCTTAAGGAGCAGCTCCAGGACCTCTTGTGCAATGGGTTCATTAGACCTAGTGTGTCTCCTTGGGGTGCTCCTATTTTGTTTGTGAAGAACAAGGATAGTACCTTACATATGTGTATTGACTACAAGCAATTGAATAAGGTGTATCAAGAACAAGTATCATATACCGCGAAGTGATGATTTGTTTTACCAGCTCTAGGGTGCAGCAAAGTTCTCTAAGAAAGATTTGAGATCAGGCTACCACCAGTTGAGGATTAGGGTGGCGGACATCCCTAAGACAACTTTTAGGACTCGATATAGCTATTATGAGTTCTTAGTCATGTCTTTTTGGTTGACTAATGCCCTAGCAACATTTATGGATTAGATGAACAGTGCATTCAAGCCTTTCCTAGACTCCTTTGTGATAGTATTCCTCAATGACATTATGGTCTACTCCAAGAGTAGGGAGTAGCAGGAGAATCACTTAAGGATTGAACTTCAGACCCTATGAGATCAGCAGTTGTATGGAAAATTCACAAAGTATGGGTTTTGTCTTGAGTCTATATCATTTTTGGGGGACATGGTGTCCAAAGATAGTATTAGAGTGGATCCGATAAAGGCCCCCACAGTTTATAATTGGTCTATACCTACCTCTCCCACTAAGGTTCGCAGATTCAATGGTTTGGCAAACTACTACAGACGGTTTGCAGAGGGGTTTTCTTTGATAGTGGCACTGTTGACCAAATTGACTTAGAAGAATATCCCCTTTTAGTGGTCTGATGAGTCTGAGGCGAGCTTTCTGAAGCTTAAGGCTATGTTGACTTATGCTCTGATTCTGGCTTTTATTATTGAGGGACATTGGGTTAGAATCTATTGTGATGTTTTCACTGTGGGCCTAGGATATGTGTTGATGTAGCAAGTTACAGTTATGGCTTACGCTTCTAGGTAGCTAAATCTTAATAAGAAGAACTATCTCACTCATGACTTGGAGTTGGCGGAAGTAATCTTCGCGTTAAAGATTTGGCGGCATTATCTATATGGAGCTCATTACGAGGTATTCACTGACCATCATAAACTTCAGCATATCTTCCAGCCAGATGGACCTTAATTTTTGATAGTGCAGGTGATTGGAGTTACTAAAGGACTATGACCTCTCAATTTTTTATCATCCGAGCAAGGCCAATGTGGTAGTAGATGCCTTGAGATGGAAGGCGGTGAGTATGGGGAGCTTATCTTTCTTAGCTGTGTAGAAGAGACCTATAGTTTTAGACATATATTCCCAAGCGAATCAGATGGTTAGACTTGATATTTGTGAGCCGGGTAAGGTACTTGCTTATGTGAAGGCTAGATCTTCATTAATGGAGAAGATTCAGATACAACATTTTGATTATATGCAATTGAGGGTGATTCGGGATATAGTTCTCTATGATGATTCTAGGAAGATGATCTTAGATCCGAAGGGAGTTCTGATGATTGAGTGTCATATCTGTGTTCCTAGAGTTGGAAACTTGGTTAGGCTGATTCTGGAGGAGTCCCATTATTCTAGATATTTTATCTATCCTGGTGCGGTGAAGATCTACTGTGGTCTGAGGCAGAACTATTGGTGGTGCGGGATCAAGATGGACATTTAAGCTTTTGTGGCTAGGTGATTGAACTATCATTTGGTGAATATGAGCACCAAGGGCCAAGTGGTTTAACCCAACAACTACCCATTCCATAGTGAAAGTGGGAGAGGATACCTATAGACTTTGTGGTGGTCTTTCCATAAACGTTTTGGAGGTTTGATGTTATTTGGGTCATCATTGATAGATTTACCAAGTTTTCTCACTTTTTGCCGATTAATACTGCATACAATTTAGAGAGGTTAGCCTATATCTATATCCAAGAGATTGTCCATTTACAAGGTATGTCGGTACCTATTATTTCAGATTATGGTACTTAGTTCATCTTACATTTCTAGAGGTCTATTTAGAGGGAATTAGGTACTAGAGTGGAGCTCGATACAAAATTCCACCCACAGATTGAAGGTTAGTCTGAGAGGACTATTCAAATTTGTTTTAAAGTGCATTCCTTTTGGACTATGTAATACGCCCGCCATATTCCAGAGTTGTATGATATCAATATTCTCAGATATAGTGGAAGACACTTTAGAGGTATTCATTGATGACTTTTCTGTGGTAGGAGACACTTTTGATGACTGTTTGTTAAATCCTAGCAGGGCATTACATAGATGTGACGAGGCCAACCTGGTTTTAAACTGAGAAAAGTGTTATTTCATGGTCAAAGAAGGCATTATGCTAGGCCAAAAGATCTCAGAAAAAGGCTTGGAAGTAGACAAAGCAAAAGTTTAAGTTATAGAGAAGTTGCCCCCTCCTATCTCTGTGAAGTGTATCCACAGTTTCTTGGGCCATGCTGGGTTCTACAGGAGATTTATCAAGGACTTCTCCAAAATTGCACATCCATAGTGTAATTATAGGAGAAGGAGGTGAAGTTGTATTTTGATGAGACATGCATGGAGGCGTTTGAGTGCTTGAAGAAAACATTGATTTTAGTGCCAGTGATTATTGCTCTTGACTAGTCTGTACCGTTTGAGATTATGTGTGATGCAAGTGGTGTTGCTTTGAGGGTTGAGCTATGGCACAAGCACGACAAGATATTTCACCCCATCTATAGTGCAAGCAGAGCACTCAATGCATCCCAAAAGAATTACAATGTCACTGAGCAAGAGTTGCTACCAGTTATGTATGCATTCGAGAAGTTCAAAGCGTACCTTTTGGGTATCAAAGTGATGCAGCAAGATCCATCTGATTAATCTTGGTTTCACATCTTTTTTGTTGAGAAAGTACCTGAGAGCTACTTGGTCAGTATAAATAATCACTTTCGTACCTACTAGGTAAGAGCAGAATTTATCAAATGCATAGACCAATGCAAGCATCTCCTTCTTTATCACAGTGTAATTGGCCTGAGCTGAGTCAAGAGTCTTGCTGGCATAATAGATAGAGTGAAAGATTTTCTCCTTCCTTTGTCCCAGCACTTCTCCCACTACTATGTCACTCTCATCGCACATCAGCTCAAAGGGTAGGTCCCAGTCAGAAGCTATCAGGATTGAGGCTTCAATCAGCTTCTTCTTCAAGAGTTCAAAGGACCGCAAACAGTTATCATCAAAAATAAATTTTACCTCATTTTCTAAGAAGATGCACATAAGTCTGGTGATCTTTGAAAAATCCTTAATGAATCACCGATAGAATCCAACATGATATAGGAAATTGCGGACACCTTTTGTTGAAACCAGTGGTGGAAGCTTCTTGATTACTTCTATTTTAGCTCTATCTACCTCCAAACCATCTTTTGAAACTTTATGTCCTAACACAATCCCCTCTTTTACCAAGAAGTGATACTTTTCCCAGTTTAGGGCGAGATTCGTTTACTCACACCCTTCCAATACTTTCTCTAGATTATGCAAACAAAGATCAAAAGACTCTCAAAATACTGAAAAGTCATACATAAAGATATCTACAAACTCTTCCACCATATCATGGAAGATAGCCATCATGTACCTCTAAAAAGTGACAGAAGCATTGTAAAGACCAAATGGCATACGCTTGAATGAATATGTCCCGTAAGTTCTTATGAAAGTGGTCATTTCCTGGTACTCTAGTGCAATGGTAATATGGTTGTATCCCGAATATCCATCCAAGAGTTAATAGTACTCTTGGCTTGCTAACCTATCGAGTATTTGGTCAATAAATGGCACTGGGTAGTGATCTTTTCTTGTGGCATTATTTAACTTTCTATAATCCATGCAGATACGACAACCAGTCACTGTTCTAGTGGGGATTAACACATTCTTCTCATTCATCACCAAGGTCATTCCCCCTTTCTTTGTACACACTGACTGGGTAGGCTTACCCACTTATTATTAGAGATTGGGTATATTATGCCTGCATCTAGCCACTTGATTATCTCTTTCTTCACCACTTGTTTCATGATAGGGTTCAACCGGCATTGTGGTTGTGCACTAGCTTTATGTCCTTCTTCCATGAAAATCCTATGCATGCACCAAGTGGGGCCGATGCCATAAAGATCAGCCATTTGCCATCCAATTGCCTTCTTGTGCCTTTTTAATACCTTAAGTGTTGTTGTGACCTGCATCTCAAACAAAGACGATGAAAGAATTACAGGTAAAGTATTATTAACTCCAAGAAAAGCATACCTAAGATAGGTTGGAAGTTGATTCAACTCCTAGTTAGGAGCTTCTTCAAGAGATGGCTTAGGTGAAGGACCCAATTCTCTGTTTATTGGTTCCAAAGTTTTTTTCCACATACTAATATTTGGGATGTCAAGCAAACTCGCTAGATCTTTAGCTTCCATGTCACCTTCAATATCTTGACTCATCGAAACTCTTTCTAAAGGGTCTTTTGCTAAAATACATTGAGCAAGCACTTCCTTATCAATGACAGTTATACCAGACAACTCTTCATAGAATGCAGGCAATTTTGATGCTTGATATACATCAAACACCTCAACTTTGTCATGTTCTCTCATAGTCAATCTACCTGCATCCACATCAATAAGTGCACCTCTTGTTGTTAAGAAAGGACTCCCCAAAATAAAGGAACCTCAGGATAAGGCTCAAAATCTAATATAACAAAATCAATAGGAAATATGAGGGATCCTAATTGAACTAGCACATCCTTAAAAATACCATTAGGTCTAGCTACAGAATGATTAGCCAATTGTAAAAAAATGGTGGTTGGTTTTGGTTCTCCCAAGCCTAATTTATTAAGCATAGATCTAGGCATCAAGTTTATACTTGCACCTAGATCACAGAGACCTCTTGCATTACTACACTTACCAATAGTTACCTATACCGTGAAATTACCTGGATCTTTTTGCTTAGATTGTAGCTTTACTTTGCTTAAAATCCTTGAACTACACTTTTCAGTGAGTGTCACTATTTCAAATTCAACTAACTTGCTCTTGTTTGACACAATATCTGTGAGAGGGCTAATATCATCACCAAGAAATGGGATACTAGCCAGTCCCTAACTTGGAAACACCTGATGTACAACAAGCTCTACATTGAGCCTCATATTCAATGGCAAATCTTGTCTGGTTCTTATCTCTTTTGGTGGGATAACTGGCTGGGGGTTGGACCTCTAGCACATTTCACCACTAACAGTTGCAGGTTCAATAATACTCAGGTTTCTACCTTTATGATCAATGGTCAATGGAATGTGGATCTTATCATACAAAAGGCCCCTCCTCAACTTGTGTCTACCATTTTGGCAACCTACATCAACTACCAACCTCTTCAGCAAGATCAACCAAGCTGGAAGCTCACTAGCTTTGGGGAGTTCAGTTGTTCTACTGCATGGGAGCTCATCGGAGCTAAAAGGCCTAAGACTAAGTTCAATTCTTATACCTGGCACAATCTCATTCCCTTCAAATGCTCCTTCCTAGTCTAGAGAGACCTTCGAGGGAAGCTGCCCATCAATGAGAACCTAACCAGATTTGGTCACATTCCCTCTAAGTGTTACTACTGCTATAGGCCTGGCCAAGACACCATTGATCACATCTTTGTTGTAGGATCCTTTGCTACCAATATTTGGAAAGTGTTTTCTGATTCTTTGGGTATCACTAAGGAGTACACACCACTCAAAACTATGTTGATGAGGTGGTGACCTCTAAATACAAGAATCAGGCTTACAAACTAATCTTGCAGGCTACCCCTATCTTTATTTGTTGGAACCTTTGGAAAAATAGATGTGCCTCTAAATATGGTGGGAAATATTCTAATCTTGCTAGAGTCAAGTTCTCTATCTATAAAGATATCCACAACTTGTTCAACACTGCTTTCCCATATAACAATTGGCCAACCAGCTGGAAGGAACTGGTCCTTTGGGTTGATCAGTGTTCCCATGCTATCCAAATCACTCCTGTGAAATGGATAAAACCAGCTGGTCACATGGTGAAATTAAATACTGATGACAGTGCTCTTGATAACCCAGGCAACATTAGTGGAGGAGGCATCCTTAGAAATTCTTATGGTGATCTCATATTTCCCTTTGCTGTCCTCTTAGGTGCAGGTACTAATAATCAAGCTGAGATTAAAGCAGCAATCTTTGGCCTCTCTTGGTGCCTTAACCTTGGTTACTATTAGGTAGAACTAGAGATTGATTCTGAGCTTCTCATCAAGTGGCTGCAACAATAAGCAAAACCTCCTTGGTCCATCAAAGAGTTGCTGGACAATCTGCACAACATCATCAATCAATTCCAGGCCTTCAAATGCAACACACATTTAGGAAGGCCAATTTCACTGCTAATGCATTGTCCAAGCACAACCACAAATGCACTTCTCCTGAGCTGTACTTCATCAAATAGGATCTTCCTAAAGAAACCAAATCCCCTTTATAGTTGGACAAGCTAGGAATGGCTAGCTTCAGAAGAAGAAGGCTCAAGAGAATCAAGAAGCCTCCCTGATCAATATCCCTGTTGTTCTAACTCTATCTTCAACTTGGGTATTACTATGCATAGTTAAAACTACTTTGAAGATTCCATAGTTAGAACCACTGTAAAGGGGAGAGTCTCCCCTATTTATTACTTGCTTAAAATAACAACTTACCACTTGAGGTAAGGAATAGTATAGACTCTTCTATCTCCTTCCTTTTTCTGATTTTGCAAGTTCCTATAACCCATGCTATCAAGGTCACTCTTCAGCCAGGTGCACCCTTAGAGTACTTGCTCCTTTCTTCACCATTGTAGGTACATGGCAGGTCTACAGCAACTACAACATAGGCCACAGCTGTAATATTTAAGCCTCTGGTGGAGGTTTTCCATCAGTACCCCAGGACTGCAACACCTTTTAAAGCACTGCTACCCCAACACACATGCATGGCAGCAAACTTTGATGATCCAACTGTCTCTTCAACTTGACTATCTCTATTTTTTATAGTTATAGTTCCTTTGAAGACACTTATTAGCATCAATGTAAAAGGGAGAGTCTCCCTTGTTTTGCTTTTATTGAGTGTACTTTGTTGTGCAGCTACAAGTTTCATCTTCCACTCTTGGTCCAACCTTAGGAAGACCTTCTACTATGATTTCCCCTCTTATGCAGGTACAAAGAGTAATAGCTCTCTTAAGAGCTGGTACACTCTACCAGCTCTAGCTGAGACCAAGCTACTGTAGGGCATGCTGTGCTGGTTGATAGCTTCAGGGCTGAGCTACATCATGAGGCCATCACAAGGAATTTCTCTCATCCTGCAACTGCTGAGCAACACCTTCATACAACAATTTAAGCTGCAATTAACTGCAACCATTTACTTGCTCTCCTCAGACCAGTAGAGCTGCAGGGCTGTGATTTGCCACCTGGTTTATCTTATTGTGCAGGAATGATCTTTGGTCTTCTTGCAGGTACACAGCTCTACTGAGCTGAAACAAGTGCAACCATGCACCAGCACAACTCAGAATAGCAGCCCATCAATGCTGGCAAAGTGGAGACACAATTATAGAGCTGCATCCCCCCCTTTATTGTTGGTTGCATCTTGTGCAGGAACACCAGTGCCTCATCATCCACCTCCTTCTTTGCACCTACAGAGCTGCAATACACTGCAAACCTGTATCCTTTTCTTGTTTACCTTACTTTTGCAGGATGTTACAGCTTGTACAAGCATGATACTCTAAGCAGCTGTGACACTCCTAATACTCCTTGGAGCCTCTTATTTGTATATTTGTTTCTTGGTCACTTGTTTTGTGCAGGTTCTCTTTGGATCTTCCCTAAGGGGTGTAATTAGATAGGATTCTACATATGGCCTTTATGTTGAAGCACTCTCAGCTTACCAGTTACATCTTCCAACAACAACAGCCTCCAACAACAACTTCATCAACCTGCAGCACACAAGGAGCAACTACAAATCAATAGTACTAGTTACAGCAGCTTGCAGAATTGTTTCTTTATGTGTTGTTTTGTTTTTTTTGTCTGTGCAGGTACTCTAAGGAGTTGATCCTGAGCACAATGAAGGGACTTCTTCTGTGGGTAACTTATAACAACAAGCAACCTAACCTCTTCAGCTATGGAAGCAACAAGGGGCTGCATACAGATCTGTAGTAGCCTATACAACTCCTACATTTGTTTGTTTCTTTGTCACTTGTTTGTGCAGATTCACAGAGATTCAAACGAAAGGAGAGAGCAACCTGGCATGCAGGGACCTCACTAAACACTCCAACCAAACACTCCATCCAGGCTAAATACCATGCTGCAATAACCTGCAGCAGCCTTCTTGCACTCCAAGCTTCTTGGAACTCCTTGCTTGCTTATTTGTTTTTGTGCAGGCACCTTAGGATCTCCCCTACTAGCTGTGTTGCTTACAACCACAGTAGCACTGGATCCCCCTAATGTGCAAGGCACCATCAGATAAGACTCCAAGGAGTTGCTCAAGCTAGAGCTTAACCACATATAAATTGCAACATATAACATGTCAGCACCATATTTTCCTCAATAATAACTCTAAGGCTGCTGATTGATACAGCTCTAAATACTTCCTCTCCTTTCATCCTTCTTAGCTGCTATACTCATTATCTTGATTTTTATGCAACCTTCATTTGGGACTAACTTGGTATGATAAGACTAAAGAGGACAAAGATGAAAAGAACTTTCTCATCCCATACGAAATAAAAGTCTCATATACTTGTTCTTCTTCAATTTAGCTATGTATGATACGTAGCATAGTTGAGTAGTACTAGTGTAGGTTTCTTATTTTTTTCTCATGGAAGAGGAGAGTCTCCCTCGTTTATGTTTTCTTAGTCGACTTATATCGGGAGGAGTCCTCTCATAGGTCTATTGTTTTCTAGTTTATAGAAAGCCTTTTTTGTATCGGGGATGAGTCAGCCGACCTTAGTAGGTTAGCCGACTTATAAACCTACTTAGAAGCGGAGGTAAGGTTTATGTCCCCCTCCTTGTACTTTTGTATTTGTCATTTATGATAAGGCTTAGGGGTGCTACTCAACCCTTAACTATGCACGAGAGGTGGGAGCCTCGTGTAGGGTCTGTTCCCATAAAAAAAATGGCATATTTAGGAATACCTTGGAACACATCAATCAAAGGCAAGTTAATTTGTACCTGTTTAAGCATATCTATGAATTTTTCAAAACATTCCTCCTCCTTCTAGTTTTTAATTTTTTTTGGGAATGGGGGAGGTGGTTTTGTCTTTAGTTCTTGCTCCTTCTATGGTAAGCTACACTCACTAGCTTCAACCTCAACAACTTTACCTTTACCTTCACTACCTTGCTTTGTGGTGCTCGCTCAGCTAGTGTTCGTCCACTTCGTGTCCTCATAATATTTACCTGCTTGGGGTTTGGATCAGTATTACCTAGTAAAATACCTTGTGGGAGAGAATTATGAGTCCTTGATAGCTGTCCCACCTGTTTCTCTAAATTTTGAGTAGTGATTTGATACTGGCGAACATCTGTAGCTAGCTTAGCTTGGTTAGCCATAAGATTTTTAAGCACGTCCTCCATGCTCATGTTACCTGCACTACTTGATTGCTGGCTACTCTGGCCTTGCTGATTGCAATGTTTGGTTCCAACCATTCAATAAAGGTATGGACCAATACCTTGTTAGCTTGGTGATGATGAGGAAATCTAATCAGTAGAGATTTGAAGCTATCCGAGGCTTGGTATAAATTTTCACCTGACTTTTGTTTAAAGCTTAGAATCTCAGCTCTTAGCTTTGTTGTCTTTCCTGAAGGAAAGAACCTAATTAAGAATTTGTGGTCCAAATCATTCCATGAGTTATAGAATTGGGTGGTTTTGACTTCAACCACCTTCTAGCCTCCCCCAATAGAGAGAAAGGAAATAAGGTCAACCTCATCTAATTAGGAGACACTCCAGTTAGTATGTAAGTGTTGCTAATTTCTAGAAAGTTGTGAATGTGTACTTGGGGATCTTCATGAGGGAACCTCGTGAACTATCCACTAGTGTGCAATAGATACACTATGTTTTGTTTTGGTTCAAATTTTCCTCGAGCTGGCGATTTCTAAATGTTTGAGAGGACATTTGTCGTGAGTGGGACTGCCAAATCACGTACTATCTTAGCTGCCATTTCCATAGGGACCTCTACAGGCACTTTATTAGTATCACCAAGATTTACTTGTGGTACTAGATATAGAGCAATTGTTCTCCTTCTTTGCTGATGTAGAAATCTCTCAGGCTCAGCTAGTGGGTCCATAATATTTCCACTTCTATCTAGTGTGCCTTTGTGAATTCCCCTTTAAAAAATCACAGCTAAGATCAAGTTGATAACACTGGCACAAACAACTAAGAAACATTGAAAATAAACAATTGCCAAATTTAAAATCCTAGGGAACAACACTAAAAACTTGTTTCCACCCGAGCACATGCAAGTGTACGTAGTCTTACAAGTAATAAAGTGGCTCCTTTCAGAAATGGATTGTTGAACCCAAAGGACTTTGATTAGGCATGAGTAATATTTCCAATTGACTAAATTATTTGCGTGTGTTGCAAAAAGGTTGATTTAAATTATATTGTCTACTAAGTTATTGAAACTACAATTAAGAAACAGTTCAGAAATTTAATTAGTTGTGATAAAATGAGTAAGTAATTCCATGGTTGTAGCACTTGTAGATTTTACGTCTAACACTCTTCACTTTGACATTTCATGGGTCTTTCAATTACTGATTTACAGGGTTGATTTTACAATCATGGTCTCCTGGCCTCTTTTTTCCTACCTCTGTTGATAACCTAACTACATCATTGAGCGGGGATAAGAATGAACCAACACAAATGCATTAATTCTATCATCCTCTATATTAACATAGTATGGTATATAGGTATGTGTCACGGGCATCCTACACATGAATCATCCTAGGAAATTCTAGAATAAACATACTCCTTATATTCTAGTGTTCTATCTCTTTTTTGTCTTTCGAGTTTCAGAATGACAACTAATGTATTTAAATGGCGATCAAGCATTATAATAGTATAAACAAGAATATAAGAATAATTATATGAAAGACACCATTTTCAACCAAAGTAAACAATATTAAAACCTTCATCTTATGGCTATAACCCTAAAACAAGGGATTCTAGCCACTCATAATGTTTGAAAGAATCCAAAACATAATTAATAGCACAAAGAATCAACTTACAAATGAAAGAGAAGAAGAAATAAGACCCTAGGAGAGTTCTCCTTTCGTCTTCCTTCATCAAAACCTTAATTAAAAACTAAATATTTTAAAATAGAAAATAGGTGGACTATTTATAGCCTGGAAAATGCGAAGTTGCAATCCCCGTAGAAAACTCCGCGATGCAGAAGTGTTTCTACATAGTGCAATTTTTCATTTTCTTCTTTGGAAGAATTTGTGCTATCCAAAACCGGGTGTGTGATGCAGACCTGGCGCGTACCACACTATTATATCAAGTAAATTCCAAGTGTTGGAATTTAGTTACTAAAAATTAGTAAGCGACACAGATACAGTCAAGTGTAGTGCATTTCCTTCACGTTTATTCCCAACTTATCTTTTAAGCTCCACTTTCAATCCAATCCTCTTCTGAATGTTCCTTCTTCCATATTTAGCCCTGAAAGTGTCTAATCATGTTTGGTAGATATAGTCATACATAAGTATTCTAAAAATAAAGTAAACTATAAGAATTTGATCTCAAACTCTACTATGAACATGGGTTATTTTGTCTATTGGATGCATAAATGCACCCAAGATCAGTTACAACATAAGAAAAAATATAAGAATTCTTATATCTCATAAGTAAAATACCTCATATACTCAAATGCAGGACTAAAACTCTAAGGGAATAAATAGGTGGGATATTTAGGTTTCATGTCCTCTTCAACTTCCCATGTCAGCTCCTCAATAATTCGGCTCTACCGAAACACTTTCCCAGAAGTTATATCTTTATTTCTCAATCTTCTTATTTGACAATATACTATGGCAATAGGGAATTATTCATAATATAGCTCCTCTAATATCTGAACATGTTTTGTTGGCGCTATAGCTGTTGGATTTCCAATATACTTTCGTAACATAGAAACATGAATAATAGAGTGTACTGCTTCTACCTATAGAGGTAACTTTAGATCATAGGCAACTCGGCCTATCCGTTGCTAGATTTGGCAAGGGACAACCTACCTAGGGCTCAACTTGGCCTTTTTCCCCCTATACCTCATAACACCCTTCATATGTGAAACATTCAAAAAGGACCCAACTACCAATATCAGACTTTTGTCTCGCCACCTAACATTCACATATAATTTCTAATAGCTCTTAGCTGTCAACAACTATCATCTAATTAACTTAACTTATTCCATGGCCTACTATAGTAAGTCTGGTCCAAACTATCCTGATTTTCCATCCTCAAACCAACCAAAAGGGGATCTATAGTTTCTTCGATATAAAGCCTCATATGGTGCCATACCAATGTTGCAATGATAACTATTATTATAAGCAAACTTGATAAGTGGCAGGTGATCATTCCAATTTCCTTCGAAATCTAGCATACACACCCACGATATATCCTCGAGTGTCTTGATCATACGCTCAGCTCGGCCGCTAGTCTAAGGATGAAATATTATAGTAATGTTACTTGTATCCCCAAACCATTCTGGGAGGATTTCCAAAAGTGTGTTGTAAATTGTTCAATTCTGCCTGAAATAATCGATATAGGGACACCATTCAATCTAAAATTCTCTCCAATATATAGCCCTTTATAATTTTCAACTGAAAATGTGGTCCTGACCTATAAGAAATGGGCTGATGAATTAGCCCATCAATAATCACCCAAATTGAATCAAATTCCATCGCGAGCAAGGCAAACCTATAAAAAAGTCCATATTTATTACCTTCCACTTCCACAGGGGAATGGATATCTCCTAAGTCATCCCACTATGTTTCTAATGTTCGACCTTCACCTACTAAAAATTAGGACACTGTGATACAAACTCACCAATATATTTCTTCATCCCAGGCCACTAGTAAATCTTTTTAATAATATGATAAATCTTTGTAGAACCTGGGTGAATAGAATATCAAGAATAATATGTTTCTCTCATAATCTGTTGTCAAAGACCTACCACATCTGGAACACACAATCGATATCCATAGCTAAGGATTCCATCTTCTACTATACTTAAAAATCTAAAGACTCGTGTTGCTGAGCCTTGTCCCTAATTTGCTCGAAGCTAGGATCCTGTTGTTGTCATGCCTTTATATCTACAAACAGAGATGATATGGCTGAGTCCCAAATTGTGACTCCATCATCAGAATCGAGCGACCTAACCCTCAAGTTATCTAGATGATGAAGCTCCTCGGATATCTCCTTCTTCCCCACTCCCAAATACGATAAGCTACCCATCTTAGGGCATACACTACTACATTTTCCTTCCCTATATGGTATAAGATTCCCAGTCATAATTTTTCTGCAACTTAAGCCATCGGTGCTGTTGTAGATTCAATTTATTTTTTATGAAAATATAATTGAGGCTTTTATGATCTGTGTAAATATCAACATGCACGCTATCTAAGTAATGCCCCCATATCTTCAAGGCATGAATAACTATAACCAACTCTAAATCATGGGTTGGGTAGTTTTTCTTGTGTTACATTAGATGTCTAGATGCATAAACAATTACCTTATCATGTTGCATCAGAGGACAACCCAATCCGATGCCTGAAGCATCATAATATACCGTATATACCTCTGGACCCTCTGGCAAGGTCAAAACTGGGTTGAATTCAATCTATCTTTCAACTTTGTTCATATGCCACGGTCCACTAAAACTTATTTGAATTTTTAGTTAGCTTAGTCAAAGGTGATGAAAGCAAAAAGAATCCCTTTACGAACCTTCTATAATAGACTGCTAACCCTAGAAAGATATGAACTTCTATTGTACAATATGTCCCAAGAAGGCCACAAAATTCATCAGGACTCACACTTCAAAAGCTTAGCATTTAATTTCTGACCTCAAAGTACCTGAAGTACTGCTCGAAGATGGACTCACCATTATGAATAAATACCCACTGCCTAGGATTGATGATTTATTTGACCAGTTAAAAGGTGCTAGTTTATTCTCAAAAATTGACTTAAGGTCTGGGTATTACCAACTGTGGGTAAGGGAACCATGATGTCCCTAAAACTGCCTTAGGACTCGGTATGGCCATTATATTTAGAGGTACATCATGTTCCCTTACCCGCAGTTGGTATTCCCAGACCTTAAAGTCAATTTTTGAGAACAAACTAGCACCTTTTAACTGGTCAAATAAATCATCAATCCTAGGCAGTGGGTATTTATTCATAATGGTTACCTTTTAACGTGTCACTCTCCAAAAAGGTTATTTACATGTGTAAAGATGACTAATCTTTACTTTGGACTTCATTTTACAACCAGAAAATGTGAGAGAGAGGGAGAAAAAAACGTGAAGAACAAGAGAAAGAGAGCTACGGATTTGGCTCAATTAAAGGTAAGGTTTCGGATTTCGCTCCATGAATTAATTATTTAAGATATTCTACGGTTATATAGAGGTGTTTATTAATGTAAAATTTTATTTTGGGGCAGCAAGTAAGAGATACAAACAGTTCATTAATTTTCAGCATGTTCAGAGAACTTTCGAGATAAGTTTTAGCATGTTTTAGCAAGGTATGGCTTGGTTCTTGTTATACCCGGTACCTTTGTTCTCTGAAACATCTTTTTAAGCTTCTTGAAAGTTATACCGTGACCCATATCATCTATAACGTGATCAAATAACTCTAAGAAAGGGAGGACGTGACGCCCTTTAAGAGTGAAGGTTGGAAATAGGTCTATAAGGATTTGAAACGAGTTGGAGTCCAAGTAATGAGTCATAGGACTCGACTTACTTGCGTAAGCTATCAACTTGGATATTTTATGTACTTAAGCTATTGGAGTACGTATTGAAATTACGTAGCAAGGAATAGATAGGCTCTTAAAGTAAGATGTGATTACGAACCCACAAAAATAAAGCAAGCAAATGATAAGTAGGTGACAAGTAGGTGACAGCATATGATTGGTTGTATGGCGTGAGGTGGTACCCTAGGGGTCTGCCATGTGTCACCCCTAGGGGATTCCACATTTCACATCCTAGGTAAGGCTATATATACTTAGTCTTATGACTAAGCCTTCATTTTCCAACCTTTTTACACTTAGAAAAAAGATGAGAAACATTGAGGAAGAGAGAAAAGAGCTACGGCAGCCATGGCTTTGAGGTAAGGCCTCCATTTTCAATCCATGAATTAATTATTTAAGGTATCCTATGGTGATATAGCTGTATTTAACAACATAAAATTTATCATTAGGAAAAAGAGGAGGTTTTTGTTCTTGTTAACAGACCCGTTTTTGAATGATACTACTGTTAGTAAAATGAGTATAACTCCTTGTGTAAGTCTTTGTTTCAAGTGAATCAAGATGTTTTGGAAACATACTTCATAGGGATATAACTTTTATTTATCCTCTAAAACCCAATTTTTCTTTTCTCGTATCGAAAAAGGGTGGTGAAGCATAGGGGAGCTGCTGCCCAGATTTCGTTTAAATAATTCTACAAGGACTGCTGTTGGTATTTTGGGCATATCGTTTTGTACAAAACCTTTATAGGGGTGATTCGAAATTTTATACGACCCTAATACACATTTCTATAACTTTCATTAAGGACACAAATCCTGTTTCCCTCAATTACCCCTTCGAAACTAAGCGACAATACAAGACATTAGGCTTTCCAAAATTCACGTTTTGATAATTTTGGTGAGTTTGATGAGTTTAGGTTAAGGTAAGGATTTTACTTTCAATTTGGAGTTATGGTGTGGTTATGAATTATATTATACATTGTGTAAGTGGCTGGAAATAGGTAAATTCCATAAATATGCTTGACATTCGAAACAAACCAAATTGGAGTTGCTATAGTTAAATTGTAGTCGAAGCAAGGTGTTGTGCTTGTGGTGTATGGTTGCAGGTGCGTGGTGATGTGTTGCAGGGCGTAAAATTGTTCTAAAATAGGTGGGGAAGCTTCTGGTTGAATCCACACGACCCTTCGCTTCGTACGGTTAAAGGTTTTACGAACTAGAAACTAAAAACCCTATTTTGATATCGTAGCTTTGAGCGAGGCGCTTGGAGTTTGTATTATGTAATGTTGAAGTGAATTTCTTGTATATATGCTGAAAGTTGCTGTTGTTGGTTGTCTATATTGCTTAGGTATGTAATTGGAAATTCGGATAGGGCATGTTATAGGGGAGGTGCTGCCCGATTTCCGTTAACTTTCTAGCTATCTAAAGAACTAGTCGAGGAAACAAGCGAGGAAATGAGTTCTATGAATACTCATGTATAACTTAAGACGCTGAAAAGTCTAGGGTTTTTGATATTCATATTGCTTTCGTGTTAAATAGGTTCAGAGGACGATGAGGAGAACGCGATAAAGATTAATCCGTAAGAGGTATGTAAAGCCTATCTTTTATTTCTTTTGGGCATGTCTTAGATTTAAGTGACAAATGATATGTGTATGAAGCTTGGGGTAACTCTATTCATGAGCTCTGAACATGATTCATGATTCATAATTCGTGCTCACTTCTAAATGTTAAGACTCTTAAAGTATTTAAGCTCCCATCCTTCAAGTCTTTTATATGCTGAAAAGTAGTGTATGTAAAGCTTAACTCCTCTTTTCTTGTGGCATGTCTTAGCCATGAGTGGTTGGTATGTGTGATGTGGAGTTAATTCCATTCTTAGAACCCCGAGCATGACTCGTTAATCTTAGTCACTTCTTGATATTAGAACTCCCGCGATGGTTGAGTTATGGTCTTGTAAGCCTTCAATGTGATAAAAAGTAATACACGTAAAGCCTATCTCTTCCTTTTCTTGAAATAGCTTAATGTAAGTGAAACGATGTATGATATGAGTTAGAGACAATTCCATTTACAGGTTCTGGATGTGACTCATGACTTTGACTCACTTTTAAATGATAAGGACCATGAAGTAGTTGAACTACGACCCTTGAGCCTTCTATATGCTGAATAATGATTGGGGGTGTAAGCTCCTATACCTAGAGATTCTTTGACACACCTTATGATGATATTCGGGAAATGTTTGTTATGCTACCAAGTTTTATGTGCACGTATATGCATTATTATATTATATAGGGATCGGGCCGGATATTCCTCGGCACTAACATGTTATGTATAGGGATCGGGTTGTACGTTCCTCGGTACTAACCTGTTATGTATAGGGATAGGGCGATACATTCCTCAGAACTAACCTGTTATATATATGGATCGGGCCGAATGCTCATCGATACTAACTTGATATATATGGATCGAGTTGTACGTTCCACAACGCTAATAATATGCATATGCCTATCATGATAAATGATTATTTGTAATACTGAGTCCCCGAGCGGGCCGAATACAGTACATGATACTGGTAGACAGGAATTTATTTTATGAGGTGCAGGTACAGTACCCTACTTAATGCTATACTTGATTTTCTGCATCCCTATTTCAGTTGTTATCTCAGTTATGTTATGCTTATATACTCAGTACATATGTCGTACTGACCCTCCTTTTTCGGGGGGGGGCTGCGTTTTATGCCTATAGGTACATACACATGTTTTGGGAGTCCGCCAGCTTATGATTCCACTCAGCCAGTTTGGAAGAATCTTCATTGATTTGGAGCCAAGTTGTAGTACCAAACCTCCTATGTATATATTTATTTATTTAGGAGTACAGCGGGGGCCCTGTCCCGCCATATATTACTAGTAATATTCTTAGAGGTCTGTAGACATATATGTGGGTTATACGTGTAAGTTCTATTCAGTTGTGTCTATATAGTGTATTATAAATATTAAGATACTATGGCAGCCTTGTCGGCTGGCATGCCCTTTCATGATAAATACAAATGAAAGAGGCAACAGGTATGAAAATTCTATGAACCACTGGGGTTCTTATGTATAGTTCTTATATTGATCATTACATCCGCTAGATATGTATATGGGGGCCCAGGTCGGACCTCAGTCATGGCCCATGGGGTTGGGTCCTTACAGAAGTGGTATCAGAGCAGTTCATCCTTGGAGTGTCTACAGACCATATCTAGTAGAGTCTTGATTATCGATGTGTTGCGCGCCACATCTATAAACAGGAGGCTACATGATATTTAAGATGTTTCTTTTCTTTCATATCTAAGGTCGTGTGATAGAGCCGAGTCATAAAAAGTGGAATTCCTTATACTAACCTTTGATTTCAGATGAAGGACAACATCAATAGAAGAAAATGACTGACGATATAGGAAGTTACAAAGCACACGGGTAAGCCAAGGCACGAGAGAGTTGTGCCAAGTAAGCTATGGGAATATGATTTATATATAAAGTCAGAAATTGAAAGGAAAAAGTAGATAAAGTTGAAAATTGAAAGGAAAAGTAGACGGAAAGACTAACAGGCGTAGTTCGAGTTGGACATGTGAGGTAAGTCCATTATTTTATACTATTATTGATATTGGGCGCCCTGTGAGGCTGCAATATGATGTGATATGATACGTATATATGTATCTTTATACGTGCTGTCCCTATGAGGTACTGTTGGTATTTTCTGCATGCATGTTTGAGATAGTAAGAAATACAGAGGAAACTCTGTCCAAATTTTCCAAGAAATAGAAAGAGAATGGGATACAGGGCTATAGTATGTCTTGAAAGGTCGTGTGCACAATAATGATGAAATTTAGATAAACCACAAGTATGGCTGACCTCGAGAAATAAATTAATTGCCTAATTGATGGCAATAGAAATTAAGAGGTCGATATTGATATGGTAAACCGAAGATGGAAAAGACTTGTGACCCTAAGAAGATGATTTAAGGAAGACTGATAGATCTGGATAGAATGATATATTAAGGTACCGACTAAATTGATATTGTGATATATACGTAACAAAAAAAGGAAAGGACAAGAAATCTCCTCTATAGTGAAATAGGAGGAAACTTGAGGGTAAGTAAGAGAAGCGAAAGCAAGTGTGACAAACTAGACCGTGAGTGCATGCCGGTATAGTGAAATATGTGAAGCAGAATAAGTTAAGTGAAAGACAGAAAGGCAAATAGTGAATGAATAAGAAAGACTTATACAGATTTATAGGGAATGTTCAGAATAAAAGTTCAAGTGGTATCCACTAGAATAAAGCTAGTATTATGATGAAGCTTGAAACACGGATCATCAAAGTATAAGTGCTCCCGAGTGGAGAATTTGAACCAATTATGAGCACGAGTAATTACTGATTGGGATGAATGGAATGTGACTTTGAATACACTACTACATTAAGGATATTACTCGAGTACTAGTGTTCAAGACTGGAATTGGTACTATAAATTGAGGGTTCTATGCACCTCATGATGGTATTAAGGTTTCGTACATGGGTAACCCAAAGTATATGGGATGTAAAGGAAGATATGAAATAACGCAGTATACTAAATAGATTAGAAAGGACTCCTATGCATTTAGAAAGTTAGAAATAAATAGACAATGATATGGATACACCCTAAAGGGGGGAAGTGGACAAGAGAAATACAAGCATAAGAGAAAATCAACTGGCGCTATCATATGTAAATAGGAACGCTTAAAATTCAAACAAGACCCCACAAGGGATGGATGCGATCATACCAGTACTAAGGCACCGTATCCCATCGGAACTCCAAAGTTAAGCATGCTTGGGCGAGAGTAGTACTATGATGGGTAACCCTCTGGGAAGCTCTATGCGGCTGTGATATGAGATGATATAGATGTATGTATACGTTGGCCTTGCATGACATTGTTGGTATAAAGAAGTATTGTGGATATGTGACTCCACCATGAAAGATGATAAGACCCTTTGACATAGGGGATGTAGCTTTGCAAAACAACTGATGCAACTTAAGAATGGCGGTATGCCAAGAGTAAAACCAGGTGATTACTCAATAAACGAAGTCGGTAGTAGCCATGTAACTGCTATATTCGAATACATTAAGGGAAGGTATAAGATTGTTTTAAGCAAAACCTTTAAGGTACAACCAGTACTAAGGACAAAAGCTATGGTGGAGCCCTAACATCGGATGAAGGAAGTAAGAAATGATATAGGTTTACGTACAGACTAGTATGGCAATGCTAAGGCATCTTCCGAGCCACTTTAAGCTACTACACATGTTCGTGTAAAGGGTACAATATGATGTGTTGTAAGAGAACTGGAAAGAAGAAATGGAAAAGAAATATCACCTATTCTCTATGCCTATGGGTAATCTACCCTCTTAAATTGACTATATGGGTTAATAAGAAGCCTTTAGATGACAACCAATACAGAGAAATCTTGAAGCACTCGTAAGACCTTATGAGACTACTTAACATTCGAGGATGAATGTTCTAAAGGGGGGAAGGATGTTATACCCCATACCTTTTTACTTCGGAATGTCTTTTTAAGCTTCTTGAAATTTGTCCCGTGACCCAGATCATAATAACATGATCAAATAACTCTAAGGAAGGGAGGACGTGATGCCCCTTAAGAGTGAAGGTTGGAAATAGGTCTATAAGGATTTGAAAGGAGTTGGAGGTCAAGTAATGAGTCGTAGAACTCGACTTACTTGCGTAAGCTATTAACTTGGATGTTTTACGTACTTAAGCTATTGGAGTACGTGTTGAGCTTACGTAGCAAGGAATACATAGGCTCTTAAAGTAAGATGAGATTACGAAACCACAAAAATGAAGCAATCAGGTGAAAAGTAGGTGACAAGTAGGTGACACACCTACTTGGGCTAAGTAGGTGACCCACCTACTTAGGGTGGACCCCACGCTGCCACATGGCAGTGTATGATTGGTTGTATGGCTTGAGGTGGTATCCTAGGGGGCTGCCATATGTCACCTCTAGGGGATGCCACATTTCACATCCTAGGGAAGGCTATATATACTTAGTCTTATGACTAAGCCTTCATTTTCCATCTTTTTTACACTTAGAAAAAAGATGAGAAATATTGAGGAAGAGAGAAAGGAGCTACGACAGCCATGACTTTGAGGTAGGGCTTTTATTTTTGTAAAACATTTCTGTAGGGGTGATTCGAAATTGTATGCGACCCTAAGACACATGTCTATAACTTTCATTGAGGACAAAAATCCTGTTTCCCTCAATTACCCCTTTGAAACTAAGCGACAATACAAGACATTAGGCTTTCCAAAATTCACGTTTTGATAATTTTGGTGAGTTTGATGAGTTTAGGTTAAGGTAAGGATTTTACTTTCAATTTGGAGTTATGGTGTGGTTATGAATTATATTATACATTGTGTAAGTGGCTGGAAATAGGTAAATTCCATAAATATGCTTGACATTCGAAACAAACCAAATTGGAGTTGCTATAGTTAAATTGTAGTCGAAGCAAGGTGTTGTGCTTGTGGTGTATGGTTGCAGGTGCGTGGTGATGTGTTGCAGGGCGTAAAATTGTTCTAAAATAGGTGGGGAAGCTTCTGGTTGAATCCACACGACCCTTCGCTTCGTACGGTTAAAGGTTTTACGAACTAGAAACTAAAAACCCTATTTTGATATCGTAGCTTTGAGCGAGGCGCTTGGAGTTTGTATTATGTAATGTTGAAGTGAATTTCTTGTATATATGCTGCAGGTTGTTGTTTTTGGTTGTTCTTATTGCTTAGGCATGTTATTGGAAATTCGGATAGGGCATGTTATAGGGGAGGTGCTGCCCGATTTCCGTTAACTTTCTAGCTATCTAAAGAACTAGTCGAGGAAACAAGCGAGGAAATGAGTTCTTTGAATACTCATGTATAACTTAAGACAATAAAAAGTCTAGGGTTTTTGATATTCATATTGCTTTTGTGTTAAATAGGTTCAGAGGACGATGAGGCGAACGCGATAAAGATTAATCCGTAAGAGGTATGTAAAGCCTATCTTTTATTTCTTTTGGGCATGTCTTAGATTTAAGTGACAAATGATATGTGTATGAAGCTTGGGGTAACTCTATTCATGAGCTCTGAACATGATTCATGATTCATAATTCGTGCTCACTTCTAAATGTTAAGACTCTTAAAGTATTTAAGCTCCCATCCTTCAAGTCTTTTATATGCTGAAAAGTAGTGTATGTAAAGCTTAACTCCTCTTTTCTTGTGGCATGTCTTAGCCATGAGTGGTTGGTATGTGTGATGTGGAGTTAATTCCATTCTTAGAACCCCGAGCATGACTCGTTAATCTTAGTCACTTCTTGATATTAGAACTCCCGCGATGGTTGAGTTATGGTCTTGTAAGCCTTCAATGTGATAAAAAGTAATACACGTAAAGCCTATCTCTTCCTTTTCTTGAAATAGCTTAATGTAAGTGAAACGATATATGATATGAGTTACAGACAATTCCATTTACAGGTTCTGGATGTGACTCATGACTTTGACTCACTTTTAAATGATAAGGACCATGAAGTAGTTGAACTATGACCCTTGAGCCTTCTATATGCTTAATAATGATTGGGGGTGTAAGCTCCTATACCTAGAGACTCTTTGACACACCTTATGAAGATATTCGGGAAACGTTTGTTATGCTACCAAGTTTTATATGCACGTATATGCATTATTATATTATATAGGGATCGGGCCGAACGTTCCTCGGTACTAACCTGTTATGTATAGGGATCGGGCAGTACGTTCCTCGGTACTAACCTGTTATGTATAGGGATCGGGCTGTACGTTCCTCGGCACTAACCTATTATATATATGGATTGGGCCAAACGCTCCTCGACATTAACTTGATATATATGGATTGAGTTGTACGTTGCACAGTGATAACAATATGCATATGCCTATCATGATAAATGATTATTTGTAATACTGAGTCCCCGAGTGGGCCGGATACGGTACGTGATACTTGTAGACAGGAATTTATTTTATGAGGTTCAAGTACAGTACCCTACTTAATACTATACTTGATTTCCTGAATCCCTATTTCAGTTGTTATCTTAGTTATGTTATGCTTATATACTCAGTACATATGTCGTACTGACCCCCCCTTTCTTTAGGAGGGGGCTGCGTTTAATGCTCACAGGTACAGACATAGGTTTTGGGAGTCCACCAGCTTAGGATTCCACTCAGCCAATTTGGAAGAAGCTCTATTCATTCGGAGCCGAGTTGTAGTACCAAACCTTCTATGTATATATTTGTTTATTCCTACCATATATTACTATTAATGTTCTTAGAGGTCTATATATATGTGTGTGGGTTATACGTGTAAGTTTTGTTCAGTTGTATCTACATTGTGTATTGTAAATATTAAGATACTATGGCAGTCTTGTCGCCTAGAATGCCCTTTCATGATAAGATACAAATGAAAGAGGCAACAGGTATGAAAATTCTATGACCCACTGCGATTCTTATGTATAGCTCTTATATTGATCATTATATCCGCTAGATACGTATATGAGGGCCTAGGTTAGACCCCAGTCGCGGACCACGGGGTTGTGTCATGATAGTTCTCTTCTCCTACATTTTGGTAAGGGTTTGGACATGATATGAAGTTATTAATAATGTAAATTTATGGTTTGAAGTGGCACAAAATGGATAGCAAACAGCCACAACATTTTAGCCACAATTAAGGAACTTTTGAGGCGAGTTTTGGCAACCTTTGGCCAATTTCGGGTAAGGTAAGGGATTTTCTTTCAATTTGGAGTTTATGATGTGGTTATGGAGTGTATTACACGTTTTATATGTGGCTGGAAGTATAGAAATTGCACAAGGATGCTTGACGTTAGAAACAAACTAAACTAAGGTCGTTATAGTTAAACCGAAGTCGAGTATTGTGTTGTGGTTGTTGTGCTGTGCTTGCAGGTGGTTTGATTGTGTGTTGCAGGGATGGAAAGTTTCCTAAAAGGGGTGTAGGTGCTTATGGTTTCAGCCACACGACCCTCCATTTTGTAGGGTTAAAGGTTTTACAAAATAGAGACTAAACACCCTATTTTGGTATCGTAGTTTTGAATGAGTTGTTTGGAGTTTGTATTTTGTAATTTTGAAGTAAATTACTTGTATATGTGCTGAATTTTGTTGTTGTTGGTTGGCTGTGGTAATTAGGGGTGTAATTGGAAGTTCGGATAGGGCATGTTATAGGGGAGGTGCTGCCCAATTTCCGTTAACTCCTTAACTAACTAAGGATCTAGTAATAAACTAGTCTAAGGAAATGGATAAGGGATTGGTTCCTATAGGTAAGTGGTGGTAGAATTACAAGATGGGAAGTTGAAGGTCACTAACCTTAGAATTACTTTCATGTTAAATAGGTTCAAGAGACGATGAGGTGAACGTGTTAAGAGTAATCTATAAGAGGTATGTAAAGCTAACATTTCCTTCTTTTGGCATAAGTATGAAGCTTATTCTTTCTGTTGGCTTGATTTGGCATAAGTATGTAAAGCTAATCTTTCTGTTGGCATAGTATTTATGAAATAAATATATGAATTTTTATGGTTCCAAGGAAGTTCTTATTCCTAGAGCCACTAGGATGGCCAATTTTTTAATTTCCCAAACGACATTTTATTATGCTTTGATATGAGTATATAATTCCAGAAGTTCTATTTTGATGTAATCCATAGTGACTTTCAAAAGGTACTTGATATGACGCTTGTCTTAATTTTGAACGATAACTTATTTTAATTATTCCACTGATCCCCATAATACATTTTGAAATATGGAAATGATTTCGGAAAGACTATTTTGACAGACCATCGTGACATCCGAAAGATATGCACTATGATTATCGCTCAATTTCTCTTATATGACTTATCACCGTAGTTATGCTCTCGAGTCTCTGGAAATGTTTTGTATTTTGATATTGCATTTAGTTTCTCACTACTCCACTCATGGATGCCTCAATGCTTCTTTCACTGAGCCCGGGCCAGGATTTGTTATCATGCTTACTTCTCTGCATTGTTCATCGTGCCTCAATGTGAGGGGATAGGTATGACCTGTACATGGGATTTGTGGAGTTATGATGTGTCATATACATATATAATATAATATGATTTGATATGACCATCTAATATGATATGATCTGTTATGGAGATACTCCCTACTCTGGAGTTATGATGTGCTGTGGTGCTAGTGACGGAGCGGTGACCACGATTTTTTCACCGAGTCCCATAATGGGGCCAGAAATGGCATATGTTTTCTGCATACATTATCTGTGATTATGAAAAGCATTTTGGTATGCTGGGTAGTTTGCTCATTTTTGCACCTTCTATTCTGGTAATGGCTTTACTTATTACAGTCCAAGCTTTACAAATTCAGTAAATTTTCCGTACTGACCCCCTAACTTCAGGGGGCTGCATTACATGCCCACAGGTACAGACGCTCGGTTTGCTTATCCGCTCACCTAGGACATGCACCCTGTTGGTTGGTAGTTTTCCTTTGTCCGGAGTCCTATTTTGGCACTAACTTTTCTGTTGTATATTTATATGTAATGGTTAAGGGTACGACGGGGCCCTGTCCCTTCATATGATTATGCTATCATTTTGTAGAGGTCTATAGACTTGGGTTGTGGGTTCTGTATATGTGTTTTGGGCTTGTGTTCAGTGACGGCCTTAATAGCCTCCGTGTGCTACATCTATTTTGGTGCGCCCTCTAGCGACCCCTTTTCGATTTCTACTTTTATTTATTCTGCTAACATGCTAAGTGGGGCTAAGGGTACGTATGGGTGCCCAACTCGAGCACCAATCATAGCCTACGGAGTTGGGTTGTGACACCATGGTCTAGGTTGTACGTGGTTAAATTCCTTATTTCCTGATGAAATCTTTGGTTAAGTCTTCGTCTGTTCTCAGTTGTGGGTTGAGGTGTGAGGATTGGAGATGGTTTGGTTCATGTCCAGCAAATGGTGGTGTTAGTGAAATCCTTTGGTTGCGTTCACTTTCTTTCAACTATTCTTGCATTTGTTGGGCTTGTGGGAGTCCGTTCAGGTGGTTACTCTTTATTTGTGCACGAGCGTACCCATCGGGTTTATGCGATCTTGGCGGAGTTAGTTAGATTCTTTCTCTTTGTTTACTAGTACGGTCGTGTACATACCCACTTTTACTTTTTGTCATGTCTTTGATAGTGATCCTTTACTCGCATTTCAGTTTACTTTTGTTTATCTTTCTCAGTCGGCCTGTGATGCCTACTGGGTACCTATTTTTTTGGTACTCATACTACACTCTATATATTTTTTCGTGATGCAGGTCCGAGTACTAGCTATCGACATTGATTCGAGCTAGCTGTGGTCGAGATCATAGAGAGGGTGAGCACATAGAGTCCTACATTTACCCATCTCCTTTTCTATATATATTTTTTCTGTCTTTTACTTTTTGCGACAACTTTGTTTTCAAGGTCCAGTTTTGGGACTTGTACTCTTTTATTGAAGCTCTATATAGGTGAATTCTAGGTTCTGGGAGGGATTCTTTTTGGTTTGTATATATTTAGTTGCTTCCACACGTTCACGTATGCTCATGTTATTTTTCTTACTTTTTTAGATTATTATTGGTCTTCTACCCTGACATCCCATTGCTCATGGTTCTGAGATATGGGTCGGCTTGCCTACTGGTGGGTCATATTAGGCGCCATTATGACATAAGAAATAGACTCGTGATAAGTTGGTATTAGAGCCCCAGGTTCACCGGTCTCACTTATACAGAGGTAACGTCTAGTAGAGTCCTATGGATCGGCGTGGAGACATCCGTGACTTATCTATGGGAGGCTACAGAATGTCTTAGGAACATGTCTCTTTTGTATCACTGTCGTGCATTTTGTGTTTTGTTGGTTTCTTGAAATCTCACTTATTCCACTTTTTAATAGGATGGCTCGCACGCATACTGGAGGTAGAGTCCGACCACAGTCGTGCCAGCACATCAGCAGTTGGTGGGCCCAGGACCAGCCAAGCCACCGCCCAAGCCAGCCATAGCTCTAGACCTACAAGTGATGCTCGCCCAGATTTTGGCTGCCATTGGGGGTATGCAGTAGGCCTCAATTCTAGCCACCCAAGTAATGCAGGACCAGCCTACACCAGCGGCACCAGTTGTTCAGTAGCCACCGGCACCGACCGCTCATCCTGATGATTTGGAGGTCTTTATGCCACTCCGATAGTAGAAGATGCCCAGGGTGTTCCTTAGACTATCACTACTGAGGTTTTCTAGGGTTGTGGGTGAGAAAGCCCATAGGTTTTTACTTACTTTCCACGAGCGGCTACATACATTAGATTTAGTAAAGTCGAGAGGAGCTGACTTCACTTCTTATCAGTTAGACGATCCCGCCAGGCAGTGGTGGTATACCTACCTAGAGACCAGGCTAGTTGGTTCCCCACCGGTCATATGAGCTGAGTTTTCAGAGGGCTTCTTAGCCCGGTTTATAGCCACGATCCAAGCCTAGGGCCTAGATGTGACACGGCTAATGCGGAACCCAAAATTGCCTCAAACAAGCCTCTTAGAATTCATTTAGCTTTTCATAGGGAATGATAAAAAAAATAAGTAGAAACCATAATAGTATATCTTCAACTTACATATGTCCAACAATACATCTAATTTTTAGATTTAATGGGGAGAACACAAGTCCCTAGCTCACCCTCAATCATAATAGAAAGAAATACCATAGTAAGTGTCCAAAGGTCTCAACATATCATAATCTAGAAAGATAAAAGAGTATTATTTCCGGAACATGGGAATTCACCAAAAGTAGCCTTCAACGAAATCTCAAGTAGCCATGTGGAAGAGAATGAGGATGACCACCAATCTCTACATGGTGATATCATGTAGACAAAAGAGTATGCATTAGTACTTTGAATGTACTAAGTATGTAGGCATGTAATAAAATGTAAAATGTGTAGGAGTAATCAAGTAGATAAATGAGTGTATGCATGAGTAATCAAGTTGATATCATTTAAATCATACATATGTGGATATACACATGAATGAGTAATCATGTAAATAGCATTTGAAACATTCATTTGTGGGAAGTTGAATATAACTGACATTAAGACCATGTGAGCTATTACATGGAATCCAACATAACCCCATACGTTGGCTGGGGAGTCTACTTGCCTAGGATAAAACTCTGTCAACTTTACATTCATTCTTTAACTTTAATTTTAAGGGCTTTCATGGATCCATTAGCCTAAGACTACAAGGGCTCCTATGTTGGCACATAGTTAATGAGACAAGGGGTTGCTACTAGAATTTCCTTACTGAATCCCACCTCAATGCCCCATTCGGTGCTAAGTCAATCCCACATAATAGTTTAGTACTTCAAAATATTTATAACATATAGCTTGAGAATTCAAAACATCATATTCGGTGGAATAGCTCTTTAAAACATTTGGTTATTCAAATATGCAATAATTGTCTTTATTGCATAAAGAATCCATCATTCATATCATTTCATCATTCATTTATTGCATAAGACAACCTTTTGATTATAGATATTACTTTCATAAATATTCATTTGGAGACAAAGCTTTCAAGTCAAACTTCATTAAAAATATAGTAAAACTAGGTGGGTTTATATCACTTCAAATTTCAAACATGTGTGTAAATGAATATGCATAAATACTTTGAAATTCATTAATTAAAAATCATGTTTTAAACAACCCACCATGAATTTGAAGAACCTTTAAAGAGCTAAATGGAGAAAATACTTGCAAACCGTCAATCCATACATATGAAATTATTTTGAATTAAAATAGACTAATGATCATTAGTTTAACCATGATTCATGCTATTAAGTAGAAATAAGAATTACCCATAAGAAAATATTATTTAAAATCAAGAGATTTAGTTGAAAGAGTTTTGGACTACATGGGTGGAAGAACCCGTTGATAAACACCCACATAACTTAGAGTAAAGCTTAAAGAAAATAAACATAATTTATCATATAATCAAAATAATTTAGGCATGAGAGTGGAAGAAATACTCTCATTGAAACCTTACATACCTAAAATCCGAAGCTTTACTCAGAATCGAAGGACTTAATGATCACTTTTGAATCCTAGCCTTTTCTCTTCGCCGGAGCATTTTGTGTACTACCCGGAGTATATGAATCACCAGAATAGTATTTCTACACTACTAAGAACTAAAACTATATTTTGAGAAAGAATAAAGATGTGTATAGAGAGAAGAGTTGCTTGAGAAAGCTTGATGAACAAAATGATGAAATAAGGTGGGTATTTATAGGTATGAAGGAGGGACCTAACAATAATTAAAATAATTATAAAGAAGAATCTGAAAATTTAATAGAGGATTGTGATGTCATGGGTGATGTCAAATGGAGGACTACTGATGTCATGGGTGATTTCAAATGGATCTAGATCTTCTATGATTGGTGAGATGAATCTTCTCTTTATGAAATATCCTTTTTCAAAGCTGTGTTTGAATAAGATAACTTCCTAATTAGGATTTGGCATCTCATATGAATTGTAGCTATAGAATTCTTTTTTCATGTCATTTAAGAATCAACTAATTTGGAGTATTATACAGTGAGATATGAGTTTTCTTCTATAAATATTCCATTTCGTCACATCACTGGGTCTTGCAAAGATTAATTTATTTGACCTACGTAGCCTCCGAATATTAAGCTATGGTCTTCACAAAAGTTGTAGGTAATGATGTTGGAGTTATTAATAAATTTGAAACAACTAATTTAGACCATTCTATGAAATGTTATACCTAAAATACAGAAGTAGTATCATTTTCATCGAGAATTGGAATACCATATACAATATTTTTAGGGGGTGTTATATTATCTCCCCCTTGGGAACATTCTCCCTAGAATGAAATAAGAATTAGCTTGAGTAGAGTAGAGTATAAACCAACAACCCATTATTAATGCAATAGTGCAATTTAAAACACCATTTGAAATATATTTCATAATTTTGCATGCATATGACAAGAAAATTTGAAATGCAAGGATTTCAAGTAATTGAGAAAGGATAACTTAATACCTTAGGTTTGATTAGAGGGAAAAAGATGAGGGTATCACTTTATCATATGTGCTTCCCGTGTATTACTTTCGACTTGTGTATCCCTCCTAAGGTCTTTGACGAATGCAACTTCCTTGTTCCTCAACCTCTTGAGTTTCCCGTCCAAAATCTCAATTGGGACCTTCTCATAGGTCCAGTTTTCTTCAACATTCACTACTTCCAAAGACACAATGGAACTTGGATCACCTACACACTTCCTCAACATAGACACATGGAATACCAAATGAACCAAGGCTAACTCCAATGACAAATCACATTCATAGGCCACCTTACAAAAAAGCCTTAGTGCCCTATACCTTTATACGAAATTCTATTCCAAGAGTAGTACCCCGTACTACCATATTCAACAAACCACGGGACCTAGTAAAGAAACACCAAATACATCATACATTCACCCACATGCCATCAATATCATATTCAAGCCTAATTCTATAACCATTCTAATACATTCATTTGAAAGTCTTAACAAGAAGTCATCAATAGCCTACTACAATCACTCACGTATCTACAACCACATATTCAATTCTATCTTTTAAACCACTTTATGGCTCCCTTGAAGTCAACATCACTTAAAAATTTTCATGCTTACCTTATCATCTTAACATCAAAATTTTCATTAACTCATACCAAGGGCACAACAATATACTCTTACCTATCTAATGCACACAACAAGATCCATCAAGCTCTTCTTCCATATCTATAACCTTAAATGGCATAAACATGCCACCATCATCACTATATGGAAAACCTACTCTCCCTCTATCTATCATGACTCATCTAATATCATTAACAGTAGAACACACAAATGACCTTGATAACTAGGTACTCAATCTCCCCCTTGTGAGAGAACTTCAATCTTCTTATCAACCACCAATTTCTTTAATTTAACTAAGGATGGACCCATGTCTTGCCTTTCTTTTACATCCACTATAGATGATGATTCTGAACCATTTTAAACAATAATACCACCCTCATCAATATCAATCCCCCTTTGGATTTCTCTATTTAAAGGCATCTTCTAAATATTGCAAAGAATAATTGCTAGGGGGAAAAGACCTAGAGTATGCTCTATCACATGATATGAATCATGAAAGAAGAGAATTTTTCCTAAATGCCTCATAGTCTCTGATTCATAATTGTGGAGTACTTCACAACTATGACCAAGACCCTATTCTACGTGGTATGTTGGACTCTCAGGACCAATCAATAATTGATTCTATGCTCTTCATGCTAGGAAAGTTATGGATGAGACTCCCGATGTGGTTACGGGTATGTTACGGGGTCTTTAATTTTGATATTTATGCATTACTTGATCTGAGTGCCAACTTGTCTTTTATTACTCCTTACCTTGCTATGAGATTTTATGTGTGCGGCAAAGTGTTATTAGAACCCTTTTCAGTTTATATTCCCTTTGGTGATTCAGTATCATCCAATAGAGCTCATAGAAATTGTTCCGTGTTGGTCTTGCAAAAAGTTATTCTATGTGATTTGGTTGAACTTGACATGACCGATTTAGACATCATTCTTTGTATGGATTGGTTACATTCCGCTTATGCATCTATGTTTTAGGACTCGTGTAGTTAAGTTTCACTTTCCTAAGCAGCCTATTCTTTAATGAAAGGGTAATGATTTAGTGGTTAAGGATCGGTTTATCTCATGTATTAAGGCCCAAAAAATAATTTCCAAAGGGTGCATGTATTTTATTGTGCGATTTAGGGATGTTGATTCTGAAACACCTACGCTTGAGTTAGTCCCTATGGTTAACGAGTTCCATAATGTATTTCCCAATGATTTACTCGGTGTTCCTCTCGAAAGAGAAATTAACTTTGGCATAGATCTCCTTCCCGATACCCAACCTATTTTTATTCCTCCTTACTATATGGCTCTGGCAGAACTTAAGAATTTAAAAGAGAAATTGAAGGATTTATTGGATAAGGGTTTTATAAGGTCAAGTATTTCACCATAGGGTGCTCCCGTATTCTTTATTAGGAAGAAATATGGGTCACTCCGAATGTGTTTATATTAACAGCAATTGAACAAGGTCACCATAAAGAACAAATATCCAATTTCGAGGATAGATGACTTGTTTGACCAATTACAAGGATCAAGTTACTTTTCTAAGATTGATCTCCGTTCTGATTATCATTAGTTAAGGTTAAGGGAGTGTGATATTCCCAAAATAGCGATTCGAATAAGGTATGGTCATTTTGAATTTGTTGTAATATCGTTTGGCTTGACTAATGCTCCCGCTGTCTTCATTGATTTGATGAATCGTATTTTCAAGCAATACTTTGACATGTTTGTTATGGTTTTCATTGATGTCATCTTAATTTATTCTCGAAACAAGAAAAATCATAGGGGTCACTTGAGAATTGTGTTGCAAACATTGAGAGAGAAGTAATTATTTGCCAAGTTTAGTAGGTGTGAGTTTTGGCTAAGGGAAGTTAAATTTCTTGGCCATGTGATATCCGGTGATAGAATTAAAGTAGATCCAAAAAAAAAGGCGGTTAAGAATTGGCCTATACCATTAACCCCTTCGGATATTAGAAGTTTCTTAGGCTTAGCCGGGTAATATAGAAGGTTTTGTCATGACCCAACCATGTAGGCCGTGACGGGTGCCCAAACTGGAAACACACATGTACCCCTGTCAACTATTAGTAAACCCATTTCCTGTTTTACTATTAGTGTACTAACCGATAAGAAAAACATACAAACCAACGAGGCTGTCGTAACATATAGGGTCGTTCTATAACATACATACACGTAAGCCGACAAGGCTGTCATAACACCGGGAATGGAAGAATTACAAGTCAGATAAGCACAACTGTACATACATATATATACAACTCATATACAACCCACGTACATATCCACAGACCTCTAAGAGTAAGAACAGTAACATAAGGCGAGACAGGGTCCCCGCCGTACCCGCAAACAAAAATATATACATCAGGGTTTAGTACCAAAATATAGGCTCCAGCACAAGGGAGCACTCCTGGACCGCTGAGTGGGACTCCTACACTGGTGGATCCCCAAAATGTGTATCTGTACCTGCGGGCATGAATGCAGCCCCCCGAAGAAAGGGGGTCAGTACGACATATGTACTGAGTATGTAAAACATAACACACCATAACTAGAAGCATATATGAACAGAAGCAGGGGATAAAACATCATATAAGAAACTTGTACATGTACCTTGTGAGTTGTCATAACATGCATGCTCAAATTCTACATTATAGCCGGCCCTTTTTGCACTATATACAAAAACAACATCTAACAAAAACAAACAGTATACCAATAAGTCACAACTCACGTAGAACTTCATAGATAATGTGGATCACCTGGCAATCTTTTAGAATAAAACATAAAAAGAAAATTGGGGTGTTACAACTCCCCCTTAAGAAATTTTGTCTCGAAATTTACCTTATACTCAAAATAAATGTGGATATTGAATTCGCATATCCTCTTCTCTCTCCCAGGTTGCTTCATTGCCAGAATGATTCCTCCAAAGGACTTTTACTGAAGAAACATTCTTGTTTCTAAGCTCTTTTGTCTCACGGGCCAAGATTTGGATAGGCTCCTCATTATATGTCAAGTCCGTACTTATCTTAATGGATTTGACAGGAAGAACATGAGATATATCCGAGCGATATCTTCTAAGCATATAAACTATCTGAGCCAAAATTCACATTTAGAAAGCTTGGCATAAAGCTTCTTCGCTTGCAGAATTTGCAAAACAATTCGAAGATGTTTTCCATGATCTTCACTATTCTTGGAGTATATTAAGATATCATCTATAAAAATCACTATAAATTGATCAAGATAAGGCTTAAACACGCGATTCATCAAACCCATAAATGCCGCGGGAGCATTCTTCAACCCAAATGGCATCATCAAAAATTTATAATGGCCATACCGAGTCCTAAGGCAGTTTTAGGGACATCATGTTCCCTTACCCGCAGTTGGTAATACCCAGACCTTAACTCAATTTTCAAGAACAAATTAGGACCTTTTAACTGGTCAAATAAATCATCAATCCTAGGAAGTGGGTATTTATTCATAATGGTTACCTTGTTCAATGGTCGGTAATCAATATAAAGCCTAAAAGTCCCATCTTTCTTTTTCACAAATAGCATACGAGCTCCCCAGGGGGAAATATTCGGGCGAATAAAACCTTTGTCAAGGAGTTCTTGCAATTAATTTTTTAACTCTTTTAGTTCTGCTGGAGCCATTCGAGAAGGCGTCATAAAGATAGGAGTAGTTTCAGGAACAACCTCTATAGAAAATTCAACCTCCCTTTCCGGGGGTAGTCTGGAAATATTTTCAGGGAAGATATTAGGAAATTCACACACCATGGGTATATCCTCAAGGCTTGGACTTTCCAGGTGTATATCAAATATATGAGCAAGATAAGCTTCACAACCTTGTCTAACCATCTTCCTTGCCACAACCGTGGAGATGATATTAGATGTCAATGATCTTTCACCTTGAACAATGATGTGTGAAGGTGAAGGAGCTTTAAAGGTCACATGTTTTGACCTACAATCAACTACCACATGGTATCTATAAAGCCAATCCATACCGATAATGATATCATAGTCTTGGAAAGGCATTTCAATTAAATCAGCAGGGAAGACTAGATTTTGAATCACCAAGGGACAACCTCAATAGATTTGATTGCAAACAACTTGTTGACCCAAAGGACTTTGGAAAAACACCCCATAATCGAGTCTCACTGATTTCACATTTTCAAGAAAAGCCAATGATGAGCAAACATACGAATATGTAGAACTAGGATCAAATAATATAACAACATATAAGTCAAATAAGTAAAATTTACTAAACCATTAAACAACACTACTGGTGGAATGGTATGAAGAAGGACATTGCGGAGTTTACTTCTAGATTCTTAGTTTATCAACAGATAAAGGCCGAGCATCAAGTCTCGACTGGTTTGTTACAACCCTTGTTGATACTTGAGTGGAAATAAGAAAGAATAACTATGGACTTTATCTCTGGGATTCCACACACTCAAAGAAATCATGATGCAATTTGGGTTATAGTTGATAGGCTAACCAAAAGTGCTCATTTCTTGGCCATCAAGGTTGACTACCCACTTGAACGTCTTGCAGAATTGTATGTTGAGAAGATTGTGAGGTTACATGGAGTTCCTATTTCTATTGTATCTGACTGAGACCCAAAGTTTATATATAGATACTAGACTAGATTGGAAAAAGCTTTAGGCACTAGGTTGAACTTTAGTAGATCTTTCCATCCTCAGACAGACGGTCAATTCGAGAGGGTGATTCAAATCTTGGAAGATATGCTTCGAGCTTGCATTATAGAATTTGAAGGTAGTTAGGACAGACACCTAGCCTTGATAGAATTTGCTTATAATAATAGCTACCAATCAAGTATAGGCATGCCTCCCTACGAAGCCTTATATGGGAGAAAGTGTAAAACTCCTCTTTCTGGAGTGAAGTTGGTGAACAAAAACTGGTTGGTCCTGAGATTGTGCAACAAACTGAAGATAAGGTAAAAGTCACCAAGGATCGTCTAAAAATTACTTCAGATAGACAAAAGTCTTATGCTGATCTTAAGAGGCGTGAAATTGAATATCAAGTAGGAGATAAGGTGCTTTTAAAGGTTTCTCCATGGAAGAAGATTATGAGATTTGGCCAAAAAGGGAAACTTAGTCCTCGATTTATTGGACCATATGAAGTACTTGAGACAGTTGGTCCAGTTGCATATAAATTAGCTCTAATACCAACACTTGTAGCATCCCCTTTGGGAGGATGCCACTTATGAAGCAAAAGATAGTTTTTTTTTATAATCTCAAATAGTCAACATATTTAGAAAACTTATTTTGAAATTCTATTTCAAATTCAACACCATTGTAGGTCCATAAAATACACAAAACTCAAACTATAATTATCACAAAACTATTATCTTCCTTTGTGCATAATGATAAGTCAAAATATAAACCCAGCACATGACATGACTTGAGTTAAAAGCACACTCCAAAAATAGCAAAACTAGCCACCCAATTCAAGTTATAAGCATCTGGTTTTATTTTCACAATCCTTCAAAATTTCATACATAAGTGCCACGTGTATCCTGTACAAGTCCCCAAAATATTTACAAAACTAGAAGCATATGCAGATGTGATCTTCACAAGGGCTCTAAAAGTCTATTCCAAATGGCCATCTTAATATCTCATCCAACACATTACCTATAATAGAAAAAACTATCACTAAGCATAAAGCTTAGTAGTGTATAAACTTTGGGCTTGGAGCCATTAAACTCTTCAATTCCCTTGTTCGTCGCAAGTGGCTCAATAAGGTAAAAGTACGCCCAAGTGAACAAGTATACCAACAACCACATCTTCTCCATCTTGGCATCCCTCTTTCTCATCACATAAGCTTGTATTGTAGCTCTTGACCCACTAGCTGGATGGGCTGCACCTGCACCTGATGCTTGTGTGTTTCTAGATCTTGCACCTTTATTCCCTTGAGAGGGAGTGGTAATAGGTTTTTAAACCGAGCCTTTGGTATGCAGAGAAGAAGTGGGGTTAGGATTAGGATGATCCCTCACTTTATGATCGAAGCTCCCATAATTAAAACAAGCACCAGAAGCTCTTCTACAAGTACCAAAATGATTCTTTCCATATTGTGCACAAGTGGGTATACGAGTCTTGCCTTGGACATAGCTTGGATTGCTGGCAGTAGAGAAACTTGATCTATTCTGCTTATGTTGGGCTAACTTGCAGAAAGTATTAGCTTTGGAACTGTCAAACCTCCCTTTTTAGATGAACCTCCTGAATCTGCATAAGCTTTCTTGAACTTATGTTCATTTCTACCAGATTGTTCCTTGTCAATCCTTTCCCAAGTAAGAGCAGCTGAAACTAATTTACAAAAGTTTTCATGTTGTAGGACCACTATGGATTTTCTAATAGAATCATTCAAATCATCTTCGAATCGCCTACACTTATATTTTTCGTTATTAATAATACCCCCAGCATAGCAAAACATCCTGAGAAACTTTTGCTGATATTCAGCGATAGACATACTCCCTTACTCTAAATTTATGAACTCCTTTTTCTTTGCATCATGATAAGCTGGTGGGACATACTTCTTATGAAATTCTTTTATAAAATCATTCCAAGTAAGAACAAGAGGTTTTGCTCTGCATTTGGTACACTTACCCACCAATCATAAGCATCATTTTGTAACAGTGAGATAACATACTTAAATTTGGTAGCGTCAGAACACTCTAACTGCTCAAACACTCTTTCAATCCATTCCAACCACTGCTCGGTATCTGCAGGGTCAATAGTGCCTTCAAACTCAACTCCACCCATTTTTCTCATTTTCTCAAAATTCATTTCATCAGGGTCAGGCACTCTTCTAGCCATGTGATGAAATAAATTGGCCATTTGTTGAAAAGGAGGATCAACAGCAGGGGCACTATGAATCATTTAAGGGTGTGGCTCAACTCTCGTACCCTGATTACTTCTCTCTTCAGATCCACTTGTACTAAGAGGATTAGAATCAGAAAAATATTCTCAAACCCGTCCTTGTAAGTGAAGTTGGGCATTAGAGGTATTTAAACCCTCACGAGCAACTTCCATAAGTCTATTGGAAGTAGAAAATGCCACGACTTGATCACTTCATAAGGGAAGATCGTATTGCATTAGGGACATGTACATGATGCATATGCACTATATACAAAAACAACATGTAACAAAAATAAATAGTATACCAATAAGTCACAACTCATGTAGAACTTCATAGATAACGTGGATCACCTAGCAATCTTTTAGAAGAAAACATAAAAAGAAAATTGGGATGTTACAGAGGTGGTTCACATATAGGTTCTTCCAACCGAGGTGTACGGCCTCCATCTTTTAGCTGATAGTCCCAAGGGTGCTATGAGTGCGGAGAGCTAGATCATTGGGTTCGTGAGTGCCCTCGCTACAAGATAGCCTTACCAGATTAACAGACAGATAGACCTGCGCCAACACCAGCATCTCAGGACTGTAGGGTTGGTTATTAGGATGCATGGGGTGGTCCCTAAGAAGGCAGGTTAGGAGGCAGAGTCGATGCATAGTGTAAAGGATCCCAGGCCCACTTCTATATAGCTTCAGCTAGAGTAGAGGCTGAGGCCTCAGACGATGTGATCACAGATATGGTTTTATTATTCCATCAGCCTGCATTCACTTTATTTGATCCAGGATCTAATTATTCTTATATATCTATATATTTTTCCCTCGACTGAGTATGATACCGTAGCCACTAGTTGAGCTATTGCATGTTTTGATCTCGGTAGGTGATTTTTTTATAGTACATCAGGTCTTTAGATCCTGTGTTGTGACTATTCATGGGCGTGACACTAGGGTTAATCTCATTTTGCTTAATATGGTGGATTTTGATTTGATTTTGGGCATGGACTGGTTATCCCCTTACCGTGCGGTCTTTGATTGCTATACTAAGACCGTTACCTTAGCCATGTCTGGTATCCCGCTAGAGGTGTGGTAGGGCTCTTATAATCGCATGTTGGTTGGGGTGATCTCATTTATTTGGACATGGAGGTTAGTGGCTAGCAGGTGTTTGGTATACTTAGCTTATGTTAGAGATATGAGGAGAGAGGGCCATACAGTTGATTTAGTACCTATAGTCTGAGAGTTTGCAGATGTGTTTCCTACCGATTTGCCTGGCATCCCTCTTGATTGTGATATTGACTTTTCTATTGATGTAGAGCCGGGTACTCATCCTATTTCCATTCCATTGTATCATATGGACCCCGCAGAGTTCAAGGAGCTTAGTGTTCAGCTTGAGGATCTCTTGGATAAGGGATTTATTCAGCATAGTGTATCACCTTGGGGTGACCCAGTCTTGTTTGTTAAGAAGAAGGATGATACTATGTGGATGTGCATTGATTACAGGCAGTTAAATAACGTGAAACTGAAGAACCGCTACTCCATGCGTAGGATTGATGACCTATTCGACCAGTATTAGGGTTCTGTGGTGTTTTCTAAGATTGATTTGAGATCTGGCTACCATTATTTGAGGATAAGGCAGTGGACATCCCTAAGACCATATTTAGGACTCGTTACGGCCACTATGAGTTCCTAGTGATATCTTTTGGTTGACTAATGCCCCAGCCGCATTCATAGACTTGATGACCTGGGTATTTAGGCCATACTTGTACTTATTTTTCATAGTCTTTATCGATGACATTCTGGTATACTCGCGGAGATGGGAGGATCATGAGCCACATTCGAGAGTATTGCTCCAGAGTTTGAGAGATTAGTGGCTTTATGCTAAGTACTCAAATTATGAGTTTTGGGTTGAGTCTATAGCATTATTGGGTTACGTGGTGTTCAAGAATGACATTATGGTGGATCTGGAGAAGACTGAGGCTATTCATGGTTAGGCTAGACCAACCTCCATGACTGAGATTCGTAGCTTCGTCGGATTGGCAGGGTATTACACACACTTTGTTAAGGGGTTTTGTATTATAGCAACACCTCTGACTTGGTTGACTCATCAGGATGTCCCATTTGTGTGGTCGGAGAAGTGTGACAGGAGCTTTCTAAGGCTCAAAGAGTTGCATACCACCGCTCCTATATTTACTCTTCCAGTTGAGGGAGACAGATTCACCATTTATTATGATGCATCCAGCGTTAGTTTGGGTTGTGTAATGATGCAACAGGGGCGGTTTAATGCTTATGCATCGAGGCAGCTTAAGTTGTACGAGCACAACTACCCTACCCATGACTTAGAATTGGCGGCGGTAGTGTTTGCGCTTAAGATTTGGAGGCACTACATGTATGGAGTTTGAAGCAAGATTTACACTAATAATAGGAGCCTTTAGTATATTATGAGCCAGAGGGATCTTAATTCGAGAAAGCAATGACAGATTGAGCATCTGAAGGACTATAAACTCTCTATTCTCTACCATCCGGGCAAGACGGATGTAGTAGTAGATGCCTTGAGTCGAAAGGCGGTGAGTATGGGGAGTCTAGCCTTCCTTTATGCTGGGGAGCGACCATTAACTTTGGACATCCATTCCTTATCTAATCGGATATGTCTACTTGACATCTCTAATTCCTGATGTGTTCTAGCTTATGTGGGAGCTCAATCTTCTTTATTGGACCAGATTCACAACCATGAGTTTGAGGATGAGGATTTAGTTTTATTTGAGATTGGGTTTTAGGAGGTGACGCTGGCCTAACTACATTAGATTCAAATGGGGTTTTGAGGTTTCGTGGTCATCTATGTTGTCACGACCCAACCCCATAGGCCGCAACTGGGTTCCGACCTGGACCCTCTCATGCGTATTTATCAACTACACTTAAGTTGAACCGTGTGTGATGTGATACTATATACAAAAACCCCAATAGTTTAAAACTTTTTCATGTACATGTAGCCTCTTTCATTTGTATCATATCATGAAAGGGCACGCGAGCCGACAAGGCTGCTATAACAAAAATATTCCCAACATATCGAATAGGCAACATCGAAACTAACTCACAAACAACCCACATATACATATGTTTACAGACCTCTAAGAATAGTAACAACAACATATGGCGGGACAAGACCCCCGCCGTACCCCTGAATGTACAAATATATACATTAAGTGACCAGCATCAAAATTTAGGCTCCAGAACAGTGAAGCACTTCCAACACAGCTGAGAGGAACTCCTATGCTGATGGATCTCCAGAATAAACATCTGTACCTGCGGGCATGAAACGCAGCCCCCCCCCCCCCGAGAAAAGGGGGTCAGTACGATATATATACTGAGTATGTAAAGCATAACACATCGTAACTGAGATCATAACTGAAATAGGGATGCAGGGGATAAGTATAACAACTAACAATTTACTGTACCTGCACCTTAGGACATGTGATCCTATACACCATCATATACTGTGCCCAGCCCTCTAGTGAACTCAGTGTCATTATCATTACTTCATAATCACAAATCATCGTGTCATAATGCATTTCATTTCATCATATCATCGTATACGGTATCATACCATTGTATACGGTATCATCTTATCATGTATATCATCGTATTATACCCGGTTCACTACGGGGCTCAGGGTCACAATGTATTGCTTGAATCTCATATGCATGCCTACATAAAGTATCCGGGCCTTTAGTGAGGGACTCGGTGAATGGAGTGGTGTACGTCTATAGCGTACCATCATAATATACATATGTACCCGGCCCTCTAAGGAGGGACTCGGTGTTCCTTCCTTATTTCACCACATATACTATCATATTACTGCCGGCCTGAGACTCGGTTAAAAATTGTATCGTCATAACATATAACATATATCACACCTCACGTACGGCATCGTCTCCTCGTGTGTGGAACTATACACATCCTGCCCGGGATGCGGTGAAAGAAGCAGTAACACTGTGCACGATAACATATCCTGGCCCATCATGGGACTCGAAGAAGGATGGGTTACAGTATGCACGAGTAGAGTAGTGAGAAACCATATGCAACTAAGTCATTATCTAAGACTCGATGAAACAGTCAAGTGAACCATCACCTGAAGACTGGGGGAGTAATTATCTGAGGTATCCCTTTAGATGTCATTAGGGCTTATATCAGTTGGGGCTTCAGGGATCACAAACATGCATCAAAATAATGCCACATAATTCATGCAATCAGAAATATAGTCTATGCAATCAGAAACACAATTTATCTAGTCAAAGACTCAACTCATGCAATCAACGGCATTTATCATTTCAGAGCCTCTAAAAAGAGGAGCTGGTACCTCTACTTTCTATTCATTATATAGCAGGCTCGAGAATAGTAGTTTGACTACTTTCAGACTCTTAATGTTCAGGAGTGACTACAAGTCACGAGTTACAATCAGAGCTTATAAATGGAATTACCTCTAAACCTATATCATATACCGTTTCACTTAAAGTTAAGCCATTCCAAAGGAAAGAAGAAATAGGCTTTACATGTACTAGTTTTCATCACATAGAAGACAAAAAGGCAATGACTCAGCTATTGCAGAAGTTCTAATACCAAGAAGTAAACAAGAGTCTCGACTCATACTCAGGGATTTACGAATGTATTGAATCCCAAATATCGTATACATATCATTCATAACTTATATCTAAGACATGCCAAAAGAAAAGAAGAATAGTTCTACATATCTATTCCAAAAACACGCCAAAGGAAAGCTTCACATACCTTCTATGGACTTCTCTTAATCACGTCCACATCGTTGTCCTCGAAACCTATTTAACATGCAAGTAATGTAAGTATTAACAACCTTGGACTTTTCAGCAACTTAGACTACCCACGAGTATTCATAACATTCATCCCTTCGCTCGCCTTCTCGGCTAGTTCCTTAACTAGTTAGGATGTTAACGAAAATCGGGCAGCACCTCCCCTATAATGTGCCCTATACGAATTCCCAACCATGTCCTTAGCACATGCAGCCAATCAAAAATGCAACCACCAACCCATACATATACATATTATGACCAAAATTACACAATATAAACCCCCGACAATTAACTCGGAACTAAGATACCAAAACTAGAGTCTTTAATCTTTCTTTCGCGAATTCTTTAATTGCAAAGCGGAGGGTCATGTGGCTGAAACCAGAAGCTCCCACACCTCATTTAGATAACTTTTAGACCCTGCAACACGCCACAACACAACCACCAGCAGCCCCTACGCGTACAACACCTTATTTCGACAACAACTTAACTATAGCGATTCCAAATTCGTTTATTCCGAACGCTGAACTTTTCAAACCTTTTCCCCAACTTCCAGAAGCTCATAAGTTGTGTAATACACCCTAATTTAACCTCATAAACTTCAAATTAGAGGGGAAGAACTTACCTTTCCCGAAATTGACTAAAACTTGCCGAAATCGCGCCTCGGAATTTTATTTACGTGCTGAATCGTTGTGGAAGCTTGCTGTCTGATTTTTGCTGCACAAAATCCTAATTTTATACTACTAATACTTCCATATCATTGTATTATACGCTAAGTAATTAATTTACAGAACGAAAACGGGACTTACCTATTTTTCTCCCAAAGCCGTCGCAATTTTCTCTCCTTAGCTTTAGGGTATTTTTGTTCACGTTGCTGCTGGAAATTTTGATAAACAAGCTGAAGTTTGAGATACATATCACTTATATGGGTGGTCCCAAGGTGTGACACGTGTCATCCCCTAAGGATGACACATGTCAAGCCATGATTGGCCATCGTGTCATGCTGCCAATTAGGGGCTGCCACGTGGCAGCGGGGTCCACCTCCCCCAAGCAGCTGCATCACCTACTTGACCCTAAGTAGGTGCATCACCTGCTTGCTTGAGGTGCTGCCACGTGTCGCTCCTCCATTGGCTTCCACGCGTCATCTTTTTCCCTTCCTCGCAGGTTCGTAATCTCGTCTTAGTTTAAGAGCTCATGTAATCCGAACTACGTAAGCTTGGTATATCCTTAAGCAACTTAAGTGTATAAGACTCTTAACTTAGTGTCTTACGTAGGTAAATCGAGTCCTACGACTCATTTCTTAGCCTCCAACTCTTTCCGGATTCTTATGACTCTATCTACAACCTCCCTTCTCGCGAGGTATCACAATCTTCTTTCCTTAGAGTTGTTTGATAGTGTCGTAGCTTATCCATCTCACATGATAGTGTCTAAGGAACTCAAGAAGACGTTCCGAGCTCAAGAGTGCGGGGTGTAACATCCTTCCCCCCTTTAGAACATTCGTCCCCGAATGTTGAATAAAACTTTCCTTAAGACCTTATACGGATCATAGGGAGATGCCTTTCTACTGGAATGGCATACATTTTTGTCCAAAAAATTAATATACGAGTTCCAAGACTGGGGCTATCCATAGACATTGGGAATAGGTATGGACACTTGTGTTTCATGTCCTTTTCAACCTCCCAGTTTATGTCTTCACGATTCTTATTCCGCCATAGTACCTTGACGGAAGTTATGTCCTTAGTTCGCAACCCGTTTAATCTGTTGATCCTGGATGAAGATAGGTTGCCCCTCGTAGGATAACTCCCTGTTACATGGACCTCCTCTACGGGAAATATTCTGGGAGCGTCGTTCCCATTCTTACGGAGCATTGATCTGTGAAAAATGAATGTATTGTTTCAAATCAGACGGTAGGTCCCACTCATAGGCAGCTTTATCTATTCTAAAATTGCTCTGTGAAGGATCAATGTATCCCCTTCTTGCTGACTTTAGGCTGCTAATCGATATCTTGTTCCGGAATAAGCTTTACTTCATCAATAATTTAGTGGGTCACATCTGGGCCTATCCCTTAATCGAAGGGCAAAATGTCATACTAAGATTCATCTGGGTTCCTCAATCCCTTTCGAAATGATTTCCAGTAGTTAGCTGTAAATTGAACTTTTCTATCTGAGATAATAGATGTGGGGACTCCGTGAAATCTTATTGTTTCCCTACTATGTCATTTCGCAGAACCCTCAGCTGAATATGCCTTTCTAACTGGAGGGGAACAGGTTGATTCTGTCAGCCCATCTACCATAGCCCGTATGAACTCCCAGTTCCTTAGAATGCGAGGTCAGCTCTTACTATAATACATATTAACTGCTTTCCACCTCTGAGTCGGGGTCTCGATTCCTTGAGATAGGCTATCAGACTGCTGATGCTTCTTTTAACTTAAGCTATTATACAACTCCTCTTAATCCAACTTGTAATACCTTAGGTATGCTATCTTTCTCTTTTACTCAGATCTTTTCTCTAGTTTTCTTACCATAAATCATATTGTAATCCTTACATAAATGTGTGTATGGACATAGAGCAGCCCAGAAAATTCCTTAGCGTTGCTATACTAGTGGCTTACCTCCTTTAGTCGAGGTCAAGGCTCCACTATGGCTCTTGTCCTTAATACCGATTATATCTGAATAGTTCTCCCTCGAACCATCTTACACTTTTCCTGAATAGATTCTAAATATGGCAATCACATTGTTATTACTGACTTTCTTTTATCGAGTAATCATTTGACCTCGCTCTTAGTATGCCAATATTCATAGGTTGCACAACTATTCTTGTGCCATTTTCACGAGGTGCATTGTATTTCAGTCATAATCTTTTCTGCTGTTGGCTTACTCTGTTCTATATGTGTCGTTGTACCAACACGCCTTTATAATCTCTTTTTGTCATACTTGTTTTGTTCTCTTTCTCACTTCCCAGAGGGTCACCCATCCCAGTGCTACTCTCATTCAAGCACGCTTAACTTTGGTGTTTTGACGAAATCTGGTGCATTAGTGTGAGTATGATCACGCCCATCCCTTATGGGGTCTCGTTTGAAGTTTAAGCGTTTCCACTTACATACGATAGCATTAGTTGATTTTCTCTTACGCTTGTACTTCTTTTGTCCACTTCCCCCCTTTTAGGGTGTACCTATGTCATTCTCCGTATATCTTCAGCTATTTACACACGAATGATTCTATTCCAACATATTTAACGGGTTGCACCATATCTACATCTTCTGTTAAATCATCCTCACGTTAGGTTGCCTTTCTAGGAAACCCTAGCACAATCGTAGGGTGCTGTAATATTTGGAATATCTCGAATCGAATCTCATCTAATGATTGATACTCGAGTAGTATCCGTAATGTAGTAGTGCACTCAAAGCCACATTCCATTCATCCCAATCAGTAATTAGTGAGGGCTCATAATTGGTGCACATTCCCCACTCGAGTGTACTTATACTTTAATGACTCATGTTTCAAGCTTCGTCATTATACTAACTTTATTCCAGTGGATACCACTAATCATTAGAGTGGAGTCACGTGTACACGATACTTCTTTACGCCTCCTGAGCTTGCACCTTTGTCGTCTGCCTAAGGCTCATTTCTAATCTTGCTTAAAACCACATCAACTTCGTGGTAGTAGTGGCCTTGTCTTAATACTTTTTCATCGTACTATACCTCCAGTTCGTAACTGTCTATGTCTCTTTTTGTTCGATACTTATACTTAATTAATCGCATCTATATTGAGTGCCTCTATTAGAACTTCTGTATTATTCCTTCAACTCATTTCCATTTTTGGTTGGGCGTAAGGAATTCCATATTACCCTTTATTTCCTTGCACTAGCCATCCTTTTCGTCATCATATAACCTTTATTCGAAACTTTCCTTATGGAACTTGATAAATCTTCCTTATTTGTTCCATAGCTTGCTTTTCCGTTCCACACCTATCTTTACATTCCATTTACATGGACCACATCATACCTTCTAGTTAATTCCTTACTAAAATTTGCTTATTCTAATAATGGTTTTTGTTATGTTCACCTGGTACCTTGTTCGCATTCATACCCATAGTATAATACCGCTTGACTTTCTTCACGATTCTTACTATGGGTTACTTACCCTTCTTAGCTAGTCTTGTCCTTAATGTCTCACAAGCTATCTTATTAACACTTCATATCCGTCACAATTCTTTTCCCTTTGTACTCTTGTCTTACTCTTGTCTTAACCATACTGTTACTTCCTTCAACTATCACTTGTCATAGTTTATCCCTATGTATCAATTTAGGCAATACCTTACTATCTCATTTTATCTCGATCTATCAGTCCTCTCTAAGTCATTTTCTTTGGCTTATAAATCCTTTCTAACTTATTCTACTATTCCAGTATCGTCCTCCTAGTTTCTATTGCCATTAAATCAGCAATTAACTTATTTCTCGAGGTCAGCCATACTTGTTTAGTCAAATCTCATCATTGTTGCGAGGACAACCTTTCAAGACATACTATATCCCTGTATCTCATTCTCCTCTTATTTCTAGGAAAATTTGGGCAGAGTTTCCTCTGTATTTCTTACTATCTCAACACCTGCACGCAGAAAATACCAACAATGCCTCACAGGGCACACATATATACATTCATATTGTATAACATCTCAGCCACACAGGGCACACATATATAGTCATATCATCTCATATCGCAGCCGCACAGGGCGCCCATAATTAACAGTATGGAAATGAACTTACCTGTTATGTCCACTCGAGCTGCACCTGTTATACTTTTCTGTTTACCTTTCCTTTCACTTTTCAATTGTATCTGTCAATCGCATTTCAATACCTTACCTGACATAGGGCTTTCGTGCCTTTGCTTACTTGTGTGCTTCGTAACATCCAATATTGTCAGTTACTTTCTTCTATCGGTATTGTCTTCCTACTAAAATCGCAGGTTAGTATGAGGAATTTCATTTCCTATAGCTCGGCTCTATCGTACGATCTTAGATATGAAAGAAACTAACATCATAAATATCCTGTAGCCTCCTGTCTATAGATGTGGTGCACAACACACCGATAAACAAGACTCTACTAGACACGGTCTGTAGACATTCCAAGGATGAACTGCTCTGATACCACTTCTGTCACGACCCAACCCCGTAGGCCGCAACTGGGTTCCGACCTGGACCCTCTCATGTGTATTTATCAACTACACTTAAGTTGAACCGTGTGTGATGTGATACTATATACAAAAACCCTAATAGTTTAAAACTTTTTCATGTACATGTAGCCTCTTTCATTTGTATCATATCATGAAAGGGCACGCGAGCCGACAAGGCTGCTATAACAAAAACATTCCCAATATATCGAATAGGCAACATCGAAACTAACTCACAAACAACCCACATATACATATGTCTACAGACCTCTAAGAATAGTAACAACAACATATGGTGGGACAAGACCACCGCCGTACCGCTGAATGTACAAATATATACATTAAGTGACCAGCATCAAAATTTAGGCTCCAGAACAGTGAAGCACTTCCGACACAGCTGAGAGGAACTCCTACGCTGATGGATCTCCAGAATAAACATCTGTACCTGCAGGCATGAAACGCAGCCCCCTCCCTCCCCCCCCCCCCCCCCGAGAAAAGGGGGGTCAGTACGATATATATACTGAGTATGTAAAGCATAACACATCGTAACTGAGATCATAACTGAAATAGGGATGCAGGGGATAAGTATAACAACTAACAATTTACTGTACCTGCACCTTAGGACACGTGATCCTATACACTATCATATACTGTGCCCGGCCCTCTAGTGAACTCAGTGTCATTATCATTACTTCATAATCACAAATCATCGTGTCATAATGCATTTCATTTCATCATATCATCGTATACAGTATCATACCATTGTATACGGTATCATCTTATCATGTATATCATCGTATTATACCCGGTTCACTACGGGGCTCAGGGTCACAATGTATTGCTTTAATCTCATATACATGCCTACATAAAGTATCCGGCCCTTTAGTGAGGGACTCGGTAAATGGAGTGGTGTACGTCTATAGCGTACCATCATAATATACATATGTACCCGGCCCTCTAAGGAGGGACTCGGTGTTCTTTCCTTATTTCACCATATATACTATCATATTACTGCCGGCCCGGGACTCGGTGAAAAATCGTATCGTCATAACATATAACATATATCACACCTCACGTATGGCATCGTCTCCTTGTGTGTGGAACTATACACATCCGGCCTGGGACGTGGTGAAAGAAGCAGTAACACTGTGCACGATAAAATATCCTGGCCCATCATGAGACTCGAGGAAGTATGGGTTATAGTATGCACGAGTAGAGTAGTGAGAAACCATATGCAACTAAGTCATTATCTAAGACTCGATGAAACAATCAAGTGAACCGTCACCTGAAGACTGGGGGAGTAATTATCCGAGGTATCCCTTTAGATGTCATTAGGGCTTATATCAGTTGGGGCTTTAGGGATCACAAACATGCATCAAAATAATGCCACATAATTCATGCAATCAGAAATATAGTCTATGCAATCAGAAACACAATTTATCTAGTCAAAGACTCAACTCATGCAATCAACGGCATTTATCATTTCAGAGCCTCTAAAAAGAGGAGCTGGTACCTCTACTTTCTATTCATTATATAGCAGGCTCGAGAATAGTAGTTTGACTACTTTCAGACTCTTAATGTTCAGGAGTGACTACAAGTCACGAGTTAATATCAGAGCTTATAAATGGAATTACCTCTAAACCTATATCATATACCGTTTCACTTAAAGTTAAGCCATTCCAAAGGAAAGAAGAAATAGGCTTTACATGTACTAGTTTTCATCACATAGAAGACAAAAAGGCAATGACTCATCTATTGCAGAAGTTCTAATACCAAGAAGTAAACAAGAGTCTCGACTCATACTCAGGGCTTTACGAATGGATTGAATCCCAAATATCGTATACATATCATTCATAACTTATATCTAAGACATGCCAAAAGAAAAGAAGAATAGTTCTACATATCTATTCCAAAAACACGCCAAAGGAAAGCTTCGCATACCTTCTATGGACTTCTCTTAATCACGTCCACATCGTTGTCCTCGAAACCTATTTAACATGGAAGTAATGTAAGTATTAACAACCTTGGACTTTTCAGCAACTTAGACTACCCACGAGTATTCATAACATTCATCCCTTCGCTCGCCTTCTCGGCTAGTTCCTTAACTAGTTAGGATGTTAACGAAAATCGGGCAGCACCTCCCCTATAATGTGCCCTATACGAATTCCCAACCATTTCCTTAGCACCTGCAGCCAATCAAAAATGCAACCACCAACCCATACATATACATATTATGACCAAAATTACACAATATAAACCCCCGACAATTAACTCGGAACTAAGATACCAAAACTAGAGTCTTTAATCTTTCTTTCGCGAATTCTTTAATTGCAAAGCGGAGGGTCATGTGGCTGCAACCAGAAGCTCCCACACCTCATTTAGATAACTTTTAGACCCTGCAACACGCCACAACACAACCAGCAGCAGCCCCTACGCGTACAACACCTTATTTCGACAACAACTTAACTATAGCGATTCCAAATTCGTTTATTCCGAACGCTGAACTTTTCAAACCTTTTCCCCAACTTCCAGCAGCTCATAAGTTGTGTAATACACCCTAATGTAACCTCATAAACTTCAAATTAGAGGGGAAGAACTTACCTTTCCCGAAATTGACTAAAACTTGCCGAAATCGCGCCTCGGAATTTTATTTACGTGCTGAATCGTTGTGGCAGCTTGCTGTCTGATTTTTGCTGCAAAAAATCCTAATTTTATACTACTAATACTTCCATATCATTGTATTATACGCTAATTAATTAATTTACGGAACGAAAACGGGACTTACCTATTTTTCTCCCAAAGCCGTCGCAATTTTCTCTCCTTAGCTTTAGGGTATTTTTGTTCACGTTGCTGCTGGAAATTTTGATAAACAAGCTGAAGTTTGAGATACATATCACTTATATGGGTGGTCCCAAGGTGTGACACGTGTCATCCCCTAAGGATGACACATGTCAAGCCATGATTGGCCATCGTGTCATGCTGCCAATTAGGGGCTGCCACGTGGCAGCGGGGTCCACCTCCCCCAAGCAGCTGCATCACCTACTTGACCCTAAGTAGGTGCATCACCTGCTTGCTTGAGGTGCTGCCATGTGTCGCTCCTCCATTGGCTTCCACGCGTCATCTTTTTCCCTTCCTCGCGGGTTCGTAATCTCGTCTTAGTTTAAGAGCTCATGTAATCCGAACTACGTAAGCTTGGTATATCCTTAAGCAACTTAAGTGTATAAGACTCTTAACTTAGTGTCTTACGTAGGTAAATCGAGTCCTACGACTCATTTCTTAGCCTCCAACTCTTTCCGGATTCTTATGACTCTATCTCCAACCTCCCTTCTCGCGAGGTATCACAATCTTCTTTCCTTGGAGTTGTTTGATAGTGTCGTAGCTTATCCGGCTCACATGATAGTGTCTAAGGAACTCAAGAAGACGTTCCGAGCTCAAGAGTGCGGGGTGTAACATATGTGTTCCGAGATTTGGGTGTCTGATTCTGTTGATCCTTATCAAGGAGTATGATTCCAGATATTCTATACATCCAAGCACTGCTAAGATGTATCGTGACTTGAGATAACATTACTGGTGGAGCAGCATGAGGAGAGATATTATGGATTATGTATCGCGTATCTTGAGTTTTCAGCAAATTAAGGCCGAGCATTTGAGGCCTGTGGCGAGCTTCAGAGATTACCTATTCCCGAGTGGAAGTGAGACCGGATCTCCATGGATTTTATTATGGGGTTGCCTCACACTTCCCATGGTCTTTATAGTATTTAGGTCATCATGGATCGATTGACCAAGTTAAGACACTTCCTTCCCATTCATACTTCCTATAGTGCTAAGACGTTAGCCCATACCTACATTCGAGAGGTGGTTCGCCTTCATGCTGTGCCTATTTTTATCATCTTAGACTAGGGGCCATAGTTCAGATCTAGCTTTTGGAAAACTTTTCAGGAGAAGTTGGGTACCCGTGTTGACCTTAGCATAACTTTCTACCCACAAATTGATGGTCAGTCAGAAAGCATTATACAGGTTCTCGAGGATATGTGCGGGCTTATGTTATAGATTTTGGGGGTCAGTAGAATCAGTTTTTGCCTTTGGAGGAGTTTGCGTAGAACAAAAGCTACCACTCCAGTATTCAGATGGACCTGTTTGAGGCCTTATATTGTAGGCGTTGTCGCTCTTTAGTTGGGTGGTTTGAGTCTATGGAACCTAGGGTGTGTGGTATAGACTTGATGTAGGAGGCCTTATATCTTGTGAGGGTAATTCAAGATTAGCTTAGGACAGCTCAGAGTAGATACCGGAGGTATGCAGATCATAGGTGTCGACCATTGAGATTTCCTATTGGAGACAAAGTATTTTTCCTGTATCGCCTATAAAGGGTGTGATGAGATTTGGGAGGTGGGGAAAGCGTAGCCCCAGGCATATTGGTCCTTTATATATATTAAGGTTAGTTGGTTAAGGTCCGTTAGAGGCATCGTCTAGTCGAGGAGGTATAACATCCCTCAAAACAAATGCCCACAAAATACCTTAAGAATGCCTTGGTAATAGGCCACTCATTTAAGACATTATCCTTAATCTTTTTAGAAAATCCGAGTTTGGAATATCGATCAGGGGGTCAAAACCTGCAGGAAAATGGTCTCGGTGGATCTTTAGGACCCATAGATCGAAAGAAAGATTTTCTAAAAATCCACAAAATAGTGTGCTTCGTGACAAGACTGCGTCGCGGTCCTAGGAAACGTTTTTGGCCGAGTTGGTAATGACAGGTCCGTGTCGCGGACCTGGGAAGGTTTTCTGGCCAAATTTATTTTTTTTAAGGGCGTTTTAGACTTTTTCCAAATTATTAGTTAATAAACCTAGACGTTTTTAGGACCTAATTCAACTCTATAAATTAAACTAAACTTCTAATTCTATTCATTCTTCTACAATTCATCTATTAAATATTTCTCTCTCTAGAAAAAGGCTCTCAAGGGTTTCCATTGAAGAAATCAAGCAAATTCACTCAATTTCTCCATCAAAATTCTCAAGTTCTTCCAAATTAATTGGTGTTCTCACTCAAGATATGTGGGTATTGATTCATGGATCCTTTCATCCATGAAGCCCAATCAGTTTCTCAAGGTTTTCTATCAAATTAAAGTAAGGTGTTTTATGAGTTTTGTGATCTCTATTCCAATTGCATGAATTTTGATTTAAAATATGATAATGAGTCTATTTTGATGTAAATTGATGGTTATTGAATTAAATTAAAGATTTTTTTCATAAATTCTCCTATTTTGATTTCTAGGGTTCATGATGTAAAATATGGGTATTTTTAATTATACTTTCTAATGATATTATCTATATGAATTATGTATGGACTAAAAGAAAGTTTATGATCATGCATGTTTTCAAATCAATTACATAATTTTTCAAGTCAATTGATCATGCATTCATGTCATACCCTAATTTCAAGTACAAGCTATGGTTATGAATTTTCAAAGTATGAATTATGACTATGTATTTCCAATATGATCATGAATTATAAGTATGTTTCAAATTATGGTTTTTCATGCAAGTTATGAAGTAACGCGACCTAAGGCCTAACATTATGAATTATGCAAATATGATTGTAATGATGAAAGGGCAATTCTCACATTACAAGTATGTTATGCAAATGAGCTACTCTATGATTTTAAACCTATGATCATGACAATGATATATGAAATTTTGATCTTATGTTATGTATATATTCCGTGGGATTTGACTTAGCACTGAATGTGGACTTGAGGTGAGGTCTCAAAGCAAGGGGTCCTTATATAAAGTCTCTTGTCTCATAACTACGTGCCACCGTAGGATTACCTTTATGGCCTAGCTAGTGGATCCATAAATAGCACATATTCATGATTAGGAGTCTATCTTGGCAAAGTAGCCTCTTCCTTCTCGATGTGGGTATCATCGGATACCATGTTATAGCTCGCATGGTCTTAATTTCGGTTATGGTTCCTATCCCACATATGTATGAACTGTCAAGTATGTTATAAATATGATTTTCTCATGACTTTACGTATTCCAACTTATCATGTTTTACTTGACCTTTGTATTCCATGATTTATGTTGCATGTCATGCCCTCATACTTAGTATATTCCAACGTACTAATGCATACTTTGTGCCTACATTATCTCATAATATAGGGGTTGAGGTTGAAGATCCTAATCGTCCACGTAACTAGTAGGCGTTCCTATCCGAAGGTGTTGTGGTGAGTCCTCATTGACCGGGGACTAGTTTCAAGTTAGTTACTATTCTCTTTTCAAAAGACGTTTACTTATGTTGTATATTGAGGGTGAGCTAGGGACATGTCTTAGCCTCCGTCCATACTCATGTTTAGAGGCATCTAGATGGACATATGTATGAATGTATGTTGTCATAAGACATTTTCAAATTTCTATTCATGGTTTAAACTCTCTTATGAGGTTTTTGTTGTTATATTTCACCATATGTATGCTTACGATATGTACAAAAGGCTTGGTTGGAGCCCTTTGGGGTTTCGATCTTCGTGTTACAACTAGGCCCTAGGTTGGGTCGTAACAAACTTGGTATTAGAGAACAAGGTTCTCTAAATGTCCTAGGGTGTCCAACATGCTGCGTCAAGTAGTGTCTTATTCATGGGTGTGAAGTGCGCCATACTTATGAGTAGGAGGCTATGAGGCATTTTAAAATTCTCACCTCTTTCATGATCCATGTCATGCTATAGAGTTTACTGTAAGACTTCTTTTCCCTAATAGTCTTTTTTTGCGATTTTCAGAAAGATGGCTATTCATGGTTTAAACTCTCTTATGAGGTTTTTGATGTTATATTTCACCATATATATGCTTATGATATGTACAAAAGGCTTGGTTGGAGCCCTTTGGGGTTTAGATCTTTGTGCTCCAAGAAGACCATCGTCGCCAAGGGGAGACAATGTTAATGAATCCCAAGCTCCCCCGGCTCCTCAAGACAATGGTCCTTTATCAGACCAAGTGGCTAACGCGGAGTTTTAAACCGCCATTACTATGCTATCCCAAGTAGTGACCAACCAAGGGGTTGCGACTCCTCCTAATGTTCCTACTCCAACCTCAAGAGTAAGGGACTTTGCATGAATGAATCCTTCAGAGTTTCATGGCTCAAAAATCAGTGAAGATCCTCAAGAGTTCATTGATGAGTTCTATAAGATAGTGAGCATTATGGGAGTGACTTCAGAAGAAAAAACGGAGTTGGCAGCCTACCAACTCAAGGGTGTCGCTCAAGTGGGGTACAACCAATGGAAGGCTTATAGAGCGAATGAGGGTATTATAGATTGGAAGAGTTTGAAGGGTGCATTTCTTGACCGTTTCTTTCCCTTAGAGTTGAGGGAGGCAAAGGTGATGGAATTTATCAACTTGAAGCAAGGGAGTATGAGTATGAGGGAGTATGCCCTCAACTTCATGAAGTTGTCCAGGTATGCTCTGACTTTAGTGTCCGACCCTTGAGCCCGAATGAGTAAGTTTATATCAGGGGTTTCAAATTTGGTTGTTCAAGAATGTAAGAAGGCCATGTTAATAAAGGAAATTTATATCTCTAGACTAATGACTCATGCCGAGCAAATTAAAGAGGAAAAGCTTAAGGAGGTTCCTAGGATGACCAAGAAGGCCCGAATTGAAAATGGATCATCTTTTGATAATACTTCAGTGTCTAAGTATCACAAGGATAGGGTGCCTAACCCTAGATATCAAGGTGACAATTATAGTGGTCAAGCTTTTCTCACATGTTAAAAGTGTGGACGGTACCATCTGGGAGATTGTCTAGACGGTTTGGGTGTATGTTTTGGTTGTGGTGTGAAGGACCACAAGTTGAGGCATTGTTTAAGGGTTGCTAAGAATGAGAAGGATAGTCATTGGCCATCTAAGCCCTACCTCTCTGTGGGTCCCCAAACTTAGCGTGGTGCTTCATCCGGTAAGTATGGATTCCTTTTTTCAAATGGTAACTATTGGTATGGATTGGTATGTTATGCTTTTATAGATTGTAGAACTCAGTGAGTCAAGTTTCAATTTCCAAATGAGTCTATTCTATAATGGAAGGGTCATGATTCAGTAATTAAGGGTAGACACAAAAGTTATTAAGTGATGTTGACTTCAAGAAAGCCATAAAGTGGTTAAAATGGTTGGCTTGAATGTATGGTTGTAGATATGTGAATGGTTGTAGTAGTCTATTGATGACTTCTTATTAAAGTTTTCAAGTGAGTGTATTAGAGTTGTTATAGAACTAGGCTTGAATGTAGTGTTGATGGCATATGAGTGAATGTACGATGCATTGTGTGTTTCTTTATTAAGTTTTGAGGTTTGATGAATACGGGTCGTAAGGAGTAGTACTCTATTTTCCTATAGAGGTGTAGTAGCCTAAGATATATGTGTCAATGTTGAGGAAGTTTGTAGGTGATCCAAATTCTATTGTGACAATAGAGAATGTGAGTATTGAAGAGAGTTTGACTTATGAGGGGATCCCAATTGAGATTTTAGATCGGCAAGTGAAGAAGTTAAGAAACAAAGACGTATCTGTCAAAGTGTTATGGAGGAATCAACAAGTAGAGAGTTCTACGTGGGAAGCAGAAGACATGATGAAGTGATATCCCTATCTCTTTCCTTTCACTCAAGGCTAAAGGTACTAAGTTGCTCATGATCAAATCAATTAAACTTCTATGCTTCAGTTCCATAGGTCATTCATATGCATGCATGATTCATGAAAATGATTTCTCTCAAGGACTATGTCTTATTTTAAGTGTGAAGTTTATAGGTTCTATGCATTTTTCAAAGTGTCCTCATGATCATGTCGGGTTTCTAAATCCTTTTTCCATGTCTTTCCAGTATTAGTTGAATCTCATTCGAGGACGAATATTCCCAAGGGGGAGATATTGTAACATCCCTCAAAATAAATGCCCATAAAATACCTTAAGAATGCCTTGGGAATATGCCGCTCATGTAACATATTATTCTTAATCTTTTTGAAAAATTTGAGTTCAGAATATCGATCAGGGGGTCAAAACCTGGGGGGGATAGTCTCGGTGGATTTTTAGGATCCGTAGATCGGAAGAAATATTTTTAAAGAATCCACAAAATAGTGTGGTCCATGATAGGACCACGTCGCAGACCTGGGGATAGTTTCTGACTGAGTTAGTCGCGATAGGTCCGCATCGCGGACCTGGGAAGGTTTCTTGGCCGAATTTAGTTCTTTTTTTAAGGGCATTTTAGACTTTTTCCAAATTATTAGTTAATAAACCTAGACGTTTTTAGGACCTAATTCAACTCTATAAATTAAACTAAACTTCTAATTCTATTCATTCTTCTACAATTCATATATTAAATATTTCTCTCTCTATAAAAAGGCTCTCAAGGGTTTCCATTAAAGAAATCAAGCAAATTCACTCAATTTCTCCATCAAAATTCTCAAGTTCTTCCAAATTAATTGGTGTTCTCACTCAAGATATGTGGGTATTGATTCATGGATCCTTTCATCCATGAAGCCCAATCAGTTTCTCAAGGTTTTCTATCAAATTAAAGTAAGGTGTTTTATGGGTTTTGTGATCTCTATTCCAATTGCATGAATTTTGATTTAAAATATGATAATGAGTCTATTTTGATGTAAATTGATGGTTATTGAATTAAATTAAAGATTTTTTTCATAAATTCTCCTATTTTGATTTCTAGGGTTCATGATGTAAAATATGGGTATTTTTAATTATACTTTCTAATGATATTATCTATATGAATTATGTATGGACTAAAAGAAAGTTTATGATCATGCATGTTTTCAAATCAATTACATAATTTTTCAAGTCAATTGATCATGCATTCATGTCATACCCTAATTTCAAGTACAAGCTATGGTTATGAATTTTCAAAGTATGAATTATGACTATGTATTTCCAATATGATCATGAATTATAAGTATGTTTCAAATTATGGTTTTTCATGCAAGTTATGAAGTAACGCGACCTAAGGCCTAACATTATGAATTATGCAAATATGATTGTAATGATGAAAGGGCAATTCTCACATTACAAGTATGTTATGCAAATGAGCTACTCTATGATTTTAAACCTATGATCATGACTATGATATATGAAATTATGATCTTATGTTATGTATATATTCCGTGGGATTTGACTTAGCACTGAATGTGGACTTGAGGTGAGGGCTCAAAGCAAGGGGTCCTTATATAAAGTCTCTTGTCTCATAACTACGTGCCACCGTAGGATTACCTTTATGGCCTAGCTAGTGGATCCACAAATAGCACATGTTCATGATTAGGAGTCTATCTTGGCAAAGTAGCCTCTTCCTTCTCGATGTGGGTATCATCGGATTCCATGTTATAGCTCGCATGGTCTTAATTTCGGTTATGGTTCCTATCCCACATATGTATGATCTATCAAGTATGTTATGATTTGGAACTTATGTTTTTAAATTCTTTGGTCAATATGATTTTCTCATGATTTATGTATTCCAACTTATCATGTATTTTACTTGACCTTTGCAATCCATGATTTATGTTGCATGTCACACCCTCATACTTAGTACATTCCAATGTACTAATGCATACTTAAAGCCTACATTGTCTCATAATATAGGGGTTAAGGTTGAAGATCCTAATCGTCTACGTAACTATTAGGCGTTCCTATCCAAAGGTGTTGTGGTGAGTCCTCATTGACCGGGGACTAATTTCAAGTTGGTTTCTATTCTCTTTTCAAAAGACTTTTGCTTATGTTGTATATTGAGGGTGAGCTACGGACATGTATTAGCCCACATCCATACTCATGTTTAGAGGCATCTAGTTGGACATATATTTGAGTCTATGTTGTCATAAGATATTTTCAGATTTCTATTCATGGTTTAGACTCTCTTACTCATGTTTCCTGTACTACTTGATTGCTGGCTACTCTGGCCTTACTCATTGTAGTGTTTGCCTCCTCTTTATGGGCTATATTGTCCTTGGCCTTAGTGCTAGTTCTGTTGATTTCCACCCTAGATAAGGTAGGATGGTTCCTCTAATTAGGGTTGTAAGTGTTGCCATAATTTTGCTGGCCTCTACCCCTCTGTGCATTCCCTATAAAATTTACCGATTCAGGATTTGCACCACAATATTCTGACGTGTGTTCACTGCATCTACTTCAAGTATACCTGCCTGCTTTTGGTCAATAGGCCTAGAGTTTCCTCTATTCCATTCTGAATTTCCTTGAGATGTACGGTTCATCAATATGTAGAGCTCATCATATGTTTTCTCGAAAGCTTGTCCACCTTCAGCTGAATCAAGAAGAATTTTTAGGTTGAGTTTCAACCCTTCAATGAAGGTATGGAAAAACACCTCATTAGCTTGGTCATGATAAGGAAAGCTAATGAGTAGAGATTTGAACCTGTCCCAGGCTTGTTATAAATTTTCACCCGACTTTTGTTTAAAGCTTAGAATCTTAGCTCTTAGCTTTGTTGTCTTTCCCGAAGGAAAGAACCTAATCAAGAATTCGCGGGCAAAATTGTTCCATGTAGTTATGGAATTGGGTGGTTATGACTTCAACCACGTTCTAGCCTCCCCCACTAGAGAGAAAGAAAATAAGGACAACCTCGCATAATTAGGAGACACTCCAGTTGGGATGTAAGTATTGCTAATTTCCAGAAAGTTCTGAATGTGGACTTGGGGTTCTTCATGAAGAAACCTCGTGAACTTCCCATTACTATGCAACAGCTGCACCATGTTCTATTTCAGTTCAAATCTTCCTCCAGCTAGCAGTTTCTGAATGCTGGAGGTGATATTTGGTGTGAATGGGACTGCCACATAACGTACTTTCCTAGATGCCATTTCCACAGGGACCTCTAGTGGCACTTCATTAGTATCACCCAAGTTTACCTGTGGTACTAGATATAGAGCAGCAGCTCTCTTTCTTTGCTAATGTAGAAATCTCTCAAGTTCAGCTAGCGGCTCAACAATATTTCCACTTCTGTCTAGTGTGCCTTTGTGATTTTCCCTTCAAGAAATCATAAGATCTAGTTGTTAAGATTGACACTAACAACTAAGAAGCATTGAAAATAAATAATTGCCAAATTTAAAATTCTCGGCAACAGTGCCAAAAACTTATTGCCACCTGAGCATACGCAAGTGTACGTGGTCTTACAAGTAATAAAGTGGCTCCTTTCATAACCAAATTGTCAAACCCAAAGGACTTTAATCAGGCACAAGTAATGTTTCCAATTGACTAAATTATTCGTGTGTTGCAAAAAGGTTGATTTCAATTATATTGTCTACTAAGTTATTAAAACTACAATTAAGAAACAGTTCAGAAATTTAATGAGTTGTTACCAATTGACTAAATAATTCCAGGGTTGTAGCACTTGCAGATTTCACGTCTAACACATTTTACTCTGGCATTTAATGGGTCATTCAATTACTGATTTATAGGGTTGATTTTACAATTATGGTCTCCCGACCTCTAATTGCCTACCTCTGTTGATAGCCTAACTATATCGTCCAGCAGGGATAGGCATGAACCAACATAGATGCATAAATCCTATCATCCTGTTTATTTACCAAGTATGGTGAATAGGTATGTGTCACGGACATCCTATACACAAATCATCGTAGGCAATTCTAGATCAAACATACTTTTTATATTCTAGTGTTCTATCTCCTTTCTGTCTTCCAAGTTCTGGGTAGACAACAAATGTATTTTAATGGTGATCAAACATTAAAATAGTATAAATGAGAAAGTAAGAGCATTTTATGAAAGACACAATTTTCAACAAAAGTAAACTATATTAAAACCTTCATCTTATGGCTACAACCCCAGAACAAGGGAATCTAGACACTCATAATGTTTGAAAGAATCCAAAACATAATTAATAGCACAAAGAATCAACTTACAAATGAAAGAGAAGAAGAAATAAGACCCAAGGAGAGTTCTTCTTTCATCTTCCTTTCTTCAAAACCTTAATTAAAAACTAAATGTTTTAAAATAAAAAAATGAGTGGACTATTTATAGCCTTGACCTTTTGGGCCCTTCAGAATTGCCACTGCCTGGCGCTGCATGGTTGTTAACTGAGCCAACATATAAAATACACTAATGAATTCCTTATCTATAGAAGTAGGAAGAGTTGGAGGTGATGATGGAGGTTCTTTAGGTCTCCTAATGTAAAAGTGATGCCAGGGTGGGGTAAAGATGTCTCCCCTGCTTCCTCTAGCAAAACGACCCCGACAGGTAGTACTATGCTCGTACCCTTACCTATGGGTGCATCTGAATTTTGGCCAACTGCTATCTAATAGGTCACTAGCATTTCTCTTTCCGTACAAGGAAAATAAAAACATTAAGTCGAACAACTCAATCCTTATGACTAGCTCTATAACACGATTTGAGTAGAAAACGGGTAACGTTCCTCATTAATGCTAGTAGCTTCTTGCTTATATAATGTGGTGCACAATAGATTTATAAATAAGACTGTACAAGACATGGCTTGCAAACTCCCTAGGATATGATGCTACTTTGATACCCATTTGTCACGCCCCGAGAAGGTACCCTAGGCGTGGCCGGCACTCAGAAACCATTTCTGACTTCTGAGAGAACCACTTGGTCTCATTTCTTATTTATTCATGAGCGGAAGACTTAAGAATACTAATGTGGTCTTGTCATAATCAAAGGAAAAATAGATAATTATTAGAAGAAGTAGTTTCTAAGGAGAACTACTCCGATTACATCATCAGACTCTGTCTATGAAGCCTCTAATACTCTTAGATGGTGCCAATGACATGTCCATGGCTACCTCAAAAGAAACATCACACTCAACAATAATAAAAGGATAAGGAGTTCCTTCGAATACAAGAAGGACTCACCAAATAGCTGAAAAGAAATGATCTTCAACGATGCGCCTGTTGAGGATCTCTAACACCTGTATCTGCATCATAAAACGATGCAGGTCGAATGACGTCAGTACGTGGAATGTACGAGTATGTAAAATGGCAGGAAGGTAAGGATAGATATCAAGATACTCCTCTCAATAAAACTCAGCTCAGAACTCAACATCATCTCAACATGAATATGTAATGCAAGTTTAAAATATAATAATAAAAATAATAGTAATAAGCAATGCTTACTCAGTTGGGAGTTTTTCTAACCGACAACCATCACTTATGAGCTAGCGATGATACAACGAAGCGATGTCGTTGCCACATCCATCCAATACCTTGCCAGGGTAAAGGACATCACCATCTTGGATCCATTCATCAAAGTCCTCTTTTTGGGACTTAAGAGGCATAGCCTCCATCCTACGCTGGCTACGTAGTTCTGGGGTTTGAGTCAATTAAACTCTTACCCAACTCGGTGCTCAATACTACTCCCAAAATATGTGCTCATATTAAACTCATCATCTAGTCTCATTGGACTTTAATTTAAATCATCAAACTCATCTCATTTCATGTTCATCAATCATTATACTTCCAAAAACATCATTTACATCTCATCAAAACATCTTGCTCAAAATATCATTTTCTCAAATTCATTCAAATTCAACTCTTTTACTCTTTCAAAACTCAATAAAATACATATATAGTATTAATTCATATAACTCTCTTTTTATCAATAAAAATAATAAAAAGCCAACATCTTTACTCAAAACATATGTAAAAATATTCATGAACATCAAATCAATTAGAATTCATGGGAAAGAAGCCATGACCAATAATTCCAATAATATGAGAGATAACAATAATAATAATATTAATGCATAAATATATCAAACTCAATAGAAGAAGAATTAATTCATCTAGAATTCAAGATTTGAATAAAACTCAACTATAACTCAATTATAATAAATTTAAATATTGGGCGCATGGACGAACTCAATCCAATGCTATGAAAGCCTTACATACCTTAAATCCGAAGGTTTACTCCGAATTGGAATACTCTTGGATCCCTAGCCTTTTCTTCTCGCCGGAGCGTTTTGTGTACTACCCGGAGTATAAGAATAACCGGAGTAGTATTTTTATACTACTAAAACTAAAACTATATTTGAGAAGAAGTATATAGAGAGAAGAAATGCTTAGGAAAGCTTGATGAATAAAATGAGGAAATAAGGTGGATATTTATAGGTGGGAAAGAGGGACCTAACAATAAATAAAATAATTATAAAGAAAAATCTGAAAATTTAATGGAATATATTGATGTCATGGATGATGTTAAATGGAGGACAATTTATGTCATGCATGATGTCAAATGCATCTAGATGTTTCCATGGTAGGTAAGATGAGTTCTTTTTAACAGAATACTCATTTTCGAAGCTACGTTTGAATAAGATAAATTCCTTATTAGGATTTGGTTTCTTCATAAGAATTGTAGATATGGAAGTCTAGTTTCATATAGTTCAAGAATCAACCAATTTGGAGCAACCTACAGTGAGATATGAATTTTCTTCTATCAACACTCAATTTCGTCACAGCACTATATCTTGCAAAGATTAATTTATTTGACCTACGTATACTCCGAATTTGAAGTTATGTTCTTCATGAAAGTTGTAGGTAAGGATGTTGTGATTACCCAGAAATTTGAATCACCTAATTTGGACCAACCTATGAAAAGTTATGCCCAAAATACAGATGCTGTATTATTTTTGTCGAGAATTGAAATACCGACATACAACATTTTAGGGGTTGTTACAATATCTCCCCCTTGGGATCATTCGTCCTCGAATGAAGATGAAAATAGGAGACATAAAGAATGAATATCATCAATACATCAACTCCGATACTCAAATGGTTAATGACTCAAACTCAAGAATAAACATCGACTCAAAGGTAGAAGTAAGGAATATTACCTTGAATATCGTCATCAGAAGGCATAAATAGATGAGGATAGTTAGCCTTCATATCTTCTTCAGCTTCCCATGTAGCCTCTTCAACAAATTGATTTCGCCATAGGACTTTGACAGATGCCACTTCCTTAGTTCTTAATTTGCGAACCTGACGATCAAGAATTTGAACTGGAATCTCTTCATAACTCAAACTCTCTTTCACCCCAATGCTCTCAGCTGGGACAACAAGTGAAGGATCTCTCAAACACTTCTTAAGCATAGAGATGTGAAACACGGGATGAATAGCAGCTAATTCTGGAGGCAACTCCAATTCATAGGCTACGTTACCTACCCTCCTCATAATCTGATAAGGACCAATGTAGCGGGGACTAAGCTTCCCTTTCTTTCCAAATCTCATCACACCCTTCATGGGTGAAACTTTCAAGTATACCCAATCGTACACTTCGAACTCTAAATCTCTTCTTCTAACATAAGTGTAGGATTTTTGGCGACTTTGAGCAGTCCTCAACCTCTCTTGTATGGTTTTCACCTTCTCCATAGCTTGGTGAACCATGTCTGGTCCAATCAACTCAGCTTCACCAACTTCAAACCAACCAATTGGTGATCTACATCTCCTCCCATACAGAGCTTCATAAGGAGCCATTTGAATACTCGAATGGAAACTATTATTGTATGCAAACTCAATAAGAGGTAAATGATCATCCCAATTACCTTTGAAGTCAATGACACAGGCTCTTAACATATCCTCCAAAGTCTGTATCGTACGCTCTGCCTGGCCATCTGTTTGCGGATGAAAAGCAGTACTAAGGTTCACTCTTGAACCCAAGCCCTTCTGAAATGACTTCCAAAACTGAGCAGTAAATTGAGCTCCCCTATCAGAGATGATAGACAAAGGAACTCCATGCAGTCTAACAATCTCTCTAAGATACAGTTTGGCATAATCCTCTGCAGTGTTCGTAGTCTTAACCGGCAAGAAATGGGCCGATTTGGTCATCCTATCCACAATCACCCAAATAGAGTCATGTTGTTTGCGGGTTCGTGGTAAACCGGTAATGAAGTCCATATTGATCATTTCCCACTTCCATTCCGGTATCTCTATATTCTGAGCCACTCCACAAGGCCTTTGGTGCTCAACTTTAACTTGTTGGCAATTTGGGCACTTGGACACAAACTCTGCTATATCTCTCTTCATTCCACTCCACCAGTATACTTCTCTCAAGTCATGATACATCTTTGTTGAACCTAGATGGATGGAATACTTAGAATTATGGGCTTCTTTCATGATTCTCTCCCTAATACCATCAACACTTGGAACACATAATCTTTCTTGATATCTCAACACTCCATCTCCCCCTTTGGTAAAAGCCATTACCTTCTGCTTGTGAACCTCATCCTTCAGTTGAAGAAGAATAGGGTCCTGATCTTGCTTTTCTTTCACCTGCAACTAGAGATGATTCGGCTCCATTTCGTACTATTGTACCACCCTCACTAGAGTCAATAAGTTGAACTCCCAAACGCGCAAGTCTATGCACTTCCTTTGCCAACTCCTTCTTTTCCTCTTCCACATGAGTTGTACTTCCCATAGATAACCTGCTAAGAGCATCAGCAACTACATTTGCTTTACCTGGGTGGTAGAGAATGCTCATGTCATAATCCTTGAGCAACTCTAGCCATCTCCTTTGCCTCAAATTCAGCTCCTTCTGGCTAAATACATACTGCAAGCTCTTATGGTCTGTGAACACATCCACATGTACACCATAAAGATAGTGACGCCAAATCTTAAGAGCAAATACCACAGCTGCCAACTCAAGGTCATGAGTGGGGTAGTTCCTCTCATGAGTCTTAAGCTGCCTGGAGGCATAGGCAATGACCTTACCTTTCTGCATCAATACACATCCCAACCCAACTCTTGAAGCATCACAATAGATTACAAAACCATCCATTCCTTCGGGTAGGGATAGTACTGGAGCAGTAGTCAATCTAGCTTTCAACTCTTGAAAACTTTTCTCACAAGCATCAGACCATTGAAACTTAGCCTTCTTCTGAGTCAGCTTAGTCAATGGTGAGGATATGGATGAAAATCCCTCAACAAACCTCCTGTAGTAACCAGCCAAACCTAAGAAACTCCTTATGTCGGTTGGAGAGGTAGGTCGGGGCCAGTGCTTAACTGCCTCAATCTTTTGAGTATCAACTTGGATTCCATCCCCAGATATAATATGACCTAGGAATGCTACAGACTCAAGCCAAAACTCACACTTTGAAAACTTAGCATACAACTCCTTCTCCTTAAGAGTTTGAAGGACAATCCTAAGGTGATTAGCATGCTCACTCTTACTTCTAGAGTAGACCAAAATATCATCGATGAAGACAATTACAAACGTATCTAGGTATGGCTTGAATACTCGGTTCATGAGGTCCATAAAAGCTGCTGGAGCATTTGTCAATCCAAAGGACATAACAAGAAACTCAAAATGACCATAGCGGGTTCGAAAAGCCGTCTTCGGGATGTCACATTCTCTCACTTTCAACTGGTGATAGCCTGATCTGAGGTCTATCTTAGAGAAACATGTGGCACCCTGAAGTTGGTCAAATAAATCATCTATTCTGGGGAGAGGGTACTTGTTTTTAATGGTGACCTTGTTTAGTTGTCGGTAATCAATGCACATTCTAAGGGACCCATCTTTCTTTCGCACGAATAGGACAGGAGCGCCCCAGGGTGAGACACTTGGCCTAATAAACCCCTTATCTAGGAGGTCTTTCAGTTGTTCTTTCAACTCAGCAGGAGCCATCCTATAAGGAGGAATGGAGATAGGTTGTGTATCAGGAAGGATATCAATACCAAAGTTTATCTCTCTATCAAGAGGAATTCCGGGTAGATCCTCAGGAAAGACTTCAGGAAACTCATTCACAATGGGAACTGACTCAAGAGATGGAGTCTGATCATTAATATTTTTGACTCGAACTATATGATATATACATCCCTTAGAGATTAATTTTCTGGCCTTAAGGTAGGAAATAAATTTACCCCTAGGCACTACAGAATTCCCCTTCCACTCTAAGATAGGCTCGTTTGGAAATTGAAACTTGACAATTTGGGTCCTACAATCAACCGAAGCATAACAAGAATAAAGCCAGTCCATACCAAGAATCACATCAAAATCAACCATGTCCAACTCAACTAAGTCAGCCATGGTATCCCTATGATAGATTGACACAGTACAATTTCTATAGACCCTCTCAGCTAAGATAGAATCACCAACAGGAGTAGACACACTGAAAGTCTCAAGAAGACACTCAGGAAGGATCTCAAATTTACTATCCAAGTAAGGAGTCACAAAAGATAATGTAGCACCCGGATCAAGTAATGCATACACATCAAAAGAAAGGACTCGAAGCATACCAATAACAATATCGGGTGCATTTTCTTGGTCTTGGCGACTACCCATAGCATACAGACGGTTGGTTCCCCCACCTGCACTTGAAGCTGCACCTCTATGATTACCTCTATTCTGTGGAGCTGCAGAAGAAAACTGAGCTCTACTACTTCCATCTCCCTGCCTTTTTGAAGGACACTCATTCTGGAAGTGACCTATCTTTCCACATCCGTAGAAAGCATTGGTGCCCACACGACACTCTACCAAATGGAGCCTTCCACATCTAGCATATGGTGGTTTCCCTCTAGAACCTTGAGCCATACTTAATTGGGATTGAGAACCTTGAGATTGGAAGTTTTGGTGACTTAGAGATCTTTGATCATACCTGGTATTAGGTGTAAAAGTATTTGTTGGGGAAGGTGCATAATTGGAAGACCTTTTCTGAAAGAAAGACTTGTTACCCTTCCCTTGCTTCTGCTCATTCTCATGCCCAGCATACTTAGCCTTCTTGCTTAGGTGTTCTTCTCGATCCTTTTTCTTATCATCCTCAACCTGCTGAGCATACACCATCAATCTAGAAAAATCCATGTCAGAAATCATTAGCATTGCCTTACATTCTTTCTTTACATGTTTGCCTAGGCCAGAGACAAACTTCCTCATCTTAGACCTCATATGGGGAATCATTTCTGGGGCATATTTGGACAATTGAATAAACTTCAAACTATATTCTTTCACAGTCATACTCTCTTGCTTGAGGTTCACAAACTCCTCAATTTTTGCTTCACGTAGCTCTTGGGGAAAAAAGTTATCAAGAAATGCTCTTTCAAACTCATCCCAAAGAGCAGGCTCTGCATCTTCACCTCTACTTTCTTCCCACTGGTTATACCAGACATTTGCGACATCCTTGAGTTGATAAGACACCAACTCAACACCCTCAATCTCTGTAGCATGCATCGCTTTTAGTATCTTCCACATCTCATCAATGAAATTTTAGGGGTCTTCATCAACGTTAGAACCCGTGAAGACCGGTGGATTCATTCTCAGAAAATCTCTGATCCTCGTGGCAGCAGACGGCTCTTGATAACTAGAGCTAGGAGTTGGTGAACTCTGGCTACTATTTCGAGCAGCCACCAACTGGGTGAGCATAGCAATCGCTCCTCGAAAATCATCCTCAGAAGTAGGAGTGGTCTGAACAGTAGGTACTTGGGGTACCTCAGTAGACCTTGCAGGTCGGCCCCTAGTTCTCCGTGGAGGCATCACTGACTGTGGAACCTCAGTGCTGGGAGCGTTCCTCTGACTAGCTGAACGTTTAGGAGGCATGTCTAAAACGTGTAAACGCACGAATTAGAAAGAAAGCTTTTATAGAGTTAAACTCTATCGCACGAACTCAGATTATGAAAGAAGTGAAATAATTCCTAATGTCCTATAGCTTCCTGATTATAAGTGTGGTGCACGACACACCTATAAACAAGACTCTACTAGACACGGCTTCATAGACACCCTAGGACTCTTGAACTCTGGGCTCTGATACCAAGTTTGTCACGCCCCAAGAGGGTACCCTAGGCGTGGCCGGCACTCAGAAACCATTTCTGACTTCTGAGAGAACCACTTGGTCTCATTTCTTATTTATTCATGAGCGGAAGACTTAAGAATACTAATGTGGGCTTGTCATAATCAAAGGAAAAATAGATAATTATTAGAAGAAGTAGTTTCTAAGGAGAACTACTCCGATTACATCATCAGACTCTGTCTATGAAGCCTCTAATACTCTTAGATGGTGCCAATGACATGTCCATGGCTACCTCAAAAGAAACATCACACTCAACAATAATAAAAGGATAAGGAGTTCCTTCGAATACAAGAAGGACTCACCAAATAGCTGAAAAGAAATGATCTTCAACGATGCGCCTGTTGAGGATCTCTAACACCTGTATCTGCATCATAAAACGATGCAGGTCGAATGACGTCAGTACGTGGAATGTACGAGTATGTAAAATGGCAGGAAGGTAAGGATAGATATCAAGATACTCCTCTCAATAAAACTCAGCTCAGAACTCAACATCATCTCAACATGAATATGTAATGCAAGTTTAAAATATAATAATAAAAATAATAGTAATAAGCAATGCTTACTTAGTTGGGAGTTTCTCTAACCGACAACCATCACTTATGAGCTAGCGATGATACAACGAAGCGATGTCGTTGCCACATCCATCCAATACCTTGCCAGGGTAAAGGACATCACCATCTTGGATCCATTCATCAAAGTCCTATTTTTGGGACTTAAGAGGCATAGCCTCCATCCTACGCTGGCTACGTAGTTCTGGGGTTTGAGTCAATTAAACTCTTACCCAACTCGGTGCTCAATACTACTCCCAAAATATGTGCTCATATTAAACTCATCATCTAGTCTCATTGGACTTTAATTTAAATCATCAAACTCATCTCATTTCATGTTCATCAATCATTATACTTCCAAAAACATCATTTACATCTCATCAAAACATCTTGCTCAAAATATCATTTTCTCAAATTCATTCAAATTCAACTCTTTTACTCTTTCAAAACTCAATAAAATACATATATAGTATTAATTCATATAACTCTCTTTTTATCAATAAAAATAATAAAAAGCCAACATCTTTACTCAAAACATATGTAAAAATATTCATGAACATCAAATCAATTAGAATTCATGGGAAAGTAGCCATGAACAATAATTCCAATAATATGAGAGATAACAATAATAATAATATTAATGCATAAATATATCAAACTCAATAGAAGAAGAATTAATTCATCTAGAATTCAAGATTTGAATAAAACTCAACTATAACTCAATTATAATAAATTTAAATATTGGGCGCATGGACGAACTCAATCCAATGCTATGAAAGCCTTACATACCTTAAATCCGAAGGTTTACTCCGAATTGGAATACTCTTGGATCCCTAGCCTTTTCTTCTTGCCGGAGCGTTTTGTGTACTACCCGGAGTATAAGAATAACCGGAGTAGTATTTTTATACTACTAAAACTAAAACTATATTTGAGAAGAAGTATATAGAGAGAAGAAATGCTTAGGAAAGCTTGATGAATAAAATGAGGAAATAAGGTGGATATTTATAGGTGGGAAAGAGGGACCTAACAATAAATAAAATAATTATAAAGAAAAATCTGAAAATTTAATGGAATATATTGATGTCATGGATGATGTTAAATGGAGGACAAGTTATGTCATGCATGATGTCAAATGCATCTAGATGTTTCCATGGTAGGTAAGATGAGTTCTTTTTAACAGAATACTCATTTTCGAAGCTACGTTTGAATAAGATAAATTCCTTATTAGGATTTGGTTTCTTCATAAGAATTGTAGATATGGAAGTCTAGTTTCATATAGTTCAAGAATCAACCAATTTGGAGCAACCTACAGTGAGATATGAATTTTCTTCTATCAACACTCAATTTCGTCACAGCACTATATCTTGCAAAGATTAATTTATTTGACCTACTTATACTCCGAATTTGAAGTTATGTTCTTCATGAAAGTTGTAGGTAAGGATGTTGTGATTACCCAGAAATTTGAATCACCTAATTTGGACCAACCTATGAAAAGTTATGCCCAAAATACAGATGCTGTATTATTTTTGTCGAGAATTGAAATACCGACATACAACATTTTAGGGGTTGTTACACCATTTTTCACGCCCGAAACTCAAGGAGCGACTGGCACCTAATGCCAGAACATAGGCCAAAGCCAGACCTGCTGAACCACTTCCTAGAGGCGCATGGCAGCCACACACAGTCAAGAAAATAAATAAGTATATCTCAGCTTATTAATAAGCCCTCCGTCAACAAGGACTTGTCAACAGCTGTACAAAGAAAATAACTATTCCCAATAATTCATATAAAGCAATATGCAGGTAGCACATAAGTCCTGATTGGTCCGTCAAGGCCGCCATGATATCTAGAAAACCATTATCACTCTTATGGCCGTTAAGGCCACCATGATCTCTATATAATGTCCAAAAGCATGTATACACAATGTAAACTATACCATTAAGCTACTAAGTTCTACCAACACAACAACAAGACCAAATTGGCTAACAAGATGCAGCTAATAATCATTAAAGGCCAAAATGGCCACCATCAAAGTTATACAACCCAATTGACTAGTCTACAATCCTCTATGAATATAATACTTGGTGGGACAGGGCCCCAACCTAACCAAAAACTATAAACTAAGACTCTGGCACACCCTAAAAGGAAAGGAACCAACCAACCCGCTAAAGATTGGCTATGCTACTCGATAGGTCTGTTTGATTGTCACTCAAAACCTGTAGGCATGAATGTAGTGGCCCCAGGCAAGGGGCATCAATACTAAATAATGTACCAAGAATTTAAGGCAAATAAAAAGCAAAAACTGAAGTATAAGTATTGAATGAAAAGGGTAGGGATGAAGCAAAAGTACAATACCTTATCTCCCTATAACAAGAAAATATAACACATAACAAGTAATAACCTGACCTGGACCCCATAAGCTCGGTTGGTACAAACAACACATGATCACAATGTCCTAATGAGCTTAAAAAATTATTAAATACTTATATTAGCCCCCTTACCTAGATCCCAATAATAATCTGTCTGAACTGTCTGAATGTACATGTGCCATGAATCAATGCAACTCTAAAGCTCTATAGTACAATACATATATGTTGCCCCGTAGGTACAGCCTTCCCATCCTATAGGTACAATCTACCCATCCCATAGGATCGATCTACCCGGCCTACAAACTCGATCTACCCGTCCCATAGGCTTGGTACAGTAAATTAGTTTGTATGCTCAAGAATCCTGCAGTGCTAGTGTCTGGTGAGGCCAAACCAAGCTCATAGGTGGCAGCTAGAAGATAAAATACCACAATGATAACAAGTAATCATAATTTATCCAAATATAATCATAGCATGCTTTTCTAGGCTACTCGACGAGGAGTAGAGTGTCGGTGATATACATTAATCATACGGTGGTAGCCAAAATAGGATAAGGCAACAAGTCATATAATGACTATAAATAGGCCATGACAAGCTAAGGCCATCAAAATCATGCCAGAAGAGAAAAAAATAGCCTTAACATACCTTTCAACCAAATCCCAAAAGATTTCGCTATGAAGCTTAGCCAACCAAAAATAGTATTAAAATGCGAAAATCAACACGACTGCAAAATAAGTCATAACTAATAAATAAGGCGCTAATGCAACATGCGTGACCAAAAAAGTCCAAGTCATAAAATAATTCTAATAACAACCATAATCAGAAGCTAAATCCATTGAAGACATTCCAACAACATCTCGAAGAAGCTACAAGCTCTTGAGGAAACTTAACTATGCACTATTCACATTGTTCAACCTAACAACCATCCAATACGACCTGAATAAGAATCACACCGATCCCCCCATTACCTCCATAAACTTAGAAACCATAAGTAAAAGACAATAATATACCAAATAGCTAAGACAAAGGGTCTTCACAATGCCATAATATCAAAAACACCACCACGTGGCTCAAAAATCAATAGAAATGATAATAAGATATGGAATTGCGATGGAGGGTTGTAAAACGGCTACCTCAACAAAAGTGCTTGAAATAAGGGGATTAAAAATCTTCATCTTTGCAGCATTATCAAATGGAGCCTAAATAAATAAGAAAATTATACCACAACGATGAGCTCACGATGTAGATCAATTTCTATTAAACTTCTAAGTTGAAAGAATCAACACCCGTGGAGAGTTTAGTGGCTTGTATTCTAATTTTTCAGAGTTTCTTTGGTGATTTCTACACAAAATAAAATGAATAAGATAGGTTTGTATAAAGATAAAAAACTTAGAGTTGGGGGCCCACTTCGAGATGCCTACTTGTGTAGTCTCACGAAAATGTGAATATCGCTCAATTTTGAAGTCGTTTGGATGAGAGGTTTAATTCGTTGGAAATTAGACTCAAAGACCTTAGATTTGATAGGTTATGGACATTCTAAATCCTCATATATTAGGAGAAAAGTTCTTAGACATTTGACCCAAAATTTTAGAGAATTCCTTAACGACATTTACAATACCTTTTGCCGACTTTTATTTTGCAACTTCCTTCACCTCCACACTTAATATACAAACTTTTGCAGTTAAATTAACTCATAAAACATCTTTTCAAATATGTTAGGATATCTTAGTCTTATTCCAACAGAACAAGTTAATTCCAAAGTTCAAATGGGTGGGGTGTTACGCTTAATTTACAATGGCCAACAATAGAACTCACATTAGGCTAAAGGATAGCTAGTACACAAATTATCGAGAGAAAATCTTGGTTCCTAAAAAACAAATCAACACTCCACCACATTTATGCTTATCCTCTAGTAAAATATTAATAACAACCAGAATTGTAAAGATCATTCCCCAATATTCCAACCACAACAATATCAAGAAAACACCTTAAGACAACTCAACTTCACATAACAATTCAAATACGATTTTTCGACCATCTAGTCGTATGTACTAGCTTACATAGCTTAAAGATTAATTGAATAGAATTCAAAATAGTAGATAATCACAAAAAATGAGATTTCTTCTCCTTGAGGTATCCTTCAAACAACAAGCAAAGAGGAGGAAACAAATAATACAATCTCTATGAACTTTTAGTGGTGAAATCATGTTGAAATCTTGTAGTTTTTGTATTTGGTTGAATGGGAACCCTTGGAGAGATATTAGGAGTGTTTTATATTCTGAATTGAGAAAAATAAATGACATAAAATGAAGCTGAAATGTAATATATATCCAATATACTCTCCACCGACTTAGGGGCCCACTAGGTTGCCTGTGCAGACTCGCTAAAATTTGAATATCTCTCTACTCCAGTATCATATCGACAAATGCTTTATTAAGTTGGAAACTAAACTTGTAGACCTTTGATTCTATATATTGTAAGTCCGTTTACTCTTTCTATATTGGGAGATATGCTTATTCAAATATAGGCAATATATGGGACTTTTTTGGAACACTTTGTCACAATGAACTTGAACCTTTTTGTTAAGGCTTTCCTTGGCTTAAAATTTGGTTTTTACACTTCAAATACTTCCATATATATATATATATATATATATATATTGATAAAATTATTGATTTATATCCTCATTTCCATTTGTTGACCTCAAAGAAGTAGCACACATACTAGTATTTATGAGGTGTTTCAAAATACTACTCAGCTACTATGACTTCGGTGGTAGAATTTATGGGAGCTATGCTCGCCTAGTTGATGGCTGCATAGTATGATCGTCAGATTACCCCTACTCTGAGATCTAGTTCTCAAGCACCATCTATTGCTAATAGAATCCAAGAATTTCTTAGAATGAATCCACTAGTCTTTACTAGGTCAAATTTCTGGAAGACCCTCAGAATTATATTGATGATGAGTGGAATATCCTAAAAGTAATGCATGCCACAAGGATAGAAGGTGTTGAAATTATCTCCTATTAGATGAAGGATGTTTCTGATGTATGGTACGACTAGTGGCAGGAAAGTAGAAGTGAGGATGCTGAGCCTACATTTTGGGATGAGTATGAGAACATATTCCTAGATCACTTCTTTTTGTGACAACTGAGGGAGGAACAGGTACAAGATTTTGTGAATCTAAAGCAGGAAGGGATGACTATCAAGGAGTATAGCCTCAAGTTCATTCAGCTATCCAGATATATTACGGAGATGGTTCCTGATGTGAGAGCCAAGATGAGAAAATTGTTTCGATTTGGGCAGACATGTAAAGAAAGAGTGTCAGACAACTTTGTTGATCTCAGATATGGACACCTCCAGACTTATGGAGTTTGCTCAACAAGTTGAGTAGAATAAGAAGGACAGAGAAGATCACCAAAGAAAGAAGGCCAAAACTACAGGCAATGAGGGAAACTATTGGAAGAGTGGAAATGACAATCACTAGTTCTTTCAAAAGAGGTCTTCTGGTTATGCACCATCTTTAGCTAGTGCAATTGCGCCTAGAATAAGTAATGATCAAAAGTCATAGAATAATCAGAATTTTAGAGCACAGGGTTCTCAGTCCAAAAGAAGTATGGCCTAAGGTCCTATGCGGACGTCACCTTATGGCAAGTGTGGTTAGTTCCACTTGCGAGAGTATCATATGGGCACCAATGATTGTTACAAGTGTGATCAAGTGGGTCACTTTCATAGATAATGTCTGATGGGGAAACAAGATGATGGGAGCAATAAGGCCCAGTCTTTTTCTGCAGCAGCACCATCAGGTAGAACTAACAAAAGAGGTAATACTTTGGGGACAAGAAAATTTTCAAATCATCTATATGCTATGGAAAATCACCATGACCAAGAGAACTCGCTAGATGTAGTCACTAGTATGGTTTGAGTTTTTTCTCATGATGTTTACACATTACTTGATCCAGGTGCTACTTTGTCTTTTGTGACTCCATATATAGCCATCAAGTTGCTGAATGACTCTTAGAGCCATTCAATGTTCTACTCCTATTGGTGAGTGTCACGACCCAACCCCATAGGCCATGACTAGTGCCCGAACTGGACACTCGTGTACACACCTGTTATCTATAGTCAATACGCAACTAGATATGATATGGTACTTATACGGATGGAATGCTGTCTCAAAACTATCACATATATATATCAAAGCTACCTGTCTCCTGAGGAGTCATAACCATCAAAAGATAATATAGTACGTAAGACGATAAGGCTGCCAATACATATAATATCCCAAAATATATATATACGCAAGCTGACATGGCTGCCACTACGAATGAGAACGTTCCAAAATATAAGTCATATAGACATAACTGAACACATATACATACAACCCACACATATGTCTATAGACCTCTAAGAGTATCAATAGTATCATATGGAAGGATAGGGCCTCGGTGTACCCCTAAATAAACATATATGTACATCAAAAGGATCTATACAAAAAGTCTACACTCCAGGACAATGGATTACTCTAAGACAACTGAATAGACGTCCTAAGTTGGCGCATCACCAAAGAGAGTATCTACACTTGGGGCATGAAATGCATCCCCCCTAAAGAGAGGGGGTAAGTACGAAATACGTACTGAGCATATAAAGCATAAAATACCATAAGAAAGATCATAACTGAAGTAGAGAGTCTAAGAGACAAGTATGATAATCAAGAACTCACTGTACATGTGCCTTCCAAAACAAATCATATATATCATTATCACATATCATACCCGGCCCATTATGGGACTCGGTGCCATAATCGTATCATTATATTATCATATACATATACCGTACCCGGCCCTCTAGTAAGGGACTCGGTGAACAAAGTTGTGCGCACGTATATCGTACCTGGCCTATCATGGGACTCGGTACCATAACCATGTCATTGCATCATTATATCATCATATAGAGTACCCCACCCCCTAATGAGGGACTCGATGGATAATGCAGTAAAATGTGCATAATAACATACCCGGTTTGGGACTCGGTGGGAGATGTAATAACAGTATGCACGAGCAGAGTAGTGAGTAACCATATGCATTTAGATCATCATTTGAGACTCAATAGATAAGTAGACTAATAAATACTTGAGTATCAGGGCGATAGTCATGTTCAGTATTCTTTGAATATCATTATGAACTATATTAAAAAAAGCTTCAAGGATTATAGACACGTATCAAGATAATATGAGACAGCTTATAATAGTTAAGGACATTAATCATTATAGAATCTTTAAGAATAGGGACTTTCATATAGTAACTCAACTACTTTAAGAGTTTTAACGTCAAGAAGTGAATAAGAATCATGATTCATACTCGGAACCGATGAATGGAATTACCCCAAAGCTCATATCATATATCACTTATATCTTAGACATACCAAAAGAAAGAAGGAATAGCTTTACATACCATCAATGCTTATCCGTAATATAATACGTATACGCTACCCGCAGTGTCTTAATCTATATTGAGACATCAAGAATATGGTTAAGCTATGTGAAGGTTTCAAAATATACTCCAACTTTTGCAGCTCATTTCTAGAAAATTAGGCAAGTTTTTCCTTATATTCAAACCAACTATGTAACAACCAAGTCAACATCAAAAGCCATATATTCAAGTGATATATCAAAGTTAGCCAAGGAAAGATTCAAAAATATACCAAAACAATCCGCACAATACGACATTCCATAATTTTTAACATAACGACTATGACATAATCAAGTTACTCTTAATAATATATAGCCACTACACTGTCACGACCCAACCCCGTAGGCTGCGATTGGGGTCCGACCTGGACCCCCATATACCCACCTATTAGTTGTAGTCAAATTGAACCATGAACAAGGTGATACTACTCACACAAAACCCCAATGAGTTAAAACTTTTTCGTGTATGTATGGCCTCCTTTACTCGTCTCATAATACATAAGGGCATGCAAGCCGACAAGGCTGCTATAACAAAAAAACATTCACAATATACCGTATAGGCACAATCGAAATGAACTCACAAACAACCCACATCCATATGTATACAGACCTCTAGGAATAGTAACAGCAACATATGGCGGGACAAGGCCCCCGCCGTACCCCTGAATGTACAAATATATACATTAAGTGACCAGTATCAAAAATTAAGCTCCAGAACAGTGAAGCACTTCCGACATAGCTGAGAGTAACTCCTAAGCTGACGGATCTCCATAATGAACATCTGTACCTGCAGGCATGAAATGTAGCCCCCCGAGAAAAAGGGGGGTCAGTACGATATATGTACTGAGTATGTAAAGCATAACACATTGTAACTGAGGCCATAACTAAAATAGGGATGCAGGGGAAAAGTATAACAACTTAACATATTACTTTACCTACACCTTAGGACACGTAAATCATACGCATCATCATATGTTGTGCCCGGCCCTCTAGTGAACTCGGTGTTATAAGCATTTTCTTATATTCACATGTCATCGTATCATCATGTATTTTATTTCATCATATCATCGTATATGGTATCATATCATCGTATACGGTATCATATCATTGTATACGATATAATCTTATCATGTATGTCATCGTATTACATTCGGTTTCACTATGGGACTCGGGGTCGCAAATGTATCACTCTAATCTCATATGCATGCCTACATAAAGTATCCAGCCCCTTTAGTGAGGGACTCGGTGAATGCAGTGGTGTAAGTCTATAGCGTACCATCATAATATACATACCGTACCCGGCCCTCTAAGGAGGGACTCGGTATTCCTTTCTTATTTCGCCACATATACTATCATATTACAGCCGGCCCGGGACTCGGTGAATAATCATATCGTCATAACATATAACATATATCACACCTCACGTACGGCATCATTTCCTCGTGTGTGGAACTATACACATCCGTCCCGGGACGCTGTGAAAGAAGTAGTAAAGCTGCGCCCAATCTAATATCCGGCCCATCGTGGGATGCGAAGAAAGAAGGGTTACAGCATGTACGAGTAGAGTAATGAGAAACTATATGCAACTAAGTCACCCTCTGAGACTCAATGAAACACTCAAGTGAACTGTCACCTGAAGACTAGGAAGGTACTCATCCGAAGTTCCCTTTAGATTTCATTAGGGGTTACATTAATTGGGGCATCAGGAATCACAGACATGCGTCAAGATAATGCTACATAGCTTATGCAATCAGAGACACGGTTATGCAATCAGAGACACGGTTATGCAATCAGAGACACAGTTTATCTAGTTAAAGACTCAACTTATGCAATCAAATGCATTTATCATTTCAGAGCCTTTAAAAAGAAGAGCTGGTACCTCTACTTACTATTCATTATATAGCAGGCTTGAGAATAGTAATTTAATTACTTTTAGACTCTGAATGTTCAGAAGTGACTACAAGTCACGAGTTACACTCAGAGCTCATAACTGGAATTACCTCTAAACCCATATCATATATCATTTTACTTAAAATTAAGCCATTCCAAAGGAAAGAAGAGATAGGCTTTACATGTACTATTTTTCATCACATAGAAGACTTAAAGGCAACAACCCAGCTATTGTAGGAGTTCTAACATCAAAAAGTAAACGAGAGTTTAAACTTATATTCAAGGCTTTATGAATGGATTGAATCCCAAATATCACATACATATCATTCATAACTTACATCTAAGACATGCCAAAAGAAAAGAAAGAATGCTCTACATACTTATTCCAAAAACATGCCAAAAGAAAGCTTCACATACCTCGTATGAACTTCTCTTAATCACGTCCATGTCGTCATCCTCCAAACCTATTTAACATGGAAGAAAGGTGAGTATCAACAACCTTAAACTTTTCAGCGCCTTAGGTTGCACCTTAATATTCACATAAATCATCTCCTCGATCACCTCTTCGACTAGTTCCTTAACTCATTTAAAGAGTTACCGGAAATTGGGGAGCATCTCCCCTATAATATGCCCTATCCGAATTCCCAATTACATACCTAATTACCACATCCAACCAACAACAACAACCTGCAGCTCATATACAAGTAGAACATGGCAGCATTACACAATATAAACTCCACCCAACTTGCTGAAAATTGTAATACCAAAATAGGGTTTCTAGTTTCTATTTTGCGAAATCTTTAACCATACGAAATGTGGAATCGTGTGGCTGCAACCAGAAGCTACCAAACCTATTTTATAACACATTTATACCCTTCAACAGACACCACACAACCATAAGCAGCCTCCAAACACACCACGCCTCACTTCGACTACAATTTAACTACGGCGACTTCAATTTAGATTGTTTCTTTCGCTGAGCATCCCCACGTTTTTTTCATACTTACAGCAGTATAAAAGGTACATAATACACTCCATAACAACCTCATAAAGTCCAAATTTAAATGAGAAACCTTACCTTACCCGAAATTTGCCAAAACACGCCAAAACCCGCCTAGGAAAATCTCTTGATGTGCTGAAACGGAGTGGACTGTTTGCTGTCCGTTTGGTGCTGCTCCAAACATTAAATTAACATTATAAACACACTCATAACATGTAAAAACCCTTAAAAATGTGGGAGAATAGAATCAAGCCATAGCTTATCAAATGGCCTTGAAAACACGCTGAAAAATTAACTTCGGAACCTTCTTGACGCGGCTGAAAGGTTGTGGCTGCTTGTTACTCATTTTTGCTGCCCCAAATAGGTAAGCTACGTTTTTAACCACCTCCACTTGATATAATAATACTTTATCTAATTAATTTACGGAGAGAAATCGGGACGTACCTATTTTTCTCCTCCAAGCCGTCATGTTTTTCTCTCTTGTTCTAGGGTTTGTTCTTGAGTTTTTTGCTGAAGCTTAATGGATCAGAACTGAAGTATAAGACACATATACATGTATATATGTGGTCCTAGGAGGTGACACGTTTCATCCCCATATGGTGACACGTGTCCATCCCCTATTGGGACACGGATCCATGCCTTACCCCTAGGCTGCCACGTGTCCTTGTGGGCCCCACCTCCCAAGTAGGTGGGTCACCTACTTGAACCTAAGTAGGTGAGTCACCTGCTTGCTTGAGGTCTGCCATATGTCGCTCCTCCATTGGCTTCCATGTCATCTTTTCCCCTTCCTCGTGGGTTCGTAATCTCGTCTTATTTTAGGAGCCTATGTAATCCATGCTACGTAAGCTTGGTATGTCCTTAAGCAACTCAAGTATGTAAGACGTCTAAGTTGGTATCTTACGTAGGTAAATCGAGTCCTACGACTCATTATTTGGCCTCCAATTCCTTTCGGATTCTTATGACTCCATTTCCAACCTTCCTTCTTACGAGGTATCACAATCTTCTTTCCTTAGAGTTGTTTGATAGTGTCGTAGCTTATCCGGCTCACATAATAGTGTCTAAGGAACTTAAGAAGACATTCCGAGCTCAAGAGTGTGGGGTGTAACATCCTTCCCCCCTTTAGAACATTCATCCCCGAATGTTGAATAAAACTTCCCTTAAGACTTTATACAAATTGTAGGGAGATTCCTTTCTACTAGAATGACATACACTCTCATCCAAGTAATTAATATACGAGTTCCAGGACTGGGGGTTATCTGTAGACATCGGGAATAGGTACGGACACCTGTGTTTCATATCCACTTCAACCTCCCAGGTTATGTCTTCACGATTCTTATTCCGCCACAGTACCTTGATGGAAGCTATGTCCTTAGTTCGCAACTCGTTTAATCTGCTGATCCCAAATGGAAATGGGTTGCCCCTCGTAGGATAACTCCCTATTACGTGGACCTCCTCCACGGGAAATATTCTGGAAGTGTCGTTCGCATTCTTGCAAAGCATTGATCTGTGAAAACTGAATGTATTGTTTCGAATAGGACGGTAGGTCCCACTCATAGGCAGCTTTATCTATTCTACAAATGCCCTGAGAAGGATCAATGTATCCCCTTCTTGCCGACTCTAGGCTTCTAATGGATAGCTTGTCCCGAATTAAGCTTTACTTCATCAATAATTTACTGGATCCCCTCTGGTCCTATCCATTAATCAAAGGGCAAAATGTCATACTAAGATTCACCTGTGTTCCCAATCCTTACCGGAATGATCTCCAGCGATTAGCCGTATATTGAACTTCCCCGTCCGAGATAATAGATATGGGAACCCCGTGAAATCTTATTATTTCCTTGCTATGTCATCTCGTATAACCCTTAGCTGATTATACCTTCCTAATTGGAAGAAAATGGGTTAATTTTGTCAGCTTATCTACCATAACCTATATGAACTTATACTTCCATAGAGTGCGAGGTCAGCCTGCACTATAAACTACATTAATCGCCTTCCATCTCCGAGTCGAGATTCCCATCCCCCGTAACAAGCTATCAAGCCTCTGATGCTCCTCTTCGTTTAAGCCATTATACAACTCCTCTTAATTCAACTTAAAACACCTTAGGTATGCTATCTTGCTCTATTACTCAGATCTTCTTTCTAGTTTTATTACCCCACATTATACTGTAATGCTTACACAAACGTGTGTAGGTACGTAGAGCCATTCAGAAAATGCTTTAGTGTCACTATACTAGCGGCTTACCTCCTTCGGTCGAGGTCAGAAGAGGTCAGGGCTCCACTATGACTTTTTTCCTTAATACCAATTATATCTTAATAGTTTTGCCTCGAACCACCTTACACTTTTCCTTAATCGATTCTAAATATGGCCATGACACTACTATTACCGACTTCTTTTTATCGAGTAATCCCTTGACCTTACTCTTAATATGCCAATGTTTGTAGGCCGCACAACTATTCTTGTGCTATTTGCATGAAGTGCATTCCATTTTAGTCATAATCTTTTTTTTTTGCTCTTGGCTTACTCTGTTCCATATGTGCCATTGCACTAACACGCACTTACAATCTCTTTTTGTCATACTGGTTTCGTTCCCTTTTTCACTTCCCAGGGGGTCACCCATCCCACTGCTACTCTTACCCAAACACGCTTAACTTCGGAGTTTTGACAAAATCCGGTGCATTAGTGCGGGTATGATCGCGTTCATCCCTTATGGGGTCTCGTTTGAAGTTTAAGCGTTCCTATTTACATACGATAGCGTCAGTTGATTTTCTCTTACGCTTGTACTTCTCTTGTCCACTTTCCCCTTTTTAGGGTGTACCCATGTCATCCTCCATTTATTTTTAACTATTCACACGCGAATGATTCTTACTCCAACATATTTAACGTGCTGTACTATATCTACATCTTCTGTTAAATCATCCCCACGTTAGGTTGCCTTTCTAGGAAACCCTAGCATAACCGTAGGGTGTTTTAGTATTCGCAATGTATCATATAAAATCACATCTAATGATTGATACTCGAGTAATATCTGTAATGTAGCAGTGCATTCAAAGCCACATTCCATTCATCCCAATCAGTAATTAGCGAGGGCTCATAATTGGTGCAAATTCCCCACTCGAGTGTACTTATACTTTAATGACTCATGTTTCAAGCTTCGTCATTATACTAACTTTATTCCCATGGATACATCTTATTCTTCTAATAACCTCGTAATACAGCAGTTGTTCTACAAATCGACATACCCTCTCCTTGCAGGATCTCACTAACCATCAAGGTGGAGTCACGTATATTAACTTCATTATGCCTTCTGAACTTTCGTCTTTGTCATGTGCTTCAGGCTCCCTTCTAATCCTTCTTAAAACCATATTAACTTCATTGTAATAGGGGCCTTATCTTATTACTCTTTCATCATACTATACTTTCAATTCGTAACTGTCTATCTCCCTTTTTGTTTGGTACTCATACTTAATTAATCACATCTATCTTAAACGCCTATATTATAACTTCTCTATTATTCCTCCAGCTCATTTCCATTTTTGGTTGGGCGCAAGGAATTCCATATTACTCTTTATTTCCTTGTACTAGCTATCTTTTTTGTCATCACACAACCTTTATTCAAAACTTTCCTTACTAAGCTTTACTTATTCTCACAACGGTTTTTGTTATATTCACCTGGTACCCTGTTCACATTCAGTCCCATAGTATAACACCGCTTGACTTTCTTCACGATTCTTACTATGGGCTACCTACCTTTCTTAGCTAGTATTATCCTTAATGTTTCACAAGCTGTCTTATTAACACTTCATATCCGTCACAATTCTTTATCCCTCGTACTCTTGTCTTAATCATACTATTACTTCCTTCAACTATAACTTGTCATAGTTTATCCCTATGTATCACTTCAGGCAATGCCTTACTATATCATTTTATCCCGATCTATCAGTCCTCTCTAAGTCATCTTCTTTGGCTTATAGGTCCTTTATAACTTCGTTCTACTATTCCAGTATCGACCTCTAAGTTTCTATTGCCAATAACTCAGCAATTAACTTATTTCTCGAGTTCAGCCATACTCGTTTAGTCAAATCTCATCATTATTGCGAGAACAACCTTTCAAGACATACTACAACCCTGTATCTCATTCTCCTCTTATTTCTAGGAAAATTTGGGTAGAGTTTCCTCTGTATTTCTTACTATCTCAATAGCTGCACACAGAAAATACCAACAATGCCTCACAGGGCACACACATATATATTCGTATCGTATCATATCGCAGCCACCCAGGGCACACATATATATTCATATCATCTCATATCGTAGTCACACAGGGCGCCCACATTAGCAGTATGAACATGGACTTACCTCGTATGTCCCCTCAAACTGCACCTGTTGCACTTTCTTGTATAATTTTCCTTTCATTTTCCAACTTTATATATCAATTGTATTGCAACACCTTACCTGAAATAGGTCCTTCGTGCCTTTGCTTACCTGCGTGCTTCGTAACATCCAATATTGTCAGTTACCTTCTTCTATTGGCGTTGTCCTCCTGCTAAAATCGCAGGTTAGTATGAGGAATTTCATTTCCTATGGCTCGGCTCTATCGCACGATCTTAGATATGAAAGAAAGTAACATCCTAAATGTCCTATAGCCTCCTATCTATAGATGTGGTGCACAACACACCGATAAACAAGACTCTACTAGACACGGTCTGTAGACACTCCAAGGACGAACTGCTCTGATACTACTTCTGTCACGACCCAACCTCGTAGGCCGCGACTGGGGTCCGACCTGGACCCACGTATACCTACCTATCAGTTGTAGTAAAATTGAACCATGAACAAGGTGATACAACTCATACAAAACTCCAATGAGTTAAAACTTTTCCGTGTACGTATGGCCTCCTTTACTCGTCTCATAACACATAAGGGCATGCAAGCCGACAAGGCTGCTATAACAAAAAAACATTCACAACATGCCGTATAGGCACAATCGAAACGAACTCACAAACAACCCACATCCATATGTCTATAGACCTCTAGGAATAGTAACAGCAACATATGGCGGGACAGGGACCCCGCCGTACCCCTGAATGTACAAATATATACATTAAGTGACCAGTATCAAAAATTAAGCTCCAGAACAGTGAAGCACTTCCGACATAGCTGAGAGGAACTCCTAAGCTAACGGATCTCCAGAATAAACATCTGTACCTGCGGGCATGAAATGCAGCCCCTCGAGAAAAAGAGGGGTCAGTACGATATATGTACTGAGTATGTAAAGCATAACACATCGTAACTGAGGCCATAACTAAAATAGGGATGCAGGGGACAAGTATAACAACTTAACGAATTGCTGTACCTGCACCTTAGGACACGTAAATCATACACATCATCATATGTTGTGCCCGGCCCTCTAGTAAACTCGGTGTCATAAGCATTTTCTTACCACATCCAACCAACAACAACAACCTGCATCTCATATACAAGTAGAACATGGCAGCATTACACAATATAAACTCCACCCAACTTGCTGAAAATTGTAATACCAAAATAGGGTTTCTAGTTTCTATTTTGCGAAATCTTTAACCATACGAAGAGTGGAATCTTGTGGCTGCAACAAGAAGCTCCCAAACCTATTTTAGAACACATTTAGACCTTTCAACAGACACCACACAACCATAAGCAGCCTCCAAACACACCACGCCTCACTTCGACTACAATTTAACTACGGCGACTTCAATTTAGATTGTTTCTTTCGCTGAGCATCCCCACGTTTTTTTCATACTTACAGCAGTATAAAAGGTACATAATACACTCCATAACAACCTCATAAAGTCCAAATTTAAATGAGAAACCTTACCTTACCCGAAATTTGCCAAAACACGCCAAAACCCGCCTAGGAAAATCTCTTGATGTGCTGAAACGGAGTGGACTGTTTGCTGTCCGTTTGGTGCTGCTCCAAACATTAAATTAACATTATAAACACACTAATAACATGTAAAAACCCTTAAAAATGTGGGAGAAGAGAATCAAGCCATAGCTTATCAAATGGCCTTCAAAACACGCTGAAAAATTAACTTCGGAACCTTCTTGACGCGGCTGAAAGGTTGTGGCTGCTTGTTACTCATTTTTGCTGCCCCAAATAGGTAAGCTACGTTTTTAACCACCTCCACTTGATATAATAATACTTTATCTAATTAATTTACGGAGAGAAATCGGGACGTACCTATTTTTCTCCTCCAAGCCGTCATGTTTTTCTCTCTTGTTCTAGGGTTTGTTCTTGAGTTTTTTGCTGAAGCTTAATGGATCAGAACTGAAGTATAAGACACATATACATGTATATATGTGGTCCTAGGAGGTTACACGTTTCATCCCCATATGGTGACACGTGTCCATCCCCTATTGGGACACGGATCCATGCCTTACCCCTAGGCTGCCACGTGTCCTTGTGGGCCCCACCTCCCAAGTAGGTGGGTCACCTACTTGAACCTAAGTAGGTGAGTCACCTGCTTGCTTGAGGTCTGCCATATGTCGCTCCTCCATTGGCTTCCATGTCATCTTTTCCCCTTCCTCGTGGGTTCGTAATCTCGTCTTATTTTAGGAGCCTATGTAATCCATGCTACGTAAGCTTGGTATGTCCTTAAGCAACTCAAGTATGTAAGACGTCTAAGTTGGTATCTTACGTAGGTAAATCGAGTCCTACGACTCATTATTTGGCCTCCAATTCCTTTCGGATTCTTATGACTCCATTTCCAACCTTCCTTCTCACGAGGTATCACAATTTTCTTTCCTTAGAGTTGTTTGATAGTGTCGTAGCTTATCTAGCTCACATGATAGTGTCTAAGGAACTTAAGAAGACATTCCGAGCTCGAGAGTGTGGGGTGTAACATCCACTTCATCGAATGACCTTATAATAGTCCAACAATTACAACAACACTATATCCTTAACTACTTTTAGTCCTTCAATTCAAAAAGAATTTAGTCCTTCAATTTAACAAGAATAACAACCCACCCAAAGCATCCCCTAACTAAAAACATAAAGAGATGCCCGATACTCTCATGAACACCTACGAACATGCCAAATAGACCATCTACGTTCATTATACATTACTTAATACATTCTTTTCGTCAAGTTCATGAACTACTCCAACAATAACACGTTAACAACATCACCTTCTTATGTGCAAGAAAATTACATTAACATCATATAAACTTCTACAACAGCCCACACAATAATTACAACTTCTACTTTAACCATTTAATTCCTTCATTCTCATTACATAACCCATGACAATAACAACCAAAATATTAATCCAATTCAACTCACCGACTTTAATTAAAACAGCCCCTACGGTTTCAACAATATTCCAACGCCCACATACGTAATTTTATATATCCAATTCACTTTTACACATTCACAACACATCCAAATTTATCCTAAAACATATAAAATATGATTAATTCTTACCTTAACAAGTTGGTTTCTTAAGGTTGCTGAAACTTGTGGATTACACGTTAGGCCTTCTTCCTTCTCCAATTATTAGTTCATGTTGTTAATCACCTCCAATTAATCAAAAACTACCTTACAAAATTTATGTGGGGATCGGAATTTGGGAGCTTGATTTGCTCAACCATGGCCGTGAGTTGCCATGGCTTGGACTCTCCTTGTTTTTCTCTATATTTCTAATGGTTGAAGATGAAAGAAATGAGCTTCTTAGTCATCAAATTAAGTATATATAGGTTGACTAGGGGTTGGACACGTGTCCACTTTTATGACATGTGTCCATTGTTGACATGTGTCCCATTATCATTCACACACCAATCAGATTCTGCCACATGTCTTGGTGGGGCCCACTTAGTGGTCTAATTAAGTTAATTAATCATAATTAATCACTAATCCCTACTTAATTCCTGCCACAAGTTTGTAAGTAATTGCATCACCCACTTGCCCTTTTCATTTAAAATGTAGCCCACCTATTTTAAGTAGGTGCATCTACTTGTTCTTTTCGTAGGTTAGCAATTAGTCTTATCTTAAGAGCCTGTATGATCCTTGCTATTTAAGATAGACGTGTAATCAAGTAGCTTAATTATGTAAGACATCCATACTAGTATCTTAAGCAAGTAGGTGGATTACTATGACAAATTATTTGACCTTGAACCCATTTCAAATCCTTCCAAACCTATTTCAAACCATGACTACCCATATAGAACTAGTCTATGCAAAATATGAGGCGTTACAACCTCCCCTCCTTAGGATCATTTTGATAACGTCATGGATAACATGGATCACATGGAAGCTTTAGAGAAGCTTAAAAACATTCAAATGTACAAAAGTATGGGATATAACATCCTTTCCCCCTTTAGAACATTCATTCTCAAATGTTAACTAGACTCATAAGGTCTTACAAGGATTCCGAGAAGTCTTTGTAATAGTTATCACATATAGTTTTTTTATTAATCAATATAACCAATTTAGGGGTTTAGAGTACCTATGGTTATAGGGAACAAGTGAGGATACTTGTTCTTTATCTCCTTTTTGTCTTTCTAGTTCATCTCTTCTCTATTTTTGTTTTGCCACAATACTTTGACAGAAGTCACGTCCTTGGTACACAACCATCTGACTTGGCGATCGAGTATAGCCATAGGGTTTTCCTCATAGGACAGATCCTTCGTCACTTGGATATCATCAATGGGGAATACTTTAGAGGGATCACCAATACATTTGTGAAGCATCGACACATGAAAGACTGGGTGCACTTCTTTCAAATTACATGGTAGGTCCAACTCATATGCAACCTTGCCCACCTTACAAATAATCTGATAAGGCCCAATGTACCTCGGGCTAAGTTTTCCTTTCTTGCCGAATCTCATTACACCCTTCATGGGTGACACCTTCAAGAACACCCAATTATTAACCTAAACCTCTAAGGATCGTTGTCGATTATCAGCATATGATTTATGTCGATTCTAGGCCTCTAATAGTCTCTCCTGAATGAGCTTCACTTTATTAATAGATTGCTGAATCATGTTTGGGTCTATTAGTTTAGTCTCACCAAAATCAAACCAATTAATAGGTGACCTACACTTCCTTCCGTACAAGAATCGAATGGTGCCACCTAAATACTTGAATGGTAGTTGTTACTATGAGCAAATTCAATAAATGGCAAATGATCATCCCAGCTACCTATCAAGTCAATAATATAGGCCTGTAGCATATCTTGTAGTGTCTGAATAGTGAGCTCAGCCTGTCTGTCAGTCTGAGGGTGAAATGTTGTGCTGAGATTCACTTGTGTCCCCAATCCCTCCTAGAAGGATCTCCAGAAGTTAGTTGTGAACTGGGATCCTCTATCGGAGATAATAGCTATGGGAACCCCATGTATCTCACTATCTCCTTAAGGTACAACCTGGAATAGTCCTCAGCTGAATATGTAGTCCTAACTGGTAGAAAGTGGGTAGATTTTGTAAACCTATCAATGATGACCCAAATAGAGTCATATTTTTGCAAAGTGCGAGGTAAACCCATGAAGAAGTCCATATTGATCACCTCCCATTTCCTTGTCAGAATCTCCATCCCCTATAATAATCCCTCAGGCTTCTGATGCTCAATCTTAACTTGTTGGCAATTTAGACACTAGGCTACGAACTCTGCTATGTCCTTCTTCATGCAATCCCACCAATATAAATATCTAAGGTCATGATACATCTTTGTTGACCCTGGATGAACAGAATAATGGGAATAGTGTTCCTCTCCCATAAACTGTTGCCATAGCCCTATAATCTTAGGTACACATAATCTGCCCAATATCTTAGCACTCCATCAGGTGTGATCTCAAATGGGGTATTTTCCTTTTGAAGGGCTGCATCCCTATATTGTGCCAGAACAGGGTGGGGGTCCTCGTATTGGCATAGCTTTACTTCTCCCTTGATAGAGTATTCAGCAATTTCTCGAATAAAAACTCCACCATCATCGGAATTAGCCAAATGGACTCCAACGTTAACTAACTAGAAAATCTCATGGACTATCTTATTCCATTCTGGTTGTACGTCTGCCAAGCTACCCATAGATTTATGGTTGACTGCATATGCTAGTACAGTTGCTATCCCTGGGTGGTATAAAATGTCAACATCATAATCTTTCAGCAACTGTAGCCACCTTCTCTGCAAAAATTCAGCTTCTTTTGCTTAAATATATATTAGAGACTTTTTTTATCCATGTAGATATCAACATGTATGCCATATAGATAATGCATCCATATTTCCAAAGAATGAATTACTTCTACTAACTCCAGATCATGAGTTGGATAATTTCTTTCGTGCTTTTTCAGCTGCCAGGAGGCATAGGCTATTACTCTACCATGTTGCATCAATACACAACCTAGCCTAACACTGGAAGCATCACAACAAATGACATAGCCATCTAGTCCTTCAGGAAGAGTTAGAACTGGGGTCATCGTCAACTTATCTTTCAGCAACTGAAAGCTTCGTTCACAAGCATCGGTCCACTAGAACTTACCCTCCTTCTAAGTTAGTCTTCTTAAAGGTACTGAAATCGAAGCAAAGTTCTCTACGAATCTCCTGTAATATCCTGATAGCCCTAGAAAACTACGTACCTCAGTAGGTGTTGTAGGTCTAGGCCAAGTCTTTACGGCCTCAATTTTCTATGTATCTACTCGAATACCATCAGTTCCAATAATATGCCCCAAGAATGCTACTGAAGTCAACCAGAATTCACATTTAAATAACTTGGCATACAATTTCTTGTGCTGGAGCACCCCAAGTACTGTCCTTTAATGATTTGCATGCTTCTCTTCCGATCGTGAATAGTCCAGAATATCATCAATAAATACAATCATGAGCAGTTCTACGAATGGCTTGAACACTCAGTTCATTAGATCCATAAACACTATTGGAGCATTGGTTAGCCAAAAAGAAATCACCCTAAACTCATAATTCCCGTATCGGGTCCTAAACGTAGTCTTTGAAATATCTACTTCCTTTAGTCGTACGTGATGATAGCCTGACCGCAGGTCTATCTTCGAGAAACACTTAGCACCCTGTAACTGGTCAAATAAATCATCAATCTTGGGGAGGGAGTATCTATTCTTTTAGTTGCCTATAATTAATACACATTCGCAGCGACACATCTTTCTTTCTCATAAATAGTACTGGTGCTCCCCAAGGTGACGTGTTAGCCAAATAAAGCCCTTTTCTAATAAGTCTTTTAATTTCCCTTTTAATTCTTTTAGCTCTACGGGTGCCAATTTATAGGGAAGAATAGATATAGGTTGAGTATCTAGCAATACATCTATGGTAATCTCTATCTCCCAATCAGGAGGAAAACCTGAAAGTTCATATGGAATACATCTGGAAATTCATTAACTACTGGAACTGACCGAAGAGTCAGTACCTCTGCTTTTAAGTTATGCACATGAACTAGATGATAAATAAAACCCTTTCTAATCATCTTCCTTGCCTTGACGTATGAGATAAACTTACCCCTCAGCGATGCCATATTCCCCAGCCATTTTATAATTGACTCCCTTGGGAACTGAAATCAAACTACTTTTTCTCTACAATCAATATTTGCATAACAAGAAGCTAACCAATCCATGCCTATAATAACATTAAGTTGTGTCATATCTAACTTTATCAAATCTGCGTTGGTGTGACGACTATATATAATCACCGAAAAATCTCTATACACTTGCTTAGTTATAACAGAATCTCCTACCGGTGTAGCTACTTCAAATGGTTCTATCAATTCAGGTTTTATCCCAATTCTATTAGCAATAAAGGGAGATATATATGATAAGGTGGATCTTGGCTCTATCAATGTATATACATCCCGAGATAAAATTAATATACCTGTAACCATGTTTGGTGATGCCTCTTGCTCCTGTCTACTAGCCAAGGCATATATGCGATTCGAAAGGCTGCTAGAGCTAGGAGCTCTACTATGGCTTCTACCATGGCCTGCTAGTGTCTGGTTACCCTTCCCCCTAGGGCGCATAGCCATAGAAGAAGATGAAACAGCAAATAACCCAGTAGGCTGAGCAGCACCACTTGGACTACCCCCGAATAGACACTCCCTCATAATATGGCCTTGACGGCCTCAAGTAAAGCAAGAACATATAGTTAAGCGGCATTCCCCAAAATGGGGCCTACCACAACATGAACATAGAGGCAAAGGTGGCCTCGACTAGCGCGAACCCCTATTCATCTGTGAACCTGCAACCCTGGAGCTCTGACCGGCTCCTGAATACCCTATGCTATTGAATATCCTACATGTGAACTAGGGGGGTGCACTTTGGGATGACTGAGAAGGATATCTACTATACTGCTGAGGCTGCCCACCTCGAAACTCACCCAAATAACCAGTCGATCTAGCTCTCTTATGCTGGCCTCTATCATGATCTCTATCGGGATGACACCCTCTTTGCCGATCCTCTACCCCCTGTGCATATGTCTGTATCCGAGCAATATCCATACCTGGCTGAGAAGCTATTACCATATAACTAATAGTCAAATAACGATCCAGCCTCATCACATAATGATGCACTTTATCAACCATATCATCTACAATAGTGGGTGCATGTCTCACCAATGAATCAAACTCAAGACTATAATCTTGAATAGTCTTGCCATTCTGCCTCAAATATAAGAATCTATCAACTCTAGCTGGTTTCATCGCCAAAGGTAGAAAGTGACCAAGGAAGGCCTCCACAAACTCATCCTATACCACTGGAGGAGTACCCTCACCCCTAGACAACTCCCAAGATTTATACCAATTAACGGCTACGTCACATAGCTGATATGAATCCAACTCAACAGACTCAGCCTTAGAATCCCTAATTATCCTTAACGTATATTGCACCTGTCAGATAAACTCCAGCGGGTCATCCGCAGGCCTCGACCCATAGAACACTGGAGGGTTACAAGTCAAGAAGTCACGAACACTTAGACTATCATGTCTATCTACATAATCAACTCTTAGCCCATGCCTGTGAGCCTGTCCTACCATTAATCTGGTTAGTAACTGAACTGTGTCTCTCATGGCTCTATCCTCCACCCGTGGCTAGGGAGCGGAAGGCTCAGGTACTGGGGCTTCAAGAGTTTGCGGTGGAGCCGCCACCTGATCTGTAACTACTGCTTCTCTAAGCTCCTCTGGAGGTGGTAGTGCAACAGAGCTCGCTGACTGAAGTATAATCTCGGGCACGGACTGGTCACTAGCCCTAGTAACTCTCTGAGTCCAACTAGTCTCTCCTGCTACTAATTTTCCCTTCTAGGCAGTTGTCGCTTTCGTTTGAGGCATAGCTGTAAACATAATAATTTGTTGGGGGGATTATCGTGATAATATAGCTCTATCGCACGATCTAGAATAAGAAGGAAAGAAAACATTCTAAATGTCCTATAGCCTCCTATTTATAGATGTGGTGCACAACACACTGATAGAAAAGACTCCACTAGACATGGCCTGTAGACACTCCGAAGTTCAACTTCTTTGATACCACTTTTTTCACGACCCAACCCTATAGGCCGTGACTAGTGCCCAAACTGGACACTCGTGTACACACCTTCTATCTATAGTCAATCTGCAACTAGATATGACATGAAACTTATATGGATGAAATGCTGTCTCAAAACTATCACACATATATATATAAAGCCACATTTCTCCTGAGAAGTCACAACCATAAAAAGATAACATAGTACGTAAGTTGACAGAGCTGCCACTACATACAACATACCAAAATATATATATATGCAAACCGACATGGCTGTCACTCCAAATGGGAATGTTCCAAAATACAAGTCATATAGACACAACTGAACACATATACACACAAGCCACACATATATCTATAGAACTCTAAGAGTATCAACAATATCATATAATGGTACAGGGACCCACCATACCCCTAAATAAACATATATGTACATCAAAAGGATTTGTACCAAAAGTCTAGGCTCCGGGACAATAGAGTACTCCAAGACAGCTGAATAAAAGTCCTAAGCTGGCGGATCACCAAAGCGAGTATTTGCACCTGCGGGCATGAAACATAGCCCCCTCCCCCTCCAAAAAGAGGGGGTCAATACGAAATACATACTGAGCATATAAACTATAAAATACCATAAGAAACATCATAACTAAAGTAGAGAGTCTAACAGACAAGTATGATAATCAAGAACTTACTATACCTGTGCCTTCCGAAACAAATTATGCCTATCATTATCACATAACATGCCCGACCCATTATGGGACTCGGTGCCATAATTATATCATTATATTATCATATCATCATATACATATACCATACCCATCCCTCTAGTAAGGGACTCAGTGAACAAAGTCCTGCGTACGTATACCGTACGCGGCCCATCATGGGACTCAGTGCCATAACCATATCATTGCATCATTATATCATCATATAGCATACCCGGGCCCCTATTAAGGGACTCAATGGATAATGTAGTAAAATGTGCGTAATAACATACCTGGCCTGGGACTAGGTGTGAGATGTAATAACAGCATGCACGAGCAGAGTATTGAGTAACCATATGCATTTAGATCATCATTCGAAACTCAATAGAGAAGTAGACTAATCAATACTTGAGTATTAGGGCGACAGTCATGTTCAGTACTCTTTGAATATTATTATGAACTATATTCAATAAAGCTTCATGGATCATAGACACGTATCAAGATAATACGAGACAGCTTATAAATATTAAGGACATTAATCATTATAGAATCTTTAAGAATAGGGACTTTCACATACCAACTACTGTAAAACGTATAGAAGCCTCATGGCAGTAGCTCAACTACTTTAAGAGTTTTAACGTCAAGAAGTGAATAAGAATCATGAATCTACTCAGAATCGATGAATAGAATTACCCCAAAGCTCATATCATATATCACTTATATCTAAGACATGCCAAAAGAAAGAAGGGATAACTGTACATACCTTCAATGCTTATCCGTAATACAATACGTATACGCTGCCCGCAGTCTCAACCTATATTGAGATATCAAGAACTGTGGTTAAGCTATGTGAAGGTTTCAAAACGTACTCCAATGTTTGCAGCTCATTTCTAGAAAATTAGGCGGCATTTCCCTTATATTCAAACCAACTACGTAACAACCAAGTCAACATCAACAGCCATATATTCAAGTACTATATCAAAGATAGACAAACCATGATTCAAAAATATTTCGAAATAGTCCACACAATACGACGTTCCATAATTTTTAACGTAACAACTACGATGTAATCAAGTTACTCTTAATAATATATAGCCACTACACTTCATTGAATGACCTTATAATAGTCCAATAATTACAACAACACTATAGCCTTAACTTCTCTTAGTCCTTCAATTCAACAAGAACAACAACACACCTAAAGCAGCCCCTAACTAACAACGTAAAGAGATACCCGATGCTCTCACAAATACCTACGAACATGCCAAATGTGCCATCTACGTTCATTATACATTATTTAATACATTCTTTTCATCTAAGTTCATGAACTACACCAGCAACCACAAGTTAAAAACATCACCTTCTTATGTGCAAAAAATTAACATTAACATTATATAAACTTCTACAACAGCCCACACAATAATTATAACTTTCACTTAAACCATTTAATTCCTTCATTCTCATTACATAACCCATGACAATAACAACCAAAATATTAATCCAATTCAACTCATCGACTTTAATTAAAACAACCCCTAAAACTTCAACAACATTCCAACACCCACATACATAATTTAATATATTCAATTCATTTTTACTCATTCACAACATGTCCAAATTCAACCTAAAACATATAGAAAATGATTAACTCTTACCTTAACAAGTTGGCTTCTTAAGTTGGCTAAAGCATGTGGATTACATGTTAGGCCTTCTTGCTGCTCCAATGATTAGTTCACATTGTTAATCACCTCCAATTGATCGAAACTACCTTAGAAAATTTATGTGGGGATCGGAATTTAGGAACTTGATTTGCTTATCCATGGCCGTGAGTTGCCATAGTTTGGACTCTCCTTCTTTTTCTCTATATTTCCAATGGTTGAAGATGAAAGAAATGAGTTTCTTAGTCATCAAATTGGGTATATATAGGCTGCCTAGGGGTTGGACATGTTTCCACCCTTATGACATATGTCTATTGTTGACATGTGTCACATTATCATCCACACACTAATCAGATTCTGCCACATTTCTTGGTGGGGCCCACTTAGTGGTCTAATTAAGTTAATTAATCACTAATCCTCACTTAATTCCTACCACAAGTTTGTAAGTAGTTGCATCACGTACTTGCCCTTTTTATATAAAATGCAGCCCACCTATTCCAAGTAGGTGCATCACCTACTTGTTCTTTTTGTGGATTAGTAATTAGTCTTATCTTTAGAACCTGTGTGATCCTTGCTACTTAATCTAGACGGGTAATCAAGTGGCTTAATTATCTAATACATCCAAACTAGTAGCTTAAGTACGTTGGTCGATTACTATGACAAATTATTTAGCCTTAAACCCTTTTCAAATCCTTTCAAACCATCACTACCCATATAGAACTAGTTTATGCAAAATATGAGGCATTACATCCTTCCCTTCTTAGGATCATTTTGATAACTTCATGGATAACACGGATCAAATGCAGCTTTAGAGCTTAAAATATTCCAATATACAAAAGTACGGAATATAACAGTGAGTCTATTTTATCTTAAAGAGTCTATCATGATTGTAAAGTGTCTATTGATCATAAGGATACCTCTACAAACTTAGTTGAGTTAGACAAGGTTAACTTTGATTTCATTTTTGGCTTGGACTGGCTTTATGCTATTATGCCTCATTTTATTTTAGAACCCGAATTGTCAAGTTTCAGTTTCTGAATGAGGTAGTTATTTAGTGGAAGGGTAGTTTAACTTTGCCTAAGGGTCGATTCATTTCATACTTTAATGCCAGAAAGTTAGTCTCTAAGGGGTGTATCTACCACATTGTTCGAGTTAGAGATGATAGTGTAGAGACACCATCCCTTCTATCAGATCCTGTAGTTGAATGAGTTTCTTAAAGTCTTTCTTGAGGATTTGCCTGGATTCCCTCCTGATAGGGAGATAGACTGTGGAACATATATTCTTCATGATATTCAGCCTATCTATATTTCTCCATATACAATGGATCTCGCACATTTAAAAGAGTTAAAGAAAAAATTCAGAGATCTCTTACATAAAGAATTCATTAGGCCGAGTATCTCACCTTAGGGCGCTCCTTTCCTATTCTTGCAAAAGAAAGATGGTTTATTAAGTATGTGAATTTACTATCATTAGTTGAACAAGGTTACCATAAATAATAAGTATCCTCTTCCGAGAATAGATGACTTGTTTGACCAACTTGAACGTGCCACTTGTTTCTCCAAGATAGACCTCAGATTGGGCTATCATTAGTTAAAGTAAGAGGAGGTAACATTCCAAAGACAACCTTCAGAACCAGATATGGTCACCATGAGTTCCTAGTTATGTATTTCGGTTTGAATGACACTCAGGCACTATTTAGGGATTCATGAATAGAGTTTTCAAACAATACTTGAACATGTTTGTTATCGTCTTTATCAATGATATTCTGATCTATTTGAGAAGTGAACAGTAGCATGCTAACCATCTCAGAATAGCCCTCCAAACTCTCACGTAAAAGGAGTTATATGCTAAGTTTTCAAAGTGTGAGTTCTGGCTTGCATCTTTGGCATTCTTAGGCTATATTAGGTATTTGAGTGGATTCGCAGAAAATTGAAGCCATTAAGAATTGTCCTAGACCCACATCTCCGATAGACATAAAAAGTTTTTTGGGTTTGGAAGGTTTCTATTGGAGTTTTGTGGAGGTATTTTAATCTATATTGTCGTCATTGACTAAGTTGACTCAGAAAAAGACAGTTTCAATGGTCTGATGATTATAAGAAGATCTTCCAAGAGCTAAAGACAAGGTTGACTACTGCTCCAATTTTATCCCTACTAGAAGGAATAAATGGCTTTATCATATATTGTGATGTGTCTAGAGTTGGATTATGTCGCGACCCAAGCTATGACCTAAGTGTGGCACAAAAATTAGGATTCCTGAAGAAAACCTAATCAAGCCTCTTAGCATATCATAAGCATACAATTAACAATAAAGCGGAAACTCAAAATCCAAGAACATAGCATAGAAAGAATGAAGTAACACAACATAGATTCCATACACATATGCAACATGCCTTTATATGAACTAACATAGGCGGGGACTAGGACATGTTTCTAGCAAACCCTCAAAGAAAAGTAATGACATAACATGGACTAGTCTCAGTGTATCATCATAGTCAATGAAAAAAGAAGAAAAGATAGACCCAGCTTGCCCTTGAAGCATGAAGACTCACCAAACAATCTTCGACAAATCACCAACTAGCCACAAGAATAGGATGGAGCGTCCGTCCCTACATTGTGATATAAAATAGGCAATGAAATATGCGTTAGTATATTGCAATGTACTAATTATGTAAGCAATATAATATAAAATAAAATCATGTTGTGCAAATAACCATTTCAAATAGCATGATAAAGAGGTAGTAAAATCAAAAGTAGACATGAGAAGGATAAATGCACAATTAACCATAAGTGTATAACGTAAAAGTAATGGCTAGGATTGGTCAAGTAAATCATAATAAGGGACTATACATATGTGGGATATAACTATAACCGAAAATAATATCATGCGAGCAATAACATGAAATCCCAGTGTCTCCCTATACAACAGAAAAAAGAGAATCAACTTGCTAAGGTAGACTCTACCCCGCTAAATGGGTAAGCATGCTACATGTGGATCCACTAGCTAGGTCATATTGGCAATGATCCTATGGATGCAACGTAGTTAAGGGACTATAGATTGCTACTAAGGACCCCTTAGGTCGAGTTTCCACCTCAAAGACCTCTTGATGCTAAGTTAATATCCCACGGAATACATATCATCATCATAAATCAAACTCTTCATAAATCATAGTTCATACTTTTATTGAAAACATAAACTTATCATGTGGAAAGAAAATCAAAAGCTACCAATCCAATTCATAAAACTCGTTCATAAGAATAACTCATTATCTTGTTATTTGTGTAATGTGGGTGCAGGCCTTCCATCATTATAGATCTTATTTCATAAAGAGTGTCATTAGGGTCTTAATTCACCATTAAGTATCTTAAGTCACCCTTTTTTCATAAACTTGCTTGAAAACTTGAAATTTCATGATCTTGACTTATACTTGAAATAAGGTGAAAGCATGAATTCAAAATCAATTGACTTAGAAATCATGAAATTGAATTAAATACATGCATGATCATATAATTTATATCAAACCATACATAATTCATGAAACTAATATTAACTGAAAGTATAATTGAAAATATGAACCCTAAAGACTAATGTAGAAAATTCATAGAAAATTCTTTTCCATGCAATAATCATTAAATCATGTTGAAATTGGTTCAAAATCATAATTCATGTAATTGAAATTGATATCACAAAACCCATAAAATGCATACTTGAATTGATTGAAAAAGTTGAGAATTTATAGCCACATTCGTGGAGCACTGTAGCCGCATTCGCGAAGGCCAATGTCCTAGTCATTTAATAAAGACCAAGGATGATTTTCAGCTCCATTTCCAAACTTCTAACGTAGATATCTCCTCCATGTTAAGCTCAAATTAGGTGATTCTAAAGTCCAAATTCAAGAGATTTCCGTGGGGTATCTAGTGGTGAGCTCAAAAATGTGAGGGGAAACATAGTGTGAGGTAAACACTTGTATTTAGCTATTGCTTTAGTGATTTTTTGAGTAAATAATTATTGAATTTTGGAGAATTGTAACTTGGCCAATTTAACTCCGTTTTTAGTAATTTTTTAGGCTAGATTATGGGGGTTTTCACTCAGAACGTTGTAGTATAATTTGTTTGATTTGAGGGAGTTTCTTTCTTGAGTTATAGCTATCAAAGAATCTGCCATTTTCATCTTTTTGTTGGAATTCTGTGAATTTTAGTTACATGCACGTCTTGCGTCGTTTTTCCACCATGAATTGTGTAATGTTGATTTGTGAGATTAGGGTGATTTTTAGAACCAATTTTTGGATCCCACATTTCCCGTTTTATTTCCCAAAATTGGTCCACCTCCGAATTTGATAATTTTAGTGTTAGAACGATTGTATTAATGTTTTGATTCTATTCTTGATAGCATGGAAGCATTCGGAGGCCGCTCAGAAAGGAAAACCTATGGTTTAGTGAGTTAGAGCGTGTGTGATCGGCTTACAGGTAGGCTACGGTTTTTCCCTCATAAAACTGAGCATGTTTAGGCAATTGCACATTGATTTTATGAGTTTGGAGGGGTTTGGGTGTCAAGCATGTTAAGTTCCTAGAATCCAAGTCTTAGGCCTTATTTCAAGTAATTGTTGTGTCGAGCATGCTTAAGTTCCTAGAATCCAAGTCTTAGGCCTTATTTCAAGTAACTGTTGGACTGTGTAAGCATGACTCATGTGGTTGTTGGTTGTTTTTATCTTGCAATGATTGTTCTTCCAGTGGTTTTATGTTTGGAAGCATGTTTGGCCATAGTCTAGGCTTAGACCAGTATTGCCTTATACTTGCGTGGTTTTGGTGTTATTTTGCCTTAGAGGTTTTCCGATGTCATTTCGGATGGTTAACTCCCTGTAGACTGATATAGCAGACTTGAGTCTGATAGTTTGAGCCTTAGTTTGGCAGTAACTCAGCTTATGACCTTACCTCCATAATATCTTATTCTCCTATCTGTCCTCTATCATTCGGTTCTTGATTTTTAGAAGCTTCTCGGCAATTCTGGTTATATTTGGTTTGGGCTGGAACGGTGCATTGATGACACTTGGGTTAGGTATATTTCTCGTTATGCATAGTTGGTCGCTGATTCTAACTCGATCTGGCTCCTCAGCTACAAGTACCCGATCAAAATTTTTGGGGTCCTTCTTACTTGTGTTCAGGCTTTCTAGCTACAGTTACTCAGTTAAAGTCTGTTGTCTAGCTTACAAGTGCTCAACCTTTGGCTACAGTTACCCAATTAAAGCCTATTGCCTAGCCTACTCATGTGAACTCATTAGCTATAATTACCCAGTTACAGTCTATGCTCTAACTTGTACGTGGTTAAATTCCTGATTTCCTGATGAATCTTCGGTTAATTCTTTATCTACTATAGTTATGGGTTGAGGTGTGAGGGTTGGAGATGGTTCATTTTAAGTCCAGGAAATAGTGATGTTAGTAAAATCCTTTGGTTCTATTCATTTTCTTTTAGTTATTCTTGCATCTGTCGGGCTTATGGGAGTCCGTGCAGGTGGTTTCTCTTTATTTTTGCACGAGTATACCGTCGGGTTTATGGGAGCCCAGTGGAGTTAGTTAAAATCTTTCTCTTTGTTTACTAGTACGCTCGTTTACATACCCACTTTTAATTCTTGTCATGTCTTTGATAGTTATCCTTGACTCGCATTTCAGTTTTCTTTTGTTTATCTTGCTCAGTCGGCCTATGATTCCTACTGGGAACCTTTTTCTTATACTCATACTATACTCTGCATCTATTTTTTATGATGCAGGTCTAAGTACTAGACACTGACGTTTATTTGAGCCAGTTGTAGTCGAGATCAGAGGCGAGGGTGAGCACATAACATCCTGGATTTACCAACCTTATTCTGTATATACATTTTATCTGTCTTTTAATTTTTGAGACAGCTTTGTTTTCGTGGTCCAAATATGAAACTTGTGCCTTAAGTGATTGATATACGAAATATGGGGATAATTCCATTCATAGAACTCCAAGTATGAATCATAAGTCTTATTCACTTCTCGATGGTAGAATTTTTATACTAGTTGAGTTATTTCCTCTCAAGGCTTCTATATGATGGAGAGTAGTAAGTATGTGAAGTTATCTCCTTTCTCTTGGCATGTTTTGGCATAAGTACGTAAAGCTACCCTTCTTGATATGTATTTGACATAGGTGTGGTGCTAGGATGGTAAGGTAATGCAATAAGAAGGTTATGATATCCAGCCCATGATGGGCCGGGTACGATATATGTAAATGATGACTCTTCGAGAAAAAGTAGAGACTAGGTAAAGCCTATTCTTTCTCTTTCTTTGGCATGTCCTAATTGTAAGTAAAATACGATATGAGCTCTTGGGTAACTCCACTCTTAAGTCTTAAATGTAATTCGTATCTCTTATTCACTTTTGAATGTCAAACTCTTATAGTAGGTTGAACTACTTTCCTTGAACTCCACAGGTTCAAAAGTACTGGATACATAAGCTCCTAGTCCTAAGGACGATGTGACGACGGGTATCCCTGATTCTATGAACTGTTAGTATTACTTTAGTACATGTCTAGGGTCCCCGAGATCCTAAGTGATATAGACCTTAATGGCATTTAGAAAGCACTCGAGATGGCTACACTACTATTCTGGTCCTTAGACGATAGCTTAATCTTCTTACATTGTTAAGTCTCTGATAATGATTTAGATTGTATATGGTTACTCACTACCTTACTCGTGTATACTATAATACATCTTTCACCGAGTCCCATAAAGGGTTGGGTATGGTATATGATGATATAATGACACTAAGTCTTATAAAGGGCCGGGTACGATATATAATATATGGATCGGGTCGAATGTTCCTCGGTATTACTATATAATATACGGATCAGGCCGAACGTTCCTCGGTATTACTATATAATATATGGATCGGGCCGAACGTTCCTCAACATTACTATATAATATACGAATCGGGCCGAACATTCCTCGGTATTACTATATGATATGTGGATCGGACCAAACATTCCTCGGTATTACTATATAATATACGGATCAGGCTGAACATTCCTCGGTATTACTATATGATATGTGGATTAGACCAAATATTCCTCGGCATTACTATATGGTATATAGATCGGGTCGTACGTTCCTCGGCATTATTATATGAGATAGCATTAATAGTATACAGATGCTTATGATAACAGAGTGATGTAGTCGTTACACCAATTCCTCGAATGGGACGGGTACAGTACATGATGATAGTATGTACGACCTTATGTTATAAGCTACAGGTATAGTAAATGATTGGATGTCACACTTGCCCCTGCATCCCTACGCCAATTGTAATTACGTTATGATGTCTATGCTTTACATACTCAGTACATATGTCATATTGAACCCCCGTTTCTCGGGGGAAGGGGGTTGCGTTCATGCCCGCAGGTACAGATGCACACTTTGGGGATCCGCCAGTGTAGGAGTTCCACTCATCAGTTCAGAAGCGTTCCATAGTGCCGGAGCCTAGTTTTGGTATTAACCCTCGATATATATATTTATTTGTTCACGGGTATGGCGAGGGCCCTGTCCTGCCTTATGTTACTGTTCTTACTCTTAGAGGTCTGTGGACATATATGTGGGTTGCGTATATGTACGTATGTATAGTTGTGTCGATATGCTATGATAGCCTCGTCAGCTTATATATTATCTTGCCTGTTGGCACACTATGACTCAAATAAGAGACAGGTTTACTTATGGTTAGCAAGGGTATACACGAGTGTACAGTTCGGAAACTCTTCGCGGCCTATGGAGTTGGGTCGTGACAAAAGTGGTATCAGAGCGGTTTGGTCCTCGGAATATCTACAGACCATGTCTAGTAGAGTCTGGTTTATTGGTGTGTGGTGCACCACATCTATAAACAGGAGGCTACAGGAAATTTAGGATGTTAACTTTCTTTCTTATCTTAGATCGTGCTATAGATCCGAGTCATAGGAAAACTCCTTATACTAACTTTGGACTATAGCAGAAGGATGACATCAACCGGAGAAAGTAATTGACGATATTGGAAGTTACAAAGCACGCCGGTAAGCAAGGGCATGAAAGGTATCTGTTGGATAAGGTATTGACATATGATTGAAACATAAATTCAAAAACTGAAAGGAAGGTAGACCGGAAAGTGTAACGGATGCAGGTTGAGTCGGACACACGAGGTAAGTCCATTATTTCCATACTATTGTTGATATTGAAAGCCCTGTATGGCTGCGATATGAGATGATATTGAAAGCCCTGTGTGGCTGTGATAGGATATAAATATATATATATTGGCCTTGTGAGGCATTGTTGGTATTTCCTACGTGTAGGTTTTGGGGATACTAAGGAGTATAGAGGAAACTCTGTCGAAATTTTTCTAGAACAAAAAAAAGGGGGGGAATGAAATATAGATTCTTAATATGTCTTGAAAGTTGATACCGAGTACCCCTATTATGTTAAACTAAAGCTGTAAAAGGTACCCTCCAGGTCGTTAATGAGGGGCACCCTTTTTACTTTAGAAATTTTATTTCAGATAAACAAAAGCCTATCTGAGAAGTAAAGTTCAGACTAAGATATCTTCAGCTATATTTCGCCTTAGGAAAAGCTCACGTTGAGGGGAAAGATGCCCGATGATAGAGTTTCATTATTGTTGGAAAGTATAGAACCCTCAACACTTATTAGAGGACAAGATAAGTTGTTTATGACTCAAGAATAGAAGGACTACTACAAGGAGCACTCAAGATAGACGTGATCAATTAAGTATGAATATCAGACGAAAAAGAGAATAGATAGCTATGAACTAAAGGTGTAGTATATCAAATGTGTTGGAACAGAAATATATGCATATGAAAAGTTGAAAATAAACAAGAGAATGACGTGGGTACACCCTAAAAGGGAGGAAGCGGACAATAGAAATACAAGCGTAAGAGAAAATCAACTAACGCTATCATATGTAAATGCGAATGATTAAACTTCAAACGAGATCCCATAAAGGATGGATGTGATCATACCAGCAATAACGAACCGGATCTCATCAGAACTCCAAAGTTAAGCGTGCTTGGGAGAGAGTAGTACTAGGATTGGTGACCCCTTGGGAAGTGAAAGAGAAAATGAAACACAAGTATCCGTACCTATTCCCTACGTCTACAAGTAATCCTCACCTTTGGAACTCTGATATTGATTGCTCGATGAAAGTATATGTTATGACAATGGGATAGAGAAACTCTCCATATAGTCGGTATAAGATTCGGAAGAAGGTTTTGGTTCACATTCGAGGACGAATATTCTAAAGGGGGGAAGGATGTTACACCCCATACTTTTGTACCTTGAAAGACTTGTATCTTGAGATGTTTTGAGTTTCTTGAAGGTTCTCAAGCTTTTTAAGCTTCTTAAGTTTTTATTTAACCTTCTTAAGTTTCTTGAAAGGATCGTAAGTATCATATAAGTTGTCATGTGAGCCGGATAATCAATGACTCTATCAAATAACTCTAAAGAAGGGAGAATGTGGCACCCCATAGAAGGGAAGATTGGAAATATGGTTATGAGAATTCAGAAGGAATTGGAGGCCAAGTAATGAGTCGTAGGACTCGACTTACTTACGTAAGCTACCAATTTGAAAATCTTATATACTTAAGCTACTTGAGTACATACCAAGGTTACATAGTAAGGATTACATAGGTTCATAAAGCAAGACGAGATTATGAACCCATGAGGAGGAAAAGAAAGCGACACGTGGCAGCCCATGAGAGAGTGTCATGTGGCAGCATGAGGAAGTGCCATGCGGCAGAAACTGCAGCAAGGGGTGGGCCCCCACATGCCATGTGGCATCCCCTAAGTGTAGGGGGTGATGTGTTGGCCCTATAAGGGCTTGACATGTGTCACCACTTAGGGGTTGACACATGTCACCCCTTAAGGTGGCCTATATATAGATATGTTTGAATACTTTTAAGTCATACTTATCCTTTAAGTTTCTTTTTATCCAAAAAAATTCAAGAAAAGTCTAGAAAAAAAAAGAAGAGAAACTTCAGCTAGAGAGAAGAGAGAGCTTCGGTTTTGGAGGAGAAAAAGAGGTAAGTCTCTAATTTCTTTCTGCGAATTAATTACCTAGGGTGCACCACGATGTTATGAAGGTGTTAGTAATAAAAATTTATGGTTTCGAGAAACCCAAAACATTATCAAATAGCCACGAAGTTTTAGGCGCACTAAAGAAACTTCCGAGGCAAGTTTTGGCAAGTTTCGGACAAGGTAAGGCTTTCTCTTTCAAATTGAAGTTTATGATGTTATTATGGGGTATATTACATGTCTTAAATGAGGATGGAAGTGTAATAATTACATAAGGATACTTGACATTAGAAACAAACTAAATTGATGTCGCTAGCGTTAAATCAAAGTCGAGTAGTAGGTTGTCGTTGTGGTGCTGTGGGTGCAGCTGGTTGGGTTGCATGTTGCAGGGATTCAAAGTGTTTTAACAAGGGTGTGGGTTCTGATGCTTTCAGTCACACGACCCTCCGTTTGGTATGGTTAAAGATTTTGCAAAACAAAGATTAAAAACTCTATTTTTGTATCGTAGTTTGGAGCTAGTTGTTTTGAGCTTGTATTGTGTAAGGTTGAAGTGATTTACTTGTAAATATGCTACTGTTTGTTGTTTTTGGTATGGTTGTTGACATTGTTTCTGAGTTGAATTCTCGGGGATGTTGAAGTTATAGGGGAGATGCTACCCGATTTTCGGTAGGTTTGGAACTAGTAACAAACTAGTCGAGGGTAACGGATAAGGAAATAAATCCTATGATTACTTGGGTGTAAAGTTGGAAATAGGAAAGTGAAAGTTCATTAACCTTAGTATTATGTTTATGTTAAATAGGTTCAAGAGACGACGAGGCGAACGTGTAAGAGTAATTCATAAGAGATATGTGAAGTTATCCTTCTTTTTTTTTGGCATGTCTTAGCCTTAAGTGATTGATATACGAAATGTGGGGATAATTCCATTCATAGAACTCCAAGTATGACTCATAAGTCTTATTCACTTCTCGATGGTAGAATTTCTATACTAGTTGAGTTATTGCCTCTCAAGGCTTCTATATGATGGAGAGTAGTAAGTATGTGAAGTTATCTCCTTTCTCATGGCATATTTTGGCATAAGTACGTAAAGCTACCCTTTTTTATATGTATTTGACATAAGTGTGGTGCTAGGATGGTAAGGTAATGCAATAAGAAGGTTATGATACTGATCCCATGATGAGCCGGGTACGATATATGTAAATGATGACTCCTTGAGAAAAAGTAGAGACTAGGTAAAGCCTATTCTTTCTCTTCCTTTGGCATGTCCTAATTGTAAGTAAAATATGATACGAGCTCTAGGGTAACTCCACTCTTAAGTCCTAAATGTAATTTGTATCTCTTATTCACTTTTGAAGGTCAAACTCTTGTAGTAGGTTGAACTACTTTCCTTGAACTCCACAGGTTCAGAAGTACTGGATACATAAGCTCCTAGTCCTAAGGACGATGTGACGACGGGTATCCCTGATTCTATGAACTGTTAGTATTACTTTAGTACATGTCTAGGGTCCCTGAGATCCTAAGTGGTATAGGCCTTAATGGCATTTAGAAGGCACTCGAGATAGTTACACTACTATTCTGGTCCTCAAACGATAGCTTAATCTTCTTACATTATCGAGTCTCTGATAATGATTTAGATTTTATATGGTTACTCACTACCGTACTTGTGTATACTGTAATACATCTTTCACCGAGTCTCATAAAGGGCCGGGTATGGTATATGATGATATGATGACACCGAGTCCCACAAAGGGTCGGGTATGGTATATAATATATGGATCAGGCCGAACGTTCCTCGGTATTACTATATAATATATGGATCGGGCTGAACGCTCCTCGGTATTACTATATAATATACGAATCGGGCCAAACATTCCTCGGTATTACTATATGATATGTGGATCGGACCAAACATTCCTCGGTATTACTATATAATATACGGATCAGGCTGAACATTCCTCGGTATTACTATATGATATGTGGATCAGACCAAACGTTTCTCGGCATTACTATATGGTATATAGATCGGGTCGTACGTTTCTTGGCATTATTATATGAGATAGCACTAATAGTATACAGATACTTATGATAACAGAGTGATGTAGTCGTTACACCAAGTCCCCAAACGGGACGGGTACAGTACGTGATGATTGTATGTATGACCTTATGTTATAAGCTACAGGTACAGTAAATGATTGGATGTCACACTTGCCCCTGCATCCCTACGTCAATTGTAATTTCCTTATGATGTCTATGCTTTACATACTTAGTACATATATCGTACTGAACCCCCTTTTCTTGGGGGAGGGGGGGCTGCGTTCATGCCCACAGTACAGATGCACACTTTGGGGATCCGTCAGCGTAAGAGTTCCACTCATTAGTTCAAAAGCGCTATATAGTGCCGGAGCCTAGTTTTGGTACTAACCCTCGATGTATATATTTATTTGTTCACGGGTATGGCGGGGCCCCTGTCCTGCCTTATGTTACTGTTGTTACTCTTAGAGGTTTGTGGACATGTATGTGGGTTGTATATATGTATGTATGTACAGTTGTGCTGATATGCTATGATAGCCTCGTCGGCTTATATATTATCTTGCATGTTGGCACACTATGACTCAAATAGGAGACATATTTACTTATGGTTAGCAAGGGTATACACGAGTGTCCAGTTTGGGCACCCGTCGCAGCATACGGAGTTGGTTCATAACATGTACTCTGTTACTAGTAACTCTGTAAAGGTGACTTCCAGGTTTTGGGAGAGATTCTTTTTGGTTTGTATATATTTAGTTGCTTCCACCCATTCATGCATGCTCCTGTTATTTTCCTTACTTTTTTAGATTAAATTGTTGGTCTTCTACCCTGACATCCCATTGCTCATGGTTCTGGTATATGGGTCGGCTTACCTACTAGTGAGTCATAAGAGCCGCCATTATGAGCTGAGAAATCAAGTCATGACAAGTTGGTATCAGAGCCCAGATTCACCGGTATCACTTGTACAAAGCTAATGTCTAGTAGAGTCTTGCAGATCGGCGCAGAGATGTCTGTTACTTATCTTTAGAAGGATACATAATATCTTATGAATGGGTCTCCTTAGTATCGCTGTCGTGTAGTGTGTGTCTTATTGGTTTTTGGAAATCTCAGTTTTTCCACTCTTTTATAAAATGGCTCGCATGTATAGTGTAGGTAGAGGCCGACCACGGGGTTATGCTAGGGTTGCAACACCAGAGTGGTACTGAGAGAAGATTCAGGAGTTGGAGGTGGAGCCACTAGTAGCTCTAGCATATCAGTAGTTGGTGAGCCCGGGACCAATTAAGCCACCGCCCGAGCCATCCGTAGCTCCAGACCTATTGGCGGGGCTCGCCCATATTTTGGCTACCATTAGGGGTATGCGACAGTCCATAGCTCCAACTGATCTAGTACCACAGGACCAGCAAGCACCAGCACCATCGGTTGTTCAGTAGCCACTGGCACCAACCGCTCAGCCTGATGATTTGGAGGGCATCATGCCACTCTGGGAGTAGAAGATGCTCTGGGTGTTCTGTAGAATATTACCATCGAGGTTTTCTAGGGTTGTGGGTGAGGATGCCCCCGGGTTTCTACTTTTCGCTAGCGGCTACATACCTTGGGCTTAATGGAGTTGAGAGGAGCTGACTTCACTCCTTATCAGTTAGCCGATCCTGCCAGTAAGTAGTGTCATACCTACCTAACGACCAGGCCAGTTGGGTCCCCATCGATCATATGAGATGAGTTTTCAAAGGCTTTCTTAGCTCGGTTTATCCCTCAGAGCGCTAGATATCAGCTTCGAGATCGGTTCTCATGGTTGGAGCAGGGCTCCATGACTGTGTGAGAGTACGAGGCCTGAATCTATGAGCTATCCAGGCATGCTACCATGGTACTCCCCACAGAGGAGGAGAGACTTCGGTGCTTCATCAGGAATTAACCCTCCAGTTGTAGATCAAGACTCAGTCTTTAGTCTCAGCGGGCCTCTCATTTATAGAGGTGGTAGACCATGCCTGCACGCTTGAAAAGCTCCATTGCGAGCCCCAAGGGGGAAGCGACAAGACAGCTAGGCAGGAAGATAGCCGTGATGGGCGCCATTTTAGACCTTGGGAATCCTATGATAGATCTTGCCAGAGATTTCAATCGGGTCAGTACAACAACCTTTTCCAAGCCTTTCTTCAGACATCGGAGGGTGATTAGCACTGTCAGATTAGTTCTAGTGTCAGTCCAAGTCAGAGCCGAGGTGGTTTGCAAATGAATTCTTCAGGACAGGGTGGCCGACCTCCAACTTGGGGTCTGACTTAGACCCCCGTATACCTAACTATTAGATATGAGTACAGTATACAAGAACTCCAGTGGTGATCGCACTTTCATATACACATGGCCTCTATCATTTGCATCATACCATGAAAGGGCATGCAAGCCGACAAGGCTGCCATAACGTACCAACATATATAATATGTCACATGGACACAGCTAAAACAAATCGGTAAAGAACCAACATACATATCTACGGACCCTTAAGAGTATGAACGATAACATATGGTGGGACAGGGCCCCCGCCGTACCCCTGAATAACAAAAAAAATATATACATCAAGGGACTAGTACCAAAACTAGGCTCCGATACAATGGAGTTTCTCCTAACTTGCTGATTGGAGACCTAAGCTGGTGGGTCTCCAAAATGTGTGTCTGTATCTACGGGCATGAAACTCAGCCCCCCCGAGGAAAGGAGGGTCAGTACGATATATGTACTGAGTATATAAAGTATAACATATCATAAATAATAACACAGTTGGAGTAGAGGCTCAGGAGTCAAATGTGGTATCCAAGGAACCACTGCACATGTACCTTGTGAATCATAAAATCATGCATGCTCATATCACATATTATAGCCGGCCCCCTTAGGGACTCGGTGAAACACATACCTGTAGGACCATCATTACCTTATCACATCACATCATCATATATATACATACATATCCGGCCTTCTAGTGAGGGGCGCGGTGAACAATCATATCATTGCATTATCATGTCATTACGTAGCGTACCCGGCCCTTTAATGAGGGACTCAGTAGACAATGCAGTGAACTATGCATGATTATGTATCCGGCATGATACTCGGTGATAGAAGTGTTACAGTATGCACGAGCAGAGTAGTGAGAAACCATACATAATTTAAATCATCATTTGAGACTCAATAGGATAAGAAGAGTAAGCTATGACCCAAAAGAACTGTTTAGGATCCCAACGGACACCCGCTTTCAAGTCATACAGTCTGAGGACCAGAGTAGTAATGTAATCATCTCAGGTGCCCTCTAAATGCCATTAGGGGCCATATCAATTGGGATCTCAAGGGCCATAGACATGTACTAAGGTAATGCTAACCGCTTATGAAATAAAAAACACCAGTTACCATGTGGTCCTTAAGGCTAGGATCTTATACCTCCGTTACTTCTTAACATATAGAAGGTGCAAGGAACATAGCTTAACTATTTCAAGAGTTTGATATCCAAAAGTGAATAAGAGACATGAAGCCCATTCGGAACTTCGGAATGGAATTACCCCAGAGCTCGAATCATATTTAACTTACATCTAAGACATGCCAAAAGAAGAGAAAGGATAAACTTTACATATTCTCCACCTTCCCTCATGTAGTCATCATATACATATGTGCCGAAGAATGTACGGCCTGATCCTTATATAGTAACATGTGCCGAGGGACGTTCGGCCCGATACTTATATACATATACCATACCCATCCCATCAAGGGACTCGGTACTATAAACATCTCATCATAACATTCTATTTACGTCAAGGACATATTGAGAGAAAAGAAGGGTAGCTTTACATACCTTCTTATAGATTAACTATAATCCAGCTTGCCTCGTTATCTCCTTAACCTATTAACATGAAAGTAATACTAAGATTAATAACCTTTCACTTTCCAATTTCTAAATCTACAACCAAGTATCCATAGGAATCATTTCCTTATCCATTTCCTTTGACTAGTTTATTACTAGTTCCAAAGTTAGCGGAAATCGGGTAGCATCTTCCCTATAACTTGCCCTATCCAAATTCTAATCTTAGAAGATATATTACAAAAAACAACCAGAATCTATATACAATCAAATTACTCCAATACAATGCAATACAAGTTCTATACAACTCGCCCAAAACCACGATACCAAAATAAGGTTTTCTATCTCTATTTCGTAAAACCTTTAACCACACGAACCAGAGGGTTGTGTGGATGAAACCAGAAGCACCCACACCCCTTTTGAAACACTTTCCATCCCTGCAACACATAACCAAACCATCTCCAACTGCAGCACCACAACCACAATATACTACTCGACTTCGATTTAACTAGAACGACTTCAATTTAGTTAGTTTTTCACGTCAAGTATACTTATGAAATTTTCCTACTTCCATATTCATTTAACACATGTAATATACTCCATAAAACAACATTAACTCCAACCCGAAAGGGAGAACCTTACTTTGCCAAAAATTGCAAAAACTCGCCTCGAAAGTTTTTTGACGTGGCTGAAAATGTAGTGGCTGCTCGTTACCTTTTTGGTGCTACTCCGAACAGTAAATTTACATCATTAACACCTTCATTTCATATTATAATTAATTCACGGAATGAAATCGAAAGACTTACCTTTTTTTTGGCTCCAAACCCGTAGCGCTCTCTTTCTAGTTCTAGGGTTTCTTTCCTTTTTTTTGTTTTGAATTTTGGAGGAAGAAGTGAATTAATAGTCATCAAACATGTATATATATACACCTCCTTAGGAGGTGACACATGTCACCCCCTAAGGGTGACACGTGTCCAGCCCCCATTAGGCCAACACATCCATGCCTCCAATCAGGGGCTGCCACGTGATAGGTGGGGTCCACCCCAAGCAGGTGGGCCACCTTCTTGGTCCAAAAAGGTGCATCACCTACTTCCACGTGGCCTCTTCACCTGCTTCCATATGTCACACTCCCTTGCTGCCACATGTCTCCTTCTCCCCCTTTCATAGGCTCGTAATCTCATTTTACTTTAAGAACCTATGTAATTCTTGCTACATAAGCTCAGCATGTAATCAAGTAGCTTAAGTATGTAATACATCCAAGTCGGTAGCTTACGCAAGTAAGTCGAGTCCTATGACTCATTACTTGGCCTTCAACTTCTTTCGGATTCTTATAACCCTATTTCCAATCTTTCCTATTATGGGGTATCTCGTTCTCTTTTTCTTAGAGTTATTTGATAGCGTGGTATATAATCTAGATCACATAGCACTTTAAAAGAGACGTAAGACAATGTCCCAAGGTGCGAAAGTATGGGGTATAACAGTATGACCCGCCTAACGGGGTAGAGTCTACCTTGGCAAGTAGATTCCCCTTTTTCTTTGCTGTATGGGGAGACAACGGGATTTCATGTTATAGATCGCATGGTATTATTGTTGGTTATGGTTCCTATCCCACATATGTATGATCTCTTATGTATGCTATGGTTTTAAATTATGCTCTTTAAATGTTTTGGTCAATATAATTTTCTCATGACTTTACTTATTGCATTTTATCCTGTGTTTTGCTTGACCATTGCATTCTATGATTTACGTTGCATATCACACCCTCATACTTAGTACATTCCAATGTACTAATGTATACTTTTTGCCTACATTATCTCATAATATAGGGGTTGAGGTTGAAGATCATACTCGTCTGCATAGCTAGTTAAGCTTTCCTATCTAGTGATGTTTGTGGTGAGTCCTCATTTATTGGGGACTAGTTATCAAGTTAGTTACTATTTTCAAAGACTTTTGTTATGTTTCATATTGAGGGTGAGCTAGGGACATGTCTTAGCCCCCACCCATTTTCATAAGTAGAGGCATCTAGTTGGATAAATGTTTCGAGTTTATGTTGTCATGTGACGTTCTTAAATTTTTATTCATAGTTTAGACTCTCTTATGATGTTTCCTCTTTTTCTTTACCTTATGTATGCTTATGATATGTACAAGAGGCTTGGTTGGAGCCCTTCGGGGTTTCAATCGTCGTGTTATGACTAGGCCCTAGGTCGGGTCATGATAACTTTATACATTAGTCTACTAAGCCTTTACAAGATAGACAAACTTACCCTTAACTATTATACAATACCAAAATGCATCTACTAAAGACTTAATAAAGCCCCGAATCAACTTGGAGCTCACCAAAAGTAGTTGAGTGTCATGTGCTCCTATTGAGAAGGTCTACTAGACAAAGTACTTGTACCTGCAATGTGAAATGCAACGTCCCCCAAGAGGGACATCAGTATGAAAGAATGTATCGACTATATAAGGCAGTAGCACGTGTAAAACAAGGGCTCAAATTAAATCAAGTATTAGTATATAAATATGTAGGTAAGGATGAAAGACCACCTTTGTTTACTCTTGGGGGATCATGTACATTATATTATTTTCTTTACTCTTCTTTTCTTTGTAATCTTTATTAGGCATATGATACAATGACTAACTGATCAGTGGTATAAGAGGATGACCCATGGTAGGCATTTTAATCCCTGGGATGTTGTCCTTATATATAAAAATTGGGATTGACCCACGCTAGGATTCGGCCCCTAGGCTGCCACCCTTATACACAAATTGGGATCGACCCATGCTAGGCTTTTGCCCTTGGGCTTCCACCCTTACACACAATTGCTTCAGGTAGTTTCTTTAATCTTTGAGATTGCTTCTTTAGTGGTAATAATCATTTTTGAGCTTTAGAACTACCTTAATTTTTGTAACTTATTCTTTTAACTTAAACTCTTCAAGAACTTCTACTTCCCTTCACTCTTAAACCAAAGAAGAAAAGAAGAGTTTCTTAATAACCCAGAAAAGATAGCAGTTAACTTGTGGAAACATTCTGCCCTATACTTATATGTAAGGAAGAATAACATGCTTTCTTAGTCTTTCATGGAAGAATTAAGCTAAATCCATAAGCGTTTTCACTTACCTTGGCTACAAAGATGGGGGTTTCTTCAAGAAACCTAGGAGGAATTGTAAGGTTGTTGTTCTTATGAACAAGGAAAAAACCTTGATTTCTATTCCTTTAGAATGAAGGAGATTATCTCCTTATAAGGTTACAAGAAAACTATACATGGAAAAATACTATACATGGTAAGTACTATCCATGGTAAATACAACTAAAGAAGATTATATACTAATATTATGTAATTAACTATATATGGAGAGATTGTAATTGATGGTGATTAACATCCTCCCTCAAACTGATGGTGGTCAACCAACAATTTTCCAATAAAAAACTGATGACGTTTCTTCATTTTACACTTGGTGAAAAAAACCGCCAGTTGATCTCTAGAAAAAACATGAGAAAGAGAAATATCACTGTCATCAATTTTTTCCCAAACAAAGTGACAATCAATCTCGATGTGCTTGGTTCATTTATGAAAAATAGGATTGGAGGCAATCTTTACAACATTTTCATTGTCAAAATATATGGGTGTAGGAGAGGAAAAATGATTTCCAAAATCAGTCAATAAAAAGTAGTCGACATGGCACAATATTCTGCTTTAGTCGATGATTTGGATGTTGTTGCTTGTTTCTTTGACTTCCAAGACAACAAAGAATTGCCAAGAAATACACAATACCTAGTGGTTGAATGAGAGTGTCGAGGCACCCACTATAATCAGCATCCGAGAAGGCATACAAGAGAGTAGGTGAATTATGACTATAATGCATGCCCATCGTTGTGGTTGATTGAAGATAAATGTAGAAGACAATGAACAACCGTAAGATGAAAGGGTCGAGGGTCAGACACAAACTGACTAAGATAACAATATGAGCAATGTCAGGTCGAGCGACAGTTAATTAGACCAAGCTCCCAACAAGACATCGATAAAGGGTCGGGTCTGAGAGAGGTTCCCATTAGTCTTAGAGTAATGAGTGTTATGTTCCATGAGTGTATCTATATTGGTTATATTAGTCAAGTGAGTCATGTCTAAGCTTTATTTGGTATACTTTCCTTGGTAGAAGAAGTAGCCACAAGCATTGCGAGAGATTTCCAGACCAAGAAAGTAAGACGCATGCCCCAAATCCTTCATTAGGAATAAAGATTGTAACATAGGTTTAAGCTGCAAAATAACTTCGACATCATCCCAGTAATCAAGAGATCATCAATATAGATTAGCACAAAACCGTCTCTCGTGGTAAGGGAGAGATAAAGGAAAAATAATCATTGTGACTCTGTCAATAGCCACCTCGTAGAAAAACTAAGGCTTCAACTTTGTAAACCAAGCATGTGGAGCTTACTTCAAGATATAAATAGACTTCTGCAGTTTGCATACCATGGATGGAGGAGTGGAGAAGCCAGGAAGAGGTTTCATATACACTGTCTCAAATAGCTCACCATTAAGAAAGGCATTAGTGGCATCCATCTGCGAGATGTCATACTGTCAAACTACCGCAACGACTAATAATGTACGAAAGTAGTCATTTTAGCCATATGAGAGAAAGTTTCCTCATAATCGATCCCATATTTTTGCTTAAAACCTTGTGCCACCAAGCGAGCTTTATATCAACCCAACGTGCCATCAAACTTTTGCTTCAAAGTATAGACCCATTTACACCCAAATACTGTTTGATCTGATAGGGTTGGAACTAGAAACCACGTATGATTTTGGGCTAGTGCATCAAGTTCCATTTGCATAGCCAAGTTCTATTGTGTATTCTTTGTTGTCAGTCGCCTACTTGTAAGATCTAGGAATTAAGATGTGATCAAGTGAGGACAAAAAAGATAATCGAAAAAGATGTTTACTGACACATCCAGAATGAGTAGTGACTACACTATATAATGATTGAAAAGAGGGAAAAACATGAGTAGAAGGGGGTATACCTGGATCCGAAGATGGAAAATGAGGAGTAGCATACAAGGGAGCTATCGCATAGGGATCAAGCTCATCATCAAAGTAGGACGACAATAGAGTCGAGTGACAAATGGCATTTGTAGGTCTTTAGTTGAGTGAAAGAAGAATGAGTCCTCAAAGAAGAGAACATTGTGTGAGATCCTCATCTATATAGCATCTCATTCATAACAACAATAGCCTTATTGAGTGTTTGAATATCCCAAAAAATACATTTGCGGACTTGACATCAATTTTAGTATACTCAAATCTTGGAAGAGTCTTTGTACCAAAAAACTTCTATAGAGGGGACTGATATTGGAGAACCGTAGTGGGCATCCAATTAATGAGGTATACTATCATGTGAACACCATCAGCCTAATATAATATGGCAAATTATCATGAAGTTGAAGTGCACGGGCAGTTTCAATTTTATGATGATGTTTCTTCTCCGCAACACCATTTTTCTAAGACTGATTAGGACATGTTTTCTGATGAATAGCACCTTTAGTAGCCAAGAAATGTTCAAAATCTTTAGAAATGTATTCACCACCTGAGTCCGTGCGAAGGATCTTTATATTTTCTCAAATTGAGTGCACACCATGATATAGAAATACATAAAGTTTCTGAATACCTCAGACTTGTGTTGAATAAAGTAAACTAATATAAATCGAGATACATTATCCATAAAATATTACATAATATGAATTGCCAAAAAGTGACTTGAAGCTCGCAGGTCTTCAAACATCAGAATGAATAAGTTCAAATGGAGAGATAGTATGATGTATACTTTTATGAAATTGCCACAAATGTGATTTTTCAAGAGTATAAGATTCACAATCAATACTAACATTATCCTTAAAATTAATCTTAGACACTAAATCGCCAGAGGAAAACAAAGACTTTAAATTTTGAGTATTAGGATGTCCCAACCGCCTATGCCACAATTTCCAAAGAGCATTGGCTGAGTTGATATCCTGAGAAGACAGAGCAAGAAAACATTTGTAAGAGTTGGAGGATGAGCCCAGATCCAAGATGAAGAGTTCTCCTTGTCTACGGCCCTGACCAATCACCTTCCCAGTTCTCAGATCCTGAATAAGACAACCATTAGGTGAGAAAAAAATTAAGCATCATTGGTTAACAAGCTGATTAACAGAAATCAAATTAATAGGTGATATAGGGACATAAAGAGCATTAGATAAGACTAAAAGAGGAGAATCAGGGAAAGATAAATTGTAAAGTTCCACTTCTTTGAATCTTGAGGTTCATTCCATTGGCAACAGTGATAGTACTAGGGACAAAAAAAGGCTAGGAGGAAGAAAAGGTTGTCAAGTCACCAACCATGTGATGAGTGGCACCCAAATCTATAATCTAAGTAGTAGTCGACTTAGGCTTTCCAAAACCTGCAACATAAAGACCTTTGAGAAGTTGTTGCATGAGGTCAGCAGGTATAAGAGATGAGGAACCATCAGGAGGATTGACAGCAGAGGTAAAAATAGTGGGAGTGATCCGATGGTAGGTACGTGGTAGACGAATTCGATAATTTTTTATCAGATGACCATTTTTCTTGCAATATCGACAAAATAATTTAGAGGTAAACCCTATTTGGTTGCGGCAATGAGAAACATAGTATCCCTTTTCATGACAGTTGAAACACATAGTAGATAGGTAATAATATTTCCCTTTGTAAGAAACGGGGAATTATGAGGGGAATTCTGAGAAGAGAGAGAGGCAAGACTAGTCTCTTCGACAAAAAGATCATCAAGGACATTATCAAGCGACGAGGTTAAGTTGTGGTTGAGAATAAAGGCTCGAATACGTTCAAACTCTGGTCGTAACTTCATAAGGAATGTACGACAATGAGATTCTTTATCACAAGTTAAGGACCACGTCGAGCGCCGCTGCCACAATACTTGTGTCATTAATTATGTCCATCTCATTCCAAATCAACATGATGGAATAATAAAATTCTTAAATGCTAGTGGACTCTTGAGAAAGAGATGTGAGAGATTGTTCTAGTTGATAAATTTGTGCATCATTATTACGCTGATAGGTCCTTTGAAGGTATTCCCACATCGCACAAGCAGAGGACATAAGGGTGAGATTCAGAGCAATGGTGCTGTAGACGGACTCCATGATCCAAGTATGTACCTTTGCCTCAGACACACACCATTTGGAAATGATTGTTGAATTGTCGGTTGTGGCTTCTGGTTTGGGCAAGGTAACATGAACCCAAAGCTCTTTTACCTCAAGAAAATTTCAAAAAATATGAAACCCACAAAAAATAGTTCTTTCCATCAAGTTTCATTATTGGGTGTTGATTATGTGAATCCATTGGAATAGACTGGAAAGAAAAATACTCAAGTAGAAGGAGAAGGAAAAGAGGAAAGGCAGAGAAAAAAATATTCAAAGCGCTGATACCATATGAACAAGGGGAAAACCTTGATTTTATTTCTTTAGAATGAAGAAGATTATCTCCTTATAAGGTTACAATAAAACTATACATGGTAAGTACTATACATGGTAAGTACTATACATGGTAAATACAATTAAAGAAGATTATATACAAATATTATGTAATGAACCATATATGGTAGGTAGAGATTGTAATTGATTGTGATTAACCGTTCTAAGACTTGAGAGAAATGGAGAAAGTTGGAGTTAAAATCTGAAGTGTGTGTGTGAAAATAAAGTTTTGGATCTTTTCCAAGTACAATTTTTAGTTATATTTGAAATTTTCATGGCCAAATACTGTTTTTAGAATGGAGTGAAATAATTTTCCAAAAAAAGTGAAAATTCTTATGGCCAAACATTTGGAATGAAGTATAAAAGGTTATTTGAAAATTGCAAATTAAAGTTGTGTGTTGGTTTGGTTTGGGGGGTAGGGGATTTTTTTCTGTTTGAAGAAACTATTTTCCCATGGGAAGTTTGTGAATAATTAATTCTTTGATAACGAGCAAGGTATCCATCTAAAATGTAGTGTAACACTTCAAAATAAGCTTCCATAGAAACTAGGCGATCCAAGAAGTTTTACGATCCCTTGTACTCTGAGAGGGGCTCATTATGAAAAAGTATTATGTGATTCAAGTGCTTCGATAAACCTTATGCCTTTTTCAATTTTCAGAAAATTGAAACGTAGGTTGAATTTTTATATTAGGTGTTTAAATAATCTTTTTTGCAAAGTATAAAAGATTGTTCTTCTACGTGTTATGTCATGAAAGTATTTGATTCATAACCAACTTATTCTAGGACATTTTACTCTACATTTGTAAGTCTACAATTATCTAATACAATAATTTCAAAGGGAGTAATCTAGAAACCAGGTCTCTTTAATGCTGAATGTTGAATGTGTAAAGCAACTTCTAATATTGACCCAAAAAGAATCTTTCTAATGAAGAAGCTATTTTGTTCCCTTGTTCTGAATAAATTAAGTTTCTTGTCCTCCAATCAAAATTCCCCAACCCCAAAAATGATTTTGGAAAGTAGATGTATAAATTTTGCTAGTGGAATTTATCCACTCACACTCAACTTTCGTCCTTACCCGAGTGTTACCGAGCAACACACCTTAGCAGCACGCTTCCATCTATTCTTACACCCTTTGCTTGTTGCCACCGCTCTAGCTTCCCCCATTTCTGCCACTCCAAATGTTGCCTGCCCAATCTTTGCCAGCGACTAAACCCAGCTCTTCCCTTTTCGACTTCATCGATCCTAATTGAGGCTCCTTTTTCCTCAATCATCTAATTCAGTCCTTCTGCTACTGCGAATCTGGTATATATCCTCGTTTTGTATTATTCACAGTATTAATGCTGGTGAAAGCAATTAAATAAACGCTGAAACGATTTGCACTGATGTTCAAAAGCAATAATGTTACCGCCAGGCTTTTTGAGCGCCAGATTTGCACCCCTGCTCCTGGCACCAGCGTATTTCTCGTCTTCTCTTCTTGTTCTCCCTTTTGATTTCCCTTGTTTCATATTTTCATCCCTGTTGTTTTATTTATGCTTACTGTGAACTTGATTGAACTGCTGAACCCTTTATAATTCAACTGCAAGTTGCAATTCTGAGAGTAATACTTGCTTTGGAATGTTTCTTAACCTTTTCAATAGTGGGTGATTTTGTCACCGAAAACGGTGTTCTGTATTATTACGTTAAATTGTGAAAATGTTTTGTAAGGAATTTCTTTTTCCGCCACAGGGGAGAAAAGTATTCCCCTCACTTATGGGCAGGGGCGGGACCACATGGAGATGTATGGATGCTCCAGTACCATACTCTCAAACTCTTATGTATTTGTAATGTCACTAGTATTACGATATATTTTTAGCGAGCAGCCATGGCAACAAAGTTGTTGGGTGCATTAGCTGAAAGGCAAGACAAAGTCTCACAAACATTTTCAGGAGGGATCAATACTATGCTTTTCCATTTAAATTCATCTCAGTCCGGCATTAATAATAAGTACTAGCAGTTTTATATATTCTCAACATGCATTAAAAAAAATCTCTAATAGGCCTATAAAACTCCTAGAAAGCATATGACCTAAAGTATATGTATTAACAAGACTAAAACATATAATAAAAACAACTACACTGTAATCCCAAATTAGTTGGAAGTCGACTAGTTGGATCCTCGATACCATAAATGATCTGTTTGCGTTCCGTAATATTTCATTACTCCATACATAGGGACTAATACATATTTCCAACTAATTGAAATCACGTATATAGATTTTATTCTTCCCTGACGCCCTATCTTTCGCTAAATCTACATGGACTCAGAGATTGCAGGTCTTTCGAGAAATTCTTTTAATATGAATTTTGGTCTACCTCATCCCAGTTTAACACATTAACTCATCATGATTCACACTGATTGACTGGTGCATTTGAGGTCGAAGCAAGACATGACCAAATGTCCAAGTCATCTCAACCGACCTTATCTCATTTTATCTTTAATGTGTACTACTTGCACCTCTTGCGAACGTGGTCCGTTCTAATTTCATTTGATCTTGTATGACCGCATGTCCATCCTAACATCTGCATCTCTGCAACCCTCATCTTATGGATGTCTTGAACTCTTTAGCAGCTCAACGTCCATCTCATATAACATTTATGATCTTATAACTGTTCTATTAAACTTACTTTTCACTTTAGTAGGCATCCTTGTATCCTGTACACCCAGTAGCACTTCCCAATCAACCATCTGATTTTGATTCCATTTCAACCATCCAACTACTAATTTTAAAACTTTGTGAACTGTCAATTGAGCTACAAAGCATAATCACGATGTTCCTTTTTTTTTTTATTTTTTTGCTTTTGTATTATCTATACCAAATCTGGCTGTCATGTTTCCTTTGTTCTTTTCCTTCTTATTCATGCTGATTCTTTTTTTCCCTTTCCTTTGTTCCGTTTTCTTTTTTCCCCTTTCTTTTGCTAATCATGTACCATCCACTGAACTCCCTCTTAGTGTGAATATCAAACTTACAAAGTCGGGTTCTTTTTCTTCTTAAAAAGGAAAAAAAGCGACAATCTTCCGTAGTTAGTATGTTTTTTTCTCTCTGCCGCCGCTGCAACAACAATTTGCTTTTCTTTTTTCACACATGACTTCCAAGTCTTGGGTCTGTCACTGCTTATTGGCAAAATTCATCCTCCTTCATGTTCCAACTATTACTTCATATCACTTATTTTAATCAACTCAAGACATTGTTGTCAATCTTTAGTGATTAAAAAAAATATGGTGAAAATATTGTCATCAAACTTTGTCCAACATATTGCATTGATACTATATGTCTCAAATTCTTATAGCCAATTAACATGATCCAAAATATAATTTCTAATGTACAACATTTCTAAAAGAATCAATTTTCTCCATACCAAACACATCTATCTTTTTCTTCGGATTGTCCATGGTATAATTGGTCAGATTTGGCATCTTTGATGTATACAATGGTACCTAAGAATGCTGGTGCACCCTTTGCAGGTTCATCGTGCTAGAAGATTTTATGAGAACGTTGTACCAAGTCATACCATATATGATGTTGAATGTCCCGACCATTCATTTCGCAAGTTCACGGATGATGGTCTATATCTTGTAAGTTTCAGCCGAAACCATCAGGATCTAGTTGTTTATAGACCAACATGGTTGACATTTTCCTGCAAAGAAGAAGATTGTGATACTAATGATCTTCCTTTGAAAGCTAGAAAGTTCGAGAGCTTCTTCACGCAATTGTACAGTGTTACTCTTGCTTCTAGTGGGGAACTTATATGCAAAGATTTCTTTCTCTATATGGAGAGCAACCAATTTGGACTCTTTGCTACTTCAACTGCACAAATTCATGATGCACCTCCTACTGGAGGGGCAATTCAGGGAGTCCCTTCAGTTGAAAAAATAACTTTCCACCTTTTGAGGTGTGTAATCAGTCTCAACTATAAATTTCATGAGCACTTAACATGATTTTCGGTCTTTGAAGTTATCGTGGTTGCTTTTGTTGTGTTTTGGTTTTATTAACTTAGGTTGGAGGATGGAGCTATACTTGACGAGAGGGTTTTTCACAATGATTATGTTAATTTGGCACATAGCATTGGTGCTTTCTTGTATGATGATTTGCTTGCTATAGTGTCTCTTCGTTATCAAAGAATACACATCCTTCAGATCAGAGATTCTGGCGATCTTGTTGATGTACGAGCAATTGGGGAATTCTGCTGTGAAGATGATGAACTTTTTCTCAATTCCAGTTCCCAGGTAACTATGGCGGTTCATGCTCTTTAAGGGAGTTGGGGTTCAATTTCAACTGATTCTCATTCTTTTTTTGAGAATGGTAAGGTTGTATAAATAAAGCACAAGATTGTGCCAGAAATTACATAAAATCCAGTTCCTTAAACAATTACTGTAGTAATCTGAGAAAATCTGTCATCCTATCAACTGTATTAACATTTTCTAGTCTACACTAAAAACCCAAAAAGAAATACATTTATACTTTAAAGTATGGATATTTTCATATTTGCTTTCAAAACCATCATTTCTTTTGACTTAAAAGTACCAGGATTTATTCGAGGTGAAATTGAAGTTAAATAGTTTCCTTTTCAGGTTACTTTCCTGTTATAAAATAGTGAAACACCTATAAATGAGCCAGTAGAAGAGAAATGGATGGAAGTCCACTAAGTTGTATTTCACTGAAGGACTAACCAAAGGCGATTGTGTTTTCTTTCCCTCTTTTTTGTTTAAATGTTCACAACTTTGGTATAACCTAGAAATTGGACTTCTATCGTCTCTCCACAGTGACTCACCAATATATCTGTCCTGTTATTCCTTATAAAAAAAAGATATCTGTCTTGTCATTACATCAAAGTGGTCTAAAAGATCTTGTTTGTTGTTCTTTAAAGCTTTTGAGCGTTCCTTGTTAGTCATCCTAAAATCCATTCATTGCTCACCATGGAAAGAATTTCTGAAGAATGCATATTTGATTTTGCCCATTTCTCTCTTCATATTTTATTTTATTTTTGGGGAGGCACGGGTTCAAGCCTTGGAAACAGTCTCTGGCAGAAATGCAAGGTAAGACTGCGCAGAATAGGCCTTTGTAGTCGGGCCCTTTCCCGGACCCTGCGCATAGCAGGAGCTTTAGTGCACCGAGTTGTCCTTTTTGTGGGTTAGGTGAGCAAGGAGGATGAAAATTTTATTTCTCCTTTATCTGAAATTTATAAGGGCTTGTGCATAATGATCTCTTACAGTAGCCTATTGCATCAGGTGCTTGTAAATCATGTTGGAAATGGTTTTCATCATAGTCTGCCTGAATCAGAAACTTCTTTCCTGAGTGGTATAAAGCAGCGGTTGCTTTCATTTATATTTCGAGGTATATGGAATGAAGAAACTGACCAAACCATGGTTAGTAAGAGAAAATTGATTTCCTTATGTGTTAAGAGCTATAGTGTGTTGTTTGCTTGTCTGCTTATGTAATTTATTACGTCATCAAAGCTGCAGATCATTGATTATTCTGATTGAAGCTTGAGGTTATTTTACTTTTCCTTATGGTGTTATCTTATACTGATTTTGACCTCATACATATTGAGGCATACAACTTCTGGTTTTATGTTTGCTTTTTGGGAGGTTTCTCTTTTCTGGATGAAAATTTGTTTGGTAGTTCTGATAAAGTGGAATCAAATTATAACTGTAATCATCACTTGTTTCGAATTTTACACTAATGTAATTGCTAATAACAGAATATCAGCTTGAAAAACTCATTTCAGAGGAGAACAATGTTTCTTAAGTAGTGTTGGACTGCTAAAAAGGAATGAGTTCGTAATTTGATGCCTCTAACCTAAAATGCAATTCATCAAGGATATTCTTTTGAAATACAAACCTGTTAGAAATTGCAATTCATCAAGCATAACTCTTTCTGGATCATGTGTTCATCTATTTTGTGGAACCTCGATCAATAGGAAAGTGTTCTCTCATGTTATGAATAATTTATGAAAACCATTGTGAAATGGACGTCTTAGTACTCTATCATGTTATAATTAGTTTAAGAAGACCATGTGAAATGAGCGTTATTTTTGTGGAGAGCAAGAAGAAACTACCAATCATCTTTTCATGTACTGCAAAATGAACAGTGAAGTTGATATACATGTTTTTGTGTTTCGGATGGAATGGGTAATCCTGGACTCAATTGCTATTTTATGTGTATGGGGGATCATTTAGTTTGTGAGGTAGTAAAGAGACTGTGATGGCCCAGGTCCAACTGGCAAGGTATTATCCACTATGTCTCAACTTTTGGGCCTCGTCTCCTTGTCTTTAACCCAAAAGGCACCTTAACAGTTGAATCCTGACCTCACCCCTATATGGTCCCTAACTTTTCTCTCCTATTCCAATGTGGAACTTGCTTAAGGGAAGCTTCACAACGAACCCGCCTTCGAGTTCAATCGCTTGCGGTTTGTGGCTGTTGCACTTATCCCCCTAAGGTACTCATACTACTTGTAGCGGTCCAAGCCTAACTGTCAAGGTATTCTTCACTCTGGCTCAAACTGTGTCTCACAGTTATGTCTCTTTCGATTTTAACCCAAAAGACACCTCAAGACTTGAATTTCCGGTTCCACCGTATATGGACTTAACTTTCCCCTCCTATTTTGATATTGGATTTCCCCAAGGCACTTCAATCCTCAACTGGTAGCGGTTCTTGGGCTTATCACACTAAAATATTGCACCCTGTAAATATTGGATAACTTTTGACATACTTTAATGCTTCGTCGTTCAGTTTTATAAGGTTAAGCTGTTGGGAATAATGGAGTTGTTGTAACTGATGTTGAAATAATGTTATGTATATCTAGAATTTAGTTAAAGTTGGTTGGGATGGACCTTTTAGTTATTTACCTCTAGTGTAGTTCATTTTAAATGAGTTGTATGTGTATGAGATACAATTTGAGAAATGTAATTATGATATAGTAGGGAGCTAGTGGGTTGACTTTGCACAACAATTAAATTCGTAGTTTTGACAGTGGATTGAAGGCAGAAAAGAAAATGGCGCTTTATACGAAGATTGACTTTGGAATGTGGCTGAAAGTTTTGCAATAGTAATAAGGGACTTTATATGGTGACTTTGAAATAAAATATTGCTGAAATATTCATCTATAAATTTGCTACATATTAAAAGGAACATTACTTGGTGAGAAAGTTTCAAAGGTATAAAGGTGGAGGTTTTGTATGACGGTTTTTGTTTGAATACCCAGCTGAATTTGCGTGGTTTTTGATCAGGTATGACGTGTAAAAATTGTGATTAATTAGGCTAGTTTTTAGGACGATTTTGCTGATATGTAGTGGCTGAATGCAGAGCTTATAATCTGCCATGTTTCGGGAAAGACTTCAAAAATTGTTATGCATGCTCAAAAGCAGTGAAGGGACAAACTATGTTTTTCTTCCAATAGCAGCAGCGACGAAAAGGGAACCAAGCTGATTTATTTGGGTTGTCTTGGCTGAAATATTTGACTGCTTAATGAAAACTTTCCCGGATTACTGAGTTGCTTCTTTATTGTTCTTGCACCCTAGTTCTGTTTTCCTTAATTTTTCCTAAAAGTCAAAGAAATCCAAGTCCTTTTTCCCTTTTGATTCGACTTGATTCATCCTTCCATTTTAATTGATTCTGTCTAAAAAATCATAATGTTCAAAACTTTCTCGTAGCTTTCTATTGAAAAATCAAATGTGGATTCTTAGTCGCTTAGAATGCATGATCGGTGAATTGCCATAGGTAATACTTAATAGATTGAACTTTATAGGACAAGGCTGAAAAGCTCTATTTATAAAGTAGCACGTTTTAGTAGTGTGAAGAAAATTGACCTTTGGCCGAACTCAACCTCAAAAATTAGCACATGAGGTGAGCATTGTCCACAATCATATATAGAGTCCAAATCCCTCATCCACAATTGATGTGTGAAAACTAACACCCCCTTCACACTTAGGCTTGCAACGAGAGCATAGACAATGTAATATGGGGCCCAACATTAGGAAAATCAAGACATTAGATGAGTTTGGCTCTGATACCATGTAAAGAAAATGAATGGGCCTAACTTAACCTCAAAAGCCAATTCATAAAGTGAGGATTGCACAAGGCCATATAAAGAGTCCAAATTCCTCGTCAGGAATTCTTTGTTTCATTGATAATTATCCAAAATATACTTGAATTTCTTAATGAAAGATCGTTATGAGTTGTTTTTTATATTCAATAACTTTTGTGCTAAAATACAAAATCAATTTGGTGTTTTTATTAGTCTTTTTTTGTAGTGATAATGCCTTAGAGTACTTATTCACCTAGTTTCAACCGTGTATGAGTTCTCAAGGAATCATTCATCACATATCTTGTTTGTGTACCTCTCAACAAAATGGGTTAGAAGAGGAAGAATAGGCACATCATTGGGACTTCTCACACTCTTCTCGTTCAATCCCATGTTTTCCTGTGTTTCTGGGGTGATACAATCCTCACATCTTGCTATTTAATCAATCGGATGCCTTCATCTTCCATTTAAAATCATATTTGACATTCAATATTGTTTTCTCAGTCACCTTTATACTCCTTTCCTCGTGTCTTTGCGTGCACGTGTTTCATTCAAAACTTATAAGTTAGCTCATCATGCTCTTATGTGTTTTCCTTGGTTATTCTAATGTCACATTTTTGAGATTTGACCTTTACATCTTTTTTGATTATCCTGTTTTTTTTGAGGTCTTACCTACACAGACTTTTGAGGAATCTACTATTACTCTGACATCCCGGGCTTAAAGCCACCACTTCTAACTTATCATCATCATTTTCGTCCAGTATCATGCCTAAATGGTTCACATCCTATATCGTATCTTACACCTACGACATACTTGTCTCCTTTTAGTCCACCGATTGCATTTTGAAAAGATAGGTGGTCCACTTGTAATACCAACTCCTATTTTACATTCTTTAGTTATCATCATCTATCATCATCCCATTATGCATTTGTATTATCTGTCTTCCGTTTCCATTCCTGCTATTGGTAGAACACTTTCTCATCCAAGTTGGCAACAAGTTATGATTGACAAGATGCATATTGTATAGATGATGTGAGTGGTACTTGTGAGCTTGTTCCTCTTCCTTCAGGAAGATCTACCATTAGTTGTCGATGGGCTTATGGTGTCAAAGCTTTTCCAGATAGCCAAATTTTGATCGACTTAAGGCCTATTTTGTTGCAAAAGGGTATACATATTTGGCGTAGATTATAGTGACACATTCTCTCTTGTGACTAAAATAGCATACGTCGGCCTTTTTTATCCATGCTTGCAGGTGTCCATGGACTTCTTTATCAGTTACACATAAAAATGTTTTCCTTCACGGTGACCTTGTGGATGACGTTTATATAGAGGAACCATCTAGTTTTGTTGCTTAGGGGGAGTCTAGTGGCCTGGTATGTCGATTGCGGTGGTCACTTAGTACTCTGAAACAATTTTCTCAGACCTTGTTTGATAAATTCAACACAACTTTTCAGGTTTTTGGCATGATTCATAAAGAAATGGATCACTTTGTATTTTATCGGTATTCTTCCCTAAATCTATGTATTCTTTTGATGTTATATTGAATATATCGTTATCACCGCCAATGATTAGGATGATATTACTAACTTGAAGGAGCATATTTTTCTGCACTTTCTAGACTTAAGTATTTTCTAGCAAATTAAAGTATTGTTTAGGTGTGGAGGTTGCTTAGTGCAGGTCAAGCATTGTTATTTCACAACGGAAGTATTCGGTAAACATTCTTGTGGAGACAAGAATGACAGGGCACGGCCTTGACCCTTTAGTACTTTTATAGATCTGAATGCTCAACTCTTGTCAAGACAAGGGGAGCCTCTTAGTGATCCTATGGGCGAGTGATTGGTACGTTGAATTATCTCATTGACTAGATCTAACATTTCTTTTCTTGTGAGTGTTGTAAGTCATATTATAGATTCTCCCCATGATAGTCACTGGGATACAATTGTTTGCATTTTGTGATATATAAAATGAGCCTGAGGCAAAGGACTATTATTTGAGGATCGAAGTCATGAATAGATCCTTGGATATACAAACACTGATTAGGCAGGATAACCTTTTGATAGACATTCTACGTCTAGATATTGAGCCCGTTTGGATAGGCTTAAAAAAGTAACTTTTATGTATGAAGTACTTTTAGAATTTTGAAGTGCTGAAAGTTATTTTTATAAATAAGCAGTTGAGTGTTTGGATAAAAGTGCTTATGTTGAAAAATAAGTGTTTGAATTTTAGTGTTAAAAAAATAAAAAGGGTAGTTTGGGAATTTAGTTAAAATATAAGGGATATAAAAGTAATTTCCATGGTCAAACAAAATGACTTTAAACACTTAGAAAAAAAAAGTTAGAAATCCTAACTTTTCATTTTTGACTGACTTTAAGAACTTTATGGCTTAAAGTTAGCATTAGGCAAACACGTCCAAAAGCTAAAAAAGGGCTTATAAGTTGGTTTGACCAACTTAAAGCCCATCCAAAAGGGCTCATTGTCATTTAGTAGGGATGAAATTGGTGTATTGGAAGAGCCGGAAGCAAAATGTGGTTGCTCGATCAGGTGTGGAAGCAAAATATCGAGCAATGACTATAGTAACTTGTGAGCTTTTTTTGACTCAAATAGTTGTTCAGAGAATTAAACTTAGGAGAAATTAGTCAGATGAAAGTTGTGTGATAATCAAGCGATCCTTCATATTGCATCAAATTGCTGTTGCATTAGAGGATGAAGCACATTGAAATTGATTGTCACTTTGTTAGAGAAAATATTAATGATCAACTCATATTTATTTTTTCCAAGCCCCTCAGATTTTGTTTTGGTATTAGTTGCATATGTAACAAGCTTGCTACATTTGACTTTTATGCATTGGCTTGATTGAGAGTGTTAGATAGTGTATATAATATATGCTTAGAGTCCCTCATTAGAAAATAGGTATTTCGTATTGTGTGCGGTGTATATAAATAGGGCTTAATATAAGAGACTTAAGTTATGCATCATAATAATTTTCTTTTGATCCTTCTTTTCTCACGTGAAGCTTTGGAAAAAGGTTCAAGGACCATGATACGTGGTTGTATGTCAATCATGTTTTAAAGCTTTGTGGATATTATGTGTATATAGTGAAATGTATTTGGATATTTAAAACACTACAAACTCCGAATATACCATTGGGAAGTGATTCAGTACTCGGCGATTCAGTACTCGAAGCTTCGTGACTCCAATTTTTTTCTTGGAGTCCCTCGAAGCTCCCTGACTCCATTTTGGTTCTTAAAGTGTCACGACCCAAAATCAGACGTGATAGCACTCGTCTTATCTCATCAAGACAAGTCAGGCTAAAACTCAAATATTATGATAAAATGCGGAATTAGAAATACAAGTGAAAGCCTAACAACTAATATAAATGCACATAACAAAGTCAACTTAATTAAACCCCCAAAATCTGGTTGTCACGTGTACCAGCCTCTAATGTATTACAATAGATTTGAAAGAAAAACACAAGTCCCAAATGACATTGTTTCTAAAGTAGAACAAAATCATAAATAAGAGAAACAAGGTCCGCTGAGATGGCAAACAACTACCTCACAAATCTCCGTAGGAAGCCTCAGAAAATAAGAAAAGAGAAAGTATTATGAAGGTCCGGGCTCTTAACCTATACAAATGTAGAAGCAAGGGGTGAGTACCAAATAACACGGTACTCAGCAAGCAAACTTCTAAACACAAAGTCAAGTAATATAGAACACGGGTACTCCTAACAATCCAATCGAACCTCCACAACTACAACTTGCATAAAATCAGCCCAACCTAATAGTTCACAATTTACACAACACGTAACTCAACAACAACACTCCAACAATCACAAATCAGCTACACACGAGATCAAGTTCATCAATCACAAGTTCCACAAAAAGGCGAGCAAGTCCACAAATAATAAAGATATACAATGCAATGAAATGCAATGTCAAGCATATTTATACATTTCTGACCTAGCGATACACACCCGCTGTCTTTTAGTCCGGGACCCATGGGGGACATGTCTGTCCATGCATCTACCATGTATTGTGGCAAGTACCCTGAGTATCTTATATTATCTAGCATGGTGTGTGGCACGCCCCTCGAATATCATATAGTATCTACCACGGCGTGTGGCACGTCCCTCGAATATCATATAGTATCTACCACGACTTATGTCACGTCTCTCGAATATCATATAGTAGCTACCACGGCGTGTGGCATGTCCCCTGAATATTTTATAGTATCTACCACTGCGTGTGGCACGTCCCTCGAATTAGTACATCCTCTTCAATTTCTTATTCTCCCTTAGTTCACATAACACTCGTCACAACCTTGTCTCCAAACCAATGCAAATAGACATGTTAAGACAAATAATGAGGTAACCGCCTGGAGAGTCATTTTTTCGTTTTAAGTGGAATGTTCATTATCATAATAAGTAGTCGATTAGGTGAACAAATAATGAGGAGATGACCATTTTCATAACAATGCACAATTCACAACAACACAATCGTGATACAACATCAACAATGAATCAATAGACCTTCCAAACTATTCTCAACACATCACGCATCAATCTATAAGCAAGTTGCCTTTTTTACCCCGTTTTCATTGTTAAGATTATTCAATATGAACAAGTCAACCCATTACCACGTCCCATTACTCCCCAACACAAACAACAAGGAAATACACAATTCTATTCACTTAATAAGGGTTGAAAAATCCACTTGCCTCAAATAATTGGAGAATCACTTCGATACTTGAGCCTTTTGTAACGCTTTCGAACGATCAAAATCTGTTCAAATACATAATGTTCATAGGAATACGAATCCAATGACACCCATATTGCTATATTTATTTTCGACTAAAAATCGGGTCAAAAAGTCACCCTAGCCATTGAAGTCAAATTTGCAATGTTTTTTCATATTATGTTCACCCATAATAAAACAAATTTACACGTCGAATTTCAGCTAAAACGGGTCGTTATTCGATCCCTAAGTCAAGATTTTATGCTAAGAACCCTAAGGTCATATTTTCTTATTTTAGCATTATTTCCTCATGAATCTACCCTAAAAATATGTTCATAATCTACCCTAAAAGTTTAATAGAAAGGACGAGAATAATTACCTTGACGATTTGGAATGAAAATCTCTATTTTTCTCTTCTCCTTTCTTTTTCTTTTCCCCCCTTTGTTTTCATTATTAGTAGCAACAGAATAATCCTTTACTTAATCTGAAAATCATGCCACTCATTCCCACAAGTCATAAATTATTTATAAAAGCTAAGAGTTAAAATAGGAAAATCAATAACATACACAAAACAATTAGAAGGGTCGTTACATAGAGTCCCTCGCTTGGTGCGGATGGATCACTTTCTTTTCAAGAATACTAAGTACTTTAAAAGTCTCCTTCGATTCTAGTTGATATGCAATGTTATTATATCATCATTTTAACAAAAAATAATTGAGCTATTTAACTCATCAAACTCACGTCTCTCCAATATATATAAATATAAATTACGTGGGAATTTATCTCGAGATTGTACAAAAAAATTGCAAATAATCTAATTTCCTGCAAATATTTCTACCAAATAAAATTCAATGGAAAAATCTTTTTTGGTAATTATTTCTTGATTTTTGAGACCCTTAGTAAATTATCTGGGGATTTTAAGCAAGTAATTTTTCATAAACATATTCAAATAATTCCGTAAGGTTGACATAGAGAAAAAAAATGATAAAACAGAGAAATTTATTATTTAACTTTTATTTTCAATTTAATTCTTTATTTTTATTCTTTTGTGACTATTATATTATATTTTATCTTATCATACAAACACCAATATATATCCTTAACTTATCTCAAATTCATGAAACACAAATAATAATTAGTTGGGTTGCCTATTTTAATTCAATGACATACGCATTATACAAGATTAATATGCTCATTAATCAATAAAGTTCAAAATTTCATTTTCTTTAATTGTTTTGGTATAATAATCTTTCTTCTTCTTTATCATTCATTAAACAAATATATAAATATTATTAACTTTTTATTTTTTTATAAGAAAGATATTGTATGTATGAATTTCAAAGTATATAATTAATTTTTTTAATGATTAATTGATCTTTAATATCATTGATCCATTATACAGTAGTATGATTAAATAATGTAAGTTAATGTTCATTAAGTGGTTTGTATATCATGGTTCAGTTTGAACTTCAACTGATATTTTTAAAAGTCCAATATTTTCTGAATATATATATCCATAACTATTCAAAAAATATGGCATTATAGTAAATGTTAAAAAGGTATTCTTCGTAGTAAAAAAATATAAAATTTAAGTATGGTAAAAAAATCATAAGTATGAAAATTTCTTCTTAATAAATTAATGTAATTTTTTAAAGAAATAAGATCATATTTTTATTTGAATGAGTTTAATGAGATAATAAGTTTATTATTAAAAAAATGAGGCTTAATGATATAGCATGCCAACTAGGAGAGTAGGAGGATTTTTGAGGTCTAAAATATTTTTTTAGGGAAATAGTGATAGTTGAGTGATATTTGTATCCTAAATGAAACAAAGGTGATATTGGAAGGCAATTCTCAAAACATGGATGATCATTTAGGGTTAACTCCACAAAAGACACTCATGTCAGGGCTCAAAGACATATGATGCCTAAAAAAGCCTCGATGGGAGGACAGTTACCATTGTAAAAAACAGCCTCGATGAGAGGTACCGCTTGGTCACATCCAAATTGGACATACTTACCCACCGTTAGTTATAGATCTTCTAAAAAAGTCATTGCACAAAATTTTAATGGCACATAGCCCGACAAATGATTATTTACAATAAAATGTACTACGCCACCACGAAACAAATGCAAGACTTACCACTGAAGCTCTATGTCATGGTGCTCAAGCTTTGTAACCAAAAGCTTCAATTGAACTGGGAAGACACAAAGGTCAATGGAGTGAGCATGAAACTCAATAAGTGTCCTCGTCGGTCTCTAACTATTGGAGCAAGGCCTAAAGTAAACATAATATGCAACTTTATCATTAATCACATAAAAAATCAGTAAGCCACATATAAAGCTATAAGGTAAATCCATATGATCATCACAAACATACATACCTGGGAAGGATACCACAATACTTTCCGTAACCATGTAATAACACAACCTTGGTGACCTACCGTAGTTCATTGAAAGGTTGAGAACATTAGCAACCAATCCAAAAGGATACATCAATGCCAAATCAATGACATCAAGGTAAGGAGGGCATCAAGTCTAAGGCCGCACACGATATTGAGGCCAAAGCCACAGGGCCATCAAATAACCCACTTTTGACACATGGTTCTAGGGTTAAAGCCCCATTCAATGAAAGGAGAACACCCAACTCAGATGTTGTAGTATATCTCAATAAATATTAAAAAATGAATAGCTCGGTGCACGAAACATCCTGCATTCACACAGGGCAAGGGGAAGGGATGCACCCCAAGAGGATGTAGTGCAGGTAACCTACCCTACATAATTTCATATCTATTAGAATAGGAATAGATTATAGTATCCTACTTAGAATAGGAATAGAATGAGTAGTTTATAGTATTCTACTTGGAAAAGGATTGTTTTATAGTGTCTATAAATAGGGTCTTTGTGTAATTACATAAAGACCCTATTTATAGACACTATAAAACAATCCTTTTCCAAGTAGAATGTTATAAACTACTCATAATTCTATTCCTATTCTAAGTAGGATACTATAATCTATTCCTATTCTAACACTCTCCCTAATATAATTAATATGAGGACCGGTGAGGGACTTGGTGAAGATATCTGCAAGTTGATCACTTGACTTCACAAACTTTGTAACAATATCTCTTGAGAGTATCTTTTCTCTGACAAAGTGACAATCAATCTCAATGTGCTTAGTCCTCTCATGAAACACTGGATTTGATGCGATATGACGGTAAAACACGGAGTGATAAATTCCTGAATTGCAATGTTGAACTTCCCAAACCAAGTTTGAGAAGACTGTTTCAGACCATAGATTGACTTGAGAAGACTGTTTCAGACCATAGAGTGACTTACACAATCGACATACAAAGGCTACCAGGATATCATCATAAGGTCTCAAACCATACGTAACATTCATTTAACACAAGTGTTCTATCTAAATGTAGCATCTCAACTTTATCATAAATACATGTAACATATTTGAAAGATCACTTTGGAAGTCCAAGTAATGTCATAAAGCGGATAAAGTAGTCCAAATAATGTAATTTTCATAATCTAAGATTTCATTTGATAGTTTTCATAACTTAGTGATGCAAGTACATGATAAAGGTGGAGGATAACTTAATGATGCAAGTACATGATAAAGGTGGAGGTTTTAATGGGCCAACAAGCTGTGAAAAACTCACAAAGGTTTTCTTTTTTACTCCCCTCTCTCTCTCTCTTTCTCCATTCTCTCACCAGCCATTGCCCCTTTTCTTCCGCTGTCTTTCTTCCCTTCGTTCGTATTAAACCTACACTTAAATCTTTGAGGACGTGGAATTAATAGATGTTTCACTACATGTAAGAGCTTTACATGGGTCAAGGGTGGTAATTCAAGGGTGAGAACTTGAATAGAAAAGTATCTCTTCTCGGTAGAATCCAAGGATTAATTCAGACTTGTAAGATCATCTCCATTATCAAAGCTAATGCTGAACTCTGGACATTGGAAGAACTAACCCCATATTTCTTGTTCAAAACATGTGGATTGAGGACTTCAGGCTATCGAGTTTGTTGACATGGTGAAGCAGTGTTGGGAGTCTTTTGAGTTAGAGGTAGATATGACTACATTCGGACCAATATGATTACATTCTCACCCAAAAGTTGAGAATGCTGAAGATGATGATTGAAGGTTGGAATCCAAACAACTTTGATAGTCTGGGAAGGAAGAAACACATATATTGCAGAATATTGAAAATACAAAAAGAATTGAGGAGAAGAGAGTACTAACCAAGGAAGAATCAATGGTATGTTTTTTTGTTCAGTGATGAAATAAGTGGTATATTGATAAACAAACCATCCAGCTGATGCATAATCACAAAAATGGGAAGAATCAGCTCCAGGAATGGACAAAAGAAAGCTATCACACGACTAGTGACCTGACAAAATCCAAAAATACTTCAGGGTTAAAAACCAGTGTAAGATAAACCCAACAAAAGAGTAGAACTAAGCATCTGGCCTTGAGCTTGGAGTCGGCAGTTGAAGTACCATCAAAGCATCTTTGATTCCTCTGTCCAGAAGCACCACAAAATAGTAGCTCGAACCATAGACCAGATTCTTTTGTGGATTTCTCAACTAGCCAGAAGTTCCGGTTAACAAAAATCTCTGATACTAGAGGGCATTAATCTACTGTAGGCCAAAAAGGATAGGTACATAGACCAGATGTCTGAACTCTGAAGCAACAGGGCAATTGAAAAATAGATGACTGACAGATTCTAGACTGTTAAGGCACATGTAGCATCTGTTAGCTAGGTGAAGTTTCATTTTAGATGTCTTGAGTCAGACAGTTATTTTTTAAGGATAACCAACAGAAGGCACTTATCTTGGAAGGCATTTTCACCCCATACAAGCTTCCAAGGCCACTGATCAATTAGAGCTTTATTGGAGCTCATGAGTTGATAGTTGGCTTTGACTGATTATAGGCCATCAAAATTGTTTCCCTAGCTGAGCATGCCCTTCCGAGGATTGCTGGCAATATGCTGTAAAATGGTAATTCTTCAAACTCCCAGTCATTCAGATTACTTCTCAAGCTTGGACACCTAGTATTCCCCTCCCAATTCTGGAAAATAGTAGAGTCAGGATTGGAAGCAATGGGGAAAATCATAGGGTAAACTTCCTTCAGAGTCAATTGGCCTAACCATTAGATCTTTCCAGGAAAGAATATGATTCTCATCAAACTTGCAAAAATGAATTCATTGAGTATTCAGGCCACAGGTTCCTGATTCCTTTCCAGAGTCCACAACCATGAGGGATCCTGCTGATGTTGGACACCCAATGACTATCACTGCCATATTTGGCTTGAACCACCTCCTTCCAAAGGCTCATTCCTTCTTGATTGTATCTCCAATGCCATTTAGGAGCATGTTTTTTGCTGTGCAGAGCCAGATCTTTTCACAATGGTAAGTTAAAACTAGAAGAGGAATTGCAGGAAAAAGCAAATATTGAAGAGATATCTTGTAGACAGAAGTCTAGAGAAAGGAACACCTAATTCTCCCAAAAAAGGGTAATGCCACCAAGAGGTACGACTTAAAGTTAGAAGTTGGAAATTGATGGGAATTTAATATGGGATCAGTAAGTGATAAAGGAGAAAATTGTAGCTTAGATATAATGCTTCTAAGAGGAAGGATGAAAATCAATCTTTAGAGGAACAGGAATGACCACTTCAAAAGAGGAAGTGAAAGGATGGCTATAGATAACATTCTCTGGTGAAGAGGTAGAAAGAGCAGCTAGAGAATGTTGAGACACTCTTATATTGAATATAGGGAAAATAATGAGAAGAAATAGAAAAACTTGATTATGCTTGGTTGAGAATTTCTAGTAATTACAATTTATACAAATTTGTAAGTGTATTGTTAGAATAGGAATAGGTGTACACAATCGTACGTAGAATAGGAAAAGGAATAGTATATAGTATCCTACTTGGTAAATGATTGTATTATAGTGTTTATAAATAGGGTCTCGGTGTATTAATGTAAATACACAATTTAATAATATTCTTTTCTAATATTTCTCACATGGTATCAGAGCTTGTACGGTCTTGGTAGAAAAAAAAACTTGCGTTGCCGCCGGGCAGCTATGACCCATATATGTCGCCTGGCTGGTCGTTGGTTATGATAACAAAAGTAAGGCCAATGATATGCATGAACCCCATATTCAGGGGAAAAAACTCAATCAAACAGGTTATCGTGCATCAATTTTGTGGCGACTTTCTAGGGCTTTTTTGTGTCAATTCCATATCCGTGAATGTTTGTGTAGCACCGTGCATGTTTCTGGTGACTACTTTTTTATATCTAATTTGTGTAGCACCGGGCCATCTTTCTGGCAACTACTTTTTCATATTTAATTTTTGTAGTACTGTGCCATCTTTTCGGTGACTACTTTTTCATATCTGATTTGCGTAGCACCACATCTTTCTGTTGACTATTCTCTCATATCTGATTTGCGTAGCACCGTGCATCTTTTCAGACTACTTCCCATATTTAATTTGCGTAGTACTGTGGATTTTTCAGAATTTCTTTCTCATATTCTAGTTGCATAGCAACGTGTGTCTCTTCGGTGACTCCTCAAATTTGATTTGCATAGTTCTATGTATCTTTCCGATGAAGGGGAGCCTTGGAGTAATTGGTAAAGTTGCTGTCATGTGACTAGGAGGTCACGGGTTCAAGCCTTGGAAACAACCTCTAGCAGAAATGCAAGGTAAGGCTGCGTACAATAGACCCTTGTGGTAGGGCTCTTCCCCGGACCCTGTGCATAGCGGAAACTTTAGTGCACAGGACTGTCCTTTTATGTGTCTTTTCGATGACTCCTCAGATCTGATTTGCATAGGGTCGTGCCATCATTTTGATTCTACCCATATTATTTCTCTTTTTTAGTAGGGTCATGCCATCATTCTAACCCTACCTATATAATTTTTTTCTTTGTAGGGTCGTGTCATCATCGAGACCCTACCCATATAATTTTATTTCTCTAATTTTGACCACTTTCAGCCATAAAATCTAGTAATCTGGCACATGAGCATGTTTCGGCCAGTTTGACGTTGACTTTCTTGTTTAAGATCTACTCATCCCTTGATTTTGAGATGATCCATATATGTTATATCATATTTCGAGTACTTTCTGTTTCAGATTTACTTTTGCCAAAACAAAAAAAAGGTATACTGAGATATATGGGCTTTTACAATGATATTCTCTCCCGTGGCTAAAATAGCATATGTCCACCTTTTCCTATCTATGGTTGTCATTCATCATTGGCCTTTTAATCAATTGGACATTAAGAATGTTTTTCTCCATGGTAATCTCGAGGAAAAAGGCTATATGGAGCAACTATCTGATTTTGTTGCTCAGGGAGAGTCTGGTAGTCTTGTATGTCGATTGTTTAAGTTACTCTATGGTCTGAAACAGACTTCTCAACCATCGTTTCGGAAGTTCAACACTGTAATTTTATCACTCTGTGTTTTATTGACATTATGCATCAAATTCAGTATTTCATGTGAAGACTAAGCACATTGAGATTGACTGGCATTATGCATCAAATCCAGTATTTCATGAGAAGACTATGCACATTGAGATTGATTGCCAATTTTGTGAAGTCGAGTGATCAAGTTGCTGATATCTCACCAAGTCCCTCATCGGTTCTTGTATTAATTACATTTGTAACAAGCTAGGTACATATGATTTGTATGCATCAGCTTGAGGGGGAGTGTTAAAATAGGAATAGGTGTACACAATCGTATAAGAATAGTATATAGTATCCTACTTGGTAAATGATTGTATTATAGTGTCTGTAAATAGGGTCTCTGTGTAATAATGTAAATACACAATTCAATAATATTCTTCTCCAATATTTCTCACATGTATGATAATGAAATCAGTTCCTAATAAAATCCCCTCTTTATCAATGTAAGCTATCTTAACACCCCCCTTTAAGTTGGAGAATACATATCATAACCTCAAAGCTTGTTACAAATGTATTCAATCCAAGGCCCTTTTGAAGGATTTAGTAGGAACATCTATTAGCTGGTCATTTTAGACTACCAAGCTGGTGGATATGTCACTGGGTATGTTGTTGTTTGTAAAGCTGGTGGATATGCAGCTGGACTCAATCTGAGGTCTGATTAAATGTCATCCACCTTTATACATTTATACTCTCATGAAAGCAGGATTTGAGGCAATGTGAAGGGCAACTTAATTGCACATATTAGCTTCATCTATTTGACTTCTACGTACCTCAACACTTGGAGAAATTGTTTCAGTCAAATAAGCTCAGAGGTTGTAAAAGACATTGCTTGATGTTCTGCTAGCACTAGATTTAACGACGTCTTGCTTCGTACTTGCTAAGAGATTAGACTAGATTAAAAGACGTCTTGCTTCGTACTTTCTAAGAGATTAGACGCCTATCATGATATAATATTCAGCTGAACATCTATCTGATGAAGAACCAGTCCAATTGCATATATCCAAAAAATGTCTAGGTGACAATCGTCTTCATATAACAGTTCTTGTGCTGAAGCTCCCTTGATGTATCCAATGATACAAATTACTACATTCCGATGGCCTTTACAAGAGAAATAATCAATCACTCATTACAAATGAAATATTCGATTCTGTAATGTTGAGATATTTAAGTTTGCCAACCAGTATTTAGTGTTTTCCAGGGTCTTCCAAAAGCTCATTTTTTTGAAGGTTAAGTTTGACATTCGGATCCATAGGACAATCTACAGGTTTGCAGTCTATACCTGTCTTGGATTTTGCCCCTTGATCTCCAAAAAGTACCTTCAACTTTCCTAAATCTGGTTTAGAAACTGTCGAACAGATGCTGCTTAAGTTAAAAAAATTGTTCTTGATCATTTGACAATGTCATTGACATAGACTACTAGACATATACTTTTTTCGGAAACAACATGTCGATAAAAAATAGAATGGTCTGCGGTGCTTCGAGACATTCTTAAATGTTGGGTCACAAACTAAATTTTCCATTCTAGGCTATTCGAGATTGTTTTAGACTATATAGTGACTGCTTTAGACAACTTACCAAGTCTGACTCTCATGAGCAACAAACCCTGATAGTTTCCATATGTGCCTCTTTGGCTAGCTTCCTATGCAAATAAAATTCTTAATATTCAACTGATGTAGTGCCTAGTGACCTTAATGGTGTCAAAGATATTAGTAGTCCGATAGATGTAGGTTTCACAACTGGAGAAAATGTGTCACCAAATCAAGACATGAACTTGAGAAACTCTTTGACAACAAGACGTTGGGAAGCTCCTTGACAACAAGATGAGTTTTCAACCAATCAATTTTCTCTATCAAGACCCATTTCACAGTATAGATCCAGTGGCTTTGGATTGTAGATTTTCCCTCTTGATAAGAATCAATTCCCAAGTGCTATTGGCCAGAGAAGCAGTTATTTCTTCCATCGTTGCGTGTCTCCACCCTGAATTTTCCAGTGATTCTCTCATAATCTTTGGTATAGGAACATTAGACAAAGTAGACAGACAAATTTAGTAGAATGGGACATATGATGATAGCTCAAGCAAGTAGACAAAATATTGATATCGAGTAGTACAAATTCCTCTGTAAGTGATAGTGGGCGGAGTCGCTATATCTGAAGAAGGAATGATTGGAGCAGGTAACGGAGGGGCACAAGTCATTTGGAGCTACCGGTGTACCTAGTCAGGAAAAGTGCTATCATCAGCAGGGTGATGACATTAGGGGTAATACTCGAAAAGGAGGATGACTAGCTTGAGGGCTGATGTATGGGTCCTGTAGGAATTGGTAGAACTTGAGGAATTAGATTTCTACGGAGGTGTTTGGTTAAAAACATGGAGATCTGTAAAGAAGGTTATCTCTTATATAATATATTATTTGTTGTTGGATCACTCTTTTTTCTTACATTTTTGAAGACGAGAGTACCCTAAGAAGACACATTTAATCAACTTTGCTTGAAGTTTATTTTTCTCAGAATTGGAACTATGCAGGTAAAACCAGATACTCGCTACAGAAGATGGTCAAGATTTGATATGGAAATAGAATTAAATGAGGACTGACAACACAACAAAGTAGATGACATACAGTTAATTAGATAACAAGTTGCAAAAGACATATTCAAAAGAAAAGAGAAACATGATGGTGTATAAGAACTCATTGTTTCAATGAGATGCCATTTGTTACATTTGAGAACTCCATATCACTGAGGACATGACCTTAGATAGAAAAGAGTGGAGGTCGCGGATTAGGGTAGAAGGCTAGTAGGGATAGAATGGTGTCTTACCGTGTGTTGGTTGAGGGTGGCCGTAGGTCTAGGCGTGCCTTTATAGCTGTGTTGCTATTGCCTTTGATTATTGCAGTACTTTGCTATAGTTATTGTTCTTGTCTTGTAAATTTTGCATTGCATTTTATTTTTATTTTTATTTTTATTTCTTTTTTTACTTTTTATTTATTTATTTATTTATTTTTATTATTGTTTATTTTTTTATTTTTTATTTTTTCTTTATGCTATATATATATATTTTTTTCTCTCGTACTTGGAACTGTGACTTTCGAGCCGAGGGTCTTTCTGAAACAACCTCTCTATCTCCATGAGCTAGTGGTAAGGTTTGCGTACATCCTATCCACCCTAGACCCTACTTGTGGGATTCCACTGGGTTGTTGTTGTTGTTGTTTTTGTTGTATTTCGTTAAGAAGTATATGCACAAACCCTTCGCTGGGATGGGGGGCCTCATATGGTTCGGCTTGGGACTTCCATAATGGAGGTCTCAAGTTCAAAACTCCTTGCCTGCGATAGCAAGGTGTTATCCTTCTGATTCAAACTCGTCACACGGGGTTTACCTTATGCGCACCCAAAGTTTAGTTGCGCGTTCCCTTGTCATAAGAAAAAATAAAGAAGCATATGCACAAGAACTCTGGTGTGTTATTCCTTAAGAAGACATGAAACTGGACAACATGAATAACACGTACGTTGGGTATTATCACTACGTAATACCTTTATTGGTACTCCAAATGGGAACCTCAGCACAAAATTTTTGCAAGATAGAAAGTAATTCAGAATGGTACTTCATTAGAAGCTCTTATGTGCAACTGGAGTAATCAACAATGGAGATTACAATTGGGGAAGTAACAGGGATGGCTCTTATTTTGTCACGACCCGACCTAGGGCCTAGTCGTAACATGACGATTGAAACCCCAAATGACTCCAACCAAGCCTCTTGTACATATCATACGCATTCATAAGGTAAAGTAAAAAGCGGAAACATCATAAGAAAGTCTAAACCATGAATAGTAAATGAAAAATGTCACATGACAACATAGACTCAAAACATTTGTCCAACTATATGCCTCTACTTATGAATATGGGCGGGGGCTAAGATGTGTCCCCGATATGAAACATAACAAGTCTTTGAAAACAGTAACTAACTCAACAACTAGTCCCCGATAAATGAGGACTCACCACAACACCGCTGAATAGGGAAGCTTAACTAGCCACGTAGATGAGTATGATCTTTAACCTCAACCCCTACATTATGAGACAATGTAGGCAAAAGTATGCATTAGTACGTTGGAATGTACTAAATATGAGGGCATGACATGCAGACGTAAATCATGGAATGCAAAGGTCAAGTAAAACACATGATAAGATGGAATAAGTAAAGTCATGAGAAAATCATATTGACCAAAGCATTTAAAAGCATAAATTCAAAATCATAACATACTTAAGAGATCATACATATGTGGGATAGGAACCATAACCGACAATAAGACCATGTGAGCTATAATTTCGTTGTCTCCCCATACAACGAAGAAAAGGGGAATCTACTTGCCAAGGTAGACTCTACCCTACTAGGCGGGTCATACATACGCTATATATGAATCCAATAGCTAAGCCATGAAGGCAACCTACGGTAGCACGTAGTTTATGGGACATGAGGCTGCTACTAAGGCTTTTGGTAGGGCCCCCACCTCAAGTCCACTCGGTGCTAAGTCAAATCCCACGGAATACATACATAACATAAAATCATAATTTCATGTATCATAGTCATGATCATAGGTTTGAAATCGTAGAGTAGCTCATTTTCATAACATACTTGTAATGTGAGAATTGTCCTTTCATCATTACAATCATATTTGCACAATTCATATTGTTAGGCCTTAGGTCACCGCATAGGGCCCTAAGTCACCTTTTAGGCCTTAGGTCACCACATAGGGCCCTAAGTTACCTTACTTCATAACCTGCATGAAATTCATACCTTGAACTTAGAGTAAAACTCAATTGCATAATCAATTGACTTTGCAAATCATGTAATTCACTTGAAAACATGCATAATCATAAACTTTATATCAGCCCATACATAATTCATATAGATAATATCCTTTGGAAGTATAATTCAAAATACTCATAATTTACATCACGAACCCTAGAGATCAAAATAAGAGAATTCATGGGAAAACTCTTCAATTCAATGCAATAACTATCAATTTATATCAAAATAGACTTATGATCATATTTTGAATCATAATTCATGCAATAGGAATAGAGATCATAAAACCCATAAAATATCATACTTTAATTTGATAGAAAACCTTGAGAAATTGATTGGGCTTCATGGATGAAAGGATCCATGAATCAATACCCACATACCTTAAGTGAAAACGCCAAATAATTTGGAAGAACTTGAGAGTTTTGATGAAGAGCTTGAATGAATTTACTTGAAGTCTTCAATGGAGTTCTTGAGAGTCTTTTGTAGAGAGAGAAATATTTGAGTAGGTGAATTGTAGGAGAATGAATAGAATTAGAGGTTTAGGTCAATTTATATAATTGCATTAGGTCCTAAAAACGTCTAGGTTCATTAGCTAACAATTAGGGAAAAGTCTAAAACGCCCTTATTAAAAACCCAACTCGGCCAGACAATCCTTGCCAGGTCCGCGATGCGGACCTTTCTGTTTCGTGTAGTTTCTTCAAAAATCTATCTTCCGATTTATGGGTCCTAAAAATCCCCCGAGACCTTTTTCCCGCAGGTTTTGACCTCCTGATCGATATTCCGAACTCGGATTTTCCAAAAAGATTAAGGATAACGCATTACATGAGCTGCCTATTCCCAAGGCATTTCTTAAGACACTTGTGCATTTTGAGGAACGTTACATATTCGGTCAAAGAAGGCTACTTACATGTAAGCTTAACGAAGACACTATTGATCTGTGGCCCTAGAACTTATCTGGAGAACTAAGATGCCTCCAAAAGTCATCTGCTTCAGCTGGGTCAGTCTTAATGGTTCTTGCTTAACTCAAGATAATCTTATGAAGAAGAAGTTCCGTATAGCCAACAGATGCTACATGTGCTTGTGCAACCCAGAATCTATCAATCATTTGTTTCTTCATTGCACTGTTGCCACAGACCTTTGGAACATGTTCTTTTCTCTCTTTGGACTGACTTGGGCCATGCTGGGCTCTTTGAGAGAGGCTTTTGTGTGTTGGAGTTCCTGGAAAGTTGGGAAGTCCATCAAAAAGATCAGGTCTTTGGTTCCTGCTTGTATTTTGTAGTGCTTATGGATAGAGAGGAATAAAAGGTGTTTTGATGGCATCCCAACACCCATTTCCTCTCTTAAGGCTAGATGTTTGATTAGTCTTTTTAGTTGAGTCAACCACTCCTCTGTAATTACTGACGCTGTTGAATCATTCCTAGAATTTATCAGCTCCATAGATCTATGTTGATATTGTGATGGTTTTTTTTTGCCTTCCTGGGAGCTGATAATCTCTTTGTAATGCTTGCATCTTGCTGATGCTTTTTGTATGATATCCTTCTTATTTCATCAAAAAAAAATGGAGATAACAAAATAATGAAATTCTAAATTAGAAACAACTTTGCTTGGACGCCATATGTCTGAATGTGCTATTATTAAGCATAAATGAGGCCCTATTATAGACTATTTTGAAAAATCAAGTGCGAGTGTGTATCCCAAAATGATGACTGGCATTCTAGAGAAGACAGAAAGACTAGAAGTTAATCTCTGAGTTTTGCAAAGACTGGGGATGGCCAGACGCTTGTGAAGAAGATCATCGGAGGCAGTAAAAATGAGAGCACCTGGTGATTGAGGCTTGCACAAGTGGTAGGGTGCCTGTTACTGATGTCCAATTCCTATCATTTTCCCCATAATCTGGTGTATGCCAACAGAGTTGGCCATAAAGATGACAAGGCAATTGAAGCTTTTAGCTAATTTTGTTAACAAAATTATCAAAAGATTGTGTTTAAAAAGGTAGAAGTAAGAAGTTACACCTTTTATTAAATCGGACATCCATCTCATTGAGACTGGATGTAATTTTATTAATATCCAAAGAGTACCAAGGCAGAGGAAGGGGATCCTCTGGTCCTATAGTTGGTAGGCGGTAACTACTCCGACTGTTACAAAATGTAGGTAGAATTGCTCTCAAAAATTGGCTAGGAGAGTTTCCATTCAAGAATCCTCCCTATAAACATAAAAGGATGTTGTCAAGGAACATCAAAGTGATAAAAGCCTAAGAAGTTGTTGATCCAAGACGAACTTGTTCTTGCTGCAAACCCTTCAAAATGATGGAAGCTGACTTTTTTCCAGATTGACTTTAACTCGTATCTCTCTTGGAAGTTGCTGGAAAGACTCAAACCAAGTGACACTGTTACACTGCAGTCCATAATTATAGACAGTAAATCTGCTGGTTTGTTCCCCTCTGTATAGCAATGAGTAATCTTGATCTCTTCAAAGGAGTTCGTTCAAACTTTAATGTCTCTGACGTCATCTTGCATCCTCCATGGAATTTTGGTATCCTTGGTTAGCCAGTTAATCAGAAGCAGAGAGTCACTCTCAATTTCCAGTTTCCTGATTCCTTTGTTGATACACTTCTCTTCCTTTAACCACAATTTGTGAACTATTAGCAAGTGTAACTGTAGAGAGATTTAGGGAAGGAGCAAGATTAGAGAAAAGAATTCTTATTACCAGAAACATGGTCAGATGTACCAGAACCAAGTATCTGCAACAAGCGGGTGAATGCTTGATTAGACAAGTAAATGAATTGCCGGTTTGTGAGGAGCTAAATTGAAGTGACTACTATTTTGAATCTGCATTGCTGGTAATCATTGTAATTTGACTCGGTAAAATCTATGGAGTAGGTCAGTTGGCTTTCTATATCTCCACCGATCGAGCCATATAAGCCGCAGGGAAGTTGTTAGGTGGCGGTCGATTATGTTGTTTTCATCAAAGTGCCTGGAGTATGGCCTGGCTTGTTACAGTGGTTGTATAAGGATTCGAGCTTTTTGACTTTTCCCTTTTTGATAGCTATTTTATACATTTAACATAGATGCTTCATCTTCATTAGTATCAACGGTGTGTGCCTATACACAGTAACTGGACTGGGAGGTCTTAGAACCATGGGACTTGCCCATATCTGATCTCTTATCAAGCCAAAATCAGGTGACTAAATTTGTCGGTGATGACTCTAGCTTCTTCTGTGAGTACAATTTACTTGGCTTTGATACCATATTGGAGATATGGAACAGAATGAGAAGAAATTGAAAAGCTTGATTGGGAATTTGATAGTAATTACAAGAGTACAATTTGGTAAGTGTTTAATTATAAAATCAAACAAATCCCTAGTCAAATCCTTGACTAAACGACCTTAATTATTGTAAATCTTTTACTATCTTAACATGGACCAAATGCTTGTATCTTAGCATTCTACCAGAAATGTGGAGTACCAATTAATGAAGATTTCATGAACACCATCAATTATTTTATTAGCAAGAAAAGCTTGATAGAAGCTTCAATATTTCATGTGTATACATTGGTTCCTTAGAATTGATATAGAAGAATTAGGAGATTTTTGACCCATCAACTTGGTTTGGAGATCATGTAATATCATATCTAAGCTATTGATCTGAAGATTGAGAAGCACGGCAATATCTAGGATACAAATCCCTATTATGAAAATAACACAAATTATTGATGCAGTTTTGTGTGCTAATGACGTACTGAATTGTCGGAGAAAAGAGGTACACCTGCTTTACTATATAAATTAGATTTGGAGAAGATCTGTGACCATGTAAATTGATCATTCTTTGCTCAATCTGATGCGAGATTTTATCTTTGGCGAAAAAATGGATAAATTGGGTAAAGTCATACATTTCCACTGCCCGATTCTGTGCACTTATTAATGGGAACCATGAAGTTTTCTGCTCCATAAGAATAATCTTAAATAGGTTGATCCGTATCCCATTTTATGTTCTTGTACCCAGTGTAGTCAAAGGCGCGCTTTAAGCGCGCTTAAGCCCTGAAGTGAGGCTCAAAACATGTTGAGCGCTTCGCCTCGCTTTATGTGCGCTTCAGTGTCATCAACAAGGTTCTAAGACAAACTTTTCCTTGCCAATGAGCCTCTTCTAAAGAAGTCAAGCTAAACAATTGATATTTCACTTTATCATAGTTTTTTTTCAATTTCTTTTGTTATATATTTGTCATTCATGTTTATAATTATTAGTTTTGGACTAAACATATATATTTGTACTTTTTTGTCCCTTTGCGCCTTTTTTCACTAAAGCCCACGCTTTATTTGCACTTTGCACTTAAAGCCCCAACAGACCTTAGAGCCTTTTTGCGCTTTTCGCCTTTGATAACACTGCTTGTACCAGTGAATATGCCTTGTTAGACTTTATTAAATAATATTTTTCTAATATCAGAATATTAGAAAAACCTTCAAATCCAGATAGATTCTTTTATTTAACAAATATCATTGCATTTTATTCATCTCCTAAAATTGGCTTTTAATAACAAAAAAACCGGCTAGAATTCAAGTTTTAATCCATTTGCTGTTAACATCAAGATATATTTTTTATCTCTAATTTTTCATCACTCAACAATTTTAGTCTTCTAGAGCTACTTAGGTTTTTGTGTATTCTGTCAAAGTAAAACTATATTGTTTTTTCTTAAGAAACATTTGCAAAGGATGATAAGGTGGGGAAGCGAGACTGAGATGGTTTTACATGTGTAAAGGAGGTGTGTTGGCTGGTTGTAAGGGATAACCGGAGGGGTAGAGGTAGGCCGAAGAAGTATTGGGGAGAGGTGATTAGGCAGGCGCAACTTCATATTGTCGAGGACATGACCCTAGATAGAAAGTAGATGAAGACGCGTTTTAGGGTAGAAGGATAGTAGGGGTGAAGGTTAGTGCAGTATTAGCGCATTTTGTGGTGTATCGTGTTTCTATTATCACACTATTTTGCTGTTATTATTGTTTCTTTCTCGTAGACTTAACATTTGCCTTTCTTATTAATTGCTATGCCTTCTTCATTGTTTTTTTTTTCTTCTTTTACTTGGGTTTGGGGCACTTAAGCCGAGAGTCTTTCGGAAACAGCTTCTTTACCTCCTCGAGGTAGTGGTAAAGTCTGCATACACTCTACCCTCCCCAGACCCCACTTAGTGGGATTTCATTGGATATGTTGTTGTTGTTGTTGTTGTTAATAAACATCTACAAAAAAAAACAGAATATCAAGAAAAACTTAACTCTGTATGGGCATATTCGTAATAAAATTTTAAAACATGATTTTTCCTTTGTATAATTAGTATACGCATACAAGTATTTACCCTTCTTTTTCCCCTTCATTAGAGTTGCATATTAATGTTTTTATAATTTTCTCATTTTACAAATTCTAAAAAAAAGTAGAAGGCAAACAATAACTACTACGAGAAAGCAACATAAAATGAAAAGGCGGTGTGGGGTGAGGTTGGCTGGGGGAGCATACTGAATCCATCAATTCCAAATTTCACGCAGAAAATTGTATGATCATTGTTTCTCTATCATTAGGAAAGTGATAAAGGAAAACGGAGAAAAAGCTAAAGATATGGGGAAAGGAAAATGTAAACAAAGACAAATTTTTGCCAGAGGAAAGGCCAAATTATCAGGCTCTGGAATTCTCACTATGGAAATCGCATCAAAGCCAACAGATCTCAAGGCCATGTAGTCCGCATCATCCACGTCATAAATAATATTCTTCTTCCAAAACACTTCTCGTTTCCCTTTCTTCTTGACTAAATTGTTTTCAGTATGAATTATTTGAATGAAAGTTTAATTGAGTTGCTTTTTTATGTTTTTTTGATCAAGGTATGTTTAATGGTGCGGAAAAATTGAGAGGAAAAGGATCATAATTTGTTCAGCTGAATGTAGAATGTATATATAATAAAAATCTTTTAATCAAACAAATAAGCTAACCTCATCCTATCATGCATTCAAATTAAATGAAGGGAAAAGGGTCAAATTTGCTCCTAAACTATGCGAGATGGAGCAAATTGGGCAGGAGCAGATTTGCCCTACGTTAATAGTTGGGGGGTCAAATATGCTCTTGCTGTTACTAAAATGGGCTAAATTTTCCCTTATTTTCTAGAGGCGGAAATTTAGCACCCGGTGATGCCACATGTCCCGCAATTAAGGATTAACTTTTTTACAACAGAGGGTAAATTTTAACTTCGCAAAGTTCAGGGGCAAATCTGACCCTTCTCTCTAAATTTTTTATTCCTCCCCTCTCCTCCCTGCTACATCTTTTGCCAATCAACCTTTATTTCTTCTCCCTTCCTCCTTCGAATCCTATGTGGCTATACGACTGCATTAAAATAGTATTCTATGTTGCATGATCAAGTCATTTAGTGCATTCCCTCCAAGTGGTGGCGCCGCGGCGGTGTGGGTGGCAGGGAAAGAGAAAGATCAAGGTAAGAGAAGATAGTTGTGGAGAGAGACAAGAAAGGAAGTTGAAAGGGTGATTTGTTGCAGACGTAGTGGCGGGGATGGAGAAAGGAAGAACCAAAAAAAATTTAAAACTCAAAGTTAGGGTTAGGTTCAAATATTTCCCTAAATTATGTGAAAGGTTAAAATTTGGCCTTTGTTTTTAAAAAATAATCCTTAATTGTGCGACACGTGGCATTACCGGGTGCTTCCTTAATTGTGCGACACGTGGCATTACTGGGTGCTTCCTCCTCCGTTTTTTTTTCTTTTTGAAAGATCAATTTTAGCCTATTTTAGTCATGGTGAGGGTATATTTGACCCTAACTATAAACACAGGACAAATATGTTCTATCTCACATAGTTCCGGATTCAATTCTTGCTTTAGTACAAAAATAAATTAGGATATTTCATCTTGAGTACGATAAGTTGCACACTGAACAATACATGATTTTACCTTGTTCCTTTGCTAGGTTAACATGGCAATAAAACTTCTATCCATCTAGGATAGTAAACGGATGTGATTCATATATTATCGAACTCCTTTCTAAGGTAGAAAAGTTTGTATGCAAACTTTCCAGTACAATCCTATCATAGGTATCTGAGTCAATGGACAATATCAACACGATAACAGTACTTCTACTTCTAGGGACAGAGGTGATGGTTTGAAACAAAGGCTACAAGAATGATAACTGTCAATTAGAAGCTAATTTATAAGTCAGGTTGTGCACACTTTTACGACTGCAAGAAGGTTAAGACAATCTCGTTTCCTGACTCTGGTTTCTCTTTTTAATCAGCGAGTGCAGTGCCTGAAGAAGAAGTTTTACTTCCACTTTCAAGATTACATTGACTTGATTATCTGGAAGGTAGCACTTTAACTTCAGTTTTCATATTTTTTATGACCCAGATGCTCTGCCTTCCAGAAAAACTGGACATATTCAGTTGCATCTGGTACCTACTCTAAATTTCCAGGGGGTGATTCATTTTCCGAATCATTGAACATCTTGCTACTTCTTGACTGCAATATGAGCAGGTGCAATTTTTGGACCGACATCACCTGTTGATCAAATTTGGCAGTGTTGATGGTGGGGTGAGATTTCCTTTTTTTGCTCTATGATTTTTGTATTGTGGTCTGATCATTTATTCGAATCGTCCATTATGTGATTCTACTGAGTTCACTTGATATACGAAATTTTGTGGAAACAATAAGAATGAGGTTGGAACGGTACCCCAAAATAAAAGGAAGATTTGGGGTTCAAAGTTTTTAATATGATGATTCTTTTTAAAAAAATGCATACTAGAGCAGTATCCGACTACTTTGTTGCATAACTCTTATCTTAAAACACATGGCAGTAAGTCATTCAACTTGTCTCGGTGGCTATAGCTTGACAAGTAGTTAAAGAGTAGCTGCATGAAACTCTTTGGATATTTGCTTTATTTTGTAGTACATACATATTGCTGGTATGGATCATTATATTTTACGGGTATCAAATCAATTAATATTATTCCGGTTTAGCGTAGATATGTTTGTAATTGAAGTCCCTTTTTCTCATTAAATAAGAGAGCTACTTTTGAGTTCAACTGTAATTATATATATAAGATCATCTTGCCCTCTAAATTTGCTTGGAATTTCCTTTCAATGCAAGCCAATATAATTTGTCACAACAACATATTACCAAAATTTTAATCCAATTAATGTTGTGGAGCCGTATATAGAATCTATTTATTTCTACTATTTTGGTGGCCTGATATCTCTTGTACTATTCAGTTTGAAGCTTTTGTGCTCTTTGGGAGTAGCCCGACACCCATGCATGTTGAATATTGTTGAATCTGCAGGTATCTCGAAATGCTGACAGCCATCCTTCTTTTTTTGCTGTTTACAATATGGAGACTACTGAAATTGTTGCATTTTATCAGGTATATCTAAGGCTTAATGCAAGTGTTGTACTTCTTGTCATGAAATGTTCTATCAGCATTAACTGTTTTTGTATCCTTCAGAACTCAGCCGATGAGCTTTATTTCTTGTTTGAGCTGTTCAGTGACCATTTTCATGTTTCATCCAAAAGTTCATTACATATGAACTTTATGTCCTCATACTCAAACAATATCCACGCCCTCGAGCAACTAAGGTGTACAAAGAATAAAGCAACCAGTTTCTCTCAAGTAATGTTCTCCTTCTTTGAAGTTTCTAGATCTTCTCCCTTATCTGAAGCTTTGTTCTTTCCTTTTTGTTTTGTTTTTTATTTTTCTTTTAGCTTTTTGTCTGATTTTTTTGGTGTGGGCTCTGGTTTGCTGGGCTTAAACACCTCTTGTGCTTTTGGTGATTTTTTCTTTAATAAAGGGCTTTGACTCACTTTGATTAAAATAAAAACAAAGGTTTTCCTGAACTGTCAAGTTTTGAAGTGCTTAGGTGGCATTATTTTTGTGATAGCTTATCTTATTAAAAAGATAATTGTTTACAGAAAGTGATAAAAGTTATTTTTGACAAAACTTTTTCAAGTTTCCTAATTTTATTTTCAACCAAACATTACTGGGGAAGAGTTTCTAATTTTTATTTCATATTTTGATTTCCTAAATTTTGTTGCACCTGTTTTTGAAAGAAATACGACCTAAGTTCTTTTGTTATATCCATGTGTATTTTTTTAGTATGAGGAATGTGACAGTCTCTGTGCTTTGAAACTGATGCCATGGTGTTTCCAAATGCAGTTTGTTAAGAAGATGATGGCTTCCTTGCCTTTTAGTTGTCAGTGTCAGAGTCCTTCCCCATATTTTGATCAATCTCTTTTCAGGTTTGATGAGAAGGTCTGGCTCTAGAATTCAATCTATATTTATTATGCAAAAGCTATATAGGAAATCCATAACTGGAACTAAAATTATGACATAGTTAATTTGAATTTCTGACGTGATGACCAGCTGAATGAATTGCATGAATGGAATCCTTACCTCTTTTTGTTGGGTTGGGAGTGTATGCTAGTGTTTGAACTAGTTAGGTTGATGACTGAACCTTATGTTACTTTGATGGTTTGACTTTTCCCTACATCTAGATCAATCGGAAGAGTTAGTGGCTGACAGTCTTTGATAGAACCCATCAAGGATCTTTTTGATCACCATTTCTATGCCAACCCCTGATGCATGCAGTTTTTCTGTTTCTCGGAAGGTTATGCATAATACATAACTAAGGAAATGTTTATAGTGCATCCATTACCCGATAATACGATCTTTTCCTGCAAAAATATATCTATTCTGTATGTTCGTCTATAGCAGAAACTCCAGAATCTAGAGCTTATGATGGTCTTAGCAGTTTTAGTATTAGAAAAAGACTTAGTAGGCCTACATGCAAAATCTTCCTTGAGTACCTGGAAATTAGCTAAGCATTTAGTTTCTTCTTAGTTCAAGTTAGAGACATTCATAATACTACGACTGAGATGCTACTGGGGAATTTAAAAATTCTTTACTAGTTATCAACACTTCTTCCTGAAAATGGTAGCAATCATCATCCATGGGTGGGGAATCAAATGGAATTGCATTATTCAAACAATTTTTATGATATACAATTGCATGTATACGTGGTAAAGGAATTTCTTTTCTTTTCTATGTATTGAACGTGGTGAAGTAAGCTACTCCAAAGTGGAGGTAGAAAGTAGTTCTTGACATAGGCTTGGAGCAAGGTTGTCAAGTTTAACCTACAAAAGTGTAACAATCCCATCTTGAACATGTTCAATGAGGGATATATTCATTGATGTACACCCAAATTAACCTGACCAAGAGTCTGGATCAGGGTAACCCTAATTAATCCTTCAGAAATTTAGGAAGAGTTTCTTTTTGTAATACAATGCTAACTGAGTAAGCCTAAAGAACAGGGATTGGGAACTGTTCTTGAACAGCTGACTCGATTCTTCCAGAGAAGAAGATAAAACTTGAGAGAAAAGATAGAGAAAAAGAAGATTTCTTATTGATCTCAACTGATACCTTTAGATTGGAACTGTTTGACTATATGTAGATGGACTATGTCCAAGAGTTAGTTATAACTAACTCTTTTAACAGAATTTCCTAACAACTTGTAACAATCCACGTGTTAGTCGCGTGCTGACCTATGAACTAACACACACTCCAATTAGCTAAAATGCAAGAATTACCAATTAGAATTAATGGAAAATCCCTAACTCGTTTGACATGTAACAGCACTCCCCCTCTTCAACGAATCCTTGACCTCAAGGATTAAATTGTGGTAACTGCTGAGTGAAAGACTGATAATCTTCCTAGGTGCTGTCCTCTTCAGCTGCATAGAACCACTTGACTAACAACTGAGTAGCAGGCCAGTCATGCTTCTTGACAATCCTCCTATCAAGAATAGCCTGTGAAGTTAAGAGGATGTGACCAGCATCAACATGAACCTCAGGAAGGGTAGCAGAAACAACATGGGAGCCTAACTTCTTTTTGAGCTGGGAGATATGAAAAGTATGGTGAATTTTTGAGTCAGGAGGTAACTGGAGAGTATAAGCAACCGAACCCACCCTTGCTAGGATTTGGAAAGGGCCAAAAAACTTGGCTGAAAGTTTTTGGAAAGCATGGGATTTTAATGATGTCTGTTTGTAAGGGTGTAACTTGATGTAAACCCAATCCCCAACTGCATGAGACCTATCAGTCCTCCATTTGTCAGGTTGAGACTTCATCTTGCTCTGGGCTCTGGCCAAATGAGACTTTAAGCAATGCAAAGTTGCCTCTCTAGCTTGTAGACTCCTATCCACCATGTCAAGTTGAGAATCAAAAGGCATGTAAGGGAGAAGAGGGGGGGGGTGTTTGACCATAAACAACAGCATAGGGGGTCATGTTAATAGCAGAACGGAATGTGGTATTGTACCACCATTCAGCCAAAGGCAACCATTGGGGCCATTCCCTGGGCTTTTCAAATGTCATGCATTTGAGATTACGCTCGAGGCGTCTGTTTACAACTTCAGTCTGCCCATCAGTTTGAGGATGGTATGCAGAAGAAGTAAGCAAGGTGACCTGCAATTTGAACAATTCTTTCCAAAATCTGCTTGTAAATACAGGATCTCTATCTGAAACTATGGTCTTTGGCATGCCATGGAGTTTGAATACCCCATTCATGAAGGCCTGAGCCACCTCCACTGCAGTATAAGAGTGCTTGAGTGCCATAAAGTGAGCTGCCTTGCTCAATCTGTCCACTACCACAAAAATGACCTCATGTCCAGCAACCTTAGGGAGACCCTCTATAAAGTCCATAAAAATATCTTGCCAAACCTCGTCTGGGATTGGAAGAGGCTGAAGAAAATCAGGGTATGCTACAGTCTCACCCTTGCATCTCTGACAAACATCACCACCTCTTACATAGGCATAGACATCCTGCTTCATCATCTTCCAATAACAATCTTGTTTAAGCCTCTGCAAGGTAGCTATTATACCAGAATGGCCCCCATAGCACTGTCATGGTATAAAGCTATTAAATCTTTTCTCACAGTAGCCACAGAGCCTACCATCATCCTCCCTTTTCTACTCAAAATACCAGCATGGTATCTGTAGTAAGATTTAGTTGCACCTGTAGTCTGAATGGAAGTGATCAATTTCTGGAGAACAGGATCCTGCAATCAAGAGTTCTTAACCTCCTCAAGTAAGCGAGCTTGAACCCCAGAAATGCTGCAAAGCTGGATGGGTACTTCTCTTCTAGAAAGAGCATCTTCAACAACATTGTCATTGCCTTTCTTGTAGGATATAATATAGTCATAACCGAGTAATTTGACCAGGCACTTCTGTTGGCTAGGAGTGGTATCTGCTCCATCAGGTATTTGAGGGGTTGGTGATCAGTTTTAATTATGAATTGTCTCCCCAAAAGATATGATCTCCACTTTTGAACTGCTGACACCAGTGCTAACAATTCCTTTTCATATACTGATTGGGCCTGATTCTTTTCAGCCCCTGACTAAAGAATGCTATAGGTCTGTGACCTTGTGCAAGCACACACCAATACCTCCTCCAGATGCATTTGTCTCCACTATGAATTCCTTGGAGAAATCTGGTAAAGCGAGAATAGGTGTTGAAGTGACAGCTAGTTTTGAGTTTGTCAAAAGCTTGAGAAGCAGCACCAGTCCATTTGAAATTTCCCTTTTTCAACAAATTATTCAAGGGTCTTTCTATAATACCAAACCCTTGAATAAATCTCCTGTAGTATCCTGCAAGTCCCTGAAATCCTCTCAACCCTTTTAAAGTTGTAGGTTGAGGCCAGTGCACCACAACATCTATCTTGCCCCCATCCATAGCAACCCTTTCTTGAGAAATGACATGGCCTAAATAGTCAATCTGTTGAACCCCAAAAGCACATTTGCTATGCTTCACATATAAGACATTTTCCCCAAGAATACTGAAAGTTTCTCTCAAGTGAGAGAGGTGATCAGTCCAGCTAGAACTGTAGACAAGTATGTCATCAAAGAATACCAAAATGAACTTCCTGAGAGGAGCAAGGAAGATCTGGTTCATCAAACTTTGAAATGTGGAAGGAGCATTGGTTAGGCCAAAAGGCATGACCATGAATTCATAATGACCTTGGTGGGTTCTAAATACAGTTTTTGCCTTTTGGAATGTCAGGCTCAAACACCCTAATCTGATGATAGCGTGATCTTAGATCCAACTTTGAGAAATACTTTGCACAATGTAACTCATCTAACAACTCCTCAATCAAAGGAATTGGGAACTTATCCTTGATAGTATGGGTATTCAATTCTCTATAGTCTACACACATCCTCCATGAACCATCCTTCTTCTTTACCATGACTATGGGTGAAGAATATGGACTGGTACTAGGCCTTGTCACACCTGAATCCAACATCTCATTTACCAGCTTCTCAATCTCATCTTTCTGAATTGCAGGGTATCTGTAGGGTCTATGTTGATTGGAGAAGTGCCCTCCTTCAATACAATCTTATGATCATGATCTCTAGATGGTGATAGCTCTGTTGGTACCTCAAACAGATCAGTACAATCTTGCAGCACCTCCTGCATGTATGCACTGTCTATCCCAACAACATCACAACTGTTTAAAGAAAAGAAACTACCTGGTTCTCCACTGTTCTCCCCCAAATACATACCCACAGAAAGCATGCATCACTCTGTTGGTTTAGCTAACAATTTAGCCATGCCACTCTGTTAAACCATCTTAGCTGCAGGTGGTTTGATGCCCCTCGAGGAAACCTTGTGGCTCATTATGTTGAACTCCATCTTAAGTTGTTTGAAATTCCACATTATGTCCCCCAAGGTAATTAACCATTGCACCACAAGGACCATGTTACACCCTCCAATAGGTAGTACTAGCATGTAAGAATCAAATGATACCCCTTGCATTTTCCAAACCAGCTTCTTACATACATACTGACAGTGCATCTTCTTCCCATCAGCCACAGACACAAGGAAAGGGGATATAGCAGTTAAAAACAAGTTACACAGACACTGCACTTTCGATGCTGCATCCATGTCGGATTCTCCAAAAATACACCACTTTTGGAGAATTGACATTTTTGAAGAGTCCGAGCAACAGAGGTTAAAAGGCATCCCAACCTCTAAGCAGTGTTTAAATCAAGAAAATTGTGAGTACTTCCTGCATCAATTAGGACATGTACAGCCTTGCCTTTAACAGATACTGTAACTCTCATAGTCCTAAAGTCATGTTGCCCATTCATGGCATACACAGACACATGTGGTAGAATGGCCCCCTGATCATTAGTCTCTAAAGTTTGGCCTATCATAGTCAAGATTTCAGCAGGATCTACCAAAACTTCCTGCTCTAATTCCACAATACCCTCACTGTCCTCCTCTACTTCCATAGAGAATAACTGTCTCTTCTTCTTACAAACATGCCCATACACATACTTTTCATCGCAATTAAAACATAGTCCCTTGCTCCTTCTTTCATCCATCTCAGCAGGTGTTAATAATTTGACATTTTTCAGGTTTGGTTTGGGGTTATTAGAGAAGGTAGTTAGGTTTTTAGAAAAGTTCTGGTTACTTCTGGTGGGTTGGTGGGTGGATCCATAAGAAAAAGTGGGATTAGTGGTGTCAAATTTGGGGGTAGTCCTTGGAATGGAAGGCTGCGAAAAAACTTGCTCTGAGCCAGAAGTGTTTGTTCCTGTATCCCAGCTAATCTAACTGCTTTAGCTAGAGATCTAGGTCCCAACATTTTGATAGGTAGACCAATTTCTGGTTTAAGACCCCTCAAAAAACAACTAACAACATAATCTTCTGAGAGTTCTACTCTAGTGAGTAACTCATCAAAGATATCAACATAAGCTTGGGCAGAATTAACTTTCCTTAGATCTTTGAAGTCCCCCATAGGATCATCATACAACGCTCTTCCAAATCTGGCATACAGGCATCTCATATAATCTTCCCAGCTAGGCCACTCTCTGCTCAGGTGATGCTTCATATACGATTGATGCCATTGCAATGCCTTGCCATCCAACTTGCAAGAAACTATCTTCACCTTTGCATCTGCCGAGGTCTCATCCGCATCAAAAAATTGCTCACACTAGCCAGTCCTTCAATCCTATTCCATCAAAATGAGGAAGCCTGGTAATTACGATTATCCGCGGGGTAATTGGGAATAGGAAATCTCCTATCCCTGTTATCTTCACGCGCTCCCAAAACACCTTCATCTCCATTAGCTCCATGATCAACCACCCTGGGGCTCACATTTCCTGTCAGTAGCCTCCTCTTAATATCCTCCATGTCTTGCGCCACCTTCACATCCATAGATTGCTGCAATTCCGTAACAGAATTGACAACACCTTCCATAAAACCCTTCAACGTGTCAACTTCCCACCGTAATTCTTGCATACGACTTGCATACGAGTGTTGTGATCGCCCATTGCTGCAGGTCAGAGGATACCATAGCTCTGATACCAATGATACAATGCTAACTGAGTAAGCCTAAAGAACAGGGATTGGGAACTGTTCTTGAACAGTTGACTCGATTCTTCCGGAGAAGAAGATAAAACTTGAGAGAAAAGATAGAGAAAGAGAGGACTTCTTATTGATCTCGACTGATGCCTTTACATTGGAACTGTTCGACTATATGTAGATGGACTTTGTCCAAGAGTTAGTTATAACTAACTCTTTTAACAGAATTTGCTAACAACTTGTAACAACCCACACATGTTAGAAAATAGAAGTCGAATAAAACTTTGACCTAAAATAAAATGGTTGATTGAAAAAAGTGAATTTGTTAGTTTTGAGAGGCAAATTTGAGCAACTTCTTTAACGATAAGAGGATATTTGAGATCAAATCCAAGCGAAGGGTAAAATTGTTCTATTTATTAGGGCCCTATTCAAATGGAGGGCAAAGTTATTCTACTTTCAATAGTTGGTGGTATGTTTGGTCCTTTTCCCTTTATGAATACTATCACTATTTACACTTCCAACACATTTTTATCCAAAGTGGAAAAGAAAGTTCCTTTTGGTTTAGGTGGTGTCCAAACAAACTAGGGAAGAGACAAACAATTGGTGAAAGGTTTTTGACTTGATCCCCTTAGGTTATGTCCCATGATAACCGAGGCCTTATTGACCCCAGTAAACATTAGTTAGTTGGGTCATTGATGCAAAGGCTTGGGTGTCAAGCCGAGCTTGAGTCGAGCCCAACTGACCTGAGCTCAGTCGAGCTTTTTACAACGAGCCTAGCCCGAGTCGGCTCTTCAATGTTTAGTTCTATAGACTGCTACGTCATTAAAAAAATTAAATTTATAACAAATTGGTTAATTAAGAAAACTAAGTATTAGAGGTCGTTTATAGGGTGTATAAGAATAGCGCTGAGCAGGGTATATTAGTAATGTTGGTATTGGTTATGTTGGCATCAGTTATCCTGAGATTATTTCTTATGCACGGTTTGGTTTGGTGTATTAAAATAACATGCATTGCATAATATCTAAAAAAATTATTTGTTTATAAAAATACCCTCCACAAATATGGTGGGAAGGATGTGGGAAATTTTTTGAGGGGCAAGTGTGTCTTTTACCATGCTAATGCATGAACTAAAAATCCTTGCATTGCTAATACTATGGTTCATCATGTATTAGTTATACATTGCATAATACCAAAAAGTGTACCAAGTAAGGTATTAGTAATACAGAAAGCTAATGCATTATTTTTTCTAATGCATCCTACCAAATGACCCGGTAGTAGTTTAATTTGGTGATTGTATTCAAGTGATTGAATTATATTTATTATTAGTCTATATTAGAACTCAAATTTAATGAAGGTAACTTAATATTAAACATAGAATAGAATATTCAGTTAAAAAAAAATCAACAATAAATTCAAGAATTTGTACAATATTAAGTTTCTTTAATTTTTGAGTTCTTAAACTTAAAATATTACTTGCATTTTGCACCACCCATAAAATAGTCTTTTGTAACGATGTCTATTGAAAAATAATTACATCAAATTTATTAAAGGAGTACAAAATTATAAATTTGTTATAGTAAATAATAATTATTGAATTAACATTTTTCTAACTAGACTAAGATTAATAAATGAATTTTAATTTTAAAGTTATCATCACATGATCAAAACGAGCCAACCAAGCTGGCTCAACCTAGTCCGAGATTTAATTGAGACAAGCTAAATTTTCACCAAAACTGAGCTGAACTACTAAATACAGGCGAGCCAAGCCGAGCTCCAAGCCGGCTCAGCTCGTTGCCCAGGCATGAATATGTTTTTACTCGCAAAAATTGGGTTCAACGTGCCATTTGACAACCTAGTCTGGGTAAAGAGAGTTATCCATAGTGGATGAACATTTCATCTTATATCTAACAATAAGCCAGATCATCTATGCTTATTTTCTGCAACAGTGGCTGATATTTGGTAATTTTGGAGAAAGTTGATAGGAAGGAATTTTTCTTTCTTTGCAAATTTCAGATCTAACTGCAGATTTATTAATATTGCAAACATGTTGACAATGTTGAGAATCATTTCCAATTAGATTACAGTTGGTCCTCCATGTACAATCTTTGTTTAGTATCATTCTGATACTTCAGAAATTTATCCGAGCGTGCTATTTCTTTGCAGCAGTTTGTTGGATCTATTCAGTCCTCTCATCTACACCGCAATGTGCATTTTTTGCCTAATTGCAATCTATAACTGTTGATTCTATACAAGTTTGGAAATTTATTCATGAGCCCTTTAAATTCCTGATGAGCCTTCTATTGCAGCTTATTTCAGCTATTGACCGCCATAGGCAGTCTACTGACCATCCAATCAAATTCATTTCTAGAAGACAACCCAATATCCTGAAATTCAAAATGAAGCCAGGTATGAACTTTTTGTTTAGAATTGTTGACAAGCTTCATCTTCTGGTTGTAAAACTTGGTTTGTTTTCTTATGCTGCTTACTCTTAATGTACGTTTATTATTAGGACCCGAAGCTGGCAGTATGGATGGGCGAACTAAGAAGATCTGTTCCTTCCTCTTCCACCCAATATTACCCCTTGCACTTTCTGTTCAACAAACCTTGTTTCTGCAGGCATCAGTTGTAAATATCCATTTTCGTCGATAATGTATTATATGTTACCTATTTGTTTATAAATTTCTCTAATAACTTCTAGATTGAAATCAACCTAGAAATTGCAAATTGATCATAAGAGACCTGTAGATGCTAGTTTTCTTCTACCCCTACATTTTCTTTGCTACAAGCAGCAGACAAACCCTTGATAGAGTGCCAAGAGGGTTAGTATGGTCATGGGATTTGTTCTTCTGTAAGTCGTTTATTACAGCCGTTCTATTATTGATGTACATTCAGATATTTATTTGTGAGGTAAGAAACTGATGAAGGCCCCAAAATAAACTATGGTACACAATTCTTTTACCTGTTTCGGCTACGTTAACTGCAGCGTTGGGATGTTCAAGTCAGAAGAAAGGAATATGACATATCATTAGATTTGCCATTTGTTGTATTTCTAATTCTGTGTCCAGCATTCCTTTTGGTTTCAATTATGAAAAGCAATAGAACGACATTTGAACATATTTGGATTAAGCAAATTCGTGCAGATATTTTGGTAGGTCATTTTTTCAGTAGTCACTTGTTTCTTTGTCATAAAAAGTAGACTTCTAAGGCAAGAAATGGAACAATGTACGTTCATTTAACTTTGACCTGAAATGACAAGGAGGTAACCTTGCCCACATGATCTTCTCAGAACATAATCTTGAAAGGGGCTGCAGACATAGTACTGCTGGCTTTAAATATTAATTTTTTTTCGTTTCACAGTTAGTTTAAGTCATGTATGTAACACTATCTGTGTCATACAATTGCATACGAGTAAGTCTTTAGGCCAACAAAATACAGAGGGAGAAGTAGTACTTTTCTTGACAGCCAAAGAGAGGGAATACTTGATGTGGAAGTACATTGACAAATACAGAGAAAATCTGGTCTTAGGATAATTTCAAGAACAGAATAAAGAAGAATTGTTATACATACAACCCTTAGATTAGATTAGCATATTTTAGTCAAATAATTATTTAGCATATGAAAGCCTTAAAAGAATTGTCATTTAATAGCCATATGTGTATTCTACACAAAAATAGGAGAGTGAATTCCTATTCACTTCTCTCTCTTCAAAATTATTTTTCTTAAAAATAGTAAAAGATATTTAATATCATCTCTTTTCTAACTTTCAACCATTTCTCCTTAAAACTTGAAAAAATTATTTAAAATTATCTTTTAAAACTTGAAAAAATTATTTAAAATTATCTTTCTCCTTAAAATTAGCAAAATACATTTAATTATGACTATTCTTCTTTCAAGTGATACTTTAATGAGTCAGTCCACTATCTACAAATTATTTTTCCTAACTATTTGGTAGATTTTATGGTGAGAAACTCAATCCATATTTACTTAACAAATTTGTATATATTTATTTGCATTGTTTTTATTGATCCGTTTTCATCTAATAAATTTGTATATATTTATATTGGATACATTCCTCCGTATTCATTAATAAATTGATATACATTTGTTTGCATTAGTATCTTCTAATTTTACGTAGATATACATTTATATTGATACATGATTCGTCTGTATACATTAAGAAATTGGTATACATTTGTTTGCATTAGTATCTTTCTAATTTTACGTAGATACATTGGTCCGTATTCATCTAACAAATTTATATGCATTTGTTTAAATCGAAATTGGTATCGATTGATCCATATTCTCCTAACAAATTTGTATACATTTGTTTAAATTGAGATTGATATTCATTGATATACATTGATCTATATTTATCTAATAAATTGGTATACATTTATTTGCATTACTATTTTGGAAATGCAGTCAACAAAATTCATTAACAATTTAGATAATTTTACATTGTTATATATTGGTTGGTATTCATTAATCAATTTAGATACATTTATTTGAAATGAAGATAAAGACTGAAAATGATAAATGAAGTCTAGTGGTGATCGGAAAAGCAGGATCTCACCATGACTCTGAATAGACGCAATTAGCTAGATTCGATCAACCGCCACGAGAAACACTCTGACTAGGATTTATATCAAAAGGACAACAGAAGAGGACGTGAGTATTATTTACATGTGCTCAGTAGGCTTGACCGGCTGAGCATAAGATAGATAATCAAAGCTTATGAACATAAACTATGAAATGTTTCCACTTGCATATATAAAAGTCTCATTTTGGCACTGGTGTCACCAATTTATCTAAGAATGGAGCGAGTAAAGTAAACAGGTAAAACTACACACAAAAAGTCATAATAAAAGGCAAGAGTCAGAGATGACCACTGCAATGCAATGCAATGATGAAATGATGTGGTGCAATCAAAGTTGTCGTAAAATAAGGTTAGAAATACGTACCCAATGATTAAATCCCAAAAGTCAATGAAAACCCATTATAAATCGACCTTCAAATCAATAGTTTCATATTTCTCTACTTTGAGTTTTAAAATATCCACTTTGTGAATAGAAATCACGAAATATGAAAGAGATATTCTTGGAAAACGAGTAAAATAAGGTTAGAAATATGTACCTAATGATTATAGCAGAAAAATACATCAAAAATCACCTCAAATAGATCTTCTAGCTCCTAAATGTCAAAAATATGAAATGAGTTCGGATAGATTTTTAACTCAATGATTTCGTCGCTAAAACTTATTTTCTATTGCTAAAAGCCTATTTTTTCGTCGCTAAAAGTGTTCACCAGCAACCTTCAAAATATATTTTTGACCATCAGAATTCCTCCGGAACCCTATAAACATGAACTAATAGGGAAAATTAATTATAAAACATGAATTAGAGCCAATGAAATTATCGAATTTCTGAAAGAAGATTGTTATGACCAAAAGACCCTCTCGGATCTCTTTGAGCCTAAATTCCAACTTCTCGTCTAGACACCCAAAATACTATCTAACGTCTCGAGGCTCCAATCAACCACCCTACTAGATCAAAATCGATGTTTTGAACGCAACGGAACTGACAAAATCACTGTCCAATGCTCGGATCTTAAAAATATTGATCAAAGTCAACCACTTCGCTATTACTCGACTCAAGAGGCTCAAAACCATCAAAATCTCACCCAATTTAATCGGGGACCACACTTACCATTCCTACAACACATAATAAGCATGAAAACACTAAGAGAAAGGGCAAAATGGTCATTTCACACACTAAAGTAATTTCTTATGAAATTGGATGTTACACTATTCACTACAAAAACACGCGTTTGTCCTCGAACGAAAAGTAAAGTAAAGTACCTGATGAGGTGAAAAGCTGGTGGTATCTATTACGCATATTGGACTCAACCTCCCATGTAGCCTACTCAGTTGTCCAATGCCTCCACTGTACTTTCACAGTATCAATATACTTAGGTCTCAACTGTCTAGTCTGCCTATCCAAGATAGCAACATGCTTCTACGCAAAGGAAAAATCCTAATCTAAGGAAACCGAATTCCATGGAATCACATGAGAGTCATCATGACGGTATCGCTTAAGCATCAAAACATAAAACATGGGATGAGCTACCGAAAGCTTCGGAGGTAAAGACAACCTATAGGCTACCTATCCATACTTCTCCAAAATCTTAAAAGGGTCAATAAACCTCAGACTGAGCTTCCCTTTCTTTCCAAACCTCATCATACTCTTAGTGGGTGATACTTTGAGCAAAACTCTATTATCAATAACAAAGAACACATCACGAAAACACCTATCAGCATAACTCTTTTTCCTACACTAGACTGTCACAAGACGCTAAATCAATCTAACTCTATCTATGAAATATCTCAATAAATCTGTACTCCAAGGTCGTACCTCAAATGAATCAAACTATCCAACTGGAGATCTACACCTTCTCTCATAAAAAGTCTCAAATGGCATGAAAATTGCACCTCATCAAGCCGTATAAATTGTTGGAAGAATTAACAGGGGATAAAGAGTCGTTCATCCCGACCAACGCACTTTCGTTACGCCGATAACGCTGGAATGTTGAAGTTATTGTAGAAAAACTGCTCAAAGGGTAAGAGTTGGTCCCAATGTCTACCAAAGTCCATAACACAAGAACAAAGCATGTCCTCAAGCACTAGAATAGTCCGCTCAGACTGGCCATTGGTCTGGGGATGAAAAGAGGTACTCAACTCAATCTTGGTACCCATTTGCTCCTGCATAGAGCTCTAGAAATGTGAGGTAAACTGAGTACCTCTATCCGACATAATAGAGATAAGTACTCCATTAACCAAAAAATTTCACTGATGTAGGTCATATCCAACTGATTATAGCTAATCTTTACCAGAATAAAATGAGCCAATTTGGTCAACCAATCCACAATCACCCAAAAATAATCATACTTACCCAATATAACACCCTAAAAATTTCTAAGATAAGAGTCAAACCATTCTTAATATGCATATAGGATCAAACTAGGTGATTCTTAATTGTGCATCAGTGTTAAGGTTAATTATTTAGTGTAGGAATATATTTGGAGATGAATTAAGTTCACAAGAATCCTCTATCACAAAGTTGAGTTGAAAGTTTCCTTAACGATTGAGTTTCTGTATAAGATTTTACTTCGGTCAACTTTATATGATCATATATCCTATAATATAAAGATTTAGGAAATCCATAACCTATAAAAATTAAAGGTCTATGAATCTTCTATCCAACGCTACTAAGTTTGCCTCATTTAGAGTTCAGAGTAAAATGTTATGCTTGTCTCAGCTAAGCCCTATCATACAGTCATACTTTCACGTACACCTATTTGGCCGGTCAAAGTTTTGACGGACTATGAAGTCATCCGTGAAAGCTTGCTGCATTTTACACCAGAAACTTTTTGCACATCTTCCAGGGTTATTTTTGGTTCTTTTCAAAAAAATTTATCCCTATTCTTAATTGTTTTTGGGTGATTTAAAGGAATATATCATTCAACTAACTAGTTTTCCTCTCATAATCATTAATCTAAACATTTCAGTCTCAAGAAACTCTCTCAAAACTCACCTAGGGTTCCAATTCTCCAACAAGAACCCTAAGTCTTTCAAGTCAAAAAATTCAAGAATCAAGAGAAGCCTTTCATCCACGGTTTTCCTAAGTTCTTCAACTCTAAGAACTCCACAAAAGAGTTTCTTTTCTCAAGATCAAGCACCAAAATTCCAAGATCAAAGATTTCCTCCAAGAAAGCTAGTTTTCTTCCTTCGAATCAAGAAAAATCAAATCTCCACCATAGTTTTTAGTCCAATAGCTTCATAATCAGATCTGTAAGGCTACTCAGAGGTTGGACTAAGTTCATCCTCATGCCCTAAATCTAAATTCAGTCAGTAGAAGGTCAACCTAGGGTTCTAATCCGAGTTTCTTTGAGTTCTTAAGTTGAGATAGCATTTGTTCTATTGTATTTTGAATATTTTCTTCTTCTTATTATTGAGTATATATTCCTCCAAATGCAAATTCTGATTTTTCTTGAGTTATAGTTCATGAACTCCACATTAGTTGAGAAGTTAAACTAGTTGCATTGCTTTAAATTATGCATGATTTTCAGAGTTTGAGTAAACTAAAGAATTTATGCATTAATTTATATTGAGAACGAGTTTTAGAAATAATAACTATTGTAATTGCATTTACTGAGATTGAAAAAGTATAACTATTTTAAAGAAAATACAATGAGTTTGAGAAAGAGTTGAGTTAGACTGAGTTAATTTCAAAGAAACTTGAAGAGATGCATTTTGAGTATTTTAATCATAGTAATATATGAGCACTAAATCATATTTTTGGGAGTGGTATTGTGCACCAATTTGGGTAAGAGTTTAGACATCTCGAACCCCATAAACTACATAGCCAGCGTAGGATAGGATCGTGTTGTTGGTTCAGTCGACTCCTCACTCCAGTCCCTGATAAGGACTTTTATATAGATCCATGAGTTTAATTTGCATCCCTTATCCTGTAAAGATAATCAACGGCTCTGACAACGTGAGCAGTCTGTTGTATCATCACGAGGCTCATAGTGATGGTTGTCGATTAGAGAAACTCCCAAGAAAAGTAAAGTAAGATTGTTTTTAGTATTCAATATTGCTGCATATTTTTCAGTTATAAAGCATTGAGGTTTTTCATTACACTTGCATTGTTTTACTTCCAGTCAAGGTATTTTCAGTATTTCGTTCAACATGGGTATTTATTCAGTTCAATAATTTTATTCAACTTTATTATATACCGTGCATTTTATGTATTGACGCTATTTGGCGTTGCATCATTTTATGATGCAAATCTAGGTACTCACAATAGTAGACGTTTAGCAAGATCTCTTTCCATCAGCAGGTTGTGATACCTCCTCATTTTCGTAAGGCTCTAATATAGTTAGTTCAATTTTATTTGAATTATACTCAGGTAGCCATAGGGGTTGTCTCGACACCTATCTTAAGTTAGTATAGGCTTCATAGATAGTCATATTTAGTGAGTCAAATCAGTTTATTTATTCTGATGTTTTAAATATTATTACTATTTATATTAAGAGCTAATTTCAGAGTTTGCATAAATTGAGATTGAGATCTTTTGAGTTTTTGTTAAATGTTTTAAAGGTTCACTTTATGAATCTTCTTCATGTATATTTTGTTTTTCGTTCAGTAGTCAGCCATGCCAAGGATTTACTTGGGACCAGCAATGGTTTTCGAATGCTGGCCACATCTAGGGTGTAGGCTCGGGGTGTGATACCCAAAGTCAAGGGTAATCCAGCTACGAGGTCCATAGTAATGCGCTTCAATTTCCATTAGAGAATGGGAATCCTCTACATCGTACCACCCGGTCTTTGATGCTCATAATTCACTTGTTGGAAATTCCAAACACTTGGTCACGAAGTCCACGATGTCTCTTTTCATACCACATCACCAATAGTGTTGTTTGAAGTCATGAAATATCTTTCCCCCGGGTGAATAGAATACTCTGAAAATAAGCCTCCTCCAATATCATACACACCTAATCACCAACTCTAGGCACACAAATATGACCACTAATCCTCAAAACTCCCTCAAGATCAAAACAAGACGATTTAACTTCACCTTTCAACACTATCCAAAATCACTTTCAACTTGTCATCATCAAACTGATGGGCATGAATCTGATCCATCAAAGTAGACCTAGTCTCAAAGAAGGCCAAAATACGATGACGTGCTGAACTATCAAGTTGGACTAACTGTCTAGCCAACGACTGAACCTCTAATGAAAAAGGTCTTTCCTCCAATTTAAGAAAGGATAAGCTATGCATGCTAGGTGCTTTTTGACTCAATGCAGCCACCACCATATTTTCCTTTTTCATATGATAAAGATGGTAATATCATAGTCTTTCGAAAACTCCAACAATCTATGTTGACTCATGTTCAAATTCGACTGAGAAAAGAGATACTTAAGGCTATGAAGATCAGTAAAGACTTCACAATGCGCACCATAGAGATAATGCCTCCAAAACTTCAAAACAAAGACCATCGCTGCTAACTCTAAATCATGAGTAGGGTTGTATTTTTCATGAGCCTTTAACTGTCAAGAAGAATAAGCTATAACTCACTCCTTTTTACATCAACGCACCACCCAAGACAACACCCAAATTATCACAAAAAACCACAAATGCCACAACCTCCTCGGGTAATGCTAAAATAGGTGCCGAAGTCAATAACTCCTTGAGATTTTGAAAACTCGTCTCACACTCATCTGTCTACTGAAACACCATAATATTCTGAGTGAACTTAGTCAATAGAGATGCGATAGAGGAGAAACTCTAAACAAACCAACGATAATAACATGTTAACCCAATGAAACTCCAAATCTTGATAAGGGAGTAGGTCTCACACAATCACAAACTACCGCAACCTTGGCCGAATGAACCATAATCCCTTCCTTGGTCATCACATGAGCCAAGAAAGACATGGACTCAAGCCGAAGCTCACAGTTGGAGAACTTTGAATACAATTTCTCCTCTCTCAATCTCTGAAGCACAGTCCTCAAGTGACGAACATGATCAGCCTCATTCTTGGAGTAAACTAAGATGTCATCAATAAATACTATCACGAAAGAATCCAAATAAGGCCAAAATATTCGGTTCATCAACTCTATAAAAGCGGATGGGGCATTAGTCGGCCCAAGAGACATGACTACAAACTCATAATGCCCATAATTAGTCTTGAAAGCGATCGTCAAAATATCAAAATCTCAAACTCTCAACTAATGGTTACCCGACCTCAAGTCAATTTTAGAAAACACTGATGCACCTTGAAGCTGATCAAATAAATTCTTAATGTGAGGAAGAGGATACTTATTCTTAATTGTAATCTTGTTTACCTATCGATAATTGATACACATCCTCATAGTACCATCTTTCTTCTTCAAAAATGAGACCAGTTCGTCCCATGGTGAAACAGTAGGCCGAACTAACCCTTTCTTCAACAAATCTTCCAATTGTTCCTTTAATTCCTTCAACTCGATGGAAGCCATCTGATAAGGAGAAATAGAAATGGGCTTGGTTCCCAACTCTAAATCAATCGAAAAGTCCATATCACAGTCCGGAGAAATGCCAGTAGATCTGTAGGAAATACATATACAAACTCTCTAGCCACTCTGTTGGATTTCACAGAAGGTGACTCATTCAAGGGTGTTACGAATACATGCTAAATACAACAAACACCCCTATTGAACATGGACTAGGAGAACCCTCTCACCCTAATCGAGGTAAACTTAGGTAAGCTAAAATCATTGTACCAGCGCATCACTCAAGAATCACATGATGAGGAAATAGCTAGTACATACCTAAAAATAACACAAAAATCAATCATCTCATGGTAATCAAGTCTGTTTGACTCTTTCTACTTGAAAGTCACAACACCCTCTCGGTACGCTTGATCACCACACATAAATCATCTACTAGGGTAAAAATATAAACCCTGTATAGGAAGAGGCTCACGTCTAAAATTAATCAATATACCTCAAAACACCTGATCCATCACTAAGGAATTACCCAACGAGGTAGGAACACTAATAGGCACTACAAGGGTCTCACATACAGAATTAATGCCTATGACAAAATAAGTAGACACATACGAATATCTAAACCTATGATCAAATAACACTGTAGTAGAGCGATGGTAAACTGAGATGATACTTATGATCACTGCATCTGATGTCTCTGTCTCAGATCTATTTGGTATAACATAACATAGTCTTCGATCACCACTAGCCTGAGAACCACCACGAGCACTGCCTCGAGCTCCTTGAGCTCCACCCTTGTACCCTTGGAACAACCTCTAGTATCCTATAAAGCACCTCGAACAACTAAAACTTGTGTATGACGGACAATCTATGACCCTAGTTGGATAATAGAGAAAGCATGTCTAAGGCAATCCTTTGCCTTGTGCTCAAACACATCATAACCAAAACAACCTCGAGGACCTGAACCTCACTGAGAATAACTAGAAGAGTTTGTACATCCTCCCTGACCCAAAGAAGAATTATGCGTACCATGACTAGTCTGACCAGGCATGGGTATACTAGCACTATCTGTACCCAAAATCACTATATGTACTGGTCCACCCAGATATCCATGGGTGCCATGACCTGAATAATCTCGACCTCTAGATGAATGACCACTGAATTGACCCTGGCGATGAAACCTCTTAGCGCCACCACACTGTTAGCATGTCGAATACTCTCAATCATCCTGGCATGGTCAATAATACTCTAAAATGTACTACCTAATAAAATAAGAGAGGCTGTGGCCTTCTGAAGATAACCAGTGAGCCCCTTTACCAACTTACAGATCCTCTCAAATTTGGTAGGAATACTAAATAAAGCATAATGAGATAGCTCATGAAAATAAGCCTCGTACTCCAAAACTGATAGAGAACCCTGCTCCAATCTGTCGAACTCATCCCTACGCTCACCATACAGACTATATAGTACGAGCCTTTGGAGGAACACTTTAGTAAACTGCTCTCAACTTATCATAGGAGAACCAACAGGCCTACGAGCAAGAATCAATATCCACCACTCCTTGGCCACTCCCATAACCTGATAAGAGTTGTAAGATACTCCATGTGCCTCTAAGATACCCAATTTGAACAATCTATCCTAAAAGTCGGTCAAAAAGTCATTAGACTCCTCACCAGTCATACCATCAAACTTATAAGGTAATAATCTAACGAATGTCTCAAAACTCTTTTTTATGAAGCAGACATAGCAACACTAGGAGGAATAAGGTGGAGCCATAAATCTCCGAGGAATGACAAGTAGGGCTGAATAGATATACAAAATCTAAAATCCAACACTCAAGGTCTAACCAACCATTTCCCTACTTCTTTAGTCTGATGCTCCACATCCTCCTACTCATAATAAGGCTTAGGTAAGGCCTCACTAGATTATCCTTGAGCAAGTGTTGACCTCTCAAACCCGACAATTACCTCTAATGTAAAACAATAGATTAGAGGCTTACAAAACTTAATATAAATAACCCTCATGAAAGGAATCAAATGGAAGGAATTTTTATTAAGTATCTTATAGCCTCTTGAAGATAGGTGCAAACTTCTATGTACTGAGTGGCAAGACTCTTCTAGACACCCTACCCTTTTGGTTATAAAACCTGTGAACCTAGTTCTACGATATCAAGTTGTCACACCCCAAAAACTGAGGTTATGATGGTGCATACCACAAACAGAACCTGGTGTGTAAGACGAACTGTCTAACTCATAGGTTTTCTTTTTATCTAAATCCTACGAACTCCACGATGTGAAAATTCCCACCAACCATAGCTTAAATAACAATCTCAGATATTTTGAAAAATGATAAAACTATATACGACACTCATAAAATAGAGTCAAGCCATAAAAAAAGAAAAACAAGATACAACAAATAAGTTATAGAAACCTGGTATTATAAGCATAAAGAACATCTATAACATCTCTAGAACTTGAAATACAACTTAAGTCTTTGAAATAAAGATAAAGACTCTAAATGATAGATGAAGTCATGTAACACCCCCCTAAAAACGTTGTATATGATATTCCAATTCTCGATGAAAATGATATTGCTTCTGTATTTTAGGCATAACTTTTAATAGGATGGTCCAAATTAGGTGATTCAAATTTATAAATAACCCAAACATTATTACCTACAACTTTTATGAAGACTATTATTAATTTTCGAAGGTTAAGTAGGTCAAATAAATTAATTGTTGCAAGATATGGTGTTTTGATGAAATGGAGTATTTGTAGAAGAAAAATCATATCTCCCTATAGGATGCTCCAAATTGGCTGATTCTTAAACAAAATGAACGTAGACTTCCACAAAAACAATTCATATGAGACACTAAATCCTAATGAAGAAGTTATCTTTTTCAAACGCAACTCCGAAAAAGGGTATTCTGTTAAAAGAAGGTTCATCTCACCAACCATGGAAAGATCTAGATCCATCTGACATCATCCATGACATCAATAGTCCTTCATTTGACATCACCCATGACATCACAATATTCCATTAAATTTTTAGATTTTTCTTTATAATTATTTTAATTATTGTTAGGTCCCTCCTTCACAACTATAAATACCCACTTTATTTCATCATTTTGTTCATCAAACTTTCTCAAGTAACTCTTCTCTCTATACACTTCTTTATTCATTTCCAAAATATAGTTTTAGTTCTTAGTAGTGTAAAAATACTATTTTGGTAATTCATATACTCCGGGTAGTACACAAAATACTCTGACGAGGAGAAAATACTTGGATTCAAGAGTCTTTATTAAGTCCTTTGATTCTGAGTAACGCTTTAGATTCCAGGTATGTAAGGCTTCAATGAGAGTATTCCTTCCACTCTCATGCCTAAAGTATTTTGATTATATGATAAATTATGTTTATTTTCTTTAAGCTTTACTCTACGATATGTGGGTGTTTATCCATGGGTTCTTCCACCCATGTAGTCCAAAACTCTTTCAACTAAATCTTTTGATTTCAAGTAAGATTTTCTTATGGGTAATTCTTATTTCTAATTAATAGCATGAATCATGGTTAAACTGATTATTATTGATCTATTTTGATGCAAAATGATTTCATATGTATGAATTGATGGTTTGCATGTATTTTCTCTATTTAGCTCTTTAAAGATTCTTGAAATTCATGGTGGGTTGTTTAAAACATTATTTTTAATTGATGGATTTCAATTTATTTATATATAATTTCATTTACATTCATGTTGAAAAGTTGAAGTGATTTGAACCTACCTAGTTTTACTATATTTTCAATGAATTTTGACTTGAAAGCTTTGACTCCAAATGAATGTTTATAAAAGCAATATCTATGATCAAAAGGGAGTCTTATGAAATGAAAGACTGATGAAATGATATGAATGGTGGATTCTTTATGCAATAAGGACAATTCTTTTATATTTGAATCACTAAAGCTTTTAATGAGCTATTCCACCGAATATGATATTTGGAATTATCAAGCTATATGCTATGAATATTTTGAAGTATTAAACTATTCTATGGAATTGACTTAGCACCGAATGGGGCATTGAGGTGAGATTCGGTAAGGGAATCCCAGTAGCAACCCCTTGTCTCATTAACTATGTGCCAACATAGGAGCCCTTGTAGGCTTAGGCTAATGGATCAATGAAATCCCTTAAAGTTAAAATTAAAGAAATGAATGAAGTTGACGGAGTTCTACCCAGCAAGTAGTCTCCCCGGCCAACGTAGGGGGTTATGTTGGATTCCATGTAATAGCTCACATGGTCTTAAATTTCGATTATGGTCATCTTCCCATAAAATGAATGCTTTAAAGGATATCTATATGATTGATTATGCATGCATTGCATTATATTTCATATTACATAAATGTTTTAATGTTTCCTCAATGTTCATATATGCTTACATACTTAGTACATTCAAAGTACTAAGCAAGTCCAACAACCAATTTGCAACAAAAAGTACTACAAGAGTCAACTATACAAGGAAAGAATGTTGAGGATCACCGCAAATCACATAACAACCTCAAGATTAATCCAACTCAACCTAACATGGATTACCAACAAGAAGTCCAAAATAAGCCACATACCAGCTACTAAGGCAACACCAGGTAAACATAGTTATAATCAAACAACAACCAACCGGACTTTCATACCCTTGGAAGGTACAAACAATAACAAATATAACCCCCGGTCCAAATAAAACTAGTGGTGCAAAACAACAAACAAGTATACTAGTGATAGGAGATATGTATGAATACAAGTCTATAGTAAAAACCCATAGTATCATCGGTGGATCTCAGTAACCATCAATAACCAAGTGTATAGACCCATCTCGGCCCTCGTCCTACCAGGTAGGACCCATGTGGCTCCCTTTGTAACGAATCAATTCTCTCATGACATGATGGCACCTACCACAACCCACCAGTAGATAAGACTAACCCATAGCCTGAAACTAGAGGAGATGGGATATTATGAAAAAGATAATCAAAGTAGGCAAAAGATCAACAACAATACAAAGAAAGAAAGATCAATGATAATATATATAGAAAGAACCATTCCCAAGACCTGACATTAGTTGATGTTTGAGTATCTAATAAAAATAAGAGTACAAGGCTTTTATAAATACAAAAATAAATACAAATTGCCTCAAAAGCAAAGTAAAGACTAGTCCTTGCCTAAAGTAGATAGAAATCGACAACTCCGAACACCAGGAGCTCACATAATCTCCGAATCAACAACCACTCTGCACAATTCCAAATCACCGCTGATAACCCATACTATGATTTATAGGGTCTAGAAGTGTATTATGAGTACAAAAGGAATGGTACTTAGTAGGAATAGGCCAACCGAGCTCTACAAATAAAGCAAGCATGAATAACATAAAAATAAGGTAAGTACATCATAAGTAACTACATAGAAGATAAATCAAGATAGAATAAGCTGTAAGAGGAAATAATAAGATGCCTAGTGAAAGGAAACACAGTCAAGGAACATACCTTAAAGTGCAAGCCAACGACCTATTTACAACAAGGAAGACCTATAAAGTTGACTAATAAGAACGAAATGCTGATGATCACCACTGATCGTATAATCACTTAAGGACTAATCCAACTCAACCTAGCAGGAAGTACTAACAACAAATCTCGAATAAGATCCCATATTAACCAATTATAAACAAAATATAGGTTAAGTACAATTATAATCAAACAATAATCGATCGGTGAGTGTGAGAATGTGCCATACCCCCAGAAGGTACAACCAATACAAAGATACCCCCAACCCCATAAATAGGGGGACCAAACATCACAAAAGTATATTGGTGATAAGTGATGCGAATAAATGCAAGTTATAGTAAAAACCAATAACATTATTAGTGGATCTCAAAAATCAACAATAACTAATTTTATAAACCCACCCCGACACTCAGGTAAGACCCATGTAGCTCCCTCATCCGATATAGTGGTACTCACGGCTAAAGGGGCCCATAAGGGACACATGAAGTTTGTATACACTGCCTAGGCCAAAACTAGGTCTTATACATTACACACAATATCCTCATCATGGTATCAGAGAGTGAGTAGCCAAGATGTTTCAGTAAATGGAAACTCGGCACCAGATAGTCAAGTAAGGCTAAGTGCATCCCAGATGCACCCAATGTAGAAAAGGGAGACGTTGCTAGAAATATCAATAAAAAGCTGAGTGCATCCTCAATGCCTTTGATACTGCCAGTAGAAAAAGAGTACATTCTCGACGCATCATAAGTCTTAGAAACTAGTATGTCCAAGTGATCCAGGTGGTCAACTCCTATTAAAACTACTTTTAAAATAGTAAAAGTGTGAGAATGTGCCTTCTCAAAATAGTAGTGAAAATCCAATGAATGAATCGAGATCATGCCATAAAACATGTGAAAATACTCAATCAATGCAAGCATGCCATCACCAGCATCTATACAAGGTATACATAATAAAAAATATAATACCAAATATTACCACACTCCAAGGAATAGGAAACTGACTTGGGATCCAATCTCTCCTCGAACACGGCCTCGGACCCATCAATATGCCACTAGTCAATGAGGCATCACAAGCATACCGATAAATATAAAGCAAAGTAATCAATAAATGGATCAAAATCAAATAGGGGGTGAAATATCTCTAGGAAAAATACATTACCTACGGCTATGACGAGCCACTGAGGTCTCAAGCACTAGCACAAGGTATACCTTTCAAACAAGCCCTACCAGAAACTACGCCTAGCATTAAGGGAAATAAAGCACCTGCTAATTCATCTAAGGCTCAAAACTGGCCTAAGGCCATCAATATCAATCCTAAGAAGGATAATAATGCTAAGTAGAAACCACAACAAGGACCATAGCCTAAACTAAGGATTTTACGAGACTACTCTAGTCTAAGACTCAACTGGGAACTAAGGAAATGAAATGGAAGGAAGCAACCCTATATTCGGCAAGCATGTAATTCATACTAATAGTATTTAATAAATCTCAATCAAAGTAGAAGACCGTAGCCTACCTCAAAGTAGATCACGTGCGCACCAAATCCTTTAATTTGAAGCTTTCCACCTCTAAATCACCTCCAATTTCTGCCATGCGAATAATATATTGATCACGATGTCAATATAAATGTTTTGACACCAAAATCGCATTAATCAAGATAGATCCAAAATTAGGTCTAAAATTGGTTTGTGGGATCTGCATCAGGAATCTAGAAATTGACTCCGTGAAAAGGTCCTAATTGACCTAAAGATCTAGCATCCCAAAATGAGCTCAATTCGATGTTCGAAAAGGGAAAAAACTGCTCATACAAATAAAATTCTATTAAAGATAAAGAAAGGAGAGAGGACAGTCTCTTTGATGAGTTGGGAATTTTGACTCATTTAGGACTTGTTATTTAATGAAATAGTGTCCTCTTTGCCTATATTGTGTCCATAATTTACATTGAAGTATTGATTTGTAGATATAAATGATTAAGGAAAAACTAAAGGCACTACATTGAAATATAGAAGCTAAGAAGTTGAGAAAATGGTGAAAAAGAAGGTTGTTACTCGCAAAGTGGTACTTGGCGATTACATAAGTGATCCCTCTGATCGCCCAAGTGTCATGAAATATGGGCCAACTTTCAAACAATCTTGGCGAGCCAAAATCTTGAAAGGCGAGCTTGCTCAAACTCGCCAAAAAATCCAAAAAGTTTTTCTTAGAGGAAGCGATAAAACGGTGAGAGAAATGTGAAGATGGCAACCAACCGACTTGCTCGATCTCGCCCAAATATCCTTCGATTTATGAACATTCTAAGAGGTAAAAAGGTGAGTGAGAGCTCCAAATGGCGACTTTCCAACATGAAAAGCGGGATTCTTTGAGCTCGCTAAAGGGCAACCTGAGTACTAAAGAGTTGAACATCTGATACACGAGAAGACCTTCCCTTTTGGAGACTCGTCGAACCCTTCGGCGAGCATGACTAACATCGCTAAAGTGGTCACATAATTTTTCTGCCATATTTTGAAGAAGGTATAATAGTCTGGTAGAAAAAGAAATTGACATCCTTACACTGCTCTAAATTATGAGAAGATAACTTTCCAATTCTTTAGGGTTTCGAACATTGTTTTTGGGGGAATTTGGTATTTTGGCATTGGGTACAACTGAAACTGATGGGAGACAATTACTTCTGTAAAAATTCTCTTTTGTTTTACAATGTGTAGCTAAAACCCATGCTTCAAGATGTGTGTGTGTGTGTGTGATAATGTAGTTATATTGTTGTTTTTGAACATGGGTTTTATGTATTATCTAAATACTTTATTAATTTGATATGGGTTTTATTAATTCAGCATATTTTTTTACTTATGAATTAAGGTTACAAACTCAGTTCTACTTTTTATTTCCATATTTTCTTGAGAGGGTTATAAAGATTGGGTGAATGAATGAATATCCATTGATGCATTTCACTTATGAATTTCTCTCTCGAGAGGAAATTGTGCTAAGGTTTGGGTTGATTTGTGACCACACCCATATTTAGGTTTGAGAGAGCTTGCATAGAAAGTCGATTAGTGATCAAAATATACTTGTCTAATGTTTGTTTAATCTATCCTATTCATCGATAATTAATGATATTGAGGTGTACTCTTAGCCTCATTCGAACTATGATTCTAACTATACACCTCCCTAGAAGTCCCTCCTTTACTTGTTTAAATTCCGTGATCATTGATCTTGTTGATGATAGACTACTAAACTCTCTTTATTGATAATTGAAATTTACTGATTTACATATGTTACGTTTTCTTTATTTTGACTCTACAAAATTTAGAACACATTCATACTTCGTATTAGAATTCATTTCAATACCGTTTCTTGTGGTATTCGACTCCGACCTTATACATTAGGTTTATACTTGCTAACGATCACCTATACCTTGAATCATAGGAGGTATACTTGAGCATTATCAAAAAATGGAAATTATCTCAAACATCAAGTCCCCAACATCCCCCGGCACTCCAATGCATATCTGACTGAAACTCAACACGACTCAATTTGGAGTTTCTTAGCTCAAGATATGTGACTTTGAAATTTTGAGAATGAATTGAAAAATGGGTTGAACAAAAATATATCTCAGTCAAGGTTCTTCTCCAAAAACGCCGGACCTAGTCTACAATCACAGAGATCAACCTTTATTGTGCCCAAGTGAACTTCTCTGCGAATGTGGGACCTGGTCCACGAATGCAGAAGAAACCAAAATCCTTCTCTGCAAATGCGGGACCTAGTCTGCGAATGCGAAGGGTAACCTCAATAAGGGGGCTCGAGATTCGATCAAAAGTCTTAAAAAGTGCGTGAAAGGTTATCCTAGACAATACTCGACATTCCAAGCTAACCGCACTGAAGAAATTTTCATTTGAGTGTGTTTTCTAAGAATGTTAACCAAGGTCAATCATAGGGCAAAGCTTAATGGATAAAATGTCTAATGGCTCAAACTCGCACCGAAGGCCACGAGAAGTGATCAACTAAGCCACTAGCCTATATGGAGATGATGAAACCATTAAAATTCCATTCTGAGGTCATTTTGCTATAGTTTTGACTGAAGTCAAATGTTCAAACTCCAAGAGCTCCAAAATACAGAAGCTGACATAAAAACCAAATGAACGATCAGGCAACCAAACCGTTAGTTCCAGCAAGTCATAAATGACTTGAGGTCACTACATGAAAACTCTAAATGCTGAAAAGATCGAAAAAAAGGAGATGAACTAGAGGGTCATTACAACATCCACTACAAAAAGGACTTTTGTCCGCAAAAGTAGAAGTGTAGTTACAACTTCTAGGCCCAAAAAGATGAGGGTACCTTATGTAACGCCCCTAATTATTTAAGATAATTTTCACATTTAAAGTGGATATTTCTTGATGATATGATCACATCCTACTTACCGATTCCTTTACTTGAATTTACTTATGTGAGAAAAGAAAACTTGATTTCATTAAATTATGACAGTATTGTGATGGATTGTCTTAGGGTAGTTTAGTAAATGTCCGTGAAATATATATATATATATATATATATATATATATATATATATATATAAGCATATTATTTTGATAATGATAATCAAGGTGTGATTGAATTGTTTTTAAAAAGACGAAGTTGGGCAGCCTTAGTGACTCTTTTGGACAGCCACCTGATTTTCAGCAACTTTAATGATGGATATCACTTCTATATTATATCTTAATGAATCTCCACCAAGAATTTCAGTTATTTTAGACTAAAGAAAATTTATAATTCTTTTACAATGAGTTATTTCACAAAAAACTCACAAGAAAAGCAGTTTCTACATAGCTGAAACTCAAGATAAACCTTAACTCTGGGTAAGTGGTCAAATTTATTTTCGAAATTGTGTACCTAATAGTATTTCATGCATATCTTGTTGTGTAGACCTTTGATTTTAGTAAATAAATATTTTTTAGAAAGATAAAACACGTACCTAAAACTCTTATGCTTATGTAGGAGCCTAAATCTGCTATTATTAAGTCAAAAAAAGACAATGAAGCTTAGGACAAGTTTTGTCTAGATTCTTGATTTAAAAATCCCTCATGTATAACTGTTAGTGTTTTGATGATATATGTTTCTACAAAATATTTTTTGTGGTGACTTTTTTTGTTTTGCAAACTTACGACATTAATCTAAAAGTTTTATGCAGGACATAAAGTCCAGTTTTGTAGTTTTTATTTTTAAAATTTAGATACAACCTGAGGTACTTAGCTTGCCGAATTTACTTTTTTGGTAACATAATTCGGTTAAAAATATTCTAGGCTTATTTTTAATGATAAATCTTGTTTTATGTCAAAATTATGGAGGTTCTGGAAATTAAAGAGGGCATTTAATGGTATTTTCAAGGTTGTTTATATCGTGTACAAGTTGAGGAACTTAAGACATTTGTTGGTCTACGGTTTCAACTCTTGAAGTCATGTTGAATTGTTGTATGCTAAAAGGCTAAGGTTTGTGTATAAACTTGTACTTGTACTCTTGTTACCTTCTAGAATATTTGAAAGCCTATCTTGGTACGATTGTTATTTCTTAAAATTGTGTATTGTCATTTTGGTATCTTTGTAGATTTGCAAGACACTTGTTTGACTCGCCCACTTGTACGAATTGCTCGATCACTTGACATTCTTGAGGACTTTGTCCTTCTTGTGGCTGTGACTTTGCCACTATTAGCATTTTTGTTGATTCGGACCCTTTGCCATCTTGATTATGGATTTTTAGTTCATCTTAAGTATAGTAGTTTCCCATTTTGAGTACGAATTAGGAAGCAATTTTTAATACGGTTCTTCATTCTCTTGATTATTGTGTCTTTACCCTTTTTGATACAGGGCTCCGATCCTTCTTGATACTTGATCATGTTTGGTGTGATGGCGTGACGTACATATTGGGTGAAACTTAGTGCTAAATCTGATAAATGTGGTTGTATGAATTTGTGACACTTAAACTTTAAAATATAGAACTTAATACTCGTGATATATTTTTTGGCTCGATTTGTTTATTATGTGTACATTTGTGCTAGTCATGACTTGAGAAAATAAATTGGAGAACCTAAAGTCTTCAAACTTGTAGTTTTGCACCACTAAGCTTTATGCTTAGCGATAGTTGTTTCTATCGTAGGAAATGTCCGAGCAGATGCTTGAAGTTTGCCATTGGAGATAAAGTTTTTGTGAGCTTTAAGGTAGATCACATTTGCATATAGGCATCTATATTTTATAGTAGTTTTTGGGACATGTATATGATCCATGAGGTGCTTGTATAAATGTATTTATGTATTTATTTATGAGGGTTGATCCATTCAAGACACCATGGGTTGTAACCTAAGTTGGTTGCTTGTTTTGTTATTTTGGGGCATGTAAATTCAAGTCTTATGATGCACTAAGTTGATAATAGTTTACAGCATGAATTGTAGTGATATAGAATGATACATGGATATCTCGTAAGTTATTTTCCTAAATTATTTTGAAAATATCGCCCCGTCCTAAATTAGAACTTTTATTTAATTTAATTGAGATAAAAGAATTTTAAAATAGCTAAAATCTTACACCTTTAACTATTTTTAAATGGACCAAATTTCATTTCTAGATTATATAAATATGTCTTACAGAAAGTTTTTTTTAAATGTCATGAGTTTTATATATAGTCTCTTTTTAAGAGTATGATCCTCCCAAGAGGGTCGTTACACCTTGTCCGCATGCTCCGCCAGACCCTCAGACACCCTCTCAAAATAAACAATGCCATCATCGAATTCAAGATGAGAGGAAATCCTCAAATTTGCTTCAAGCCTCCAAAACTCTTCCAAATACCTTTTGAGCTCCAATTCTCGCTCTATCAACCCTAACTTGACCGAAAACACCAAATTAATTTGAGGCAAACCAAAAACACCCTAAAGCTATCAAAATGAGAAACACAGGACTACGATGGATGCAACTCAACTCACCATTCAGAATGCCTGCCTTATTCTCCAAATCCATCTTCTTCTATCCATCAAGGGCGTTCTTTCGGTCCTTAACTATTGCGAACATCTCCAACTTCATCAGAAATTGGCTTACAGAACTATACCACACATCGGAAGAGCTACATTATCTGAATATCAGGGGAGACAACCTCTAAAACCCAGGGTAAAGTCCAGAACCAACTCTCAACTTCAAAAATAAAAAGTCCAAGCTGAAGCTCAACCTTTTGAAATAGAACATTCCACTCCAAAAGATGATTATCCCATGAATGACAAGGCTGTGCTAAGCTCACCTTCAATGACCTTCTTCTATTAGGGGTGCTTCTAGAAAGCTAACGTCACTTGCCTATGAACAACTCTGCTAGCATAAATCTAATCCAACCACTCTTGCACAAGGGAAATCAAGTTGGTAGGCGACGTATAAACATCGATAACCGATCGGTAATGGTCCAAGGTCACCAACTCCTATCATTGAAGACCATAAGCTTTGAATATGGAAAAAGCATACCTTACATCCTGAACAAGAATCAAATCATAGATTCCATGAAGATGAAATTTCTGAGACACTTTCTATTCTCCTATATAGGATATATCTGAAGCCACCAATGAGCACCTCTACTCTAACTCCAAATGACAAACAAACCCTCGAGATCTACCAACATAACCGCAGAGACCTAATAACCAATACAAGGTACAACGAAGATCACACTTCCTAAATTCCCAACTAGTCATAGTCAGCACCAAAACCCTCAAAAGGGATGATTTCAAATAATTGAATGAGCAGACCACCACTTATCAACTAAGAATAAGACTAAGGCAAAGGAAAAAGATGACAACTTCAGATTACCATAATACCACAGGTGGCAATACTACCTTTGTCACAATCCCTACAACTATAAATCTCCCAACTACCACTAAACCAAATCACCCAGACTGCCATAAAAAACCATATAGGTAGGAAAAAAAGTAAACCTCAACTTTATATCCGTACCTATTACTGCTCAAAGGAGCTGTAACAAGGGATCAATTGAGATCGCTTCAAATTTGACATAATCTTTGATTTTTATCATGCTATTCTAGTATCTTCATAAAAAATGTGTTGGGGTTCCTAGGATTGAAGATAATAATAAGGCATAGGAAATAATCAACAAATGGGATCTACCATAATCCAAAAAATGCCACACCTCCATTCACACCCTGCCTTAATAGACAACCACTCTCTTAGAAAACAAATGATGCCAAGCAATAAAGCTAGTTGTCAAATCCAAGTAAACTAAAATAGTAAGAAAGGAATACTAATCAAAGAAAATGTAGATATGCACAATGGTAAGAAGAGCTACTCAATCGCTAATCCAAGGAGACGACACAGAACTAAGATGACGTTCTAAGCCGACTAGGTCCAATAACCACAACTTCCAAAACTAACAAAGCTAATCTAGCCACCTATTTAACAAGGGCCGACAACACAACAAAAGCAAATGGCAATAGAGACAAAAAGGAAAAACTAACTAGCCCGATCGCGCAATGATAACAAACCACCAAGGCAAAGGCATGGGGAGTTGTTGAACCACAAATCCAAGTAAGGCTGCCAACACAATCATGAGATAGATAACAAGTCAAATACACAAGTATGGGTATAAAAACCCCAAAACCACACAATATAGATAATGAAAAAAATACAACGAATTTACCAAAATGTAATTGATACCTGGACCTCGGCCTTTGGCTGACCTGTAGGAGCATAGAATGGATCCTAACTAACCTCGGCCTGAACAAATGAGGTACCACCGTATCACTAAGAGCACTACCTCTAACTTGAGGAGACAAACCCATAAGGCTGACCTAGTTGACCAAAATGCACACTGATCCCACACTGAGACACTCTCTAAATTGGTGGCCAAGCTTCCCCTAGATGAGACAAAGTCCTACTGCCCTAGACTTGGGAGTAGGAGAAGTCTAAAATATCTGAAAGATCAACTCCCATATGGGGAACTCCCTGGACTAGGGATCAAACTCCAAACAATCATAGCTACCTCTATAGTCTGAAGCTTGGCGTGAAGAACACGATAAACTTCTTTGGTTGACCCTAACAAACTATGGACCATCTAAAACACTCTAAGAACCACCCCCAACTGATTGTGCTGAGGTCCTGCAACACTCTCTAACAAAGTGGCCTACCTCACCATACTTGTAGCAACTTTAACTAATATCGACCTACTAGAAAGACCCAATTAGAATAGAATAATCTCCAACACCTAAAGTCCCAATGTGCTCACCCTGAGAAGTCTTACCTGAACTCTATTCGCTGTAGGCTCCACTACATACCTCAGACCTCCTGGAACCTAAAGTGCCATCATCAAAATAGAATGTTGTCACTATTGTACTAATGGCGAGGCCTCTTACTATTATCTCTTTAAGCCTTAAGGCATGCCTTCTATACAAACCTCGCATGAATAACAACTTGGGAAAAGGTACACCCAACCTCTATCAAGTGCTATGATGCCGAACGAAGTAGCAAAGATAATACCCTAATAAGTGCCTAACTCATGTCCCGATCTATAGGGAATAGTATAGGGGTAAGAACTTCCCACTCAAGAAATCCCAACACGTAATCATATACTGACAATGACCTAAGGACCAATCAACCCAACTCTATCCCGAAAAGCACCCACTATACCAAGAACTACACTTGTTGGTGGTATACCCTCAAAGGAACTTAGGCCTCCTAACATTAAATCTCGAGGGTCCAAGGTAGTCACTAATTATGTCGGAGCCTGGGTTTCCCCCTAACTCTCCATCTACTAAAGAATGTCCCCGACCTCAAGGTCTGTGCCTAAATGGGCCTTATAGCCTGACCAAGGGTGGAAGCTCCCATAGGATTTGCTGATGTTCCATCAATGCCCATCGAACACCTCGTGTTGTCCATCTAAGAGAGAGTGGAGTCAAAAGAAGTAGTTTTAAAAGTCATTTAAAGTGAAAACATATGATAAGTAGTCAAAAAGAGTTTTCTAAGAATGCCCTATAGCCACCTAAAGATAGGATACAGACATCAATGCACTGATCCACAAGGCTCTACTAGGCATTTTCTCTCATAATAATATCATTCAACCTAGATCTAGCTTTGATACCAAGTTGTCATAACCCGATTCTCTCAGGTCATGATTACAACTGACATAACCCACCCATAGATATGCCTAACCCATAGCCCGAAACTAGAGGTGATGAAAAGAAAAAAGAAAGCAAAAGATTGACTATAATAAAAAGAAAAAAGAGCAATAATAATATATATACAAAGAACCGTCCCCAACACGTGGCATCAATTGATATTCGAGCATCTAATCAAAATAAAAGTATAAGGTTTTTATAAATACAACAATAAATACAGATTATCTTAAATGCAAAGTAAAGGCTAGTCCTATCCCAAAGTAGATGGAAATTAGTAACTTCGAACGCTAGGAACTCACCAAATCTCTGAATCAAAAGCTTCTCCGCACAAGTCCAAATCACCGGCAATAACCCATACTATAATTTGTAGGGTGCAGAAGTGTAGTATGAGTACCAAATGAATGACACTTAGTAGGCATAGACCGACTGAGCTCTAAAAATAAAGCAAGCATGAATAACATATCAATATGGTAAGTACATCATAAGTAACTACATAGAAGATAGATCAAAATAGAACAGAAGTAAGAGGAAATAATAAGATAAAGGGGGAAAGGATACCGAGTCAAGGAACGTACCTAAAAGTGCAAGACAATAACCTATTTAAAACAAGGAAGAACTATAGAAGTCGACTAATCAAGAATGAAATGCCGACGATCACCACTAATCACACAATCCCTTAAGTACTAATCCAACTCAACCTAGCAGCAAGTACCAACAAAAGATCCAGAATAAGACCCCTTATCAACCAATTACAAATACAACATAGGATAAGTACAATTTTAATTAAATAATAACCGACTGGATGCCCATACCCTCAAAAGGTACAACCAATTAAATATACTACCGACCCCTATAAATCGGTGGATCAAACAACAAATAAGTATACTAGTAATAGGAGATGTGAATAAATGTAAGGTATAATAAACACCAATGAATCATCGATATTGACCAACCCTGTCCCTCGGCCTGCCAGGTAGGACCGATATAGCTCCCTCATCTGGTACAATAGTACTCACAACCAAAGGGGCCTATAGGGGATGCAGGAAGTCCATATACACTACTAGAACCTGAACCCGGTCTTATACATAAAAAATAATATCTTTCTCGTGGTACTAGAGATGGAGTAGCCAAGCCAATGTAGAAAAGGATCACTCTACACTGGATAGTCAAGTAAGGCTTAATATATCCTAGATGCTGCCTATGTAGAAAAGGGCGATGCTATGCCGAATATCAATAAAAGGTGAGTGCATCCTCAATGCCTCTGATACTACCATAAGTAAGAGAGTACATCCTCGATGACTCATAAGTCTCAAAACCTAGTATATCATAGTGATCTAGGTGGTATGACTCTCATTAAAACTAGTATGTCCAAGTGATCCAGGTGGTACGACTTCCGTTAAAACCAGTTTGAAAATAGTAAAAGTGTGAGAATGTTCCTTCTCAAAATAGTTGTGAAAATCTAATGAATGAACCGAGATCATACCACAAAATATGTGAAAATGTTTTATCAATGCAAGTATGCCATCACCAGCATCTAAAAAAGGTACATACAATTAGAAATGTAATACCAAATCTTACCATAATACCAAGGCAAAGGAAACTGATATGTGATCCAATTGCTCCTCAAACATGGCCTCGACATAAATATAACACTAGTCAATGAGGCATCACAAGCCTACTGCTAAACATAAAGCAAAGTAATCGAGACATAGCTCTAAATAAAATAGGAGGAGAAATATCTCTAGGAATGGATCCTTACCCCAAATATTGCACTTCAGCTCCCAATCAAGCACAACAAAGCCAAACCTATAGTGATAATGAGCCAGTAAGGTCTCAGGCACTAGAATAAGGTATACCATCCTAACAAGTCCAATCGGAAGTTAGACCTAGTTATAAGGGCAGTAAAGCACCTGCTAAAGCATCTAAGACTCAAACCTACCCTAAAGCCAACAATTCAATCATAAAAAGGATAATAACACTAATTAAAAACCACAACAAGGCCCATAGCCTAAACTAAGGATTTTATGAGAGTACTCTATTCTAAGGCACAACCGGGATCCAAGGAAATGAAATGGAAGGAGGCAACCCTATATTCAGAAAGTACCAACCTAAATCACATGTAATTCATACTGAAAAGTATCTAATAAAGCTAAGTCAAAGTAGGAGACCATAGCCTACCTCGAAGACGATCACGTGGTCTCCGTATCCTCCAATTTAAAGATTTTCACGTCCAAATCACCTTCAATTGCCTCCATGCTAACAAAATATTCATCACAATGTTACTATGGATGTTTTGACCAAAAATTGCATTATTTAGAGATAGACCCAAAATTGGGTCTAAAATAGGATTATGGGACCTGCATCGAGAATCTAAAAATCGACTCTGTAAAAAGGTCTTCATCGACCTAAAGGGCTAACTTCCCAAAAATGAGAATGATTCAATGCTCGAACAGGAGAATAACAGACCATGCAAATAAACTCGATTAAAGCTAAAGAAAGAAAGGAAGACAGTCTATTCAAGGTTAAAACTACCTCCAACGCGAGTCCCCGATGTTCCCTGAGCACTCCAATGCGTAGCTTGGCTGAAACTTGATGCGTAACAACTGAAATTAGTCAATTAGGAGTTTCATATCTCAAGATATACAACTTTGAAATTTTGAAAATGAACTGAAAAATGGGATTGAACAAAAATATATCCCAGTCAAGGGTCTTCTTCGCAAATGCAGGACCTGGTCTGCGATCATGGAGGTAAACCTTGACCGGGTCTAAATGACCTATCCATGAATGCAGGACCTAGTCCACAAACGAGGAAGGAATCAAAGTCCTTCTCCATGAACTCGAGGAACTGGTCCAATAATGCGGAGGGTAACCTCACCCTTGTCTGTGAATGTAAGGACCTAGTTTGCGAATGCGAAAAACAACCAACTCCTCCTCTACAAAAGAGGGACCTGGTATATGAACGTGGATAGAAAACAACTCCTCCATTTTCATGGCCTACATAGAATATGAGTGGCACCCACACTTAACCTCCTAGGTGGGCGGACCAACGATACAAACCCAACTTATATTAGCAATTCAACTTGTAAAATATGACAATAATACAGAAGCTCAAACTTATGAAACTAAGAAATAACCCAAACCACTAAAGTCTATTACATAACATTCCTCAAAATCTTGAGATACATCTCTGGATTTGCAATCAGAGTAACTATCCTTTTTCTCGCCTTCTTCAGAAGGTTAAACAACATCCCACTAATTCTTTTCCTTTATGACTCTAGCTCATTTCAATTCTATTCGAGCGGTGTCTCAACACATCCTATTACTTTACATACAAACACGTTACTCACCAAAAAGTACCAAACCACAACCTTAGATACTTGCAAGTCGTTATTACCATACAAAATCTATTTAACCAAAAATTCTTTTCATATAGTTGTATCGTGATCACAATCTATCATGAACTCTTGTTACCATCATGCTTAGTTCCCTTGCCGTCACCATTAATCAACTTTTTCATCGACATGACTCCTCAAATTGAGCTACACAAATCAAATACAAAGGCCTAACCTAATTTTATACACACTTTCTTACTAAAATCTTCAATTGTATTTATCTAAGTTTGCTCGTTGGGATTTCCTTATAAACAATGCTTAACCCAAGAGTCCATAGCAACGAACTAGTTAGTTTGTCAACCGTGGATGCAATATCAAATCTCATTATATGAGCATGAGATACAAATGATAACTTTGTAAGTATCCATTTCCATATACCACTCCATACCGTGAGAGTCTGTTAGATCCTCCACTAGAATACATTATACCTATAAAGAAGATGTACCCAGATAGACCGCACATTTCTACCCATTGAATAGTTACAAAACATTACCAAATATGTTTCTTCTATAGCCCAAGAAATGTACATTCTTTCGTAGATCAGGTCATAAGCAGAAGTAACACAATCCGTAACTCTAACCAAGTAAGCATCAATACCATTGTAGTAGTCATATCATGACCCTCTTTGATATACACTCAATGTATAAAACCAAAGTAAATATTCCTATGTCAATCCCTTCACAAGGCAATGAAATCATCTCTTCTAGACTGAAGCAAAGATGAGTAGCAAATCTAGATAAGGCATGGAACCTGGCCTGGAGGCTACAATGCACATCTTACCTTTCCCTACATTTAGGAACTCATCTCCCCTCTTGTCCCTCAAGGTCTGGGGGATATACTTATCCATAAAGAAGTCAGAAAATACTGCCCAAGTTATAGGTCATGCCTTTGCTGGTCGACACTCAACATGAGGCCTCCACCATATTTTTATGAATCTCTAAAACTAGTATGTCACAAACTCTATTTCCATCTTATGAAGCAACTTAGGAAAATAAATAAGTAAATCATAAGCATATTCTGATTCAGTACCCCTAAAGACGGGGGGATTCAATTTCAAGAACTTAACAAAGAGATTATATTGGTCACTAGCCATTACTAGCAGTCTATTAGGGAAATATGCTTATTTTCAAGGATGTATCCATGCAGGAAGCCACACGACTACATGTTGTACTCTCTGAGTCTTAGATGCTAGGGACGCTTGGCCCTAATCTTATAACCCGCTGAGATAGGAGAGAACCTAGTAGTGCGTCCATCTCATTAATATTCTTATCCTCCTTCTCAACATCCTCTCGAGCTACCTTATCACTCTGTAGAAGGGTCACTACTCTTTTCCTAGTTGGCCCAACTGTCTGACCTCTCTTCCATAGGTGGGATTTCTCTTATAACCTCTACCATGATCTCTCATCACTCCTCCTCCTATGGCTGTAAACCTAACAGTTGGCTCAGGCACTGATGTTGCTCTAGTTCTGATCATTTGCAAATAAATAGAGTGGATAAGGTCAGATACCAATTTGTATTACCTAGATATCAATTGGATTCAAGTAATAACACATAAGAAAGAAAGAATAGAGTCTTCCTAAAGTCCTATAGCCTCTCAAAGAAAAGTAAAGGCGCCCTTGTACCCTTCTGCAATACTTTACTAGACCTGTCCTTATGTAATGAGATCAGTGAACTTAAAGTTCTGATACCAAGTTTTTTATGACTCAAATAGACCATGAGTGAAACCCACACTTAACCTCCTAGGTGGGAGAACCAACGATACAAACCCCAACTTATATTAGTGATTCAACTTATAAAATACGACAATAATATGGAAGCTCAAACTTATGAAAGTAAGAAATAACATAAAACACTAAAGTCTATTACATAGCGTTCCCCAAAATCTAAATATACATCTTTGGATTTGCAATCAGAGTAGCTATCCTTTTTGTCGCCTCCTTCCGAAGGTTAAACTACATCCCACTAATTCTTTCCATTTATGACACTAGCTCATTTCATTTCTATTTGAGAGGTGTCTCAACATATCCTATAACTTTCCATACAAACTCGCTACTCAAGAAAATAGTATCAAACCACAACCTTAGATACTCACAAGTCATTATTGTTAGTGTGTATTCACGTGCCCTAGTGCAATTTGTGTGAAAACATGAAGTGAAACAAGTAAGTCCTTATATATTTCTTAGAATTAATCCTAATAAATGGTAGAGTTGTAGTGTTGATGATGCGTACAAACATGGTTTTAGTTCCTTGAAATTGGTGGGCTGATATTTTGATTCATATATGGGAAATGGATAGAGGTAATTGTTGGGATTAATAGGTTCAAATACTTGTCCATAAATTAGTATTTGAGTTATTGATGTTTATTAATGTGCTTATACTGATTGCATTTGCTTGAAATTGTGTGGATGTTGCGTTGTCAATGAGAGGAAGTTCAAATAATGGCAAAACTGTGTGGGTTGGGGATGATGACCTTCAGCATAAACCGTATTGCACTTCACTATCCACGGTGGAGGCCTATTGTATCCACTTCTAAACATTCTCTAAGTGTGGATCATGAAAGGCAACACGGACCGTGAACTTCATCATGGGCCGTGGTGTTGTCCGTGGTACCAATACTTAGAATGTTTTTAGGTAATTCCTTGAAGATGAGTTTTTGGAATTCACTATGGAACCCTTCATGGTCCATGAAGACCTATAAAGCTTGTGAAGATCATCACGGCCCGTGAAGGTCCACCGTACTGAAAAACTTGGAAAAATTTCTTAAAAAACTAAAAATCTCAAAAAGAGTTTTATTTTCATTTTAGCTTTTGATCACCTTATGATAGATTGAGCAACGTCATTTTCTTAGGGTTATTGTCATGCTTTTATAAAATATAGAGAAGTTTGAGTACTAGTTTAAATTCGTCACATTAGTTTCTAAAAATACTAATTGTTTGTCACTGTTTTAGGTATCATAAGACCCAAACAAACCAAACCCAAGTCACGATCATGTGTCGAGAAGCAACTCATCTAGTGGGTATAAGGTGCAGGTCGCCATCAATATTTCACTTCATGTACCCTGTGCCACCAAAGCAATGGAAGCTGCCGAGGCCGATGCTACTCCCTCCAGTCAGAAGAGGAGGCAGCCAAATTGAACTTGAGGCAAGTGGGGATGAGGAATAATTGCGGGTGAAGTAAGTGTAGCTGGCAGTAGTGATGATGTACTAGATGATATTGAGTGATTTGCTCATGAAAAAATGATCTAACCTCATGCCGGATAGTTATTTCCTTTCTGAGAAATAGGTGACTTTTTCTGGGTCAGTACGACATCTTCGCCAATGGTTTGACCAAGGGTTTTTAATGCTTGAATAAACATTCCACTGTGTTAGAAGTTTGAGTGAACACTGATAACCTCTTCCCCTACCCGAGCTTAAAGATCTATTCTACAAGAACCATTTTGAGTGGATGACAAAAGACCCAGGCTAGTATGGTGATAATCTCATTAGAGAATTCTATTCTACCTATGCCGCTGCGATGATAATGGATGGATGAGGAGACCTCAAAAAAAGAAGAAAAGGGGCCTTGGCATTAAAGTCACCACCACTGAATGAAGTTATAGTTCGTAGAAAGGTAGTTGATATCTCTGAGACCACGATAAAAAGGTTTTTATATAATCCAAAATTCTAGACTGATGTTCGGATGAGTCTCTACAAGCATCGAAAAATATGGTTAGTGATGAGGACAAGATGAGAAATCCTGATAAGCGACAACAAATTATGTGGTGGATTGTCGAATATATTGCTATTGAGGGTGTAAATGTGCCTTGGGTCACTAAACCCAGGAAATTCATTACAAAGGCTTCTCTCGCAATCCCGACAAAGTTTTTATGGGCCATTGTCTGTGCTTGTCTCCGACCAATAGAGAATGGCAACATGCTACACACAACACATGCGTCACTAGTTGCCTGTATTATCACTTCAAACTACACAATAGTCGGTTAATTGTGGCAAAGATTCATGACAAAGTATTTAATGAGCGAGTTAAGCTTCTATTCCTGTTTTTGATCAGGAGTTTGTGTGAGTTTCTAGGTACCTCAATAGGCAGACATTTTGACAAGTGCACCACAACGATGAAGTCTACAAATACAGCACTTATAAAGGATTTGGACAACCCGCTCGATAAGACCAAGCCGGGTCGACCTATTATGCCAGTCCCTATGACCACAGGCCCACCTGCTCCTATTCTAGCTTTGGAGGGTGAGACTTCAGTCCCTCCGATGGAGGAAACCATAAAGCATCCCAAGGGAGATACCAGGCCTATCCCTTCCATGCCCGCTACCTCATGTATGATGATCACTGTCCTTTATACACTACTTAAGAGATTGGTACAGGATCAGCAGCACACACGAGTGTTGGTAGATCAGGTAATTAAGAGGCTACCCAGGGTGGTATAGACACAGATATAGCAGGAGGCAACCCAACTTCATTCTGAGCTCAGATAGGAGATTTCACTAGTGCAGGGTTGTATAGATGGCTTGAGGCCCTCATTACTAATTAGAGTGGTCATTTGGGTGATTAGGAGACCGTCTTGCAAGAAGCCAGAGATAAATTGGAAGAACAATCTTCCACTGCTATCCCTGCTAGTTCTACAGATACTTTATTACAGTTGTTATCTACACCTCCTGTACCCATGCAGCTAGATGGGGTGTGGGGCTCCATTTCGGCACCTAAGTTCGATAAAAACAAAAAGGGAAAGAAACAACAACAAAGAGATAGCTCTCTTGACGATGCTAAATAAGCAAGAAAGTCTAAGAAGAAAGCATTAAAGATTTATAAGCATCCCTCCCAAAAGGAAGACATGGAGAGAGAAGAGCTAAAAAGACAACAACTTGATACTACGAAAGTTGGAGATCATCTAGTGGATTCCCTTCTTCCGAGACTGCCGCAATCCCAGCTCTAGCTGTGACTATGAGTTAGGTACCTCCCAGTACACTTACTCCTTCTATGGGCGATGACCATTTTGGTGAGACCATATTATTTAGTGCACCAGCTGTTGCGGGTGCCACTACTCTACCACCGGCTGATGCCTAGGGCATCGCAGGTATGATCACCTCTCTTATATTTAGTTTTGAGTCTTTTGACGTTGTATTGAAGACAATGCATAATTATTTTGACTGGTGTGGGGCATCTTGATGCTTGGAGTTTTTGTTGCCATGTTTTTTTTTCTCTCAATCATAATATCTAGTAGAAGTGGCATGTTTAGGTTGTTTTGTGAATATAAGAGTCGACAGAAGCATATAGTAGCCTATGAAAAAGAATGAGTTCAACTGAACAAAAATGACTCCTAACTGTTTTTTTTGTGAAATACGATGTGATTGGTCTGGACTATGAAAACTGACTTGTTAGGATCTTTATAGGAAATTGCACATATTGGCTTGTCAATAAAATGCTTGGTAGGACATGAATGTGTTGATTGATACTGAATAGTATAATATATGTGCCATGTGTATGTGAGCTTAACTACCTAGTTTGAATAATGCATCTGTAAGCTAGAACTTGCCTGGTTAGTCTCACTAAAATTATTAGATAGCTTGATTAGGATAGGATCATAGGGCATTGTTGAACCTGCTTTCTACCAAAGGTTTTAACCTGAAAAAGACTATTTCTTTGACATAACTCAAATCACCTTTCCTGTCTGACTGTAAACCTTTATCTTGGCCCTAGTCCCTCTTAGGACAATGTGCACCTCAACTCAGGCTAAAAACCTAAGTTGAGGGTGGATACTATAAAGAGAAGCGGAAATATTGGGGTATGAAAAGAGTTGTATGATGAGAAGATTAGTAATAAGCATGGGGGTGTGGATACTAATGAAATAAAAGAACAAGTGTGATACATCATGAAGTTCAAAATTGTAACAAGATACACACTTAGAAAAAAAAAGAGAAAAAGAAGAAAAGAACAAAAGCAGAAACCATATCTGGGCTTGAATAGAGAAAGGAACAAGAGGATGAACTAGTTTGGGAGTTTGAAAAAGAAGTAGCTATCAAATTAATGTCAAGGAGGGGGAAAATAGTCACTTAAATCCTAAATGTATCCTAGCCGTGCCCGAGCCTACATTACTGTCATGAACCAACCCCGTAGGCCGCAACTGGGGTTCAACCTGGGCCCCCGTATACATACCTATCAGCTATACTTAAGTTGAACCGTGTGTGATGTGATACTATACACAAAAACCTCAATGGTTTAAAACTTTTTCGTATACATATAGCCTCTTTCATTCGTATCATAACATGAAAAGATACGCGAGCCGACGAGGCTGCCATAACATAAAAATGTTTACAACGTGTTATATAGGCACAGCCAGAATAAACTTATAAATAACCCACATATACATGTCTACAGACCTCTAAGAATAATAACCGCATCATATGGCGGGACAGGGCCCCCGTCGTACCCCTGAATAAATGAATATGTACAACAAAAGACCAGTATCAAAACCTAGGCTCCAGAATAGTGGAGCACCTCCAACATAGCTGAGAGGAACTCCTAAGCTGACGGATCTCCAAAATGAATATTTGTACCTGCGGGCATGAAATGCAGCCCCACCAAAGAAAGGGGGTTAGTACGATATATGTACTGTGTATATAAGCATAACATAACTGAGATAAAAACTAAAACAAGGATGCAGGAAACCAAGTATAACATTTAATAGGGTACTGTACCTTCACCTCATAAAATAAAGTCATGTATACCACTATCACGTACCGTATCTGGCCCGCTCGGGGACTCGGTGTTATAAACATATCATCTATCATGATAGGTATATATATGCCATTAACACTATGGGACGTATAGCCCGATCCCTGTATATAGAAAGTATATGTCGAGGAACAACAGCCCGATCCATGTATCATATAATAATGCCAAGGAATGATGGCCCATTCCGTATATCATATAATAATGCCGAGGTACGATGGCCCGATCCATAAATAACATAACATGACGTGGAACGTAAGGTCTGATCCTTACATAGCAAAATATACTGAGGTACGTTCGGCCCGATCTATATATATCATAATGCATATAGGTGTACGTAAAACTCTGTAAAATATCAAACATCCCACATATATCATCATAAAGCATGTTTAAGAGCCCCTAGGTATAGGAGCTTACACATCCCAACACTATTCAACCTATAGGAGGCTTAAGGGTCGTAGTTCAACTATTTCAAGGTCCTTATCATTCAGAAGTGGGTACAAGTTATGAGTTACATCCAAAATCTATAAATGGAGCTATCTCCAAATCCATGTTCTATAGTACCTATCGTCCAGTCTTTCTAGAAGTAGGAAAAGACAAGCTTTACATGTACCATTTCCTATCACATGAAAGACTTTGAAAAGTAATGACTCAACTTGTTATAGGAGTTCTATTCAGTAGGAAGTGAACAAGAGCCTTAACTCACACTCAGAGTTTTAAGAGTGGAATAAATTCAAACTTCATATACATAATACTTACATCTAAGTCATGCCAAAAGAGAGGAAGAATAACTTTACATACACTACTTTTCAGCATATACAAGACTTGGGGGATGGGAGCTTAACTACTTTAAGAGTCTTAACATTCAAAAGTGAGCACAAATTATGAATCATGAATCATGTTCAGAGCTCATGAATAGAGTTACCCCAAGATTCATACACATATCATTTGTCACTTAAATCTAAGACATGCCCAAAAGAAAGAAAAGATAGGCTTTACATACTTATTCCAAAAACACGCCAAAAGAAAGCTTCACATACCTCGTATGGACTTCTCTTAATCACGTCCACGTTGTCATCCTTCAAACCAATTTAACATGGAAGGAAGGAGAGTATCAACAACCTTAAACTTTTCAGCGCCTTCGGTTGCACCTAAGTATTCACATAACTCATTTCCTCGCTCGCCTCTTCTACTAGTTCCTTAACTCGTTTAAAGAGTTACTGGAAATTGGGCAGCATCTCCCCTATAATATGCCCTATATGAATTCCCAATTACATACCTAATTACTACAACCAACCAAAAACAACAACCTGCAGCTCATATACAAGTAAAACATGGCAACATTACACAATATAAACTCCACCCAACTTGCTGAAAATTGTAATACCAAAATAGGGCTTCTAGTCTTTGTTTCGCAAAATCTTTAATTATACGAAATGAGGGGTCGTGTGGCTGAAACCAGCATCAACCACACCCCTTTTAAAATTCATTTAGTCCCTGCAACATATCACCACACACCTGCACCAGCACCCTACACGCACAACACCCCATTTCGTCTACAATTTAACTACGACGACTTCACTTTCGATTGTTTTTATCATCAAGCATTTACACTACTTTTTTTATACTTCCAGCAGTATAAAAGGTATATAATACACTAAATAACAACCCCATAAAGTCCAAATTTAAAGGAGAAGTCTTACCTTACCCGAAATTAGACAAACCTCACCAAAACTCGCCTCGGAACTTCTCTAGTCGTGCTGAAACTGTGTGGACTGTTTGCTGTCCGTTTTGGCTGCACCAAGTCATGATTTTATACTTATAATACCTCCATATCATCGTGGTATATTCTGGATAATTAATTTGTGGAACGAAATGGGGACTTACCTATTTGTTCCTCCTAGCCGCCACACTTTTCTCTCTTAGCTTAGGGTTTTCATTTCTTTGTGTTGCTGAAGTTTTTGGTGCTTTGCTGCAGGTTTTTGGATAATTAACTGAAGCTAAGAGTCATTTTAACATCTATATATGGGCTGCCTTGGAGGTGACACATGTCATCCCCTTAGGGTGACACGTATCAAGCCATGATTGGCCACCTTATCATGCTGCCAACTAGGGGCTGCCACATGGCGTGGGGTCCACCTCCCCCAAGAAGGTGGGTCACCTTCTTGACATCAAGCAGGTGGGTCACCTGCTTTCTTGAGGTGCTTCCACGTGTCACTCCTCCATTGGTTGCCACGTGTCATCTTTTCCCCCTTCTCTTGAGTTCGTAATCTCATCTTATTTTAAGAACCCGTGTAATCCATGCTACGTAAGGTTGATATGTATTTAAGTAACTCAAGTGTATAAGACTTCTAAATTAGTAGCTTACGCAGGTAAATCAAGTCCTACGATTTATTTCTTGGCCTCCAATTCCTTCCGGATTCTTTTGACTCTATTTCCAACCTTCTCTACTATGGGGTATCACATTCTCCTTTCCTTAGCGTCATTTGATAATGTCATAGCTTATCCGGCTCACATGATAATGTCTAAGGAACTTAAGAGACATTCCAAACTCGAGAGTATGGGGTGTAACATCCTTCCCTCCTTTAGAACATTCGTCCCCGAATGTTGAATAAAACTTCCCTTAAGACTTTATACAAACTATAGGGAGATTCCTTTCTATTGAAATAACATACATTTTCATTCAAGTAATTAATATACGAGTTCTAGGAGTGGGGGTTACCTGTAGACATCAGGAATAGGTACGGATACCTGTGGTTCATGTCTTCTTCAGCTTCCCAGGTTATTTCTTCATGATTCTTATTCCACCACAACACCTTGACAAAAGCTACATCCTTAGTTCGCAACCTTTTTAATCTACCAATCCAGGATGGAAATAGGTTTCCTCTCGTAGGATAACTCCCTATTATGTGGACCTCCTCCACAGGAAATATTCTGGGAGGATCATTTATATACTTGCAGTGCATTGATCTGTGAAAACTGAATGAATTACCTCAAACTGGATGGTAGGTCCCACTCATAGGCAGCTTTATCTATCATAACCCATATAAACTTATATTTCCGTAGAGTGCGAGGTCATCTTGCACAATAACCTACCTTAATTGCCTTCCATTTTTGAGTCGGGATTCCCATCCCCCATAATAAGCTATCAAGCCTCTGATGCTCCACTCCATTTAAGTTATTATACAACTCCTCTTAATCCAACTTATAACACTTTAGGTATGCTATCCTTCTCTTTTACTCGGATCTTCTTTCGAGTTTGATTACCATACATTATATAATCCTTATACAAACCTGTGTAGGTACTTAGAGCAATTCAGAAAATGCCTTAACATCGCTATACTAGCGGCTTACCTCCTTCAGTCAAGGTTAGGGCTCCCCTATGGCTTTTGTCCTTAATATCGATTAGATCTTAATAGTTCTGCCTCAAACCATCTTACACTTTTCTTGCATAAATTCTAAGTATGGAAATCATATTGATATTACTGACTTCTTTTTATCAAGTAATCACTTGCTCTTACTCTTAGTATGTCAATGCTCGTAGGCTGCACAATTATTCTTGTGCATTTGCATGAGGTGCGTTCAGATTTAGTCATAATCTTTTCTGCTCTTGGCTTACTCTATTCCATATGTGCCATTGCACTAACACGCACTTACAATCTCTTTTTATCATACTGGTTTCGTTCCCTTTTTCACTTCCTAGGGGGTCACCCATCCTAGTGCTACTCTCACCCAAGCACGCTTAACTTCAGAGTTTTGACAGAATCCGATGCAGTAGTGCGGATATAATTGCGTCCATCCCTTATGGCTCATTTGAAGTTTAAGCATTCCCATTTATATACGATAGAGTCAGTTGATTTTCTCTTACGCTTGTACTTCTCTTGTCCACTTCCCCCCTTTTAGGGTGTACCCATGTCATCCTCTATTTATTTTCAGTTATTCACATGTGAATGATTCTACTCCAACCTATTTAACGTGCTGCACCATATCTACATTTTCTGTTAAATCATCCATACGTTAGGTTGCCTTTATAGGAAACCCTAGCACAACCATAGGGTGCTTTAGTATTCGGAATATATCCTATAAAATCTCATCTAATGGTTGATACTCGAGTAATATCCATCATGTAGCAGTGCATTCAAAGCCACATTCCATTCATCCCAATCAGTAATTAGCTCGTGCTCATAATTGGTTCAAATTCTCCACTCGGGAGTACTCATACTTTGATGATCCGTGTTTCAAGCTCCGTCATTATACTAACCTTATTCTAGTGGATACCACTTATCTTTCTAATAACCTCGTAATGCAGCAGTTATTCTGCAAATCTTTCAATTATAACTTGTCATAGTTTTTCCCTATGTATCAATTCAGGCGATGCCTTACTATATTGTTTTATCCCAATCGATCAGTCTTCTCTAAGTCATCTTCTTTGGCCTATAGGTCCTTCCCGACTTCGTTCTACTATACCCATATCGACCTCCTAGTTTTTATTGCCATTAATTCAACAATTAACTCATTTCTCGAGGTCAGCCATACTCGTCTAGTCAAATCTCATCATTGTTGTGAGCACAACCTTTCAAGACATACTACAGCCCTGCATCTCATTCTCTTTTTTATTTCTAGAAAAATTTGGACAAAGTTTCCTCTGTATTTCTTAGTATCTCCACACCTGCATGCAAATAATACCAACAATGCCTCACAAGGCACACATATATATATTTGTATCATATCATATTGCAGCCACATAGGGCACACATATATAGTCATATCATCTCATATCGCAGCTATACAGGGCGCCCTCAATTAGCAGTATGAAAATGGACTTACCTCATATGTCCACTCGAACTGCACCTATTGTACTTTCTTGTATACTTTTCCTTTCATTTCTCAGCTTTATATATCAATCATATTACAACGCCTTACCTAACATAGGTCCTTCGTGCCCTTTCTTACCTGCATGCTTTGTAACTTTTAATATCGTCAGTTACTTTCTTCTATCGATATTGTCTTTCTGCTAAAATCACAAGTTAGTATGAGGAATTTCATTTCCTACGACTCAGCTCTATCGCACGATTCTAGATATGAAAGAAAATAACATCCCAAATATCCGGTAGCCTCCTATTAATAGATGTGGTGCACAACACACCGATAAACAAGACTCTACTAGACACGGTCTGTAGACATTTCAAGGACGAACTGCTCTGATACCACTTCTATCATGACCCAACCCGTAGGCCGCGACTAGGTTCCGACTTGGGCCCCCGTATACATACCTATCAGCTACACTTAAGTTGAACCGTGTGTGATGTGATACTATACACAAAAACCTCAATGGTTTAAAACTTTTTCGTATAAATATACTCTCTTTCATTCGTATCATATCATGAAAGGGCACGGGAGCCGACGAGGCTGCCATAACATAAAAATGTTTACAACATGTTATATAGGCACAGCCGGAACAAACTCATAAATAACCCACATATATATGTCTACAGACCTTTAAGAATAATAACCGCATCATATGGCGGGACAAGGCCCCCGCCGTACCCCTAAATAAATGAATATGTACATCAAAAGACCAGTATCAAAATCTAGGCTCCAGAATAGTGGAGTACTTCCAATATAGCTGAGAGGAACTCCTAAGCTGACAGATCTCCAAAATAAACATCTGTACTTGCGGGCATGAAACGTAGCCCCCCCCTCCCGAAGAAAGGGGGGTTAGTACGATATATGTACTGAGTATATAAGCATAACATAACTGAGATAACAACTGAAACAAGGATGCAGAAACCAAGTATAACATTTAATTGGGTACTATACCTGCACCTCACAAAATAAAGTCATGTATACCACTATCACATACCGTATTCGTCCCATTCGGAGACTCGGTGTTACAAACACACCATCTATCATGATAGGTATATATATGTCATTAATGTTGTGGGACGTATAGCCCGATCCTTGTATATAGAAAGTTTATGCCGAGGAATGACGGCTCGATCCATGTATCATATAATAATGCTGAGGAACGACGGCCCGATCCGTATATCGTACAATAATGCCAAGGAACGATAGCCTGATCCGTATATCATATAATAATGTCGAGGTACGATAGCCCGATCCATAAATAACATAATATGTCGTGGAACATACAGTTCGATCCTTACATAGCAAATTATGCTAAGGTACGTTCGGCCCGATCCATTTATATCATAATGCATATACGTGTACGTAAAACTCTGTAAAATATCAAACATCCCACATATATCATCATAAAGCATGTTTAAGAGCCCCTAGGTATAAGAGCTTACATATCCCAACATTATTCAACCTATAGGAGGCTTAAGGGTCGTACGTCAACTACTTCAAGGTCCTTATCATTCAGAAGTGGGTACAAGTTATGAGTTACATCCAAAATCTATAAATGGAGCTATCTCCAAATCCATGTTCTATAGTACCTATCGTCCAGTCTTTCTAGAAGTAGGAAAAGACAAGCTTTACATGTACCATTTCCTATCACATGAAAGACTTTGAAAAGTAATGACTCAACTTGTTATAGGAGTTCTAATCAGTAGGAAGTGAACAAGAGCCTTAACTCACACTCAGAGTTTTAAGAGTGGAATAAATTCAAACTTCATATACATAATACTTACATCTAAGTCATGCCAAAAGAGTGGAAGAATAACTTTACATACACTACTTTTCAGCATATACAAGACTTGAGGGATGGGAGCTTAACTACTTTAAGAGTCTTAACATTCAGAAGTAAGCACGAATTATGAATCATGAATCATGTTCAGAGCTCATGAATAGAGTTACCCCAAGCTTCATACACATATCATTTGTCACTTTAATCTAATACATGACCAAAAGAAAGAAAAGATAGGCTTTACATACTTATTCCAAAAACACGCCAAAAGAAAGCTTCACATACCTCGTATGGACTTCTCTTAATCACGTCCACGTCGTCATCCTTCAAACCTATTTAACATAGAAGGAAGGAGAGTATCAACAGCCTTAAACTTTTCAGTGCCTTCGGTTTCACCTTAGTATTCACATAACTCATTTCCTCGCTCGCCTCTTCGACTAGTTCCTTAACTCGTTTAAAGAGTTACCGGAAATTGGGCAGCATCTCCACTCTAATATTCCCTATCCGAATTCCCAATTACATACCTAATTACTATAGCCAACCAAAAACAACAACCTGCAGCTCATATACAAGTAAAACATGGCAACTTTACACAATATAAACTCCACCCAACTTGCTGAAAATTGTAATACCAAAATAGGGCTTCTAGTCTTTGTTTCGCAAAACCTTTAATTATACGAAATGAGGGGTCATGTGGATTCAACCATAAGAACCCACACCCCTTTTAAAATACATTTAGTCCCTGAAACACATCACCACACACCTGCAGAAGCACCCCACACGCACAACACCCCATTTCGTCTACAATTTAACTACGACGACTTCACTTTTGATTGTTTCTATCATCAAGCATTTACACGACTTTTTTATACTTCCATCAGTATACAAGGTATATAATACACTAAATAACAACCCCATAAATTCCAAATTTAAAGGATAAGTCTTACCTTACCCGAAATTAGCCAAAACTCACCAAAACTCGGCTAGGAACTTCTCTAGTCGCGCTGAAACTGTGTGGACTGTTTGCTGTCCGTTTTGGCTGAACCAAGTCATGATTTTATACTTATAATACCTATATAAAATCGTGGTATATGATGGATAATTAATTTACGGAACGAAATTGGGACTTACCTATTTTTTCCTCCTAGCCGCCACACTTTTCTCTCTTAGCTTAGGGTTTTCATTTCTTTGTGTTGCTGAAGTTTTTGGTGCTTGCTGCAGGTTTTTGGATAATTAACTAAATCTAAGAGTCATTTTAAGCTTCCTTGGAGGTGACATGTGTCATCCCCTTAGGGTGACACGTATCAAGCTATGATTGACCATCGTATCATGCTGCCAACTAGGGGCTACCACATGGCGTGGGGTCCACATCCCCCAAGCAGGTGGGTCACCTTATTGACCCCAAGCAGGTGGGTCACCTGCTTTCTTGAGGTGCTTCCACGTGTCACTCCTCTATTGGTTTCCACGTGTCGTCTTTTCCCCCTTCCTCGTGGGTTCGTAATCTCATCTTATTTTAAGAACCCGTGTAATCCATGCTACGTTAGCTTGATATGTATTTAAGTAACTCAAGTGTATAAGACTTCTAAATTAGTAGCTTACGTAGGTAAATCAAGTCCTTCGATTTATTTCTTGGCCTCCAATTCCTTCTGTATTCTTATGACTCTATTTCCAACCTTCTCTACTATGGGGTATCACATTCTCCTTTCCTTAGTGTTGTTTGATAATGTCGTAGATTATCCGGCTCACATGATAATGTCTAAGGAACTTAAGAGACATTCCGAACTCGAGAGTGTTTATGTTTTAGAAAATAAGGGCAAGGCTATGGTCTGTACATGTGCATTGGTTGAACTTTATTTTTAAGTGTGAGTGTTCGTCTTAGTCTCTGTTCTATTTATGTATACTGTGTGAGAGACTTATTTATTGTGAGGGCACTATGATTATACTGTCGAGTTGCTATGTTGATTGGTACTTCATTATTTGCATATGCTTGGCTGACTATGAGAAGTGTGATGCCGTAAATCGATCCTTGTTGAGTTAGTTGGACTGTTAGTACATTGCATAGTTGAATCGAGTGAATAAGTGGGTCATAATGGATGTGTTGGGCTATTATATGTCTTCTTATATTTTTTTGTGTTTGCGTGTCGTGTTGTTTTGTCTCATTGCTTGAGGAAAAATAATGGTTCTAAGTTGAGGGTGTTGATGTCTTGCATATTTACGACAATTTCGATGCTCAAAATAGTGAATTAGTTTGCGTTGACTTGATTCTTTGGTAGCCTTTGACTTGATTCTTTGGTAGCCTTTTTGGAAGCCTATTCCCATGTTTTTCTTAGACCATAATTTTGATCCAAAAATCCCAAGAGCTTCAGGAAAGAATAACTGAAGAAATGGGGGGGGGGGGGGGGTTACAACCTTGTGTTTCTAAGAGTAAAGCCATTGGTGCAAAAATAAAATGAAATCTTGTGTTAGGGAAGAAAGGAATGTGAACGTAAATATATATATATATATATATATATATATATATATATATATATATATATATATATATATATATATATATATATATATAAGCACAACTACATTGTGGTTGTGAAGAAAAAAAGAGACATTCCCTACACAGATAAGTGAGTTGAAAAGAGAAAGGGTAAGCTAGAGAAAGAATAAAGTGGTGAATAAGGAGGTTTTGAAGAACTTGCATGGAATGAATAAATGTAGTGTATTAAAAGTCCTTGGGAACCTAGTCACTATACATGTTCAAATCAATACCTACCTATCCCCTAGCCTACATTACAACCCAAAAAAGTCCTAAGTGATTCATAAGTCTTAGCTACCTTAATTGAGTTGCATAGTACACTAAGGGAAAGCCTATGGTTTATCTCGAGTAACTTGTGACTTCATTTGAGAGAGTGAGCGAATTTTGTTTAAATACCCATTGTTATTGGCATCAGATGTAACTGCGAGAATATATGGGTAATTCTTTCTTTGTGAGGCACTTGTTTAGTAGAAGAATGGTCATCTTGAATGAGTTTTGATTAAGAAATTCATATGAGATTGCTGCATGTCAAATTCAACTTTGGAGGTTAGGTTGTTTTGGGTTAGTTGATTGTCAGAATGAAGTTGATGGGCTATGAAAGAAGTAACTATTTGTGATATTACTGTGGTTTATTAGGACTGCTTTACATGAATGATGTGTGTTTTTGTGTGTTTAGGATTGAGAGTTTGTTCGAGGATGAAACTATAAGTGTGGGGTGGTGATCTTGGGTGCATTTATGCATCCAATAACCAAAATAGCCCATGTTCATAGTAGAGTTTGAGAGAAAATTCTTATAGTTTACTTTTTTTTTCGAATACTTATGTATGAATATAGCTAACCAATATGATTAGACACTTTCAGGGCTACATATGGAAGAATGGACATTCAAAAGATAATTGGATTGAAAGTGGATCTTAAAAGAGAAGTTGGGAAAAAACGTGAAGGAAATGTTCTACACTAAACTATGTCCGCGTCGCGCACTAAGCTTCAGTAATTGAATTCTAACACTTGGAATTTATTTGACGTAACAGTGTGATACACGCCAGGTCTGCATCGTGGACCTGTTTCTGGGTAGCACAAATTCTTCCAAAGAAGAAAATGAAAAATTACACTGTGCAGAAACACTTCCGCCTCATGGACTTTGCTACATAGATTGCAACTTTGCATTTTCAGGCTATAAATAGTCCACTTGTTTTTTATTTTAAAACATTCAGTTTTTAATTAAGGTTTTGACGAAAGAAGACGAAAGGAGAACTCTCCTGGTGTTTTATTTCTTCTTCTCTTTCATTTATAAGTTGATTCTTTATGCTATTAATTATGTTTTGGATTCTTTCAAACATTATGAGTGGCTAAAATCCCTTGTTCTAGGGTTATAGCCATAAGATGAAGGTTTTAATATAGTTTACTTTGGTTGAAAATGGTGTCTTTCATATAATTGTTCTTATATTCTTGTTTATACTATTTTAATGCTTGATCGCCATTAAAATACATTAGTTGTCAACCCAGAACTCGAAAGACGGAAAGAAGATAAAATACTAGAATATAAGGAGTATGTTTGTTCTAGAATTGCCTAGGATGATTCATGTGTAGGATGCCCATGACACATACCTATATACCATACTTGGTTAATATATAGGATGATACGATTAATGCATTTGTATTGGTTCATTCTTATCTCCGCTCAACGATGTAGTTAGGTTGTCAATAGAGGTAGGAAAAAAGAGGTCAGGAGACCATGATTGTAAAATCAACCCTGTAAATCAGTAATTGAAAGACCCATGAAATGCCAGAGTGAAGTGTGTTAGACCTGGATGGCGTGAAGAATGCCTAGTTAAGTTACCTCGGGAGCTTGTCGCATCTTTGAGATGTTGTTGGAATGTCTTCAATGGATTTAGCTGGTGATTATGGCTATTATTAGACTCATTTTATGCCTTTGACTTTATTGGTCACGAGTGTGGCATTAGCGCCTTATTGATTAGTTATTGCTTGTTTTGCAGTCGTGTTGATTTTTATATTGTAACAATATTTTTGGTTGGCCAAGCTTCAAAGCAACATCATTTGGGCTTTGGTTGGAAGGTATGTTAAGGCTATTTTATTCTCTTCTAGCATGATTCTGATGGCCTAAGATTGTCATGGCATATTTATTATTGTTATATAACTTGGAGCCTTATCCTATTGAATTGGCTACTGTCGTATGATTAATGTATATCACCGACACTCTACTCCTCGCCTAGTATCCTAGAAAAGTATGCTATGATTATATTTTTCTCAATTATGATTACTTGTTATGGTTATGATGTTTTATCGTCTAGCTACTACCTATGAGCTTGTTTTGGACTTACCAAACACTGACACTACAGGGTTCTTAAGTATACAGACTGATTTACGTTATCGAGCCTACGGCCGGGTAGATCGAACCTATGGTCCAGGTAGACCAAGCCTACAGGATGGGTAGACCGACCCTATGGGTCAGGTAGACTATACCTACGGGATGGCAGGCTGTACCTATGGGGCAGCATATTTGTGTTGTACCACAGAGCTTCAAAGTTGCATTAATTCATGGCACATGTACATTCAGACAGTTCAGATGAGATTATCATTGAGATCTAGGTAGGGAGACTAATAGGAGTATTTAGCGATTGTTTGCACTTGTTAGGACTTACTATGATTGTGTGTTATTTGTACCTACCGAGATTTTGGGGGTTAGGTCAAGTTATTACTTGTTGTGTGTTATATTGTCTTATTATAGGGAAATAAGGTACTCTACTTTGTTTCATCCCTGCCCATTTAGCTTAGTACTTATACTTTAGTTTCATCTTTTTATTTGCCTTACATGCTCGGTATGTTATTCAGTATTGATCCCCCTTGCTAGGGGGCACTGCATTCATGCCCGTAGGTATTGAGTGACGATTAGACAGACATGTCGAGTAGCATAGCGAAGCTTCAGTAGGTTGGTTGTCTCCTTACCTTTTAGGGGTCGCCAGAGTCTTAGAGGTTTACCTTTTTCTATTAATAGTTTTTGGGTAGGTTGGGGCCCTGTCCCACCAAGTATTGTATTCATAGAGGCAAGTTATCACGACCCAACCCCGTAGGCCACGACGGGTGTCCAAGCTATACACTCGTGTATACCCCTGTCGTATGCTTCATATTGGCACAACCTGTCCCACGAGGTGTCATTACTTATCACACCTATTATTTAGGCAATATAACACATAAGCCAACGATGCTACCATAGCATGTGGGGTCATCCCATTATATATATACATACACGCGAGCCGACAAGGCTGCCATGACAACGGGAACGTCCTAAACATAAATCATAAAGACACGATCGAGCACACGTATAAACACAACTCACTTCTATGTCTACAGACCTCTAAGAATATTAATAACAACATATGGCAGGACAGGGCCCCCGTCGTACCCCTGAATAAACAAATACATACATAGAAGGTCTAGTACCCAAAAGCTTGGCTCCGATTCAATGGAGCTTCTCCCAAACTTGCTGAGTGGAACCCTAAGTTGGCGGATCCCCAAAATGTGTGTCTGTACCTGTGGGAATGAAATACATCCCCTCAAAGAAAGGGGGGTCAGTACGATACATGTACTGAGTATATAAAGCATAACATAGCATAAAAGAGCTTTCAACTGAAATAGGGATACAGGCAATAAATGTAACAGTTAACGAATCACTATACCTGCATTGTGTGAGATGAGAGCGTATATCTTCCCTACATACCATACCCGCCCGTTGTGGGACTTGGGGTTACAAATGTATTACCATGTTTTCATATGCATGCCTATATACTGTATCCCACCATTCAGTGAGGGACTCGGTGAAGCTTTCATTTCATCGTGTATCATGCCCGGCCCTTCATGGGACGCGGTGAATAAGTATTTCATCATTTATCATGCCCGACCCTTTATGGGATGCGGGGAATAAGCATTTCATAATTTATCATGCCTGGCCCTTCATGGGATGTGATGAATAAGCATTTCATTATTTATCATGCCCGACCCTTCATGGGACGCGATAAATAATCATTTCATCATTTATCATGCCCGACCCTTCATGGGACACGATGAATAAGCATTTCAACATTTATCATGCCCGGTCCTTCATGGAACGTGGTGAATAAGCATTAGAAGCATATGCGAGTAGATTAGTGAATAACCATATGCGAATAAATTTATCATTTAAGGCTCAACGAAATGGTCAAATGAACCGTCACTTGGAAACCAGGGTAGGAATCATCTCCAGCACCCTCTAGATGACATTAGGGACTTTGTCAACTGAAGCCTCAACTTCATAGTCATACGTTACTATAGTATGAACCATCTTATAGAAGTTCGAGTATTGTCTATCTCAGAGCCTTTTAAATAGAAGATCTTTTTTGTACCAATCATTATTCAATCGTATAGAAGACTTGAGAAATAGGAGCTTAACTTCTTTAAGAGTCTTAACAGCTACAAGTAAACCAGAAACATGTATCAAGGAAGTGCCCAACAACTTATGGAACCGAGGATATTTGTTATTATAGGGTTCTTAGGAATAAGAGCTTATATCTCCACTAACTATTCAAAACATAAAAGACTCGAGAGTAGTGGCTCGACCGCCTTTAGAGTGTTAGCATTCAGACGTGGATAAGAGTCATGAGTCGCACTCGGATCTTATGAATAGAGCTACCCCAAGCTTCATATACACGTCGTTCATAACCTATATCTAGGAAAGGACACAAAGAAAAGGATGGGCTTTACATACATTTGAAACATGCCAAACCAAGGGAGAGATAGGCCTTACATACTTACTACTTTCCTTCATACAGAAGACTTGAGAGGCAATATCTCACTTATTGTAGGAGTTCTAATATCCAGAAATAGATCAGAGGCATGAATCTTTCTCAAAGCTTTATGAATGGAATTATCCTCAGAGAACATATTACATTCCACTTATAGCTAAGACATGCCAAAAGAAAGAAACCGATAAACTTTACATACCTCGTATCGATTGCTTTTAACCCGGCTTGTCTCGTCGTCCTCCAAACCTATTTAATACGAAGGTAATACTAATATAAATAATCTTTAACTTTCCAACTTCTAAATACAAAACCAAGCACCCATAGGAATCAATCCCTTATTCGCCTTTCTCGACTAGTCTTGACTAGACTATTAGTTAGTTAAGAAGTTAACGGAATTCGGGCAGCATCTCCTCTATAACTCGCCCTATCCGAACTTCCAATTAACCTCCAAACCTTAGAAAACATATTAATCAAAACAACCAGCATCCAATACACACTTACACCACTTCAATATTACACAAAAAAAGTCCCAAACAATTCACCCAAAATCACGATACCAAAATAAGGCTTTTAATCATTAATCCATAAACTCACTAACCACACGGAACGGAGGGTTAGGTGGCTGCAACCAAAAGCACCCACACCTCTTTTAAACCACGTTTCAGATCTGGAACATACAATTAAATCACCCCCAACCTGCAGTACCATAACAATAACACACTACTCGACTTTAACTTAACTATAACGACTCCAATTTAGATTGTTTCTAATGTCAAACATCTCTATAAAAATTTTACACTTCCAGCAGCATAAAGGGATTTTAATACACTCCATAACCACACCATAAACTTCAAATTGAAAGGAAATACCTTACCTTACCCGAAATTGGCCAAAACCTGCCAAAACCCGCCTCGGAAGTTCCTTAATTGCGGCTGAAACATCGTGGCTGTTTGCTATCCATTTGGTTCTGCTACAAATCATAACTTTAAATTATTAACACCTTCATATCATGGAAAAACCCTTACCAAAATGTGGTAGAAGAGAACCAAGCCATACCTTGCTAAAACTTATCTCAGAAGTTCTCTTAACATGCTGAAAATTAATAGACTGTTTGTATCTCTTCCTTGATGCCCCAAAATAAGATTTTACGTTATTAAACACTGCTATATAACCATAGGATATCTTAAATAATTAATTCATGGAGCAAAAATGGAGGCCTTACCTTGGCCTAGCTACTGTCGTAGCTACTCTCCCATGTCTCTCTAGTTTTTCTCCAACTTTTCCATGGTAAAAGACTAAGGAAATGAATACTTAGTCATCAATACTTGTATATATATACTTTCTTAGGGTGGTACACATGTCATCCTCTAGGGGTTACATGTGGCAGCCCCCCTAGGGTGCCACCTCATCCATGTATCCAACCCAAAGCCATCATGTAGCAGCGTGGGACCCACCTCAAGTAGGTGTGTCACCTATTTGGTCCAAGTAGGTGCATCACCTGCTTGTTTCCAAGTAGGTGCATCACCTACTTACTTCCGAGTAGGTGCTACGCCTCTTTTTGCTTCTTCCGTGCGTTCGCAACCTCATCTCACTTTAAGAACCTATGCAATCTTTTCTACGCAAGCTCAACGTGTACTCAAGTAGATTAGTCTGTTAAATATCCCAAGTAATAGATTTCACAAGTAAGTCAAGTCCTACGACTCACTACTTGACCTCCAACTTCTTTCAGATTGTTATAACCCTATTTCCACTCTTCTCTATTATGGAGTATCTCCTTCTCCTTTCCTTAGGATTATTTGATAGAGTTATAGATTATCCAACTCACATTACGACTTCTAAGAAACTTAAGAGCCTTTCCAGAACCTTAAGAAGCTTAAGAAGCATTCCAAGGTACAAAAGTATGGGGTTTAACACAAGTAGACTAGTTAGTTGGGTTGTATAGTTGCAATGGTGGACATTTTGGCCTTTAATGTGTATTAGATGCATCTTGTTAGCCAATTGGGCCTTGTTGTTGTGTTAGTAGAATTTCGCAGCTTAATGGCCTAGTTTACATTTTGCATACATGCTTTTAGATAATATATGGAGATCATGGTGGCCTTGACAGCCCACATAGCATTTATACTTTTCTAGATATCATGGCAGCCTTGACGGTCCAATCATGACTTATATGCTACCTACTTATTGCTTTATATGAATTATTGGGAGTAGTTGTTTTCTTTCTATAGTTGTTGACAGGGGTCACACCGGGCGAGGGCTTATTTATAAGCCAAGATATACTTGTTTGTTTTCTTGACTGTGTATGGCTGCCATGCGCCAGTAAGAAGTGGTTCAGCAGGGCTGGCTTTGGCCTATGTTTTTGCATTAGGTGCCAGTTGCGTCCCTTGAGTTTCGGGTGCGACATTAAGGTGCTGCAACAGGTAAGTTTATCATGTTGCCAAATTGACTGACATAAAGGTAACTAATGGTCATCTTAATTTTCATTTGGCATGAATCTTTTATCCTAACGACATGTATCAAGAGCGAGCCTATGAGACGTGTTGTTCTATGTACTCTATTATTGAGAATCAACGAGTTAGCCTATATATTGATTATAAACATCTTGTTGATATCTAAGTTGTTATGTATAGATCCTTAGAGTTAAATTAAGATTTAATGTTCCTAAGGTTGGTGCCAAGAATCTAATTAGAAAAAAGGTTGAAAGAAGGAAGTATATTAAGAATTGATAAGTCTCTATTCACGGTCATATTTAGAACACTTGTAGAAGTTGAATCCAAAATATATTACATGCAAATGACTAGGGCAATGAGTCATTTCATTGTAAAGTACATAGATAAGTAACTTGGTGAATAAATATATAAATGCTATGATTGGCGGGCCCTTGATGATGTCCCTTTATGGTGTTATATTGGGACCTTGATGATGCCCCACTTATTTCATTGAATCCTTGGAGCCCTTAATGATGCTCGTAGTATAGAGAGATATTTATGCTACAAATTTCAACTTGTTGTGTATAAGATGGGACCTTGATGATGCCCCACTTATTTCATTGAATCCTTGGAGCCCTTAATGATGCTCGTAGTATAGAGAGATATTTATGCTACAAATTTCAACTTGTTATGTATAAGATGTTTAGAAAGATCCTTGAGTACAAGTTATATGCCTAATAGGGTGTTCAGGCTCAAGTATGACTATTATTGTCCTTTTTATATCTATTTATGCCTTACATACTCGTACATATTTTTTGTACTGATGCCCAATTATCGGGGATGCTACAATTCATATTGAAGGTTCAGGTAGAGGTTTAGATAGACCCTTTCAGTAGGTGACAGTCGCATTCTGTTGGTAAGCTCCATTTCTTTCGGAGCTCCTGAATCTATGGCTTGAAGTTGTAGTTTAGATGTACAGTGATGGGTAGGTTGGGACCCTCTTAGAGGCTTGTAGACTTGTGATATGTGTTCATATGTTTTGAGTGGCCATGTCGGCCTTACTGTTAGCTCACATCCCCCATTTTGGCCATGTCGTCCTTATGTGTATGTTTGTGTTGGGCTAGTTTTCTGACAAATTGGCCGATATAGAGATCTCGTGGACCCGTTTAGATTTCCTTATTAGTTCGGCAGATGTGTTTATATGTTGGTCCTATTGGTCCAAGTAACTAAAGAGTATAATTATATGAGTTATGTCTGGTATGCTTGGTCAGGTGAGGCACTGTATGCCTTATGTGCCTCCCTTGGATCGGGGTATGATATATCTGGAACTTCCTGAGTCCCATCCTCGACCTCATTCTCATTCTCATTCTCAGAAGACCGGGCTCAGTTCGGGGTCTGCATTCCAGATAGTTGTGAAATCTCATTCTCGGTTGTGTTCCTCTAGCTCAAGGTTCATTTGGAAGGCATGATCTAAAATAGTGAAACACACTATTTCAAAAGAGATTTTATTGATTTGAAATCTATAGCATGAACTCGAGTACTAAATAAGTGAAACAATTCCTAAAAGTCATGTAGCCTTCCTATTATAAATGTGGCTCATTTCACACCGATAAGAAGAACTCTACTAGACTCGACTTCATAGTCACCCTAGGACTCTTGAACTCTGGGCTCTGATACCAAGTTTGTCACGCCCTGAGCCTACACCCCGGATGTGGTCGGCACTCAAAAACCATTGTTGGTCCCAAGCAAACCCTTGGTTTGGCTAACTCAATCAGCAGAAGACCCAACTCATGAAAGAGTAACTCAAGTGGAAATTTGTAAAACATTCTTATTAGTCTTTAAATAATAATTTAAAGTACTCAAATTAAAATATAACTCAGCGTCAATTATAGTTTAAAACAATCTCTGAGAGACTCATAATAACTCCACTCAACTCAATCTATGAAGTCACTATCTGACTACTAAGAAGGTGCCGAGCCAAGCCCATGGCTACCTCAAGGAACTAATTAAATAAAAGAAAACTAATAAAGAAGGACCTCCTCTGAATGCAAAGAGGTCTCACCAAAAGCTAGAGATTATAGATTCTCAACGATGTGCATGTTGATGATCTTTAACACTTGTATTTGCATCATAAAATGATGCAGGACAAATGACGCCAGTACATGGAATTTACGGTATGTAAAATGGTTGAAAAGGAAACATACTCAAGAATACTCAAAGGAATCAATACTAAAATAACTCAACTCAAGACGAAGCATGCAATATAAAATAGGACAATGATTTGCAAAATACAATGTGCAATACAACTTAGTATAAAATAATGTTTACTTCTTGGGAGTTTCTCTAACTGACAACCATCACATATGAGCTAGTGATGATACAATAAATCGTTGTCGTTGCCACAGATTTCTAATACCTTGCTAGAGTAAGGGAAGTCACATCACTGAATCTATCTAAAAAGTCCTCTTTTGGGACAAGTCAAGAGTCGCCTGAATCAATGGCACGATCATATCCTACGTAGTTTATAGGGTTGGAGTTATCCAGACTCTTACCCAAATCAGTGTTCAACACTACTCTCAAAATATTTATTATACCCATATACATCAAGTGAGTATAATACTCAAAATACATCTCATCTAGTCTCATTGGACTTAGCTTAAAACTCATCTCTTCTCATCTCATCTCCTCTTTAAAAGTAGATATAATCTCAACTCAAAGAATGCGTTAAAAACATATATTAACTTCTCAACTCGATCTCAAAAATACATGTTTTTAAAATGTTTTATACAAATTCCCAAAATAATAACTAAGAGACTTTTCAAACTCAACTCATGCTCAAACTTTTTCTCAATTAAATGATGATAATAATCATTATTTACCTCAAAACAATGCATAAAACATTTAACGCAAAATTCATCTAGGTTTCATTGGAATGAAAACATGAATCCTTAATTTCAAAAACTCAACTCATCAATGTATAATCAAACATATACTAGAACTCAATAAGAAATTATATAAATACTCAAGAATTCACTTTATCGGATTTGAAACTCAAACTAAAAACTAAACTTGATTGTATGAAGATGTAGATCACGAGGACAAACATATTCCAACATTAGGATAGCCTTACATACCTTGAACAATGATTATCTAGTCAAAACTCAAAGGAATTTCTTAAGACATTAGACCCCTAGCTTCTCCTCTTCTTTCTAATTCTTACTCTCAAAATATTCTAAGTAATAATGAGAGAAAAGGTACATTGGGTACTGATAAGTGACTAATTTTAGTACCAAAACGTCTTGGGTTGAGTTTGGGAAAGGTGAGAAAAGATCAAACTATCCCTCATTAAAATCGACTCTAGGTCGTCCACAGGCACTTTCACGGACCATTGAGTGTTCTACGGAATGAGAAGACCGGTCGTAAAAGTTAATTCCAAAATCTAGACATTATGGATTTGGGCTCGAGGAGTCTATGATCTCTTTTCTATGGGTCATATTCCCTTGAACGGGTCGTGAAATCTACTCGTATAACTCGACTAGGGAAGTGCTTGGGGAATACGGGTCCTTTTCTATGACTCATAAAAATTTATACAAGTTGTAGACTAAGTTGTAGGGGTGTGGTACTAGAATGTCACACCTCACTCTACAACTGAGTCTATGAGTCGTAGAAGACTTGACGGCTCATGAAAGTTACTCATAGAAAGTTCTTCAGAAACTTAGATTTGGCAAAGAATAGAGGGATTCTACGATCGATTTCTATGGGTCGTAGAACGAAAGATGGATCACAGACTTGAATTATAGGACCAATCCTCAAAATTCCAAGTTTGGTTAAGTGTTGGGACTTCCATGAGCCCCTTCCTAAGGCTCGTAGAACATACTATAGTCTATAAAGATGGGTCGTAGAACACTGGCAGTCACTTTCTCAACTTGTTCTCAGGTTTTCTCTTGGTTCTTGAACTTAATTTAGGCTAGAATAGTACACGATGTTACAAAAATATGTGCATGTATAAAATATGTGTAAGCCATGTTCTTCTTCTTTTTAAACTATCACCATTTACATTTTTACTTTGAAAACTTGAAACCCTAACTGTTTAAGAATTTTTTTAATCTCTGTTTACCATGACAACGATGGTGTGAGAAGGAAATGATGAGGAGGAAGAGCACAGTGAATCTCAAGCAAAGCAAAAGGACGAAGATGAAAAGGAACTTGAAGAACTTAAGAAAACATAAGTTAAAAGAGGAAAGTGAGAAGATAGTTGGTTCAAAAAGTGAAAGAGAAAAAGTTGGGAACTAACTAATTTTGACATTGGTCCATTGGGGGTCCAATAATGGGAGTGGGTCTATTTTATGTTTATAAAACATTAAGAAGTTTTAAATATTATATTTTACCTCATTTAACTTAGTCCCAATTTAAGTGAGGCTTTGAACTTGACTGATCAAAGTCGTCACATTTATTAATCTCAACACTATTTGACATCCTTTACTCATTTTATTCTTATTTCACCTATATCTCGTACCCTATAGATTTCCTGAAACTTCAAGAGGCAGCTCTAGCTGACAAACTGGATACAGGAAAAAGGATATCTTATGTGTAGATAACAACGATTTTACTTGCAGATTACCCTTCTTCATAACTCTTGATCATACTTAGCAACCACTTCAAACGTAATGCTGAAGTGGAACTAATGTGAATTACATAATTAGTAGCAGAGGGTGTCCGTGGTTTGATATATATCGAATTACCATACCATTTCGAAATTTTTGATACCATAATTTTGATATTATGATATTTGGTAATTTTACATATTTTTACATTAGTATTGTGCCCATAGAGGATGTTAAAATAACATAGGATTTATCTTATGAGGAAATACCAATTGTTATTCTTGATCGTCAAGTTCGAAAGCTTAGAACTAAGGAAGTGGCATCAATTAAGGTTTTGGGAGGAATAGTAATGTTGAGGAGATGACATGGGAAGCCAAGGAAGGAATGAAATTAAAATACCCTCATGATTTTAAAATTTGAAGATAGTATTCGGAACGAAGGTATGACATTCAACTTTTGGAAAAAAAAACAAGGTAAGTACCTTTTAAAATTTTGATATTTCATTGAGTGAAGATAAATGAGATGAGTATATATACATATTTGTCCAGTCGTGTATCTATTGTGTATTTGTATCACCCAGTAAGGCCCATAGGTTGGATTCTTCTGTGTTTCAGGTTTTGCGATGGTCCATTTTACAATAGAGACTCTGCCAAAATTTCGAGATAGGTCATCTTAGCACTTAGCCCTTAAAGCATTAATCCCATTCGAGGATGAATGTCCTAAGGGAGGAAGGATGTAACATCTCATAACTACTAGCACATGTGCTACTATATTGATGTCAATAAATGAAAATGAGGATATAAATCAATGATTTTATTAGGAAATGTATATGGAAGTATTTGAAGTGTAAAAACCAAGTTTTAGGATAAGGAAAGCCATAACAAAAAATTTCAAGTTAGAGGTTCATTATAACAAAGTGTTCCAAAATAGTCCCATATATTGCCTATCTTTGAACAAGCATATCTCCCAATATACAAAGAATTAGAGGTCCTACAACATATCAAATCGAAGGTGTACAAGTCTAATTTCCAACTCATTATACCATTTGTCGATATGATACCATAGTTTTCACGATCCAAGCCTAGGATAGACATGACATGGCGAATGAGGAACCCAAAAGTACCCCAAACAAGCCTCTTAGCATTCTTTTCGCCCTTCATAAGTAATGACAATAAATAAATAAGCGAAAATCATAATAGAAAATCTTCAACTTACATATATCCAACAATACCTCTAACTTTTAGATTTAACGGGGCTAAGACAAGTCCCTAGCTCACCCTCAATCTTAATAGAAATAAATACCATAGTAAGTGTCTAAAGATCTCAACATATCATAAGCTAGAAAGATAAAGGGGTATTGTTCCCGGAACATGGGAAATCACCAAAAGTAGTCTTCAAACGAGATCTCAACTAGCCACGTGGAGGAGAACGAGGAGAAGCATTGGTCCCTACATGGTGATATCATGTAGGCAAAAGAGTATGCGTTAGTACTTTGAATGTACTAAGTATGTAAGCATGCATGAACATTAAGAAAATATTAAAATATTTATGTAATATGAAACATAATGCAATGCATGCATAATCAATCATAAAGATATCATTTAAAAAATTCATTTATGGAAAGATGATCATAACCGAGATTTAAGACCATATGAGCTATTACATGGAATCCAACATAACCCCCTACGTTCGTCAAGGAGACTACTTTCTGGGTAGAACTCCATCAACTTCATTCATTTTTTTAACTTAAACTTTAAGGGCTTTCATGGATCCATTAGCCTAAGCCTACAAGGGCTCCTATGTTGGCACATAGCTAATGAGACAAGGGGTTGCTACTAGGATTCACTTACCGAATCCCACCTCAATGACCCATTCGGTGTTAAGTCAATCCCACGGAATAGTTTAATACTTCAAAATAGTCATAGCATATAGCTTGAGAATTCAAAATATCATATTCGGTAGAATAGCTCATTAAAATATTTGGTGATTCAAATATGCAAGAATTATCCCTATAGCATAAAGAATCCATCATTCATAGTATTTCATTATTCTTTTATTTTATAAGACTCCCTTTTTATCATAGACATTGCTTTCATAAATATTCATTTGGAGTCAAAGATTTCAAGTCAAACTTCATTGAAAATATAGTAAACTAGGTGGATTCAAATCACTTCAACTTGCAAACATGTATGTAAATAAATATGCATAAATACTTTGAAATCCATTAATTAACAATCATTCTTTAAAACCCATCATGAATTTCAAGAACCTTTAAAGAGATAAATAGAGAAATTACTTACAAACCATCAATTCATACATATGAAATAATGTTGCATCAAAATAGACCAATAATCATTAGTTTAACCATGATTCATGCTATTAAGTAAAAATAAAAATTACTAATAAGAAAATATTACTTGAAATCAAGAGATTTAATTGAAAGGGCTTTTGGACTACATGTGTCACGATCCAATTCCTTAGGTCATGATGACACCTACTATAACCCTCTAGTAGGTAAGCCAACCCGTCAACCCAGAACTTCAAATAATGGGGTTGAGGGCAGAAACTAAATAAGAGTATCGAATTATAAAAGTAAACAAAATGAATAAGCGGAAGTAAACCAAAACATGTTTTACACAACTAAAGATCCCTCCCAGAATCTGGAAGTCACAAGTACAGAGCTGCTACAAAATAAAATGCTAGTACAAGTCCCGAAAGTGGAACGAAAATATATATAACCACTGGCTAGTCTCAGAAGGCAAAAGATGGGTCATCCATGCTGAAGGAGACAGGAATGATCTAAAAACGCCAAGTACTCACCCTAGTCTCCGAAGTTGACTGCAACAGGCTCGATTTATCCACGGCGATAGCTGGTCTCAGTCCTGCATCACGAAAGTAGATGCAGAGTGTAGTATGAGTACCAAGACAACAGGTACCCAGTAGGCACCATAGGCCGACTGAGCAGAAAAGGTAAAAATAATATGAAAAAGAAGAATAGCCTAAATAGGAGTCAACATAAGCATCAAAAGGGGAAAGAGTACTACCTATGAGAACTACAGCTAACTATACCCAACTGGGACCCCATAAAAACCCAGACGAACCCCCATAAGCCCGTCGAGTACACAGAATAGCTACAACTACCAAGGCTAGGAACCAAGAATCTGCGATGTTAGGAGCCGAAGTACTACATCATTTCCATACTCAGAATCTCTAAGAGTCAATCGATCTAGTGGTGTCTTAGGGGTCGAGGCCGGGACTGGGACCATGATGCTCACTTGAATGTTCAAAGTGGCCAAGGCCGGGACTGGGTACCCGGATGCTTGCCATAATACATAAGTGCGGTCGAGGTCAGGACTGGGTACCCGGATGCTCGTCGTATAACATCGGTGCGGTCGAGGCCTGGACTGATACCAGGATGCTCTTCGTAACATATCGATATGATCGAGGCCAGGACTGGATACCCGGATGCTCATCATACTAGCAGGTCAGCGGAGGCCGGGGCTGGGTACCCGGATGCTCCTCGATAATTCAGAATGGAGGCCGGGACTGGGTACCCGAATGCTCACAGATAATTTATCCCATGATGTCAAACATTCTACTTCCCAACTAGAATACAACAGTACCAAAAATCTTTTCCCAAATGAGTCAACCGATATGCCGCAAAAATTGAAACCGGAGCCAAATTCAACGATCATGAAATCTAATATTGCCGATGCATAATAAAATTCACGATTGTATCGGTTTATGGATGAATATATTTTTAAGAGCAAGGGTAACGCCTAACTAAGGCCAAACTACCAGGCACTAGCCCGCTACACTATTCTACAATGATCTAATTCCATCGGAACGACGCCGGGACATCTAAAACAAGTTTACATCCTATACTAAGACCAACATTCTCCACAGTGTCAACAACATGCTCATTCAACTCTCCTTATAATACTAACAAGTAATGACAAGATACACATGCTTCTAAATATCCGAAAACCCGATAACAAGCCTAAAGCATAATTTCTAACACCTAAAATATACAATCATACTACCCAACCCAAATTTCAACTATTTCAACATGCTTTCACACATTCCATCTCAATCTAAAGAAAGGTAAACCGTAGCCTACCTTTAGACTAAACACGCGGGCTCTAAATCACTATGCCGGAGTTTTTCCCTTCCGAACTACCTCAGAATGTTTCCAAGCTGTCAAAAATAGAACCACGGCGTCAATACGGTCGTTTAGACACTAATGTCATAATTTTTGGAGACGGACCAATTTTGGGATCGAAAACAAGAATTGAGGGACCCACATACGAAATTCCGGATTTGACACCCAAAATAGGTTTTAAACGTCACCCCAAGCTCACAAATCAGATTTATAACACAATTCAGGGTGGCAAATTACGTAAGACGATCAAACAATCAATTCCCACATTTTCAAACTAAGAAAACAATATAAGGCAGCCTCTTTACACGTCGATTTATCAAAAAAAAAATCTTTCGATCAAAACAAATTACACCATGACGTTCCTTGCAAAAATCCCTACAATCTAGCCTCAAGCATTACTCAAAACGGAGTTATATTGACCAAGATACACTCTTCCAAATTCCATAAAATTTTATTCCGAAAATGACTAAATTAGTAACTTAAAATGCATTTTTACCCCAAACGAAGCTTCTCCTCGCATTTCTGATATTACCACGAGATTACTCACGAAATTCTCTTGAATTTAGACCCTTGAATCACCAAAATTGGGTTTATATAGGTCAAGAACTAAATTCTCAAAATTCAACAAAAATTGATTCCGAAAATAGAAAGGACAGCTGCTATAACGCGAATTTACCTCAAACGAAGAGTACCCAGCAGTCCCCAAAACACCAATGTGTATCCATGAACTTCCCGAACACACTGGGCTTCGAATCACCCAAAATGGAGCTCTAGAACTCAAGTTATGAAGGTTCAAAGTTGAGGAGAAAATCTGAAAATCTGCACTCTTTGTTGCAGATTTTTTCTGATTTTTTTGCCACAATTTAAAGTCTCCGAACGAATTCCGTTCGGAACCCGATAAAAATAAACCGAATATGCTAAAACACTAAATTCGATGTTCCGTAATCAATGGCGTATTCAGAATTCCCATACGAGTTTATTTTAATAAAAAATGGGTCTCATATCCAAGTGTCATTTTCTACAACGGGCCTCGATATTAGCTCGGGAAGCGAACGAAAGGTCGTTCCTAACCAAAATCGACATTTCGGAACTAACTGCGCTATCAGAATTTTCATTCGAGCATGTTTTCCAAGAATGTTGATCAAAGTCAACCATAGGCTAAGTTTCAAAGTCAAAAGCGCCAAATGGCTCCAAACTCGTATCGATTGCCTCGATAGTCATTCCAACAGTGCTACTAGCCTAATTTGGTCATTCCGGAGATGATGGAACTATCAAAATTTGAATTCAAGATTTCGTTGACCCAAAACTCAAAAAGTCGCAACTAAACCAACTTAGGCCTTCAAAATACCAAAACGAACTCGGGACCTCTAAAAATTCAACCAATACTTCTTCTAAACCAAAAACCATCTCCCGAATCCAATGGAGTCGTCGGAATTCCATTCCGAGCATCAGAACTCCAAAAGTTGACCAAAGTCAAATATTGACTTAAAGTTCCTCAAATTCTCAACTCAAGGCCTCAAATCTTCGTTACAACTCCAAAAATGATCCCGTAAAGTCTCCTAAGCCTATTTCGACATTTCGGAGCTGCTGAAATTGACGGAATTCCATTTCGAGACCCGTAGCTCCAATTGACCCCAAATACCACTTTTTAATACTTAAAGCTTATGAAACTCAAAATTTCCAAGGACTTAACTTTTTATAGGATTTTCTAAAAATCAACACCCGGTAACAATTAGAAACGACTCGGGGTATCTAAAGGGAGGGGTAAAATGGTCATTTTACAAAAATTCCAAAAAAAATGACCTTGAGGGTCATTACAATATCCACTACTAAAAGAACTTTCGTCCGCGAAAGTAAGGACAAGAGTATACCTGGAGGGTCAAATAAGCTGGGAAATTGCTTCCGCATCTCCTCTTCGGTCTCCCATTTAGCCTCCTCGATCGGACGATGGCGCCACTGGACCTTAATCACAGGGATGGACTTAGAACGAAGCTGGCGAACATCTCTGGCTAGAATAGCAACTGGCTCCTCAACAAAAGTCAGGCGATCATCCAACTTAACAGAGTCATACTGAAGCATGTGAGACTCATCTGGAATGTACCAACGCAGCATAGAAACATGAAAAACAGGGTGTATAGCTGAAAATGCTGGTGGCAAAGCCAACTCATAAGCAACCTCTCCAACTCTCCTCAGAATCTCAAACGGCCCGATGTACCTTGGTCTAAGCTTACCCCGCCTGCCGAATCTCATCATGCCCTTCAAGGGCGACACCCACAAGAACACCTGATCTCCTACCTCGAAGTGCAAAGGCCGACGCCTGCGATCAGCATAACTCTGGTTCCTACACTGAGCTGTCCTTAACCTATCCTGAATAACCTGAACTTTGGCTATGGCATCCTGAAGTAAATCGGTACTGTGCGGCCTAGGCTCTAAAGACTCAAACCAACCAACCAGAGTACGACAACGCCTACCATATAAGGCTTCAAACGGGGCCATCTGAATACTAGAGTGGTAGTTGTTGTTGTACGCAAACTCTGCCAAAGCTAAGTACTGCTCCCAATGACCCTTGAACTCTAATACACAAGCTCGCAACATATCCTCCAGAACCTAAATAGTACGCTCTGACTGACCGTCGGTTTGTGGATGAAATGTCGTACTAAGATCAACCCGGGTGCCCAACTCTCTCTGAAAGGCCCTCCAGAAACTGGAAGTAAATTGAGATCCCCTATCTGATATAATGGATATCGGTACCCCGTGCAGACGGACCACCTCCTAAATATAGATTCTAGTTAGACAATCTGCAGTAAAAGTGGACCGTACTAGTAAGAAATGCGCTGACTTGGTCAATTGATCAACGATGACCCAAATACCATCATTACCTCTGGATGATCGAGGCAATCCCATCACGAAGTCCATGGTAATTCGTTCCCATTTCTACTCGGGAATGGGTAATCTCTGAAAGACTCTACCAGGCCTCTGATGCTCCGCCTTAACCTACTGGCAACTTAAACAATGGGATACTTACTCAGCTATATCTCTCTTTATACCACTCCACCAGTAATGTTGTCTCAAATCCTGATACATCTTCGCGGTGCCCGGATGGATAGAATATTTAGAATCGTGGGCCTCGTGAAGGATCAACTGAATGAAGTCTCCAACTCTGGGAACACAAAGGCGATCATCGAACCGTAGTATGCCATCTGAATCTATAGAAGCTTGGCCACCCTCGCCTCGTAATACTAACTCTCGAAGCTTTACCAATTCTCCATCCTTAAATTGCCGGCCACAAATCTGGTCTAATAGAGACGATCGAGCTCCCACAAAATCCAAAATCGGTCCAAAATCTGAGATTTCCAACCTGACCATCCGATTAGCCAAATAATGGATGTCCAAGGCTAGGGGTCGCTTCGTAGCAGACAAGTAAGATAAACTACCCATACTCCCCGTGTTTCGGCTTAAGGCATCCGCTACTACATTCGCCTTGCCTAGGTGGTAAAGAATAGAGATGTCATAATCGGCTAGTAGCTCAATCCAACGCCACTGTCTAGAATTAAGATCTTTTTGACTCATAATGTACTGTAAGCTACGGTGATCTATATATATCTCGCAATGGACTCCGTATAAGTAGTGCCTCCACATCTTGAGCGCGAAAACTACCGCCGCCAGTTCCAAGTCATGGGTGGGGTAGTTGCGCTCGTGCACTCTTAATTGTCTGGAAGCATAAGCAATAACTCGGCCATGCTGCATCAGTACACACCCAAGGCCTACACCAGAAGCGTCACAATATATAGAAAAGATCTCTCCCTCAACTGGTAGGGTCAAAACAGGAGCGGTGGTAAACAACTCCTTAAGCTTTTGAAAGCTCGACTCACACTCCTCAGACCACACAAAGGGAACATCCTAGCGGGTCAAACGGGTCAATGGGGCTGTAATGGTAAAGAAACCCTCAATGAATCGTCTATAATACCCAGCCAATCCAACGAAACTCCGAATCTCCGTAATAGATGTGGGCCTAGCCCAACCACGAATAGCCTCAATCTTCGTCGGATCCACTCTGATACCCTTTCTGGATACCACGTGTCCCAGAAATGCCACAGACTACAACCAAAACTCGTATTTTGAGGATTTAGTATAAACTTGCTGATCTCTCAAAGTCTGGAGCACAACCCTCAAGTGCTGCTCATGCTCCTTCCTACTCCTCGAGTATACCAGTATGTCATTGATGAATACAATCACGAAAAAGTCAAGATAAGGTCTGAATACTCGAGTCATAAGGTCCATAAAAGCTGTGGGGGCATTGGTAAGCCCAAAAGACATCACAAGAAACTCATAGTGGCCATAGCGAGTCCGAAAAGCAGTCTTAGAAATGTCGGCTGCTCTAATCCGCAACTAATGGTAGCCAGACCTCAAGTCAATCTTAGAAAACACGATCGCACCCTAAAGCTGATCGAATAGATCATCGATACAGGGCATGGGGTAACAGTTTTTCACCGTCACCTTGTTCAACTACCTGTAATCAATACACATCCGCATAGTCTCATCCTTCTTCTTAACAAATAAGACAAGCGCACCCCACGGCGACACACTTGGGCGAATAAATCCCTTACCTAGAAGATCCTCAAGCTGCACACTGAGCTCCTTGAGCTCTGCAGGGCCATACGATAAGGTGGTATAGAAATAGGCTTAGTTTTCGGCTCCAAATATATGGCAAAGTCAATATCTCTCTCTAGGGGTAGACCAGGTAGGTCAATAGGAAAGACATCAGTATACTCCCTAACCACAGGAATTAAATCAATAGTAGGGGCCTCACTGGACACATCACGGACATAAGCTAAGTACGCTAAGCACTCGGACGCAACTAGCCACCGGGCCTGCATAAAGGATATGATCCCCGTCGGTGAGTGACTATAAATACCCTGCCACAAGACCGAGGAAATACCAAGCATGGCTAATATAACGGTCTTGGCATAACAGTCCAAAACCGCATGATGAGGGGATAGCCAATCCATGCCCAGAATAACATCAAAGTCCAGCATATTAAGTAAAATAAGATCTGCCCGAGTCTCATGCCCTTGAATAGTCACCACACAGGATCTACAAACCTGATCCACTACTAAAGAATCCTCTACCGGGGTCGAAACATGTAACGGGACCTTAAGTGACTCATAAGGAATACCCAAACATGGAGAAAAATATATAGACACATAGGAATACGTGGAACTTGGATCAAATAAAGCTGAAGCAGTCTGCTAACAAATAAGGATAGTACCTGTGATAACATCATCTGATGCCTCAACCTCTGCCCTCGCCGGAGCAGCATAAAATTGGCCCTATCGGCCTCCCCCACAAACATTCACCCTACCACCTGACCTGCCTCCTCGGGAACCTCCCCGAATACCCTGCTGACCATCGCCATGGTCGTGACCCCGATCTATACCTCCTGGTGGAGGTGGTGCTACTACCAATGGTCTAGCCCGGTCGGGACACTTCCTAGCCCAGTGCTCTAGTGAGCCACAATCGAAACATCCTGAAGCTGAGCGATCCGTGATAACTCGTCCGCGGTAGGAAGAAAGCGGACCTGATCCCCTCGAACTCTGCCCTGCGATGGAACCCCCCGAACGGGGTTAACTACCCTCAACTACTGGCAGGGCAGCCTGAATCGGCCGGCTGGACTGACCCTGCTGGTACCTATCCTACTGAAATCGCTGGCAGGGCCTGTCATAACTATCATGGTCTCTAAAATGGGACCTACTGAAGCTACCCTGATGCTTGGGTCTCTTATCGCTGCCCCCTTAGGCCTGGCGATGAATAATTTTGATCATGCGGGCATGATCCACCACATCTAAAAAAGAGCGGCCCGTAGAAATAAGGTGTTTGGTCCCCAACCTTAGGTAAGGTCTCAATCCGCGCACAAAACATCGTACCCGCTCCTCCTTAGTGGGTAGAATCATAGTGGCATGTCGGGAAAGCTAATAAAATCTAGCCTCATACTCTGCAATCGACATGTGGCCCTGCTCCAACCGAGTAAACTAATCCCGAAGTTGGTCCCAAACACTCCTAGGGATGTATCAAGCCAAGTAAGCCTCTAAGCATTGGGCCCATGTCAATGGTGGTAACCCAGCTGGTCTGGACCGCAAATAAGAGCGCCACCACTGTCTGGCTGCCCCTCTGAACTGGTGAGCAGTAAATTCGGCGCCTCTGGACTCCACAAGACCCAAGGAATGGAGCTGCTCTTGACAGGTAGTCAAGAACTCCATGGCATCCTCGCTAGTGGCTCCAGAAAATATCAGGGGCGACAGCCTCTGAAATACCCCTAAGATCTTCTGATCCTGTAATGACATCATACCCCATGGAACTGCTGGTGGGGGTGCAATAACTGGTGGAGGCAGTTGAACCCCAGGTGTCGGCTGAACGGGCGAATCCTGTGGTGCTGGTATGCCCGATATTGGGGTCGGGGCCTGTGGTACAACTCTAATAGCCGTGAGGAGCTGCACAATCGCTACCTATAGTGCTAGGTTATAACTGGTGCAGCTGGAGGCTGTGCTGGTGGTGGTGGTCCCTCTGGCTGAGTAGGAATAGAAGCGTCCTGATGCTCCTCTACCGGCTCCGGCTCTATCTCCGGATTGGGAGCTGGTATTGCTCCCCTACCTGTCCCACGAGGACGACCTCTAGGCATGCTAAGCCTTGGTACGTTATCATGATCGATGGTACCACACGTACGAGCCATTTCTGCGAAAGACTGGAACAAATGAGATTTCACAAAGTCAATAAGACACAACATTGCACGAAATAATACAACATAGAGAATGTTCCTAATGACATCATGTAGCCTCCCGAAGATAAGTCGCGGACGTCTCCGCACCCATCTGCGAGACTCTACTAGAAGTTAGCTCTGTACAAGTGAGGCCAATGAACCTGGGGCTCTGATAACAACTTGTCACGACCCAATTCCTTAGGTCATGATGACACCTATTATAACCCTCTAGTAGGTAAGACAACCCGTCAACTCGGAACTTCAAATAATGGGGTTGAGGGCAGAAACTAAATAAGAGTATCGAATTATAAAAGTAAACAGAATGAATAAGCGGAAATAAACCAAAACATGTTTTACACAACTAAAGATCCCTCTCAGAACCTGGAAGTCACAAGTACAGAGCTGCTACAAAATAAAATACGAGTACAAGTCCCAAAAGTGGACCGAAAATATATATAACCACTGGCTAGTCTCAGAAGGCAAAAGATGGGACATCCATCCTAAAGGAGACAGGAATGATCTAAAAACGCCAAGTACTCACCCTAGTGTCCGAAGTTGACTGCAACAGGCTTGATTTATCCACGACGATAGCTGGTGCTCGGTACTGCATCACGAAAGTAGATGCAGAGTCTAGTATGAGTACCAAAACAATAGGTACCCAGTAGGCATCATAGGCCGACTAAGCAGAAAAGGTAAAAACAATATGAAAAAGAAGAATAGACTAAATAGGAGTCAACATAAGCATCAAAAGGGGAAAGAGTACTAACTATGAGAAATACAGCTAACTATACCCAACTGGCCCCCATAAGCCCAGCCGGACACTCGTGCGCATGTTAAATAAAAACTTGGACGAACCCCCATAAGCCCGTCGAGTACATAGAATAGCTACAACTACCAAGGCTAGGAACCAAGAATCTGCGATGTTAGGAGCCGAAGTACTACATCATTTCCATACTCAGAATCTCTAAGAGTCAATCGATCTAGTGGTGACTTAGGGGTTGAGGCCGGTATTGGTACCCTGATGCTCACCCGAATGTTCAAAGTGGCCAAGGCCGGGACTGGGTACCCGGATGCTTGCCATAATACATAAGTGCGGTCGAGGCCAAGACTGGGTACCCGGATGCTCGCCGTATTACATCGGTGCGGTCGAGGCCTGGACAGGTACCAGGATGCTCCTCGTAACACATAGATATGATCGAGGCCAGGACTGGATACCCGGATGCTCGTCATACTAGCAAGTCGGCGGAGGCCAGGGCTGGGTACCTGGATGCTCCCCGATAATTCAGAATGGAGGCCGGGACTGGGTACCCGGATGCTCACAGATAATTTATGCCATGATATCAAACATTCTACTTTCCAACTAGAATACAACAGTACCAAAAATCTTTTCCCAAATGAGTCAACTGATATGCCGCAAAAAATGAAACCGGAGCCAAATTCAATGATCATGAAATCTAATATTGCCGACGCATAACGAAAGTCACGATTGTATCGGTTTATGGATGAATATATTTTTAAGAGCAAGGGTAACGCCTAAGTAAGGCCAAACTACCAGGCACTAGCCCGCTACACCATTCTATAAGGATCTAATTCCATCGGAACGATGCCGGGACATCTAAAACAAGTTTACATCCTATACTAAGACCAACATGCTCCACAGTGTCAACAACATGCTCATTCAACTTTTCTTATAATACTAACAAGTAATGACAAGATACACATGCTTCTAAATATTCGAAAACCCGATAACAAGCCTAAAGCATGATTTCTAACACCTAAAATATACAATCATACTACCCAACCCAAATTTCAACTATTTCAACATGCTTTCACACATTCTATCTCAATCTAAAGAAAGGTAAACCGTAGCCTACCTTTAGGCTAAACACGCGGGCTCCAAATCACTGTGCCGGAGCTTTTCCCTTTCGAACTACCTCAGAATGTTTCCAAGCTGTCAAAAATAGAACCACGACGACAATACGGTCGTTTAGACACTAATTTCATAATTTTTGGAGACCGACCAATTTTGGGGTCGAAAACGAGAATTGTGGGACCCACATATGAAATTCCGGATTTGACCCCCAAAATAGGTTTTAAACGTCACCCCAAGCTCACAAATCAGATTTATAACACAATTCAGGGTGGCAAATTACGTAAGACGATCAAACAATCAATTCCCACATTTTCAAACTAAGAAAACAATATAAGGCAGCCTCTTTACACGTCGATTTCTCAAAAAAGGAAATCTTTCGATCAAAAAAAATTACACCATGACATTCCTTGCAAAAAACCCTACAATATAGCCTCAAGAATTACTCGAAACGGAGTTATATTGACCAAGATACACTCTTCCAAATTCCATAAAATTTTATTCCGAAAATGACTAAACCCAGGAGTCCCCAAAACTCCAATGTGTAGCCATGAACTTCCCGAACACACTGGGCTTCGAATCACCCAAAATGGAGCTCTAGAACTCAAGTTATGAAGGTTCAAAGTTGAGGAGAAAATCTAAAAATCTGCACTCTTCCGTAATCAATGGCGTATTCAGAATTCTCATACGAGTTTATTATAATAAAAAATGGATCTCATATCCAAGTGTCATTTTCTACAACGGGCCTCGATATTAGCTCGGGAAGCGAACAAAAGGTCGTTCCTAACCAAAATCGACATTTCGGAACTAACTGCGCTATCAGAATTTTCATTCGAACACGTTTTCCAAGAATGTTGATCAAAGTCAACCATAAGCTAAGTTTCAAAGTCAAAAGCACCAAATGGCTCCAAACTCGTATCGATTGCCTCGATAGTCATTCCAACAGTGCTACTAGCCTAATTTGGTCATTCCGGAGCTGATGGAACTATCAAAATTTGAATTCAAGATTTCGTTGACCCAAAACTCGAAAAGTCGCAACTAAACCAACTTACGCCTTCAAAATACCAAAACGAACTCGGGACCTCTAAAAATTCAACCAACACTTCTTCTAGACCAAAAACCATCTCCCGAATCCAATGGAGTCGTCGGAATTCTATTCCGAGCATCAGAACTCTAAAAGTTGACCAAAGTCAAACCTTGACTTAAAGTTCCTCAAATTCTCAACTCAAGGCCTCAAATCTTTGTTACAACTCCAAAAATGATCCCATAAAGTCTCCGAAGCCTATTTTGACATTTCGGAGCTGCTGAAATTGACGGAATTCCATTTCGAGACCCGTAGCTCCAATTGACCCCAAATACCACTTTTTAATACTTAAAGCTTATGAAACTCAAAATTTCCAAGGACTTAACTTTTCATAAGATTTTCTAAAAATCAACATCCGGTAACAATTAGAAACGACTCGGGGTATCTAAAGGAAGGGGTAAAATGGTTATTTTACAAAAATTCCAAAAAAATGACCTTGAGGGTCATTACAACATGGGTGGAAGAACCCATGGATAAACACTCACATAACTTAGAGTAAAGTTTAAAGAAAATATATATAATTTATCATATAATCAAAATACTTTGGGCGTGAGAGTGGAAGGAATACTCTCATTGAACCCTTACATACCTGAAATCCGAAGCGTTACTCAGAATCGAAGGACTTAATGAACACTCTTGAATCCTAGCATTTTCTCCTCATTGGAGCGTTTTGTATACTACCCGGAGTATATGAATCACCAGAATAGTATTTCTACACTACTAAGAACTAAAACTATATTTTAAGAATGAGTAAAGGAGTGTATAGAGAGAAGAGTTTCTTGAGAAAGTTTGATGAATAAAATGATGAAATAAGGTGGGTATTTATAGGTGTGAATGAGGGACCTAACAATAATTAAAATAATTATAAAGAAAAATCTAAAAATTTAATGGAAGATTGTGATATCATGGGTGATTTCAAATGGAGGACTATTGATGTCATGGATGATGTCAAATGGATCTAGATCTTTCCATGGTTGGTGAGATGAACCTTCTTTTAACGGAATACCCTTTTTTAGAGCTGTGTTTGAACAAGATAACTTCGTCATTAGGATTTGGTATCTTCCTATGAATTGTTTCTATAGAAGTCTACTTTTATGTTATTCAAGAATCAACCAATTTGGAGTATCTTACAGTGAGATATGATTTTTCTTCTACAAACACTCTATTTCGTCACAGCACCCTATCTTACAATAATTAATTCATTTGACCTACTTAACCTCCAAAACGTAAAATATGGTCCACGAAAGTTATAGGTAATGATATTGGAGTTATTTAGAAATTTGAATCACCTAATTTGGACCATCCTATGAAAATTTATGCCCAAAATACAGAAGTTGTATCATTTTCATCGAGAATTGGAACATCATATAGAACATTTTTAGGGGGTGTTACAATAGTAGAGATATATTCACATTTTAGCGAGACTGCATAGGTAGCCTAGTGGGCCCCTAAGTCGGTGGAGATTATATTGGATATATATTACATTTCAGCTTCGTTTAAAGCTATTTATTTTGCAAAATTCAAAATAAAAAAACATTCCTATGCTCTCCCCAATGGTTCCCCTTCAACCAAATACAAAAACTATAAGATTTCGACGTGATTTCACCTATAAAAAGTTCATAGAGGTGGTGTTACTTGTTTCCTCCTCTTTGCTTGTTGTTTGAAGGATACTTCAATGAGAAGAAATCTCGTTTTTGGTTTTTAGATACTGTTTTGAGGTAATAATTTTACTCTTCATATTTAGTTAATTGAATTCAAGTAATAGCTAAGCTATGTATGCTAGGACATACGACTAGACGATCAGAAACCCGTATTTGAATTGTTATATGAAGTTGGGTAGTTTTAAGGTGTTTTCTTGATGTTGTTGTGGCTGAAATATTGGGGAATGATCTTTAAAATTCTGGTTTTTGTTAATATTTCACTGGAGGAGAAGCATAAGGGTGGTGGAGTGTTGAGTTGTTAGTTAGTAACCAAGTTTTTCGCTCGATAAATTGTGTACTAGTTATCCTTTAGCGTGAGTTCTACTGTTGTTCATTGTAGATTAAGGTGCTGCAACGGCTAAGGTTTATCGTGCTGCCAAGTTAACTAATGTAAAGGTAAGTAATGGCCATCTTAATTTTAATTCAGCATGAATCTTTTGTCTAAACGACATGTATCGAGAGAGAGCCTATGAGACGTGTTGTTGTATGTACTCTACTATTGAGAATCAACAAGTTAGCCTATATCTTGACTGTAACCATCTTGTTGATATCTAAGTTGTTATGTACAGATCCTTAGAATTAAATTAAGATTTAATCTCCCTAAGGTTGGTGTCGAGAAGCTAATTAGAAAAGAGGTTAAAACAAGGAAATATATTAAGAATTGATAAGTCTCTATTCACGATCATATTTAGACCACTTGTAGAAGTTGAATCCAAAATATATTATGTGCAAATGATAAGGGTACCGAGTCATTTCATTGTAAAGTATGCAGATACGTTACTTGGTAAATAAACATATAAATGTTATGATTGGCGGCCCCTTGATGATGTCCCTTTTTTGTGTTATATTGGGCCCTTCACGATGCCCCACTTGTTTCATTAAATCCTTGGAGACCTTAATGATGCTCGTAGTATAGAGAAATATTTATGCTACAAATTTCAACTTGTTGTGTATATGATGTTTAGAAAGATCCTTGCTACAAGTTATATGCCTAATGGGGTCTTCGGGTTCAAGTATGACTATTATTGTCCTTTTTATATCTATTTATGCCTTGCATACTCGTACATATTGTTAGTACTGATGCTCCATTATCGGGGACGCTACATTTCATGTTGCAGGTTCAGGTAGAGGTTCAGATAGACACCTTCAATAGGTGGCTGTCGCATTTTTCATTTTGTTGGTAAGCTCCACTTCTTCCGGAGCTCCTGATTCTATGGTTTGAAGTTGTAGTTAGGTTGTACAGTGATGGGTAGAACGAGACCCTGTCTCAACTATATGATACATAAGATACTCTTAGAGGTTTATAGACTTGTAGTATGTATTCATATATTTTGAGTGGCCATGTCGGCCATACTGTTAGCTCACATCCCCCATTTTGGCCTTGTCGGCCTTATGTATATATTTGTGTTGGGTTAGTTTTCCGACAAATTGGCCGATATAGAGATATCGTGGGCTCGTTTAGCTTTCCTTATTAGTTTGGCAGTTGTGTTTATATGTTGGTCCTATTGGCCCAATTAATTAAGGAGTATAATTATATAAGTTATGTTTGGTATACTTGGTCAGGTGAGGCACCGGGTGAGTGATGCGCCTCCCCGGGATTGGGGCGTAACATATCTAGAACTTTCTAAGTCCCATGCTCAACCTTATTCTCATTCTCATTCTCAAAAGCTCGGGCTCGGTTCGGGGTCTGCATTCTAGATAGTTGTGAAATCTCATTCTCGGTAGTGTTCCTTTAGCACAAGGTTCTTTTGGAAGGCATGATCTAAAATTGTGAAACACACGAATTCAAAGGAGATTTCATAGATTTAAACTCTATAGCACGAACTGGAGTATTAAAGAAGTGAAACAATTCCTAAAAGTCATGTAGCCTCCCTATTAAAGAAGTGGTGTGCTTCAAACTGATAAGAAGGACTCTACTAGACTTGGTTTCATAGACACCCTAGGACTCTTGAACTTAGGCTCTAATACCAAGTTTGTCACGCCCTGAGCCTACACCCTGGACGTGGCCGGCACTCAAAAACCAATGATGGTCCCAAGCAAACTCCACTGCAACCAGACTATGAAGCCTCTAACTGACTACTAAGAAGGTGTCGAGGCAAGCCCACAGCTACCAAGGAACTTACTAAATAAAATAAAATTGATAAAGAAGGAGCTCCTCTGAATGCAAAGAGGTCTCACCAAAATCTAGAGAATATAGATTCTCAACGATACACATGTTGATGATCTCTAACACTTGTATCTCATCATAAAATTATGCAGGTTGAATGATGTCAGTACATGGAATGTACGATATGTAAAATGGTTGAAAAGGAAACATACTCAAGAATATTCAAAGGCATCAATACTAAAATAACTCAACTCAAGAGAAAGCATGCAATATAAAATAGGACAATGCTTTACAAAATACAATGTGCAATACAACTCAGTATAAAATAATGCTTACTTCTAGGGAGTTTCTCTAACAGACAACCATCACTTATGAGCTAGTGATGATACAACAAAGCGTTATCGTTGTCACAGTTGTCCAATACCTTGCTAGATTAAGGGATGTCACATCACTGAATCCATATAAAAAGTCCTCTTTTGGGATAAGTCAAGAGTCGCCTGAATCAATGGCACGATCCTATCCTACATAGTTTATAAGGTTTGAGTTATCCAGGCTCTTACCCAAATTGGTGTTCAACACTACTCTCAAAATATTTATTATGCCCATATACATCAAGTGAGTATAATACTCAAAATACATCTCATCTAGTCTCATTGGACTTAGCTCCAAACTCATCTCTTCTCATCTCATCTCCTCTTTAAAAGTAGATATAATCTCAACTCAAAGAATGCGTTAAAAGCATATATTAACTTCTCAACTCGATCTCAAAAATACATGTTTTTAAAATATTAAGTGTTGAGGGTTCCCATAGCCCCTTCCTACAGCTCGTAGAACACTCTATAGGCCATAGAGATGGGTCGTAGACCCCTAACAGTCACTTTCTCAATTTGTTCTCAGGTTTTCTATTTCTAGAACTTGATTTAGGCTAGAATATTATGCGGTATTACAAAAATATGTACATGTATAAAATATGTGTAACCCATGTTCTTCTTCTTTTTAAACTATCACCATTTACATTTTCACTTTGGAAACTTGAAACCCTAACTGTTTAAGAATTTTTTTAAAATTTCTGTTCACCATGACAACGATGGTGTGAGAAGAAAATAATGAAGACGAAGAGCAAAGTGAATCTCAAGCAAAGCAAGAAGATGAAGACAAAGAAAGAACTTGAAGAACTTAAGAAATAACTGAATAGAGGAATTTGAGAAGATAGTTGGTTTCAAAAAGTGAAAGAGAAAAAATTAGAAACTAACTAATTTGACATTGGTCCATTGGGGTCCAATAAAGGGAGTGGGTTTATTTTATGTTTTATAAAACATTAAGAAGTTTTAAATATTATATTTTACATCATAACTTAATCCCAATTTAAGTGAGGCTTTGACAATGACTGATCAAAGTCGTCACATTTATTAATCTCAACATAATTTGCCATCCTTTAATCATTTTTCTCTTATTTCACCTAGGTCCCGTACCCTACAGTTTTCCTGGAACTTGAAGAGGCAACTCTAGCTGACAAACTGGATGCAGGCAAAAGGATATCATCTGTGCAAATAACAATTATTTTACTTGCAGATTACCCTCCTCCAAAACTCTTGATCATACTCAGCAACCACTTCAAACATAATTCTGAAGTGGAACTAATGTGTGTTGACACCCAATTTTGATCATTCACAAGGCAAATTAGCTATCGAAATTTCGAATATTTTTGAAATAATTAGTTTTTTAAAAAAACAAAATATTTTCATGTTATTCTTAACTATTTTTTTTAATATATAAATTTTAGTATAATACACATATTTCTACATAACTATATCTTTGATTACTATTATGTAATTATTCAAAAATCACCTCAAAAGATTTTATTTTTTACTAAATAGAATTTTAGTTAGGTTAGTTAAATTATGGTTTGTATTTTTGAAATTTTTAGTTTTTTCTTTAAAAAAAATGCACTTCTCCCACATTGAAAATACATGAAAATTTGGGGTTTTTTGGAGCCTATATAAAGGCTCATATTCTCATTAGGAAGGAAGGAGAAGTGGGAGGTTTTTTTGGCCACCCCAAAGTTAGAAATTTTTTAACTTGGCTAAGATTTTGGACTCTTGTCCCCAGCTTAAAAGTTGTGAAAATTTCTATCTTTCAATCTATATTTTTCTTCAAGGAAAATAGGAGATTGAAGTCTAAATTTAAGCTAAGAACAGTGTTCTTATAACGTCAAACACAAGAAAGTTCGAGTCTAAATTTTTAATCTTTTTTTGTGTTTGTTTGTTTTGTAGATTGGAGTTCCATCAATCTCTTGGGTGGCGGTGAAGTTTTTTTCCGCTCATCGTCTTCAGTCTTGTTGCCCAAAAAGAGGTAAACTCTTTTCTCAACTTTATTTTATTTAATTATTTATATTTTATATTTAGTTATTTCGTAGTCTTATTTTTTTTAGTTAGCATGTATTAATAATAATTAGATTAATGATATAATTTTTTATAGTTAGCATTTGTTAGAATTAATTAGCTATCATGTGTTAGTATTATTTCATGAAAGATCTTAGTTTTGTTCATTATTTTTTTCAAATAGTTTCCTTTGACAATATAGATTTTCATGTTTTTAATTTCTTCTTTTAACATGATTTAGATAACAAAAATATGTTTAAAGTTATTATTCAATTAGAACTTTCATGGCCTAATTGATTTAATTCTTTCTTTAAAATTTGAGCTAGTATAGCGTATACATTAAATCTGTATTCTTTAGTTACTTGAATATATTTCTTCTTTCCTTTCTTTTGTCCACATATATGCATGTTGTTAGTCACTTCTAGAATGCTTATCCATTTGATAACTTAAAATATCATGATATATTCCTTGGTTTAGCTTAAAATAAGTAAATGCTTATGAAATTTTATTTTAGTGCATGTGATATAAATTCGAGTCCATCTTTGGACCCCATCGTTGCATATCATTGAGTTTTGAGTCTCCCATCATCTTATTTGAATTGCTGAAAAGTTGATAAATGAAAAAAAGGTAATATTCATGATTTATATATTGATAGTGGGATGCATACACGAATATAGGTGGGAAATAATGTTGTATATACTGATATACAGTATATATACAGTCTGATATACAGTGGTATACATCAGATACAGGGAATAAATAGGTGGTATATTGTGTGTATACAGTTCGATATACAGAAATAAAGTTGTATATGTTGTATATAGTATATATACATTTTGATATATAGTGTGTATACAACTCCGATATACAATGAAATTGTGCTTAAGGCCCAAAACGCAGATGGCCCAATAGCTTAGTCCAGGCGTACATAAACTAAGTGTCGGAGAATATTTTCATGTGTTATTTATTGTTTATTTATATTAATTCGATTTGTAATAATTTATTCACTTATGTTATTTATGCTTGCTTAGATAGTAATTTTAATTTGTTTTAACTTAATTAGATTCTCCTATAGATAAATCAATTCATGTTAATTTACTCTTTATATAATTTTCTACCTTTACTTAGACATTTGGTAAACTTTACTTTTTTTTATACATGTATATTATTTTCAATGTTTAAGTTTGATCATTTTTTTTCCAAAAAAATAATTTTAAAGTCTTCATTTTCTTTTAAATTAATATTTTTAAAAGTTAGTCAAATAATTTTCAAATCGTCGGATAACCGCACGTTAGGGACCACTTTGAATGCTTAACACCTTCTCAAAGTGGAAATAAGAACCTCGTACTTTTTTCTCTGAATTTTTAAGACTTAAATCTGTTAGGGTCTTTTAAATTAAGTTTTCATAATTTCTTTAAAAAATTAAGTGGCGACTCCTCTTTTTTCTAAAATTGATTTTTCTTTCTATAAAGTTGAAATTAATTTTAAGCTATCTTTTTTCGACATAACAGAAATGGCGACTCCGCTGGGGAATTTAATAGGTTCTAACCATTAGATTTGACTAACTATTTGAGTTTGTAATAATTAGTTATTCTTGATCTCCATAATTGTACAATTATGTGTTTAATTTACATAGTAAACTGTCATTTGCATTTCATGGCATTTTTCTATTGAATGTATAGTATATTAAATAACAGTTTTGCAGAACCGCAGACGGGCTTTTTATACTTGACCCTTTGTCGGAACGATCGATAATTTATTCATACGTCATGCGTCCAATGATTGTCGTAAGTTCCAGCCTGAGTTGTCTGCTTGGGTTACCAGTCTTGCAAAAGCCATTCTTAGTCAACCTAGCGAAGAGCATTACCAAAATCTCGATTTAGCGCATTGGCCTAAGACGACCTAGTACCCAAGGCGTATTGGGCCCATTAGAAAAACCACCTTGAGTCCAAAATGGCCCTCGGCCTAAATGGATGATTATACCTATATGTTTAAATTTGAAGGTTGTAGGTGTCATTTGACAAACCATTGTCCCTCGGGGTTGGAAGTTTATTTTAGTAGATTAGTCTAGTCAAAGAAGGATCTTAACAAGCTGCTACTTCATCCAAAAGGCGTTGGCGTTCAGAGATGTCAAGAATGAAAGATTTTCCACGAACCCTTAGTTTAGGATTGTACCCCTGCGTGGGACCGATTATTTGTATCCCATTTTCCTATTATGTATCTCTATTCAGTTTATTCATAAATCTTGTATAAATATGATTTTTGGGGGGGCAATGGAATGTTTCAAATAACGTTGTACATCCTTCAAATCGTTAGGCCTATCCTTGGCACAAAAAGATTACATATATGTTTAGGATGCGCAATAACTGATTATGTGCTATATGTTATAACTGTTTTTGTGAATATGTTGCTTCATTTGGAGACATGCTATTCTATTCTTTTAGAATTTTTTCTAGACCTTCATAGGCATAAATATTAAGTCACTATCGACAGTGCGTCCAAATACTCCATGAGTCTTTAATTTCCCAATAAATTTTGAACTTACTCTCAAATCATAAACCTTGCTCTCTCATCTCAAAAAAAGGGATTGATGTTTCATTTTTTAAAAAAAAAATCAAGTTGGTCGAACTACGTAGGACCCTAATTCTCATTTGTGAGATACGTAGGCAGCCTTTCAAGGCTCGGTCCTATCTTTGAAGTTTTTAGTTTTTTCTCATTCTTTCAAAAAAATTGAGAACTTCTTCTGCATCTAAGAAGAACGAGGGTACAAAAGTTGAAGCGCAAGAAATCCGTGATTCAACACAAGTCAGCCTTTCTCACACATAATTGTAAAATTAAAATGGGTCAATTTCAGTCCATTTAGTCTTTCTTCACCCATGATTAGTTTGTCTTCAAACAAAGCAACATTTGTATGTTTAGTTATTTGTGTGATATTTTATATTAATTATTACAAACACGGACTAATACTTTGGCTTTTGGGTTATTCTTCTTTCTCAGGGAGAGACTGATTTGTGTCGGAAATCAAACTTGCTTACTTCTCAAAGATCGAGGGTTCAACAAAGTTGATTCTTTTTTCCTTTGTAGAGGTTGTTATCAAAGGAGAGACGACATTATTTCAAGAGAGGGAATCACGACAATCCCAAATCGGCGGCAACATTCAACCACAAGTTTTAACCCTAATCTCTTTCAATTCTTTAATCTAAGAAAAATCATAACTCTTTCTCTTATGGACCTTGCAGGGACAAAGAATTCATGAGAAATAACGATGACCTTAAATTTTACAAGACACCAATACACAGTCTGAAAGATCAATCGGGGGAGTTTTTGACTATGAAGCCTTACTCTATATCTTATTACTTATTTTTTATAATGGACCTACTTTCACACTTTTATCATATCTTTGCAGGAAAACTGTCCCCAAAAATAGTCGGGGAAGGTTATAACAATGTATGATTCTCGTAAATAGTTGAAAGAATTCAAGGTTTAAGAGACAATCCCCAAAAAGAACACAACAAGTGATTCCTGCAGGAAATTGGAAGAACACACCAATATATAATCTCTGAGGAATATCTGAAAAATAATATGATGATAGGTGTCCTCACCGATGGTCGGGAGGACACGAAACGTGTTGGTGCAAATAGGCAAAAGACACTCCTCAACTGAAGATGTCAACAAGCACTAGACTTACGAGACGTCACTCTGAGTTTGTCTAAATCTTTAAATTATTTTATATATCATATCTGCAAGAACTATGCACACTTGATTCTCATCTTGGTGAGATACATAGGCAGCCCTTCTTGGGTTCGGCATTTCCTTTTTCAACCAAAAATAATAATAATAAAAAATAAAAATAAAATATAAATTGTGTACATATTTTAAGAGTCATATCTTCTTGATTGGGACGAATACAGTTAGGAATATGTGTAATATTAGGTAGGATGAAAAGGATTGTCTTTGTGGTAAACCATAGCTTTTGTTGGTATCTTTCATTTGTACTTTTGTGATGCTTGAAAATTCTCTTGCAGGCTTTCAAGGTAAGAATAAAATCAACCTCATGGCTTCATGTGCATTATGTGGTGAGCTTTAGAATAAAATTCAATTGCATCACACTGTTGATCTAGAACTTGGCTTGAATGTTTGTTGAAGCGAAATTCTAAGTTATGTTTGGTTTGAGAAAGGATTGTAGGCTTGTTTTTGACTCGATTGTGCCTTTCAAAGACTAGCAAATAACATTAATCCCTAGTTTTCCCACTTTGAGCCTAAAGCCTTTTTTTTGGACAACCACATCTTAGCCCTTTCCCTTTTGAGTGCTTACATGCACTATCCGTCTCTTGGCCCAACCTCCTTGAGCGCACCAAAGATATGCAAATTATAGAAGAAGATCCAACTTTAAAATTGTCAAAGGCAAAAGACGTAAAGTCTCCAAAGTCAAGAAAGCAAAGAAGACTTTCAAAAAAAAAACTCCTACAAGGTCGATGAAAGACAAAAAGGAAACTACTCCAACAAAAGAGGAGAAACCTCAAAAGGAAGGGGTGAAAAGAGAAAAAGCTACAAAAATAAAGACTCAAAAAGAAGTCAAAATCTAAGAAGCAGATAACAAAGAGGATCGAACGACAAAAGGCGTAACAATCATCAAAAACACAAATTCAATATGACGCTCAAGGAGAGATTAAGTCACTTTTATCTCAAATAAATATCCTACCTGTCCTTAAGCCTACATTACAAGCCAATAACAAGCCCTACATGATCTCATTCCAAATATTCTCACATTAGTGGAGACTTACATGTAGGCCAAGCATATGATATCACAGTTGCATGCGTTGAACATTCTTGAGAGTGTGACTGCACTTGCAAAATATCCTCAAATCAAACACTTCAAATATGTGTGAAATAGGACTTTGTTTATTGTAAGGGTACTTGAAACATGAGGATTGGTATAATTCTAAACCTTTGTTTGAAGAAAGATAAAAAAATCTTGTCGACACTTAAGTATGTTTGAGGTATTACTTGAAGCTATAGGAATTACCTCGAAGTCAATTTCAGTTATAAGAAAGGAAATAAGAAATATGTCTACGCAATCCTAACTGTTGGTACCAATTGTAGGCAAAATTTGACTATCTCTTTACATTCTCTAAAAAATTACATTTGTCCTTTGAAATTGGATGGTTTGCTCTAAATAATGTAACATTAGGCTAATCCCATCGGTGTGAGATGTCTATTTTACTTCATTGGATCGTCCATATCAAACGGGTGGCATATCTCATATTTTTAAGCTGTAAATATTGCAAGTAATACAGTTTTCCATATTATTATGCTCATATTGCACATGTGTCTATTGATTATCTTGTCTTAGATTTTGCAGTACTCATCATCAACACCATTGGAACTACATTTGACCTGATTTCTGCACCAACAGGATATGTAGGCGCCACAATGGCTCGGTCATGTTCCCTATAAGATTTTCATTTCTCCCTTACAATGAAAACTAGAACAAAATTTTTGAGAAGATCTCAAAAATTTACAAAAAGATACTATCTTCAGCAAATCAAGATTGGAGATCATGTTAATATATGAAACTGGCACAAAATTTTTGAGAAGATCTCAAAAATTCCACAAGAATGTCAAAATTCTTTTTCAGCAGCTCGAATTTGTCAAGAATCTAACTGGGATAGAATTTTTTAGGAAGATCTCAAAAATTTTGTTAAGAATTATCAGAAGTTCGGAGTGAACTTCAAATGATCTCCAACATTGCTAGAATGGAGCGAACACAGATTCAAGATGAGATCCATCGAGGCCTCGTATAAACTTCCATCAAAGACATGAGTCCCAACGAACACAAATTGTTCAAAAAAAAATAAAAAAATAATATCATGTCAAATCATCCAAGAGGATGACAATTTTATTTTCATTTGCCGAGAGAGCCATAGCATAATCATTTGCCAAGAGGGCCATCGCATTTTTATTTGCCAAGAGGGCCATTGCATATTCATTTGCCAAGAGGGCCATTGCATATTCATTTGCCAAGAGGGCCATTGCATTTTCAATTGCCAAGAGGGCCATTGCATATTTATTTGCCAAGAGGGTCATTGCATATTTATTTGCCAAGAGGGTCATTGCATATTCATTTGCCAAGAGGGCCATTACATATTCATTTGCCAAGAGGGCTATTGCATTTTTATTTGCCAAGAGGGTCATTGCATATTTATTTGCCAAGATTGTCATTGCATTTTCATTTGCTAAGAGGGCTATTGCATATTTATTTTCCAAGAGGGCCATTGCATATTCATTTGCCAAGAGGGCCATTGCATTTTCATTTTCCAAGAGGGTCATTGCATATTTATTTGCCAAGAGGGCCATTGCATATTCATTTTCCAAGAGGGTCATTGCATATTCATTTGCCAAGAGGGTCATTGCATTTTTATTTGTCAAGAGGGTCATTGATTTTCATTTGCTAAGAGGGCTATTGCATATTTATTTGCCAAGAGGGCGATTGCATATTTATTTGCTAAGAGGGTCATTGCATATTCATTTGCCAAGAGGGCCATTGCATTTTCATTTGTCAAGAGAGCTATTTCATTTTCGTGGCATTACCAAGAGGATCATGCATCATTCAAATCATCCAAGAGGATAACATTACATATTATTGCCGAGAGGGCCATTGTATATCAATTTCATCGGAGAGAAACATCATCATTTTCCAGCGTTATAAACGCCTGAAGGGCATACGTAAGACGCATCAAATATCAGAAAAGATTTAAAGTGCAACTTGTCAATTTTCATTCGTCCTATCGATGGACACGCATTTACATCCTACCAATGGATTTTTATTCGTCCTATCGATGGACATGCATCATATCCTACCGATGGATCATCTTCATTCGTTCTATCGATGGACACACATTTATATTCTATCAATGGATCTTCATTCGTCCTACCGATGGACAGTCAGTTATTTTGCCAAAATATCCTAACAATGGATCACATTTATTCGTTCTACCAATGGACATGCATCATATCCTACCGATGGATCAATTTTCATTCGTCCTACCAATGGAAATGCATCATATCCTACCGATGAATCACCTTCATTCATCTTATCAATGAACATGCATCATATCCTACCAATAGATTCTCATTCATCCTATCGATGGACCAACATATCCTACCAATGGATTTTCATTCGTCCTATCGATGGACATACATCCTATCCTACCGATGGATCATCTTCATTCGTCCTATCGATGGACACACATTTATATTCTATCAATGGATCTTCATTCGTCCTACTGATGGACAGACAGTTATTTTGCCGAAATATCCTACCAATGGATCACATTTATTCTTCCTACAATGGACATGCGTAATATCCTGCCGATGGATCATCTTCATTCGTTCTATCGACGGACACACATATTTATATCCTACCAATGAATCTTCATTCGTCGTACCAATGTACATACAGTTATTTTGCCGAGTATCCTATTAATAGATCACTATCCTACCGATAGAGCAGCATTATCCTACCAATGGATCAATGGAGATTTTCAACATGTAAAGAGGATGCAACACAACGTGGAATCTTTTCTTAGCAACAAACTGAACACAGTCCGAAGAGGAATATCAAACTCATTGAACACAAGTTGATGAACACTTCCACCACAGTAAACCACATTCCTATTAGAAAGTATGTGGTTATTTCGAGGTTCAGTCATAATTCCAAAATCCGTACCGACCCCTTTTCCGAAAGATGAAGATGGAGTCGGTCAAAATGGGATTTGTCAATTTTCTTTGTCTAGGATCTCTTTTATCAATCCTATCCAAAGAAAGGGACAGCTGTTGACACCCAATTTTGACCATCCACAACGCAAATTAGCTATCGAATTTTTTAAAATTTTGAACATTTTTGAAATAAATTAGTTTTTTATAAAAAAAATAAAAATATTTCATGTTATTCTTAACTATTTTTTTAATATATAAATTTTAGTATAATACACATATTTCTATATAACTATATCTTTGATTACTATTTATGTAATTATTCAAAAATCACCTCAAAAGATTTTATTTTTTACTAAATAGAATTTTAGTTAGGTTAGTTTAATTATGGTTTGTATTTTTGAAATTTTTATTTTTTTCTTTAAAAAAAATCACTTCTCCCACATCGAAAATACATGAAAATTTGGGGGGTTTTGGAGCCTATATAAAGGCTCATATTCTCATTAGGAAGGAAGGAGAAGTGGGAGGTTTTTTTAGCCACCCCAAAGTTAGAAATTTTCTTAACTTGGCTAAGATTTTGGACTCTTGTCCCCGGCCTAAAAGTTGTGAAAATTTCTATCTTTCAATCTATATTTTTTTTCAAGGAAAATAGGAGATTGAAGTCGAAATTTAAGCTAAGAACAGTGTTCTTATAACGTCAAACCCAAGAAAGTTCGAGTCTAAATTTTTAATCTTTTTTTGTGTTTGTTTGTTTTGTAGATTGGAGTTCCATCAAGCTCTTGGGTGGTGGTAAAGTTTTCTTCCGCTCACCGTCTTCAATCTTGTTGCCCGAAAAGAGGTAAAATCTTTTCTCAACTTTATTTTATTTAATTATTTATATTTTATATTTAGTTGATTCGTAGTCTTATTTTTTTAGTTAGCATGTATTAATAATAATTAGATTGATGATATAAATTTTTTATAGTTAACATTTGTTAGAATTAATTAGTTATCATGTGTTAGAATTATTTAATGAAAGATCTTAGTTTTGTTCATTATTTTTTTCAAATAGTTTCCTTTGACAATATAGATTTTCATGTTTTTAATTTCTTCTTTTAACATGATTTCGATAACAAAAATATGCTTAAAGTTATTATTCAATTAGAACTTTCATGGCCTAATTGATTTAATTCTTTCTTTAAAATTTGAGCTAGTATAGCGTATACATTAAATCTGTATTCTTTAGTTACTTGAATATATTTCTTCTTTCCTTTCTTTTGTCCACATATATGCATTAGTCACTTCTAGGATGCTTATCCATTTGATAACTTAAAATATCATGATATATTCCTTGGTTTAGCTTAAAATAAGTAAATTCTTATGTAATTTTATTTTAGTGCATGTGATATAAATTCGAGTCCATCTTTGGACCCCATCATTGCATATCGTTGAGTTTTGAGTCTCCCATCATCTTATTTGAATTGCTGGAAAGTTGATAAATGGAAAAGAGGTAATATTCATGATTTATATATTGATATTGGGCTGTATACATGGAATACAAGTGGAAAATAATGTTGTATACACTGATATACAGAATATATACAGTGGTATACAGCAGATACAAGGAACAAATAGGTGGTATATTGTGTGTATACAATTCGATATTCAAAAATAAAGTTGTATACGTTGTATATAGTATATATACATTCCGATATATAGTATGTATACAACTCCGATATACAATGAAATTGTGCTTAAGACCCAAAACGCAGATGGCTAAATAACTTAGTCCAGACTTACACAAACTAAGTGTCGGAGAATATTTTCATGTGTTATTTATTGTTTATTTATATTAATTTGAGTTGTAATAATTTATTCACTTATGTTATTTATGCTTGCTTAGATAGTAATTTAATTTGTTTTAACTTAATTAGATTTCCCTAAAGATAAACCAATTCATGTTAATTTACTCTTTATATGATTTTTTACCTTTACTTAGGCATTTTGTAAACTTTACTTTTTTTTATACATGTATATTATTTTCAATGTTTAAGTTTGATCATTTTTTTTCCAAAAAAATAATTTTAAAGTCTTCGTTTTCTTTTAAATTAATATTTTTAAAAGTTAGTCAAATAATTTTCAAATCGTCGGATAACCGCACGTTAGCGGCCACTTTGAATGCTTAACACCTTCTCAAAGTGGAAATAAGAACCTCGTACCTTTTTCTCTGAATTTTTAAGACTTAAATCTGTTAGGATCTTTTAAATTAAGTTTTCTTAATTTCTTTAAAAAATTAAGTGGCGACTCCTCTTTTTTCTAAAATTGATTTTCTCTCAATAAAGTTGAAATTAATTTTAAACCGTCTTTTTTCGACATAACAATGTGAATTCCGTAATTAGTAGCACAGGTGGCCATGGTATGATATCTACCAAATTACCATACCACTTCAAAATTTTGATACCATAATTTTTGATATTATGGTATTTGATATGGTATATGGTATACATTTTAAATATTTTTGGTATTCGATATGGTATTGATATTTAAAAATAACATAACAAAATACCGAATATCATACTGAAGTATATAGTTACAGAAATAACATATATATATATATATTATTAAAATACTAACAAATATGCAACCTAGTATTAGCATAAACTAAATGTTTAGAAGTAGAAATTTTGACTTTTCTATTTTGATTGAAATGTATTTTAAATATAATTAATTAACAAAAGAAGTTGTTTGTACTTTCCTTTGAATATATATTTCTACATGTATAATGTGTTAGCATTATACAACTGAGGTCCTTTTTTGGAATAGTCAAAGTCATAATACTCTATTATACAAATATATATTAGTCAAAGTTAAACAAACAATGATTACTAATTTACCATACCGCAAAATACCGAGACCAAACTTCAAAATACCGAACCATACCAAATTAAATTGGTATGGTAATGGTATAATAGTTTTAAAAATCGAATACCAAAATTACCATACCAAAATTTCAAATACCGTACCATACCATGCTCACCCCTAATTAGTAGTGAGATTATCAAGGAGTTTGACAATTAAAATATAAATTTGATTATAATGTCCAATATATCCATGAAATAAATGAATAGTAAAGTAAATATTTGAAGGCCGCATGCTTTTACCAACAAGAAAAAAGGAAATAAACTCAACCAAGAGCCTGATCCCCCTAAGCCCCACACCCAGAAGGATTGGAAAAATGAAGAAAAACCATGGATGTGTATGTCTTCAACTAATCCAAGAAATACACATGAACAAAAATACATATATTTGCCCTTTATTGGATCCTTATTTGAAATGGAGTAAAGAAAACACCAGCCGACTAAAATCAGCTAGTTGAGAGTTCCAATTATTTTGGGAGATCACCAAAAGAAGTGATGCAACAAGAAATCTAATCTTCCAAACACCAACACATTAGGCCATACTGTACACCTATTTACGGGCAAAAAAGCTTTAACCCAGCAGAACAAAGGGAGCAGAGCAGGAATTGAACATCTAACTGTCTTGGCACTCTCAGAACCTTTTTCTGATTAGGCTTTTTTGATTGGCATTCTTAGGACTGGTTTTTAACTACTCTAACATTGCTATAAAACCGTCTTAGGTCCTTGATAGCCCTTTCCTCTATCTGTATTGAACGTATTGATGAAGGTGTCTCAATTTCTGGTCTGAACCAGCGACTCGGACAACTAGATTCCGATGGTGAGCCTTGACCAGTCATCACAGAGAAGCCAGTAGTTCTCGTCTTTGGACTATGAGAGAGAGCCAATGGCTGCTTTCCCTACAGGTAAAGATTAGGCAGATATAATCTTTTGTCAGGAACAAAAGGCATGTATGTATTAGGGATTCTGAATTCAAGTGCAGTTATAAATTGACCAACAAATTAAAACATAGCATTAGCTAGAAACCGGCGGCGTGTACATATTCCTCGGAAATCCTTCAATAGTTTACTGGAGCATTGGGTTCTAAACCTCAAATCAAGTGAAATTTGAAATAAGTTTCTAAGAAAAATACAAAAGAGAACATCAAGGAGATTACAGGTAAAAAGTGAAGTGCTGGAATGTATTTAAAGATAAAGATAGACAAATTATTTGGGACAGGGATTGTAGCAATCCTATTAGGAACACAAGCAATTTCCAGTTGTCTATTATCACAGAGCAAGTAGTTACTTGGTTACTCTATAGACTAAAGGGCCTTTGTTAATTGTATAGGTAAACAAACAGCAGAATCAACCAGGCACGCAAGACAACTACAACTGGAATACAATGTAGATAAACAGATAGTACTATGCAATATGGATGTTCAGAAGTAAAGATTTCTTTCTGTAAACCCATGCACATTCTTCCTTTGGCACAGGGAGACCAGGGAGGGTAGAGAATAACCAACCTGCTGCAGTTGGATGTCCCTGAGAGAGGGACGTAAACGAGGTGGCGTCCCGGAGGCAGCCCAAGGAGGGGTGTTCTTTTCCACATCAGAGACAGATGCTGTTTGTGACATGGGTATTGGGTTGGACTGTAAGAAAGAACTCAACCGTAATTTACCACCACTACTGTCACCAGAGGGATCTTCTACTGGGTCTCTGAGTTTCAAGGGCTTTGTATCCACTTTGCTCTGCTCATCCTGTATTTCTCGAAGAGATGCAGAGCCTTTCACAACCTTAGCACCACCCCAAGCAGGGCCTTCACTTTTTTGCACAAGTGGTGGCGGAAGTTCAACTTTAAAAACATCATCAAGAGCACCATTTAGAAACATGGAGAGTCCACCTTTCCTATTTTTCTTTTTTGATGCTACTGCTGATGAACAGTTACTATTACAGGTGTTTCCAAGGTGTCTCTGGGTGACAAAGGGAGAATCTTTTGCATCTTGATTGGCAGCAGCTCCTTCCAAACCTTTGTGGTCATCCTACAATTGGAAGAGAACTGTTAGAAGCAAAACCGTTTCCTCAGCCAAAATCAAGAAGAAAATCAGAGTGCAAAAGTTCAATAACCCAATCAAAGCAGATTCCATGCATAAAGAGCATTGGGGTTTTGTTGAAATGACTTGTTAGAGACCACAAAAAAACTCATAATAATACCTCCTCAAACTAGTGGTGATACATGTTAAGTCAAATAACCAGATTCAGAATTTACTAGACTTTGAAAAGTAGTTATATAGCAGCTCCTCAATATAAAATATAAAACTGAAAAGGGTCAAAATGCCCTTAAACTATGTAAAATGAACAAAATGCCCTTATTGTCAACAGTTTGGTCCAAAAAAAGTCCTTGTCATCAATAGTTTGGTCCAAAGAAACCCTTACTGTTAATGGGTCAAAAATACCCTTTGGGTACTGCAGGTATTTTAGGGTTGATGTAGTTAGACGTTCTATTAGCAGGATGAGGAGGGGGAGAGCGACCGGGCCCGATGAGATTCCGGTGGACTTTTGGAAGAACGCTGACAAAGCAGGTTTGGAGTGGTTGACTAGGTTGTTTAATGTTATTTTGAAGACAGCTAAGATGCCCGATGAATGGAGGTGGAGTACTATGGTTCCATTGTACAAGAACAAGGGCGATATCCAAAACTGTAATAATTACATGAGTATCAAATTGCTAAGCCACACCATGAACATATGGGAGAGAGTGGTGGAGATGAGGGTGAGGGTGAGGAGAGAAGTGTCAATCTCAGAGACTTAGTTCGGATTCATGCCGAGGCAGTCGACTACTGAAGCAATCCATCTTATGCAGAGACTGGTGGAGAAATTTAGAGAAAGAAAAAAGAATCTTCATATGATGTTCATTGATCTTGAAAAGGCTTATGACAAAGTTCCTAGTGATGTTCTCTGTAGGTGTCTGGAAGCTAAACGTGTCCCGATGGTGTATATTAGGGCGACAAAGGACACGTATGCGAGAGCCAAGACTCGGGTTAGGACGGTGGGAGGTGACTCAGAGCATTTTCCTGTTGAGATGGGACTACATTAGGGATCTATGTCTAGTCCTTTTCTTTTTGCCTTGGTGATGAATGAGCTGACACAGTCTATTCAGGAGGAGGTTTCATGGTGTATGCTATTTGCAGACGACATAGTTTTGATTGATGAAACTCGGGACAGTTAATGATAGGTTGGAAGTTTGAAAACAAACTTTGGAGTCCAAAGGGTTCAGATTGAGCAGGACCAAAACAGAATACTTGGAGTGCAAATTCAGTGTTGCGATGGATGAAGAGGGCATGGAAGTGAGGCTTGCCACTCAACCTATCCCCAAGACAGAAAGCTTTAAATATCTTTGATCCATCATCCAGAGTAGTGGGGACATCGACGATGATGTCACGCATTGCATTGAGGCAGTAGGGATGAAATGGAGGTTTGCCTCTGGAGTTCTGTGTGATAAGAAGGTACCACCTAAACTTAAAGGTAAGTTCTACAAAATGGTGGTTAGACCAACGTTGCTATATGGAGTGGAGTGTTGGCCAGTAAAGAACTCTCATGTTCAGAAGATGCATGTTGCAAAGATGAGAATGCTGAGATGGATGTGTGGACACACTAGGAGTGATAAGATTAGGAGTGAGGTCATTCAGGAGAAGGTGGAGTGGTCTTTGTGGCAGACAAGATGAGAGAAGCGAGAATGAAATAGTTTGGGCATGTACAGAAAAGGGGTATAGACGCCCCAATTAGGAGGTGCGAGCAATTGGATTTGGGGGTTATGCAGAGTGGTAGAGGTAGACCGAAAAAATATTGGAGAGAAGTGATTAGACAAGATATGACGCTACTCCATATCACCGAGGACATGACCTTAAATAGAAAAAAATGGAGGTCGTGGATTAGGGTAGAAGGCTAGTAGGGATAAAATGGTGTCTTGCCTTGTGTCAATTTAGGGTTGGTCATAGGTCTAAGCGTGCTATTATAGTTGTGTTGTTATTGCCTTTGATTATTACTTTACTTTGCTATCGTTATTGTTCTTATCTTGTAAAATTTGCATCACTTTTCAATTTGCCATTATGCTATATATATTGTTTTTTTCTCGTACTTCGGGCTGTGACTTTTGAGCCAAGAGTCTTTCGGAAACAGTCTCTCTATCTCCATAAAGTAGTGGTGAGGTCTGCATACATCCTACCCTCCCCAGACCCCACTTGTGGGATTTCACTAGGTATGTTGTTGTTCTTTTAAAACATTTTTTTCCTAGTGATAGAAAATGTTTATCCTAGTTCAATTCGGAAAAGATTAAGATATAAAAATATTTTCTATTTTATTAGAAATTTTTTATCATTATCTAAATGAAAATTAATGACAGGTTACTATGATCTTATATATACAACCTATATTATCAGTTAAAAAGGTACATGAAGTTAGTCTATTTTAATTGTTAAAATGAGATTAAGAAAAAAAGATTATTTCCTACTTATTTATTAGTTTAAAAGTAGCTTTAAAAGGAAAAAAACAACAAGTGTTCTTTAAAAGTAATATTTTTATCAAAATGCCCTCCTAGTAACCCCATCATTAATTTTCATTTAGATAACGATAACAAATTTCTCATAAAATAGAAAATATTTTTATTTCTAATTTGTTTTCCAAATTGAAGTAGGATAAACATTTTTTAATTAAAAATAATCATCACTAGGAAAAAAAATGTGTTTAAAAAGAAAAGAAATATATATTTATTTGAAAAAGACATTTTTGACCCATTAAGTAACAATAAGGGCATTTTTGGACATAACTATTGACGGCAAGGGCATTTATGAAAACTATCAATTGAGGGCATTTTTGATTCACTTCACATAGTTTAAGAGTATTTTTGACCCTTTTCCGCTTATAAAATATAAAAATACAGAAGCAAACCAGGCAGTGCTGTAACCAATAATCTGACACTATCAACCTGATCATCTTAAGCTATCAAAAGACATTTCTCACTTTTCACTCTTCATCGGATCATTACCCTTCAACATCGTTAAATGAAAAACCTTAAAACATGGATGATACTTTTAAATTGGCTTGCCTGGACATGGAACATAGTTTACTGTCTTCCAATCACGAAGGAATTGAACAAATACAGAAGGATAAAACCTCACCTCGTACTGGACTTCAGGAATTTGAACACTCGAGGCACCCTTTCTGGGGCTGGGTTCAGCACTTTCACATTGACTGGACGCTACCTCAAGTGGTGCTGCCTTTTGTTTGCTCTTTCTGTTTTGCTTCTTAGGTATGTCCACTTTACTGCTCCGTTTTCCATCAGCAAGAACAGAGGATGATACTGTTGATTGGAGAGTTTCTACTGGGACACCAAGCTCAGCAAGTGACTTCTCCAATGCTGACTTTGTCTGAAGCTTAGCAATTTGCTGGTCATCAAGAGTCTGCCCCTTGAATCGCTTCTCTTCAAGCATCTCAATCTGCTGCAACTTTTTCCTCAAAGCTCGTACCTGTTTCAGAACCCCTTCTTTCATTTCATCAGACTGTAGGAAGTTATCTAATCTCTGGTCTCTCTCTTGTCTCAAAATTGGCCTGCTTGTACATTTGCCGCGTGTTCTAAGTGACTCAATTATATCATTATCTTCTTCCCTGTCTATAATGGCAGGGAAGGGGGCAGTAGGACTTGGAAGCCGGCGACAACTCCAGGGTTCAGATGACTTCATATCCCACACTTTCTCAAGCATGACCAATACGTCAAGTGAAGTATTTGCAACTGCATGGCCCGAGACTGTAAATATATAATCAAGATTGCGGATTGCAATATCCTGCAAAAAAATCCGCATATCTTCTGTAAGAGCCATCCATAATAAAAAGTCTTGAATGATAAGTAATATAGGAAGCACCTGTAACCTACTAACAGGCCCGACAGCGAATTACAAATCTGCACACTATGTAAGATTGTAAAATTAAAAGAAAAAAAGGTTGAAGCCTTTCCGGAGAAAAGGAGATCGAGGAAGCCTTTCCGGATGAATCGATGATGGGGATATCTCATAGTTCACTCCCATGGTATGCAGATTTCGCCAATTTTGTAGCATGTAGGATTCTCCCGGATGGTTTGAATTTTCAACAACGAAAAAGCTTCCTTTTTTATGCAAAGAAATATTACTGGGATGAACCTTATTTGTTTAGAGAATGTGCTGACCATATGATCCAGAGATGTGTTCTGGAAGTGGAGGCTGAAGCAATCCTTAGTGCTCGTCATTCGTCGCCAGTCGGTGGTCACCATAGTGGGGTCCGAATTGCAGCTAAAGTTCTTCAAAGCGGCTACTATTGTCCCTCCTTGTATCAAGAGGCCAATGTGTTTGTAAGAAATGTGATCAGTGCCAAAAGCAAGGTGTGTCTAGACGACATGAGTTGCCTCTCAATTCAATCTTGGAGGTTGAGTTGTTTGCTGTGTAGGAGATAGATTTTATGGGCCCTTTTGTGAGTTCTTATGGGAACAAGTATATTCTGGTTGCAGTTGATTATGTGTCGAAATGGGTAGAGGCGGTGGCCTTACCTAACAATGAGGGACGAAGCATGGTTCAATCTCTCAAGAGCTATATTTTCACAAGATATGGCACTCCGTGTGCTATCATTAGTGATGGTGGTTCTCACTTTTGCAATCGTTTGTTTACCTCACTATTGAGCAAGTATGGTGTCACTCACAAAGTTGCCATGCCCTGTCATCCGCAAACTAGTGGGCAAGTTGAAGTGTCTAATCGAGAGATCTAGGAAATCTTGGCCAAGACGGTGAATAGCAATAGGTAGGATTGGTCCCGGAAATTGGAGGATGCCTTGTGGGCCTACCAAATTGCTTACAATACACCAATTGGCATGTCACCATACCAATTGGTGTTTGGTAAATCTTGTCACTTGCCGGTTGAATTGGAACATAAAGCTTTGTGGGCATTGAAAGGCATGAATTTGAATTCGGAAGCGGCATCAAAGGATCGAGTTGATCAACTTCACGCCTTGGAGGAGTTCCAACTTCGAGCCTATGAGAGTTCAGCTATCTACAAAGCAAGAATGAAGAAATGGCATGATGTTCGTATTCTGAAATGGGATTGTAGAGTTGGTGATTTTGTGTTGCTTTACAATTCTCGTCTCCGACTCTTTCCCGGAAAGTTAAAATCCAAATGGTCGGATCCTTTTAGAGTAAATCGTGCATTTGAGAATGGGGCTATGAGGTTGAACCTAAAGAGGGTCCAAAATTCAAAGTTAACGGGCAACGCTTAAAATTGTACTTCGGTGAAGGCCCGAGTCTAGGGAAGATTGATGTGGTGTATTTGGACAATGCTTGAATGCGTGTCCACGTCGTCCCACGACATTAACTAAGGCGCTTCTTGGGAGGCAACCCAAGTTTTTAGTGGTTTTTGAATAACAGGTGTTCATTGTGCAAGTTGGAGTAGGAATTCATGGATGCAAAGGAAAGGGCGAGCCAAGTTCTCACTCGGCGACCCGCCAAAAACAGCAGGTGAACCCCCTCATGCTCGCCTTCTAGAACTCCGGGTGACCCAAAGTTTCCTAGAAGTTTTGGAATTTTGGGCAAGCCAAGATCCCACTCGACGACACGCCGAACGCAAAAGGCGGACCCGCTCATGCTCGCCTAAGAGACCTCTGGATAGCCCAAAGATTCCTGGACGTTCTGACATTTTGGGCGAGCTTAGGCGCATATCAGCGACTCGCCGAAGATGGTCAGCGGGCTCCAACAGGCTTGCCAATCCACCATTCTCTTACCTGGGATGGCTTGTTCACTTGGACGAGCTGTAGCACCATCGGTGAATCAGCGACCGTTCGGCGACTTTAGTGCGAGTTTGCCAAATGAAACCGCCCGATGTAATTTAATGGGTCTCACCTCATTTAAATGTCCAACTCTTCAAATTTCGCTCCTTCCTCTTCCTACACTATTCACCTCCCCTATTAACCGTTCCTTGTGGGATTCGACCCCGACCTTATACGTTGGGTTTATATTGCTAATGATCTCCTACACTCTGAATCGTAAGAAGTGTAGTTTGAGCGTTATCACCCTACCCACAAACTCTATTTTGAGTCAGATGGCATTGACAAATCTATCTCCCAGTGAACAAATGTTGAATCGGTCATGACTCTTAGAACATGTAGGCTTTCAAGCAATTTTGTTTGTTAGCCATGGATTATTGTAAATGGAATTTATAGAAAGGACAGAGAACCAATACTCTACCACACATGGCTCTAGTAGCTGACCAAGAGAAGCAAAGAGAAGAAAAAGAACTTTTAGAAGCAAGAGCCAGACTGATAGTCTCATTTTGTTTAATCTTTTAATAGAAACAACCAACGGTTAATTATATTGGAGAACAAGCACCTAACCCTGAATCGTTAGCAAAGAGAACTACAGAAAATAGTCACAAGAGTTTCTTATCATTTTACTTAGGTTTGATGCACTTGAGCCGAGGGTCTTTTGGAAACAGTCTCTCTATCTCCACGAGGTAATGGAAAGGTCTGCATACACTATACCCTCCCCAGACCCTACATAGTGGAATTTCACTGGTTGTTGCTGTTATTAGTCTAGAAAATGCTACTATTCTAATTGCTATTTACTCTATCATTAACATTCTAACTTTATAATTCCTGAACCTTATTACTACATCATAACCTCTCTTTAACAAAAGATCACAGAAAAAGCACACGGAGGGAGTCAACAAGAAAATACCTCGCAGTGTTTCCTTAGATCTTCTGCCCCTAGTGAATCCGAAATTTCCAACAGTTGAATAGCATTCCGTGGCTCCAACAAATGCTCAGCAGTCACCATCTCACAAAGGCTCTTTAAGGTTGGTGCAGTCTTGTTTTTGGCATTGTCTTTTTCTGAGATAGAGGAAACTTCCTCCGACTCAACCTCATCAAACATAAATCCCTCATTGAGTTCATCTGTATCACTTTTCATCTTCTGCTTGAGTATAGAATGATTATTCGACATATTAGGTGGGTAACCAGGATGATATAGAGAAGTGATAATCAACAAATGGGTCTCCCCAACGGAAATTGAAGTTGCCTTTTTAACCCCATGTAACCGAGTTAAAGTAGGCGGTTTCTCCTTTCCTTTCTTCCCATCCCACATATACACATCACCTGTCACAGTAACCGCAGCTGTCCAATATTTCCCAGCAGAGATGCATGCTACACTTGTGCCACATAGTGAATATAACTACAAATAATTAAGATATGTTAGACGTTATTCATGTAGTGATAGAAACAGTATATACAACATAGAGAGCAGCTAAAACCTGTTGACAGCGCAGATCAGGATCAGATGACACCCAGTAAAACAATGTGCCATCCTCTGTAAGAGCCATACTATGTGTATTCCCGGCAGCTATTGCAACCACATGAAGACGTTCCTTACGATGAAACTTCATTGGGATGTTGCCCATCTTTTTTAGGATCCGGCCAATCACAACTCTCTTTGGAGTAACAAGCCGGTGACCCCAAGTGAAAACCTCTCCATCAGATCCAAGAACAATTGTATGATACTTAGCTGCAGCAACTCCAACAAAGGCCTTTCCCTTCAGATACTCAACTACCCTTGGAGCATAGTTAGAAGCGGAGTTGGATGTTCCATAGCCTAGCTGACCCTCCTTATTGCATCCCCAAGTGAAAACCTCACCCAAGTCAGAAACTACAACAGTGTGCTTGTTTGCTGCAGCTAGAGCAACTACTTTTGACCTCAGCGAACTCACTCTACGAGGTGTAGGTTGAGTATCTACAGAAGTATACCCAAGTTGACCCTCTGTGCATCATCACTAAATGAATCAATATGCAGTAGGCATAAAGCCAAAAATACATTAACTGCAAGGACACTTGTCAAATACCATTCCTATGCACTAAATTACAACCAACAAGGAAGCATGACAATTTTAATACACCTAATAACATGAAGGACATAGGCAGCAGCAATATTAGCTGCTTGTGATTACTGACAGAGTTGGTAAATATGGCAATGTGAATATCAGGAAAGCATTTACCTCTGTTGGAACCCCAAGTGAAAACTTCTCCAGCCTCGGTTGCAATAACAGTGTGATGTTTAGCTGCAACAACAGCTTTCACTCGACGTGCCCCTAAACCGTAGATCACCTTCCGTGGAGTTATTACAGCAGCTTGGCCGCTGGAAGAAGAAGAAAGAATATACATTAACAAACACAATTGAAGTTTAAAAACATGAAGGAAACTAACTATGAACCTATACTGCTGTAATGAGAAAATCTAAGTAGCAGAGTTGAAGAACAGAGAGAGCAATAAAACACAAAATAATCACATTAAAACATAAAGGATTTTAAAAAAAAATACTCACTCCATTTCAAATTTTTTTAATCAGGAGTCAATCCATTTCAATTTTAAGTGTCTTAGTTTAACTAACCACAGAGTTCAAGAAAATAAATGAGACTTTTGAATCTTGTGGTCTTAAACTAAAGATGAGTGTAATGTACCAAAATGCAGATTGAATCTTGCGGTACTAAATATGCCATGTAGAATATTGGAATTAATGAGTTACTAAATATAAAAAGAGACATTTGTTTTTTCTACTCTGACTAAAAAGGAAAGTAAAGACACTTACATTGAAACAGAGGGTACTAATCTGCCAAATGTCTTGCACGATAAAATACAGCTTTACACTACAACCCTCTATACAAACAGAAAAAATATATTGCTGGATCGTTCTGGACAATCCAAAACATTCCTCTTATGCAGGTTACCTATGTATATCAAAGTCAGGGTGTCCAAGACGGCCACCTCTTCCAAAACCCCAAGTATAGAGTTCTCCACGGGCAGTGACGGCAGCACTATGAAATTTTGCTGCAGAAACCAACTTGATGACTGATCCATGGAGAGAATCAACTTTACAGGGTAACTTTTGAATGTGAGCGTTTCCAGTCCCTAGTTGATAATTCACACCACTGCCCCAACTGAAAACCTCTGTAGCAGCTAAAAGGAAAAACAATGCAAAAGACAAAGAAAGTCAACCTATACACTCCTAAAAGGATCATCAAGAGTTACAGAAATTGAAATGTCTTCACATCCACCTGAATTATTCTTTTCAATGCCCTGTAAATCAGGTCCTGACAACAAATCAATGGGAGTCCTAGATTTCGTATCTTCCAGAGTGATAGAAGCACCAGACTGGAGAAGGATGCTAGCAATAGCAAGATGACCAAAATGCAGGGCGCGATGAAGGCTACTCCATCCTGATTCCCCATCCTGATAAACTAAGCATAGACTTCATAAGACGAATGTACATCAAGCTTTCTAAACAGACTAGATTAAATAGAAAACTGACATCTTCGGCAATAGATAACCATTACTTTTAGGTCAGAGGTCCATTAACATTGTACTATAACACTAAGAAATACTGCACTGCTGGAACCCATCCACGTTTTATTTTCTGAACCTTATCTGGATTGTGAGATATTTCTCTCTTCTAACTTGTCAGGATACAAACTTGATACAGCATTGAGAAACATGCCATTTGGTTGTGTGCTCATTAAGTCTCTACAATCTTTCAAGTTACATCAATCTTCACACATGCCATAGAAAATGCAGTTTTTTTTCATTTTTCACCCCTACTAGTAGCTTACGTGAACAAATCCCCAAGACACACATCAACACAACACACATGGTTGGTATGATACACCGAATATCGCTCCACAGTTAGCAACTCAACATTACATTGGCGTGTTAGCGAAGACTTAGAAAAGACAAAAACACCACAGCCAGAGTATTTATCAAAGTACCATAAAAGGGAAAACAGAGTTGACAAATTAGCCATATGAGAAGAGGCGACCTAAAAACAAATAATCAAATAACCAAGCCATAAATACATTGATGTTTTAGATTGGTGTCCACTACATCTAAGAAACATGCCAATGATTAACCAAACAGTGAGAAATGAAGGGAAAAAATTGTAAGTAATTACTCACCCTATCACGTGATGGCTAAAACTAAGAGAGTAACAAGTCAGCATGCATGTATAAATGACAATCATAAAATTGAGATGAGCGAAAGGATCAGAAGACTAACACACCCTAGCATTAGGGTCTGCACCAGCAGCAAGGAGCCTCTTAAATATTGGAATGTGATTTCTCCAGGTTGCTATATGAAGAGGTGTAAGGCCAAAGTCATTCCTAAAATTGATATTTCCTCCACTCTTCTTGAGGAATGCCAAAGAAGAATCAACATCAGCTACAGACCCGTCTTGTACTGCAGCCCAGAGATCTTTGGAGAATCCATTGAATGAAAATTTCCTAGCAGGAATGTGCTGCTTCTGGCATGATAAAGGAACTACTTCCTCCATTAGGCAAGATAAGTTGGTCTCTATCTTTTGGATCTCTTATAAAGTTAGCAGCTGTCACTACCACTCACAACAGCAAAAACCTTTTGCCAAAATAATAGGCTAGTTAAAATAATGTTCAAAGTTCTTCCAAGTTAGTATTTCAGAGTCTTCAGAAAATGAAATCAAGACATCTTGAACTTGTCGTACAACACGAATGTAGTCTTTAGAAAGACATCTCCATCCACACCTCCCACATGAAAGAATATACACCACAAAATAGTCTTTGATATAGCCTGTCAAAAGAAAATACCGAAATAAAAATTCCAGACTCTTTGACAGAGAATAGAAGGTACATAGCATGACCATCTTGGAGAAGAAGACAAATAATATTTCCAATGAAACATGAGTGTGTGACTGTGTATGTGAGATAGAGAGAAAGAGAGCAATAAATAACACAGTTAATAGTTTTGCATCAGCCGGCAAGACCAGACAAGAGAGAGAGAGAGAGAGAGAGAGAGAGAAACACAGCAAATAGAGGGGGGTTGAAAAAAACAAAAGCAAAGCAATTCAAGTTCCCAAGAATTATTATTATTTAAAACAAGCTACATTTGCATCCTTTCTTTTCTTAAAACAAACAATGTCTGAATTATAAATGATGTACATATCAGGCCTAACAATTTTAGGTCATCTAAACCAGTATTCTTCTTCTTAAATCGTAACATCATTCATACTCATCAGATCAAACTAAATGATCCTAATCTGAATAAGGTATTCACTCATGATAGCATACATGCTTATTCTTAATGTCATTAGTCCACATAGATACGTAAATTAACAAATGCTTCTTTTTAATAAAATACAACACTACAATGTTCTGATTGATGGTCAGGTAGGAGAGATAAGGGTTTAAACATGTACAAAAATGTACTACAATTAGTCAAAACAGATATTTGAACATAAAAAGTAGATAAATATATTTTGAGGAGATATCTCCCGCTCCCCAATATACCCAGTCGAACCAACAGTAAGTGTAGGGTAAAATTAAGCCAAGCTGAGGAATTCTCCACCATTTCGGAATGCCTCACTTTTGCAGTACAAAAATCAATTTCTAAGCATCAAATCAGAACATACAGATTGCTACATACAAGAATTTGGATCAGAACCCATCATCATCTTCCAAAAAAACAAACACGAAAAAGAAAACTTCACCAGTGAAGCAGGGGATAGAACCCACCTGACTAAACATTCAAAATGGCACTGCCCACCATGTGAAAATACATACCAGAATCAAATCTTTCTCAAATTCGCCAACTGGACAGCCCAAAAATAACAAAGATTGGTCACTAATAACAATAGGTAAAAGAAAACCCAGATTAAAATTCACGAAGATGTGCAATAAAAGCGTCACCTTTGACTGGTTGGATGAAAACAGAAAAGGTTCCCAATAAGCAAAAGGTCTCCTCTCTCTTCTCTCTCAAATATGGATAACTATTAAAGTTGTGGAGGTGATCAACAGTGTGAAAATTTTACATTTTTTTTTTTTAGAGAGAAGAGAGAGGAAGAAGAAGCGGAGAATATACCCTAATAAAACCCAAAAGATATGCAAAAATTGAAATGGAGAAAGAGGAGAGTTTTGAAGAGAACTTGGATGCATTTGGAGGGTGATATGGTAAATGGGATTGTAACCACATAGACAATAGTGCCCTTTGATTTAACTTGTATTACGATTACGATATTACCATATAGTATAAAATTTGTTTTCCAAAACAATCGGCTCGATATGAAAGACGACCAGCTCTACAACTTTGAGTGCCATATCTTCCAAAACCAAGAAGGCTCCATAGGGGCTATTTTTTATTTAATAACTAGTATATATGTCGGTGCAATGTGCGGATAATATTCAAGAGAGTAATTAGTTCATATATTATACCTGAACATATATTATATATTTGTCTATATGGAAAAAAAATCACTCAAATTTGTATATTAATGAGTGAGACCTTTCCGTTCATGAGTTTATGTTGCGTAATTGAGATGGTGATTAACAAAGCAAGTTTCTCAGCACTTCTTACACATCTTGAATACTTGAATAGTACATTTGTAATTTCTATGTTCATACAAAAACAGAGGCCTAAACCACACGTATGACTCAATTAATATCCACCCAAACAATGACTCTGACTCCCCCCACGGACCAATTATTCTATCTGAAAAAGACAAAAAAAGAATATGTAATCCTTGGAGAAATTTAGTCATTGTTAAACTGTTTGGAAAGAAAATAACCCATAGCTAGTTGATATATGAAAACCCACCAAACCACTCAACCTAATAGACTTGGGATGGAATTTCTATATTGCAAAATTTAACAGAATTGAAAACATGAAAAAAGCTCTTCATGATGGCCTTTGGTTCGTGGTAGAAAATTTCCTGTCAGTAAGGATATGGGAGCCTAACTTTATCCCATGAGAAATAATGGAAACATACACGGTAATCTAGACAAGACTACCGCAACTCCCCACAGAATTCTATGACAAAGAAATTCTAGAGAAAATTGGAAAGAAGTCAGGGAGACTCTTGAAGATAGATATGTGCACTTCAACAGCATTAAGAGATGAGGATCTGTATTCAGGTTCCTATAGGCCACCTAGTTAAGAAAGAGGTAACAATAGGAATCTAGCAAGAAATTACCAACAATAACCCAGGCTAATACATTTTGCAACCTAACTACAATTACGATAAGAGATAAGTACAAGTATAATCAGATAATAACTGATCAGGCGCCCATACCCCGGATGGTACAAACAATGACAAACATACCCTTAACCCCCATAAAACTGGGGGACAACACCATACAAATATATCGGTGATAGGCGATGCTAATAATACAAGTTTGTTGTAAAAACCAATAACATCATCGATGGCTCACATCAATCAACAACAAGTGTATAGACCCACCCCATCCTTCGTCCTGTCAAGTGGGACCCATGCAACTCCCTCATCCAGTTCAAAGGTGCACTAGTTAGCACCAGAAAGTGAGTGGCCAAGCCGATGTAGAAAAAGGCAACGTTGCGCTGGATAATCAAGTAGAGGATAAAGGCATCCCAGATGCAGTCATAGTATAAAAAGGGCGACAATGCACTGGATATCAATAGAAACTGAGCGCATCATCGATGCCTCTAAACTGTCAGTATAAAATGGAGCACATCCTCGATGCCTCGTAAATCTCAAACTATTTTATCAAAGTATTCTAGGTGGTACGACTTCCGCTAAAAATCAATTTAAAAGTAGTAAAAGTGAGAGAATGTCCTCTCAAAACAATAGTGAAAATCCATAAAGAATTTGGGATCGTACCACAAAATGAGTGAATATGCTCAATCAATGCAAACATGCAATCACCAGTATTTAAATAAAGGAACATGCAGTCTAAACAGTATATCAAGTCATACCATACTAATAAGGAAAAGAAACTAACCTGGGATCAATTCGCTCCTCGAATATGGCATCGGGCCTAATAATGAATAATAGATAAGTAGGCATCATAAGCCTATCGCTAAATAAAAGCGAAACAGTCAAGACATTGCTTAGAATCAAATAGGGGGAGAAGTATCTCTAGGATCGATGCCTTACCCCAAAATATGCCATCTCAACTCCCAATGAGCACATCAAGCCAAATCTAGGTCTACGACAAGCCACATAAGTCTCTGGCACAAGCACTAAGGTATGATATCCATAACAAGCCCTATCGGAAGCTACGCCTAGGCATACGGGCAATAAAACACCTGCTAAAGCACCTAAGACTCAAACCTAGCCCAAGGATATCAATTACAATCCTAAATAGGATAATAATGCTAAGTCAACACCACAATCAAGGCTTATAGCCTAATCAAAGGATTTCACGGGACTATTCTAGCCTTAAGCTAATCCGAAAAATAAGAAAATGGAATAGGATAAGGAAAACGCTAATCTCGGCAAATACCAACCTAAATCACATGAAATTTATACTACGCAGTATCTACTAAAGCTCAGTAGAGGTGGAAGATCATAGCCTACCTCGTAGTCGATCACACGTGCTTCAAATCCTTTAATTTAAGCTTTTCACCTCTGAATCACCTCCAAATATTGCCACACTGACAAAATAATGATCATGACATCAATACGAACGTTCTGACACTAAATTCACATTTTTTAGAGATGGACCAAAAAATGAGTCTAAAATGAAATTGTGGGATCCGCATCGAGAATCCCAAATTTGACTCTGTCAAAAGGTACATTTGAGCTAAATGAACTCGTGTTCCAACTTACAACATAATTTAACGCTAAAAAACAAAGAAAATAGCCCATGCAATAATTTCACCATTGAAACTAAATTTCAAGCTTGGACTGCACCTTTGGGGCGGAAATTACCTTAAATCATCGATATTCATGCTTCCTCGAATACTCCATAGAAAACCCACAATCCACACAAACACTGAACACTTTGAATCACCTCAACCAGGGTTCTATAGCTCAAGAAATCAAAACCTCAATTAAAGAGAAGAGTTAAGAGCAGGGCAGTAACTAAAACTAATAAAACACCTCAAATGAAACTTCCCCAACACATTTTGATCATTCCACTGTGTTCTACTCGAAAAACAATGCAAGATAGCCTTTTGGATCACTCAATTTGGACTTGAAATGCTCAAAAAATCGTGTTTTGAAAATAAAGGTTGAATACTGATTTTGGCTTTAAATAAAAGTGGGTCTGGTTGCAAAATGTCAAAATCTAGTCGTTAAAAGTCCAAAATATGGTCCCTAAAAGGGATGCACAAGATTTCAGGTTTTGCTATATTTTAAAGTCTTCGAACGAATTCTCAAAATTCTTCAGAACTCGATAAAAATAAACCAGATATGCTAACCACTAAATTCGACATTCCGGACTCAACGGCGTCCTCAAAATTTTCATTCGAATTCATCTCAACAAAAAGTGGGTCCCACACACAAACACTATTTTGAGCTAAAATCTATAAGAAGGCTCGAAATGAGACCAGAAGTTTAAGACCCTGGAATTTAAAAAGTTGGAACCAAAGAGAATTCCTCAAACTATTGACTGCCCTCAAGTTCACGAGTCACTCTACGACTCGTAGCCATTCCTACAACTCATAGGAGCGACTTATAGAGTTAGCCTTTGAGCCAGTGTAGAACAAATCTTAGGAGAGACCCTACGACTCAATAGAATGAGTCATAGGTTTGTTGACGACTCGTAATACCAAGTCGTAATGAAACTTCAACGACTAAGGAAATCTCAGAGTTTCAGGTTTGTAGGGGTTACAGGACGAGGGGATTTTATGAGTTGTAGACTCAAGATGAGTTGTAGACACGACTCATGAAAGTGAATCAGATACCCAAAATCTTAGGCCTACAGGACGACTCAAAGTTGACAAGTCGTAGGGGTTTTGAGGACTCATAGAGTCTAATTTGTAGGTCCAAAATCCGGATTTAATGAAGGGTATAAGAGTATTTTCCAACGTATGGTTTAATGAACTTAGACATTTTTATGGCCAAGTTTAAAGCCTATAACTACCTAACCCTTCAAATTCTCCTGCTATTCTAATTCATTCCCTAAAATTTCCCCAAGGCAAGATCAATCAATTCTGTTAAGGTTCTCCCACACACTCAAGCTAGTGTTTCAAGAGCAATCAATTTCTTATTCAATTTCTGAGTTGATTTCATCAAGGTATGTGGGTGATCCATGGTTTCCTTTCACCCATGAATTTCCAAGGTTTCCTCAAAAGATCTCTTGAATTTCAATTACTTTCTAACCTTAGTTTTGATAAATTGCATTAGGTTATTTCAATTATATTTTTAATTGTTATCAATGATAATTATAAGCATGGTTCTACATTAATTTCATGATTTCAAGTTGAATTGTGAATACCCATGCATGAAGTTATTTTTAATGCTGATTTACATGAACTATGATTATGAAGTTTAGTGATTTTCAAAGAAATCTTTTATGAAAGAGTTGAGATTTATGATTAAATGATAAAAGTTATAATGATGATCAATTATGATTCAAGAAATTTATTATGGTGTGATAAGTACAATTCTCACACAAATCATGTTTAGATGGTGATAAGGACAATTCTCATCAAAGTTTATGGATTCCTATGAATTACTAAAGTTAATGAGCTACTCCAATGATTATTTTTTATGATGAAGTTAATGATGATGTTTTAATATTTCTAATGAATTTTGTTGGGATATTGACTAAGCACCGAGAGGACTCTTAGGTGGGGTTCGGTTTGGTAACATAGTTAGTTACCCAAGAGAATCCTAATAGCAGCCTAAAGTCCCAAAATACGTCGCCACCATAGGTTGACTTATGGCTTAACTAGTGGATCCACATATAGCTCATGAAGTTTAGATGTTCTCACAGAGTCTACCTTAGCAAGTAGCCTCTCTATTCTCGATATGGGAGTTACATCAGATTCCGTGTTATAGCTCGCATGGTATGACCATTATGAATCTTAGTTATGTCATTTGGGTTTACCAATGCCCCTACGGACTTCATGGACTTGATGAATAGGGTGTTCAAGCAATATTTAGACATGTTCGTAGTTGTGTTTATTGATGATTTTTTGCTTACTCTCGGAATGATGAGGACAATGCCAATCTATTTAGGATGGTATTGCAAACTTTAAGGGACAAGCAATTATTTGCCAAGTTCAATAAGTGTGAGTTTTGTCTAAGGAAAGTTTCATTCCTCAGTCATGTGGTGTCCGGTTGGGATTAAGATTGATGCAAAGAAAATACAAGTGATGAAGAATTGGCCTAGACCATTGTCTTCTTTTGATATTAGGAGTTTCTTGGGCCTAGCCGGATATTATAGATGATTTGTGAAAGGTTTCTCAGCAATCCTTCACCTTTCACTAAATTGACTCAAAAAAGAGAAGTTATAATGGTTGGAAGCTTGTGAGAAAAGTTTCCAAGAGTTGAAGGATAGTCTTACTACCGCTCTTATTTTTGACCTTATCAGAAGGGTCCAATGGATTTATTGTGTATTGTGATTGTCACGACCCGACCTAAGACCTAGTTATAACATGAAGATTAAAACCTCGAAGGGCTCCAACCAAGCCTCCTGTATATATCATAAGCATACATAAGGTAAAGTAAAAATAAAAATATCATAAGAGAGTCTAAACCTTGGATAGTAAATGAAGAATGACAATATAGAATCGAAACATTTGTCCAACTAGATGCCTCTACTCATGAACATAGGCGGGGCCAAGACATGTCCCTAGATCACTCTCAATATAAAACATAGCAAATATCATTGAAAATAATATCAACTCATTGACTAGTCCCCGATAAATGAGGACTCACCATATATACCGCATGATAGGAAAGCTTAACTAGCGACATAGATAAATATGATCTTCAATCTCAACCCGTATATTATGAGACAATGTAGGAAAAAAGTATGCATTAGTACATTGGAATATACTAAGTATGAGGGCATGACATGCAACATAAATCATGAGATGCAATGGTTAAGTAAAACACATGAAATGATGAGATGAGTAAAGTCATGAGAAAATTATATTGACCAAAGCATTTTTTTAAAAACATACTTTAAATCATGGCATAAATAAGAGATGATACATATGTGGAATAGGAACCATAACCAAAAATAAGACCATGCTAGCTATAACAAGGAATCCCGTTGTCTCCCCATACAACGAAAAAAAAGGGAATCTACTTGACAAGGTAGATTCTACATGCCTAAGTGGATCCACTAAGTGGTTATGTGAACTGGGTATTCGCCCATAGTTCTTGGACTCAGGTAATCACCTTCAAGCCTTGGTATTTCAGGTACTCACCTCTTAGAGATTTGGATATTCGCCTCTAATTCCTTAGTACCTATGATGGTAGGTAGTTCTGGGACAAGAGACTTTATATAAGGACCCCATATTTCGAGTTCCCATCTCAAGTCCACATTCGGTGCTAAGTCAAATCCCACGAAATATATACATAACATAGAAATCATAATGACATAAATGATAGTCATGATCATAAGTTTGAAATAATAGAATAGGTCATTTTCATAACATACTTGTAATGTGAGAATTTTCCTTTCATCATTACAATCATATTTGTATAATTCATATAGTTAGGCCCAAGGTTACCACATAGGGTTCTAAGTCACCTTACTTCATAACTTGCATGAAATTCATACCTTGAACTTAGAGTAAAACTCAATTGCATAACCAATTGACTTGAAAATCATGTAATTGACTTGAAAACATGGATGATCATATACTTTCTATCAGCCCATACATAATTCATAAATATAAAATCGTTAGAAAGTATAATTGAAAATACTCATATTTTACATCATGAACCCTAGAGATCAAAATAGGAAAATTCACGAAAACACTCTTCAATTCAATGTAATAACCATAAATTTATATCAAAATAGACTCATAATCATAGCTTGACTCATAATTCATGCAATTGAACTAGAGATCATAAAACTCATAAAATATCATACTTTAATTGATAGAAAACTTGAGAAATTGATTGGGCTTCATTGATGAAAGAATCCATGAATCAATACCCATATACCTTGAGCGAGAAAACCAAATAATTTGAAAGAACTTGAGAGTTTTGATAGAGAGCTTGAGCTAATTTACTTGAAATCTTCAATGGAGTCATTGAGAGTCTTTTGTAGAGGGAGAAGTATTTGAGTAGGTGAATTGTAGAAGAATGAATAGAATTAGGGGTTTAGGTTAATTTATAGAGTTGAATTAGGTCCTATAAACGTCTAGGTTCATTAGCTAACAATTTAGGAAAAACTCTAAAGTGCCCTTACTAAAAACTAAATTTGGCCAAAAATACACTGCCATGTCCACGACGCGGAGGCAAGCAAGTCCATGATGTGGACTTGTCGCGGACCATACTAGTTTGTGCAGTTCCTTGTGAAATCTATCTTTCGATCTATGGGTCCTAAAAATCCACCGAGATTATTTTCCTATAAGTTTTGACCCCCTGATCGATATTCCGAACTCGAATTTTCCAAACAGATTAAGGATAATGCATTATTTGAGCAGCCTATTCTCAAGGCACTTTTAAGACACTTGTGAGCATTTTGAGGGATGTTACAGACACCGAGTCCCATAATGGTCTGGGTATGGTATATGATAACGATATGCATGCTTTCTCTTCATAAGACGCAGGTACAATGACTTCTTGATTATCATACTTGTCTCTTGGAATCTCTACTTAAGTATGATCATTTTTATTGTATTACATGCTTTACATACTCAGTACATATCTCGTATTGACCCTCTTTCTTCAGAGAGGGGGTTGTATTTCATGTCCATAGGTACACATACTCTCTTTGGGGATCCGTCAACTTAGGACCCCTTTTCAGCTATCTTAGAGTGCTCCGCTATCCCGGGGCTTAGACTTTTGTTACAGATCCTTTAATATATATATATATATGTTTATCCAGGGGTACGGCGAGGCCCTTTCCCATCATATGTTATTGTTGATACTCTTAGAGGTCTATAGTTATATGTGTGGGTTGTGTACGGATGTTGTTCGGTTATGTTAGCATGACTTATTTTGGGACATTCCCGTATATAGTGACAGTCTTGTCGGCTTGCGTGTATATGTATATTTTGAGATGTTGTATGTAGTAGCAGCCTATTCGGCTTGCATATATGTTTAGGGATGTTTCTATATATAGTAACAGCCTTGTCGGCTTGTGTATTATGATATTTTGGTTGATCATGACTTCTCAAGAGTTAGGTTACCATGATACATGTATGTAAAGTTTTGAGATGACATTATATTTTCACGAAGCCTCCATATTGTGTTTAGTTTCAGTTTGATGATGTCTAACAACTATGTACATGAGTGTCCAACTCGGGCACTAGTCACGACCTACGGGTGGTATCAGAGCAGTTCATCTTCGAAGTGTCTACAAACCGTGTATGGTAGAGTCTTGTTTATTGGTGTGTTGTGCACCATATTTATAAATAGGAAGCTACATGACATTTAGGATGTTGTCTTTCTTTCTTAATCTAGATCGTGCGATAGAGCTATGTTATTAGGATAATTCCTCACTAATAGACTATTATGTTTATAGGCCTCCAAAGAAAGCGACAGTTGCCCAAAAAGGCAAATCAGTAGCAGGAGAGACTAGTCAAACTTAGAGAGTTACTATGACCTATGCCTAGTCCATGCCCGAGATTATTCTTCAGTCAGCAAGCTCTGCTACACCACCACCTCTAGAGGAGCTTAGAGCAGCAGCAACTGTAGATCAGGGGTGGCTCCACTGCCAACTCTTGAGGCCCTAGTACCTGAGCCTCTAACTCCTCAGCCAAGGGCAAAGGATAGGTCCATGAGAGATGCAGTTCAGTTACTAACCATATTAATGGCAGGGTAGGCTCGCAGGCATGGGCTAGGAGTAGATTATGTAGATAGACATGATAATTTAAGGGTTCGTGACTTCTTGACTTGTAACCCCCTAGAGTTTTATGGGTCGAGGGCTACGGATGACCCACAAGAGTTTATCCGACAAGTGCAGCGTACATTGAGGATAATTAGGGATTTTGAGACTAAGTCTATTGAGTTGGCTTCATATCGGTTACGTGACGTAGCCATTAATTGGTATGAATCCTGTGAGTTGTCTAGGGGCAGGGTGCTCCTCCAGTGGTATGGGATGAGTTTGTGGAGGCCTTTCTTGGCCACTTTCTACCTCTAGAGATGAGACGAGCCAGAGTTGATATATTCTTACATTTGAGGCAGAATGGTAGGAATGTTCGAGATTATAGTCTTGAGTTTGATTCATTAGCGAGACATGCACCCACTATTATAGTTGATATGGCTGATAGAGTGCATTATTATATGATGGGGCTGGATTATTATTTGATTGATAGCTTTATGAAAATGGCTTCTTAGCTAGGTATGGATATTTCTAGGGTACAGGCATATGCATAGGGGGTAGAGAATAGGTACAGAGGACGTCATCCCATTAGAGATCATGATAGAGGACAGCATAAGAGAGCTATATCGGCTGGTTATTCAGGTGAGTTTTGAGGCAGGCAGCCTCAGCCGTATAGTAGATATCTTTCTCAGCCTTCCCGGAGTGCATCACCACAATTCACAGGTAGGAGATTCGGTATCACAGGGTATTCATGAGCTGGTTAGAGCTCCGAGGTTTTGGTTCACAGGTGAAGAGGGTTTTGCGCCAATTGAGGCCACCATTTGCCTCGATGTTCTCATTATAGTAGGCCCCATTTTGGGGAATTCCATTTTGCTACTGGTGTTTGCTTTACTTGCAGCCGTCAAGGCCATATTATGAGGGAGTGTCCATTTAGGGGTAGTTCAGGTGGTATAGCTTAGCCTACTGGTTTAGTTTCTGGTTTATCTTCTTTTGTGGCTATGCGCCCTATGGGGTAGGATATTCAGACACCAACAGGCCATGGTAGAGGCCGTGGTGGAGCTTTCAGTTCTAGCTATCCTTTGAACTGCATATATGCCTTGGCTAGTAAATAAGATCAAGAGGCGTCACCAAATGTGGTCACAGGTGTATATTATCGATTTTCTCTCGGGACGTATATGCATTGATAGATCTAGGCTCCATCTTATCCTATATATCTCCCTTTGTTGCAAATATAATTGGGATAAACTTGAATTGATAGAACTATTTGAGATAGCTACACCGGTAGGAGATTCTGTTATAGCTAAGAAAGTATATAGAGATTGTTCGGTGATATTATATAGTCGTCACACCAAGGCAAATTTGATAGAGTTAGATATGACAGAATTTGATGTTATTATGGGCATGGATTGGTTAGCTTCTTGTTATGCTAATGTTGATTAAAGAGAAAAAGTAGTTCGGTTTCAATTCCATAGGGAGTCAATTATAGAATGATTGGGGAATACAACATCGTCGAGGGGTAAGTTTATTTTGTACCTCAAGGCAAGGAAGATGGTTAAGAAGGGCTATATTTATCATCTAGTTCTTGTGCATGACTTGAAAACAGAAGTATCGACTCTTTAGTTAGTTTCGGTAGTTAATGAATTTCTAGATGTATATTGAGCTGAACTTCCTGGTCTTTCTCTTGAGTGGGAGATAGAGTTTACTATAGATGTGTTATCAGATACTCAGCCCATATCTATTCCTTCCTATAGAATGGCACCCGCAGAGCTGAAAGAGTTGAAAGGGCAACTGAAAGACTTGTTAGAAAAGGGCTTCATTAGGCCTAGCACATCACCTTGGGGAGCACCGGTACTATTCGTGAGAAAGAAAGATGGGTCGCTGCAAGTATATATTGATTATAGGCAGCTGAACAAGGCGATAATAAAAAATAGATATCCCCTCCCCAGGATTGATAATTTATTTGACCAGTTGCAGGGTGCTAAGTGTTTCTTGAAGATAGACCTGCGGTCAGGCTATCATCAGGTATGGGTAAAGGAAGCAGATATCCCAAAGAATGTATTTAGGACCTAATATGGGCATTATGAGTTTAGGGTGATGTCTTTTGGGCTAACCAATGTTCCAGCAATGTTTATGTATCTAATGAACCGAGTGTTCAAGCTATTCCTAGACCTATTCGTGATTGTATTTATTGATGATATTCTAGTCTATTCACGATCAGAAGAGGAGCATGCAGATCATTTGAGGATGGTACTTGGGGTGCTCCAACACCAGAAGTTGTATGCTAAGTTCTCTAAATGTGAATTCTGGTTGACTTTAGTAGCATTCTTGGGGAATATCATCGAAGCTGATGATATTCGAGTAGATACACAGAAGATTGAGGCCGTAAAGACTTAGCCTAGACCTACGATATCTACTGAGGTATGTAGTTCTGGGGCTAGCAGGATATTACAAGAGATTTTTAGAGAAGTTTGCTTCGATTTCAGCACCTTTAACAAGGCTAACTTAGAAGGCAGCTAAGTTCTAGTGGACTGATGCTTCTGAACGAAACTTTTAGTTGCTAAAAGATAAGTTGACTACGACCCCCATTCTAACTCTTCCTAAAGGACCAGATGTCTATGTCGTTAATTATGATACTTCTGGTGTTGGGCTAGGTTGTTTATTGATGCAACATGGTAGAGTCATAGCCTATGCCTCTCGGCAGCTCAAAAAGCTCGAAAGAAATTATCCTACTCATGATCTGGAGTTAGCAGCAGTAATTCATGATTTGAAAATATGGAGGCACTATCTATATGGCGTGCATGTTGATATTTACATGGATCACAAAAATCTCCAATATATCTTTGAGCAAAAGGAGCTGAATTTGCGGCATAGAAGGTGGCTAGAGTTGCTAAAGGATTACGATGTTGACAATCTATACCACCCAGGAAAAGAAACTGTTGTGGCAAATGCACTCAGTCGTAAATCTATAGGTAGCTTGGCAGATTACAATCGGAACAGAAGAAGATAGTCTGTGAAATTTTCTAGTTAGCTAACCGTGGAGTTCGTTTAGCTGATTCTGATGGTGGTGGAGTTTCTATTTGAGGAGTTGCTGAATCCTTTATTATGGAAAAGGTAAAGCGACACCAGTACAAGGACCCTATTCTGGCACAGTATAGGGATGCGACCCTTCAAAAGGAGAAGACCCCATTCGAGATCACACCTAATGGAATGTTAAGATATAGGGGTAGATTATGTGTGCTTGCGATTGCAGGGCTACAACAATAGGTCATGGAAGAGGCACACTATACCCGTTATTCTGTTCATCCAGGGTCAACAAAGATGTATCATGACCTTAAATGTTTATATTGGTAGGATGGACCAAAGAAGGACATAGCAGAGTTCATAGCCAGTGTCCGAATTGTCAACAGGTTAAGATCGAGCATCAGAAGCCTGTGGACTATTATAGGAGATAGAAATCCTGACTTGGAAATAGGAAGCAATTAATATGGACTTCATTACAGGCTTATCTCGCACTCTACGGAAGTATGATTCTATATGTGTTATTGTAGATAGGCTAACAAAATCAACCCATTTTCTTTCAGTTAGGACTACAAATTTAGCTGAGGACTATGCAAGGTTATATATTAAGGAGATAGTAAGACTTTACGGGGTTCCCATATCTATTATCTCAGATAGAAGAGCTCAATTTATAGCTAACTTCTGGAGATCATTCCAGAAGGGATTGGGAACACAGGTGAATCTTAGTACAATATTTCATCCTCAAACTGATGGACAGACTGAGTGTACTATTCAGACACTAGAAGATATGTTGCGGGCCTGTATTATTGACTTCAAAGGTAACTAGAATAATCATTTTCCACTTATTGAGTTTGCTTATAATAATAGCTACCATTCTAGTATCTAGATGGCACCGTACGAGGATAAGTATGGAAGGAAGTGTAGGTCACCTATTGGTTGGTTTGATGTTGGTAAGACTAAACTAATAGGCCCAAACATGATTCAGCAAGCTATTGATAAAGTGAAGCTCATTCAGGAGAGACTATTAGCAGCCTAGAGTTGATAGAAATTATATGCAGATAATCGATGTCTACCCTTAGAATTTCAGGTTGATGATTGGGTGTTCTTGAGGGTGTCACCCATAAAGGGTATATTGAGATTCAGCAAGAAAGGGAAGCTTAGCCCGAGGTACATTGGCCCTTATCAGATCATTCGTAGGGTAGATATTTCGCAAATGTATAGGCGATATTTGAAAGCAGTATATCCAGTTTTCCACATATTGATACTTCGCAAATGTATAGGCGATATTTCCAGAATATTTCCCATAGATGATATCTAGGTGACAGAGGAGTTATCCTATGAGGAACAACCTATAACCATACTTGATCGGCAGATTATGAGGTTGCAAACTAAGGATGTGGCTTTCGTCAAAGTGTTATGGCAAAACAACAATAGGGAAGAGATGACCTGAAAAGCCGAGAAGGAGATGAAGAACAAGTACCCTTACTTGTTCCCTATGCCTACAGGTAACTTAAACTCCTCACTTGGTTATATTGGTGGCCTGATAGAACTATATGTTATGACGATAAGGAAAACCTTTCCAAAACTTCTTTTAGGGCCTTATGGGACCAATTCAACATTCAAGGACGAATGTTCTAAAGGGGGGATGGATGTTATACCGTGTATATTTATACGTCAAGTTATTCGCAAAAGAATCTACGTGAGTTAAAAACAGAACCCTTCTCAGACACGAAATAAAAACCCTTAATTTTTAATTTCTAAATTAAAACTAATTGTTATAAATCTTATCTAGTGTAAAAATAATATTAATGGAGATTAGGGATTAATTAACTATGATTAGATTATTAAGTGGAGATTAAGATTAAAAAATTATTAATTGGGCAGTAGTGGGCTATATGGACCCCACCCATGGCATGGCAAAATTTGATTGGCTCAAGCCATGAGTGGGACACGTGCTCTACTTCTAGACAGCATATTTAAACCACGTTTGATGTCTAAAAGCTCATTGTTGCATCTTCAACCTTAAGAAAACATAGAGATAGAGGGAGAAATGGCTCTTGGCCATGGCTGAGCAGTGAGCTCACAAATTGTTCATCCAAATTAATTATCTTGGTGTCTCTATTCAAATGAAGGTCATGGGAACATGGATTAATCATTGGAGGGCAGCAAGGATCCTTGTCTTTTTAATTTATAAATTTTAGCAAATTAAAGAGTCAATTTATTAAGGTAAGAGTTGATCATTTTCTATATGTTTTAGGATAAATTTGGACGTATTATGAGTGTGTAAATGTGAATTGGATGAATGAAATTATGTATGTTGGTGTTGGAATATTGTTAAAACCGTAGGGGCTATTTTATTTTAAGTTGGTGAACTGATTTAAATTAATATTTTAATTGTTGTTGTCATGGATTATGTGATGAGAATGAAGGTATTTAATGGTTAAAGTTGAAGTTAAATTTATTTGTGGGCTGTTGTATGGATTGTAGTAATGTTCATATAGTTTTCTTGCCTTTAAATAGATGGTGGTGTTGCCATATAGTTGCTGGTGTAAATCATGAATTTGGAGGAAAATAATGTGTTAAGTAATGTACAATAAAAGTGGATGGTTTGCTTGGCATGTTCGTAGGTGTCCGTGAGATTATCGGGCATCTCTTTACGTTGTTAGTTAGGGGCTATTTTGATATGCTATTATTGTTCTTATTGATCTTGGAAGATTAATGATAATTAAGATTAGGTGTTGTTTGTTTAGATAAAAATGTTAAGACTACGGATTATTAGGGATAACTTGAAAATCTGGTAGTCGTATGCGAATTGTTATCGAATATTGGGAACATGGGCTGTTTGGAATATTGTATGGACTGTTCAGAGTGTTCTCGAATCTGCCTTGAATAGTTTTGGTATAATATAATACTTCAACATATAGTTATTGGTATTGGCCTGACTATTGTGTGATCGGTTTGAATGTAAGAAACATCGTCTAGTTATCTAGAAAGGAGCTACTAACGTTAGAATACATTTTGAATCTCCCCGTAGCTTAACCGTAGTTCTTGATGTCTTAATATAGATTGAGATACTATTGGGAAGCATATGTGCTGCGTGGCAAATAAGTGCTAAAGGTATGTAAAGCTATCCCTTCTTTCTTTTGGCATGTCTTAAATATAAGTGATATATGATATGAGCTTTGGGTAATTCCATTCATATGTTCCAAGTATGATTCATGATGCTTATTCACTTCTTCATGCTAAAACTCTTAAAGTAGTTGAGCTACTGCCCATGAGTCTTTTATACGTCGGACAGTAGTTGGTATGCCAAAGTCCCTATTCTTAAAGATTCTATAATGATTAATGTCCTTAATTTTCATAAGTTGTTTTGCATTATCTTGATACGTGTCTATGATCCTTGAGGCTTTATTTAATATAGTTCATAATGGTATTCAAAGAGTACTGAACATGAATATCGCCCTAATACTCAAGTATTAATTAGCCTACTTATCTATGGAGTCTCAAATGATGATCTAAATGTATATAGTTACTCACTACTCTGCTCGTGCATATTGTTATTACATCTTTCACCGAGTCCTAGGCCGGGTATGTTATCATGCACAGTTTTACTACATCATTCACTGAGTCCCATGATGGGCCGGGTAAGGTATACGTGCACACGACTTTATTCACCGAGTCCCTTACTAGAGGGGTATGATAATATGATAATATGATGATACGATTATGACACCAATTCCCATATTGATCTGGGTATGGTATATGATAACGATATGCATGCTTTCTCTTCATAAGACGCAAGTACAATGACTTCTTGATTATCATACTTGTCTCCTAGAATCTCTACTTCAGTATGATCATTTTTATTGTATTTCATGCTTTACATATTTAGTACATATCTCGTACTGACCCTTTTTCTTCCAAGGGGGCTGTGTTTCATGTCCACAGGTACAAATACTCGCTTTGGTGATTTGCCAGCTTAGGACTCCTATTCAGCTATCTTGGAGTGCTTCGTTATCCCGGGGCCTAGACATGTGGTATAGATTATTTGATGTATATATATATGTTTATCCAGGGGTACGGCGGAGTCCTGTCCCATCATATGTTATTGTTGATACTCTTAGAGGTCTGTAGACATACGTGTGGGTTGTGTACAGAGGTTGTTCGGTTGTGTTAGCATGACTTATTTTAGGATGTTCCTGTACGTTGTGGCAGCCTTGTCGTCTTCCGTGTACATGTATATTTTGAGATGTTGTATATAGTGGTAGCCTTGTCGGCTTGCGTATATATTTAGGGATGTTTTTATATGTAGTAATAGCCTTGTCTGCTTATGTATTATGATATTTTGGTTAATCGTGACTTCTCAGGAGATAGGTTACCATGATACATGTATGTAAAGTTTTGAGATGACGTTATATTTTCACGAAGCCTCCATATTATGTTTAGTTTCAGTTTGATGATATCTAACAGCTATGTACATAAGTGTCCAACTCGGGCACTAGTCACAGCCTATGGGGTTGGGTCGTGACAAAAAGGACCTAAAATGGTCAAGAAAAAGTTACCCAAAGTTCGCCATAATTATATTCCATTTCAAAAATGACAAGAGACGACAGCTAAAGATGTTAATTTGCCTCACATGAAGCTTCTAATCAAGATTCTGATCACACCAATGGATTCCCCACAAAATTTCCTTAAACTTAGGCCTTTGAATCATCAATTTTGAGTCTAGAATCAGGGATAAATCTCCATTTGAAATTACATACAATGGCTGATGAGCACTAGATATCAGCTTTTTAGCTGATATTCTCCAAGTTCATGAACTTCGATGAGGTGTTCGGGATTCATCCGAAAACCCGTACGTGCAAACAAACTATGCTACTCTACCAAATTTGACATTTCGGATTCAATCTCACAGTCAAAATTTCTATATGAGGTCATTATGACTAAATGTGGGTCCCACTCCTATTGCTATTTTTATCCAAATTCTACCAAGGGGTTCGAGATGAGTTCGGAAGCCTTGAGAGTCAAACAAAAGGTCATTCTAAACCAAACTTAACATTTCAGAGCTAACCGCGCTGTCAGAATTTTTATTCGAGTGCGTTTTCTAAGAATGTTGACCAAAGTCAATTGCTAGCCAGTTTTCAAAGCTAAAAGTTAAAAATAGTTTAAACTCGCATCAAAAACCCCAAAACTTGAGTCAACCACGCATCTAGCCTAATTTTCCATTCCGGAGTTGATAGAATTATTAGAAATCCATTTCAAGGCTGTTTCATACACTTTAACTCAAAAATCACCTTTTAAGTTATAAAGGCCTTCTAACACGGAAACTTGGACAAAATCCAAATAAATATTTAGGAAACCAAGCTATCAATACCAGCAAAGCATAAATGACCTGAGGTCGCTATAGGAATGCTCTAAATGAAGAAATAGAACTAGTATAAGGAAAATGATCTGGAGGGTCATTACAACATCCACTACTAAAAGAACTTTCGTCTGTGAAAGTAAAGACAAGAATATACTTGGAGGCTCAAATAAGCTGGGGAACTATTTTCGCATCTCCTACTCGGTCTTCTAGGTAGCCTGGTCAATCAGACTGTGTCTCCACTGGACCTTAACCAAAGGGATAGACCTGAAATGAAGCTGGAGAACATCTCTGGCTAATATAGCAACCGACTCCTCAATAAAGGTCAGACGATCATCCTACTTTACAGAATTATATCGAAGCACGTGGGACTTATCTGGGATATACTGGCGTAGCATAGAAACATGGAACACTAGATGTACATCCAAAATCACTAGGGGTAGAGCCAACTCATAAGCAATCTCGCTAACTCTCCTCAAGATCTCGAAGGGCCCAATATATCTGAGGCTAAGCTTACCCTACCTCCCGAACCTCATCATGCCCTTCAAGGGCGACACCCAAAAAAACACTCGATCTTCCACCTCAAAATATAAAGGACGATACCTACGATCAACATAATTTTGGTGTCTACTCAGAGCTTTCCCCGACCTATCCTAAATCACCTATAAGGCCTCCTAGAGTAAATCTGTGTTGCACAGTCTAGGCCCTTGAGGACTCAAACTGTTATATTTTGTACTTTTGTGCATTGGAACATTTTTAAGCTTCTCTAAAGCTGCAATGTGATTTATGTTATCTATGACGTTATCAAATGATCCTAAGGAGGGGAGGATGTAACGCCTCATATTTTGCATAGACTAGTTCTATATGAGTAGTGATGGTTTAAAATAGGTTTGGAAGGATGTGAAGGGATTTCGAGGCCAGATAATTTGTCATAGTAATCAACCTATTTGCGTAAGTTACTGGTTTGCATGTCTTACCTAATTAAGCTACTTGATTACGCGTCTAGCTTATGTAGCAAAGATCACACAGGTTCTTAAGGTAAGACTAATTGCTAACCTACTAACAAGAACAAGTAGGTGATGCACCTACTTAGAATAAGTAGATTACATTTTAAATGGAAAGGGCAAGTAGGTGATGCAACTACTTACAAACTTGTGCCAGAAATTAAGTGGGGATTAGTGGCTAATTAAGATTAATTAACTTAATTAGACCCCTAAGTGGGCCCCACAAAAATGTGGCAAAGTCTGATTGGCCCTTGGATGTTAATGGGACACATGTCAAGGGCTAGACATGTGTCACACTTATATGCTGCATATAAAGGGCAAATTGATGACTAATAACCTCATTTCATCTTCTCCACAATATTAAACCATAGAGATAGAGAAAGAAATGCTCATGGCTATGGCTGAGCCAAATCAAGTTCACTAATCTTGATTCAAATTAATTTTCCATGGTGTTTTAAATCAAAGAAAGGTCTATGGTAATGTGAATTATTCCTTGAGGGCCGCAAGGGTGGTTATCAATTGAAGTTGCCAAATTCAGCAAATTAAGGAGCCAAGTTATTAAGGTAAGATTTGATCATATTCTACACATTTTAGTAGGTAATTTGGACTTGTTATAAATTGGTAGATATAAATTAAATACATGGAATTATGTATGTTGATGTTGTAGTGTTGTTGAGTCGTATAAGAGAGCTGTTGTAGTTGGAATTGATGAATTAATTTTAAGTAGTATTTTGATTGTTGTTATGATGAATTATGTGATGAGAGTGAGGCAATTAAATGGTTAAAGTTGAGGTTGAATTTGTTTTGTGGGCTGTTGCAGAACTTATGATGATATTAACATGGTTTTCTAACATATGAATGAATGATGTTGTGGTCGTGTGTGGGATGGTATAAATCACGAATTTGGATGAAAATATTATATGAGATAACATATGAGAAACATAGGTGGTTTGCTTGGAGTATTCATAGGTGTTTGTAAGATTATTGGACATCTCTTTATGTTGTGGTTAGGGGCTATTTTGATATGTTGTTGTTATTCTTATTGAGCTTGGAAGATTAATGATAATTAAGACTATACATTGTGTTGATGTTGGTTAGGCTGTTATGGGGTTGTTTAGATGAAAATGTTATGACTATGGATCGTTAAGATTAACTTGAATATGTGGTAGTCGTATGTGGATTTTTATCGAATGTTGTGAATGTGGGGCTGTTTAAATTGTTATGTGGGCTGTTCAGAGTATCCTTGAATTTTATCTTGGCTATCCTTAACATGGCATTTGAACGTGTGATTGTTGATGCTACTTGATGGTTGTATGGTTGACTGGGATTGAGAAAAGTGAGCTATATATGGGAGGTGCTGTCCAATTATCTAGAAATAACCTAACGATAAAGTACGTTTAATACCTTTCCATAGCTTAACCATAATACTTAACGTCTTAATATTGGTTGAGACACTACGGGCAGCGCATACGTATTGTGGCAAATAGGCGCTAAAGGTATGTAAAGCTATCTCTTCTTTCTTTTGGCATGTCTTAGATATAAGTGATATATAATATAAGCTTTGGGGTAATTCCATTCATAGGTTCCAAGTATGATTCAGGATTCTTATTCACTTTTTGACGTTAAAACTCTTAAAGTAGTTGAGCTACTGCCCTTGAGTCTTCTACACATTGGACAATAGTTGGTATATAAAAGTCCCCAGTCTTAAGGACCCTTTAATGATTAATGTGCTTAACTTTAATAAGCTATCTCGCGTTATCTTGATACGTGTCTATGATCCCTGAGGCTTTACCTAATATGGTTCATAATGACATTCAAAGAACACTGAACATGACTATTGCCCTAATACTCAAGTATTGATTAGTCTACTTATCTATTGAGTTTCAAATGATGATCTAAATATATATGGTTACTCACTACCCTGCTTGTGCATACTATTATTACATCTCTCACCTAGTCCCTGGCTGGATATGTTATCACACACATTTTACTACATTATCCATCGAGTCCCACACTAGGGGACTGGGTATGCTATATGATGATATGATGATGCAATGATATGGTTAGGGCACCGAGTTCCATGATGGGTTGGGTATAGTTTACGTGCACACGATTTTGTTCACCGAGTCCCTTACTAGAGGGTCGGGTATGGTATATTTATATGATGATACAATTATTGCACCGAGTCCCATAATAGACTGGGTACGGTATATGACAATGATATGCATGATTGATTTTGTAAGGCATAGGTACAACGAGTTTTTAATTATCATACTTGTCTCTTAGACTCTCTACTTCAGTTATGATCCTTCTTACTGTATTTCATGTTTTATATACTTAGTACATTTCTTGTACTAACCCCCTTCCTCGAGGGGGACTGCGTTTCATGCCCGCAGGTGCAAATACTCATTTTAGGGATCCTCCATCTTAGGATTTCCATTCAGTTATTTTGGAGTGCTCCATTCTCCCAGAGCCTAGAATTTTGGTACAGATCCTTTTGATGTATATATTTGGTTATCCAGGGGTACGGCGGGGCCCTATCCTATCATATGCTATTGTTAATACTCTTAGAGGTTTGTAGACATATGTGTGGGTTGTTTATAAGTTTTGTTCAGCTGTGTCTATATGATGGGCTATGGATGTATTGATATGTAATGGCAACCTTGTTCGCTTGCATATGATTTGATTAGTTGTGACTCCTCAGGAGACAGTTTATCTGGATATACATGTTTAATGACGTTATGAACCTTTGGAATTCCTTTGCATATTTCCATATTGTTCACAGATTTAATTTGATTATATTTTATAGGAATGTATATGAGTGTCCAACTCAGGCACTAGTCACGGCCCATGGGATTGGGTCATGACACAAACCATCCAATCTGAGTGGGACAACACCTACCATATAAGGCCTCAAATGGGGCGATCTGAAAGCTAGAGTGACAGTTGTTGTTGTTCGCAGTCTCTGCTAGGGATAAAAACTGATCCCACTAACCATCGAACTCTATACATAGGCCCGTAACATGTCCTTCGGGACCTGGATAGTACCCTTTGACTGGCCATCGGTTTGTGGATAAAATGCAGTGCTATGATCAACCTAGGTGCCCAACTCTCTCTGAAAAGCTCTCTAGAAACTTGAAGTAAAATAAGACCCCCTATCTGATATATAATAGACACCGGTACCTCGTGAAGATAGACCACCTCCTGAATATAGAACTGAGCTAGACGCTCTGCAATGAAAGTAGACCGAACTGGCAAAAAGTGTTTTGACTTAGTCAATCGATGAACGATGACCCAGATACTATCACTTTATCTAGAAGTCTGAGGTAAACCCATCACAAAGTCCATGCATGTACAATTGGGAATGGGTAATCTCTGAAGCACCCCACCAGGCCTCTTATGCACGACCTTTACCTACTGGTAACTTAAGAAGCGAGATACATACTCAACTATATCTTTCTTCATACTGTACCACCAGTAGTGCTGTCTCAAGTTGCAATATATCTTTGCGGGCTCGGATGAATAGAGTATCTGGAATCATAGGCCTCGTGAAGGATCAAATGAATAAAACCTCCCACTTTAGGAACACATAGTCGACCGTCAAACCATAGCACCCCATCTAAATCTATAGTAGCCTAGCCACCCTCGCCTCACAATACCAACTCTTGAAACTCTACCAATGCTCCATCCTTAAACTGTCAGCCACAAATTGAATTAAGTAGAGATGGCTGAGCTCTCACAAATGCCAAAATCAATCTAGAATCTGAGATATACAACTTGACCATTTTAGTGGCCAAAGACAAGATGTCCAAGGCTAGGGGTTTCTCCACAGCAGGCAAGTAAGCCAAACTGCCCCTACTCTCCGTTTTCTGGCTCAAGGTGTCCGCTATTACATTCTTCATGCTTGAATGATAGAGAACAAAGATGTCATAATCTGCTAAGAGCTCAATCTAGCACTAGTATCTAGAATTAAGGTTCCTCTGACTCATAAGATACTATAGGCTGCAGTGATATGTATATATCTCCCAATGGACCCCATATAAGTAGTGCCTCCACATCTTGAGTGTGGGTAGTTGCTCTCATGCGTTTTTAACTTTCTGGAAGCATAAGCAATAACCCCACTCTGCTGCATCATAACATACCCAAGACCTACACCAAAAGCATCACAATATACTGAAAAGCTCTTTCCCTTAATTGAAAGAGTGAGAACAGGAGAGGTGGTAAGAAGCTCCTTGAGCCTTTAAAAGCTTGACTCGTAATCCTCGAACCATACAAAGGGGACATCCTAATAGGTCATATGGCTTAATGGGGCTGTAATGGTGGAGAAACCCTTGATGAAGCGCCCGTAGTAACCAGCCAATCCGATGAAACTCTTAATCCCTAAAACAGATGTGGGCCTAGCCCAACCACGAATAGCCTCAATATTTACCAGATTTACCATGATATCCTCCTTAGACACTACGTGTCCCATAAATGTCACAGACTCTAACCAAAACTCATACTTTAAAAACTTTGCATAAATCCACTAATCTCTCAAAGTATGGAGTACCAGCCTCAAGTGCTGCGCATGCTCCTCTCTACTCCGCGAGTATATGAAGATGTCATTGATGAATACAATTATGAAGGAGTCAATATAAGGCCTGAATAATCGATCTATAAGGTCCATAAAGGCTGCTGGGGCATTAGTAAGCCAAAAAGACATCAATAGGAACTCGTAGTGGCCATAACGAGTCTGAAAAGCAGCCTTAGGAATATCGGTAAATCTAATCCTCAACTAGTGGTAGATAGACCTCAAATCATTCTTAGAAAACATAGTGACACCCTGAAGCTGGTTGAACAAATCATCAATGTGAGGCATAGGGTAACGGTTCTTCACCATTACCTTGTTTAGCTTCCTATATTTAATACACATCCGCATAGTCCAATTCTTCTTCTTAACAAATAGGATAGGAGAACACCATGGAGACACACTCGAATGCATAAAGCTTTTACCTAGGAGATTCTCTAGCAGAGTACTGAGCTCTCAGAGCTTTGCGGGAGCCATACGGTAAGGTGGAATAGAAATAGGCTTAGTGCCCGGCTCCAAGTCTATAGTAAAGTCAATATCCCTCTCTAGAGGTAGGCCAGGTAGGTCTGTAAGAAAGACATCAATAAACTCTCCGACCATAAGAACTGAATCAATAAAAGGGGCCTCGCTGGACACATCTCGGACTTAAGCTAAGTAAGCCAAGCACCTGGAAGCAAATAGACACAAAGCTTGCATAAAGGATATAATCCCCATCGGTGTGCGGCTATAAGTACCCTTCCATAAGACAGAGGGAATGCCAGACATGGCTAAAGTAACCATCTTAGTATAACAGTCCAAAACTGCATGGTGAGGGGAAAGCCAATCCATGCCCAGTATAACATCAAAGTCCAACATATATAATAGAATAAGGTCAGCCTGAGTCTCATGCCCCTGAATAGTCACCACATAGGATCTACATGCCTGATCCACTACTAAAGAATCCCATACCGGGGGGCAACGACACTTTAAGTGGCTCATAAATAATCCAGACGAGGAGAAAAATATATAGATACATAAGAATACATGGAACTTGGATTAAATAAAGTTGATGCAGTCAGCTGACATATGAGGATAGTACTTGTGATAATATCATTTGATGCCTCGACCTCTACCCTAGCTGGAGTAGCATAAAAATAGCCGTATTGGCCTCCGCCACGTCCATATGACCTACCACCTAACCTACCTCCTCGAGGACCTCCCCAAATACCCTATTGGCTAGTGCCATGACCCTGTGGCTGATATCCACTTCCTTGGCCCTCACCTCAGTCTCTACCTCCAAATGGAGGTGGTACTGCTATCGATGGTCAAGCTCAACTGGTGCACTCTCTGGATCATTGCTCTAGTGAACCATAATAAAAATAACCCGAAGTTAAGCACCATGATCCCCTTGAGCCCTGACCTGTGGTGCAACCCCCCAAATGGGGCCGACTACCCTCAACTATTGGAAGGGCTACCTGAATTGACCAATTGGACTGACCTTGCTGGTATCTATCATTCTAGAATCGATGGCGGGGCCTGTCATAACTATCTTGGCCCTTAGAATGGGACCCACTTAAGCTGCCCTGGTGCCTGGCCCTCTTATCATTGCCCCCTTGGGCCAAATATGGAATAATCTCTATAATATAGGCATGGTCCACCATATTTAGAAAAGGGCAGCCCACAGAAACTATGTGTTCTATCCCTAACCTCAAGTGGGGCCTCAACCAATGCATAAAACACCATACTCGCTCCTCTACGATGGGTAGAATCATTATGGCATATCGGGATAGTTGGTGGAATCTGGCATTATACTTGGCGACAGTCTTCTGGACCTGGTGCAATCATTTAAACTGATCTCAAAGTTGGTCCCTGACGCTCCTGGAGATGTATCTAGCCATGAAGGCCTCTGGAAATTGAGCCTATATCAAAGGTGGTAACCCAACTAGCGTGGTCTGTAAGTAGGAGTGCCATCACTGTCTAGCTGACACATGGGACTGGTGAGCGGTGAAGTCGGCCATCTGGACTCCACAAAACCCAAGGAGTGAAGTTTCTCCTGGAAAGTATTTAGAAACTCCTTAGCGTCCTCGCAAATTGCTCTAGAAAATATTAGGGGTGATAAACTTCGAAATACCCCCAATATCTTCTTCTCCAGTAAGGACATAACACCCTCTGGAACTGCTAGTGGGGGTGCAACATCTGGTGGGGGTGGCTGAACCTCAAGTGCTGGCGGCGCAGGCTGGTCCTGCGGTTTTGGCATATAAGCACCTGGGGCTATGGCCTGTAGCATAACCCCAATAGCTGTAAGAAGCTAAGAAACTATCGCCTGTAAAGCTGGGGTCATAAATGGTGCGGCTTGAGGCTTTGCTGCTGGTGGTGGCCCCTCCAGGTGAGAAGGAATAAGGGCATCTTGATGCTTCTCTACATACGCAAGAACTATATCTGGATTAGGGACTGGTGTATTATATCCCGTATTTTTGTACATCAGAATATTTTATGCTAATCGAGATAAGTTTAAGGATAAAATTATTTTAAGATATGAGGTAGATACTTTTAATCCCTGATTTTAAATAAGTACACAGATTGCTTACAAATTTTAATTGATATAAAATATTTGTGGAAATTAGGGATTAATTAATCATGGTTAGATTATTAAGTGGGATTAGTGATTAAATTAATGCTAATTAAAGTATGAGTGGGCTAAGTGGACCCCACTATAGCATGGCCAAATTTGATTGGCCCATGCTATGAGTGAGGCACGTGTGAAGCTTTAAGGGCAGTATATATAGGACTTAGTTGATGACTAATTAATTAGTCATTCACCTCATTTCTTCTTCAACAAAATATAGAGTTAGAAAGAGAGTCCAAGCCATGACTGAGCAAACCTAAGCTCCCAAATTTTAGCCAACTTAAGGAGCTAAATTGTTAAGGTAAAATTTAATCCTTTTCTACATATATTAGAAGTGGTTTGGACTTGTTATAATTTGGTAAATGTGAATTGGATATAAGAAAATATGTATGTTGATGTTGAGGTCTGGTTTGAGCCATGTAAGGGGGTTATTTTAGCTAGAATTGGTGAATTAAACCTAATTAGTATTATTGTGGATGTTGTCATGGATAAATGATGAAAGTAAAGAAATTTTATGGTTAGAGTGAAATTATATTTATTCAATTAATGGGTTGTTTTGGGTGTGTTGTTGTTCTTGTTGATTTGAGGAATTAAGAATTAAGACTTGCATTTTATTAATGGTAATTAATGGGCTGCCTTAATTAAGAAATGATGGATTTAATTATAACTAATGTTGATGTTATTGTTATGGCTGATTATATAATGAGAATGGGAGAATATGATATTTCAAGTTAGAATTGTAATTGTTTTAATGGCTGGTTGTAATATGTTGCTGTTGTGTCGAATTGAAGAATTAAGTATAGTTACAAATATACATTGTATGGTTGTAATTGTTGGGCTGTTATAAATATTTCGATAAAGCATGGTGGCTATGGGCTATTAGGAGTAATTTGATAGCATCGTAGTCATTATATTGATGATTAACGAATGTTAAAAAGTTATGTAGATTGTTCGGAGTATTTGGGAATCTTATCTTGGCTAGTCTTAATATGGTATTTGAATGTGTGATTATTGATGTTACTTGGTTGTTGTGTTGTACGGATGGTTTGGCTATGAGGAGAGTGACTGATGTAGGGGAGGTGCTGCCCAATTGTCCAGAAATAAGCTGTTAACATCAAAGTATGTTTTATGCCTTTTCATAGCTTAACCATAGTCTTAACGTCTTAATATAGGTTGAGATATTTTGGACAACATATACATATCGAATCACAGATTAAGCATCAAAGGTATGTAAAGTTGTCCTTTTTTTCTTTTGGCATGTCTTCGATTTAAGTGATGAATGATATGAGCTTGGGGTAATTCTATTCATAAGTTCCGAGTGTGATTCATGATCCTTATTCACTTCTTGATGTTAGAAATCCTAAGGTGATTGAGCTATTGCCCCTCGAGTCCTCTATACGTTGAATAGTTGCTGGTGTATAAAAGTTTCTATTCCTACAGACTCTATAATGATTAATGTCCTTAACTTTCAATAGCTATTTCGCATTATCTTGATACATGACATATAATTCCTGAGGCTCTATTTGATATAGTTCATATTGATATGAAATGAGTGCTTAACATGACTATTGCCTTAACATTCAAATGTTAGTTATTATACTGTTTCCATTGAGTCTCAGATAATAATCTAATTGTGTATGGTTGCTCATGGTATTCTACTCATGCATGCCTTAATATGTCTCTCACTGAGTCCTGGGCTGGGTATGTTATTATACACAGTGTTACATCTTTAATCACTGAGTCCCTTACTAGAACGCCGGGTACGATATATGTATATGATGATATGACAGTGACACCGAGTCCCATAATGGGCCGGGTATGGTATATGATAATGATATGCATGATTTTATTTTATAAGACGCAGGTATAGTGATTTTTTGATTATCATACTTGTCTCCTAGAATCTCTACTTCAGTATGATCATTTTTATTATATTTCATGTTTTACATACTCAGTGCATATCTCATACTGACCTCCTTTCTTCGGAGGGGGGGGTGCTTTTCATGCCTGTAGGTGCAGATACTCGCTTTGGTGATTCGCCAGCTTAGTACTCCTATTCAGCTATCTTGGAGTGCTCTATTATCCCCGAGCGTAGAATTTTAGTACAGATCATTTTGATGAGTCTATATATATTTATCTAGGGGTATGGCGGGGCCTTGTCCCGTCATATGTTACTGTTGATACTCGTAGAGGTCTGTAGACATACGTGTGGGTTATGTATAGATGTTGTTCGACTGTGTTAGCTTTACTTATTTTGGGATGTTGTCGTACGTAGTGGAAGACTTGTCGGCTTGCGCGTATATATATATATATATATATATATATATATATATATATATATATATATATATATATATTTTGGGATGTTTCATGTAGTGGCAGCCTTATTGGCTTGCGTATATATTTAGGGATGTTCCTGTATGTTGTACCAGCGTTGTCGGCTCATGTATTATGATAATTGATTAATTGTGACTTCTCAAGAGATAGTTTACCTTGATACATGTATGTGACATTTTAAGATAACGTTAGGTTTTCACAAAGCCTCCATATTGTGTTTAGTTTCAGTTTGATGATATCTAACAGATATGTATACAAGTGTCTAGCTCGGGCACTAGTCACGGTCTATGAGGTTGGGTCATGACATGGTGTTACTGCCCTGCCTGTGCCACGAGGTCGGGCTCTAGGCCTGCCCAGTCTTGGTGGGTTATCGCCACAGGTAGTACAACGTGTATGAGCCATCCTTGCTAAAGAGTGGAACAAATGAGATTTCACGAAACCAATAAGACATATAACTACACAAAATTATACAACATAGAGAATGTTCCTAATGATATCCTTAGCCTTTTAAGGATGGGTTACAGACGTCTAGCCTCTTAAGGATGGGTTACGGACGTCTCAGCACCGATCTGCAAGACTCTATTAGATGTTACTTATGTACAAGTGAGATCGATGAACTTGGGCTTTGATACAAACTTGTCATGATCCGATCTCTTGAGCCATGATGGAATCTACCATAACCCCTCTATAGGTAAGACAAACCCGTAACCCGGAACTGAAAATAACGAGTATAAGGGGGAAATACTAAACAGAACTAAGAGAAACAGAATAAATGTTGAAATAAGGAGAAACTAGATAAAATATATACAAAATACAAAGTACTGAATCCCTTCTAGAACCTGGAAGTCACTAATACAAAGCTGCTACCAAAATAAAATGAGTACAAGTCCCAAGAGTGGACCAAAAATATATATACAACACTGGCTAGTCTCAAAAATACCAAAAGGCGGGCCATCTAAGCTGAAGGAGACAAAAATGATCTCAAAACAATATATGCTAACCCTGGTCTCCGGATCTGCCTGAAACAGGCTCGATCTATCAGCAGCAGTAGCTGGTATTCGGACCTACATCATGAAAGTATATGCAGAGTCTAGCATAAGGACTAGATATAATGTCTAAGATAAGGAAAATTATTAGTAATAATGATAGGCTAAACTAAGCTATGGGATCTACAGTAAGTTCACCCAACCGGGCTCCTATAAGCCCTATCGGGACACACGTGCACAATTTAAAGTAAAACTTAAGCAAACCTCCATAAGGCTGCCAAGCATACAGAATGACTACGCTAAAGAGGGTAGGGTCTAGGGTTCTCTAAGAGTGAATTCCCTAGGCACTAAGGCTGGGTCTGGAACCCTGGATACTCAGCCAATTTGATAGTATGGTAGAGGCAGGGACTGTAACCTCGATACTCACCATAAATGGACAACTTAGAGGCAGGGCTTGTACCCAAAGTTCTTTTATAAATAATGAATCAGTAGAGGCAGGATTTTACCCCGATGTTTTATATAAGTAGTGAGTCCATAGAGGTAGGCCCGGTACTCCGATGCTCTATGCAAGTATCTAATCTAGTTGCCGATCCAACTTCTTTCTCTAGCAGATGTGTAGTAAATCACCCAAAGCCCTCTTTCCTTAGCAAGTCCAGGCCTCAAATATATAAAGTATAACGTCCATAGATATCCTTCCATAAATAACCAACTCATCATATAAACTTGGGCTTCGACCATAACTGAAACAAGACAAACACAAGGTCTAGGAACACCAACTAATATCAAAAGTTGTAAACTTATGAAATTATGGATAAGGTTGTTCATGAGAGCACAGTTACTACCTAGCTATGGCCCAACTACCAAACTCGTTTGCTACGCCATTCTACAGTGATCTAAGTCCATCAGAGCGATGCTGGGCATCTAAAGCAATTTTTCAATAACCAATAGTAAGGCAATCATACATCGCAATACCAGTAATATAAGACAAAAATCGGTAACAGAACCACCAAATAACAATAAGGGTCACATGCTTTCAATACCCAAAATAGGACCTAAGATATTATTTCTACCCTAAAGCATGTGAATAAACTACAACCCCAACATTACAATAATTTCAACTTGTTTTCACATAATCCAGCTCAATCTAAAGAAAGGAAAGCGTAGTCTACCTATAGGTCAATCGCGCGTGCTCTAAATTGCTTTGCCGGAGCCTTTCCTTTTTGGAAGGCCTCTGAATGCTGCCACACTGTCAAAAATAGAATCATAATATCATCATAGTTATTTAGACACTAAAATTTCAATTTTTGGAGACAGACCAATTTCGAGGTCTAAAACAGGAATGTCAGACTCATATCTGTAATTATGGAATTAGCTCCAAAAATTGGTCCAAAATAACACCCCAAGGTTGTATACCAAAATGGGACAGAATTCGGGGCCCATAAGTACCTCAAAAGTAATGCACAAGAAAAATCCAAATTTAGCTTAAAAAACTAACAATGGCAGCAACAATTTATGAGAAAATACAATAAATAAAGTCTTCACAGCTAAAACCATGCACACCCTGACGTTCCTCATAAAAAATCCATAATTTAGCCTCAAGAATCACTGAAAAAGGACTCAAAATGCTCCAAATATCAAATCTCAAAATTCACCAAAAATCTAATAGGACAGTAGCTTAAGACGGAAAAATTGGCAAAACGAAACCTCAACAGCCAAAACCGATTACACAAAAGTGATCCTTATGAAAAAACCCAAAATTTAGACTTTCGAATCATAGAAAATGGACTTAAAATAATCAAAAAATAATTTCCCAAAGTTCACCACAATTCCATTCCGAAAATGATAAGAGACAGCAACAAAAGTCACAAATTTGCCTCACACAAAGATTCAAATCAAGAGTCCAAGCTCACCAATGGATTTCCCATGAAATTTCCTTGAACTTAAACCTTTTAATCACCAATTTTGAGTCAATAATGAGGGAGAAATCTCTTTTTGAAAGTACATGCAATGGCTGATGAGCGCCAGTTATCAGCTTTTTAGCTGATATTCTTCAAGTTCCAAAACTTCGACGGGGTGTTCAGAATTCGTTTGGAATCCCATATGCGCAAATGGACTATACTATATTGCCAAATTCAACATTCTAAATTCAATGGCGCAGTCAAAATTTCTATACGTGGTCATTACGCCTGAATGTGGGTCCCACTCGCCATTTTTACCCAAATTCCACTAAGGGGCTCGAAATGAGTTTGAAAGCCTCTAGAGTGGAATGAAAGGTAATTATAGATCAAACTTGATATTCTGGAGCTAACTACGCTTTTAGAATTTTTATTCGAGCACGTTTTCCAAAAATATTGACTAAAGTCAATCGCTGGCTAGTTTTCATATCTAAAATGTCCAATTTTTCGAATTGTAAATAATCAAATGCGTTTAGGTAAAAGTATTGATAATTCATTCAATTAGGATTTGCAATAGTATTTTTATACATTTTAACCAATGCTATCAACAACGATGTAGACATATTCAAGTACACATGAAAATATGACTAGCTTTATAAATTCATTTGCTAAATAGATTGATTTTTGAAAAAATGTATGAATAATCAAGTATAAATTGTTGATTGTGTATAAATAAAAATATTGAGTGTTCATTCAATTAATATTTTCATACCTTTAAATTTATATTATCTACAACAATGTATATGCATACATGTATCATGTATGCATTAAGTATGCATACATAATCATGTATGCATTCATGTATACATATTCATGTATTCATTCACTTAGAATTTGGAAACATTGAATAGATTAATTTTTACACAACTGTACAAATAAATATGTATACAGTTATAGTTTTTATTTGTACTATCAATTTGAACCTTTAGGTGGAAAATCCATAAAATCAGAATCAGAATTCCTTTTTTGGAAAAGTCCTAGGGGTAACTTTCTTAATCATGACAATTAATACCAAGATCAATCACTATTTCCTAATTGTTTTCCTAAACTGAATAAAACCTTCAATTTCAAAAATCAAAACCTTCAAAAAAATTTAATGAAAATGCAAAAATTTTAAAATGCAGAGTAACTATAGCCTATCACAATGAGAAAATAACAGTTGAGCATCAACATGCACAACGTGAATTTATAAATGTTGGACATCAACATACACAACATAAATTTAGAAATGAAAGAGAAAAATTAGGAGAAAAAAAATCGAATGTGGGTGTATGAATGAATTTTAGAGATGAAAAAGGTAATAAATTGAATAACAAAAAGTTACTTAGTATTTGTTTAAACTAATGAAGAATGAAATAAAGGAATAATTTAAAATATTCAATAAAAAAGAACCAATCTGATGAAATAGATTTTAGAAGGATGAGAAAAATCAGGAAAATAAAAAAATGTCAGCTTTCAGTAAAAAATAAATGCGGGGCTACTAAATGCCAAATAAGATTTTTTTTTGGTTAAACAAAATAAAAGTGGGCCATATATTGTCAATTTATAGTATAACATATCATGCTGTGCCAATGTTTCATTTCCAATAATGGTCTGCTGAAGCAAATGGACTTTAGCCCATTTTCTTTTCTTGAAAATTTATCCTTTGTCCTTTTGGATTGCTGCTGCTAAAAGTTTGGTCCTTTGGTACAATTTGCTGTTGTATGCACTGATTATGATAAAAATTCGAAAAAATAACTAAACTAGATAACTATTGTACAGTTAATTCTCACATATATTTATGACAACAAAGCATAATCTAATTAACAAAGTTCTAATAATTTAAGTGTGAATACAAGTGTAATCCTCAAAAGGCTAAAGAATTAGTTACTGAAGATTAAACTCAATAGATTCGAATCATTTTCAAAGAAAATGTAGAAAATGCAGCAGCTATGTTGTAACACCCTGTGTTATCCTAACCTAAAGTAGGCTCAATGATAATGAGAAAAAGAAATTGAGGAAGAGGACTGACCTTGAGGACTACAGGTATCCTCTAAATTCGTAGAGGGTTCTATGAGCCATAGGGATGACTCGTAGAGTGTTCTATGTGTCTTAGGAACGACTCATAGACCTACGACTCGTAGATCCTGACAACACTTAGTAAATTTTAGAATTGGAGAAGCCTTCCTATGATCGACCTTATGAATTGTAAGGGTTTTTATGAGTCGTAGAAATGACTAGTAGAACCCTTTTGACACTTAGTCAAATTTCAGTAAAGGAAGTCGTCCCTATGAGTGTTAATGACGAGTCGTCGAAGTCACTACGAGTTGTAGAAATGACCCATAGAGAGACTTCAGAGACTCAGAATTTCAGATTTCTGAGAAACCTGCAGGACGAGTCGTGTCTACAACTCATCGAATGGCCTATGACTCATAGACCTGAGTCGTTGACCCTTACCCTTTTCCAGCCCAGTTCCGCGATTAAAGATGACGACCCATAAATGTTTCTATAAATCATAGAAATGACTCGTAGAAGACCAATTTTAGTTTTAACGAAGGGTAGATTGGTCTTTTCCCACCCTTCCCAAACTAAAAACCTGATGTTTTAGGACTAAATTAAGTCCCATTATCAGTACCTTGAATGCATAATACCCTCATTAACACTTAGATTATTTGAGAGCGAGCATTTGAGAATAAGAGAAAGGTTAGGGTTTTAGTTCTTCAAGCGAGGTCTTTGAGTTCTTGATTGTTCATCGTGTCTAGGTATGTAAGCCTGAAATAAAACATGGCTTTGTTCCTCCATGTGCCCATGAATGTGATAGGTTGATTGTGAATGAATTGAGTCCCCATTAATGTGTTCTTAAGAATTTTTTTTTCTAAAATTTATATGTTTTAATGATTATTAATAAGTTCATGCTTTTCTACAAATGAATTCCTTGAATAAATGGTTTGAACTATTTGATTCATAAACCCTTATTGCATGCTGATATATGTATATATATATATATATATATATATATAAATTGAGTTTAGAGCCTTGAAGTTGTGAATGTATAATTGTGATTAGGATTCGAGCATGATGATAGTGTTGATGAACTGATGGTCCTGTATATTTTCAAAATTGAACCTAAGTGAATGGTCTCAGCTGATTGTTGTCATAAATGATTGTCTAAATCATCTCTTAATTAAATGATTGGGAAATTGATTGGTTGAGAGGATTGATTGATAAGATCTGATGAATTTAAAGAGTCCGATAGAGACTTATTAATTTGGTTTGATTTGAATTGATTGTCTCATGAGATTTGAGTCTTGGGAGGAGTATCAAGCACCGAATTGGGTAAGAATAAGTAATAACTAGAATCCAATAACCGTGTCGCCAAACATAGGAGAGGATTGAACTGTTAAGTCAGATTTTTCCTAAATTATTATCCTGACATAATAGGACTTAATTATTTATGGATCCATGATTGTTGATTCTTTCTTACCCTGGAAAGGTAATGGATGGACATCGCAATAATGTCAGCTTGTTGTACTATCACTGACTCATAAGTGATGGTTGTTGGATAAGAGAAACTCCCATGTAGGTCTTGATAGTAGTCTGATTGGAATAGATTAGATTGGTTAGAATAGATTGGATTGGATTGTGTATGATTGGTCTTTGTCTAAATTATATTCTCGTTTAGACTTAGGATATCTTGATTGAGTTGTTCACCTTCCCGATTTGAGATCTTTGAGTTGATTCGATTCTACATTGATGTATGTTTCATTTTGCTATTTTACATACTCGTACATTTTATGTACTGACGTTCATTTAGGCCTGCATCATGAAATGATGCAAAGACAAGTACTAAATATCATCAATAGGCACATTGTTGATAATCTGTTCATGTTCAACTATTTGGTGAGTCCTCCTTGCTTCCGAAGGATACCATATTTATCATTCCAACTTTGAGTTTAGTTTTCATCATTTAATTTGAGGTAGCTATGAACCTGTCATTGGCACCACTTAGACAGTTGATAGAGGCTTCATAGACCAGATTGGCTATGTTGTCGATTGGATTTGTCTCTTGGCTAGTTTTATTTATACTTGTCTTGTTCTTTTGACTGATAAAAAAGGTTATTGGCCTTTGGACTTATCTTATGAGTAGTTTTCTTAATGATTTGAGTCTTCTGCTGTTAAAATATTGATGAATAAATGTGTGATTGGGCTAATTGGTTCACTTGGGGACCAACAATGGGTTGTGAGTGGTGGCCACGCCTAGGGTACCTTCTCGGGATGTGACAAACTTGGTATTAGAGCACAGAGTTTAAGAGTCCTAGGGATTGTATGAAACCATGTATAGTATAGTCTTACTTATGGGTGTGTAGTGCACCACACATATAATCAGGAGGTTATAGGACATTAGGATTTATTTTATTTCTTTCATACTCTGAGTTCGTGCTAAATATTTTAACTCTAAAAGTTCCTTCCTAATTTGTGCAGTACACACTTGCAGATAATGCCTCCTAAACACACCCTCAGTTAGATAAATGCCGCTAATACTGAGGTTCCACAATCTGAGATGCCTCCACTATCTAGAGTGAAAACTACGAGCCGACCTACAAGGTCTACTAACGTACCCCAAGCGCCTACTACTCAGCCAGCTCCTACTTCAGAAGCCGAGTTGGAGGTGCCATCACTATGCTCATCTAATTGATAGCTGGCCAGAGGGGTAACCAGAGTTCACCGGCTCCTAGCTCTAGCTCTCAAGAGCCATCAACTTCGGTAAGGATCTGAGACTTCTTGAGGATGAACCCACTGGTCTTTATGGGTTCTAAGGTTGAGGAGAACCACCTAGAATTTCATTTATGAGATGTAGAAGATTTTGAAAGCGATGCATACTATAGAGATTGAGGGGATCGAGTTGGTGTCTTATCATCTCAAGGATATGGCAAATATATGGTACAACTAGTGGGAGGAAAGTAGGGGCGAGGATGTTGAGCTTGCTATTTGGGATAAGTTTGAGGGTGCCTTCCTTGATCACTTATTTCCCAGAGAGTTGAGGGAAGCAAAGGTAGAAGAGTTCATAAATCTAAAACAAGAGGGGATGACATTAAAAGCGTATGGTCTAAAGTTCATCCAACTATCCAGGTATGCTCCAGAGATGATCCTGGATATGAGATCAAGGATGAGGAAGTTTGTCTTTGGCTTGGGCAAACATGTGAAGAAAGAGTGTAAGGCATCACTGCTGATTTTTGATATGGATATTTCCTGGTTGATGGGTATGCTCAGCAGGTAGAGGATGATAAGAGAAAGACAAAGAGGAGCACATGAGCAAGAAGGCAAAATCAGCTGGGCATGAGAATGAGTAGAGGCAGAGTAATAGCAACAGGTCCTTTTTCCAGAAGAGGTCTTCCAACTATGCTCTATCAGCGGCAAATGCGCCTGCACCATATAACTGGTATGATCAGCAGGGATAGAGTCACCAGAATTCTAGAGCCCAAGGTTCTCAATACTAGGCCAATATGACTCAAAGTTTTAAGGGAAAGCCACCTTGTAGCAAGTGCGGTAAGCTCTATTTGGGAGAGTGTAGAGTGAGAAAGAATGGTTGTTATAAACGTGGCCAAGTGGGCTATTTTTAGAGGGAGTGTTTGACATAGGGAAACAATGCCCAGTCTTCTACCATAGAACCCCCGACTAGAGGTAATCATAGGGGCACTACTTCAGGTACGGGCAGAGGTGCAAACCGTCTATATGCCATGGGTAGTCACCAAGATGAAGAGAACTCCCCAGATGTTGTGAAAATTTATGATTCGATTCTTTACTCTTGATTGTTATGTTCTGATGGATTTGGGTTCCACTGTATCCTTGTTATCTCTTTATGTAGCTAATAGATTTGATAAAATTCTTGAGTGTCTTCTTGAACCTTTCAGTGTATCTACTCCTGTTGGTGAGTCTATCTTAGCCGAGAGGGTCTATAGAGATTGTGAGGTGTCTATCTATCAGAAGGATACCATGGTTGACTTAGTTGAGTTGGACATGATTGATTTTGATGTGATTCTTGGCATGGACTAGTTATATGCTTGTTATGCCTCTATTGATTATAGAACTCGAATTGTTAAGTTCAGTTTCCAGACTGAGCCTCTCTTAGAATGGAAGGGTAGTCTTGTTGTGCCTAATGGTAAGTTTATCTCCTACCTTAGGGCCACAAATTTAATCTCTAAAGGGTGTATTTATCACATCATTAGAGTCAAAGATGTTAGTGTTGAGTCACCTACTCTTGAGTCAGTCCCAATTGTAAATGAGTTTCCTGAGGATCTACCCGAATTCCTTCTTGATAGAGAGATTGACTTTAGGATTGATGTTCTTTCTGATACGCAACCTATCTCTATTCCTCCATATAGATTGGATCCTACCAAATTGAAAGAGTTGAAAGAACAACTGAAAGATCTCCTATATAAGGGATTTATTAGGCCAAGTATCTCACATTGGGGCACTCCTGTCCTATTTGTGTGAAAGAAAGATGGGTCGTTGAGAATATGCATCGACTATCGTCAACCGAATAAGGCACCATACAAAAAAAGTATCCCCTTCCCAAGATAGATGATCTATTTGACCAGTTTCAGGGTGCCATTTATTTCTCAAAGATAGACCTCAGATCAGGCTACCACCAGTTGAAAGTGAGAGAATGTTACATACCCAAGACTGCTTTCCGAACTCGGTGTGGTCACTTTGAGTTTCTTGTTATGTCTTTTGGTTTGACCAATGCTTCTGCAACATTTATAGACTTAATGAAAAGAGTGTTCAAACAGTATTTGGACATGTTCGTGATAATATTTATAAATAAAATATTGATCTATTCGATGAGTAAAGAGGAGCATGCTAATCACCTCAGAATTGTTCTACAGACACTCAAGGATAGGGAGCTATATGCTAAGTTTTCAAAGTGTGAGATTTGGCTAGCGTCCGTGGCATTCTTAGGCCATATCATTTATGGAGAAGGTATATGAGTTGATTCGCAAAAGATTGAAGCGATTAAGCACTGGCCAAGGCCCACATCACCGACTGATATAAGGAGTTTCTTGGGTTTGGCCGACTTCTACCATAGATTTATTGAAGGATTCTCATCCATATCTTCACCATTGACTAAGATAACACAAAAGAAGGGTAAGTTTCAACAGTCAGATGCTTGTGAGAAGAGTTTTCAAGAGTTAAAAACAAGATTGACTACTGCTCCAGTGCTATCCTTACCCGAGGGAATGGATGGTTTTGTTATCTACTGTGATGTGTCTAGAGTTGGATTGGGTTTTGTGTTGATACAAAAGGGAAAAATAATAGCTTACTCTTCTATACAACTCAATATTTATGAGAGGAACTACCTGACTCATGACCTTGAGTTGACAGCATAGTATTCTGTAACACCCCCTAAAAATTTTGTATATGATGTTCTAATTCTCGATGAAAATGATATAGCTTCTGTATTTTAGGCATAACTTTTCATAGGATGGTCCAAATTAGGTGATTCAAATTTTTAAATAACCCCAACATCATTACCTAAAACTTTTGGAAGACGATATTTTACGTTTCGGAGGTTAAGTAGGTCAAATAAATTAATTATTGTAAGACAGAGTGCTGTGATGAAATAGAGTATTTGTAGAAGAAAAATCATATCTCAATGTAGGATACTCCAAATCGATTAAGTCTTATAATGACATGAAAGTAGACTTCTATAAAAATAATTCATATAAAGACACCAAATCCTAATGAGGAAGTTATCTTATTCAAACGCAACTCCGAAAAAGGGTATTTTGTTAAAAGAAGGTTCATCTCACCAACCATGAAAAGATCTAGATTCATTTGACATGACATCAATAGTCCTCCATTTGACATCACCCATGACATCACAATCTTCCATTAAATATTCAGATTTTTCTTTATAATTAATTTAATTATTATTAGGTCCCTCCTTCACACCTATAAATACCCACCTTATTTTATCATTTTATTCATCAAGCTTTCTCAAGCAACTCTTTTCTCTATACACTACTTTAATCATTCTTAAAATATAGTTTTAGTTCTTAGTAATATAGAAATACTATTTTGGTGATTCATACACTCCGGATAGTACATAAAATGCTCTGGCGAGGAGAAAAGGCTAGGATTTAAGAGTGTTCATTAAGTCCTTTGATTTGGATTCCAGGTATGTAAGACTTTAATGGGAGTATTCCTTACACTCTCATGCCTAAAGTATTTTAATTATATAATAAATTATATTTATTTTCTTTAAGTTTTACTCTAAGTTATGTGGGTGTTTATCCATGGGTTCTTCCACCCATGTAGTCCAAAAACTCTTTCAATTAAGTCTCTTGATTTCAAGTAATATTTTCTTATGGGTAATTCTTATTTTTATTTAATAGCATGAATCATGGTTAAATTAATGATTATTGGTCTATTTTGATGTAATATTATTTTATATGTATGAATTGATGGTTTGCAAGTAATTTCTCTACTTATCTATTTAAAGGTCCTTGAAATTCATGATGGATTGTTTAAAGCATGATTTTTAATTAATGGATTTCAAAGTATTTATGCATATTTATTTACATACATGTTTGCAAGTTGAAATGATTTGAACCCACCTAGTTTTACTATATTTTCAATGAAGTTTGACTTGAAAGCTTTGACTCCAAATGAATATTTAAGAAAGCAATGTCTATAATAAAAAGGGAGTCTTATTAAATAAAAGAATGATGAAATGATATGAATGATGGATTCTTTATGCAATAAGGACAATTCTTTCATATTTGAATTACCAAATGTTTTAATGAGCTATTCCACCGAATATGATGTTTTGAATTCTCAAGCTAAATGCTATGAATATTTTAAAGTATTAAACTATTCTGTGGGATTGACTTATCATCGAATGTGGCATTGAGGTGGGATTCGGTAAGGGAATCCTAGTAGCAACCCCTTATCTCATTAACTATGTGCCAACATAGGAGCCCTTGTAGGCTTAGGCTAATGGATCCATGAAAGCCCTTAAAGTTAAAGTTAAAGAAATGAAAGAAGTTGACGGAGTTCTACCAGGTAAGTAATCTCCCCGGCCAATATAGAGGGTTATGTTGGATTCCTTGTAATAGCTCGCATGGTCTTAAATATCGGTTATGGTCATTTTCCCACAAATGAATATTTTAAAAGATATCTTTATGATTGATTATACATGCATTGCATTATGTTTCATAGTACATAAATGTTGTAATGTTTCATCAATGTTCATGCATGGTTATATACTTAGTACATTCAAAGTACTAACACATACTCTTTTGCCTACATGATATCACCATGTAGGGACCAGTGCTTCTCCTCATTGTCCTCCACGTGGCTAGTTGAGATTTCATTTGAAGACTACTCTTGGTGAGTTTCCATGTTTTGGGAACAATATTCCTTTATCTTTCTAGCTTATGATATGTTGAGATCTTTAGACACTTACTATGGTATTTCTTTCTATTAAGATTGAGGGTGAGTTAGGGACTTATCTTAGCCTTGTTAAATCTAAAAGTTAGAGGTATTGTTAGACATATGTAAGTTGAATATTTTCAATTATAATTTCCTCTTGTTTATTTCTTGTCATTACCTATGAAAGGCTAAACGAATGCTAAGAGGCTTGTTTGAGGTACTTTCAGTTTCCTTATTTGCTATGTCATGTCTAGGCCCTAGGCTTGGGTCGTGAAATATTCACTCTCAAGATTTAGCGTCACTATCTTTATGGTGTGCATGTTGATGTATTCACAGGTCATAAGAGCCTACAATGTGTGTTTACTAAGAAAGAGCTGAATCTAAGGCAGATGAGATGGCTTGAGTTGCTTAAAGATTAAGCCATCCCCGACTAAAGCAGTTAAGCACTTGCCAAGGCCCACATCCTCGACTGATATAAGGAGTTTCTTGGGTTTGGCCGACTTTTACTATAGATTTGTTGAAGGGTTCTCATCCATATCTTCACCATTGCATAATTTAATACAAAAGAAGGGTAAGTTTCAATAGTCAGATGCTTGTAAGAAGAGTTTTCATGAGTTTAAAACAAGATTGACTACTGCTCTAGTGCTATCCCTACCCGAGGGAATGGTTGGTTTTGTTATCTACTGCGATGTGTACAGAGTTGGATTGGGTTATGTGTTGATACAAAATGGAAAAATGATAGCTTACGCTTCTATACAACTCAAGATTCATAACAGGAACTACCCGACTCATGCCCTTGAGTTGGCAACCATAGTATTTGCTCTCAAGATTTGGCATCACTATCTTTATGGCATGCATGTCGATGTGTTCATAGGTCACAAGAGCCTACAATGTGTGTTTACTAAGAAAGAGCTGAACCTAATGCGGATGAGATGGCTTGAACTGCTTAATGATTAAGCCATCCCCGATTAAAGCGGTTAAGCACTAGCCAAGGACCATATCCTTGACTGACATAAGGAGTTTCTTGGGTTTGGCTGGCTTCTATCGTAGATTTGTTGAAGGGTTCTCATCTATATATTCACCATTGACTAATCTAACACAAAATAAGGGTAAGTTTCAATAGTCAGATACTTGTGAGAAGAGTTTTGAAGAGTTAAAAACAAGATTGACTACTGCTCTAGTGCTATCCCTACCCGAGGGAAAAATGATAGCTTACGCTTCTATACAACTCAAGATTCATAAGAGGAATTACCCGACTCATGCCCTTGAATTGGCAACCATAGTATTTGCTCTCAAGATTTGGCATCACTATCTTTATGGCATGCATGTCGATGTGTTCATAGGTCACAAGAGCCTACAATGTGTGTTTACTAAGAAAGAGCTGAACCTAAGGCGGATAAGATGGCTTGAACTGCTTAATGATTAAGCCATCCCCGATTAAAGCGGTTAAGCACTGGCCAAGGTCCATATCCTTGACTGACATAAGGAGTTTCTTGGGTTTGGCCGGCTTCTATCGTAGATTTGTTGAAGGGTTCTCATCTATATATTCACCATTGACTAATCTAACACAAAATAAGGGTAAGTTTCAATAGTCAGATGCTTGTGAGAAGAGTTTTGAAGAGTTAAAAACAAGATTGACTACTGCTCTAGTGCTATCCCTACCCGAGGGAATGGATGGTTTTGTTATCTACTCTGATGCGTCCAGAGTTGGATTAGGTTGTGTGTTGATACAGAAGGGAAAATGATAGCTTACGCTTCTATACAACTCAAGATTCATGAGCAGAACGTCTCGACTCATGACCTTGAGTTGGTAGCCATAGTATTCGCTCTCAAGATTTGGCGTCACTATCTTTATGGCGTGTATGTTGATGTGTTCATAGGTCAAAAGAGCCTACAATGTGTGTTTACTAAGAAAGATCTAAACCTGAGGCAAATGAAATGGCTTGAGCTGCTTAAAGATTATGACATGAGCATTCTCTACCACCCAGGTAGAGCTAACATTATTGCTGATACTCTTAGCAGGTTATCTATGGAGAGCACTGCCCATGTAGAAGAGAGAAAGAAAAAATTGGCCAAAGAAGTGTATATGCTTGCACAATTAGAAGTTCAACGTATTGACTCTAGTAAAGGTAGTACAATAATTCAGAATGGAGCTGAATCATCTCTAGTTGTAGAGGTGAAAGAAAAGCAAGATCAAGACTCTATTTTCATTCATTTGAAAGATGAAGTTCACAAGCAGAAGGTAATGGCTTTTTCCAAAGGGGGAGATGGAGTGTTGAGGTATTAATGGAGATTGTGTGTTCCAAGCATTTATGTTATTCGAGAGAGGATCATGGTAAAGGCCTATAACTCCAGGTATTCCATCCATCCAGGTGTTACAATGATGTACCATGACTTGAGAAAAATATATTGGTGGAATGGAATGAAAAGAAATATAACAAAGTTTGTGTCTAAGTGCCTAAATTGCCAACAAGTTAAAATTTAGCACCAAAGGCCTTGTGGAGTAGCTCAGAATATTGAGATTCCAAAATGGAAGTGTGAGATAATAAATATGGACTTTATTATGGGTCCACCCCAATCCCATAGATAACATGACTCTATTTGGGTGATTGTGGATAAAATGACCAAATCGGCCCTTTTCTTTCCAATTAAGACTACGGACACCATAGAGGATTATGACAGACTGTATCTTCAAGAGATTGTTAGACCGCATAGAGTTCCTTTGTCTATCATCTCAGATAGGGGAGCTTAGTTTACTTTATAATTTTGTAAGTCATTCCAGAAAGGTTTGGGTTCAAGAGTGAACCTTAATACTGCTTTTCATCCGCAGATAGACGGCCAGGCAGAATATGTGATACAGACTTTAGAGGATATGTTGAGAGCCTGTGTCATCGACTTCAAAGGTAATTGGGATGGTCACTTACCTCTTACTGAGTTTGCATACAATAATAGCCTCCATTTGAGCATTGATATGGTTCCCTATGAAGTTTTGTATGGGAAAAGATGTAGATTGCCGATCGGTTGGTTCGAGGTTGGTGAGGCTGAGTTGCTTGGACCAAACTTGGTTCATCAAGCTACGGAGAAAGTAAAGATAATCTAGGAGAGGTTAAAAACTGCTCAGAGTCTGCATAAATCCTACACTGATGTTAGCAGGAGGGATTTGAAGTTTGAATTACACAATTGGGTATACTTGAAAGTCTCACCCATAAAGGGTCTAATGAGATTTGGAATGAAAGGGAAGCTTAGTCCTCGCTATATTGATCCCTATCAGATTATGAAGAGGGTTGGTAACATAGCCTATAAATTGGAATTGCCCCTAGAGTTAGCAGCTCTTCATCCCGTGTTTCACATCTCTATGCTTAAGAAATATTTGTGAGATCCTTCACTTGTTGTCCCAACTGAGAGCATTGGGATAAAAGAGAGCTTGAGTTATGAAGAGATTCTTGTTCAGATTTTAATCGAAAAGTTTGGAAATTGAGAACCAAGGAGGTAGCATCTGTCAAAGTTTTATGGCGAAATTAGTTTGTTGAAGAAGCTACATGGGAAGTCAAAGAGGATATGAAAGCTAGATACCCCCATCTATTCATGACTCCTAGTGATGATGTTGATGGTAATGCCCCTTTTTCCTATCTTTGATTTGAGGTTCATTTCGAGTTTGATTATTTGATATGTATTCTTGAGTCTGAGTAGTTGATTATTTGAATGTCTGATTGTTAAGATCTTGATTGTATTCGTGCCTTGAGTAAACCCTTAGCTTGGTCTTCATTCGAGGATGAATGATCCCACATGAGTGTATTGAAAAGAAAATATCATTGCCGACGCCGTTAGTAGATTGTCCATGAATAGTGTTGGCCATGTTAAGGATGAGAAAAAAGAGTTGGTTCGATATGTTCATAGATTGGCTCATTTGGGTGTTCGCTTGGTTGATTATGAGGATGGTGGTGTGATTGTGTAGAATGGTTTAGAATCATTTCTTGTGGCTGGTGTTAATGCAAAGCAAGATCATGATCCAACATTGGTTGAGTTAAAGAAAATGTTTTCCGAAAAAGCAATTGAGGCTTTATCCCATGGGGGAGATAGTGTTTTGAGATATCAAGGCCGATTTTGTGCTCCTGAGTTGATGGCTTGAGGGAAATGATATTTTTTGAGGATCATTATTCACGATATTCTATTCTCTGGGTTCCACAAAGATATATCATGATTTGAAGGAAGTGTATTGGTGGAATGTCATGAAGAGGGATATTGTGGAGTTTGAGGCTAAATATCCTAATTGTAAGCAAGTGAAGGTTGAGCATCAAACATTAGGAGGTTTGGCTCAAGACATTGATATTCCTACTTGGAAGTGAGAAGACTTGAATATGGACTTCATTACAGGTTTGCCTCATACTCGTAGGTAACATAATTCAATTTGGGTGGTTGTTGAGCGAATGACTAAGTCAGCTCATTTTCTTCCTTCTAAGACTTCATATTCAGTCGAGGATTATATTGATTTGTATATCCGAGAGTTGGTAAAGATTCATGATGTACCATTGTCTATCATTTCAAATTAAGGTACTCAGTTCACTTGTAAGACCCCAAAAGTTGGAAAGTCAGAAAACATAATGTAAGGATGAAATCTCAGAAAACTTTTGCACCAGTTGAGGTTCATGAGGCCTATCATAGGCCGTATTCAGCACCACAATCCATGGAAAGGAGTTGTGGAAGTGACAGAGAATGAAGGTGAGTTCAAGAGAGGACCACGACCGCGTTCATGACCAGTAGTCATGGTCACGGACTGTCAAGAGTCCTCATCCAAGCTTGACTAAGGCAATCTTCACGTACCACCCCACACCCCGTGGAGCTCTACACGGACAGTGAAGATGGTCCATCCAGGGGTCCATTCAGTTTTTATCTTAGGGGTGTTAAGGTCAATTCTTTAGAGTGGGAATAGATTTGAAGATGTTTTAAGATCACATGAATCATTTAGCAAGAAGTTGAGTTGAAACCTTACTTACTGATTAAGTTTTGATATAATATTTTACATGGGTCAACTTTAAACAATCATAACTCCTAGAATATAAAGAATTAGGTGTCCCATGACCTATCAAATTAAATATCTTTGAGTCCTCTTTTCAACACCACTAAGTTGGCCTCATTTAGAGTTCAAAGTAAAAAGTGATGCCCGTTTTAGTGAAGCTTTGTTAGGCAGTTGCATGTTCACGACTGCCACTATAGACCGTGAATACCTTCATGGGTCGTGAAGGCTTCCATAAAGGATTTCCGCAACAATTTTTCAGCATCTTCCTGCATACGTCCCAAGGTTATTTTGTTTTTTTCTAAAGCTTTTTAATCCTATTCTAAGTTATTTTTGTGTGTTTTGAAGGAATATATCATCTCACTAACTATTTTTCCTCTCATTATCATGAATCTAAACGTTCAAATATTTAGAAATTTTCTCAAAACTAACATAACGTTCCTCTTCTGTAGCAAGAACCCTAAAGCTTTCAAGTCAAAAAAATCAAGAATCAAGAGAAGTCTTCTATCCAAGGTTTTCCCAAGGTCTTCTTCCCAAATCAAGCTAGAGTTTCAAGAACTCAAGTTTCCATTTCAGTTTCAAGGCTAGAATTCATTAGGGTATATGGGTATTCATCCTTGGAACGTTTCACCAATAGAGTCCTAATTTTCTGCTCAAATTCTCTTATGAATTCTTCTTCTAAAAGCCTTAGTTTCATGAGATTTCATCGGGTCTTCTTAGTTATGGTTTATTTTATAATTATTGATCAATTATGCATAATTCACATTATATTGTATGATTTCAAGTTAAAATTCAATGACCCATGTTATATGTTGTTCTCAAAGTATGTTTTTAATGAATTATGGTCATGAATTTCAAAGGATTTCAATGAATGTTTTATGAATGTTTATCAAGGATTATGAATAACTCATGAAAGTTAAGAATGATATTTTCAATGATGTTTCAAGCAAGTGACCATGAATTATGAAAGGTTTTCCCATGATATGAAAGAAATCATGATTTAAATGCCGTTAGTATAGGCGAGAATCTATATGAATTATGTTATGATCATGATGTGTTGGAAGATCTATTCGTATAATTTTTAAATATTTATGATGAACTTGGTATTACTAGATTTTTACCATCTTCAAATCCTATGATATATTATGTATGATATTTCGTTGAGGGTTGACCTAGCACCAAGTGGACCTTAGGATAAGAGGCTCACACGTTAGTAGAGGAATGAGACTGTTAGTAGAAATCCTATTGTTACATAACTACGTGCCATCGTAGGAAGGAGGATCACCCATTAGTCGAGGCTTGATTCCTTAGAAAGGGTCACCTGATAGTTGATGCTTGATTCTTTAGTAGCTTAGTGGATCCACTTAGGTATGAAAGTTCTTACCTTTGAAAGTTTGGACCCTCTCTTTTTAGTGTGGGAGGTAAATAATAGACTTCATGTTATAGCTCACATGGTTTATGTTGGTTAACGGTATCTGTCATAAAAGGTTTACGTAAAGGTATAAAGTTCTTCTGATGATGATATTTTGATGTATTGACCAATGATTATGATGTTTTAATATCTTCATGGTTTTACTCATATTTCAAGATATTGGTCTTGTATCTCCTGATTCATATTGATTATGTCCTATTTTCATTGTTCATGCATACTTCTCCCATACTTATAACATTCCATATACTAACACATATTGTTTTACCGACATTGTATCATAATGCAGGGTTCGGATCATGCTCACCCTCCCTTTCGTAGCTAGAGCTTAGTACAGTTGTTCTTATGGTGATTCCTCATGCTTCGAGTATAAGATACTTAGTTCTCATTGCATTATTTGACTATTTCATTTCTCTTATGTTGTCATGGGTGAGCTAGGAGCTTCTATTATGCCCCATCTAGTTTGTAGAAGCATGTTAGATGTTCATGGAGTCTATATTGTCACATCCTTTGATGTTGTTTCTCCTTTATTGAGATTATTCCTATTGAGACTTTACTTCTGCTTTCTTGATTTAGCCTTATTGCTTTAAATACCTTATGAATGCTTACGTATGATATGTGATTATGCTCAATATACCTCTAGAAAGAAATATAGACGATCGTTTATCCCTTCTTTTAAAGTCAAACTCTCTGAATTTCTGTTGTGATAATCTTTTCCTAATCATTACCTCCATCTTGGGCAAGCAATGAATATGGAAAGGTTCTTAGTGCATGAACTCACTAAAAAAGATTTTTAAATGAAGAAATCACAATACATGCAAAAACAAATCACGAAAATAAATCCTACATTTGCCTATCTAGTTATGTCATCATGGTTCCCACAGCCAGTAATGAGCACCACGGTTCATGATGGTGCTTCGTGTTCCTTAACTTGAAATTTATGGAAGGAAACCCCATCATGTCCAGTGGTGAGCACCACGACTCATGGTGGTTCTTCTTGGAGTGTGCCTTAGCCAAACTCTTGGCTTTTTCTCCTGGGAGCCTTCTTCACAACGTGAGGGCCCTTTTTCATAGGCAGTAGTGTGCATCAGGGACCTTGTAGGGTATCATGGTGTACACCCTTGGTACAAGCATGCTGATTTAGTCTCCAAACATCCAAGCCAAGGTCCTTCAATGCACAGTGAAGTTCGTTCTTTGATTTCTCCTTACAAGTTGTCCCGAATTCTCAACGAAACCAAGTGATTAAGCACCTCTTGTGAAATTTTGCTTTCCTTGTTCTCTCTCCTCAACACCATTATTACACCTTAGTCCTAACTAAGTCAAATTACCTCATAAACCAATCTAAACATCCTCAACTCAAGTGCACTTCAATTTCTCTAAAAACTAAATAAAAGCACATATCAAACTAATAAAACATTTTTGAGAACTTACAATAACTCTATGTTTTAGGCGTCGTAAGTGTCTTCTTTTGGAAACACATCAACACCCTCAACATAGAATTGTTGCTTGTACTCAAGAAATAATACAACATAAAACTAAAGGAAGTGCAACTACAAACAACTCATAGAAATATATAGCATCCCTACAACATAAATCTCATGCCCAACTTCACTTATGCAATGCACTCATGCTCTAACCAAATCGCAAGGATTACTTCATAGCATCAAACTATTCATATCTAACCAAATCAATGTAAACAGTCATATACTAATCAATATAGAAACCAAACAACACAATCACAGTGCCCTCACCACAAAGAAGTCTCTCACACAGTGTATAAAGGATAGACAAAGACCGGAACAAAACTACTTGCACTCTCAAAAGAAGTTCAAACAATGCAAAAGTAAAGACCATAGGCTTGCCCTTATTTTCAACACTTCAACTCTTGAATAACCTTTTTAGGATCAAAATAAAACTTTTTAGGCTTGTAACGTAGGCTCGGGCTTAGGTAGGATATATTTAGGATAAAAATGATTACTTTTCCCCTCCAAACGCTACTTTGGCTTAGCTACTAGTTTTTAGCCCCCCAAACTCTTGTTGTTCCCTTATTTTCTCATTCTTTCTTCTTGGGAGTAGTTTTTACTTTTGTTCAGTCTTACTTATTTTTCTTTACTTGTGCCACAACCCATGCTTTTCTTTTCTTTTCATCCCACTATTTTTTTCATACCCTAAGTTTTTTGCTTTTCCTTATAGTATCCACCTGTCACGACCCAAGCCTAGGGCCTAGATGTGACACGACGAATAAGACATCTGGAGTTACCTCACCCAAGCCTCTTAACATTCATTTAGCATTTTATAGGTAATGACATTCAATAAGAAGCGAAAAAAAGGATAATGGGACTAAGGGAAACAACATAGAATAGGAGTCAATACCAAACTTAAAACATCATACATTTATGTCCAAGCATACCTCTACTAAAAGACATAGCAGGGGCTAAGACATGTACCTAGACCACCCTCGTAATAAATGGAAATAAGTGCTATGAAAGGTAACAAAAGTCTTTATATAATGTAATCTAGAAAATAAAAGGATGTTGTTCCTCAAACATGGGAACTCACCAGTAAAGTAGCCTTCAACGTAATCAACTATCTACGTGGAGGTGAATATAGAGCAACGCTGGTTCCTACATGGTGATATCATGTAGGCAAAAAAGTATGCATTAGTACTTTAAATGTACTAAGTATGAAGGCATGCATTAACATTGATATAACATTAGAACATCAACATAGTATAGAATATAGTGCAATGCATGTATGATCAATCAAGTAAATAACATTTGAAGAGTTCATTTATGGGAAGATGACTATAACCAAAATTTAAGACCATGCGAGCTATTACATGAAATCCAACATAACCACCTACGTTGGCATAGAGAGACTACTTTCCTGGTAGAAATTCGTCAACTTTATTCATTTCTTTAATATTTAGGGCTATTTGTGAATCTAATAGCTTAGCCTACAAGAGCTCATATGTTGACACATAGTTCAAGAATCTAGAGGTTGATACTAGGATTTTCTTACCAAACCCCACCTCAAGCATCATTCGGTGCTAAGTCAAATCCCATGGAATAGTTCATATAGCATAAGAACATAATCATTTACATAGCTTTAGATCATCGAAACATCATTCAATAGAATAGCTTATTAAAACCTTTCTTTGATTTACACAAGTGAGAGTTGGCTTTTACAAGTGGAATGCATCATTTCATAATCATTTCATAATTCTTTCATTTTATAAGACTCCTTTTTATCATAAATATTTTCTCCTATAAACATTCATTTTGGAGTCAAAGCTTTCAATTCAAACTTCATTGAAATATAGTGAAACTAGGTGGGTTCTATTCAATCAACTTTTAAACCATTTATATCAATGCTAGCATGCATGGTTGTAATAGAATGTATCACTTAAGACATCTTTAAAATAACCCAACAATACACTTTAAAACCCTTTTCATGCCTTTATATAAGAGCTTTTGAAAAATCAATCATTCCATGAATAAAGAGCCATTATAAGCTAAGATAGATAAATAAACTTCAAATATTCGATAATCCATACATTTGAAATCATAATATGAAAATCCATAAAATTCACCATTTGAAGTTTAGTTTCTAAATTTAGAAAATACTTGGGCTCCATGGGTGGACGAACCCATGAATGAGACCCACATACCTTAGGGAAATAAATCCCTAATGCAAGCTTTGAAAATAGAGGCTTGGAGATCTTGGAATAAAACCCTAGCTTTTCTTGGTGAAGAAGAAGGATCTTGAGATGTTGAAGGGCTTTGTGTCTTAGGTCTTGAGTGAGAATAATGAGTTGAGAAAGGCTTTGGGTCATTTAGATAGGTTATATTCAGTCCCCAAAATGACCTCAATTTGCTAATAAAACATATAAAAAGACCAAAATACCCTTCTTAAAATTTGTTAGACTGGGGCTTCACGGAGGACCCATCACGATCTGTGATCATTACCACAGCCTGTGGTGGTGTTCCGTGATAACTGACTTAGAGGATAAATCTTGGGGTTTACAGGGAAAGTCTCAGTACTTTCTCCACGGATGCCTTCACGATTCATGAAAGGCATCAAATTATGTGAACCATGGTCGTGGTGCAGGAACTACAGGAGTGCCTATAGGAGTGACCTCCAAGAATACACCACGGTCTATGAAGAGCTACACGACCCATGGTGGTGAATCATGGTCCCTGCCTTAGAAAGTTTTCTATGGGCCTTAGGGGAAGGGTCACTACGGAGGGCACTATGGTCTGTGGTCCCTCATCGTGGTCCATTTCGTGTAGGATTAGGTTTCAGAACCACCACTATGGTGGCTTACCACGAGGCATGGTGCGTACCATGGCCCGTGATGGCCTTCATGGTCATCACCTAATGCCAGTTTCTGCATTTTTTCCTAGGATTTCATCTTTGTTCCTCATTTTTGGACTTTCCAACTTTTGGGGTCTTACACCACCCTCAACTTAGGCTTTTGGCCTGAGTTGAATTACACAATCTCCTAAGAGGGACTGGGGCCAAGATAAAGGTTCACACGTTGATTCTCCTTATAGTATCCACCCACAATTTAGGCTTTAAGCCTAAGTTGAGGTAAGGTGCACATTGTCCTTGAAGGGACTAGGGAAAAAATTAGGATTCACAGACAGAAAGGGAAGGTGAATTGTGTTTAATCAAACAAAAGGTCTATTAAAGCTCAAACTTTTTGTTTCAAAGTGTACAATTTCATTTGGTTGGTTAAATTTAGACTAAGCGACTTATTATCAACAAAGGACTATGATGTTATCCTAATCCAACTATCCAATTATTTCAGTGAGACTAACCAGGCAAGTTCTAGCTTATAAATGCATTAATTAAAACTACACAAATTTAGTTCACACACACATGACACTGATCTTATGCTATTTAGTACTAATCAACACAATAATAACCAGTATTTGACCAACAAAACACTATGTACAATGTTACAAAGATCCCATAAAATTAGTTATCACTGTTGAGATACAATCACACAATTATTTAGAAATTCTTGAATAGGGGCCATATTTTTCTTTCACGGTTTACTACAAACTCCGGCAGACATTTGTATTCACCCAAACAACCTAAACATGCCAGTTCTACTATATAATACACCTTCAGAGAAAGGAAACATTAAAAGAAAAACTTTAAAGGGTTTTAGGATGCCACACTTCCCACCATAATTTGTGCATTGTCCCCAATGCTCTTAAAAACTACAAAGTTTAACACAAGGGAAATGATCGTACCTGTGATGCCCTAGGCATCAGTAGTAGGTTACTTGAGTACTCAAACGTCATTAAGTATCTATATGGGTTACCTCCCATGAAGAGATTGGTTTAGTTTCACTGTACGACATCCTTGAATTGTACTATTTTTCCATAGATTCTGAATAGTCTCACTAGAAAGTGCACCATTCTTCCTTTGATTTACTATGGCTGATAATTTCCCCATATACTACTCCAATTGCTTGATAGAGGTTCAGTGTGAATCTACCACTTGGGTCTTTTTGGACATGTCGTTCTTTAGGTCTTTGAAACCAGCTTTCGTAGATTTAGTTTTTTGTAATAGTTTGTTCAGTATCACTTCCTTCCTTGAGTTACTTGATCCAGCTCCAGCTCTATCTCTATTTCCAAGATACACATAAAGGACACTTCGATTTTTTTTTTATGATCCTTGTTGTTCTAGTTACCTTTATTGCGGTGTTCAACCCTATCATAGTATCCATCCTTTTGAAAGCTCTGACCTTAATTTCCAGAGCTGTAAGTCTAGAAACCCCCCTGTTTGTTTGTGTACTTTTCCTTTTCATCACCGGGTAGGTCATCATAGAGATCTGTAGTATCAATAGCTTTTACCTTTTCAAGATCTCCATCTAACAAATGCTTGGTCAATAAATCCAGCTGAGTCTGCATGTGATCCATGTCTTGGTCACGCTCTTCTTCTTTTTGCCTTTGATCTATTAACATCTCAAAGATAAACCCTAAAGAGTCTGAATCTATAGTATACCAAGCCCTATTGTACTTTACAAGCTGATCCAAGATTGTTGTCGGTTCGTGGAATGTCTTAGCAATAAATGAACCTCCACAAGCAACGTTTATGACCGATTTTGTCACAAAGTTGCTAGACCTATAAAATAACTCCTTCAAGTGTTCATCAGTCAGGTTGGTATTTCAACACTACTTTAGATTTTGCTTGAATCTCTCCCAAGTCTCGTGCACTACTTCGGTAGGTAACTACTTGTGAGACCCTATCTCATTCTTGAGTTATATCTTCTTATATGGTGGGAAGAATCTCTCCAGAAATTCTTCCCGCAGCTCCCTCCAGGTGGTGATAGAGTCTTGAGGAAGCTCATTCAGCCACTTCATTGCTGCTCCAGACAGAGACAATAGAAATAAACGCAGTCGCACAACTTATTGGCTAACCTCAGGAATTTCAGATGGCTTGTAGGTGGCAATAAAGTTCATCAAGTGTTGTATGACATCATCACTTACTGCTCCAGTAAATAGTCCTTTTAGGTTCAATATTTACAGCATGGTGCTAGTGATAGTGAAATTTATGCCTTGAGGTAGTGGTGGGAGGACTATAGCTCCAGTAGCTGCTATGCCATCTGTATAAGCTTCATCATCCACTAGGGGATCATCCTTGACTTGATTTTCCTAAATATCTCCCAACCTTTGCGCTTCATGCTCTTATGCATTCATTTTTCGAAGGGACTTTTGTAGTTTAGGATTATAGGGAAAGAGTGGTTTACCCGTACTGTGAGTGTTTGACATGCACTATCTGTTCCCTTCAAAATAAAAAAGAAACCAAAAATAAATTAGGAAATAGAACTACAAATTGAACAAGAAACTAATAGACTATTTTAAAGATGTATTTCCCGGCAACGACGCTATTTTGATAACGCTCAATTATACTTCTCAAAAGAAATATAGATGGTTTTTAGTAGTATATTTTAACCAACAAAGAGTCGGGGTCGATCTCACAGGGAATAGGTTGAAACAAGACTATCAGCTATCACTTATTCAGTTGTAGTTGCTATTTCTCAAAAATAAAAGTGCGTAAAGTAAAAGTTGGGGTTTTAGTTTTGATTTAAGAACAAAAGACAATGTAATAAAAAGTAAACAAGATTAAGCTTGTAAAAAATATGAAGACTAGACTAGGGTTATGTTCCTTCTGACTTATAACTCAATAGACAACTCGTATTCATGGTATCGATCAATGTATTATTTGCAAAATCTATCGAGTTAGGTGACATCTAATTCACCTCCCGTTCTTTCTTAGATGTATCTCATTCATCTTTTCCAGGTATTAGAATGTATGCTTTAATAACCCTCACCCTAGATTTCAGAGTACTATCTCCTCCCGATCTCAAGTAACTTAGACAAAGTTTATCCCTTCTTTCAAAGTCAGACTCTCCGAATTTCTGTTGTGTTTATCTTTTCCTAATCGTTACCTCCATCCTAGGAAATAAATGAATATGAGCAAGTTATTAATGAGTGCACTCACTAATAAAGACTTTTGAATGAACAAATCACAATACATGCAAAAACAAATCACAAAAATCAATTCTATATTTTCCTATCTAGTTATGCCATCATGGTTCCCACAACCCTAGTTGTGGGATTAGATATGCATAATTATAAGTAAAGAAACAAGAATTTATGTATAACTCATGAAAGAATACATACAAAGATATAGAAAATCGACAAAACAACCAAACAATTGAAACAAGCAATCAAAACTTGATTTATGACGTCCGTACTAGCGAAGAAACAAGTTGTCGTGGGTGTTCTTGTGCTACTGTTCAGAAGCTTTTGATGAAGGTATCAAATCTCTAAATTATAGTCTAGGTCTAGTATTTTAGGCATCAAACAGTAGGAATAACGTAGGAAAAGTATACCCTAAAAATATAACAAAGGAGGGTATTTATATAAGTTAAAATCTACTCCTAAACAAATTAGAAAAACAAAGTTCGCTTGACTGTGGGTTGCACTGGATGGGCACCACCATGGATAGTGGTGAGAAACACAGCTTGTAGTGGTGCTTCATGGTTCTTTAATTGGGATTTGATGGAAGGAAAACCCACCATGGCACACACCACGGCTAGTGGTGAGGACCACAGCTCGTGGTGGTGCTCCTTTGTGTGTGTCTTAGCCAAATTGTTGGCTGTTTCTCCTTGGAACCTTATTCACAATTAGAGGGCCCTTCTTCATGGGTAGTGGTGCACTTGAAGGGTCTAATGGTGTACACTTGGTCCAAATATGCTGATTTAGTCTCCAAACATCCAAGCCAAGGTCCTTCAATGCACAGTGAAGTTTGTTATTTGATTTCTCCTTTCAAGTCGTCCCAAAACCTCAATGAAACTAAGTGATTGAACATATCTTGTGAAATTTGGTTTCCTTGTGCGCTCTTATCAATACCATGATTCAACATTACTCCAAACTAAGTCAAATTTCCTCATAAACTAATCCAAACATCCTCAACTCAAGCGCACTTCAATTTCTCTGAAAACTAAATAAAAGCGCATATTAAACTAACAAAATGCACTTGAGAACTTACAATAAATCTCATTCCAAATGTCATCTTTTGGATATACATCAATATGCTAAGAGGCTTGGTTGGAGTTCTTTAGGATATTGATCGTCGTGTCACACCTAGGGCCTAGCTTGGGTTATGATATCACCTCTCAGTTTTGGAGATATTTCCAAAAGGGTCTTGGTACTCAAGTCAAGCTTAGTATAATGTTTCACCCACAAACAGATGGTAAGGATGAGCGTACCATTTAGACCTTAGAGGATATGTTGAGAGCCTATAATATTGACTTTAAAGGTAATTAGAATGATCACTTGTTATTGATAGATTTTCCTATAGTAACAATTATCATTCCAACATTCAGATGACTCCATTTGAGGCCTTTTATAGTGGGATGGTGTAGGTCATCTATTAGTCGGTTTGAAGTTGGTGAAGTTGCCTTGATAGGACCCGAGTTGGTGTATGAGGCTATAGAGAAGGTTAGATTGATTAGACAAACCTTTAAGAATGACCAGAGTCGACAGAAGTCCTATTCAAATATGAGGAGAAAAGAACTTAAATTTGAGGTTAGGGTTTACTTGAAAATTTTGCCCATAAAAGGTGTGATCCACTTTGGAAAGAAAGGGAAGCTTAATCCTCACTATGTAGGCCTATATCAGATTTTGAAGTGGATCGACAAGGTGGCTTATGAGTTAGATTTGCCTTCTTATTTGGTATCGGTGCATCAGGTTTTTCATCTTTCTTTGTTGAGGATTTTTGTTGGTGTTCCTAGCACTATCGTTTCTTTGGACATAATTGGTATGAAGGAAAGTCTTTCATATGGGGAAGTTCAGGTTGAGATCCTAGATCAGCAAGTTCAAAAGTTGAGGAACAAGGATGTAGCTTCTGTTAAGGTATTATGAAAGAACCAAGAAGAGGAAGGTGCTACATGGGAAGCCAAAGCCGATATGATGTCACAATATCCTTATCTCTTTCCATCCATTCCTAGTTGAGTTTTTGAGTTCCTTTATGATCCACTCAGCCCAAAACCATGTGTTTTAGTCATTCTCATATTTTCATATGCATTCTTGTTCACGTAACGAGTTTTAAAGTCACGTTTTAGCTTGAGATTGAATATTTTATGTTTATGTATTTTTGAGATGTTTTGCATTCATTTTGGGATGCTCTGTCTCTTTCCTATTCCATTCATGCTAGTTTGGATCTCATTCGAGGACGAATGTTCCTAAGGAGGAGATATTATAAGACACTAAAAGTAGAAGAGTCAGAAAATGAATTTTTAAGGGTGGTTTCTTGAAAATTTAGCATTTGCACCAGATGACATTTGCATGCCCAGTTCAGAAGCCATGAACATGAGTATGGTTCGTATTGGCCATCGTGGTGAAGCTTTGGAAATCAGGTGATCAGGGGAGAGGTTCACGAGAGGGACCAAAGTTTGTGGTGAGCACCACAAGCCGTGGTGCCCTCTGTGGTGGCCAATCTTTCCAAGTCCAAATCACGCCATCAGATTAGAGTCCAAGTCCATCACCACGACCACCACCACGGGCCATGGTGAGTTTCACAAACTGTAGTGGCTCCCCATCTAGGTGAATTTCCACTTTTTAGTTAAGGGTATTTTGATCTTTTCCTATGTTTTCATTATTGTATGTGGACCATTTTTGGGAGTATATTCTAACCTATTAACTGCCCTAAGCCCTCATAACCCTCTCATTATCACCCAAACACTATAAATAAAAATCTTCTCTCTAAAAGTATTCTCTCAAGAGTCTTCTTCTTCCTCAAGTAATTCAAGGGATTTTTCAAGGTTTAAGCTTCAATTCCTTCAAGTGAGGGCACCTAAAGGTCAAGGTATGTGGTAATTCTTCCTTGGTCTCTTTCACTCATGGAATCCCAAGTTTTCTCTCAAAATCTCTTATGTATTTTTCTTCTAAACCCCCTAATTCTATGATGTTGAATTTGGTCTTCTTACTCATGATACATCTTATGGTTTTTGATTAAATTATGAATAATTCACATCATGTTGCATGATTTCATGATGAATTTCAAAGACCTATGCTATATGCTAATTTCAAGTATATTTTTAATGAATTATGATCATGATTTTTATGAGATTTCAATGAAAGCTTTATGAATGAGGACCAAGGTTTATGAATGAATCATGAAAGATTATGAATGATATTTCAATGATGCTTTAAGAAAAAAGGTTATAGTGCAATAAGGATAATTTTTGCACAATCATGTTAAAGAAGTATAAAGGTTGTAATAGAATTTCCTCACACACTCATGTTGAAGTTGATAGATAAGCTACTCTTATGTTATTTTATAAAGATGGACCGGTATCTCTTATAACATTTCCGAATGATGTTAATGACTGTTTTCACAAAAGTTTTATTGGGATACATATTTAGCACCGAGAGGACTTTAAGGTGGGGTTTGATCTGGTAGCCTTTGTAGTTACTCAAGGGAATCCTAGTAGAAACCTTTGGTCTCTAACTACCTTGATCGCATAGGTTTAAAGTACCAATATGGCGTAGCTAGTGGATCCACATATAGCACATAGTTAGAGCAAATACCATCAAGAAGTCTACCCTGGCAAGGTGTTAGACCTTCCAAGTCAAAAAGTAGAGACAAAGGAAAATTATGGAAAATGGACTAAAAAGTTGAGTCTACGACTCAGTGTATGGGTCATAGAGGCTCCTACAAGTCATAGGACTGGCTCGTAGGACTAATGGTGAGGCCAGGAATTTTACCAAGTGAAGAAGGAAGATTACGTGTCCATATTATGACTCGTAGATGAAACAACTCATTAAAAAACTTTAAAAGTATGGAATTGCAAGTTTTCCAAACCCTACAAGATGACTAAAGTCTACTACTCATCGTCAAGTCAATGAATCATAGAATTGAGGCGTAGAGGAAGTTCAGAGACTTAGTCCTCAGGGTCTGTAGGATGAGTCACTTCTACGATTTGTAGAAGTGTCTATGACTCATAGAGACAAGTTGTAGAGAAATTTCTGAGGGTCAATCCTCAGGGTATTCCCAAAACCCTGTAGGATGAGGCATTTTTATGACTCATCGACCCTCCAACGATTCATAAGGAGGGGTCGTAGGGTCTGTCCGATATAGAATTTTTAAAGGGAATTTTAGTTATTTCTCATATTTTAACATCAAAGTGTGGTCATTTTAGGTACTGAATTGATCCTATCTAAGGACCCTAAACTATACCAAACCCCTCATTCTCACACTTAGACTCAAACACACAAAATTATTTCCTCTCAAACTTCTCCTAAGAGTTTTAAGTAAAGCCTAGGGTTTCACTTCAAGGTTCTTTAAGTTTCCACTTTCAAAGCTGCATTAGGGCATTATTTTCTATGGTATATGGGTCTCATTCATAGGTTCTTTCATCCATGGAGCCCTAGTATTTTTCTAACCTATCAACTCCATTTTAATTGATGAATTTTATGGGTTTTCATATTATGATTTCAAATGTATAAGTTATTGAGTATTCTTTGTTTATGTACCCATCTTAGTCTATAATTGATCTTAATTTCATAAAAGCTTTTAAGTATTAAAGGTCTTTATATGAAGGCATGAAGAGTTTTAAAGTGTATCGATGAGTTGTTTTAAAGATGTCTCAAATGATGCATTCTATTACTCTCATGCATGCTAGCATTGATTTAATTGACTTGAAAATTGATTGATTAGAACCCACCTAGTTTTACTATGCTTCAATGAAGTTTGAGTTGAAAGCTTTGACTCCAAAATGAATGTTTATGAAAGCAAATGTCAATAATCAAGGGAGTCTTATGAAATGAAAGAATGATAAAATGATATGAATGAATGATTCTTTATGTGATAAGGACAATTCTCACATACTTGAATCGATAAAGGTTTTAATGATCTATTCTACCGAATGTGATATTTGAATTCTCAATTTATATGTTATGACTATTTTGAAGGATTGAACTATTCCGTGGGATTGAATTAGCACCAAATGGAAAATTGAGGTGGGATTTGATAATGGAATCCTAGTAGAAACCCCTTGTCGCATTAAATATGTGCCAACATAGGAGCCCTTGTAGGTTTAGTCTAGTGGATTCACAAATAGCCCTAAATATTTAAAGAATTGAATGAAGTTGATAGAGTTCTACCGGCAAGTAGTCTCTCCGTGCCAACATAGGAGATTATGTTGGATTCTATGTAGTAGCTCGGGTTGTCTTAAATGTCATTTATGGTCATCTCCCACAATTGAAAATATAAAATTTTATTTACTTGATTGATTATGCATGCATTGCACTATATTACACACTATATTAATGTTCTAATATTTCTTCAATGTTATTACATGCCTACATACTTAGTATATTCAAAGTACTAACGTATACTCTTTTTCCTACATGATATCACCATGTAGGGACCGATGTTGCTCAACATTCACCTCCACATGGCTAGTTGATTCGTTGAAGGCTACATAGTTGGTGAGTTCCTATATTTCGGGAACAACATCCCCTTTCCTTTTCTAGCTTATGAAGTGTAAAGATGTTTGAATACCTTTCATGGTTCTTAATTTTAATTTCAATGAGGGTGAGTTAGGGATATGTCTTAGCCCCCGACAAGTATTTATTAGAGGTATGCTTGGACATAAATGTGTGACGTCTTAAGTTGATATTGACTCTTATTCTATGTTGTTTCCCTTAGTCCCATTATCCCCTTTATTTCTGCTTGTTATTAAATCTCTTCACCTATGAAAGGCTAAATGAATTTTAAGAGTCTTGGGTGAGGTACCTCCGAGTGTCTCATTTGTTGTGTTGCATCTAAGACCTAGACTTGGGTCGTAACAAACTTTGTATCAGAGTTTGAGGTTTTGAATAGTTCTCAGAGTCCAACATACCATGTCAAATAGGGTCATGTTCATGTTTGTGAAGCGCGCCCTAACTATGAATAGGAGCCTATGAGACGTTTAGGAAAGTTTTCACTTCTTTCAAAATTTATATCGTGCGCTAGAGTGTCCTAAGACTTCATATAACTAACGAATCATTTTAATGTCTTCTAGATCATTCCTCAAATAAGAGTACTTCTACCTAGAGCAAAGGTCAATGATGAGGACCAAGCTCCTCCAGTTCCCTAAGCTCCACATCATGAGGAAGGAGTAACACATGCAAAATTTTGCAATATCATCACTTTGTTGGCCAAGCCGTAGCCAACCAAACTAACCAAGGCATTATTCCTCCTCCTCCCCAAGTGCCTAATACATCTTCTAGTATTAGGGACTTCAAGAGGATGAATCCATCTGAGTTTGATGGTTCCAAAGTAGATAAGGACCCTATGGAATTAATTAAGGAAGGTTATCATATTATGGCTATCATAGGAGTTCCTCCAAATAAAAAGTCCGAGCTTGTGGCCTATCAACTCAAAGGTGTGGCAAGGGTGTGGTATGAGTAGTGGGTTATTGATCGGGGCGAAGATATGGAGCCTATAGAATGGGAAGAATTCAAGGGAACCTTCCTAGATCGTTTCTTTCCCTTGGAGCTAAGGGAAGTAAATATTCAAGAGTTCATCAATCTTCGACAAGGGGGCATGAGTGTGAGAGAATATGCCTTCAAATTCACTAAATTATCTAAGTATGCTCCTTTCATGATCTCCGACCCAAGGGCAAGGATGAGCAAGTTCATCTTCGATGTTTCTAGTTTGGTGTCCAGGGAATGCAAGATGGTCTATTGGTAAAAGAGATGGACATCTCCCAACTCATGACATATGCAAAAAAAATTAAGAAAGAGAAGTTAAGGACGAGGTCAAGAGGGTTCAAGAAGGCTAGAGTTGATGGTGTAGGGTTCAATCATCAAAGGTCCGGTTATGGTGGTAGTGGAAAGGGCCAAGGTAGGCAATAATTTGTGAGACAAGGTTCAACCAATGCTCCTCCTCCAAGTTTCAACAAGGAAAAGGGTGCTAACCCGATGGTTCCAAGAGAGAATGTTTTTGCTCAAACTTTTCCCGCTTGCAAAAAGTGTGGGAGGACTCATAAAGAGGAATGCTTATCCAGCTCCATTGCATGCTTTAAGTATGGCAAGATCGGCCACCATGCTAGATATTGTAGAGGTGGTGGTGGTAGGCCTCAAGCCAAAATTTCTCATGGTCAACAAGCTCAAGGAGGTGGCCAACGCACCAACTGCTTTTATGCTTTACATGGGAGACAACACGTTGAGGAAGCACCCAATGTTGTTACCGATATGTTAAAGGTCTTTTCTTTTGATGTATATACCTTATTAGATTCCGGTGCAAATTTTTTGTTTGTTACTCCATTCCTTGCAAATAGGATTGATGTGTTGCCCAAAATGTTAATAGAGCCCTATTTGGTATCTACCCTCATTGGTGAGTCGGTTATTGCTAGAAAGGTCTATAAGAGTTGTCCCATGTCTATCTTGCATAAAGTTGTTCCTTGTGATCTCATTGTGCTTGAAATGGTATATTTTGATGTTATTCTTGTGATGGATTGGTTGTATGCATATTATGATTCTATAGATTGCAGGACTCGTAGAGTCAAGTTTCAATTCCCAAATAAGTCTATTATTGAATGGAAGGGTCATGATTTGGTTGTGAAGGGTAAGTTCTTTACTTTTCTTAAGTTCCGAAAGTTGATTGCTAAGGGTTGTATCTACCACATAGTGAGGGTTAAGGATGTCGTCTCCAAAAATCTTTCTCTTGAGTCGGTTCCCATGGTCAATGAATTTTCTAATGTTTTTTTCGATGACCTTCCTGGTGTCCCTCCCGAAAGGGAAATTGATTTTGGTACCGATTTTCTCTCTGATACCCAACCTATATCTATTCTCCCTTATGAAATGGCCCAGTGGAATTAAAGGAGTTAAAGGAAAAATTAAAGGACTTGTTGGAGAAAGGGTTCATAAGGCCAAGTATTTCGCCATAGGGTGCTCCCATATCTTTTGTAAAGAAGAAGGATGAGTCACTTTGGATGTGCATAAATTACCATCAATTGAACAAGGTGACCATTAAGAATAAGTACCCAATCCCTTAGATAGGTGATTTTTTTGATCAATTGCAAGAGGCAAGTCATTTTTCCAAGATCGATCTCTGGTCCGACTATCATCAACTAAGGTTGAGAGAGTGTGACATTCCCAAAATGACATTTTGAACTAGGTATGGTCACTTTGAATTTTTGGTGATGTCGTTTGGGTTGAAGAATTCATCGGTGGTGTTTATGGACCTAATGAATAGGGTTTTCAAACCCTACCTTAATACTTTTGTGGTGTTCTTCATTGACGATATCTTGATTTACTCTCGGGGTGAGGAAGAGCATAAGGATCACTTGAGAGTTGTACTTCAAACCTTGAGAGATAGGCAATTTTTTGCCTAATTTAGTAAGTGTGAATTTTGGTTGAAAGAGGTGATGTTTCTTGGTCACATAGTGTCCGCTGATGGGATCAAGGTCGATCCTAGGAAAATAGAGGCGGTCAAGAATTGGCCTAGACCATTGTCTCCTTCGGACATTAGTAGCTTTTTGGATCTAGCTGATTATTATAGAAGGTTACACATTCACTAAAAAAAATCCCTTTGTAGCCAATCATTTATTCAAAAAAATGGAATGTTGAAGGGTTCTTTACTATTTTATCTCCTTTGAAAAAGTTGACTCAAAAGAAGGCAAAGTTCCAATGGACGGTTGAATGTAAAAAAAGCTTCCAAACATTGAAAAATTGACTTATGTATGCTCCTATTTTAACACAACCGAAAGGCTTAGAAGGGTTCGTGGTATATTACAATGGTTTAAGGGTTGGTTTGGGTTGTGTGTCGATGAAAAATGGTAAGGTTATAGCCTATGATTGTAGGTAATTAAAGGTACATAAGTGTAATTGTAAGACCCCAAAAATGTGAAAGGTCCTAAATCAAGGAACCAAGGACGAATTCTCAGAAGTTGCAAAAAACTAGCACCAGAAGCTGACCATGGAAGCCTTCACGGACCGTGGTAAGCACCACGGACCATGGTGTGCAACCGTGCTAGAGATTCAGAGGCTCCGACTATAGAGAACGGACCACGATAGAGGACCACAGACCATGGTGAGCACCATGGGCTGTGAAGCCCTCCGTAGTGAGACCTCTCTAAATTCCTCAGGAATTTTCCCAAAGACAGGGTCCACAGACGACCACCACGGTCCGTGGTGTATTTCATAGATCATCAAGCTGTCCGTGAAGAAAGTTCAGAGACTACCCTACAAGTCCCTTTTATGAATTTCTCTAAGTCCCTTATCACAAGATCCCACCACGGACCATGGTGAGCATCACAATCTATGAAGGGTCCCCTTGAAGTCTCTTCCAGCTAGATCGGACACTTTGGTCTTTTCCTATGTTTTAACCCAAAGTGGTGTCATTTTAAGGGAAAAATTCACCTATCAAAAGACCAAAGACCCTTCAATGCCCTCATTTTCTTTCACTCCAACTTCCCAAACACAAATTCTCTCAAACTCTCTGAGGAGTTTCAATCCAAGCTAAGGTTCATCTCAAGGCATCTTCAAGTCTCCTTTCCTTCTCAAGCTTTCATTAGGGATTTTGTTTCCCCCAACGTATGTGGGTTTTCATCCATGGGTCCTTCCACCCATGGAGCCCAAATGTTTTCTCAACGTAGCATTTTAATCTTTTGATGATGAAATCTAATGGGATTTTACATTATGAATCTAAATGCATAGATTTTGATATATTTTAAGTATATTAAGATATATTGATGAATATTGACTCTTGATTTCATGAAGTTATGATGTTCTTAAAGATCCTTATATGAAGCTATAAAATTAGTTTTTTTAAAGTATATTGGTAGGTTGTTTTAAGATATTTAGATGATGTATTCCTTTACTCTTATGCATGCTAGAATTGATTTAAATGACTTGAAAGTTGATTGATTTGAACCCACCTAGTTTTGACTCTAGTTTTTTCTAAAGCATGACTTGAAGTTTATGGAATCCAATTAAATGTTTAATAAAGATAATGACTATGGTCGTGGGAGTCTTTTCAATGAAAGAATGAATGGTTCTGAAAAGTGTCCCTACCTAGTTTTACTATGTTTGGATGAAGTTTGAAATGAAAGCTTTGAATCCAACATGAATTATATGAAGAAAGTGTTTATGAAATGGGAGTCTTATGATTGATTGAATGATGCAAGGATTTATTAGCCAAAGTAAGGTTTCAATGTGAAAGGACAATTCTCGCGTTGAATCAAATCAAAGGTTTTAATAACCTATTCCATTGAATGATGATTTCAAGTTAAAGTTATATAAATGCTTATGTTGTTATGATATTTAAATGTTATTCTATTGAGTGTTTACCTAGCACCGAGCTGGACTAGGGGCGAATACCCATGTCCTAGAAATATATGACACCATAAGTATAAAGGAGATAGAGGTGAACACCCAAATCACTAAGAGGTGAGTACCCGAAATATCAAGGCTTGAAGGTGAGTACCCGAGTCTAAGAACTAGGGGTGAGTACCCGGTTCACACAATAGCTTAGTGGATCCACTTAGGCGTGATTGAGTCTACCTTGGAAAGTAGTCTTTTCTTTTTCCTCTGATGTAGGGGTAACTTTGGGACTCCATGTTATATCTCACATGGTTTATGTCGGTTAACGGTCGCTCTCACAAAGGCACAAGGTCCCTCTTCCAATGTTTAAGATATAACATATGATGTCTACTATATCTAGCAGTAAGTAAATTATGTTCTCTCACAAAGTTTAAGGATTTCTTTCAAAAGGTGTATGGTATACTTATTTCATTTCGTGGTACTTTGCAAGTATATGGGTTTTTATAATGAGTCACGATTTCCTCTATAATGCTTAAGTTTCTTTTATGATTCATGATGGTTTCTATATTTCATTGACTAAGCTTCATAACTCTAAATATTATTTCAAATAATTGCAAGGTTCTAGCATGGTCCATTGCATCACCTTATTGTATAATGATATATTGCATTGCATGCTCGCATACTCAGTACATTCAAAGTACTAACACATACTTTTATCTACATGATATCACCATGTAGGGACCGATGGTTCTCCATATTTTCCTCTACGTGGCTAGTTTAATCATTGAAGACTACTTAGTTGGTGAGTTCCCATGTTCCGGTAACAATATTTCATTTCTTTTTCTTGCTATTTGCATGAATATACTTTCAGTTATCTTGTGGTACTTTTGGATACTTATTATGAGGGTGATCTAGGAACATGTCTTAGCCCCTGCCAAGTGTAAAGAAAGTACAGGTATTGTTGGATAAATAGATGATGTTTGATGTTGCCGATGATTTCTATTCTATTGTCACGACCCAAGCGTATGGCCTAGATGTGACATGGCGAATGAGAAATCTGAAAGTACCTCAAACAAGCCTCGTAGCATTCTCTTAGCCTTTCATAGGTAATGATGATAAATAAACAAGCGGAAATCATAATAGTAAAGCTTCAACTTATATATGTCCAACAATACCTCTAACTTTTAGATTTAACGGGGCTAAGACAAGTCTCTAGCTCACCCTCAATCATAATAGAAAAAATGCCATAGTAAAATATCTCAACATATCATAAGTTAGAAAGATAAAGGAGTATTATTCCCGGAACATGGGAACTCACCAAAAGTAGTCTTTAATGGAATCTCAACTAGCCACATGGAGGAGAACGAGGAGGAGCACTAGTCCCTACATGGTGATATCATGTAGGCAAAAGAGTATGCGTTAGTACTTTAAATGTACTAAGTATGTAAGTGTCACGACCCAACCCCGTAAGCCGCGACTGGGGTCCTACTTGGACCCTCTTATGCGTATTTATCAGCTACACTTAAGTTGAACCGTGTGTGATGTGATACTATATACAAAAACCTCAATAGTTTAAAACTTTTTCATGTACCTGTAGCCTCTTTTATTCGTATCATATCATGAAAGGGAACGCACCGACGAGGCTACCATAACATAAAAACATTTACAACATGCCATATAGGCACAGTCAAAACAAACTTATAAACAACCCACATCCATATGTCGACAGACCTCTAGGAATAGTAATAGCAATATATGGTAGGACAGGGCCTTCGCCGTACCCCTGAATGTATAAATATATACATTAAGTGACCGGTATCAAAAATTAGGCTCCAGAACAGTGAAGCACTTCCGACATAGCTGAGAGGAACTCCTAAGCTAACGGATCTCCAGAATGAACATCTATACCTACGGGCATGAAACGCAGCCCCACGGGGAATGGGGGGTCAATACGATATATGTACTGAGTATATAAAGCATAACGCATCACAACTGAGAGAACAACTGAAATGGGGATACAAGAAATAAGTATAACAGTTAATAAGGTACTATACCTGCATCTTATAACATAAGGGCATGTACATCATCTTCACATACCGTATTCGGCCCACTGGGGTATGCAGAGTTACCATGTCATCACATACGACGTCGTGTCATAGGTTACAATTACCTTATTATGTTTTCATATGCATGCCCATCTATCATTACATATCATACCATACCCAGCCCAGTATGGGTCTCGGTGTTATAATTATATATCACATACCATACTCGGCCCATTAGAGGACTCAGTGTTATCATCATATCATTATATACCGTACCTAGCTCTTTAAGGGACTCAGTGTTATAATCATAGCATCATATACCATACCCGGCCCATTAGGGGACTTGGTGTTATAAACATAGCATCATATAACGTACCCGGCCTATTAAGGGACTCGGTGTTATAATCATATCATCATATACCATACCCAACCCATTAAGGGACTCGATGCTATAATCATATCATCATATACCGTACCCGACCCATTAGGGGACTCGGTGTCATAGTCATCATATATAGGTAGATCATTATTTGAGACTCACTAAGGTAATCATACTAAACTATCATTCGTGGATCAGGATAATAATCATCCCAGGTGCCCTTTGAGTGCCACTAGGGCTATATTAAGTGAAGTCTTAGGAATTATAGACATATTTTAGGGTAATGCCAACCGGCTTAAGGGAATCATAGACATCTGTCATCACAGAGTCCTTAGGACTAGGAGATCTAAGTCCCACTATTAATCGACAGATAGACGGTTCAGGGAAGGTAGCTCAACTACGATGAGAGTTTTCCTGCCAAGGAGTGAATATGAGACGTATAGCGTATTCGGAGCTTAAGAATGGATTTACTCTAGAGCTAGTATCATGTATCATTTTCTTTAAGACATGTCAAAAGAAAGAAAGGGTAGGCCTCACCTATTTGTCCCTTCCTATCCCAAAGGAGTTTGAGAGACAATAATTCACCTATCGTAGGCGTCCTAGTATTTAGCAGTGGATAAGAATCAAGAGGTATGCTCGGGGCCTTATGAATAGAATTATCCCCACTTGCATATGCAGATATACATATTGCACTTCTATCAAGGATATGCCAAGAGAAGGGAAGGATAGCCTTACATACTCATCACTTCCTAACATATGGAAGGCTTGAGAAGGCCTAATTCAATTACTGTAAGAGTGCTTTCATCAAGAAGTAAATGAGGACCGTGAACTACGCTTGGAATTTATGAGTAGATTTACCCTCAATATCATATCATTCATTACTTAACTTGAAGACATGCCAAAAGAAGAAACAAGATAGGCTTTACATACTTATGCCAAAAACATACCAAAAGAAAGCTTCACATACCTTGTCCGAGTTATTCCTTATCCTGTTTGCCTCGTCGTCCTTTGAACCTATCCAACATAAAAGTAATATGAACATCAACCCTTCTTAACTTTCCAGCATCTTAGGTTACACCTTAGTATTAATGGAATATATTTCCTTAGTCGTTTCCTCGACTAGTTCTTTAGTTTGCTAAGGCGTTAACAAAAATTGGACAGCACCTCCCCTATAATGTGCCCTATACAAATTTACGATTTGGTCCCTAAGACCTACAACCAACCAACAACAACAACCTGTAGCAATTCACACCAACAATATACAATATAAACTCAAAATGACTCATTCAAAAAGATGATATCAAATAGGGCGTCTAGTCTTTATTCTATAACGCCTTTCATTATACGAAATGAGGGTTCGTGTGGCTGCAACCAGCAGCATACACACCACTTTTAGAATGCATTTAGGCCCTGCAACAATACATTACACCCCTGCAGCAACAACTCACTCAAAACTATCAAAATGTGAATTCTGGACAGCTTACTGTTTTACCTTCTTGCTTCGTTTCGAAGGGGTAATGTAGGGAACCAGGATTTAAGTCCTTCATGAAAGTTATAGACATGTGTATTAGGGTCGCATAAAATTTTTAATAACCCCTACATCAATTCTTTACAAAAATATATGCCCAAAACACCAACAGTAGTCCGTGTAAGATTTCCAAAACCAAAATCTGGGCAGTACCTCCTCTATACTTCATCACCATTTTTGGAGAACCTAAAAGCAATAATGGATTTTAAAAGTCTACATGAAAGTTATAGAAATATTAAATAACTTTCCAAAGATTATTGAATCACCCGAAATGAAGCTATACACAATAAGTTATACCAATATTACTAGAAACTGTCCCCTCCAAAAACGGGTTTGTTAACTAGTTTTTAACATTTTCCCTCTTTTTTCTTTCAACTTTCTCTCAAGTTCCAAGCTGAAGAATTAATTCCTTAGACATCATAAGATACATATATACACCTCCATGGGGTTGAGGAACATCATAGATAATTAATTCACAGAGGAAAATTGAAGAACTTACCTTAATTTTTCCAAAACGTGGCTACCTTTCTCCTTTTTCTTCTTCACGTTTTTCCTTCTAAGTTCTTGGATGATTTTGGATAAATGACTTGCTTTAAGAGTCATAAAACATAAATACATGGGCTGACTTGGAGGTGACACGTGTCATCCCCTTAGGGTGACACGTGTTAAGCCATGATTGGCCACCGTATCATGCTGCCAACTAGGGGCTACCATGTGGCAGTGGGGTCCACCCCCCCAAGAAGATGCATCACCTACTTGACCCTAAGTAGGTGCATCACCTACTTGCTTGAGGTTCTCCCACGTGTCGCTCCCCCATTGGCTGCCACGTGTCGTCTTTTCCCCTTCCTCGCGGGTTCATAATCTCGTCTTATTTTAGAAGCCTATGTAATCCATGCTACATAAGCTTGGTATGTCCTTAAGAAACTCAAGTATATACGACTTATAAATTAGTAGCTTACGTAGGTAAATCGAGTCCTACGACTCATTACTTGGCCTCCAATTCCTTTCGGATTCTTATGACTCTATTTCCAACCTTCTCTACTATAGGGTATCACATTCTCCCTTCCTTGGAGTCGTTTGATAGTGTTGTAGCTTATCAGGCTCACATGATAATGTCTAAAGAACTTAAGAGACATTCCGAGCTCGAGAGTGTGGGGTGTAACATCCTTCCCCCTTTAGAACATTCGTCCTCGAATGTTGAATAAAACTTCCCTTAAGACTTTATACAAACTGTAGGGAGATTCCCTTCTATTGCAATAACATACATGTTCATCCAAGTAATTAATATATGAGTTCCAGGAGTGGGGTTTTACCCATAGACATTTGGGAATAGGTACGAATACCTGTGTTTCATGTCCTCTTCAGTTTCCCAAGTTATTTCTTCATGATTCTTATTCCGCCACGGTATCTTGACAAAAGCTATGTCCTTAGTTCGCACCCCTTTTAATTGGCCGATCCAAGATGGCAATAAGTTGCCCCTCGTAGGATAACTCTCTGTTACATAGACCTCCTCCCCGGGAAATATTCTGGGAGGGTCATTGATATACTTGCGGAGCATTGATCTGTGAGAACTGAATGTATTGCTTCAAATCAGACAGTAGGTCCCACTCATAGGCAGCTCTATCCATCATAACCCATATAAACTTATACTTCCGTAGAGTGTGAGGTCAGCTTGGACTATAACCTAGATTAATCGCCTTCCATTCCCGAGTCGGGATTCCCATCCCCCGTAACAGGCTATCAAGCCTCTGATGCTCCTCTTCATTTAAGCCATTACACAACTCCTCTTAATTCAACTTGTAACAACTTAGGTATGCTATCTTGCTATTTTACTCAGATGTTCCTTTTAGTTTTATTACCACACATTATACTGTAATTCTTACACAAATGTGTGTAGGTACGCAGAGCTATTCAGAAAATGCTTTAGTGTCGCTATACTAGTAGCTACCTCCTTCGGTCGAGGTCAGGGCTCCGCTATGGCTGAGATCCTTGCTTGGTCACAACACCAACAGCTACATAGCTGAGATGCAACAGGCTGCAGTCACTACTAGTAACAACATTATTGGAGATCCTTGCTTGGTTGATTACTTGTGCAGGGTCACAAAGCTTCAAACAAAAGGAGGCAACAACCATGAATGCAGGGGACTCACACCTGCAGCAGCCCCCTTGCTTCCAAGCTTCTTGGAGCACCTCTTTCATCAAAAATACCAAGGCTGCTGAATACTCCAGTTCCATATACTTCTCCTCCTTTCACCCTCCTTAGCTTATTATCAGGTTCTTGATGGGTTACATAGTTCCTTTGGATTTACTTGGTACGACAAGACTAAAAAGAGCAAAGATGAAAAGAATTATCCCATCCCATGCGAGATAGAAGTTTCGTATACTTGTTCTTCTTCAATGTAGCTATGTTTGATTCGTAGCATATTTGAATAGGACTAGTGTAGGTTACTTTCTTGTTTTCTCATGGAAGGGGAGAGTCTCCCTCATTTATGCTTTTTTAGTCGATTTGTACTGGGAGGAGTCCTCTCATAGGTTTACTGCTTTCTAATTATAGTTAACCCTTTTTGTATCGGGGATGAGTTAGCCGACCTTAGTAGGTTAGCCGACTTATCAACCAACATAGGATCGGAGGTAAGGTTTTATGTCCCCCTCCTTGTACTTTTACTTTTGTTATCTATTTTAAGGCTTGGGGGTGCTGCTCAACCCCTGACTGTGCACGAGAGGTGGGAGCCTCGTGTAGGGTCTGTTCCCTTAAAAAAATAAATAGTGAAAGGTGTAAGTTGTTAGCCAACTAATTTTTTTTTTCATCTCAATTAAATAGAATAAAAATTCCAATTTAGGACAGGTGACTTCTCAAAATAGTTTTTTTTAAAATAGCTTCCGAGACATTTCATGTATTACGATAATTTATGCTTCATTCGAATATTCCAACTCCAAAGGGGAAATTTTGTGCTTCATAAAACTTAGAAATGTACATACCCCAAAGTTTACAAAATAAGCAACCATCCTTAAGTTACAACCCTTAGAAATACATATATATATATACAAATATACAAGCAACCCATAAATAATATACACGCCCCAAAATACTACAAAATATAGATGCCTATATACAAATGTGATCTTCATTTAAGCTCCCAAAACTTCATCTCCAATGGCCAACCTCAAGCCTCTTCTCAGACATTTCCTACGATAGAAATAACTATCGCTAAGCATAAAGCTTAGTGGTGTAAAACTACAAGTTTGAAGCCTTTGGGTTTCCACCATATTCTTTTCAAGTCATGAGCCGCACCAATGTACAATAATAATTAAAACAAGGCAACAACTATATCATGAGTATCAAGTTCTAAATGTAAAAGCTTAAGTGTAAATAATTCATAGAAGTACATTGACAAGATTTAGCACCAAGTTTCGCCCAATATGTACGTCATGCCGTCACACCAACATGATCAAGTATCAAGAAGGACCGGATCCCTATATCAAGAAAGGTAAAGACCCAATAATCAAGAGAACCAAGAACCATATTAAAAATGGCTTCCAAATACGTACTTAAAATGAACAACTTCCATACTTAAGATGAACTAAAAATCCATAATCAAGATGGCAAAGGGTCCAAACCAAGAGGCATGCCAATAGTGACAAAGTCACAGCCACAAAAAGGACAAGGTCCATAAGAATGTCAAGTGATCGAGCAATCCGTACAAGTGAGCGAGTTAAGCAAGTATCTTGTAAATTTCCCAAGATACCAATATGATAAGAGATATTTCTAGACAATAGCAACCATACCAAGATAGGCTTTCAATATATTAGTAGGTAACAAGAGTTTATACACAAACCTCAGCCTTTTAGCATACAACAATCCAACACGACTTCAAAAGTTCAAACCGTAGGCCATCAAATGTCTCAAGTTCCTCAACTTGCACACGATATAAATATCCTTGAAAATACCATTAAATGACTTATTTAAATTTCCAGAATATCCATAATATTGACATAAAACAAGATTTATTATTGCAAATAAGCCTAGAATATTTCGATCTGAATTATGTTACTAAAACAGTAAATTCGGAAAGTCAAGTACCACAACTTGAATCTAAATTTCGAAACTCAAAACAGCAAAACTGGACTTTATCCCCTTCATGAAACTTTTAAATATACTTCTTAAGTTTGCAACCCAAAAGAAATAAACTCAAAATTCATTTTGTACAAAAAGATATCATCCAATTACTAACAGCTACTTAAAAATGAGAATCTGGACAGCCACACTTGTCCGGTTGTATCTAAGTTTGCAACCTGAAAACGGCAAAAATGAACTTTATTCCCTTCACAAAACATTTAGATCTATGTCTTAAGTTTCCAATCCAAAATAAGCAACACAAAAGTCATTTTGTACAAAAATATATCATCAACGCACTAACAGCAGTACCATCTCAAAAACGTGTTTGCAAACAAAGTTTAGTCCCCCAATTTCGACAACAACAACTTATCAACCACATTATCAATAATCATTCTACATCATAAATTAACTAATTCCACACATTTAATCAAACCAAAACAGCCCCAAATCCATAAGTCTCAACAAAGCAAACAACAAGTTTACAACGCTTACTTCCTCCGTTTTAAACGGTTAAATCTCTAAACAAGCTTGTTAACAAGAAAAAGAACATCAATCTAACCTTAGGTGTGCAGAAAATACGACAACACACTCCTTACTAGCTGATGTTTAGCTCAAAGTGAAGACAACGTAACGTGCAACGCCTTTTTCTTCACGAGTTTCAGAATTCGGGACTCAGATTTGGGTCAAAAATGGCTTCTTATCCTAGAAGATCTTTCTTTCTCTCTTTCTCTAAGATGTTCTAGAAACTTATGGTCTAAAAATAGAAGAGATAAGCGAACTTATCCTTTAAAAGTCAAAGAAAATGGGCCTGACCCGACTTGGATTCGGGTTGAGCCCAATTTCATCACCCTGCTTGACCCTTCTGCATTAAAATGTCCATAACATTTTATCCTGATGTTTTCTATAAGCCCACAACCTATGGTTTGAAAGGTATTTTAATTATATACAACTTTCATTTGATGAGGTTTCCCAAATTTCCAAATTATAATGGGTTTATGACCTCCCTAAGTCTGATCACCCGAAAATGTAGCTAAACAAAAACATTTTTTTCCCCGTAACAAAATTCGAGTCAGTAGCAGTTGATCATATCATCAAGAAATAACCACTTTAATGCAAAAAATAGCTTAAATAATTAGGGGCGTTACAAATCTCTCCCCCTTAAGAAATTTCGTCTCGAAATTTACCTTATGCTAGTCCCGAAACAAATGGGGATATTGAATTCGCATGTCCTCCTCACGCTCCCAAGTTTCTTCATTGACAGAATGATTTCTCCAAAGGACTTTTACTAAAGGAACTTTCTTGTTTCTAAGCTCTTTTGTCTCATGGGCCAAGATTTGGATAGGTTCCTCATTATATGTCACATTTGGACTTATCTCAATCAATTAGACAGGAAGAACATGAGATGGATCTGAGCGATATCTTCTAAGCATAGAAACATGGAAGACATTGTGGATTCTATCTAACTCCGGTGGAAGAGCTAGTTTATAAGCAACTGGACCAACTCTCTCAAGTACTTCATATGGTCCAATAAATCGAGGATTAAGTTTTCCTTTTTTGCCAAATATCATAATCTTCTTTCATGGAGAAACCTTTAAAAATACCTTATCTCCCACTTGGTACTCAATTTCACGCCTCTTAAGATCAGCATAAGATTTTTGTCTATCTAAAGCAATTTTTAGATGGTCTTTGATGACTTTTACCTTATCTTCAGTTTGTTGCACAATATCAGGATCAATAAGTTTTCGTTCACCAACTTCACTCCAGCAAAGAGGAGTTCTACACTTTTTCCCATATAAGGCTTCGTAGGGAGGCATGCCAATACTTGATTGGTAGCTATTATTATAAGCAAATTCTACCAAGGCTAGGTGTCTGTCCCAACTACCTTCAAATTCCATAATGCAAGCTCAAAGCATATCTTCCAACATTTGAATCACCCTCTCGGATTGGCCGTCTGTATGAGGGTGGAAAGACGTACTAAAGTTCAACCTAGTGCCCAAAGCATCTTGCAAGCTAGTCCAGAATCTAGATGTAAACCTTGGGTCTCGGTCAGATACAATAGAAACAGGAACTCCATGTAGCCTCACAATCTCATTAACATACAATTCTGCTAAATATTCAAGTGAGTAATCCATTTTGATGTCCAAGAAATGAGCACTTTTGGTTAGCCTATCCACTATAACCCAAATTGCATCATGATTTCTTTGAGTGCGTGGAAGCCCAGAAACAAAGTCCATGGTTATCCTTTCCCATTTCCACTCAGGTATCGATAAGGATTGTAGTAAGCCTGTTGGGACTTGATGCTCGGCCTTTATCTATTGACAAGCTAAGCATTTAGAAATATATTCTGCAATGTCCTTCTTCATACCATTCCACCAGTAATGTTCTTTGATGGTTTGATACATTTTGGTACCTCTAGGATGCATTGCATATAGTGAAGTATGTGCTTAATTCAAGATTTCTCTCCTCAATTTGTCATCATTAGGAATGCATAACCTATTTTGGTATAACAAGACAACATCCTCCTTTAATGTAAAATCTTTCTTTTTCCCCTTTTGAACTTCTTTGGTCAATTTTATGAGTTTCTCATCTAACTTTTGCGCTTCTTTCACCTGTTCACGCAATGTTGGCTTGACTTGCAAATTAGCAACCATCGAACCATATGAATCAAGTGTAAAATAGACATTCATGTCTCTTAACTCTAGAAGCAAAGACAAAGGATTCAGATGCAAGCTTGCAAAGGATTTGCGACTCAAGGCGTCTGCAACCATATTAGCTTTACCTGGGTGATAGTCAATCGTGTAGTCATAATCTTTTATGAGTTCAAGCCATCTGCGTTGTCTTAAGTTCAGCTCTTTCTGCGTACCCAAGTATTTTAAGCTCTTGTGATCAGTGAATATATGACACTTTTCTCCATACAAATAATGCCGGCATATCTTTAAGGCGAACTCTATAGCAGCAAGTTCTAGATCATGAGTAAGATAATTCAATTCATGTAGTTTTAATTTTCGAGAGGCATATGAAATAACTTTCCCTTCTTGCATTAACACACATCCCAAACCACGATGAGATGCATCACTATATATCACATACTCTTTCCCCTCCATTGGTAGAGTAAGTATAGGCGCTTGTGTCAACAAGAATTTGAGTGTTTCAAAGCTCTCTTGGCACTTGTCATCCCAAGTAAACTTCACTTCCTTCTTCAAAAGTCTAGTCAAAGGAGAGGCTATAAGAGAGAAGCCTTTCACAAACCTTCTATAGTATCCTGCTAAACCCAAGAAACTTCTTACCTCAGTAGGACTTTTAGGAGTTTTCCATTCAACAACTGCTTCAATTTTACTAGGATCCACCTTCACACCTTCGACTGATACAACATGTCCCAGAAAAGCCACTTCATTAAGCCAAAATTCACACTTTGAAAGCTTAGCATAAAGTTCCTTCTCTTTCAAAGCTTGTAAAACAATCCGAAGATGTTTATCATGCTCTTCTTTACTCTTGGAATATATTAAAATATCATCTATAAAGACTACCACAAATTGATCAATGTAAGGCCTAAATATTCGATTCATTAAATCCATGAATATTGTAGGAGCATTAGTCAATCCGAATGGCATCACTAAAAATTCATAATGACCGTATCGAGTTCTAAAAGCAGTTTTAGGAACATCTTCCTTTCTAACACGCAGTTGGTGATACCCAGACCTTATATCAATCTTTGAGAAAAAATTGGCACCCTTCAGCTGGTCAAACAAATCATCAATCCTTGGTAGTGGATATCTGTTCTTGATTGTTATTTTGTTCAATTGTCTATAATCAATACACAGTCTAAGAGTACCATTTTTCTTCTTCACAAATAGCATAGGGGCTCCCCAAGGAGAAACACTTGGACGAATAAAACCTTTCTCAAGAAGGTCTTGCAATTGATTTTTCAATTCCCTTAATTCTGCTGGTGCCATTTTATAAGGAGTGATAGAAATAGGAGTAGATCCAGGAATGAGCTCGATCGGAAATTCAACTTCTCTTTCTGGTGGTAACCCAAGAAAATTTTCTGGAAACACTTCCGGAAAGTCACACACAGTAGGTATATCTTTAAGACTAGGACTCTCCATACGTGTATCAATTATGTGATCAAGATATGCACTGCAACCTTGACGAATCATCTTTCTTGCTAAAGTTGCAGAAATAATATTAGATGACAATGATCTTTTACCTTGTACAATAATGTGTGAAAACGCAGGGTCCTTAAAAGTCACATGCTTGGACCTACAATCCACTACTGCATGATATTTATAAAGCCAATCCATACCGATAATAATATCAAAATCATGGAAAGTCATTTCAATCAAATCAGCAGGAAAGACCAAGTTTTGAATCATGAAGGGACAAGCTTGGTAAACTCAATTACAAACAACTTGGTAACCCAAAGGACTTTCAACTAGAACGTCAAAGTTAAGTCTCACAGATTTCACATTTTCAGGAAGAACAAGTGATGAACAAATATAGGAATGTGTAGAGCTAGGATCAAATAGTGTAAACACAGATAAGCCATATAAGTGAAATTTACCAACAACTACGTCCTGTCCCTCTTGATCATCTCTCTGCCTCATAGCATAAGCTCGTGCAGTAGCTCTGGACCCGCTAGCTTGAGTTTCTCCACTTGTCCCCGCTGCTTGGTTGTTTTTAGGCCTTGCACCTCTATTGGTTTGAGGAGGATTATTAGAAGACTTCTGAACCGAGCCCTCAGTATGCAAGGAAGGGACATTTTTAGGCTTAGGACAGTCCCTCACTTTATGATCAAAGCTGCCACAATTAAAACATGCACCAGAAGCTCTCCTGCAAGCACCATAGTGATTCTTTCCACATTCTGCACAAGTGGGAACGCGAGTCTTGCCTTGTCTATAACTCGAGGTACTAGCTGTAGAAAAATTTAGTCTGCTTTGCTTCTGTTGATTTGACCTGTTGACACTACCAGCCTTAGAATCATCAAACCTTTCCTTCTTGGATGGATCTCCAAAATCTGACCTAGGCTTCCAGAATCTATTCTCATGTCTACTAGCTTCTTCCTTATCAAGTCTTTCCCAAGTGAAAGCAGTAGAAACTAATTTACAAAAGTTCTCATGTTGCAGGATTGCCACATTCTTTCTGATGGAATCGTTTAGGCCATCTTCAAACCTCCTGCATTTATCTTTTTCATCGGTAATAATGCCTCCAGCATAACGAGAGAGTCTAAGAAATTTTTGTTGATACTCAGCAATAGACATGACTCATTGCCTTAGATTCAAAAACTCTTTTTTCTTAGCATCACAATAAGCAGGCGGGACATACTTCATATGAAATTCTTTAACAAAATCATCCCAGGTAAGAACGGGAGGTTTTGCTTTTGCATTTGGCACACTTACCCACCAGTCATAAGCATCTTTCTGCAATAATGAGATGGCATACCTGAATTTGGCAACATCAAAACACTCTAATTGCTCAAACACCTTCTCTATACGTTCAAGCCATTGTTCAGGATCGGTGGGATCAACTGTGCCTTCAAACTCAACTCCACCCATTTTTCTCATTTTTTCGAAGTTCAACCCATTGGGATCATGAATCGTTTTAGCCATACGGTGAAAGAATTCAGCCATCTGTTGAAAAGGAAGATTCATAACTTGAATACCATGGCTCATGTGAGAATGCGAACTAGCTCTTACTCCTTGTTGACTTCCCACACCAAACCCACTAGTATGAGGAATATATTGATCCGAGGACTGTTCGCCAACCCCTTTTACTGTATGAGGTTGGGAATAAGAGTCACCTATATCTTTACTAGCTGCTTCCATAGGTCTACGAGAAGAAGAGGCCATAACATAACTCTTTTAAAAGTGAAGATCACATTGCATTAGGGACATGAATATGATGCATTTGCAACTTGTATGCATTAAATATGTTATTTACCCTATAGTGATCACATAATATAGCCCAAACCTTTTAAAAAAACAAGTGTGTAAGTAAATCACAGCAAAATTCCTAGAATCACAAACCTAGGCTCTGATACCAACACTTGTAGCGACCCTCCAGGGAGGATGCTACTACAAAAAAATGTATATTAAATTCGTGACACAAAAACAAATAACTTTCCGTAAGGCCCATTTATATAATCTAAAAAAATAGTGAAAGGTGTAAGTTGTTAGCCAACTAAATTTTTTTTTCATCTCAATTAAATCGAATAAAAATTCCAATTTAGGATAGGTGACTTCTCAAAATAGTTTTTTTTTAAAATAGCTTTCGAGACATTTCATGTATTACGATAATTTATGCTTCATTCGAATATTCCAACTCCAAAGGGGAGATTTAGTGCTTCATAAAACTTAGAAATGTACATACCCCAAAGTTTACAAAACAAGCAACCATCCTTAAGTTACAACCCTTAGAAATACATATATATATACAAATATACAAGCAACTCATAAATAATATACACGCCCCAAAATACTACAAAATATAGATGCCTATATACAAATGTGATCTTCATTTAAGCTCCCAAAACTTCATCTCCAATGGCCAACCTCAAGACTCTTCTCGGACATTTCCTACGATAGAAATAACTATCGCTAAGCATAAAACTTAGTGGTGTAAAACTACAAGTTTGAAGCCTTTGGGTTTCCACCATATTCTTTTCAAGTCATGAGCCGCACCAATGTACAATAATAATTAAAACAAGGCAACAACTATATCATGAGTATCAAGTTCTAAATGTAAAAGCTTAAATGTAAATAATTCATAGAAGTACATTGACAAGATTTAGCACCAAGTTTCGCCCAATATGTACGTCATGCCATCACACCAACATCATAAAGTATCAAGAAGGACCGGAGCCCTGTATCAAGAAGGGTAAAGACCCAATAATCAAGAGAACCAAGAACCATATTAAAAATGGCTTCCAAATTCGTACTTAAAATGGACAACTTCCATACTTAAGATGAACTAAAAATCCATAATCAAGATGCCAAAGGGTCCAAAACAAGAGGTATGCCAATAGTGACAAAGTCACAGCCACAAGAAGGACAAGGTCCACAAGAATGTCAAGTGATCGAGCAATCCGTACAAGTGGGCGAGTTAAGCAAGTGTCTTGCAAATTTCCCAAGATACCAATATGACAAGACATATTTCAAGACAATAGCAACCATACCAAGATAGGCTTTCAATATATTAGTAGGTAACAAGAGTTTATACACAAACCTTAGCCTTTTAGCATACAACAATCCAACACGACTTCAAAAGTTCAAACCGTAGGCCATCAAATGTCTCAAGTTCCTCAACTTGCACACGATATAAACAACCTTGAAAATACCATTAAATGACTTATTTAACTTTTCCAGAATATCCATAATATTGACATAAAACAAGATTTATTATTGCAAATAAGCCTAGAATGTTTCGACCCGAATTATGTTACTAAAACAGTAAATTCAGAAAGTCAAGTACCACAACTTGAATCTAAATTTCGAAACTCAAAACAGCAAAACAGGACTTTATCCCCTTCATGAAACTTTTAGATATACTTCTTAAGTTTGCAACCCAAAAGAAATAAACTCAAAATTCATTTTGTACAAAAAGATATCATCCAAATACTAACAGCTACTTAAAAATGAGAATCTGGACAGCCACACTTGTCCGGTTGTATCTAAGTTTGCAACCTGAAAACGGCAAAACTGAACTTTATTCCCTTCACAAAACATTTAGATCTATGTCTTAAGTTTCCAATCCAAAATAATCAATACAAAACTCATTTTGTACAAAAAGATATCATCAACGCACTAACAACAGTACCATCTCAAAAACGTGTTTGCAAACAAAGTTTAGTCCCCCAATTTCGACAACAACAACTTATCAACCACATTATCAACAATCATTCTACATCATAAATTAACTAATTCCACACATTTAATGAAACCAAAATAGCCCCAAATCCATAAGTCTCAACAAAGCAAACAACAAGTTTACAACGCTTACTTCCTCCGTTTTAAACGGTTAAATCTCTAAACAAGCTTGTTAACAAGAAAAAGAACATCAATCTAACCTTAGGTGTGCAGAAAATACGACAACACACTCCTTACTAGCTGATTTTTAGCTCAAAGTGAAGACAACGTAACGTGCAACGCCTTTTTCTTCATGAGTTTCAGAATTCGGGACTCAGATTTGGGTCAAAAATGGCTTCTTAGCCTAGAAGATCTTTCTTTCTCTCTTTCTCTAAGATGTTCTAGAAACTTATGGTCTAAAAATAGAAGAGATAAGCGAACTTATCCTTTAAAAGTCAAAGAAAATGGGCCTGACCCGACTTGGATTCGGGTTGAGCCCAATTTCATCACCCTGCTTGACCCTTCTGCATTAAAATGTCCATAACATTTTATCCCGATGTTTTCTATAAGCCCACAACCTATGGTTTGAAAGGTATTTTAATTATATACAACTTTCATTTGATGAGGTTTCCCAAATTTCCAAATTATAATGGGTTTATGACCTCCCTAAGTCTGATCACCCAAAAATGTAGCTAAACAAAAACATTTTTTCCCCGTAACAAAATTCGAGTCAGTAGCAGTTGATCATATCATCAAGAAATAACCACTTTAATGCAAAAATTAGCTTAAATAATTAGGGGCATTACACGAACCATCTTACACTTTTCTTTAATAGATTCTAAATATGGTAATCACATTGCTATTACTGAATTTCTTTTATCGAGTAATCACTTGACCTTGCTCTTAGTATGCCAATGTTCGTAAGCTGCACAACTATTCTTGTGCCATTTTCACGAAGTGCGTTGTATTTACGTCATATTTCATTCCTTTTTTCACTTCCCAGGGGGTCACCCATCCTAGTGCTACTCTCATCCAAGCACGCTTAATTTTGGAGTTTTGAGAGAATCCAGTGCATTAGTGCGGGTATGATCGCGTCCATCCCTTATGGGGTCTCGTTTGAAGTTTAAGCGTTCCCATTTACATACGATAACGTCGGTCGATTTTCTCTTACACTTGTACTTCCCTTGTCCACTTCCCCCCTTTTAGGGTGTACCCATGTCATCCTCCATTTATTTTCAATTATTCATACGCGAATGATTCCATTCCCACATATTTAATGTGCTGCACCATATGTACATGTTCTGTTAAATCTTCCATACGTTAGATTGCCTTTATAGGAAACCCTAGCACAATCGTAGGGTGCTTTAGTATTTGGAATATATCGTATAAAATCTTATCTGAGGGTTGGTACTCTAGTAACATCCGTAATGTAGCAGTGCATTCAAAGCCATATTCCATTCATCCCAATCAGTAATTGGCTCGTACCCATGATCGGTTCAAACTCTCCACTCGAGAGTACTTATACTTTGATGATCCGTGTTTCGAGCTTCATCATAACACTAGCCTGATTCTAGTGGATACCACTTATTCTTCTAATAACCTCATAATACAGCAGTTGTTCTGTAAATCGATATTTCATCTCCTTGCAGGATCCCACTAATCTCCAAGGTGGAATCACGTATACCCAATACTTCTTCATGCCTCATGAGCTTTCATCTTTGTCGTGTGCTTAAGGCTCACTTCTAATCCTGCTTAAAACCATATCAACTTCGTTGTAGTAGTATCCTTATCTTATCACCTTTTTATCATACTATACCTTTTGTTCGTAACTGTCTATTTCCCTCTTCGTTCAGTACTCATACTTAATTAATCACCTCTATCTTGAACGCCTATATTAGAACTTCTCTCTTATTCCTCCAGCTCATATCCATTTTTGGTTGGGTGCAAGGAATTCCATGTTACTCTTTATTTCCTTGCACTAGCTACCCTTTTCGTCATCACACAACCTTTATTCGAAACTTTCCTTACAGAACTTGATAAATCTTCCTTATTTGTTTCGTTGCTTGCTTTTCCGTTTCACACCTATCTTTACATTCCATGGTACTCCTATATCCTCTCGAAAATATTAGTTTTACATGACCTTCCTTTCTAACTTCGTTCTACTATACCAGTATTGACCTCCTAGTTTCTATTGCCATTAATTTTGCAATTAACTTGTTTCTCGAGGTCAGGCATACTGGTTTAGTCAAATCTCATCATTGTTGTGAGCACAACCTTTCAAGACATACTACAACCCTGTATCTCATTCTCTTTTTATTTCTATGAAAATTTGGGCAGAGTTTCCTCTGTATTTCTTACTATCTCAACACCTACACGCAGAAAATACCAACAATGCCTTGTAGGGCATCATATATATATATATATTCATATTATAAAATATCTCAGCCACACAGGGCACACATATATAGTCATATTATCTCATATCACAGCCGCATAGGGCGCCCACAATTAACAGTATGGAAATGGACTTACCTGTTATGTCCACTCGAGCTGCACTTGTTACACTTTCCTGTTTACCTTTCCTTTCACTTTTCAATTGTATATGTCAATCACATTTCAATACCTTACCTGATATATATTTCGTGCCTTTGCTTACCTACGTGCTGTGTAACTTCCGATATCGTCAGTTACTTTTTTTCTATCGATATTATCCTTCTACTGAAATCACAGGTTAGTATGGGGAATGTTATTTCCTATGACTCGGCTCTATCACACGATCTTAGATATGAAAGAAAGTAACATCTTAAATGTCCTGTAGCTTCCTGTCTATAGATGTGGTGCACAACACACCGATAAACAAGACTCTACTAGACACGGTTTGTAGATATTCCAAGGATGAACTACTCTGATACCACTTTTGTCACGACCCAACCCCGTAGGCCACGACTGGGATCCGACTTGGACCCTCTTATGCGTATTTATCAGCTACACTTAAGTTGAACCATGTGTGATGTGATACTATACACAAAAAACCTCAATAGTTTAAAACTTTTCATGTACCTGTAGCCTCTTTCATTTGTATCATATCATAAAAGGGCACGCGCCGACGAGGCTACCATAACATAAAAACATTTACAACATGCCGTATAGGCACAATCAAAACAAACTTATAAACAACCCACATCCATATGTCTACAGACCTCTAGGAATAGTAATAGCAACATATGGCGGGACAGGGCCCCTGCCGTACCCCTGAATGTACAAATATATACATTAAGTGACCGATATCAAAAATTAGGCTCTAGAACAGTGAAGCACTTCCGACATAGCTGAGAGGATCTCCTAAACTAATGTATCTCTAGAAGGAACATTTATACCTGCGGGCATGAAATGCAGCCCCCTCGGGGAACGGGGGGTCAAAACGATATATGTATTGAGTATATAAAGCATAATGCATCACAACTGAGAGAACAACTAAAATGGGGATGCAGGAAACAAGTATAACAGTTAATAGGGTACTATACCTACTTCTTATAACATAAGGGCATGTACATCATCTTCACATACCATATCCGGCCCGCTGGGGTACTCGGAGTTACCATGTCATTGCATACGGCGTCGTGTCATAGGTTACAATTACCTTATTATGTTTTCACATGCATACCCATCTATCATTACATATCATACCATACCCAGCCCAGTATGGGTATCAGTGTTATAATCATATCATCACATACTGTACCCAGCCTATTAGGAGACTCGATGTTATCATCATATCATCATATACCGTACCCTGCCCTTTAAGGGACTGGGTGTTATAATCATAGCATCATATACCGTACCCGACCCATTAGGGGACTCGGTGTTATAATCATAGCATCATATACCGTACCCGACCTATTAGGGGACTCAGTGTTATAATCATATCATCATATACCGTACCCGACCTATTAAGGGACTCGGTGTTATAATCATATCATCATATACCGTACCCGACCTATTAAGGGACTCGGTGTTATAATCATATCATCATATACCGTACTCGGCCCATTAGGAGACTCGGTGTCATAGTCATCATATATAGGTAGATCATTATCTGAGACTCACTAAGGTAATCATACTGAACTATCATTCGTGGATCAGGATAATAATCATCTCAGGTGCCCTTTGAGTACCACTAGAGCTATATTAAGTGAAGTCTCAAGAATTATAGATATATTTTAGGGTAATGCCAACCGGCTTAAGGGAATCATAGACATCTGTCATCACAGAGTCCTTTGGACTTGGATCTCTAAGTCCCACTATTAATCGACAGATAGACGGTTCAGGAAAGGTAGCTCAACTACGATGAGAGTTTTCCTGCCAAGGAGTGAATATGAGACGTATAACGTATTCGGATCTTAGGAATGGACTTACTCTAGAGCTCGTATCATGTAGCGTTTTCTTTAAGACATGTCAAAATAAAGAAAGGGTAGGCCTCACCTGTTTGTCCCTTCCTATCCCAAAGGAGTTTGAGAGACAATATTTCACCTATCGTAGGCGTCCTAGTATTCAGCAGTGGATAAGAATCAGGAGGTATGCTCAGGGCCTTATGAATAGAATTATCCCCACTTGCATACGCAGATATACATATTGCACTTCTATCAAGGATATGCCAAGAGAAGGGAAGGATAGCCTTACATACTCATCATTTCCTAACATATGGAAGGCTTGAGAAGGCCTAGTTCAATTACTGTAAGAGTGCTTTCATCAAGAAGTAAATGAGGACCGTGAACTACGCTTGGCATTTATGAGTAGATTTACCCTCAATCTCATATCATTCATTACTTAACTTGAAGACATGCCTTAAGAAGAAACAAGATAGGCTTTACATACTTATGCCAAAAACATGCCAAAAGAAAGCTTCACATACCTTGTCCGAGTTATTCCTTATCCTGTTCGCCTTTCGTCCTTTGAACCTATGCAATATAAAAGTAATATGAACATCAACCCTTCTTAACTTTCCCGCATCTTAGGTTACACCTTAGTATTAATGCTAAGGCGTTAACGAAAATTGGGCAGTACCTCCCCTATAATGTGCCCTATCTGAATTTCCGATTTGGTCCCTAAGACCTACAGCCAACAACAACAACAACCTGCAGCAATTCACACCAACAATATACAATATAAACTCCAAATGACTCATTCAAAAAGATGATATCAAATAGGGCGTCTAGTCTTTATTCTATAACGCCTTTCATTATACGAAATGAGGGGCCATGTGGCTGCAACCAGCAGTATCCACACCCTTTTTATAATGCATTTAGCCCCTGCAACAATACATTACACCCTTGCAGCAATAACTCACTCAAAACTATCAAAACGTGAATTCTGGACAACTTACTGTTTTACCTTGTCGCTTCGTTTCGAAGGGGTAATAGGGGAAACAAGATTTATGTCCTCATGAAAGTTATAGACATGCGTCTTAGGGTCGCATACAATTTCGAATCACCCCTACATCAATTCTGTAAAAAAAGATATGCCCAAAAAACACCAGCAGCAGTCCGTGTAAGATTTCCAAAACCAAAATCTGGACAGTACCTCCTCTATACTTCATCACCCTTTTCCGAGAAGCTAAATGCAAAAATGGATTTTAAAGTCTACATGAAAGTTATAGACCTATGAAATAAATTTCCAAAACATATTGAATCACCCAAAACGAAGTTATACACAAGAAGTTATACTAATATTACTAGCAATTGTCCCCTCCAATAATGGGTTTGTTAACTAGTTTTTAACATCTTCCCTCTTTGTTCTTTCAACTTTCTCTCAAGTTCCAAGCAGAAGAATTAATTCCGTAGACATCATAAGATACATATATACACCTCCACGGGGTTGAGGAATATCATAGATAATTAATTCACGGAGAAAAATTGAAGAACTTACCTTAATTTTTCCAAAATGTGGCTGCCTTTCTCCTTTTTCTTCTTCACATTTTTCCTTCTAAGTTGGCTGATTTTGGATAAATGACTTGCTTTAAGAGTCGTAAAACATAAATACATGGGATTCCTTGGAGGTGACACATGTCAGCCCCTTGGAGGTGATACGTGTCAGCCCCTTAGGGTGACACATGTCAAGCTATGATTGGCCACCGTATCATGCTGCCAACTAGGGGCTGCCATGTGGCAGTGGGGTCCACCCCCCAAGTAGCTGCATCACCTACTTGACCCTAAGTAGGTGCATCACCTGCTTGCTTGAGGTGATGCCATGTGTCGCTCCCCTATTGGCTGCCACGTGTCGTCTTTTTCCCTTCCTCGCGGGTTCGTAATCTCGTTTTATTTTAGGAGCCTATGTAATCCATGCTACATAAGCTTGGTATGTACTTAAGCAACTCAAGTGTATACGACTTATAAATTAGTAGCTTACATAGGTAAATCGAGTCCTACGACTCATTACTTGGCCTCCAATTCCTTCCGGATTCTATGACTCTATTTCCAACCTTCTCTACTATAGGGTATCACATTCTCCCTTCCTTGGAGTCGTTTGATATTGTCGTAGTTTATCTGGCTCACATGATAATGTCTAAAGAACTTAAGAGACATTCCGAGCTCGAGAATATGGGGTGTAACATTAAGGATGCATGAACATTGAGGAAACATCCAGTCGCTTCCTAAAATTCTGGATCCCGCTCTCAGCTTCGTCGCAAAATATTTATGTAATATTGAACATAATGTAATTAATGCATAATAAATCATATAGATATCCTTTAAAACATTCATTTTGTAGGAAATTAACCATAACCGACATTTAAGACCATGTGAGCTATTACATCGAATCCAACATAAACCCCTACATTGGCCGGGGAGACTACTTGCCAGGTAGAACTCTGTCAACTTCATTCATTTCTTTAACTTTAACTTTAAGGGCTTTCATGGATCCATTAGCCTAAGCCTACAAGGGCTCATATGTTGGCACATAGTTAATGAGACAAGGGGTTGCTACTAGGATTTCCTTACCGAATCCCACCTCAATGCCCCATTCTGTGCTAAGTCAATCCCACAGAATAGTTTAATACTTCAAAATATTCATAGCATACAACTTGAGAATTCAAACATCATATTCCATAGAATAGCTCATAAAAATATTTGATAATTTAAATATGCAAGAATTGTCCTTATTGCATAAAGAATCCATCATTCATATCATTTCATCATTCTTTCATTTCATAAGACTCCGTTTTAATCATAGATATTATTTTCATAAACATTCATTTGGAGTCAAAGCTTTCAAGTCAAACTTTATTAAAAACATAGTAAAACTAGGTGGGTTCAAATCACTTCAACTTGCAAATATGTATGTGAATAAATATACATAAATACTTTGAAATCCATTAATTAAAAATCATGAGTTAAACAACTCACCATAAATTTCAAGAACCTTTAAATAGATAAATAGAGGAATTAGTTGCAAACCATCAATTCATACCTATGAAATTAGGTTGCATCAAAATAGACCAATAATAATTAGTTTAACCATGATTAATACTATTAAGTAAAAATAAGAATTACCATAAGAAAATATTACTTGAAATCAAGAGACTTAATTGAAAGAGTTTTTGGACTACATGGGTGGAAGAACCCATGCATAAACACCCACATAACTTAGAGTAAAGATTAAAGAAAATAAATATAATTTATCATATAATCAAAATAATTTAGACATGAGAGTGGAAGGAATACTCTCATTGAAGCCTTACATATCTGGAATCCAAAGCTTTAGTCAGAACCGAAAGACTTAATGAACACTCTTGAGTCCTAGCTTTTCTCCTCGCCGGAACGTTTTGTGTACTACCTGGAGTATATGAATCACTGAAATAGTATTTATTCACTACTAAAAACTAAAACTATATTTGAGAATATGTAAAGAAATGTATAGAGAGAAGACTTGCTTGAGAAAGCTTGATGAATAAAATGAGGAAATAAGGTGGGTATTTATAGGTGTGAAAGAGAGACCTAACAATAAATAAAATAATTATAAAAAAAAATTTGAAAATTTAATGGAATATATTGATGTCATGGGTGATGTCAAATGGAGGACTATTGATGTCATGAGTGATGTCAAATGTATCTAGATCTTTCCATGGTAGGTGAAATGAGTTATCTTTGACAAAATACTCCTTTTTGGAGTTGCGTTTGAATAAGATAAATTCCTAATTAGGATTTGGTGTCTACATAAGAATTGTAGATATAGAAGTCTAGTTTCATATCGTTCACGAATCAACCAATTTGGAGCAGTCTACAGTGAGATATGAATTTTGTTCTACAAATACTCTATTTCATCACAGCACACTGTCTTACAATAATTAATTTATTTGACCTATTTAACCTCCGAAACTTAACATATGTTCTTCAACAAAGTTGCAGGTAATGATGTTATGATTACTTAGAAATTTCAATCACCTAAGTTGGATTAATGTATGAAAAGTTATGCCCAAAATACAGAGGCTATATCATTTTTAGGCGAGAATTGAAACATCGTATACAACGTTTTTAGGGGATATTACATTATCTCCCCCTTGGGAACATTCATCCTCAAATGAGGAAAGACTTAGATTGAGTAGAGTAGAGTGTAAACCAACATCCCATCATTAATACAATAATGTTATTTAAAATATCATTTGAAATATATTTCATAATTTTGCAAATATATGAGAAAAAAAGTTGAGATGCAAAGATTTCAAGTAATTGAGCAAGGACAACTTAATACCTTAGTTTGGTTAGAGGGTAAAAGATGAGGGTATCACTTAATCATATCCACTTCCGCTTCCCATGTTGTACTTTTTATTTGTTGATTCCTCCAAAGGACTTTAACTGATGCAACTTCTTTTTTCCTCAATCTCTTAACTTGCCGGTCCAAAATTTTGACAGGAACTTCTTCATAGGTCAAGTTTTCTTCAATATTCACTACTCCAATAGGTACAATGGAACTAGGATCACCCACTCTTTTTTTCAACATAGACACGTGAAGCACCGGATGAACCATGGCCATTTTCAATGGTAATTCCAACTCATATGCAACCTTGCCAATGCGTCTCACGATTCTATAAGGCTCTACATACCTAGGGCTAAATTTCCCCTTTTTACCAAATTGAACCATACCCTTCATGGGTGAAACCTTCAGACACACCCAATCTTCCACATTAAACTCAAGATCCCTTCTTCTAGTGTTGGAATAGGAATTTTGATAACTTTGAGCCATCTTCAACCTTTCTCTAATGATCTTCACCTTCTCTAAAACATCAACTACCAAATCAGGGCCCAACAAGGTCATCTCGCCTACTTTGAACCAACCAACTGGTGATGTACATCTTCTTCCATACAAAGCCTCAAACTGCGCCATCTTAATACTTGAGTGGTAACTATTATTATAGGTAAACCCGATGAGCGGTAGATGGTCATCCCAATTTCTTTTAAACTCCAACACACAAGCCCTTAACATATCCTCTAGTGTTTGAATCGTCCTTTCAACTAGCCCATCTGTTTGAGGATGGAATGCTGTGCTTAATTTTACCTTAGTACCGAGGTTTTTTTGAAATGATCTCCAAAAGTAAGAAGTGAATTGGGTACCACAATCCAAAATAATGGATAACGGCACACCATGCAACCTCACCAACTCTCAAATATACAACTTGGCATAGTCTTTGGCACTATAGGAAGTTTTAACTGGTAGAAAGTGAGCTGAATTAGTCATTCTATCAACAATTACCCATATAGAGTCATGACGCTTCCGGGTATGACGCAAACCCACTACAAAATCCATATTCACATCTTCCTACTTCCAAGTAGGGATTTCAATGTCTTGGGCTAGGCCACCCAGCCTTTGATGTTCGGCCTTCACTTATTGGCAATTCGTATATTCGGACACAAACCTTGCTATGTCCTTCTTCATGCCACCCAACCAATACAACTCCTTTAAGTCTCGGTACATTTTTATTGAACCGGGATGAATGGAGTATGTAGAATTATGAGCCTCCATCATGATCAAACTCCTTAGGTCATCAACATCTGCAACATATATCCGACTTTGATAGTATAACACCCCATCTCCCCCTTGAGAAAAAACCTTTATCCTCTTTTCCTTTACCAACTTCTTTAACTTGATAAACGTTGGTTCAAGATCTTGCTTTGATTTAATATCTACCACCAAAGAGGATTCACACCTATTTTGAACAACCATACCACCATCATTAGTACCATACAACTTCACCCCTAATCCAGCCAACCGGTGAACATCCTTCACCAACTCCCTCTTCCCTTCATCCACATGGGCCACACTCTCCATAGATACTCTACTAAGCACATCGGCAACCACATTGGCTTTACTTGGAGGATAGTGCAAAATCATGTCATAGTCCTTAAGGAGTTCTAACCACCTCCTTTGCCTTAGATTAAGGTCCTTTTGGGTGAACACATATTGAAGAATTTTATGATCAGTATACACATCCACATGCACCCCATAGAGGTAATGCCTCCAAATCTTCCGAGCAAAAACTACGGCCGCCAATTCAAGGTCATGAGTAGGGTAGTTACGCTCATGCACCTTTAATTGCCTAGAAGCATAGGCTATGACCTTGCCCTTTTGCATTAGTACACAACCTAAACCAATCTTTGAAGCATCATAATAAACTACAAACCCTTCTAATCCTTCTGGGAGAGTCAAAATAGGGGCGGAGGTAAGTCGATCTTTTAAGGTCTGGAAACTCTTCTCACACTCATCTGTCCATATGAATTTGGCTTTCTTTTGGGTCAATTTTGTCATAGGAGATGAGATGGAAGAAAAACCTTTGACGAACCTTTTATAGTAGCCGACTAGATACAAGAAGCTCCTAATGTCTGAAGGAGATGGTTTAGGCCAATTATTGACAGCCTCTGTTTTCTTAGGATCAACTTTGATCCCATCACCAAACATTACATGACCAAGAAATGCCACCTCCTTTAACTAAAATTCACACTTACTAAATTTTGTAAATAATTGTCTATCCCTCAATATTTGAAGCACAACTCTCAAGTGATTTTAATGTTCTTCCTCACCCCGAGAGTAAATCAAAATATCATCAATGAAGACCACCACAAAAGTATTAAGGTAAGGTTTGAACACCCTATTCATAAAGTCCATGAACACCGCCGGTGCATTCGTGAACCCAAAATTCATCAACACAAACTCAAAGTGACCATACCTTGTTCGGAAGGCCATTTTGGGAATATCACATTCCTCACCCGTAATTGGTGATAGCCGGACCGAAGGTCGATCTTGGAAAAGTGACTTGCCCCTTGTAATTGATCAAACAAGTCATCTATTCTAGGGAGTGGGTACTTGTTCTTAATGGTCATATTATTTAATTGCTGGTAGTCTATGCACATTCGAAGTGACCCATCCTTCTTTCTCACAAATAACATGGGAGCACCCCATGGCAAAATACTCGGTCTTATGAACCCCTTCTCTAACAAGTCCTTTAATTATTCCTTCAATTCTTTCAATTCTGCTGGGGCTATATGGTAAGGAGGAATAGAGATAGGTTGGGTATCGGGGAGGAGATCGATTCCAAAATCAACTTCCCTTTTGGGAGGGATACTGGGAAGGTCATCGGGAAATTCATTGACTATAGAAACTGACTCAAGAGGAGGAATTTTGGAGTTGACATCTCTAACCCTCACAATGTGGTAAATACAACCCTTAGAAATCATTTTGCGGGCCTTAAGATAAGAAATAAAATTTCCTTTCACCACCGAATCACGACCTTCCCATTCAATAACAGCCTCATTTGGAAATTAGAACTTGACTCGACGAGTTCTACAATCTATGGAAGCATAAGATGCATATAACTAATCCATCCCAAGAATGACATCGAAATCTATCATGTCAAGTTAAATGAGATCACAAGGAATAACTTTATCCAAGATAGACACAAGGCAACCCCTATAGACCTTTCTAGCAATAACTGACTCACAAACGGGGGTAGACACCAAATAGGGCTCTAATAACATTTCAGGTAAAATATTGAATCTATTAGCAAGGAATGGAGTGACAAAAGATAAATTTGCACCCGGATCTAATAGTGCATATACATCAAAAGAAAAGACCTTTAACATACCGGTAATGACATTGTGTGCATCCTCAACCTCTTGTCTCCCATGCAAGGCATAAAAGCAGTTGGTGCATTGGACACCTCCTTGGACTTGTTGACCATGAGTAATTTGGCCTTGAGGCCTACCACCACTATCTCTACAATTCTTACCATGGTGGCCCAGCTTGCCACACTTAAAGCATGCATTGGAGCCGGCTAAGCATTCCCCTTTGTGAGTCCTTCCACACTTCTTGCAAGTAGAGAAAGTTTGAGTAGCAACATTCTCTCTTCGAACCATTGGTTTACCACTCTTGTCCTTGTTGAACCTTGGAGGAGGAGTATTGGTGGAACCTTGTCCCATAAATCATTGCCCACCTTGGCCTTTGCCATTATTACCATAATTAGACTTTTGAGGGTTAAACCCTCCACCATCCATTCTAGCCTTTTTGAACCCCCTTGATCTCTCTCTAAGCTTCTCTCCTTCAATTTGTTTTGTGTAAGTCATTAACCGAGATATGTCCATCTCTTTGACCAACATGGTTATTTTGCACTCCTTGGACACCAAGCTTGAGACACCGGAAATAAACTTACTCATCCTAGCTCTTGGGTTGGAGACCATAAAGGGAGCATACTTTGACAACTTAGTGAATTTGAGAGCATACTCCCTCATGCTCATACTCACTTGACGAAGGTTGATGAACTCTTAGATTTTGGCCTCCCTTAGCTCCAATGGGAAGAAGCAATTTAGGAAGGCACCTTTAAACTCTTCCCATCCTATCGGCCCTATTTCTTCATCCCTCTCAACAATCCATTATTTATACCACACTCAAGCCACACCTTTGAGTTGATAGGCCACTAGCTCGGCCTTCTCATTTGGTGGCACGCCCATGATAGACACAATCCGAAATACCTCATTAATAAACTCTATAGGGTCCTCATCTAGTTTAGAACCATCAAACTCGGGTGGATTCATCCTTTGGAAATCTCGAATTCTAGAGGATGGATTTTACATTTGGGGAGAAGGAAAATTTAGATGCCCTTAGTTGGCTATGACTTGAGCTAACAAATTAATGATACTGCGAAACTCGGCATGGGTTACCCTGTCCTCATGATGTGGGGCATTGGGAACCGAAGGAGTTTGGTCCTCATCGTCAAACCTTGCTTTTCAAGGTGCTCTTCCACTAGTCATTATTTAGAAAACACAAAATGGGTCGTTAGTTAAAGGAAAGCTTAGGATGCTCTAAGACACGACATGAATTTGAAAGAAGTGAAAATTTTCCTAAACTCCTCATAGTATCCTATTCATAATTGTGGCGCGCTGTACAACCATAAACAAGACCCTATTCGACGCGGTATATTGGACTCCAAGGACCATTCAAAACCTCAAGCTCTGATACCAAGTTTGTCATGACCCAAGCCTAGGGCGTAGACGTGACATGGCGAATGAGAAATCCGAAAGTACCTCAAACAAGCCTCTTAGCATTCTCTTAGCCTTTCATAGGTAATGATGATAAATAAACAAGCGGAAATCATAATAGTAAAGCTTCAACTTACATATGTCCAACAATACCTCTAACTTTTACATTTAACAGGGCTAAGACAAGTCCCTAGCTCACCCTCAATCATAATAGAAAAAATGCCATAGTAAAATATCTCAACATATCATAAGCTAGAAATATAAAGGAGTATTATTCCCAGAACATAGGAACTCACCAAAAATAGTTTTCAATGGAATCTCAACTATCCATGTGGAGGAGAATGAGGAGGAGCACTGGTCTTTACATGGTGATATCATGTAGGCAAAAAAGTATGCGTTAGTACTTTGAATGTACTAAGTATGTAAGGATGCATGAACATTGAGGAAACATTAAAATATTTATGTAATATGGAACATAATGTAATTAATGCATAATAAATCATATAGATATCCTTTAAAACATTCATTTTGTAGGAAATTAACCATAACCGACATTTAAGACCATGCGAGCTATTATATGGAATCCAACATAACCCCCTACGTTGGCCGGGGAGACTACTTCCCAGGTAGAACTCCGTCAACTTCATTCATTTCTTTAACTTTAAATTTAAGGGCTTTCATGGATCTATTAGCCTAAGCCTACAAGGGCTCCTATGTTGGCACATAGTTAATGAGACAAGGGGTTGCTACTAGGATTCCCTTACTAAATCCCACCTCAATGCCCCATTCTGTGCTAAGTCAATCCCACAGAATAGTTTAATACTTCAAAATATTCATAGCATACAACTTGAGAATTCAAACATCATATTCCATAGAATAGCTCATAAAAATATTTGATAATTTAAATATGCAAGAATTGTCCTTATTGCATAAAGAATCCATCATTCATATCATTTCATCATTCTTTCATTTCATAAGACTCCGTTTTAATCATAGATATTATTTTCATAAACATTCATTTGGAGTCAAAGCTTTCAAGTCAAACTTTATTAAAAACATAGTAAAACTAGGTGGGTTCAAATCACTTCAACTTGCAAATATGTATGTAAATAAATATACATAAATACTTTGAAATCCATTAATTAAAAATCATAATTTAAACAACTCACCATGAATTTCAAGAACCTTTAAATAGATAAATAGAGGAATTACTTGCAAACCATCAATTCATACATATGAAATTATGTTGCATTAAAATAGACCAATAATTATTAGTTTAACCATGATTCATACTATTTAGTAAAAATAAGAATTACCATAAGAAAATATTACTTAAAATCAAGAGACTTAATTGAAAGAGTTTTTGGACTACATAAGTGGAAGAACTCATGGATAAACACCCACATAACTTAGAGTAAAGCTTAAAGAAAATAAATATAATTTATCATATAATCAAAATAATTTAGACATGAGAGTGGAAGGAATACTCTCATTGAAGCCTTACATACCTGGAATCCGAAGCTTTAGTCGGAACTGAAAGACTTAATGAACACTCTTGAGTCCTAGCTTTTCTCCTCGCCGGAACGTTTTGTGTACTACCCGGAGTATATGAATCACCGGAATAGTATTCCTTCACTACTAAAAACTAAAACTATATTTGAGAATGTGTAAAGAAGTATATAGAGAGAAGACTTGCTTGAGAAAGCTTGATGAATAAAATAAGGAAATAAGGTGGGTATTTATAGGTGGGAAAGAGGGACCTAACAATAAATAAAATAATTATAAAGAAAAATTTGAAAATTTAATGGAATATATTGATGTCATGGGTGATGTCAAATGGAGGACTATTGATGTCATGAGTGATGTCAAATGTATCTAGATCTTTCCATGGTAGGTGAAATGAGTTATCTTTGACAAAATACTCTTTTTTGGAGCTGTGTTTGAATAAGATAAATTCCTAATTAAGATTTGGTGTTTTTATAAGAATTATAGATATAGAAGTCTAGTTTTATGTTGTTCAAGAATCAACCTATTGGAGCAACCTACAGTGAGATATGAATTTTATTCTACAAACACTCTATTTCATCATAGCACACTGTCTTACAATAATTAATTTATTTGACCTATTTAACCTCCGAAACTTAACATATGTTCTTCACAAAAGTTGCAGGTAATGATGTTATGATTACTAAGAAATTTCAATCACCTAAGTTGGATTAATGTATGAAAAGTTATGCCCAAAATACAGAGGCTATATCATTTTTAGGCGAGAATTGAAACATTGTATACAATGTTTTTAGGGGATATTACATCTATGTTATCTCCCTTAGTCCTGTTACCCCTTTTTCTTCCATGATTTATTGTATGTCATTACCTATGAAAATCTTAATGAATTCTAAGAGGCTTGAGTGAGGTACCTCCAGGTTTCTCATTCGTTGTGTCACGTCTAAGACCTAGGCTTGGGTCGTGAAAAACTTAGTTTCAAAGTACAAGGTTTTGGAATAGTCCTCAGAGTCCAACATACCACGACAAATAGGGTATTGTTCATGGTTGTGAAGCGTGCCACAACTACGAATAGGAGACTATGAGACGTTTAGGAAAGTCTTCACTTCTTTCAATTCATGTCATGCTTTAGAGTGTCCCAAGTTTTCCTCTAACTACCGATATGTTTTATATTTGTTATACCCTGCACTTTTGATATATGGGAACATCTATTTAGCTTCTTTAGAGCTACCATGTGATTTATGATGCTATCAAATAATCCTAAGGAAGGGAGGATGAGGTCGTCCCAAATTTTGCATAAGCTAGCTCTATGTGAGTAGTGATGGTTGGGAATAGGTTTGGAAGGATTGGAAAGGAGTTGGAGGACAAATAGTGAGTCGTGATAATCGACCTACTTGCGTAAGCTACCAACTTGGATGTCTTACATAATTAAGCTACTTGAGTACATGTCGAGCTTAAGTAGCAAGGATTACATAGGTTTTAAAGTTAGACAAGATTACAAACCTACGAAAAAAGAGTAAGTAGGTGATGCACCTACTTAGAAAGTAGGCCCCACTGAGCCACGTGGCAGCAGCTGGTTGGAGCATGGAGGGGATGGACCTATAAGAGCTGGACACGTGTCACCCTTAGGGGATGAAATGTGTCACTCTTAAATGAGGTGTATATAACCCTAAGTTATGACTAAGAACAAGTCATTTGTTCATCTTTTTCTTAACATTAACTTAGAGAAAACTAGAGAGAAGAAAAAGAGAGTTCAAGCCATGAAAACTTTCGGCCATGGCTGAAATAAAAGGAGGGCTTTGAATCTTGCTCCGTAAATTATTCTCTAAGGTAATTTTGACCCATTGGAAGGTGATTAGCAATGTGGGTTTCATTTTTTATCTTCTAACTTAGAGAATTTTGGAGAGAAAAGAGAAGAGAGATACGACTAGGGTTGCAGCAAGGTAAGCCCTCCAATTTTGATCCGTAAATTAATTATCTAAGGTATTCTTTGATTAATTAACGGTTTTTAATAGCGTAAACTAATTATTGGGGCATCAAGAAGTTCAATGTGAACCTACAACTTTCAATAAGTTTCAGAAGCTCATTTGCTAAGGTACGGTTTGATTCCCTCTTCACACATTTTAGTAAGGGTTTAAATCTGTCATGGGTGTGTAAATATGGACTAGAAATATGAAATTATACCCGTTAACCCATTACTATTGAAGGGTGTCGAAGCCATGTAGGGGGATGTTTTAAAGCTATTCTAATGGGTTAAAGTTTGGCTAGTGTTGTCGTTAGTATGGTGTTGTATTTGGAGGTGGTTTGTATATGTTGCAAGGCTGGAACATGGTTAAATATGGATATAAGTGCTTCTATTTGCAGCCACTTTGTGTTCCTTTTCGTAAGGTTGTGATTTTATGAAATAAAGATTGAAAACCGGATTTTAATGCCATGGTTTTGAGTGGGCTGTTTGGAGCTTGTATTGAGTAGTATTGAAGTAATTTAATTGTATATGGCTTCTGGTTATTATTGTTGGTATGGCTGTACTACTCGGAGGTTACTTGGAAGTTCGAATAGGGAAAGTTATAGGAGAGGTGCTGCCCGATTTCCGTTAACTTCTTAACTAATCGACATAGTAGTCGAGAAGTATGAACAAGTCAAAGTCTATTCATAATAGTGTTACTTTCTTGTTAAATAGGTTCACGGGGGTAAAAAAGCAAGCTTGGTTATGGTTGCTCTATAAAATGTATGTGAAGTATCCCTCTTTTCTATTGGCATGTCTTAGCCATAAGTGGTTTGTATATAAAATATGGGGATAATTCCACTCCTAAAGTTCAAGTATGCTTCATGACTTTTATCCACTTCTTGATGTTAGAATTCTTACAATAATTGAGTTATTGTCTCTCAAGTATTCTATGTGATGAGAAGTAGTAAGTAGGTAAAGCCTATCCCTTATTTCTTCTGAAATGTCCTAGATGTAGGAGGTGAATGATATGAGCTTCAGGGCAATTCCATTCACAAGTTGTGAACATGATTCGTGTCTCTTATTCATCGTTTGATGTTAAAACTCTTAAGTAGTGGAGCTAAGGACCTCGAGCATTCTATATATTGAATAGTAATTGGAAGTATAAGCTCCTATTCCTAAGAACTCTACGATGACAAGGGTCTCTGATTTCATAAGCAGTTTGGCATTATCTTGATAAATGTTTATGATTCCTGAGACTCCATTTGATCTGGTCCCTAATGACATTTAGAGGGCACTTGGGATGATCACTATTCTGATCCTCACACGATGGTTTATTCCACTTTTTCTATTAAGTCTCAAATAATGATTTAAATTGCTTATGGGTACTCACTACTCTGCTCATATATACTGTAAAACATCTTTTACCAAGTCCTGGGCTGGGTATGTACTCGTACACAGCTCACTGCATTGTCCACCGAGTCCCTCACTAAAGGGACGGGTATACTATATGATGAGATGATGATGCAATGATATGGTTAATTCACCGAGTCCCTTATTAAAGGGCTGAGTATGATATATATGTATATAGATCGGGCCGTACATTCCTAGGTATTATTTTACTATTTAAGGATCGGGCCATACATTCTTCGGCATTATTATATATATAGGATTGGTCCATATGTTCCTCGGCACTAACAACTATGATACCGGTATATGACAGATTCACCGAGTCCATAATGGACTAGATATTATATAGATATGATCATGCATGATTTGATTTCATAAGGCACAAGTATAGTGATTTCTTGAGTACCATACTTGTCTCCTGAATCTCTACGTCAGATATGATCTTATTTATGATATGTTATGCTTTATATACTCAGTACATAGGTCGTACTGACCCATTTTTCTTCGGGGGGCTGTGTTTCATACCTATAGGTACAGATACTCATTTTAGAGATCCGCCAGCTTAGGACTCTCCACCCAGCTATGTTGGAGTGTTCCATTGTGTCGGAGCCCAGATTTTTGGTACCCAGCTTTGATGTATATATTTATTTGTACAGGGGTATGGCGGGGGCCCTATCCCATCATATGATACGATTGATAAATCTTAGAGGTTTGTAGACATATATATATGGTTGTTTATAAGTTTGCTTCATCTATGCCTATACAACGTGTTGTAAATGTTGTTATGTTATGGCAGTCTTGTCGGCTTGCGTGCCCTTTAATGATATGGTACAAATGAAAGAGGCTACATGTATATGAAAATATTATGAACCATTGGGGTCCTTATGTATGGTATCACATGGTTCATAGTTTGACTAGCCTACATCTGATTTATATTACATGGGGGTCCAGGTCGGACCCCAGTCACAGCCTACGGGGTTGGGTCATGACAAAAGTTGTATCAGAGGAGTTCATCCTCGGAGTGTCTATAGACTGTGTCTAGTAGAGTCTTGTTTATCAATGTGTTGTGCACCACATCTATAGACATGAGGCTACAGGACATTTAGGATGTTACCTTCCCTTCATAACTAAAATCGTGCGATAGAGCCGAGCTATAGGAAATGAGATTCCGTATACTAACCCTTGATTACAGTTGAAGAACGATATTGACAGAAGGACTTTAATGACTATATTGGATGCTCCACAGTACACAGGATAAGTAACGATGCAAAAGAGGCATATTAGATAAGGTAAGAATATTGAAATATGATTGAAATGTAAAGTTGAAAATTTAAAGGAAAAGTAGACAGAAAAGTGTCACAGGTGCAGTTCGAGTTGGACATACGAGGTAAGTCCATCATTTTATATTATTGTTGATATTGGGCGCCCTGTGTGGTTGTGATATGATATGATATGAATATATATATATTGTCCCTGTGAGGCATTGTTGGCATTTTATGCGTGTAGGTTTGAAATAGTAAGAAATACAGAGGAAACTCTGCCCAAATTTTCCCAGGAAAAAAAAGAGAGAGAATGAGATAGAAGTTCATAATTTTCCTTGGAAGTTGATACCGATAGGGTAAATTTATTATGTGGAACTAAAGTTGAAATAGGTACCCTCCATGTTATGGGTGAGGGGCACTACTTTTACTTGGGGAGTTGTATTGCGGAGGAAAACTCTTATTGGAGGGCAAGGTGTCCAGCGATTGAGTTTCATTTTTGTTGAAAATACAAAACATGCAACAAGCAATTGGTGAATTAGATACTTTGTTCGCGACTCAAGAATGAACCTAGAGGGAGACCATGTGAGTCAAGCACTAAAATGTACTGTGGTGCTTATTGGATTCTAGTTCCCTCCTGGTGGTGGTTGGAAAATGCTGTGTGGTGACATTTTATTAGTTCTTAATCGACTAATTGGAGATGTAACTTGTGAATGGAAAACATAAATTTGTGGGCTATTCAAGGTCATGTGTTTCATATGTTATTGATAAAATACTACGATATTCGGAAGGGCTTATAATACCAAGAGATAATTTAGAAAAGGTTGGCAAATCTTGATAGGGTGCCAGATAAGGGTACTGGCCGAATTGCTAAGTAGGGATAATAGCTTGTGATATATGAAGGATGAGAATGACTAGAAAGGGTAAAAAGTTAAGAAGTATTATACCATGGGATTGAATGTCCACAGGATAACATGTGAATATAACAAGGATCATTACGAAAACAAGTAAGGCCTAGTAAGAAAGTGACTAAAGAATATGATGTGGTTTGTGGGAAACAGAAAAGAAAATAGAGAGCGGATAAGAAAGACTTACACAGATTTATAGGGAAAGTTCAGACTAAAAAGTCAAGTGGTAACAAAAATGAAGGTGAGAAACAAGAGAGAATGAATGCTAGAAATAACTAGTATGATAAGAACAAATAGAGGTGAACAGAAGATGTTTTGAAAACAAGGAAGGGGGTTATGTAAAAATAGTGTTTTTCGAAGGATATAGGAGTAACATGAAAATCCTCGTGCACAAAAAATGGCCATGGAATGGAGAAATAGAAGGACTACTAAAGGGAGCACTCAAGATAGACGTGATTAATTAAGTATGAGTATCGTACAAAAAGGGAAATAGATAGCTATGTCCTGAAGGTGTAGTATGACAAAAAGGTGAGAAGACAAGACCGTTATTAAAGCAAATTTGATATGATTTTGAGTAAGATTAAAAGTTAGCATCTGGTACACGACAAGGATAAATGCTCATGAGGCATAAAGAAGTATTGTGTATATGTGACTACACCGTGGAAAATAGTAAGATCCATCGAGGATAGGGGATGTAGATTTGCAAAACAGTTGATGCATTGTGAATTTATTAGAGGAACAAGTGGTATCCACTAGAATAAGGCTAGTGTTATGACAAAGCTTGAAATACGGGTCATCAGAGTATAAGTGCTCCCGAATAGAAAATTTGAAACGATTATACTTACTAGCTAATTACTGAGTAGGATGAATGGAATGTGTCTTTGAATACATTTCTACATTAAGGACATTACTCGAGTACCAAGTTTCAGACTAGATTTGGTACTGTATATCGAGGATTCTAAGCACCTCATGATTGTGTTAAGGTTTCATACATGGGTAATCTAACGTATGGATGATAAAAAAAAAGATATGGATATGGTGCAGTATACCAAATAGGTTGGAAAAAACTCATATGCATTTGAAAATTGGAAATGGGGTTTAAGGTAGAATACCAACAGATAATGACATGGGTACACCCTAAAGAAGGGAAGGGTATTAGAGAAATACAAGCGTGAGATGAAATCAACCGACATTACAACATGTTAATGTGAATACTTAAACTTCGAGTGAGACCCCATGCTGGAATGAGTTAGCAAGATTTAAAAGCCAGCAATGGGTGGATAGAAGCCAAGATGATATCTAAGACAGTGTTGAGAATTATTGGTAAAGACCTCAAATAGTATGACATCAAAGAATGAGTGTATAAAAAAGGGATTAATACGATAAGAGAATCACAATGAGTAACTTAAAGACATTGTAAGGGATAGCCAGGCTATACTTGACGAAAGGTTAAGATGTTGGTAACAGAGTTATTATCTACTGATATTGTGACATACATGTAGCAAAGATGGAAGGATAAGAAATCTCTCTTACGGTAGAAAACGAGGAAACTTTAAGGGTACATGACGAACCCATGAATGAGACCCACATACCTTAGGGAAATAAATCCCTAATGCAAGCTTTGAAAATAGAGGCTTGGAGATCTTGGAATAAAACCCTAGCTTTTCTTGGTGAAGAAGAAGGATCTTGAGATGTTGAAGGGCTTTGTGTCTTAGGTCTTGAGTGAGAATAATGAGTTGAGAAAGGCTTTGGGTCATTTAGATAGGTTATATTCAGTCCCCAAAATGACCTCAATTTGCTAATAAAACATATAAAAAGACCAAAATACCCTTCTTAAAATTTGTTAGACTGGGGCTTCACGGAGGACCCATCACGATCTGTGATCATTACCACAGCCTGTGGTGGTGTTCCGTGATAACTGACTTAGAGGATAAATCTTGGGGTTTACAGGGAAAGTCTCAGTACTTTCTCCACGGATGCCTTCACGATTCATGGAAGGCATCAAATTATGTGAACCATGGTCGTGGTGCAGGAACTACAGGAGTGCCTATAGGAGTGACCTCCAAGAATACACCACGGTCTATGAAGAGCTACACGACCCATGGTGGTGAATCATGGTCCCTGCCTTAGAAAGTTTTCTATGGGCCTTAGGGGAGGGTCACTACGGAGGGCACTATGGTCTGTGGTCCCTCATCGTGGTCCATTTCGTGTAGGATTAGGTTTCAGAACCACCACTATGGTGGCTTACCATGAGGCATGGTGCGTACCATGGCCCGTGATGGCCTTCATGGTCATCACCTAATGCCAGTTTCTGCATTTTTTCTTAGGATTTCATCTTTGTTCCTCATTTTTGGACTTTCCAACTTTTGGGGTCTTACACCACCCTCAACTTAGGCTTTTGGCCTGAGTTGAAGTACACAATCTCCTAAGAGGGACTGGGGCCAAGATAAAGGTTCACACGTTGATTCTCCTTATAGTATCCACCCACAATTTAGGCTTTAAGCCTAAGTTGAGGTAAGGTGCACATTGTCCTTGAAGGGACTAGGGAAAAAATTAGGATTCACAGACAGAAAGGGAAGGTGAATTGTGTTTAATCAAACAAAAGGTCTATTAAAGCTCAAACTTTTTGTTTCAAAGTGTACAATTTCATTTGGTTGGTTAAATTTAGACTAAGCGACTTATTATCAACAAAGGACTATGATGTTATCCTAATCCAACTATCCAATTATTTCAGTGAGACTAACCAGGCAAGTTCTAGCTTATAAATGCATTAATTAAAACTACACAAATTTAGTTCACACACACATGACACTGATCTTATGCTATTTAGTACTAATCAACACAATAATAACCAGTATTTGACCAACAAAACACTATGTACAATGTTACAAAGATCCCATAAAATTAGTTATCACTGTTGAGATACAATCACACAATTATTTAGAAATTCTTGAATAGGGGCCATATTTTTCTTTCACGGTTTACTACAAACTCCGGCAGACATTTGTATTCACCCAAACAACCTAAACATGCCAGTTCTACTATATAATACACCTTCAGAGAAAGGAAACATTAAAAGAAAAACTTTAAAGGGTTTTAGGATGCCACACTTCCCACCATAATTTGTGCATTGTCCCCAATGCTCTTAAAAACTACAAAGTTTAACACAAGGGAAATGATCGTACCTGTGATGCCCTAGGCATCAGTAGTAGGTTACTTGAGTACTCAAACGTCATTAAGTATCTATATGGGTTACCTCCCATGAAGAGATTGGTTTAGTTTCACTGTACGACATCCTTGAATTGTACTATTTTTCCATAGATTCTGAATAGTCTCACTAGAAAGTGCACCATTCTTCCTTTGATTTACTATGGCTGATAATTTCCCCATATACTACTCCAATTGCTTGATAGAGGTTCAGTGTGAATCTACCACTTGGGTCTTTTTGGACATGTCGTTCTTTAGGTCTTTGAAACCAGCTTTCGTAGATTTAGTTTTTTGTAATAGTTTGTTCAGTATCACTTCCTTCCTTGAGTTACTTGATCCAGCTCCAGCTCTATCTCTATTTCCAAGATACACATAAAGGACACTTCGATTTTTTTTTTTATGATCCTTGTTGTTCTAGTTACCTTTATTGCGGTGTTCAACCCTATCATAGTATCCATCCTTTTGAAAGCTCTGACCTTAATTTCCAGAGCTGTAAGTCTAGAAACCCCCCTGTTTGTTTGTGTACTTTTCCTTTTCATCACCGGGTAGGTCATCATAGAGATCTGTAGTATCAATAGATTTTACCTTTTCAAGATCTCCATCTAACAAATGCTTGGTCAATAAATCCAGCTGAGTCTGCATGTGATCCATGTCTTGGTCACGCTCTTCTTCTTTTTGCCTTTGATCTATTAACATCTCAAAGATAAACCCTAAAGAGTCTGAATCTATAGTATACCAAGCCCTATTGTACTTTACAAGCTGATCCAAGATTGTTGTCGGTTCGTGGAATGTCTTAGCAATAAATGAACCTCCACAAGCAACGTTTATGACCGATTTTGTCACAAAGTTGCTAGACCTATAAAATAACTCCTTCAAGTGTTCATCAGTCAGGTTGGTATTTCAACACTACTTTAGATTTTGCTTGAATCTCTCCCAAGTCTCGTGCACTACTTCGGTAGGTAACTACTTGTGAGACCCTATCTCATTCTTGAGTTATATCTTCTTATATGGTGGGAAGAATCTCTCCAGAAATTCTTCCCGCAGCTCCCTCCAGGTGGTGATAGAGTCTTGAGGAAGCTCATTCAGCCACTTCATTGCTGCTCCAGACAGAGACAATAGAAATAAACGCAGTCGCACAACTTATTGGCTAACCTCAGGAATTTCAGATGGCTTGTAGGTGGCAATAAAGTTCATCAAGTGTTGTATGACATCATCACTTACTGCTCCAGTAAATAGTCCTTTTAGGTTCAATATTTACAGCATGGTGCTAGTGATAGTGAAATTTATGCCTTGAGGTAGTGGTGGGAGGACTATAGCTCCAGTAGCTCCTATGCCATCTGTATAAGCTTCATCATCCACTAGGGGATCATCCTTGACTTGATTTTCCTAAATATCTCCCAACCTTTGCGCTTCATGCTCTTATGCATTCATTTTTCGAAGGGACTTTTGTAGTTTAGGATTATAGGGAAAGAGTGGTTTACCCGTACTGTGAGTGTTTGACATGCACTATCTGTTCCCTTCAAAATAAAAAAGAAACCAAAAATAAATTAGGAAATAGAACTACAAATTGAACAAGAAACTAATAGACTATTTTAAAGATGTATTTCCCGGCAACGACGCTATTTTGATAACGCTCAATTATACTTCTCAAAAGAAATATAGATGGTTTTTAGTAGTATATTTTAACCAACAAAGAGTCGGGGTTGATCTCACAGGGAATAGGTTGAAACAAGACTATCAGCTATCACTTATTCAGTTGTAGTTGCTATTTCTCAAAAATAAAAGTGCGTAAAGTAAAAGTTGGGGTTTTAGTTTTGATTTAAGAACAAAAGACAATGTAATAAAAAGTAAACTAGATTAAGCTTGTAAAAAATATGAAGACTAGACTAGGGTTATGTTCCTTCTGACTTATAACTCAATAGACAACTCGTATTCATGGTATCGATCAATGTATTATTTGCAAAATCTATCGAGTTAGGTGACATCTAATTCACCTCCCGTTCTTTCTTAGATGTATCTCATTCATCTTTTCCAGGTATTAGAATGTATGCTTTAATAACCCTCACCCTAGATTTCAGAGTACTATCTCCTCCCGATCTCAAGTAACTTAGACAAAGTTTATCCCTTCTTTCAAAGTCAGACTCTCCGAATTTCTGTTGTGTTTATCTTTTCCTAATCGTTACCTCCATCCTAGGAAATAAATGAATATGAGCAAGTTATTAATGAGTGCACTCACTAATAAAGACTTTTGAATGAACAAATCACAATACATGCAAAAACAAATCACAAAAATCAATTCTATATTTTCCTATCTAGTTATGCCATCATGGTTCCCACAACCCTAGTTGTGGGATTAGATATGCATAATTATAAGTAAAGAAACAAGAATTTATGTATAACTCATGAAAGAATACATACAAAGATATAGAAAATCGACAAAACAACCAAACAATTGAAACAAGCAATCAAAACTTGATTTATGACGTCCGTACTAGCGAAGAAACAAGTTGTCGTGGGTGTTCTTGTGCTACTGTTCAGAAGCTTTTGATGAAGGTATCAAATCTCTAAATTATAGTCTAGGTCTAGTATTTTAGGCATCAAACAGTAGGAATAACGTAGGAAAAGTATACCCTAAAAATATAACAAAGGAGGGTATTTATATAAGTTAAAATCTACTCCTAAACAAATTAGAAAAACAAAGTTCGCTTGACTGTGGGTTGCACTGGATGGGCACCACCATGGATAGTGGTGAGAAACACAGCTTGTAGTGGTGCTTCATGGTTCTTTAATTGGGATTTGATGGAAGGAAAACCCACCATGGCACACACCACGGCTAGTGGTGAGGACCACAGCTCGTGGTGGTGCTCCTTTGTGTGTGTCTTAGCCAAATTGTTGGCTGTTTCTCCTTGGAACCTTATTCACAATTAGAGGGCCCTTCTTCATGGGTAGTGGTGCACTTGAAGGGTCTAATGGTGTACACTTGGTCCAAATATGCTGATTTAGTCTCCAAACATCCAAGCCAAGGTCCTTCAATGCACAGTGAAGTTTGTTATTTGATTTCTCCTTTCAAGTCGTCCCAAAACCTCAATGAAACTAAGTGATTGAACATATCTTGTGAAATTTGGTTTCCTTGTGCGCTCTTATCAATACCATGATTCAACATTACTCCAAACTAAGTCAAATTTCCTCATAAACTAATCCAAACATCCTCAACTCAAGCGCACTTCAATTTCTCTGAAAACTAAATAAAAGCGCATATTAAACTAACAAAATGCACTTGAGAACTTACAATAAATCTCATTCCAAATGTCATCTTTTGGATATACATCAATATGCTAAGAGGCTTGGTTGGAGTTCTTTAGGATATTGATCGTCGTGTCACACCTAGGGCCTAGCTTGGGTTATGATATCACCTCTCAGTTTTGGAGATATTTCCAAAAGGGTCTTGGTACTCAAGTCAAGCTTAGTATAATGTTTCACCCACAAACAGATGGTAAGGATGAGCGTACCATTTAGACCTTAGAGGATATGTTGAGAGCCTATAATATTGACTTTAAAGGTAATTAGAATGATCACTTGTTATTGATAGATTTTCCTATAGTAACAATTATCATTCCAACATTCAGATGACTCCATTTGAGGCCTTTTATAGTGGGATGGTGTAGGTCATCTATTAGTCGGTTTGAAGTTGGTGAAGTTGCCTTGATAGGACCCGAGTTGGTGTATGAGGCTATAGAGAAGGTTAGATTGATTAGACAAACCTTTAAGAATGACCAGAGTCGACAGAAGTCCTATTCAAATATGAGGAGAAAAGAACTTAAATTTGAGGTTAGGGTTTACTTGAAAATTTTGCCCATAAAAGGTGTGATCCACTTTGGAAAGAAAGGGAAGCTTAATCCTCACTATGTAGGCCTATATCAGATTTTGAAGTGGATCGACAAGGTGGCTTATGAGTTAGATTTGCCTTCTTATTTGGTATCGGTGCATCAGGTTTTTCATCTTTCTTTGTTGAGGATTTTTGTTGGTGTTCCTAGCACTATCGTTTCTTTGGACATAATTGGTATGAAGGAAAGTCTTTCATATGGGGAAGTTCAGGTTGAGATCCTAGATCAGCAAGTTCAAAAGTTGAGGAACAAGGATGTAGCTTCTGTTAAGGTATTATGAAAGAACCAAGAAGAGGAAGGTGCTACATGGGAAGCCAAAGCCGATATGATGTCACAATATCCTTATCTCTTTCCATCCATTCCTAGTTGAGTTTTTGAGTTCCTTTATGATCCACTCAGCCCAAAACCATGTGTTTTAGTCATTCTCATATTTTCATATGCATTCTTGTTCACGTAACGAGTTTTAAAGTCACGTTTTAGCTTGAGATTGAATATTTTATGTTTATGTATTTTTGAGATGTTTTGCATTCATTTTGGGATGCTCTGTCTCTTTCCTATTCCATTCATGCTAGTTTGGATCTCATTCGAGGACGAATGTTCCTAAGGAGGAGATATTATAAGACACTAAAAGTAGAAGAGTCAGAAAATGAATTTTTAAGGGTGGTTTCTTGAAAATTTAGCATTTGCACCAGATGACATTTGCATGCCCAGTTCAGAAGCCATGAACATGAGTATGGTTCGTATTGGCCATCGTGGTGAAGCTTTGGAAATCAGGTGATCAGGGGAGAGGTTCACGAGAGGGACCAAAGTTTGTGGTGAGCACCACAAGCCGTGGTGCCCTCTGTGGTGGCCAATCTTTCCAAGTACAAATCACCCCATCAGATTAGAGTCCAAGTCCATCACCACGACCACCACCACGGGCCATGGTGAGTTTCACAAACTGTAGTGGCTCCCCATCTAGGTGAATTTCCACTTTTTAGTTAAGGGTATTTTGATCTTTTCCTATGTTTTCATTATTGTATGTGGACCATTTTTGGGAGTATATTCTAACCTATTAACTGCCCTAAGCCCTCATAACCCTCTCATTATCACCCAAACACTATAAATAAAAATCTTCTCTCTAAAAGTATTCTCTCAAGAGTCTTCTTCTTCCTCAAGTAATTCAAGGGATTTTTCAAGGTTTAAGCTTCAATTCCTTCAAGTGAGGGCACCTAAAGGTCAAGGTATGTGGTAATTCTTCCTTGGTCTCTTTCACTCATGGAATCCCAAGTTTTCTCTCAAAATCTCTTATGTATTTTTCTTCTAAACCCCCTAATTCTATGATGTTGAATTTGGTCTTCTTACTCATGATACATCTTATGGTTTTTGATTAAATTATGAATAATTCACATCATGTTGCATGATTTCATGATGAATTTCAAAGACCTATGCTATATGCTAATTTCAAGTATATTTTTAATGAATTATGATCATGATTTTTATGAGATTTCAATGAAAGCTTTATGAATGAGGACCAAGGTTTATGAATGAATCATGAAAGATTATGAATGATATTTCAATGATGCTTTAAGAAAAAAGGTTATAGTGCAATAAGGATAATTTTTGCACAATCATGTTAAAGAAGTATAAAGGTTGTAATAGAATTTCCTCACACACTCATGTTGAAGTTGATAGATAAGCTACTCTTATGTTATTTTATAAAGATGGACCGGTATCTCTTATAACATTTCCGAATGATGTTAATGACTGTTTTCACAAAAGTTTTATTGGGATACATATTTAGCACCGAGAGGACTTTAAGGTGGGGTTTGATCTGGTAGCCTTTGTAGTTACTCAAGGGAATCCTAGTAGAAACCTTTGGTCTCTAACTACCTTGATCGCATAGGTTTAAAGTACCAATATGGCGTAGCTAGTGGATCCACATATAGCACATAGTTAGAGCAAATACCATCAAGAAGTCTACCCTGGCAAGGTGTTAGACCTTCCAAGTCAAAAAGTAGAGACAAAGGAAAATTATGGAAAATGGACTAAAAAGTTGAGTCTACGACTCAGTGTATGGGTCATAGAGGCTCCTACAAGTCATAGGACTGGCTCGTAGGACTAATGGTGAGGCCAGGAATTTTACCAAGTGAAGAAGGAAGATTACGTGTCCATATTATGACTCGTAGATGAAACAACTCATTAAAAAACTTTAAAAGTATGGAATTGCAAGTTTTCCAAACCCTACAAGATGACTAAAGTCTACTACTCATCGTCAAGTCAATGAATCATAGAATTGAGGCGTAGAGGAAGTTCAGAGACTTAGTCCTCAGGGTCTGTAGGATGAGTCACTTCTACGATTTGTAGAAGTGTCTATGACTCATAGAGACAAGTTGTAGAGAAATTTCTGAGGGTCAATCCTCAGGGTATTCCCAAAACCCTGTAGGATGAGGCATTTTTATGACTCATCGACCCTCCAACGATTCATAAGGAGGGGTCGTAGGGTCTGTCCGATATAGAATTTTTAAAGGGAATTTTAGTTATTTCTCATATTTTAACATCAAAGTGTGGTCATTTTAGGTACTGAATTGATCCTATCTAAGGACCCTAAACTATACCAAACCCCTCATTCTCACACTTAGACTCAAACACACAAAATTATTTCCTCTCAAACTTCTCCTAAGAGTTTTAAGTAAAGCCTAGGGTTTCACTTCAAGGTTCTTTAAGTTTCCACTTTCAAAGCTGCATTAGGGCATTATTTTCTATGGTATATGGGTCTCATTCATAGGTTCTTTCATCCATGGAGCCCAAGTATTTTTCTAACCTATCAACTCCATTTTAATTGATGAATTTTATGGGTTTTCATATTATGATTTCAAATGTATAAGTTATTGAGTATTCTTTGTTTATGTACCCATCTTAGTCTATAATTGATCTTAATTTCATAAAAGCTTTTAAGTATTAAAGGTCTTTATATGAAGGCATGAAGAGTTTTAAAGTGTATCGATGAGTTGTTTTAAAGATGTCTCAAATGATGCATTCTATTACTCTCATGCATGCTAGCATTGATTTAATTGACTTGAAAATTGATTGATTAGAACCCACCTAGTTTTACTATGCTTCAATGAAGTTTGAGTTGAAAGCTTTGACTCCAAAATGAATGTTTATGAAAGCAAATGTCAATAATCAAGGGAGTCTTATGAAATGAAAGAATGATAAAATGATATGAATGAATGATTCTTTATGTGATAAGGACAATTCTCACATACTTGAATCGATAAAGGTTTTAATGATCTATTCTACCGAATGTGATATTTGAATTCTCAATTTATATGTTATGACTATTTTGAAGGATTGAACTATTCCGTGGGATTGAATTAGCACCAAATGGAAAATTGAGGTGGGATTTGATAATGGAATCCTAGTAGAAACCCCTTGTCGCATTAAATATGTGCCAACATAGGAGCCCTTGTAGGTTTAGTCTAGTGGATTCACAAATAGCCCTAAATATTTAAAGAATTGAATGAAGTTGATAGAGTTCTACCGGCAAGTAGTCTCTCCGTGCCAACATAGGAGATTATGTTGGATTCTATGTAGTAGCTCGGGTTGTCTTAAATGTCATTTATGGTCATCTCCCACAATTGAAAATATAAAATTTTATTTACTTGATTGATTATGCATGCATTGCACTATATTACACACTATATTAATGTTCTAATATTTCTTCAATGTTATTACATGCCTACATACTTAGTATATTCAAAGTACTAACGTATACTCTTTTTCCTACATGATATCACCATGTAGGGACCGATGTTGCTCAACATTCACCTCCACATGGCTAGTTGATTCGTTGAAGGCTACATAGTTGGTGAGTTCCTATATTTCGGGAACAACATCCCCTTTCCTTTTCTAGCTTATGAAGTGTAAAGATGTTTGAATACCTTTCATGGTTCTTAATTTTAATTTCAATGAGGGTGAGTTAGGGATATGTCTTAGCCCCCGACAAGTATTTATTAGAGGTATGCTTGGACATAAATGTGTGACGTCTTAAGTTGATATTGACTCTTATTCTATGTTGTTTCCCTTAGTCCCATTATCCCCTTTATTTCTGCTTGTTATTAAATCTCTTCACCTATGAAAGGCTAAATGAATTTTAAGAGTCTTGGGTGAGGTACCTCCGAGTGTCTCATTTGTTGTGTTGCATCTAAGACCTAGACTTGGGTCGTAACAAACTTTGTATCAGAGTTTGAGGTTTTGAATAGTTCTCAGAGTCCAACATACCATGTCAAATAGGGTCATGTTCATGTTTGTGAAACGCGCCCTAACTATGAATAGGAGCCTATGAGACGTTTAGGAAAGTTTTCACTTCTTTCAAAATTTATATCGTGCGCTAGAGTGTCCTAAGACTTCATATAACTAACGAATCATTTTAATGTCTTCTAGATCATTCCTCAAATAAGAGTACTTCTACCTAGAGCAAAGGTCAATGATGAGGACCAAGCTCCTCCAGTTCCCTAAGCTCCACATCATGAGGAAGGAGTAACACATGCAAAATTTTGCAATATCATCACTTTGTTGGCCAAGCCGTAGCCAACCAAACTAACCAAGGCATTATTCCTCCTCCTCCCCAAGTGCCTAATACATCTTCTAGTATTAGGGACTTCAAGAGGATGAATCCATCTGAGTTTGATGGTTCCAAAGTAGATAAGGACCCTATGGAATTAATTAAGGAAGGTTATCATATTATGGCTATCATAGGAGTTCCTCCAAATAAAAAGTCCGAGCTTGTGGCCTATCAACTCAAAGGTGTGGCAAGGGTGTGGTATGAGTAGTGGGTTATTGATCGGGGCGAAGATATGGAGCCTATAGAATGGGAAGAATTCAAGGGAACCTTCCTAGATCGTTTCTTTCCCTTGGAGCTAAGGGAAGTAAATATTCAAGAGTTCATCAATCTTCGACAAGGGGGCATGAGTGTGAGAGAATATGCCTTCAAATTCACTAAATTATCTAAGTATGCTCCTTTCATGATCTCCGACCCAAGGGCAAGGATGAGCAAGTTCATCTTCGATGTTTCTAGTTTGGTGTCCAGGGAATGCAAGATGGTCTATTGGTAAAAGAGATGGACATCTCCCAACTCATGACATATGCAAAAAAAATTAAGAAAGAGAAGTTAAGGACGAGGTCAAGAGGGTTCAAGAAGGCTAGAGTTGATGGTGTAGGGTTCAATCATCAAAGGTCCGGTTATGGTGGTAGTGGAAAGGGCCAAGGTAGGCAATAATTTGTGAGACAAGGTTCAACCAATGCTCCTCCTCCAAGTTTCAACAAGGAAAAGGGTGCTAACCCGATGGTTCCAAGAGAGAATGTTTTTGCTCAAACTTTTCCCGCTTGCAAAAAGTGTGGGAGGACTCATAAAGAGGAATGCTTATCCAGCTCCATTGCATGCTTTAAGTATGGCAAGATCGGCCACCATGCTAGATATTGTAGAGGTGGTGGTGGTAGGCCTCAAGCCAAAATTTCTCATGGTCAACAAGCTCAAGGAGGTGGCCAACGCACCAACTGCTTTTATGCTTTACATGGGAGACAACACGTTGAGGAAGCACCCAATGTTGTTACCGATATGTTAAAGGTCTTTTCTTTTGATGTATATACCTTATTAGATTCCGGTGCAAATTTTTTGTTTGTTACTCCATTCCTTGCAAATAGGATTGATGTGTTGCCCAAAATGTTAATAGAGCCCTATTTGGTATCTACCCTCATTGGTGAGTCGGTTATTGCTAGAAAGGTCTATAAGAGTTGTCCCATGTCTATCTTGCATAAAGTTGTTCCTTGTGATCTCATTGTGCTTGAAATGGTATATTTTGATGTTATTCTTGTGATGGATTGGTTGTATGCATATTATGATTCTATAGATTGCAGGACTCGTAGAGTCAAGTTTCAATTCCCAAATAAGTCTATTATTGAATGGAAGGGTCATGATTTGGTTGTGAAGGGTAAGTTCTTTACTTTTCTTAAGTTCCGAAAGTTGATTGCTAAGGGTTGTATCTACCACATAGTGAGGGTTAAGGATGTCGTCTCCAAAAATCTTTCTCTTGAGTCGGTTCCCATGGTCAATGAATTTTCTAATGTTTTTTTCGATGACCTTCCTGGTGTCCCTCCCGAAAGGGAAATTGATTTTGGTACCGATTTTCTCTCTGATACCCAACCTATATCTATTCTCCCTTATGAAATGGCCCAGTGGAATTAAAGGAGTTAAAGGAAAAATTAAAGGACTTGTTGGAGAAAGGGTTCATAAGGCCAAGTATTTCGCCATAGGGTGCTCCCATATCTTTTGTAAAGAAGAAGGATGAGTCACTTTGGATGTGCATAAATTACCATCAATTGAACAAGGTGACCATTAAGAATAAGTACCCAATCCCTTAGATAGGTGATTTTTTTGATCAATTGCAAGAGGCAAGTCATTTTTCCAAGATCGATCTCTGGTCCGACTATCATCAACTAAGGTTGAGAGAGTGTGACATTCCCAAAATGACATTTTGAACTAGGTATGGTCACTTTGAATTTTTGGTGATGTCGTTTGGGTTGAAGAATTCATCGGTGGTGTTTATGGACCTAATGAATAGGGTTTTCAAACCCTACCTTAATACTTTTGTGGTGTTCTTCATTGACGATATCTTGATTTACTCTCGGGGTGAGGAAGAGCATAAGGATCACTTGAGAGTTGTACTTCAAACCTTGAGAGATAGGCAATTTTTTGCCTAATTTAGTAAGTGTGAATTTTGGTTGAAAGAGGTGATGTTTCTTGGTCACATAGTGTCCGCTGATGGGATCAAGGTCGATCCTAGGAAAATAGAGGCGGTCAAGAATTGGCCTAGACCATTGTCTCCTTCGGACATTAGTAGCTTTTTGGATCTAGCTGATTATTATAGAAGGTTACACATTCACTAAAAAAAATCCCTTTGTAGCCAATCATTTATTCAAAAAAATGGAATGTTGAAGGGTTCTTTACTATTTCATCTCCTTTGAAAAAGTTGACTCAAAAGAAGGCAAAGTTCCAATGGACGGTTGAATGTAAAAAAAGCTTCCAAACATTGAAAAATTGACTTATGTATGCTCCTATTTTAACACAACCGAAAGGCTTAGAAGGGTTCGTGGTATATTACAATGGTTTAAGGGTTGGTTTGGGTTGTGTGTCGATGAAAAATGGTAAGGTTATAGCCTATGATTGTAGGTAATTAAAGGTACATAAGTGTAATTGTAAGACCCCAAAAATGTGAAAGGTCCTAAATCAAGGAACCAAGGACGAATTCTCAGAAGTTGCAAAAAAACTAGCACCAGAAGCTGACCATGGAAGCCTTCACGGACCGTGGTAAGCACCACTGACCATGGTGTGCAACCGTGCTAGAGATTCAGAGGCTCCGACTATAGAGAACGGACCACGATAGAGGACCACAGACCATGGTGAGCACCATGGGCTGTGAAGCCCTCCGTAGTGAGACCTCTCTAAATTCCTCAGGAATTTTCCCAAAGACAGGGTCCACAGACGACCACCACGGTCCGTGGTGTATTTCATAGATCATCAAGCTGTCCGTGAAGAAAGTTCAGAGACTACCCTACAAGTCCCTTTTATGAATTTCTCTAAGTCCCTTATCACAAGATCCCACCACGGACCATGGTGAGCATCACAATCTATGAAGGGTCCCCTTGAAGTCTCTTCCAGCTAGATCGGACACTTTGGTCTTTTCCTATGTTTTAACCCAAAGTGGTGTCATTTTAAGGGAAAAATTCACCTATCAAAAGACCAAAGACCCTTCAATGCCCTCATTTTCTTTCACTCCAACTTCCCAAACACAAATTCTCTCAAACTCTCTGAGGAGTTTCAATCCAAGCTAAGGTTCATCTCAAGGCATCTTCAAGTCTCCTTTCCTTCTCAAGCTTTCATTAGGGATTTTGTTTCCCCCAACGTATGTGGGTTTTCATCCATGGGTCCTTCCACCCATGGAGCCCAAATGTTTTCTCAACGTAGCATTTTAATCTTTTGATGATGAAATCTAATGGGATTTTACATTATGAATCTAAATGCATAGATTTTGATATATTTTAAGTATATTAAGATATATTGATGAATATTGACTCTTGATTTCATGAAGTTATGATGTTCTTAAAGATCCTTATATGAAGCTATAAAATTAGTTTTTTTAAAGTATATTGGTAGGTTGTTTTAAGATATTTAGATGATGTATTCCTTTACTCTTATGCATGCTAGAATTGATTTAAATGACTTGAAAGTTGATTGATTTGAACCCACCTAGTTTTGACTCTAGTTTTTTCTAAAGCATGACTTGAAGTTTATGGAATCCAATTAAATGTTTAATAAAGATAATGACTATGGTCGTGGGAGTCTTTTCAATGAAAGAATGAATGGTTCTGAAAAGTGTCCCTACCTAGTTTTACTATGTTTGGATGAAGTTTGAAATGAAAGCTTTGAATCCAACATGAATTATATGAAGAAAGTGTTTATGAAATGGGAGTCTTATGATTGATTGAATGATGCAAGGATTTATTAGCCAAAGTAAGGTTTCAATGTGAAAGGACAATTCTCGCGTTGAATCAAATCAAAGGTTTTAATAACCTATTCCATTGAATGATGATTTCAAGTTAAAGTTATATAAATGCTTATGTTGTTATGATATTTAAATGTTATTCTATTGAGTGTTTACCTAGCACCGAGCTGGACTAGGGGCGAATACCCATGTCCTAGAAATATATGACACCATAAGTATAAAGGAGATAGAGGTGAACACCCAAATCACTAAGAGGTGAGTACCCGAAATATCAAGGCTTGAAGGTGAGTACCCGAGTCTAAGAACTAGGGGTGAGTACCCGGTTCACACAATAGCTTAGTGGATCCACTTAGGCGTGATTGAGTCTACCTTGGAAAGTAGTCTTTTCTTTTTCCTCCGATGTAGGGGTAACTTTGGGACTCCATGTTATATCTCACATGGTTTATGTCGGTTAACGGTCGCTCTCACAAAGGCACAAGGTCCCTCTTCCAATGTTTAAGATATAACATATGATGTCTACTATATCTAGCAGTAAGTAAATTATGTTCTCTCACAAAGTTTAAGGATTTCTTTCAAAAGGTGTATGGTATACTTATTTCATTTCGTGGTACTTTGCAAGTATATGGGTTTTTATAATGAGTCACGATTTCCTCTATAATGCTTAAGTTTCTTTTATGATTCATGATGGTTTCTATATTTCATTGACTAAGCTTCATAACTCTAAATATTATTTCAAATAATTGCAAGGTTCTAGCATGGTCCATTGCATCACCTTATTGTATAATGATATATTGCATTGCATGCTCGCATACTCAGTACATTCAAAGTACTAACACATACTTTTATCTACATGATATCACCATGTAGGGACCGATGGTTCTCTATATTTTCCTCTACGTGGCTAGTTTAATCGTTGAAGACTACTTAGTTGGTGAGTTCCCATGTTCCGGTAACAATATTTCATTTCTTTTTCTTGCTATTTGCATGAATATACTTTCAGTTATCTTGTGGTACTTTTGGATACTTATTATGAGGGTGATCTAGGAACATGTCTTAGCCCCTGCCAAGTGTAAAGAAAGTACAGGTATTGTTGGATAAATAGATGATGTTTGATGTTGCCGATGATTTCTATTCTATTGTCACGACCCAAGCGTATGGCCTAGATGTGACATGGCGAATGAGAAATCTGAAAGTACCTCAAACAAGCCTCGTAGCATTCTCTTAGCCTTTCATAGGTAATGATGATAAATAAACAAGCGGAAATCATAATAGTAAAGCTTCAACTTATATATGTCCAACAATACCTCTAACTTTTAGATTTAACGGGGCTAAGACAAGTCTCTAGCTCACCCTCAATCATAATAGAAAAAATGCCATAGTAAAATATCTCAACATATCATAAGTTAGAAAGATAAAGGAGTATTATTCCCGGAACATGGGAACTCACCAAAAGTAGTCTTTAATGGAATCTCAACTAGCCACATGGAGGAGAACGAGGAGGAGCACTAGTCCCTACATGGTGATATCATGTAGGCAAAAGAGTATGCGTTAGTACTTTAAATGTACTAAGTATGTAAGTGTCACGACCCAACCCCGTAAGCCGCGACTGGGGTCCTACTTGGACCCTCTTATGCGTATTTATCAGCTACACTTAAGTTGAACCGTGTGTGATGTGATACTATATACAAAAACCTCAATAGTTTAAAACTTTTTCATGTACCTGTAGCCTCTTTTATTCGTATCATATCATGAAAGGGAACGCACCGACGAGGCTACCATAACATAAAAACATTTACAACATGCCATATAGGCACAGTCAAAACAAACTTATAAACAACCCACATCCATATGTCGACAGACCTCTAGGAATAGTAATAGCAATATATGGTAGGACAGGGCCTTCGCCGTACCCCTGAATGTATAAATATATACATTAAGTGACCGGTATCAAAAATTAGGCTCCAGAACAGTGAAGCACTTCCGACATAGCTGAGAGGAACTCCTAAGCTAACGGATCTCCAGAATGAACATCTATACCTACGGGCATGAAACGCAGCCCCACGGGGAATGGGGGGTCAATACGATATATGTACTGAGTATATAAAGCATAACGCATCACAACTGAGAGAACAACTGAAATAGGGATACAAGAAATAAGTATAACAGTTAATAAGGTACTATACCTGCATCTTATAACATAAGGGCATGTACATCATCTTCACATACCGTATTCGGCCCACTGGGGTATGCAGAGTTACCATGTCATCACATACGACGTCGTGTCATAGGTTACAATTACCTTATTATGTTTTCATATGCATGCCCATCTATCATTACATATCATACCATACCCAGCCCAGTATGGATCTCGGTGTTATAATTATATATCACATACCATACTCGGCCCATTAGAGGACTCAGTGTTATCATCATATCATTATATACCGTACCTAGCTCTTTAAGGGACTCAGTGTTATAATCATAGCATCATATACCATACCCGGCCCATTAGGGGACTTGGTGTTATAATCATAGCATCATATAACGTACCCGGCCTATTAAGGGACTCGGTGTTATAATCATATCATCATATACCATACCCAACCCATTAAGGGACTCGATGCTATAATCATATCATCATATACCGTACCCGACCCATTAGGGGACTCGGTGTCATAGTCATCATATATAGGTAGATCATTATTTGAGACTCACTAAGGTAATCATACTAAACTATCATTCGTGGATCAGGATAATAATCATCCCAGGTGCCCTTTGAGTGCCACTAGGGCTATATTAAGTGAAGTCTTAGGAATTATAGACATATTTTAGGGTAATGCCAACCGGCTTAAGGGAATCATAGACATCTGTCATCACAGAGTCCTTAGGACTAGGAGCTCTAAGTCCCACTATTAATCGACAGATAGACGGTTCAGGGAAGGTAGCTCAACTACGATGAGAGTTTTCCTGCCAAGGAGTGAATATGAGACGTATAGCGTATTCGGAGCTTAAGAATGGATTTACTCTAGAGCTAGTATCATGTATCATTTTCTTTAAGACATGTCAAAAGAAAGAAAGGGTAGGCCTCACCTATTTGTCCCTTCCTATCCCAAAGGAGTTTGAGAGACAATAATTCACCTATCGTAGGCGTCCTAGTATTTAGCAGTGGATAAGAATCAAGAGGTATGCTCGGGGCCTTATGAATAGAATTATCCCCACTTGCATATGCAGATATACATATTGCACTTCTATCAAGGATATGCCAAGAGAAGGGAAGGATAGCCTTACATACTCATCACTTCCTAACATATGGAAGGCTTGAGAAGGCCTAATTCAATTACTGTAAGAGTGCTTTCATCAAGAAGTAAATGAGGACCGTGAACTACGCTTGGAATTTATGAGTAGATTTACCCTCAATATCATATCATTCATTACTTAACTTGAAGACATGCCAAAAGAAGAAACAAGATAGGCTTTACATACTTATGCCAAAAACATACCAAAAGAAAGCTTCACATACCTTGTCCGAGTTATTCCTTATCCTGTTTGCCTCGTCGTCCTTTGAACCTATCCAACATAAAAGTAATATGAACATCAACCCTTCTTAACTTTCCAGCATCTTAGGTTATACCTTAGTATTAATGGAATATATTTCCTTAGTCGTTTCCTCGACTAGTTCTTTAGTTTGCTAAGGCGTTAACAAAAATTGGACAGCACCTCCCCTATAATGTGCCCTATACAAATTTACGATTTGGTCCCTAAGACCTACAACCAACCAACAACAACAACCTGTAGCAATTCACACCAACAATATACAATATAAACTCAAAATGACTCATTCAAAAAGATGATATCAAATAGGGCGTCTAGTCTTTATTCTATAACGCCTTTCATTATACGAAATGAGGGTTCGTGTGGCTACAACCAGCAGCATACACACCACTTTTAGAATGCATTTAGGCCCTGCAACAATACATTACACCCCTGCAGCAACAACTCACTCAAAACTATCAAAACGTGAATTTTGGACAGCTTACTGTTTTACCTTCTTGCTTCGTTTCGAAGGGGTAATGTAGGGAACCAGGATTTAAGTCCTTCATGAAAGTTATAGACATGTGTATTAGGGTCGCATAAAATTTTTAATCACCCCTACATCAATTCTTTACAAAAATATATGCCCAAAACACCAACAGTAGTCCGTGTAAGATTTCCAAAACCAAAATCTGGGCAGTACCTCCTCTATACTTCATCACCATTTTTGGAGAACCTAAAAGCAATAATGGATTTTAAAAGTCTACATGAAAGTTATAGAAATATTAAATAACTTTCCAAAGATTATTGAATCACCCGAAATGAAGCTATACACAATAAGTTATACCAATATTACTAGAAACTGTCCCCTCCAAAAACGGGTTTGTTAACTAGTTTTTAACATTTTCCCTCTTTTTTCTTTCAACTTTCTCTCAAGTTCCAAGCTGAAGAATTAATTCCTTAGACATCATAAGATACATATATACACCTCCATGGGGTTGAGGAACATCATAGATAATTAATTCACAGAGGAAAATTGAAGAACTTACCTTAATTTTTCCAAAACGTGGCTACCTTTCTCCTTTTTCTTCTTCACGTTTTTCCTTCTAAGTTCTTGGATGATTTTGGATAAATGACTTGCTTTAAGAGTCATAAAACATAAATACATGGGCTGACTTGGAGGTGACACGTGTCATCCCCTTAGGGTGACACGTGTTAAGCCATGATTGGCCACCGTATCATGCTGCCAACTAGGGGCTACCATGTGGCAGTGGGGTCCACCCCCCCAAGAAGATGCATCACCTACTTGACCCTAAGTAGGTGCATCACCTACTTGCTTGAGGTTCTCCCACGTGTCGCTCCCCCATTGGCTGCCACGTGTCGTCTTTTCCCCTTCCTCGCGGGTTCATAATCTCGTCTTATTTTAGAAGCCTATGTAATCCATGCTACATAAGCTTGGTATGTCCTTAAGAAACTCAAGTATATACGACTTATAAATTAGTAGCTTACGTAGGTAAATCGAGTCCTACGACTCATTACTTGGCCTCCAATTCCTTTCGGATTCTTATGACTCTATTTCCAACCTTCTCTACTATAGGGTATCACATTCTCCCTTCCTTGGAGTCGTTTGATAGTGTTGTAGCTTATCAGGCTCACATGATAATGTCTAAAGAACTTAAGAGACATTCCGAGCTCGAGAGTGTGGGGTGTAACATCCTTCCCCCTTTAGAACATTCGTCCTCGAATGTTGAATAAAACTTCCCTTAAGACTTTATACAAACTGTAGGGAGATTCCCTTCTATTGCAATAACATACATGTTCATCCAAGTAATTAATATATGAGTTCCAGGAGTGGGGTTTTACCCATAGACATTTGGGAATAGGTACGAATACCTGTGTTTCATGTCCTCTTCAGTTTCCCAAGTTATTTCTTCATGATTCTTATTCCGCCACGGTATCTTGACAAAAGCTATGTCCTTAGTTCGCACCCCTTTTAATTGGCCGATCCAAGATGGCAATAAGTTGCCCCTCGTAGGATAACTCTCTATTACATAGACCTCCTCCCCGGGAAATATTCTGGGAGGGTCATTGATATACTTGCGGAGCATTGATCTGTGAGAACTGAATGTATTGCTTCAAATCAGACAGTAGGTCCCACTCATAGGCAGCTCTATCCATCATAACCCATATAAACTTATACTTCCGTAGAGTGTGAGGTCAGCTTGGACTATAACCTAGATTAATCGCCTTCCATTCCCGAGTCGGGATTCCCATCCCCCGTAACAGGCTATCAAGCCTCTGATGCTCCTCTTCATTTAAGCCATTACACAACTCCTCTTAATTCAACTTGTAACAACTTAGGTATGCTATCTTGCTATTTTACTCAGATGTTCCTTTTAGTTTTATTACCACACATTATACTGTAATTCTTACACAAATGTGTGTAGGTACGCAGAGCTATTCAGAAAATGCTTTAGTGTCGCTATACTAGTAGCTACCTCCTTCGGTCGAGGTCAGGGCTCCGCTATGGCTGAGATCCTTGCTTGGTCACAACACCAACAGCTACATAGCTGAGATACAACAGGCTGCAGTCACTACTAGTAACAACATTATTGGAGATCCTTGCTTGGTTGATTACTTGTGCAGGGTCACAAAGCTTCAAACAAAAGGAGGCAACAACCATGAATGCAGGGGACTCACACCTGCAGCAGCCCCCTTGCTTCCAAGCTTCTTGGAGCACCTCTTTCATCAAAAATACCAAGGCTGCTGAATACTCCAGTTCCATATACTTCTCCTCCTTTCACCCTCCTTAGCTTATTATCAGGTTCTTGATGGGTTACATAGTTCCTTTGGATTTACTTGGTACGACAAGACTAAAAAGAGCAAAGATGAAAAGAATTATCCCATCCCATGCGAGATAGAAGTTTCGTATACTTGTTCTTCTTCAATGTAGCTATGTTTGATTCGTAGCATATTTGAATAGGACTAGTGTAGGTTACTTTCTTGTTTTCTCATGGAAGGGGAGAGTCTCCCTCATTTATGCTTTTTTAGTCGATTTGTACTGGGAGGAGTCCTCTCATAGGTTTACTGCTTTCTAATTATAGTTAACCCTTTTTGTATCGGGGATGAGTTAGCCGACCTTAGTAGGTTAGCCGACTTATCAACCAACATAGGATCGGAGGTAAGGTTTTATGTCCCCCTCCTTGTACTTTTACTTTTGTTATCTATTTTAAGGCTTGGGGGTGCTGCTCAACCCCTGACTGTGCACGAGAGGTGGGAGCCTCGTGTAGGGTCTGTTCCCTTAAAAAAATAAATAGTGAAAGGTGTAAGTTGTTAGCCAACTAATTTTTTTTTTCATCTCAATTAAATAGAATAAAAATTCCAATTTAGGACAGGTGACTTCTCAAAATAGTTTTTTTCTAAAATAGCTTCCGAGACATTTCATGTATTACGATAATTTATGCTTCATTCGAATATTCCAACTCCAAAGGGGAAATTTTGTGCTTCATAAAACTTAGAAATGTACATACCCCAAAGTTTACAAAATAAGCAACCATCCTTAAGTTACAACCCTTAGAAATACATATATATATATACAAATATACAAGCAACCCATAAATAATATACACGCCCCAAAATACTACAAAATATAGATGCCTATATACAAATGTGATCTTCATTTAAGCTCCCAAAACTTCATCTCCAATGGCCAACCTCAAGCCTCTTCTCAGACATTTCCTACGATAGAAATAACTATCGCTAAGCATAAAGCTTAGTGGTGTAAAACTACAAGTTTGAAGCCTTTGGGTTTCCACCATATTCTTTTCAAGTCATGAGCCGCACCAATGTACAATAATAATTAAAACAAGGCAACAACTATATCATGAGTATCAAGTTCTAAATGTAAAAGCTTAAGTGTAAATAATTCATAGAAGTACATTGACAAGATTTAGCACCAAGTTTCGCCCAATATGTACGTCATGCCGTCACACCAACATGATCAAGTATCAAGAAGGACCGGATCCCTATATCAAGAAAGGTAAAGACCCAATAATCAAGAGAACCAAGAACCATATTAAAAATGGCTTCCAAATACGTACTTAAAATGAACAACTTCCATACTTAAGATGAACTAAAAATCCATAATCAAGATGGCAAAGGGTCCAAACCAAGAGGCATGCCAATAGTGACAAAGTCACAGCCACAAAAAGGACAAGGTCCATAAGAATGTCAAGTGATCGAGCAATCCGTACAAGTGAGCGAGTTAAGCAAGTATCTTGTAAATTTCCCAAGATACCAATATGACAAGAGATATTTCTAGACAATAGCAACCATACCAAGATAGGCTTTCAATATATTAGTAGGTAACAAGAGTTTATACACAAACCTCAGCCTTTTAGCATACAACAATCCAACACGACTTCAAAAGTTCAAACCGTAGGCCATCAAATGTCTCAAGTTCCTCAACTTGCACACGATATAAATATCCTTGAAAATACCATTAAATGACTTATTTAAATTTCCAGAATATCCATAATATTGACATAAAACAAGATTTATTATTGCAAATAAGCCTAGAATATTTCGATCTGAATTATGTTACTAAAACAGTAAATTCGGAAAGTCAAGTACCACAACTTGAATCTAAATTTCGAAACTCAAAACAGCAAAACTGGACTTTATCCCCTTCATGAAACTTTTAAATATACTTCTTAAGTTTGCAACCCAAAAGAAATAAACTCAAAATTCATTTTGTACAAAAAGATATCATCCAATTACTAACAGCTACTTAAAAATGAGAATCTGGACAGCCACACTTGTCCGGTTGTATCTAAGTTTGCAACCTGAAAACGGCAAAAATGAACTTTATTCCCTTCACAAAACATTTAGATCTATGTCTTAAGTTTCCAATCCAAAATAAGCAACACAAAAGTCATTTTGTACAAAAATATATCATCAACGCACTAACAGCAGTACCATCTCAAAAACGTGTTTGCAAACAAAGTTTAGTCCCCCAATTTCGACAACAACAACTTATCAACCACATTATCAACAATCATTCTACATCATAAATTAACTAATTCCACACATTTAATCAAACCAAAACAGCCCCAAATCCATAAGTCTCAACAAAGCAAACAACAAGTTTACAACGCTTACTTCCTCCGTTTTAAACGGTTAAATCTCTAAACAAGCTTGTTAACAAGAAAAAGAACATCAATCTAACCTTAGGTGTGCAGAAAATACGACAACACACTCCTTACTAGCTGATGTTTAGCTCAAAGTGAAGACAACGTAACGTGCAACGCCTTTTTCTTCACGAGTTTCAGAATTCGGGACTCAGATTTGGGTCAAAAATGGCTTCTTATCCTAGAAGATCTTTCTTTCTCTCTTTCTCTAAGATGTTCTAGAAACTTATGGTCTAAAAATAGAAGAGATAAGCGAACTTATCCTTTAAAAGTCAAAGAAAATGGGCCTGACCCGACTTGGATTCGGGTTGAGCCCAATTTCATCACCCTGCTTGACCCTTCTGCATTAAAATGTCCATAACATTTTATCCTGATGTTTTCTATAAGCCCACAACCTATGGTTTGAAAGGTATTTTAATTATATACAACTTTCATTTGATGAGGTTTCCCAAATTTCCAAATTATAATGGGTTTATGACCTCCCTAAGTCTGATCACCCGAAAATGTAGCTAAACAAAAACATTTTTTTCCCCGTAACAAAATTCGAGTCAGTAGCAGTTGATCATATCATCAAGAAATAACCACTTTAATGCAAAAAATAGCTTAAATAATTAGGGGCGTTACAAATCTCTCCCCCTTAAGAAATTTCGTCTCGAAATTTACCTTATGCTAGTCCCGAAACAAATGGGGATATTGAATTCGCATGTCCTCCTCACGCTCCCAAGTTTCTTCATTGACAGAATGATTTCTCCAAAGGACTTTTACTAAAGGAACTTTCTTGTTTCTAAGCTCTTTTGTCTCATGGGCCAAGATTTGGATAGGTTCCTCATTATATGTCACATTTGGACTTATCTCAATCAATTCGACAGGAAGAACATGAGATGGATCTGAGCGATATCTTCTAAGCATAGAAACATGGAAGACATTGTGGATTCTATCTAACTCCGGTGGAAGAGCTAGTTTATAAGCAACTGGACCAACTCTCTCAAGTACTTCATATGGTCCAATAAATCGAGGATTAAGTTTTCCTTTTTTGCCAAATATCATAATCTTCTTTCATGGAGAAACCTTTAAAAATACCTTATCTCCCACTTGGTACTCAATTTCACGCCTCTTAAGATCAGCATAAGATTTTTGTCTATCTAAAGCAATTTTTAGATGGTCTTTGATGACTTTTACCTTATCTTCAGTTTGTTGCACAATATCAGGATCAATAAGTTTTCGTTCACCAACTTCACTCTAGCAAAGAGGAGTTCTACACTTTTTCCCATATAAGGCTTCGTAGGGAGGCATGCCAATACTTGATTGGTAGCTATTATTATAAGCAAATTCTACCAAGGCTAGGTGTCTGTCCCAACTACCTTCAAATTCCATAATGCAAGCTCAAAGCATATCTTCCAACATTTGAATCACCCTCTCGGATTGGCCGTCTGTATGAGGGTGGAAAGACGTACTAAAGTTCAACCTAGTGCCCAAAGCATCTTGCAAGCTAGTCCAGAATCTAGATGTAAACCTTGGGTCTCGGTCAGATACAATAGAAACAGGAACTCCATGTAGCCTCACAATCTCATTAACATACAATTCTGCTAAATATTCAAGTGAGTAATCCATTTTGATGTCCAAGAAATGAGCACTTTTGGTTAGCCTATCCACTATAACCCAAATTGCATCATGATTTCTTTGAGTGCGTGGAAGCCCAGAAACAAAGTCCATGGTTATCCTTTCCCATTTCCACTCAGGTATCGATAAGGATTGTAGTAAGCCTGTTGGGACTTGATGCTCGGCCTTTATCTATTGACAAGCTAAGCATTTAGAAATATATTCTGCAATGTCCTTCTTCATACCATTCCACCAGTAATGTTCTTTGATGGTTTGATACATTTTGGTACCTCTAGGATGCATTGCATATAGTGAAGTATGTGCTTAATTCAAGATTTCTCTCCTCAATTTGTCATCATTAGGAATGCATAACCTATTTTGGTATAACAAGACAACATCCTCCTTTAATGTAAAATCTTTCTTTTTCCCCTTTTGAACTTCTTTGGTCAATTTTATGAGTTTCTCATCTAACTTTTGCGCTTCTTTCACCTGTTCACGCAATGTTGTCTTGACTTGCAAATTAGCAACCATCGAACCATATGAATCAAGTGTAAAATAGACATTCATGTCTCTTAACTCTAGAAGCAAAGGCAAAGGATTCAGATGCAAGCTTGCAAAGGATTTGCGACTCAAGGCGTCTGCAACCATATTAGCTTTACCTGGGTGATAGTCAATCGTGTAGTCATAATCTTTTATGAGTTCAAGCCATCTGCGTTGTCTTAAGTTCAGCTCTTTCTGCGTACCCAAGTATTTTAAGCTCTTGTGATCAGTGAATATATGACACTTTTCTCCATACAAATAATGCCGGCATATCTTTAAGGCGAACTCTATAGCAGCAAGTTCTAGATCATGAGTAGGATAATTCAATTCATGTAGTTTTAATTTTCGAGAGGCATATGAAATAACTTTCCCTTCTTGCATTAACACACATCCCAAACCACGATGAGATGCATCACTATATATCACATACTCTTTCCCCTCCATTGGTAGAGTAAGTATAGGCGCTTGTGTCAACAAGAATTTGAGTGTTTCAAAGCTCTCTTGGCACTTGTCATCCCAAGTAAACTTCACTTCCTTCTTCAAAAGTCTAGTCAAAGGAGAGGCTATAAGAGAGAAGCCTTTCACAAACCTTCTATAGTATCCTGCTAAACCCAAGAAACTTCTTACCTCAGTAGGACTTTTAGGAGTTTTCCATTCAACAACTGCTTCAATTTTACTAGGATCCACCTTCACACCTTCGACTGATACAACATGTCCCAGAAAAGCCACTTCATTAAGCCAAAATTCACACTTTGAAAGCTTAGCATAAAGTTCCTTCTCTTTCAAAGCTTGTAAAACAATCCGAAGATGTTTATCATGCTCTTCTTTACTCTTGGAATATATTAAAATATCATCTATAAAGACTACCACAAATTGATCAATGTAAGGCCTAAATATTCGATTCATTAAATCCATGAATATTGTAGGAGCATTAGTCAATCCGAATGGCATCACTAAAAATTCATAATGACCGTATCGAGTTCTAAAAGCAGTTTTAGGAACATCTTCCTTTCTAACACGCAGTTGGTGATACCCAGACCTTATATCAATCTTTGAGAAAAAATTGGCACCCTTCAGCTGGTCAAACAAATCATCAATCCTTGGTAGTGGATATCTGTTCTTGATTGTTATTTTGTTCAATTGTCTATAATCAATACACAGTCTAAGAGTACCATTTTTCTTCTTCACAAATAGCATAGGGGCTCCCCAAGGAGAAACACTTGGACGAATAAAACCTTTCTCAAGAAGGTCTTGCAATTGATTTTTCAATTCCCTTAATTCTGCTGGTGCCATTTTATAAGGAGTGATAGAAATAGGAGTAGATCCAGGAATGAGCTCGATCGGAAATTCAACTTCTCTTTCTGGTGGTAACCCAAGAAAATTTTCTGGAAACACTTCCGGAAAGTCACACACAGTAGGTATATCTTTAAGACTAGGACTCTCCATACGTGTATCAATTATGTGATCAAGATATGCACTGCAACCTTGACGAATCATCTTTCTTGCTAAAGTTGCAGAAATAATATTAGATGACAATGATCTTTTACCTTGTACAATAATGTGTGACAACGCAGGGTCCTTAAAAGTCACATGCTTGGACCTACAATCCACTACTGCATGATATTTATAAAGCCAATCCATACCGATAATAATATCAAAATCATGGAAAGTCATTTCAATCAAATCAGCAGGAAAGACCAAGTTTTGAATCATGAAGGGACAAGCTTGGTAAACTCAATTACAAACAACTTGGTAACCCAAAGGACTTTCAACTAGAACGTCAAAGTTAAGTCTCACAGATTTCACATTTTCAGGAAGAACAAGTGATGAACAAATATAGGAATGTGTAGAGCTAGGATCAAATAGTGTAAACACAGATAAGCCATATAAGTGAAATTTACCAACAACTACGTCCTGTCCCTCTTGATCATCTCTCTGCCTCATAGCATAAGCTCGTGCAGTAGCTCTGGACCCGCTAGCTTGAGTTTCTCCACTTGTCCCCGCTGCTTGGTTGTTTTTAGGCCTTGCACCTCTATTGGTTTGAGGAGGATTATTAGAAGACTTCTGAACCGAGCCCTCAGTATGCAAGGAAGGGACATTTTTAGGCTTAGGACAGTCCCTCACTTTATGATCAAAGCTGCCACAATTAAAACATGCACCAGAAGCTCTCCTGCAAGCACCATAGTGATTCTTTCCACATTCTGCACAAGTGGGAACGCGAGTCTTGCCTTGTCTATAACTCGAGGTACTAGCTGTAGAAAAATTTAGTCTGCTTTGCTTCTGTTGATTTGACCTGTTGACACTACCAGCCTTAGAATCATCAAACCTTCCCTTCTTGGATGGATCTCCAAAATCTGACCTAGGCTTCCAGAATCTATTCTCATGTCTACTAGCTTCTTCCTTATCAAGTCTTTCCCAAGTGAAAGCAGTAGAAACTAATTTACAAAAGTTCTCATGTTGCAGGATTGCCACATTCTTTCTGATGGAATCGTTTAGGCCATCTTCAAACCTCCTGCATTTATCTTTTTCATCGGTAATAATGCCTCCAGCATAACGAGAGAGTCTAAGAAATTTTTGTTGATACTCAGCAATAGACATGACTCATTGCCTTAGATTCAAAAACTCTTTTTTCTTAGCATCACAATAAGCAGGCGGGACATACTTCATATGAAATTCTTTAACAAAATCATCCCAGGTAAGAACGGGAGGTTTTGCTTTTGCATTTGGCACACTTACCCACCAGTCATAAGCATCTTTCTGCAATAATGAGATGGCATACCTGAATTTGGCAACATCAAAACACTCTAATTGCTCAAACACCTTCTCTATACGTTCAAGCCATTGTTCAGGATCGGTGGGATCAACTGTGCCTTCAAAATCAACTCCACCCATTTTTCTCATTTTTTCGAAGTTCAACCCATTGGGATCATGAATCGTTTTAGCCATACGGTGAAAGAATTCAGCCATCTGTTGAAAAGGAAGATTCATAACTTGAATACCACGGCTCATGTGAGAATGCGAACTAGCTCTTACTCCTTGTTGACTTCCCACACCAAACCCACTAGTATGAGGAATATATTGATCCGAGGACTGTTCGCCAACCCCTTCTACTGTATGAGGTTGGGAATAAGAGTCACCTATATCTTTACTAGCTGCTTCCATAGGTCTACGAGAAGAAGAGGCCATAACATAACTCTTTTAAAAGTGAAGATCACATTGCATTAGGGACATGAATATGATGCATTTGCAACTTGTATGCATTAAATATGTTATTTACCCTATAGTGATCACATAATATAGCCCAAACCTTTTAAAAAAACAAGTGTGTAAGTAAATCACAGCAAAATTCCTAGAATCACAAACCTAGGCTCTGATACCAACACTTGTATCGACCCTCCAGGGAGGATGCTACTACAAAAAAATGTATATTAAATTCGTGACACAAAAACAAATAACTTTCCGTAAGGCCCATTTATATAATCTAAAAAAATAGTGAAAGGTGTAAGTTGTTAGCCAACTAAATTTTTTTTTCATCTCAATTAAATCGAATAAAAATTCCAATTTAGGATAGGTGACTTCTCAAAATAGTTTTTTTTTAAAATAGCTTTCGAGACATTTCATGTATTACGATAATTTATGCTTCATTCGAATATTCCAACTCCAAAGGGGAGATTTAGTGCTTCATAAAACTTAGAAATGTACATACCCCAAAGTTTACAAAACAAGCAACCATCCTTAAGTTACAACCCTTAGAAATACATATATATATACAAATATACAAGCAACCCATAAATAATATACACGCCCCAAAATACTACAAAATATAGATGCCTATATACAAATGTGATCTTCATTTAAGCTCCCAAAACTTCATCTCCAATGGCCAACCTCAAGACTCTTCTCGGACATTTCCTACGATAGAAATAACTATCGCTAAGCATAAAACTTAGTGGTGTAAAACTACAAGTTTGAAGCCTTTGGGTTTCCACCATATTCTTTTCAAGTCATGAGCCGCACCAATGTACAATAATAATTAAAACAAGGCAACAACTATATCATGAGTATCAAGTTCTAAATGTAAAAGCTTAAATGTAAATAATTCATAGAAGTACATTGACAAGATTTAGCACCAAGTTTCGCCCAATATGTACGTCATGCCATCACACCAACATCATAAAGTATCAAGAAGGACCGGAGCCCTGTATCAAGAAGGGTAAAGACCCAATAATCAAGAGAACCAAGAACCATATTAAAAATGGCTTCCAAATTCGTACTTAAAATGGACAACTTCCATACTTAAGATGAACTAAAAATCCATAATCAAGATGCCAAAGGGTCCAAAACAAGAGGTATGCCAATAGTGACAAAGTCACAGCCACAAGAAGGACAAGGTCCACAAGAATGTCAAGTGATCGAGCAATCCGTACAAGTGGGCGAGTTAAGCAAGTGTCTTGCAAATTTCCCAAGATACCAATATGACAAGACATATTTCAAGACAATAGCAACCATACCAAGATAGGCTTTCAATATATTAGTAGGTAACAAGAGTTTATACACAAACCTTAGACTTTTAGCATACAACAATCCAACACGACTTCAAAAGTTCAAACCGTAGGCCATCAAATGTCTCAAGTTCCTCAACTTGCACACGATATAAACAACCTTGAAAATACCATTAAATGACTTATTTAACTTTTCCAGAATATCCATAATATTGACATAAAACAAGATTTATTATTGCAAATAAGCCTAGAATGTTTCGACCCGAATTATGTTACTAAAACAGTAAATTCAGAAAGTCAAGTACCACAACTTGAATCTAAATTTCGAAACTCAAAACAGCAAAACAGGACTTTATCCCCTTCATGAAACTTTTAGATATACTTCTTAAGTTTGCAACCCAAAAGAAATAAACTCAAAATTCATTTTGTACAAAAAGATATCATCCAAATACTAACAGCTACTTAAAAATGAGAATCTGGACAGCCACACTTGTCCGGTTGTATCTAAGTTTGCAACCTGAAAACGGCAAAACTGAACTTTATTCCCTTCACAAAACATTTAGATCTATGTCTTAAGTTTCCAATCCAAAATAATCAATACAAAACTCATTTTGTACAAAAAGATATCATCAACGCACTAACAACAGTACCATCTCAAAAACGTGTTTGCAAACAAAGTTTAGTCCCCCAATTTCGACAACAACAACTTATCAACCACATTATCAACAATCATTCTACATCATAAATTAACTAATTCCACACATTTAATCAAACCAAAATAGCCCCAAATCCATAAGTCTCAACAAAGCAAACAACAAGTTTACAACGCTTACTTCCTCCGTTTTAAACGGTTAAATCTCTAAACAAGCTTGTTAACAAGAAAAAGAACATCAATCTAACCTTAGGTGTGCAGAAAATACGACAACACACTCCTTACTAGCTGATTTTTAGCTCAAAGTGAAGACAACGTAACGTGCAACGCCTTTTTCTTCATGAGTTTCAGAATTCGGGACTCAGATTTGGGTCAAAAATGGCTTCTTAGCCTAGAAGATCTTTCTTTCTCTCTTTCTCTAAGATGTTCTAGAAACTTATGGTCTAAAAATAGAAGAGATAAGCGAACTTATCCTTTAAAAGTCAAAGAAAATGGGCCTGACCCGACTTGGATTCGGGTTGAGCCCAATTTCATCACCCTGCTTGACCCTTCTGCATTAAAATGTCCATAACATTTTATCCTGATGTTTTCTATAAGCCCACAACCTATGGTTTGAAAGGTATTTTAATTATATACAACTTTCATTTGATGAGGTTTCCCAAATTTCCAAATTATAATGGGTTTATGACCTCCCTAAGTCTGATCACCCAAAAATGTAGCTAAACAAAAACATTTTTTCCCCGTAACAAAATTCGAGTCAGTAGCAGTTGATCATATCATCAAGAAATAACCACTTTAATGCAAAAATTAGCTTAAATAATTAGGGGCATTACACGAACCATCTTACACTTTTCTTTAATAGATTCTAAATATGGTAATCACATTGCTATTACTGAATTTCTTTTATCGAGTAATCACTTGACCTTGCTCTTAGTATGCCAATGTTCGTAAGCTGCACAACTATTCTTGTGCCATTTTCACGAAGTGCGTTGTATTTACGTCATATTTCATTCCTTTTTTCACTTCCCAGGGGGTCACCCATCCTAGTGCTACTCTCATCCAAGCACGCTTAATTTTGGAGTTTTGACAGAATCCAGTGCATTAGTGCGGGTATGATCGCGTCCATCCCTTATGGGGTCTCGTTTGAAGTTTAAGCGTTCCCATTTACATACGATAACGTCGGTCGATTTTCTCTTACACTTGTACTTCCCTTGTCCACTTCCCCCCTTTTAGGGTGTACCCATGTCATCCTCCATTTATTTTCAATTATTCATACGCGAATGATTCCATTCCCACATATTTAATGTGCTGCACCATATGTACATGTTCTGTTAAATCTTCCATACGTTAGATTGCCTTTATAGGAAACCCTAGCACAATCGTAGGGTGCTTTAGTATTTGGAATATATCGTATAAAATCTTATCTGAGGGTTGGTACTCTAGTAACATCCGTAATGTAGCAGTGCATTCAAAGCCATATTCCATTCATCCCAATCAGTAATTGGCTCGTGCCCATGATCGGTTCAAACTCTCCACTCGAGAGTACTTATACTTTGATGATCCGTGTTTCGAGCTTCATCATAACACTAGCCTGATTCTAGTGGATACCACTTATTCTTCTAATAACCTCATAATACAGCAGTTGTTCTGTAAATCGATATTTCCTCTCCTTGCAGGATCCCACTAATCTCCAAGGTGGAATCACGTATACCCAATACTTCTTCATGCCTCATGAGCTTTCATCTTTGTCGTGTGCTTAAGGCTCACTTCTAATCCTGCTTAAAACCATATCAACTTCGTTGTAGTAGTATCCTTATCTTATCACCTTTTTATCATACTATACCTTTTGTTCGTAACTGTCTATTTCCCTCTTCGTTCAGTACTCATACTTAATTAATCACCTCTATCTTGAACGCCTATATTAGAACTTCTCTCTTATTCCTCCAGCTCATATCCATTTTTGGTTGGGTGCAAGGAATTCCATGTTACTCTTTATTTCCTTGCACTAGCTACCCTTTTCGTCATCACACAACCTTTATTCGAAACTTTCCTTACAGAACTTGATAAATCTTCCTTATTTGTTTCGTTGCTTGCTTTTCCGTTTCACACCTATCTTTACATTCCATGGTACTCCTATATCCTCTCGAAAATATTAGTTTTACATGACCTTCCTTTCTAACTTCGTTCTACTATACCAGTATTGACCTCCTAGTTTCTATTGCCATTAATTTTGCAATTAACTTGTTTCTCGAGGTCAGGCATACTGGTTTAGTCAAATCTCATCATTGTTGTGAGCACAACCTTTCAAGACATACTACAACCCTGTATCTCATTCTCTTTTTATTTCTATGAAAATTTGGGCAGAGTTTCCTCTGTATTTCTTACTATCTCAACACCTACACGCAGAAAATACCAACAATGCCTTGTAGGGCATCATATATATATATATATTCATATTATAAAATATCTCAGCCACACAGGGCACACATATATAGTCATATTATCTCATATCACAGCCGCATAGGGCGCCCACAATTAACAGTATGGAAATGGACTTACCTGTTATGTCCACTCGAGCTGCACTTGTTACACTTTCCTGTTTACCTTTCCTTTCACTTTTCAATTGTATATGTCAATCACATTTCAATACCTTACCTGATATATATTTCGTGCCTTTGCTTACCTACGTGCTGTGTAACTTCCGATATCGTCAGTTACTTTTTTTCTATCGATATTATCCTTCTACTGAAATCACAGGTTAGTATGGGGAATGTTATTTCCTATGACTCGGCTCTATCACACGATCTTAGATATGAAAGAAAGTAACATCTTAAATGTCCTGTAGCTTCCTGTCTATAGATGTGGTGCACAACACACCGATAAACAAGACTCTACTAGACACGGTTTGTAGATATTCCAAGGATGAACTACTCTGATACCACTTTTGTCACGACCCAACCCCGTAGGCCACGACTGGGATCCGACTTGGACCCTCTTATGCGTATTTATCAGCTACACTTAAGTTGAACCATGTGTGATGTGATACTATACACAAAAAACCTCAATAGTTTAAAACTTTTCATGTACCTGTAGCCTCTTTCATTTGTATCATATCATAAAAGGGCACGCGCCGACGAGGCTACCATAACATAAAAACATTTACAACATGCCGTATAGGCACAATCAAAACAAACTTATAAACAACCCACATCCATATGTCTACAGACCTCTAGGAATAGTAATAGCAACATATGGCGGGACAGGGCCCCTGCCGTACCCCTGAATGTACAAATATATACATTAAGTGACCGATATCAAAAATTAGGCTCTAGAACAGTGAAGCACTTCCGACATAGCTGAGAGGATCTCCTAAACTAATGTATCTCTAGAAGGAACATTTATACCTGCGGGCATGAAATGCAGCCCCCTCGGGGAACGGGGGGTCAAAACGATATATGTATTGAGTATATAAAGCATAATGCATCACAACTGAGAGAACAACTAAAATGGGGATGCAGGAAACAAGTATAACAGTTAATAGGGTACTATACCTGCTTCTTATAACATAAGGGCATGTACATCATCTTCACATACCATATCCGGCCCGCTGGGGTACTCGGAGTTACCATGTCATTGCATACGGCGTCGTGTCATAGGTTACAATTACCTTATTATGTTTTCACATGCATACCCATCTATCATTACATATCATACCGTACCCAGCCCAGTATGGGTATCAGTGTTATAATCATATCATCACATACTGTACCCAGCCTATTAGGAGACTCGATGTTATCATCATATCATCATATACCGTACCCTGCCCTTTAAGGGACTGGGTGTTATAATCATAGCATCATATACCGTACCCGACCCATTAGGGGACTCGGTGTTATAATCATAGCATCATATACCGTACCCGACCTATTAGCGGACTCAGTGTTATAATCATATCATCATATACCGTACCCGACCTATTAAGGGACTCGGTGTTATAATCATATCATCATATACCGTACTCGGCCCATTAGGAGACTCGGTGTCATAGTCATCATATATAGGTAGATCATTATCTGAGACTCACTAAGGTAATCATACTGAACTATCATTCGTGGATCAGGATAATAATCATCTCAGGTGCCCTTTGAGTACCACTAGAGCTATATTAAGTGAAGTCTCAGGAATTATAGATATATTTTAGGGTAATGCCAACCGGCTTAAGGGAATCATAGACATCTGTCATCACAGAGTCCTTTGGACTTGGATCTCTAAGTCCCACTATTAATCGACAGATAGACGGTTCAGGAAAGGTAGCTCAACTACGATGAGAGTTTTCCTGCCAAGGAGTGAATATGAGACGTATAACGTATTCGGATCTTAGGAATGGACTTACTCTAGAGCTCGTATCATGTAGCGTTTTCTTTAAGACATGTCAAAATAAAGAAAGGGTAGGCCTCACCTGTTTGTCCCTTCCTATCCCAAAGGAGTTTGAGAGACAATATTTCACCTATCGTAGGAGTCCTAGTATTCAGCAGTGGATAAGAATCAGGAGGTATGCTCAGGGCCTTATGAATAGAATTATCCCCACTTGCATACGCAGATATACATATTGCACTTCTATCAAGGATATGCCAAGAGAAGGGAAGGATAGCCTTACATACTCATCATTTCCTAACATATGAAAGGCTTGAGAAGGCCTAGTTCAATTACTGTAAGAGTGCTTTCATCAAGAAGTAAATGAGGACCGTGAACTACGCTTGGCATTTATGAGTAGATTTACCCTCAATCTCATATCATTCATTACTTAACTTGAAGACATGCCTTAAGAAGAAACAAGATAGGCTTTACATACTTATGCCAAAAACATGCCAAAAGAAAGCTTCACATACCTTGTCCGAGTTATTCCTTATCCTGTTCGCCTTTCGTCCTTTGAACCTATGCAATATAAAAGTAATATGAACATCAACCCTTCTTAACTTTCCCGCATCTTAGGTTACACCTTAGTATTAATGCTAAGGCGTTAACGAAAATTGGGCAGTACCTCCCCTATAATGTGCCCTATCTGAATTTCCGATTTGGTCCCTAAGACCTACAGCCAACAACAACAACAACCTGCAGCAATTCACACCAACAATATACAATATAAACTCCAAATGACTCATTCAAAAAGATGATATCAAATAGGGCGTCTAGTCTTTATTCTATAACGCCTTTCATTATACGAAATGAGGGGCCATGTGGCTGCAACCAGCAGTATCCACACCCTTTTTATAATGCATTTAGCCCCTGCAACAATACATTACACCCTTGCAGCAATAACTCACTCAAAACTATCAAAACGTGAATTCTGGACAACTTACTGTTTTACCTTGTCGCTTCGTTTCGAAGGGGTAATAGGGGAAACAAGATTTATGTCCTCATGAAAGTTATAGACATGCGTCTTAGGGTCGCATACAATTTCGAATCACCCCTACATCAATTCTGTAAAAAAAGATATGCCCAAAAAACACCAGCAGCAGTCCGTGTAAGATTTCCAAAACCAAAATCTGGACAGTACCTCCTCTATACTTCATCACCCTTTTCCGAGAAGCTAAATGCAAAAATGGATTTTAAAGTCTACATGAAAGTTATAGACCTATGAAATAAATTTCCAAAACATATTGAATCACCCAAAACGAAGTTATACACAAGAAGTTATACTAATATTACTAGCAATTGTCCCCTCCAATAATGGGTTTGTTAACTAGTTTTTAACATCTTCCCTCTTTGTTCTTTCAACTTTCTCTCAAGTTCCAAGCTGAAGAATTAATTCCGTAGACATCATAAGATACATATATACACCTCCACGGGGTTGAGGAATATCATAGATAATTAATTCACGGAGAAAAATTGAAGAACTTACCTTAATTTTTCCAAAACGTGGCTGCCTTTCTCCTTTTTCTTCTTCACATTTTTCCTTCTAAGTTGGCTGATTTTGGATAAATGACTTGCTTTAAGAGTCGTAAAACATAAATACATGGGATTCCTTGGAGGTGACACATGTCAGCCCCTTGGAGGTGATACGTGTCAGCCCCTTAGGGTGACACATGTCAAGCTATGATTGGCCACCGTATCATGCTGCCAACTAGGGGCTGCCATGTGGCAGTGGGGTCCACCCCCCAAGTAGCTGCATCACCTACTTGACCCTAAGTAGGTGCATCACCTGCTTGCTTGAGGTGATGCCATGTGTCGCTCCCCTATTGGCTGCCACGTGTCGTCTTTTTCCCTTCCTCGCGGGTTCGTAATCTCGTTTTATTTTAGGAGCCTATGTAATCCATGCTACATAAACTTGGTATGTACTTAAGCAACTCAAGTGTATACGACTTATAAATTAGTAGCTTACATAGGTAAATCGAGTCCTACGACTCATTACTTGGCCTCCAATTCCTTCCGGATTCTATGACTCTATTTCCAACCTTCTCTACTATAGGGTATCACATTCTCCCTTCCTTGGAGTCGTTTGATATTGTCGTAGTTTATCTGGCTCACATGATAATGTCTAAAGAACTTAAGAGACATTCCGAGCTCGAGAATATGGGGTGTAACATTAAGGATGCATGAACATTGAGGAAACATCCAGTCGCTTCCTAAAATTCTGGATCCCGCTCTCAGCTTCGTCGCAAAATATTTATGTAATATTGAACATAATGTAATTAATGCATAATAAATCATATAGATATCCTTTAAAACATTCATTTTGTAGGAAATTAACCATAACCGACATTTAAGACCATGTGAGCTATTACATCGAATCCAACATAAACCCCTACATTGGCCGGGGAGACTACTTGCCAGGTAGAACTCTGTCAACTTCATTCATTTCTTTAACTTTAACTTTAAGGGCTTTCATGGATCCATTAGCCTAAGCCTACAAGGGCTCATATGTTGGCACATAGTTAATGAGACAAGGGGTTGCTACTAGGATTTCCTTACCGAATCCCACCTCAATGCCCCATTCTGTGCTAAGTCAATCCCACAGAATAGTTTAATACTTCAAAATATTCATAGCATACAACTTGAGAATTCAAACATCATATTCCATAGAATAGCTCATAAAAATATTTGATAATTTAAATATGCAAGAATTGTCCTTATTGCATAAAGAATCCATCATTCATATCATTTCATCATTCTTTCATTTCATAAGACTCCGTTTTAATCATAGATATTATTTTCATAAACATTCATTTGGAGTCAAAGCTTTCAAGTCAAACTTTATTAAAAACATAGTAAAACTAGGTGGGTTCAAATCACTTCAACTTGCAAATATGTATGTGAATAAATATACATAAATACTTTGAAATCCATTAATTAAAAATCATGAGTTAAACAACTCACCATAAATTTCAAGAACCTTTAAATAGATAAATAGAGGAATTAGTTGCAAACCATCAATTCATACCTATGAAATTAGGTTGCATCAAAATAGACCAATAATAATTAGTTTAACCATGATTAATACTATTAAGTAAAAATAAGAATTACCATAAGAAAATATTACTTGAAATCAAGAGACTTAATTGAAAGAGTTTTTGGACTACATGGGTGGAAGAACCCATGCATAAACACCCACATAACTTAGAGTAAAGATTAAAGAAAATAAATATAATTTATCATATAATCAAAATAATTTAGACATGAGAGTGGAAGGAATACTCTCATTGAAGCCTTACATATCTGGAATCCAAAGCTTTAGTCAGAACCGAAAGACTTAATGAACAATCTTGAGTCCTAGCTTTTCTCCTCGCCGGAACGTTTTGTGTACTACCTGGAGTATATGAATCACTGAAATAGTATTTATTCACTACTAAAAACTAAAACTATATTTGAGAATATGTAAAGAAATGTATAGAGAGAAGACTTGCTTGAGAAAGCTTGATGAATAAAATGAGGAAATAAGGTGGGTATTTATAGGTGTGAAAGAGAGACCTAACAATAAATAAAATAATTATAAAAAAAAATTTGAAAATTTAATGGAATATATTGATGTCATGGGTGATGTCAAATGGAGGACTATTGATGTCATTAGTGATGTCAAATGTATCTAGATCTTTCCATGGTAGGTGAAATGAGTTATCTTTGACAAAATACTCCTTTTTGGAGTTGCGTTTGAATAAGATAAATTCCTAATTAGGATTTGGTGTCTACATAAGAATTGTAGATATAGAAGTCTAGTTTCATATCGTTCACGAATCAACCAATTTGGAGCAGTCTACAGTGAGATATGAATTTTGTTCTACAAATACTCTATTTCATCACAGCACACTGTCTTACAATAATTAATTTATTTGACCTATTTAACCTCCGAAACTTAACATATGTTCTTCACAAAAGTTGCAGGTAATGATGTTATGATTACTAAGAAATTTCAATCACCTAAGTTGGATTAATGTATGAAAAGTTATGCCCAAAATACAGAGGCTATATCATTTTTAGGCGAGAATTGAAACATCGTATACAACGTTTTTAGGGGATATTACATTATCTCCCCCTTGGGAACATTCGTCCTCAAATGAGGAAAGACTTAGATTGAGTAGAGTAGAGTGTAAACCAACATCCCATCATTAATACAATAATGTTATTTAAAATATCATTTGAAATATATTTCATAATTTTGCAAATATATGAGAAAAAAAGTTGAGATGCAAAGATTTCAAGTAATTGAGCAAGGACAACTTAATACCTTAGTTTGGTTAGAGGGTAAAAGATGAGGGTATCACTTAATCATATCCACTTCCGCTTCCCATGTTGTACTTTTTATTTGTTGATTCCTCCAAAGGACTTTAACTGATGCAACTTCTTTTTTCCTCAATCTCTTAACTTGCCGGTCCAAAATTTTGACAGGAACTTCTTCATAGGTCAAGTTTTCTTCAATATTCACTACTCCAATAGGTACAATGGAACTAGGATCACCCACTCTTTTTTTCAACATAGACACGTGAAGCACCGGATGAACCATGGCCATTTTCAATGGTAATTCCAACTCATATGCAACCTTGCCAATGCGTCTCACGATTCTATAAGGCTCTACATACCTAGGGCTAAATTTCCCCTTTTTACCAAATTGAACCATACCCTTCATGGGTGAAACCTTCAGACACACCCAATCTTCCACATTAAACTCAAGATCCCTTCTTCTAGTATTGGAATAGGAATTTTGATAACTTTGAGCCATCTTCAACCTTTCTCTAATGATCTTCACCTTCTCTAAAACATCAACTACCAAATCAGGGCCCAACAAGGTCATCTCGCCTACTTTGAACCAACCAACTGGTGATGTACATCTTCTTCCATACAAAGCCTCAAACTGCGCCATCTTAATACTTGAGTGGTAACTATTATTATAGGTAAACTCGATGAGCGGTAGATGGTCATCCCAATTTCTTTTAAACTCCAACACACAAGCCCTTAACATATCCTCTAGTGTTTGAATCGTCCTTTCAACTAGCCCATCTGTTTGAGGATGGAATGCTGTGCTTAATTTTACCTTAGTACCGAGGTTTTTTTGAAATGATCTCCAAAAGTAAGAAGTGAATTGGGTACCACAATCCAAAATAATGGATAACGGCACACCATGCAACCTCACCAACTCTCAAATATACAACTTGGCATAGTCTTTGGCACTATAGGAAGTTTTAACTGGTAGAAAGTGAGCTGAATTAGTCATTCTATCAACAATTACCCATATAGAGTCATGACGCTTCCGGGTATGACGCAAACCCACTACAAAATCCATATTCACATCTTCCTACTTCCAAGTAGGGATTTCAATGTCTTGGGCTAGGCCACCCAGCCTTTGATGTTCGGCCTTCACTTATTGGCAATTCGTATATTCGGACACAAACCTTGCTATGTCCTTCTTCATGCCACCCAACCAATACAACTCCTTTAAGTCTCGGTACATTTTTGTTGAACCGGGATGAATGGAGTATGTAGAATTATGAGCCTATATCATGATCAAACTCCTTAGGTCATCAACATCTGCAACATATATCCGACTTTGATAGTATAACACCCCATCTCCCCCTTGAGAAAAAACCTTTATCCTCTTTTCCTTTACCAACTTCTTTAACTTGATAAACGTTGGTTCAAGATCTTGCTTTGATTTAATATCTACCACCAAAGAGGATTCACACCTATTTTGAACAACCATACCACCATCATTAGTACCATACAACTTCACCCCTAATCCAGCCAACCGATGAACATCCTTCACCAACTCCCTCTTCCCTTCATCCACATGGGCCACACTCTCCATAGATACTCTACTAAGCACATCGGCAACCACATTGGCTTTACTTGGAGGATAGTGCAAAATCATGTCATAGTCCTTAAGGAGTTCTAACCACCTCCTTTGCCTTAGATTAAGGTCCTTTTGGGTGAACACATATTGAAGAATTTTATGATCAGTATACACATCCACATGCACCCCATAGAGGTAATGCCTCCAAATCTTCCGAGCAAAAACTACGGCCGCCAATTCAAGGTCATGAGTAGGGTAGTTACGCTCATGCACCTTTAATTGCCTAGAAGCATAGGCTATGACCTTGCCCTTTTGCATTAGTACACAACCTAAACCAATCTTTGAAGCATCATAATAAACTACAAACCCTTCTAATCCTTCTGGGAGAGTCAAAATAGGGGCGGAGGTAAGTCGATCTTTTAAGGTCTGGAAACTCTTCTCACACTCATCTGTCCATATGAATTTGGCTTTCTTTTGGGTCAATTTTGTCATAGGAGATGAGATGGAAGAAAAACCTTTGACGAACCTTTTATAGTAGCCGACTAGATACAAGAAGCTCCTAATGTCTGAAGGAGATGGTTTAGGCCAATTATTGACAGCCTCTGTTTTCTTAGGATCAACTTTGATCCCATCACCAAACACTACATGACCAAGAAATGCCACCTCCTTTAACTAAAATTCACACTTACTAAATTTTGTAAATAATTGTCTATCCCTCAATATTTGAAGCACAACTCTCAAGTGATTTTAATGTTCTTCCTCACCCCGAGAGTAAATCAAAATATCATCAATGAAGACCACCACAAAAGTATTAAGGTAAGGTTTGAACACCCTATTCATAAAGTCCATGAACACCGCCGGTGCATTCGTGAACCCAAAATTCATCAACACAAACTCAAAGTGACCATACCTTGTTCGGAAGGCCATTTTGGGAATATCACACTCCCTCACCCGTAATTGGTGATAGCCGGACCGAAGGTCGATCTTGGAAAAGTGACTTGCCCCTTGTAATTGATCAAACAAGTCATCTATTCTAGGGAGTGGGTACTTGTTCTTAATGGTCATATTATTTAATTGCTGGTAGTCTATGCACATTCGAAGTGACCCATCCTTCTTTCTCACAAATAACATGGGAGCACCCCATGGCAAAATACTCGGTCTTATGAACCCCTTCTCTAACAAGTCCTTTAATTATTCCTTCAATTCTTTCAATTCTGCTGGGGCTATATGGTAAGGAGGAATAGAGATAGGTTGGGTATCGGGGAGGAGATCGATTCCAAAATCAACTTCCCTTTTGGGAGGGATACTGGGAAGGTCATCGGGAAATTCATTGACTATAGAAACTGACTCAAGAGGAGGAATTTTGGAGTTGACATCTCTAACCCTCACAATGTGGTAAATACAACCCTTAGAAATCATTTTGCGGGCCTTAAGATAAGAAATAAAATTTCCTTTCACCACCGAATCACGACCTTCCCATTCAATAACAGCCTCATTTGGAAATTAGAACTTGACTCGACGAGTTCTACAATCTATGGAAGCATAAGATGCATATAACTAATCCATCCCAAGAATGACATCGAAATCTATCATGTCAAGTTAAATGAGATCACAAGGAATAACTTTATCCAAGATAGACACAAGGCAACCCCTATAGACCTTTCTAGCAATAACTGACTCACAAACGGGGGTAGACACCAAATAGGGCTCTAATAACATTTCAGGTAAAATATTGAATCTATTAGCAAGGAATGGAGTGACAAAAGATAAATTTGCACCCGGATCTAATAGTGCATATACATCAAAAGAAAAGACCTTTAACATACCGGTAATGACATTGTGTGCATCCTCAACCTCTTGTCTCCCATGCAAGGCGTAAAAGCAGTTGGTGCATTGGACACCTCCTTGGACTTGTTGACCATGAGTAATTTGGCCTTGAGGCCTACCACCACTATCTCTACAATTCTTACCATGGTGGCCCAGCTTGCCACACTTAAAGCATGCATTGGAGCCGGCTAAGCATTCCCCTTTGTGAGTCCTTCCACACTTCTTGCAAGTAGAGAAAGTTTGAGTAGCAACATTCTCTCTTCGAACCATTGGTTTACCACTCTTGTCCTTGTTGAACCTTGGAGGAGGAGTATTGGTGGAACCTTGTCCCATAAATCATTGTCCACCTTGGCCTTTGCCATTATTACCATAATTAGACTTTTGAGGGTTAAACCCTCCACCATCCATTCTAGCCTTTTTGAACCCCCTTGATCTCTCTCTAAGCTTCTCTCCTTCAATTTGTTTTGTGTAAGTCATTAACCGAGATATGTCCATCTCTTTGACCAACATGGTTATTTTGCACTCCTTGGACACCAAGCTTGAGACACCGGAAATAAACTTACTCATCCTAGCTCTTGGGTTGGAGACCATAAAGGGAGCATACTTTGACAACTTAGTGAATTTGAGAGCATACTCCCTCATGCTCATACTCACTTGACGAAGGTTGATGAACTCTTAGATTTTGGCCTCCCTTAGCTCCAATGGGAAGAAGCGATTTAGGAAGGCACCTTTAAACTCTTCCCATCCTATCGGCCCTATTTCTTCATCCCTCTCAACAATCCATTATTTATACCACACTCAAGCCACACCTTTGAGTTGATAGGCCACTAGCTCGGCCTTCTCATTTGGTGGCACGCCCATGATAGACACAATCCGAAATACCTCATTAATAAACTCTATAGGGTCCTCATCTAGTTTAGAACCATCAAACTCGGGTGGATTCATCCTTTGGAAATCTCGAATTCTAGAGGATGGATTTTACATTTGGGGAGAAGGAAAATTTAGATGCCCTTAGTTGGCTATGACTTGAGCTAACAAATTAATGATACTGCGAAACTCGGCATGGGTTACCCTGTCCTCATGATGTGGGGCATTGGGAACCGAAGGAGTTTGGTCCTCATCGTCAAACCTTGCTTTTCAAGGTGCTCTTCCACTAGTCATTATTTAGAAAACACAAAATGGGTCGTTAGTTAAAGGAAAGCTTAGGATGCTCTAAGACACGACATGAATTTGAAAGAAGTGAAACTTTTCCTAAACTCCTCATAGTATCCTATTCATAATTGTGGCGCGCTGTACAACCATAAACAAGACCCTATTCGACGCGGTATATTGGACTCCAAGGACCATTCAAAACCTCAAGCTCTGATACCAAGTTTGTCATGACCCAAGCCTAGGGCGTAGACGTGACATGGCGAATGAGAAATCCGAAAGTACCTCAAACAAGCCTCTTAGCATTCTCTTAGCCTTTCATAGGTAATGATGATAAATAAACAAGCGGAAATCATAATAGTAAAGCTTCAACTTACATATGTCCAACAATACCTCTAACTTTTACATTTAACAGGGCTAAGACAAGTCCCTAGCTCACCCTCAATCATAATAGAAAAAATGCCATAGTAAAATATCTCAACATATCATAAGCTAGAAATATAAAGGAGTATTATTCCCAGAACATAGGAACTCACCAAAAATAGTTTTCAATGGAATCTCAACTATCCATGTGGAGGAGAATGAGGAGGAGCACTGGTCTTTACATGGTGATATCATGTAGGCAAAAAAGTATGCGTTAGTACTTTGAATGTACTAAGTATGTAAGGATGCATGAACATTGAGGAAACATTAAAATATTTATGTAATATGGAACATAATGTAATTAATGCATAATAAATCATATAGATATCCTTTAAAACATTCATTTTGTAGGAAATTAACCATAACCGACATTTAAGACCATGCGAGCTATTATATGGAATCCAACATAACCCCCTACGTTGGCCGGGGAGACTACTTCCCAGGTAGAACTCCGTCAACTTCATTCATTTCTTTAACTTTAAATTTAAGGGCTTTCATGGATCTATTAGCCTAAGCCTACAAGGGCTCCTATGTTGGCACATAGTTAATGAGACAAGGGGTTGCTACTAGGATTCCCTTACTAAATCCCACCTCAATGCCCCATTCTGTGCTAAGTCAATCCCACAGAATAGTTTAATACTTCAAAATATTCATAGCATACAACTTGAGAATTCAAACATCATATTCCATAGAATAGCTCATAAAAATATTTGATAATTTAAATATGCAAGAATTGTCCTTATTGCATAAAGAATCCATCATTCATATCATTTCATCATTCTTTCATTTCATAAGACTCCGTTTTAATCATAGATATTATTTTCATAAACATTCATTTGGAGTCAAAGCTTTCAAGTCAAACTTTATTAAAAACATAGTAAAACTAGGTGGGTTCAAATCACTTCAACTTGCAAATATGTATGTAAATAAATATACATAAATACTTTGAAATCCATTAATTAAAAATCATAATTTAAACAACTCACCATGAATTTCAAGAACCTTTAAATAGATAAATAGAGGAATTACTTGCAAACCATCAATTCATACATATGAAATTATGTTGCATTAAAATAGACCAATAATTATTAGTTTAACCATGATTCATACTATTTAGTAAAAATAAGAATTACCATAAGAAAATATTACTTAAAATCAAGAGACTTAATTGAAAGAGTTTTTGGACTACATAAGTGGAAGAACTCATGGATAAACACCCCCATAACTTAGAGTAAAGCTTAAAGAAAATAAATATAATTTATCATATAATCAAAATAATTTAGACATGAGAGTGGAAGGAATACTCTCATTGAAGCCTTACATACCTGGAATCCGAAGCTTTAGTCGGAACTGAAAGACTTAATGAACACTCTTGAGTCCTAGCTTTTCTCCTCGCCGGAACGTTTTGTGTACTACCCGGAGTATATGAATCACCGGAATAGTATTCCTTCACTACTAAAAACTAAAACTATATTTGAGAATGTGTAAAGAAGTATATAGAGAGAAGACTTGCTTGAGAAAGCTTGATGAATAAAATAAGGAAATAAGGTGGGTATTTATAGGTGGGAAAGAGGGACCTAACAATAAATAAAATAATTATAAAGAAAAATTTGAAAATTTAATGGAATATATTGATGTCATGGGTGATGTCAAATGGAGGACTATTGATGTCATGAGTGATGTCAAATGTATCTAGATCTTTCCATGGTAGGTGAAATGAGTTATCTTTGACAAAATACTCTTTTTTGGAGCTGTGTTTGAATAAGATAAATTCCTAATTAAGATTTGATGTTTTTATAAGAATTATAGATATAGAAGTCTAGTTTTATGTCGTTCAAGAATCAACCTATTGGAGCAACCTACAGTGAGATATGAATTTTATTCTACAAACACTCTATTTCATCATAGCACACTGTCTTACAATAATTAATTTATTTGACCTATTTAACCTCCGAAACTTAACATATGTTCTTCACAAAAGTTGCAGGTAATGATGTTATGATTACTAAGAAATTTCAATCACCTAAGTTGGATTAATGTATGAAAAGTTATGCCCAAAATACAGAGGCTATATCATTTTTAGGCGAGAATTGAAACATTGTATACAATGTTTTTAGGGGATATTACATCTATGTTATCTCCCTTAGTCCTGTTACCCCTTTTTCTTCCATGATTTATTGTATGTCATTACCTATGAAAATCTTAATGAATTCTAAGAGGCTTGAGTGAGGTACCTCCAGGTTTCTCATTCGTTGTGTCACGTCTAAGACCTAGGCTTGGGTCGTGAAAAACTTAGTTTCAAAGTACAAGGTTTTGGAATAGTCCTCAGAGTCCAACATACCACGACAAATAGGGTATTGTTCATGGTTGTGAAGCGTGCCACAACTATGAATAGGAGACTATGAGACGTTTAGGAAAGTCTTCACTTCTTTCAATTCATGTCATGCTTTAGAGTGTCCCAAGTTTTCCTCTAACTACCGATATGTTTTATATTTGTTATACCCTGCACTTTTGATATATGGGAACATCTATTTAGCTTCTTTAGAGCTACCATGTGATTTATGATGCTATCAAATAATCCTAAGGAAGGGAGGATGAGGTCGTCCCAAATTTTGCATAAGCTAGCTCTATGTGAGTAGTGATGGTTGGGAATAGGTTTGGAAGGATTGGAAAGGAGTTGGAGGACAAATAGTGAGTCGTGATAATCGACCTACTTGCGTAAGCTACCAACTTGGATGTCTTACATAATTAAGCTACTTGAGTACATGTCGAGCTTAAGTAGCAAGGATTACATAGGTTTTAAAGTTAGACAAGATTACAAACCTACGAAAAAAGAGTAAGTAGGTGATGCACCTACTTAGAAAGTAGGCCCCACTGAGCCACGTGGCAGCAGCTGGTTGGAGCATGGAGGGGATGGACCTATAAGAGCTGGACACGTGTCACCCTTAGGGGATGAAATGTGTCACTCTTAAATGAGGTGTATATAACCCTAAGTTATGACTAAGAACAAGTCATTTGTTCATCTTTTTCTTAACATTAACTTAGAGAAAACTAGAGAGAAGAAAAAGAGAGTTCAAGCCATGAAAACTTTCGGCCATGGCTGAAATAAAAGGAGGGCTTTGAATCTTGCTCCGTAAATTATTCTCTAAGGTAATTTTGACCCATTGGAAGGTGATTAGCAATGTGGGTTTCATTTTTTATCTTCTAACTTAGAGAATTTTGGAGAGAAAAGAGAAGAGAGATACGACTAGGGTTGCAGCAAGGTAAGCCCTCCAATTTTGATCCGTAAATTAATTATCTAAGGTATTCTTTGATTAATTAACGGTTTTTAATAGCGTAAACTAATTATTGGGGCATCAAGAAGTTCAATGTGAACCTACAACTTTCAATAAGTTTCAGAAGCTCATTTGCTAAGGTACGGTTTGATTCCCTCTTCACACATTTTAGTAAGGGTTTAAATCTGTCATGGGTGTGTAAATATGGACTAGAAATATGAAATTATACCCGTTAACCCATTACTATTGAAGGGTGTCGAAGCCATGTAGGGGGATGTTTTAAAGCTATTCTAATGGGTTAAAGTTTGGCTAGTGTTGTCGTTAGTATGGTGTTGTATTTGGAGGTGGTTTGTATATGTTGCAAGGCTGGAACATGGTTAAATATGGATATAAGTGCTTCTATTTGCAGCCACTTTGTGTTCCTTTTCGTAAGGTTGTGATTTTATGAAATAAAGATTGAAAACCGGATTTTAATGCCATGGTTTTGAGTGGGCTGTTTGGAGCTTGTATTGAGTAGTATTGAAGTAATTTAATTGTATATGGCTTCTGGTTATTATTGTTGGTATGGCTGTACTACTCGGAGGTTACTTGGAAGTTCGAATAGGGAAAGTTATAGGAGAGGTGCTGCCCGATTTCCGTTAACTTCTTAACTAATCGACATAGTAGTCGAGAAGTATGAACAAGTCAAAGTCTATTCATAATAGTGTTACTTTCTTGTTAAATAGGTTCACGGGGGTAAAAAAGCAAGCTTGGTTATGGTTGCTCTATAAAATGTATGTGAAGTATCCCTCTTTTCTATTGGCATGTCTTAGCCATAAGTGGTTTGTATATAAAATATGGGGATAATTCCACTCCTAAAGTTCAAGTATGCTTCATGACTTTTATCCACTTTTTGATGTTAGAATTCTTACAATAATTGAGTTATTGTCTCTCAAGTATTCTATGTGATGAGAAGTAGTAAGTAGGTAAAGCCTATCCCTTATTTCTTCTGAAATGTCCTAGATGTAGGAGGTGAATGATATGAGCTTCAGGGCAATTCCATTCACAAGTTGTGAACATGATTCGTGTCTCTTATTCATCGTTTGATGTTAAAACTCTTAAGTAGTGGAGCTAAGGACCTCGAGCATTCTATATATTGAATAGTAATTGGAAGTATAAGCTCCTATTCCTAAGAACTCTACGATGACAAGGGTCTCTGATTTCATAAGCAGTTTGGCATTATCTTGATAAATGTTTATGATTCCTGAGACTCCATTTGATCTGGTCCCTAATGACATTTAGAGGGCACTTGGGATGATCACTATTCTGATCCTCACACGATGGTTTATTCCACTTTTTCTATTAAGTCTCAAATAATGATTTAAATTGCTTATGGGTACTCACTACTCTGCTCATATATACTGTAAAACATCTTTTACCAAGTCCTGGGCTGGGTATGTACTCGTACACAGCTCACTGCATTGTCCACCGAGTCCCTCACTAAAGGGACGGGTATACTATATGATGAGATGATGATGCAATGATATGGTTAATTCACCGAGTCCCTTATTAAAGGGCTGAGTATGATATATATGTATATAGATCGGGCCGTACATTCCTAGGTATTATTTTACTATTTAAGGATCGGGCCATACATTCTTCGGCATTATTATATATATAGGATTGGTCCATATGTTCCTCGGCACTAACAACTATGATACCGGTATATGACAGATTCACCGAGTCCATAATGGACTAGATATTATATAGATATGATCATGCATGATTTGATTTCATAAGGCACAAGTATAGTGATTTCTTGAGTACCATACTTGTCTCCTGAATCTCTACGTCAGATATGATCTTATTTATGATATGTTATGCTTTATATACTCAGTATATAGGTCGTACTGACCCATTTTTCTTCGGGGGGCTGTGTTTCATACCTATAGGTACAGATACTCATTTTAGAGATCCGCCAGCTTAGGACTCTCCACCCAGCTATGTTGGAGTGTTCCATTGTGTCGGAGCCCAGATTTTTGGTACCCAGCTTTGATGTATATATTTATTTGTACAGGGGTATGGCGGGGGCCCTATCCCATCATATGATACGATTGATAAATCTTAGAGGTTTGTAGACATATATATATGGTTGTTTATAAGTTTGCTTCATCTATGCCTATACAACGTGTTGTAAATGTTGTTATGTTATGGCAGTCTTGTCGGCTTGCGTGCCCTTTAATGATATGGTACAAATGAAAGAGGCTACATGTATATGAAAATATTATGAACCATTGGGGTCCTTATGTATGGTATCACATGGTTCATAGTTTGACTAGCCTACATCTGATTTATATTACATGGGGGTCCAGGTCGGACCCCAGTCACAGCCTACGGGGTTGGGTCATGACAAAAGTTGTATCAGAGGAGTTCATCCTCGGAGTGTCTACAGACTGTGTCTAGTAGAGTCTTGTTTATCAATGTGTTGTGCACCACATCTATAGACATGAGGCTACAGGACATTTAGGATGTTACCTTCCCTTCATAACTAAAATCGTGCGATAGAGCCGAGCTATAGGAAATGAGATTCCGTATACTAACCCTTGATTACAGTTGAAGAACGATATTGACAGAAGGACTTTAATGACTATATTGGATGCTCCACAGTACACAGGATAAGTAACGATGCAAAAGAGGCATATTAGATAAGGTAAGAATATTGAAATATGATTGAAATGTAAAGTTGAAAATTTAAAGGAAAAGTAGACAGAAAAGTGTCACAGGTGCAGTTCGAGTTGGACATACGAGGTAAGTCCATCATTTTATATTATTGTTGATATTGGGCGCCCTGTGTGGTTGTGATATGATATGATATGAATATATATATATTGTCCCTGTGAGGCATTGTTGGCATTTTATGCGTGTAGGTTTGAAATAGTAAGAAATACAGAGGAAACTCTGCCCAAATTTTCCCAGGAAAAAAAAGAGAGAGAATGAGATAGAAGTTCATAATTTTCCTTGGAAGTTGATACCGATAGGGTAAATTTATTATGTGGAACTAAAGTTGAAATAGGTACCCTCCATGTTATGGGTGAGGGGCACTACTTTTACTTGGGGAGTTGTATTGCGGAGGAAAACTCTTATTGGAGGGCAAGGTGTCCAGCGATTGAGTTTCATTTTTGTTGAAAATACAAAACATGCAACAAGCAATTGGTGAATTAGATACTTTGTTCGCGACTCAAGAATGAACCTAGAGGGAGACCATGTGAGTCAAGCACTAAAATGTACTGTGGTGCTTATTGGATTCTAGTTCCCTCCTGGTGGTGGTTGGAAAATGCTGTGTGGTGACATTTTATTAGTTCTTAATCGACTAATTGGAGATGTAACTTGTGAATGGAAAACATAAATTTGTGGGCTATTCAAGGTCATGTGTTTCATATGTTATTGATAAAATACTACGATATTCGGAAGGGCTTATAATACCAAGAGATGATTTAGAAAAGGTTGGCAAATCTTGATAGGGTGCCAGATAAGGGTACTGGCCGAATTGCTAAGTAGGGATAATAGCTTGTGATATATGAAGGATGAGAATGACTAGAAAGGGTAAAAAGTTAAGAAGTATTATACCATGGGATTGAATGTCCACAGGATAACATGTGAATATAACAAGGATCATTACGAAAACAAGTAAGGCCTAGTAAGAAAGTGACTAAAGAATATGATGTGGTTTGTGGGAAACAGAAAAGAAAATAGAGAGCGGATAAGAAAGACTTACACAGATTTATAGGGAAAGTTCAGACTAAAAAGTCAAGTGGTAACAAAAATGAAGGTGAGAAACAAGAGAGAATGAATGCTAGAAATAACTAGTATGATAAGAACAAATAGAGGTGAACAGAAGATGTTTTGAAAACAAGGAAGGGGGTTATGTAAAAATAGTGTTTTTCGAAGGATATAGGAGTAACATGAAAATCCTCGTGCACAAAAAATGGCCATGGAATGGAGAAATAGAAGGACTACTAAAGGGAGCACTCAAGATAGACGTGATTAATTAAGTATGAGTATCGTACAAAAAGGGAAATAGATAGCTATGTCCTGAAGGTGTAGTATGACAAAAAGGTGAGAAGACAAGACCGTTATTAAAGCAAATTTGATATGATTTTGAGTAAGATTAAAAGTTAGCATCTGGTACACGACAAGGATAAATGCTCATGAGGCATAAAGAAGTATTGTGTATATGTGACTACACCGTGGAAAATAGTAAGATCCATCGAGGATAGGGGATGTAGATTTGCAAAACAGTTGATGCATTGTGAATTTATTAGAGGAACAAGTGGTATCCACTAGAATAAGGCTAGTGTTATGACAAAGCTTGAAATACGGGTCATCAGAGTATAAGTGCTCCCGAATAGAAAATTTGAAACGATTATACTCACTAGCTAATTACTGAGTAGGATGAATGGAATGTGTCTTTGAATACATTTCTACATTAAGGACATTACTCGAGTACCAAGTTTCAGACTAGATTTGGTACTGTATATCGAGGATTCTAAGCACCTCATGATTGTGTTAAGGTTTCATACATGGGTAATCTAACGTATGGATGATAAAAAAAAAGATATGGATATGGTGCGGTATACCAAATAGGTTGGAAAAAACTCATATGCATTTGAAAATTGGAAATGGGGTTTAAGGTAGAATACCAACAGATAATGACATGGGTACACCCTAAAGAAGGGAAGGGTATTAGAGAAATACAAGCGTGAGATGAAATCAACCGACATTACAACATGTTAATGTGAATACTTAAACTTCGAGTGAGACCCCATGCTGGAATGAGTTAGCAAGATTTAAAAGCCAGCAATGGGTGGATAGAAGCCAAGATGATATCTAAGACAGTGTTGAGAATTATTGGTAAAGACCTCAAATAGTATGACATCAAAGAATGAGTGTATAAAAAAGGGATTAATACGATAAGAGAATCACAATGAGTAACTTAAAGACATTGTAAGGGATAGCCAGGCTATACTTGACGAAAGGTTAAGATGTTGGTAATAGAGTTATTATCTACTGATATTGTGACATACATGTAGCAAAGATGGAAGGATAAGAAATCTCTCTTACGGTAGAAAACGAGGAAACTTTAAGGGTACATAAAGGCAGCGAAACAAGTGTGATAAAAGAGACTAGCGAGACGATGCTAAGGTATTCCTTGGACTAAGTTGAGCACTTTTGCATATTCTTGTAAAGACTGTAATATAATGTGTGACAAAAAATTTAGAGCAAGATTTAAGTAAAAAGGACTCAGTATTGAAGATAAAGAAATGATTCGGGCTAATGTGTCTAGAGTATTAGAAGTTGGGTTAAGAAAGTTGTAAAATGGTTTAAGAAAGACGATCGGAACTAGCTGGTTACTAAACGATGGCGAACTTATATGTCAAATTCTTTAAGAATTATACCAGTTAATGATAAGAAGAACACAAAGTGGCTATGAAAGTCATTATACGATAGGAACTTCAGCGCTACTCAGTAGCCAATCCTAAGGATTGGGAAAAAAAACCCAAAAGGGAGATTACCAGTTAATGTATTCTAAAAAAGTCGATAAGTAATACATGAGGTTGAAGATTCCAACATATGAACTTCATTATAGGCTTACTTTGTACCCCATGGAAGTATGATTCAATATAGGTTATTGTAGATAGGCTGACAAAATTAGCCCACTTCCTTCTAGTTAGGACTACATATTCAGCTGCGGACTATATGAAATGATATATCAAGGAAGTGGTAAGATTTCATGAGTTACCCACATCTGTTATCTCAGACATGGAAGTTCAATTTACAGCTAACTTCTGGAGATCATGCCAGAAGGGATTGGGAGCATAAGTGAATCTTGGTATAGCATTTTACCCTCAGACTGATGGACAGGCCAAGCGTACTATTCAGACGTTGGAAGATATGTTGTGGGACAGCTTTATTGACTTCAGAGGAAGCTGGGATAATCATTGCCATTTATCGAGTTTGTCTAGAATAATAGTTATCATTCCAGCATCCAGATAGCACCGTATCAGGCTCTATGTGGCAGGAAATGCAGATCACCTATTGGTTGGTTTGATATTGGTGAGACTAAACTAATCGGCCCAAACATGATCCAACAAACTATTGATAAAGTGAAGCTCATTCAGGAGGAACTATTCACAGCCCAAAGTTGACAGCAGTTATACGCAAATAATCGACGTTGATATTTAAAGTTTGAAGTTAAGGATTAGGTGTTCATGAAAGCGTTACCAATGAAAAGTGTAATGAAATTCAGCATGAATGGGAAACTTAGCCGAGATATGTTGGTCCTTATCAGCTCATTCATGGAATAGGAAAAGTTGCCTATGAGTTAGACCTACCATCTGATTTGAAAATAATACACCCAGCTTTTCACGTATCAATATTCTGCAAATGTATAAGTGAACCCTTCAAAAATATTCTCTATAGATGAGGTCCACGTAATAGAGGAGTTATCCTATGAGGAGCAACCTATCGCCATCTTGGATCGACAAATTAGAAGGTTACAAACTAAAGACATGGCTTCCATTAAAGTATTGTGACAAAACAAAAATAGAAAAGCGATGACCTGGGAAGCCAAATGAGAGATAGAGAAGAGATATTCGTACTTGTTCCTTATGTCTACAGGAAATCTAACTCCCAACTTGGTTATGTTGATTAATAAGAGGCCTATGGATGACAACCGTTACAGAGAATTCCTGAAATCCTTATAAGACCCTATGAGACTAGTTAACATTTGAGGATGAATGTTCTAAAGGGGGAAAGGATGTTATACCCCACACTTTTGATACATAGGAGCATTCATTTAGCTTCTCTAGAGCTACCATGTGATCCATGACGTTATCAAATAATCCTAAGGAAGGGAGGATGAGGCCATCCTAAATTTTGCATAAGCTAGCTCTATATGAGTAGTGATGGTTGGAAATAGGTTTGGAAGGATTGGAAAGGAGTTGGAGGCCAAGTAGTGAGTCGTGGTAATCGACCTACTTGCATAAGCTACTGACTTGGATGTCTTACATAATTAAGCTATTTGAGTACATGTCGAGCTTAAGTAGCAAGGATTACATAGGTTCTTAAAGTGAGACGAGATTACAAACCTACGAAAAAAAAGTAAGTAGGTGATGCACCTACTTAGAAAGTGGGCCCCATAGATCCACGTGGCAGCAGCTGGTTGGAGCATGGAGGAGACAAACCTATAGGAGCTGGATACCTGTCACCTTTAAGGTTGGACACATATAGGGGCTGGACACGTGTCACCCTTAGGGGATGACATGTGTCACTCTTAAATGAGGTATATATAACCCTAAGTTATGACTAAGAACAAGTCATTTGTTCATGTTTTTCTTAACATTAACTTAGAGAAAACTAGAGAGAAGAAAAAGAAAGTTCAAGCCATGGCAACTTTCGGCCATTGCTGAAATAAAAGGAGGGCTTCGAATCTTGCTCCGTATATTATTCTCTAATGTAATTTTGACCCAATGGAAGGTTATTAGCTACGTGGTTTTCATTTCTTATCTTCAAACTTGAAGAATTTTGGAGAGAAAAGAGAAGAGAGCTACGGCTAGGGTTGCAGCAAGGTAAGCCCTCCAATTTTGATCCATAAATTAATTTTCTAAGGTATTCTTCGATTAAGTAATGGTTTTTAATAGCGTAAACTAATTATTGGTGCAGCAAGGAGGTCAACGTAAACCTATAACTTTCGACAAGTTTTAGAAGCTCATTTTCTAAGGTACGATTTGATTCCCTCTTCACACATTTTAGTAAGGGTTTAAATTTGTCATGGGTGTGTAAATATGGACTGGAAATATGAAATTATACTTGTTACTATAGAAGGGTGTCGAAGCCGTGTAGGGGATATTTTAAAGCTATTCTAATGGGTTAAAGTTTGGCTAGTGTTGTCGTTAGTATGGTGTTGTATTTGGAGGTGGTTTGTATATGTTGCAAGGCTGGAACGTGGTTAAATATGGATATAAGTGCTTCTATTTATAGCCACTTTGTGCTCCTTTCTGTAAGGTTGTGATTTTATGAAATAAAGATTGAAAACCGTATTTTAATCCATGGTTTTGAGTGGGCTATTTGGAGCTTGTATTGAGTAGTATTGAAGTAATTTAATTGTATATGGCTTCTGGTTGTTGTTGTTGGTATGGCTGTACTACTCGGAGGTTACTTGGAAGTTCGGATAGGGAAAGTTATAGGAGAGGTGCTGCCCGATTTTTGTTAACTTCTTAACTAATTGATATAGTAGTCGAGAAGTATGAACAAGTCAAAGTCTATTCATAATAGTGTCACTTTCGTGTTAAATAGGTTCAAGGGGGTAACGAAGCAAGCTTGTTTACAGTTGCTTTATAAAAGGTATGTGAAGTATCCTTCTTTTCTCTTGGAATGTATTAGCCATAAGTGGTTTGTATATGAAATGTGGGGATAATTCCATTCCTAAAGTTTGAGTATGCTTCATGACTTTTATCCACTTCTTTATGTTAGAACTCTTACAATAATTGACTTATTGCCTCTCAAGTCTTCTATGTGATGAAAAGTAGTAAGTAGGTAAATCCTATCCCTTCTTTCTTCTGGAAAGTCTTAGATGTAGGTGGCGAATGATATGAGTTTTGGGGCAATTTCATTCACAAGTTCTGAACATGATTTGTGTCTCTTATTCAATGTTTGATGTTAAAACTCTTAAGTAGTGGAGCTATGGCCCCCGAGTCTTCTATAGTTGAATATTAATTGGAAGTATAAGCTCTTATTCCTAAGGACTCTACAATGACAAGGGTCTCTAATTTCATAAGTCGTTTGTCATTTTCCTGATAAATATTTATGATTCCTGAGACTCCATTTGATATGGCCCCTAATGACATTTAGAGGGCACTTGGGATGATCTCTATTCCGATCCTCACACGATGGCTTATTCAACTTCTTCTATTGAGTCTCAGATGATAATTTAAATTGCATATGGTTACTTACTACTCTACTTGTGTATACTGTAACACATATTTCACCGAGTCTCGAGTCGGGTATGTATTCTTGCACAGCTCACTTCATTGTCCACCGAGTCCCTTACTAAAGAGATGATACGCTATATCATGACATGATGATGCAATGATATGGTTAATTCACCGAGTCCCTCATTAGAGGGCCAGGTATCATATATATATATGGATTGGGCCGTATGTTCCTCGGTATTATTTTACTATATAAGGATCAAGCCGTATGTTCCTCAGCATTATTATATATATATAAGGATCGGGTGGTACGTTTCTCATCACTAATAAATATGATACCGGTATATAAAAGATTCACTGAGTCGATAATGAACTGAATATGATATATGATATGATCATGCATGATTTGATTTCATAAGGCACAAGTACAGTGATTTCTTGAGTACCATACTTGTCTCTTGAATCTCTACGTCAGATATAATCTCACTTATGATATGTTATGCTATATATACTCAGTACATATGTCGTACTGACCTCCCTTTTTTCGAGGGGATGCATTTCATGCACGCATGTATAGATACTCATTTCGGAGATCCACCAGCTTAGGACTCTCCACCCATCTATGTTAGAGTGCTCTATTGTGCCAAAGCCCAGATTTTTGGTACTCAGCTTTAATGTATATATTTGTTTGTACAGGGGTACGGTGGGGTCCCTGTCCTGCAATATGATACCATTAATACTCTTAGAGGTCTGTAAACATATGTATGTGGGTTGTTTATAAGTTTGTTTCAGCTGTGCCTATACGACGTGTTGTAAATGTTGTTATGTTATGGAAGCCTTGTCGGCTTGCATGACCTTTAATGATATGATACAAATGAAAGACGCTACATGTATATGTAAAAGTTATGACCCATTGGGGTCCTTATGTATGGTATTATATGGTTTATAGTTCGACTAGCTTACTGCTAATTTATATGTATACGGAGGTCCAAGTCGGACCCCAATCACGTCTTATGGGGTTGGGTCGTACCAATGTTCTCTAGATAATACCTTATGGAAAAGCACCTCAAAGAGTACGGGTTGACGATGAGGACCAAGGTCCTCTGTTGAGGACCAAGATCCTCTGATTCTAGATATCCCATATCATGTGGAAGAGGTAACTCACGCTGAGTTCCACAATATCATCACATTATTGGCTCAATATGTAGTCCACCCTGGCATCAAGGTGTACCTCCTCCTCAAGTGCAAAATCTGACCTCTAGGATTTGGGATTTTCAAAGGATAAATCCACTCGAGTTCAATGGTTCTAAACTAGATAAGGACCCTATGTAGTTTATCGATGAGGTGTACCAGATTATGGCTATCATGGGTGTACCTCCGAATGAAAAGGTTGAATTAGTAACTTACCAACTAAAAGGTATGGCTCGAGTGTGGTATGAGCAATAGATTGTTGAGAGGAATGAATAAAAGGGACCGATAGAATGGAAAGAGTTCAAAAGTGTTTTCCTAGACCGTTTTTTACTGTTGGAGCTTAGGGAGGCCAAAATTGAAGAGTTCATCAACCTCCGTTAAGGGAGTATGAGTGTGAGGGAGTATGCCCTCAAGTTCACAAAACTGTCCAAGTATGCTCACTCCATGGTCTCTGACCCCCGTGATAGAATGAGCAAGTTTATTTCCGGTGTCTCAAGCTTGGTATCCAAGGAGTGCAAGACGGCCATATTAGTCAAGGATATGGATATCTCTCAGTTAATGACTCATGCTAAGCAAACTAAAGAGAAAAAGCTTATGGAGGTTGCTAGGATGACCAAGAATGCCCGGATTAAGGATGGATCATCTTTTGATAGTGCTTCAGTGCCTAAGTGTCACAAGGATAGGGTACCTAACCCTAGATATAAAGGTGACAATGATAGTGGTTAAACTTTTTTTGCAAGCCAAAAGTGTAGAAGGTACCATCCGGGAGTTGTTTAGCCGATTCGGGTGTATGTTTTGATTGAGGTGTAGGATCATAAGTTGAGGCATTGTCCATAGGTTGCTAAGAATAATAAGGATAGTCTTCGACGATCTCATCCTTACCCCTTTGTGGGTCCCCAAACTTAGCAGGGTACTTTATCCGGTAAGGGTGAATTCCCTTTTTGAAATGGTAATGATTAGTATGGATTGGTTGCATACACCTTATGCTTCTATAGATTGATGAACTCATTGAGTCAAGTTTCAATTTCCAAATGAGTCTATTCTAGAATGGAAGGGTCATGATTCAATAGTTAAGGGTAGGTTCATTTCTTGTCTTAAGGCCCGAAAGTTGATTCTAAGGGTTACATTTATCATATTGTGGGTTCGGGATGTCAACTCCGAGAGTCCTTCTCTTGAGTCGACTCCTATAGTTGATGAGATTTATGATGTGAGTGGGCATTCTCATCTGAGTAAGGTCAATGTTGTGGCCGGTGCTTTTAGTAGGAGTTTATTAAAATATAAATGTAAAGATACTAATATAGACATGAAAATTCTTAAGCAACGAGGACTTCAAGAGATCCATAGAGTGGTTAGAATGGTGGGCTTGAATGCGTGTTTTATAGATAAGGGAGTGATTGTAATAGGCTATTGATGAAACCTTGTTAAGGGTTTCAAGTGTATTTGAGTGGTTATAGAACTAGGCCTGAATGTAGTATTGATGGCATGTGGTGAATGTATGATGTATTAGATGTTTCTTTATTAGGTCTCCAGGTTTGTGGAATATGGTAGTAAGGGGTAGTACTCTTCGGGTTGAAATTCTAGATCGACAAGTAAAGATATTGAGGAACAAGGAAGTTGCATCCATTAAAGTCCTTAGGAGAAATCAATAAGTCAAAAGTAATACATAGGAAGCGGATATTATAAAACGTTATCCTCATCTCTTTCATTCTACTCAAGCCTAAGGTAATAAGTCATTCATGTTCAAATGTTTAAGACTCTTATGTTTCAGTTTTCCTAAGTCCTCATGTGCATTCATGTTCATGAATTTGAATTTTAAAGTTATGTTTTATGTTTAAGTTTAAAGGTCTCATATTTGATGCATTTCAAGTGTCATTATATTCATGCTGGGTTGCTAGTCCTCATGCCATGTCCCCTTCTAAGCTAATTATTCTCATTAGAGGACGAATGTTCTCAAGAGGGAGATATTGTAAGGACCTGAAAATGTGAAAGGTCCAAAATCAAGGAACCAAGGAACCAAGGATGAATTCTCAGAAGTTGCAAAAAACTTAGACTAGAAGCTAACCACGAAAGCCTTCACGGACCGTGGTGTGCATCCGTGGTAGAGATTCAGAGGCTCGGTCTATAGAGGATGAACCAATATGGAGGACCACAGACCATGGTGAGAACCATGGGCCGTGAAGCCTTCCGTGGGGAGACCTCCCTAAAGTCCTCAGGAATTTTCTCAAAGGCAGAGTCCACAGACGACCACCACAAGCCGTGGTGTGTTTCATAGACCATCAAAGTGTCCATCAAAAAACTTCAGTGACTACCCTACAAGTCCCTTTTCTAAATTTCTCTAAGTCCTTTATCAATGGATCCCACCACGGACTGCGGAGAACACCACTGATCGTGAAGTATCTTCTGGCCTGATCTTTAAGGGACACTTTGGTCTTTTCCTATGTTGTAACCCAAAATGGTGTCATTTTGAGGGAAAAAGTCACCTGTCTAAAGACCCTAGACTCTTCAAATCCATCATTTTCTTTCACTCCAACTTTCCAAACACAAATTCTCTTTTCTCAAACTTTCGGAGGAGTTTCAATCCAAGCTAGGGTTCATCTCAAGGCATCTTCAAGTCTCCTTTCCTTCTCAAGCTTTCATTAGGGATTTTGTTTCCCCCAACATATGTGGGTTTTCATCCATGGGTCCTTCCACCCATGGAGCCCAAATATTTTCTCCACATAGCATTTCAATCTTTTGATGATGAAATCTAATGGGTTTTTATATTATGACTCTAAATGCATAGATTTTGATATATTTTAAGTTTATTTAGATATATTGATGAATATTGACTCTTGATTTCATGAAGTTATGATGTTCTTAAAGGTCCTTATATGAAGCAATAAAAGTAGTTTTTTTAAAGTATATTGGTAGGTTGTTTTAATATATTTAGATTCCTTTACTCTCATGCATGCTAGAATTGATTTAAATGACTTGAAAGTTGATTGATTTGAACCCAACTAGTTTTGACTCTATTTTAACTAAAGCATGACTTGAATTTTATTGACTCCAATTAAGTGGTTAGGAAAGATAATGACTATGGTCATGGGAGTCTTTTCAATGAAAGAATGAATGGTTGTGAAAAGTGTCCCCACCTAGTTTTACTAGGTTTGGATAAAGTTTGAAATGAAAGCTATGACTCCTAAATGAAGGGTATAAAGCAAGTATTTATGAAATGGGAGTCTTATGATTGATTGAATAATGAAAGCGCTTCCTAGCCAAAGTAAAGTTTCAATATGAAAGGACAATTCTCGTATTGAATCAAATGAAAGGTTTTAATGAGCTATTCCATCGACTGATCATTTTATATTAAAGTTATATAAATTCTTATGTTATTATGATATTTAAATTTTATTCTATTGAGTGTTTACCTAGCACTGAGCTGGACTAGGAGAAAATACCCATGTCCCAAAATTATGTGCCACCGTAGGTATAAAGGAGATAGAGGCGAATACCTAAGTCTCTAAGATGTGAGTACTCGAAATATCAAGTCTTGGAAATGAGTACCCGATTCTAAGAACTAGGGGTGAGTACCCGATTCACACAATAGCTTAATGAATCCACTTTGGCATGAGGAGTCTACCTTTGCAAGTAGTCTCCCCCTTTTCCTCTGATGTACGGGTAACATCGGGACTCCATGATATAGCTCACATAGTTTATGTCGGTTAACGGTCATTCTCACAAAGGTACAAGGTCCCTCTTCCAATGTTTATGATATAACATATGATGTCTACTATATCTACCACAAAGTAAAGTATGTGCTCTCACAAAGTTTAAAGATTTCTTTCTAAAGGTGTATGGTATAATTATTTATGATTCGTGGTACTTTACAAGTATATAGTTTCTTATAATGACTCATGATTTCCTCTATAATGTTGAAGTTTATTTTATGATTCATGATGGTTTCTATATTTCATTGACTAAGCTTCATAAATCTAAATGTTATTTCAAATGATTGCTAGGTTTTAGCATGGTCCACCTTATTGTATAATGATATATTGCATTGCATGCTCGCATACTCAGTATATTCCAAGTACTAACGCATACTTTTGCCATATAATATCAGCATGCAGGGACCGACGTTGTTCCATATTCGCCTCCACGTGGCTAGTTTGATCGTTAAAGGCTACTTAGTTGGTGATTTCCCATATTCTGAGAACAATATTACATTTCTTTTTCTTGCTATTTACATGAATAGACTTTTGATTATCTTGTGGTAATTTTGGATACTTATCATGAGGGTGAGCTAGGGACATGTCTTAGCCCCTGCCAAGTCTAAAGAAAGTAGAGGTATTGTTGGACAAACAGACGATGTTTGATGTTGCCTATGATTTCTATTCTATGTTATCTCCCTTAGTCCCGTTACCCCTTTTTATTCCATGATGTATTATATGTCATTACCTATGAAAAGCTTAATGAATGCTAAGAGGCTTGGTTGAGGTACCTTCGGGTGTTTCATTCGCTGTGTCACGTCTAGGCCATAGGTTTGGGTCATGACAGTAACTATCCTACCTATGCTCTTGAGTTAGCATCCGTTGTTTTTGCTTTAAGGATTTGGCGGCACTACCTCTATGGGGTACATGTGGATGTATTTACCTATCACAAGAGTCTCTAATAGGTGTTCACCCAAAAGGACCTTAATCTAAGTCAAATGAGGTGGCTTGAACTCCTCAAGGATGACATGAGTGTGCATTATCATTCTGGTAAACATAATGTGGTTGCTGATGCACTTGGTAGAGTTTCTATGGGGAGTGTAGCCTATTTTAATGAATGGAAGAGAGAGTTGGTAAAGGATGTTCACCTGTTGACTAGATTAGGAGAGAGGTTGAGTGGTTCCGATGATGGTGGTATATTTGTTCATAATGGGTCCGAATCATCTTTGATGGTGGATGTAAAGTAAAAACAAGACCTTGACCCAAAATTGTAGAGTTAAAGAAGTTAGTGAAGGAAAACAAGTAGAGGTATTTTCACAAGGGGGAGATAGGGTGGCATGAAAAAAGACATAGCAAGGTTTGTGGCCGAATTACCAAATTGCCAATAAGTTAAGGCCGACCACCAAAGGCCGGGCGGCCTAGCCCAAGACATTGAAATCCCCACTTGGAAAAGGGATGATGTGAACATGAATTTTGTAGTGGGTTTGCCTCGTACTCAGAAACATCATGACTCGATTTGGGTAATTATTGATAGATTTGCAAAGTTGGCTCACTTTCTACAAGTTAAAATATCTTATACTGCTGAAGATTATGCTAAGTTGTATATTCAAGAATTGGTAAGGTTGCATAGTGTTTTTTTATCAATTATTTTGGATTGTGGTACCCAATTCACTTTTCATTTTTGGAGATCATTTCAAAGATGCCTTGGTACCAAGGTGAATCCAAATACCGTATTTCATCCTCAAACTGATGGCCAAGCCGAATGGACAATTCAAACACTAGAGGATATGCTAAGGGCTTACGAGTTGGAGTTCAAAGGGAGTTGGGATGATCACCTACCGCTTATTGAGTTTGCCTACAATAATAGCTACAACTCAAGTATTGAGATCGCACCATTTGAGGCTTTGTATGAGAGATGATGTAGATCTTCGGTTGGTTGGTTCAAAGTGGTGAGATAACCTTGTTGGGTCCTTATTTAGTGTTTGATGATTTAGAGAAGGTGAGAGTCATTAGACAAAGGTTGAAGATGACCCAAAGTCATCAAAAGTCCTATTTTGATACAAGGAGGAGAGATCTCGAGTTTAATGTGGATGATTGAGTATACTTGAAGATTTCACCCATGAAGGGTGTATATTGGTTTGGTAAGAAAGGGAAATTGAGCCCTAGGTATGTAGGGACTTATAGAATCTTGAGACGTGTTGGCAAAGTCACTTATGAGTTGAAGTTGCCTTTGAAATGGCCTGGTTCATTCAGTATTTCATGTGTCTATATTAAGAAAATGTGTGGGTGATCCTAGTTACATTGTGCCATTAGAAGTTGTAAATGTTGAAGAAAATTTGACCTATGAAGAGTCCCCGTTTGAAAGTTTAGACCGGCAAATCAAGAAATTGAGGAACAATGAAGTTGCATTCGTCAAAGTCCTTTGGAGAAATCAACAAGTTGAAAGCTCTACAAGGGAAGCGAAAGTGAATATGATGAAGCGATACCCTCATCTCTTTCATTCTACTCAAGCCTAAGGTATTAAGTCATTCATCCTCAAATGTATAATACTCCTACGTTTAAGCTTTTCCTAAGTCTTCATATGCATATATGCTCACAAAATAAATTTTAAAGTCATGTTTTATGCTAAGTTTAAAGATATCATATTCTATGCATTTCAAAGTGTCATTGTATTCATGTTGGGTAGCTAGTCCTCATTCTGTGTCTTTCTATGCTAGTTGAATCTTATTCGAGGATGAATGTTCCTAAGGAAGAGATATTGTGAGAACCCATAAGTTGAAAAGTTGAGATGAAGGAAAATTATGGAAAATGGATTGAAAATTCAAGTCTACGACTCACTCTACGGGTCGTAGAAGCTCCTACGAGTCGAAGGACTGATTTGTAGGATTATGGTGAGGAATGGAATTTTACCAAGTGAAGAAGGAAGATTACGAGTCCATATTACGACTCATAGAAGAAATGAAGGGTCGTAGAAATGACTTATCAAGAAACCTCAGAAGTATGGAATTGTAGGTTTTCCAAACCCTGCAGGATGACTCGAGTCTATGACTCATAGAGGAAGCTCAGAGACTTAGTACTCAGGGGTTCTCAAACCCTGCAGGATGAGTCACTTCTACGAATTGTAGAAGTGTCTATGAATCGTAGAGATGAGTCATAGAGAATGTAATGAGGGCCAGTCCTCATGGTATACCCAAAACCCTACAGGATGACTCATTTCTATGACTCGTCGACCCTCCTATAATTCATAAGTAGGGGTCATAGGGTTTGTTTGGTTCAAATTTTTTGAAGGGCATTTTAGTCTTTACCCATATTTTAACATCAAAGTGTGGTCATTTTGGGGACTGAATTAACCCTATCTATTAACCCTAAACTATCCCAAACCCCTCAACTCAAACACACAAAATTCTTTCCTCTTAAAGTTCTCCCAAGAGTTTCAAGCAAAGCCTAGGGTTTCACTTCAAGGTTCTTCAAGTCTCCAATTTCAAAGATGCATTAGGTCTTTATTCTCCACGGTATGTGGGTCTCATTCATGGGTTATTCCACCCATGGATCCACAGTAGTTTCCTAACCTAGCTACTCAACTTCAAATGATGAATTTTATGGGTTTTCATATTATGATTTTAAATGTATAAGTTATTGAGTATTCAGAGTTTATGTACCAATCTTAGTTTATAATTGCGTAAAAACTTTGAAGTATTAAAGGTATTTATATGAAGGAATGAAATGAGTTAAAGTGTATTGGTGAGTTATTTTAAAGATACCTCAAATGATGAATTTCATTACTCTCATGCTCGCATTGATTTAAATGACTTGAAAATTGATTGAGTAGAACCCACTTAGTTTTATTATGATTCAATGAAGTTTGAGTTGAAAGCTTTGACTCCAAAATGAATGTTTATGAAAGTAAATGTCAATGATCAAGGGAGTCTTATGAATTGAAATAATGATGAAATGATATGAATGAAGGATTTCTTATGTGATAAGGACAATTCTCACATACTTGAATTGATAAAGGTTTTAATGAGCTATTCTACCGAATGTGATGTTTGAATTATCAAGTTATATGTTATGACTATTTTGAATTATTGAACTACTTTGTGGGATTGACTTAGCAGCGAATGGGGCATTGAGGTGGGATTCGGTAAGGAAACTAGAGTAGCAACCCCTTGTCTTATTAACTATGTTCCAACATTGGAGCCCTTGTAGGATTAGGCTAGTGGATCCACAAATAGCCCTAAATGTTTAAAGAAATGAATGTAGTTGATTGATTTCTAACTGATAAGTAGTTTCCCTGTGCCAACGTAGGGGATTATGTTGGATTCCACGTAATAACTAGTATGGTCTTAAATGTTGGTTATGGTCATCTCCCATAAATGAACGTTTCAAATGTTATTTACTTGATTGATCATGCATGCATTGCACTATTTTCCATACTATATTAATGTTCTAATGTTTCTTCAATATTATTACATGAGTACATACTTAGTACATTCAAATTACTAATGCATACTCTTTTGCCTACATGATATCACCATATAGGAACCGATGTTGCTCACATTCACCTCCACATGGCTAATTGATTCGTTGAAGGCTACATAGTTGGTAAGTTCCCATGTTTCGGGAACAACATCCCCTTTCTTTTTCTATCTTATAATGTGTAAAGACTTTTAAATACCTTTCATGGTTCTTAATTCTAATTTCAATGAGGGTGAGTTAGGGACATGTCTTAGCCCTCGCCAAGTTTTTAGTAGAGGTATGCTTAGACATATATGTGAGACGTCTTAAGTTGATACTCTTATTCTATGTTGTTTCCCTTAGTCCCATTATCCCCTTTATTTCTGCTTGTTATGGAATGTCATCACCTATGAAAATCTAAATAAATTCTAAGAGGCTTGGGTGAGGTACCTCCGGATGTATTGCATCTACGCCCTATGCTTGGATCGTGACGCAAGGTAGCCTTTCCCTTCTAGATGTGGGGATCATCGGATTCCATGTAGTAGCTCACATGGTATTAAATGTCGGTTAAGGTACTATCCCACACCAGTTAAAGAAAAAGGTATAAAGTTCTCATAATGATGTTTTCTTATATTGAGAAATGATTATGATGTTGTATGGTTTTCATGGTTTTACTCATGTTTTAAGATATTGGTCATGCATCTCATGATTCATATTGAATATGTCCTATATTTATTTTTCATGCATATTTCTCACTTAGTGCATTTCATGTACTAACGCATACTTTTTGCCTATATTGTATCATTCTAATATCCCAGGTATTTGAAGGTTGGAATATTATATAATAAGGTTAAACATCACGAAAATGGCCTCGGTAGATTTTTTGGTCAAGTATACTAGAAGATAAATTTTTCCAAAAGTTGCATTTCCAGAAAGGTGCAAGACTTGCTCCCCCACCGTGCAAATTTTTTCCAAGTCAAAATCTGGCCTGATTTTCATTCACTCAAAATTAGCCTATCAAGGAACAAGTTTGCGTCGCGGACTTGGGTTGGATTTTTCGTTTGAATTTAATATTTTAGTAGGGACACTTTAGACATTTCCCTAACTATTAGTTAATAAACCTGGATATTTTTACCACTTAATTTGATACAATAAACTACCCCAAACCCCTATTCTCATTCATTCTACCACAATTCACCTATTCAAATAATTTTCTCTCTAAAAAGGCTCTCAAAAACTCTATTGAAGGCATTCAAGGAATTCTCTCAAGTTCTCCATCAAAAGTCCAAATTTCTTCAAGTTTGTTTGCTCTTTTCATTGAAGGTATGTGTGTAATTCATCCAAGGGTACCTTTTACCCATCGAGCACAATAAATTTTCATCTGTTTTAATAAATTCTAGCATGTATTTTTATGGGTTTGATGGTCTCAATTTAAATTATAATTCAAATTAAGAATATGATCCTATTTTAATATAAATTGATGATTATGCATGTAGTTGAAGAGTTTTCTATGAATTTCCTTCATTGATTTTTAGGGTTCATGATATGGATTATGGGTATTTTCAATTATATCTCCAATTGATATTATTTTAATGAATTATGTATGGGTTGATATAAATCATATGATTATGCATGTTTTCAATTAAATTTCATGATTTCCAAGTCAATTAATTGTGAACCTATGTTTTCAACTTATTTTCAAGTATAAGTCATGATCATGGAATTTCAAGAGATTTTCAATGAATGTTTATGAACGACTCATGCAAGGTCTTGAATGATGTTTTAATGATGTTTCAATCAAGATAATGATATTGTGACTTAAGAACCTAATGATATCCCTTTATGGAAAAGGATTCATAATGATGGAAGGCTTACACCCATATTACATGAATCACATAATAATGAGCTCTTATGAAAAAGTTTTATGAATGATTATCAAGGCCTATGAATGACTCATGAAAAGTAATGAATGATGACGAAGGAGCTACTCTAATGATATATGTATATTATGAATGATATTCTATTGGGAGTTGTACTTAGTACCGAGTGGACTAGTGGCGATTACCCATGTCCTATAACTACGTGCCACCATAGAAAAGGAGATCAAACGCGAATACCCAATCTCAAGAGATTAGACTTGAGTACACAATATCAAGGACTAGAGGTGGGTACCCGATCTAATGATGATAATGCCTGATCTTGGGTACATTTATGTGCCCAATAGCAAATAAAACTTATAATTCATAGTCAAGTTGAGAGTAAATTCCTAGAGTTTAGTTCATAGTTTCGCATATTTGTATATTGTTGTAACCAACCAATATGATTAGACACTTTCAGGGCTAATTGAAAAAGAATCGACATTCAAATAATTATCAGATTGAAAGTGGAACTCAAAGAGAAGTTGAGAACAAAATGCGAAAAACAAATATCATATTGAAGTGTGTCCGCATTGCGCACTGAGCTTTAGTGATTTAATTCCAACTCTAGGAATTTATTTTACTCAACAGGGTGGTGCACGCAAGGTCCACGACGCGGACCTGGTTCTGGATAGAAATTTTTTTCACCGACACAGATAATGCAAAATAGCACTAAACTGAACCATGTCCGCATTGCGGACTTCAGTGCGCTTACTTTAACTCTATGTTTTTGGTGCTATAAATAGAACCTTTATATATTTTATTAAACAGGAGATCAGATTGTCAGATCTGGGACTTAAGGAGACGAAGGAAACACTACTTTTGGGTGATATTTCTTCTTTTCTTTCAATTGAATTCAAGTTTTTGTGTTATTAATGATTTTTGTAATTATGTTACAAACTATGAGTGGCTAAATCCTCTTGTTCTTGGGTTGTAGCTACAAGATGAAGGTTTAAATCTTATTTACTTTGTTGAAAATTGGCTTTTGTATGTGATTACTCCTATATTCTTGGTTTGATTGTTTTAATTCTTGACACCATTAGACTAAATTTGTTGTCCACCCAAAACTCAAAAGACGGAAAAGGCATAGAACACTAGAATCTAGGGAGCATGTTTGTTCTAGAATTGCCTAGAATAATTTGGGTATAGAATGACCATGACACGTATCTATACACCATGTTTGGTTACTAAATAGGATGATATGATTAATAAATTTTTGTTGGTTCATGCTTATCCCCACTCAACAATGTAGTTAAGCTGTCAACAAAACTAGACAATTAGAGGTCAGAAGATCATAACTGTAAAATCAATCCTGTAAATTAGTAATCGAAAGACCTATTGGATACCAAATTAAATGATGTTAGATCGGAAATCTATAAGTGCTACCCTGTGATTCTTCCTTAAATTGATAAAATTTCTCTAATATCTTTGAATCATTTTCTTATATCATTTTTAGTATAATCATTTTAGACATAAATGAACTTAACTCTTGGCAAACACACACAAATAAGTTGATTCATTGAAAAGCTAACCAACGCCTAACTAAGCTTTCCTATGGGTTCAATATATGACTCTTTAAAAGGGTCATTATATTACTTTTGAGACTAAGTACACTTGCGTGTAAGTTTGGACGCAATAAGTTATTGGCGCCGTTGCTAGATTTTTTTTTAATTTGGCAATAGTTTTCCTTTTGAAGTTTCTTTATTATTTGTGTTCGTGTTAACAACTTGATCTTAGCCGTTATGTATTGTAAGAGAATTTACAAAGGCACACTAGACAGAAGTGGGAACATTGTAGAGCCGCTAGTTGAGCCTGAAATTTTTTTGCATCAGTAAAGAAGGAGAGATGTTGCCCTATATCCCCTACCACATGTAAATCTGGGTGATACTAATAAAGTGCCTATAGAGGTCCCTGTAGAGATGAAAGCTAGGATAGTACATGATGTGGAAGTCCCACTCATAGTGAATATCACCTCCAGCATTCAGAAACCACCAGTTGGAGGAAGATTTGAATAGAAACGGAACATGGTGCAAAACTTCTTGGAAAGTAGTGACACTTATATGCCTAATAGGGTATCTTTTGACTATGTAAGGTTAACATTGTTCCCCTTTTCTTTGTTGGGGGAATCTAAGAGGTGGTTGAAGTCGAAACCACCAAACTCAATCACTTCATGGAATGATTTGGCTCATAAGTTTCTTATCCGGTTCTTTCCTTCGGGGAAGACAACTAAGTTGAGGGCTGAAATTTTAAGCTTTAAACAAAAATCTGGAGAAAATTTGTACCAATCTTGGGACAGATTTAAATCTTTACTCATTAGTTGTCCTCACCATCATCAAGCTAATGAGGTGTTGGTCCACATATTCATAAAAGGGTTGGAACCCAACACCAAAATTCTTCTTGAATCTGCAGCAGGAGTACAGGCACTAGAGAAAACATATGATGAGATCTATACATTGCTTAATCGCATAACTCAGGGAAATCCTGAGTGGAACGGAGGAGACTCTTGACCTATGGTTAAAACACAAGTAGGAATTTTATAAGTTAATGCGGAGACAACATTGAAGGCACATATTGAAGCAATGCAGAATATGATGACACGCATTTCAACACTTTAACAAAAGGACAACAGCAAGATCCAGTGAATATGGTTCACTAACAACACATGTCGTGTGAGGCATGTGGAAGTAGTGAAAATGTGGAAGAATACTGTGGAGCTAATCCCGAGTCAATGAATTTTGTGGGTAATGCACCTAAGGGTAGAAGTAATCATAACTATGGAAATACTTACAACCCAAATTGGAGAAACCATCCACACTTCTCATTGGGTGGAAATCAGTAAAACCAACATCAAGGGTAGACCCAATTAAAACCACAAGGAAGTGAGAAATAGTATAAAAATCAAGCCCAAGGTCAATATAGACCACAATGAGAAGGCCAGAACTATAATTAGCAAGACCAGAGTAACCAACAATCAAGCAGTGTAGGAAATATGAGTGTGGAAGACATGCTTAAAAACTCATGAATGATGAAGGTAAGCTAGCTGCAGACGTTCGTTAGTATCAAATCACTACTCAAAATTTAGAGAAGCGGTGGGACAGCTAGCAAGTGCTCAGAATTCTCTCCCACAGGGTGGTTTACCAAGTAACACTGATCTAAACCCCAAGAAGGTAAATGCTGTGAGCACATGAAATGGACGAGCACTAGTTGAGCTAGCACCAAAAGGAAAAGGTAGTGAATGCCAAGGTAAACCTATGGAAATTAAAGCTAGTGAATCTAGCCGACCAAAGATGGAGCAAGAGCCAAAAACAAAACAACCTCCCCCATTCCCATAAAAATTTAAAAAGAAGAAAGAGGATGATTGTTTTGAAAAATTCATAGACATGCTTAAATAGGTACAAATTAACTTACCTTTGATTGATGTGTTGCAGGACATTCCTAAATATACCAAGTTTTTCAAAGATATTGTGGAAAACAAGAGCAAGTTAGCTAAATTTGAAACAGTGGAACTCACTGAAGAGTGTAGTTGAAGAATCTTGAAAAAAGTTAAGCTTCCAGCTAGACAAAAAGATCCAGGTAGTTTCACGGTACAGGTAACTATTGGTATGTGCAGTAATGCCAAAGGTCTCTGTAATCTAGGTGCTAGTATAAATTGACCCAAATGTTCCTTTTATCTTAGGGCGTCCGTTCTTACCAATAGGTAGTGCACTTATTGACGTGACTGAAGGTAGATTGACTATGAGAGCATATGATAAAGTGGAGGTGTGCGATATATATCAGGTACTGAAATTTCCTATAGTCTATGAAGAGTTGTCTGCTATAACTGTCGTTGATGAGAGAGTCTCAGCTTAATCTATTTTAGCAAAAGATCCTTTGGAAAGAGTCGTGATGGGTTAGTAAGTTGAAAAGGACTAAGCTAAAAAGTTAGATAGTGTGCTTGACATGCCAAATGTCAACATGTGGAGAAAGAATGTGGGACCTTTGAACAGAGAATTGCGTCCTTCACCCAAGCCTTCTCTTGAAGAAGATCTTAACTTGGAGTTGAAGCAACTACCATCACGTCTAAGGTATGCTTTTCTTAAAGTGAATAATACCTTACCTGTAATTCTTTCATCAGCTTTGTCTGAGATGCAGGTCATAACAACACTTGAGGTATTAAAAAAGCATAAGAAGGCAATTGGATGGCAAATGTCTGATCTCTATGGTATCAACCCCTCTTTGTACATGCATAGGATTTTCATGGAAGAAGAAAATAAGGCTAAAGCACAACCATAATGTCGGTTGAACCCTATCATGAAAGAGGGGGTAAAGGAAGAGATAATTAAGTAGCTAGATACAGGCATAATATACCCAATTTCTGACAGTAAGTGGGTAAGCCCAGTTCAGTGTGTACCAAAGAAAGGGGGAATGACTGTAGTGAATAATGAGATGAATGAGTTAAGCACCATAAGAACAGTAATTGCCTGGTGTATATGCATGGACTACAGAAAGTTAAATGATGTTACAAGGAAAGATCACTACCCTGTGCCATTAATTGACCAAATGCTTGATAGGTTAGCAGGCCAAGCGTACTATTATTTCTTGGATGAGTATTCGGGGCACAACTAGATTAGCATTGTACCGAAGGACTAGGAAAATGCAATGTTCACATGCCCGTAAGGGACATATGCATTTAAGGGTATGCCATTTGGTCTTTGCAATGCTCCTTCCACTTTTCAAAGGTGCATGATTGCTATATTTCATGATATGGTGGAAGAGTTTTGTTATGACCCAACTCTGTAGGCCATGACTAGTGCCCGAACTAGAAACTCGTGTACACACCTGTTAACTATAATCAACTCACGTATAATATAGAACTTAAGGAAACAAAATGACATCTCGAAATTATCACATATTTATTTATTAACACAACCTGTCTCCTGAAGAGTTACAACATCAAAAGATAACATAGTACATAAGTCAAAAAGCCTGTTATAATGTGTAGGAATGTCCCAACTATACATACATAGGTGATAAGGCTGCCACTACATACAATATCCCAAATTATGCATATATGCAAACCGACAAGGCTGCCACTACAAAGGGGCACATCCCCAAAACATAAGTTATGTTAACATAGCTGGACAATGTATATATATAACCCACATATATATCTACAGACCTCTAAGAGAATTAACAGTAGCATTTGATAGGACAAGGTCCTGCTGTACCCTTTTATAAACAAATATATACAACAAAAGGATCAGTACCAAAAGTCTAGGCTCTAAGATAATGGAGCTCTCCAAAATAGCCGAAAGCAAATCCTAAGCTGGAGGATCCCTGAAATAAGTATCTGTACTTGCGGGCATGAAACACAGCCCCCCGAAGAGAGGGGGTCAGTAAGACATATGTGCTGAGTATATAAAGCATAAAATACCATAAAGGAGATCACATCTGAAGTAGAGATTCAGGAGATAAGTATGTGTCACGAACCAACCCTGTAGGCCGCGACTGGGGTCCGACCTGGACCCTCTTATGCGTATTTATCAGCTACACTTAAGTTGAACCGTATGTGATATAATACTATACACAAAAACCTCAATAGTTTAAAACTTTTTTATGTACTTGTAGCCTCTTTCATTCGTATCATATCATGAAAGGGCACGCGCCGATGAGGCTGCCATAACATAAAAACATTTACAACATGCCGTATAGGCACAGTCGAAACAAACTTATAAACAATCCACATCCATATGTCTACAGACCTCTAGGAATAGTAACAACAACATATGGTGGGACAGGGCTCCCTCCGTACCCCTAAATGTACAATTATATACATTAAGTGTCCAGTATCAAAAATTAGGCTCCAGAATAGTGAATCCCTTCCAACATAGCTGAGAGGAACTCCTAAGCTGACGGATCTCTAGAATGAACATCTATACCTATGGGCATGAAACCCAGCCCCCCGGGGAACGGGGGATCAGTACGATATATGTACTAAGTATATAAAGAATAACGCATCACAACTGAGAGAACAATTGAAATAGGGATGTAAGAAACAAGTATAATAGTTAATAAGGCACTATACCTGCATCTTATAACATAAGGGCATGTACACCATCTTCACATACCATATCCGGCCCGCTAGGGGACTCGGTGTTACCATGTCATCGCATACGGCGTCGTGTCATATGTTACGATTACATTATTATGTTTTCACATGCATGCCTATCTATCATTACATATCATACTGTACTCGGCCCAGTATGGGTCTCGGTGTTATAATCATATCATCACATACCGTACCCGGCCCATTAGGGGACTCGGTGTTATCATCATATCATCATATACCATACCCGACCCTTTAGGGGACTCGGTGTTATAATCATATCATCATATACCATACCCGACCCATTAGGGGACTCGGTGTTATAATCATATCACCATATACCGTACCCGGTCCATTAGGGGACTTGGTGTTATAATCATATCATCATATACCGTACCCGACCCATTAGGGGACTCGGTGTCATAATCATCATATACCTTGTCTGAGTTATTCCTTATCCTGTTCGCCTCGTCGTCCTTTGAACCTATCCAACATAAAAGTAATCTGAATATCAACCCTTCTTAACTTTCCAGCATCTTAGGTTCCACCTTAGTATTAATGGAATCTATTTCCTTAGTCCTTTCCTCGACTAGTTCTTTAGTTTGTTAAGGCGTTAACTAAAATTGGGCAGCACCCCCCCTACAATGTGCCCTATCCAAATTTACAATTAGATCCCTAAGACCTACAACCAACCAACAACAACAACCTGCAGCAATTCACACCAACAATATACAACATAAACTCCAAATGACTTATTCAAAAATACGATATCACAATAGGGCGTCTAGCCTTTATTTTGTAACGCCTTTAACTATACGAAACGAGGGGTAGTGTGGCTTCAACCAGAAACATAAACACACATTTTAGAATGCATTTAGTCCCTGCAATAATACATTACACCCCTGCAGCAGCAACTCACACGAACAATGCCTTACTTCGACGACAATTCGACTATAACGACTACAAATTGGATTGTCTTCAACGCCAAGCATTTCTATCCTGTTTTCACGTTTACAGCCACACAAAAGGTGTATAATACACTCAATAACAACACCATATAGTCCAAATTGAAAGGAGAAACCTTACCTTACCCGAATTTAGCCAAAATTGACAAAGCGCAACTCGGAACTTCTCCAAACGCGCTGAAATTGAGCGGGCTGTTTGTGTTACTTCTTCGCTTCCCAAAATTGAACTTTTATGTTATTAAACACCATTATACAACTTAGGGACAATTTAAATAATTAATTCATGGAACGAAACCCGGAGGCTTACCCCAAAAGGGCCAAACCCGTAGCCCTCCTTCCTTGCCCCTTTAACGTTTTTCTCTTCTTTTTCTTCCAAATTTCCGATTGTAAAGCTGAAGTTTTGGTTCCATAAACATAATAAAACACATATATACATATCCAAGTACTTAGGGAACATCGTGGATAATTAATTCACGGAAGAAAAGTGAAAAACTTACCTTAATTCTTCTTGAACCATGGCTGCCGTAGTACTCTCTTCCTCTCACGTTTTCTCTCTATGTTTGGCTGATTTTTTTTGACTCCAAATGGCTTAAGAGTCGTTAACACATATATATATGGTTCCTTAGGAAGTGATATGTGTCATCCCCTAAGGGTGACACGTGTCAAGCCCTTATTGGGCTACGGATCCACCCTTAACCTCCAAGGCTGCCACGTGTCCTTGGTGGGTCCCACCCCCAAGTAGGTGGGTCACCTACTTGACCCCAAGAAGGTGGTTCACCTTCTTCCATGTGGCACTTCCCTAGTCTGCCATGTGGCACCTCCTTTTGCTGCCACGTGTCGCCTTCTCCTCTCCCCCGTGGGTTCATAATCTCGTCTTGTCTTAAGAGCCGATGTAATCCGCACTACATAAGATTTATATATCCTTAAGCAACTTAAATGTATAAGACCCTTAACTTAGTGGCTTACGTAGGTAAATTGAGTCCTACGACTCATTTCTTAGCCTCCAACTCTTTTTGGATTCTTATGACTCTATTTACAACCTTCCTTCTCGCGAGGTATCACAATCTTCTTTCCTTAGAATTGTTTGGTGTGTTAGGACAATAAGGGTCTCATGGCTACTTTAAAGATGATTAAGGACACGTGTCAAGGTTCAAAAGTGCGGGGTATAACATCCTTCCCCCCTTTAGAACATTCATCCCCGAATGTTAAATAAATTTCCCTTAAGACTTTATACAGATCATAGGGAGATTCCTTTCTACTAGAATAACATACATTTTCATCCGAGTAATTAATATACAAGTTTTAGGACTAGGATTATCTGTAGACATCGGGAATAGGTACGGACACCTGTGTTTCATGTCCTCTTTAACTTCCCAGGTTATGGCTTCACGATTCTTATTCCACCATAGTACCTTGACGGAAGCTATGTCCTTAGTTCGCAACCCATTTAATCTGCTGATCCCGGATGGAAATAGGTTGCCCCTTATAGGATAACTCCCTATTACGTGGACTTCCTCCATGGGAAATATTCTGGGAGCATCGTTCACATTCTTGCGGAGCATTGATCTATGACAACTGAATGTATTATTTCAAATCGGACGGTAGCTCCCACTCATAGGCAGCTTTATCTATTCTACAAATGCCCTGAGAAGGATCAATGTATCCCCTTCTTGCCAACTCTAGGCTTCTAATCAATAGCTTGTCCCAGATTAAGCTTTACTTCATCAATAATTTACTGGATCCCCTCTGGGCCTATCCTTTAGTCGAAGGGCAAAATGTCATACTAAGATTCACCTGTGTTCCCAATCCTTACCGAAATGATCTCCATCGATTAGCCGTACGTTGAACTTCCCAGTCCGAGATAATAGATGTGGGAACCCCGTGAAATCTTATTGTTTCCTTGCTATGTCATCTCGTATAACCCTTAGCTGAATATACCTTCCTAATTGGAAGAACATAGTTTAATTTTGTCATCTTATCTACCATAACCCATATGAACTTATACTTCCGTAGAGTGCGAGGTCAGCCTGCACTATAACCTACATTAAATCGCCTTCCATTTCCGAGTCAGAATTCCCATCCCCCATAACAGGCTACCAAGCCTCTGATGCTCCTCTTCGTTTAAGCCATTATACAACTCCTCTTAATTCAACTTGTAACACCTTAGGTATGCTATCTTGCTCCTTTACTCAGATCTTCCTTCCAGTTTTATTACCATACGTTATACTGTAATTCTTACACAAACATGTGTAGGTACGTAGAGACATTTAGAAAAATGCTTTAGTGTCGCTATACTAGCGGCTTACCTCCTTCGATCGAGGTCAGGGCTCCGCTATGACTTTTGTCCTTAATACCGATTATATCTTAATAGTTCTGCCTCGAACCATCTTACACTTTTCTTTAATAGATTCTAAATATGGAAATCACATTGCTATTACTAACTTCATTTTATCGAGTAATCATTTGACCTCTCTCTTAGTATGCCAATGTTCGTAAGCTGCATAACTATTCTTGTGCCATTTTCACTAGGTGCGTTGTATTTCAGTCATAATCTTTTCTGCTCTTGGCTTACTCTGTTCTATATGTGTCATTGTACTAACATGCCTTTATAATCTCTTTTTGTCATACTTGTTTCGTTCCTTTTCTCACTTCCCAGGGGGTCACGCATCCCAGTGCTACTCTCGTCCAAGCACGCTTAACTTCGGAGTTTTGATGGAATTCGGTGCATTAGTGCGGGTATAATCATGTCCATCCCTTATGGGGTCTCATTTGAAGTTTAAGTGTTCCCATTTACATACGATAGCGTCAGTCGATTTTCTCTTATGCTTGTACTTCTCTTGTCCACTTCCCCCCTTTTAGGGTGTACCCATGTCATCTCCATTTATTTTCAGCTATTCACACGCGAACGATTCAATTCCAACATATTTAACGTGCTGCACCATATCTACATGTTCTGTTAAATCTTCCATATGTTAGGTTGCCTTTATAGGAAACCCTAGAACAACCGTAGAGTGCTTTAGTATTTGGAATATATCATATAAAATCTCATCTAACGATTGATACTCGAGTAATATCCGTAATGTAGTAGTGCATTCATTCCAATAGTAATTAGCGGGGGCTCATAATTGGTGCGAATTCCCTATTCAAGTGTACTTATACTTTAATGACTCATGTTCCAAGCTTCATCATTATACTAACTTTATTCCCATGGATACAGCTTATTCTTATCATAACCTCACAATGCAGCAGTTGTTCTGCAAATCGACATACCCTCTCTTGTAGGTTCTCACTAATCATCAAGGTGGAGTCACGTATATTAACTTCGTTATGCCTTCTGAACTTTCATCTTTGTCATGTGCTTCAGGCTCCCTTCTAATCCTGCTTAAAACCATATTAACTTCGTTGTGGTAGGGGCCTTATCTTATTAATCTTTCATCATACTATACTTTCAATTCGTAACTGTCTATCTCCCTTTTTATTCAGTACTCATACTTAATTAATCACATATATCTTGAACGCCTATATTATAACTTCTCTATTATTCCTCCAGCTCATTTTCATTTTTTGTTGGGCACAAGGAATTCCATATTACTCTTTATTTCCTTGTACTAGTTACCTTTTTTGTCATCACACAACCTTTATTCGAAACTTTCCTTACTAAGCTTTACTTATTCTCACAACGGTTTTTGTTATATTCACCTGGTACCCTGTTCACATTCAATCCTATAGTATAACACCGCTTGACTTTCTTCACGATTCTTACTATGGGCTACCTACCTTTCTTAGTTAGTATTATCCTTAATGATTCACAAGCTGTCTTATTAACACTTCATATCCGTCACAATTCTTTATCCATCGTACTTTTGTCTTAATCATACTGTTACTTCCTTCAACTATAACTTGTCATAGTCTATCCCTATGTATCAATTCAGGCGATTCCTTACTATATCGTTTTATCCCGATCTATCAGTCCTCTCTGAGTCATCTTCTTTGGCTTATAGGTCCTTTCTAACTTCGTTCTACTATTCCAGTATCGACCTCCTAGTTTCTATTGCTATTAACTCAGCAATTAACTTATTTCTCGAGGTCAGCCATACTCGTTTAGTCAAATCTCATCATTATTGTGAGAACAACCTTTCAAGACATACTACAACCCTGTATCTTATTCTCCTCTTATTTCTAGGAAAATTTGGGCAGAGTTTCCTCTATATTTCTTACTATCTTAACAGCTGCACACAGAAAATACCAACAATGCCTCACAGGGCACACAAATATATATTCGTATCGTATCATATCGCAGCCACCCAGGGAACATATATATATTTATATCATCTCATATCGTATCCACACAGGGTGCCCACATTAGCAGTATGAACATGGACTTACCTCATATGTCCCCTCAAACTGCACCTATTGCACTTTCCTATATAATTTTCCTTTCAGTTTCCAACTTTATATATCAATTGTATTAAAAAACCTTACCTGATATAGGTTCTTCGTGCCTTTACTTACCTGCGTGCTTCGTAACATCCAATATTGTTAGTTACTTTCTTCTATCGGCGTTGTCCTCCTACTAAAATCGCAGGTTAGTATGAGGAATTTCATTTTCTATAGCTCGGCTCTATTGCACGATCTTAGATATGAAAGAAAGTAACATCCTAAATGTCCTGTAGCCTTCTGTCTATAGATATGGTGCACAACACACTGATAAACAAGACTCTACTAGACACGATCTGTAGATATTCCAAGGATGAACTGCTCTGATACCACTTCTGTCACGACCCAACCCCGTAGGACACGATTGGGGTCCAACCTGGACCCTCTTATGTATATTTATCAGCTACACTTAAGTTGAACCGTGTGTGATATAATACTATACACATAAACCTCAATAGTTTAAAACTTTTTTATGTACCTGTAGCCTCTTTCATTCATATCATATCATAAAAGGGCACGCGCCGATGAGGCTGCCATAACATAAAAACATTTACAACATGTCGTATAGGCACAGTCGAAACAAATTTATAAACAACCCACATCAATATGTCTACAGACCTCTAAGAATAGTAATAGCAACATATGGTGGGACAGGGCTCCCGCCGTACCCCTAAATGTACAATTATATACATTAAGTAACCAGTATAAAAAATTAGGCTCCAGAATAGTGAATACCTTCCGACATAACTGAGAGGAACTCCTAAGCTGACGGATCTCCAGAATGAACATCTATACCTGCAGGCATAAAACGTAGCCCCCCCCCGAGAAAAAAAGGGTCAGTACGATATATGTACTAAGTATATAAAGCATAACGCATCACAACTGAGAGAACAACTAAAATGGAGATGCAGGAAACAAGTATAACAGTTAATAAGGCACTATACCTGCATCTTATAACATAAGGGTATGTACACCATCTTCACATACCGTATCTGGTCCGTCGGGGGACTCGGTGTTACCAATGCATCGTATATGGTGTCGTGTCATATGTTACGATTACATTATTATGTTTTCACATGCATGCCTATCTATCATTATATATCATACTGTACCCAGCCTAGTATGGATCTCGGTGTTATAATCATATCATCACATACCGTACCCAGCCCATTAGGGAACTCGGTGTTTTCATCATATCATCATATACCGTACCCGGCCCTTTAGGGGACTCGGTGTTATAATCATATCATCATATACTATACCCGGCCCATTAGGGGACTCGGTGTTATAATCATATAATCATATACCATACCCGGTCCATTAAGGAATGTGGTGTTATAATCATATCATCATATACCGTACCCGACCCATTAGGGGACTCGGTGTCATAATCATCATATACCTTGTCTGAGTTATTCCTTATCCTGTTCGCCTCGTCGTCCTTTGAACCTATCCAACATAAAATTAATATGAATATCAACCCTTCTTAACTTTCCAGCATCTTAGGTTACACCTTAGTATTAATGGAATCTAATACCTTAGTCGTTTCCTTGACAAGTTCTTTAGTTTGTTAAGGAGTTAACGAAAATTGGGCAGCACCTCCCCTACAATGTGCCTTATCAGAATTTCCAATTAGGTCCCTAAGACCTACAATCAACCAACAACAACAACCTGCAGCAATTCACACCAACAATATACAACATAAACTCCAAACGACTTATTCAAAAATACGATATCACAATAGGGCGTCTAGCCTTTATTTTGTAACGCCTTTAACTATATGAAATGAGGGGTCGTGTGGCTGCAACCAGAAGCATCCACACCCCTTTTAGAATGCATTTAGTCACTTCAACAATACATTACACCCCTGCAGCAGCAACTCACAAGAACAACCCCTTACTTCGACGATAATTCGACTATAACGACTACAATTTGGATTGTCTTCAACGCCAAGCATTTCTATATTGTTTTAACGTTTCCAGCCACACAAAAGGTGTATAATGCACTCCATAACAACACCATAAATTCCAAATTGAAATGTGAAACCTTACCTTACCCGAATTTAGCCAAAATTGTCAAACTGCAACTCGGAACTTCTCCAAACACGCTGAAATTGAGCGGGCTGTTTGTATTACTTCTTCGCTTCCCCAAATTGAAATTTTATGTTATTAAAAACCATTATAAACTTAGGGAAACTTTAAATAATTAATTCACGGAATGGAACCCGGAAGCTTACCCCAAAAGGGCCAAACCCGTAGCCCTCTTTCCTTGCCCCTTTAACGTTTTTCTCTTTTTTTTCTTCCAAATTTCCGATTGTAAAGATGAAGTTTTGGTTCCATAAACATAATAAAACACATATATACACATCCACATACTTAGGGAACATCGTAGATAATTAATTCATGGAAGAAAAGTGAAGAACTTACCTTAATTCTTCTTGAACCATGGCTGTCGTAGTACTCTCTTCCTCTCACGTTTTCTCTCTATGTTTTGCTGATTTTTTTGGACTCCAAATGACTTAAGAGTCATTAACACTTATATATATGGTTCCTTAGGAAGTGCACGTGTCATCCCCTAAGGGTGACACGTGTCAAGCCCTTATTGGGCCACGGATCTACCCTTAGCCTCTAAGGCTACCACGTGTCCTTGGTGGGGCCCATCCCCAAGTAGGTGGGTCACCTACTTGACCCCAAGTAGGTGGGTCACCTACTTGACCCCAAGTAGGTGGGTCACCTGCTGCCACGTGGAACTTCCCTAGGCTTCCATGTGGCACCTCCTTTTTCTGCCACGTGTCGCCTTCTCCTCTCTCCCGTGGGTTTGTAATCTCTTCTTACCCTACGACACATTTCTTATCCTCCACCCCAAGTCCTACGACTCATTTCTTAGCCTCCAACTCTTTTCGGATTCTTATGACTCTATTTACAACCTTCCTTCTTGCGAGGTATCACAATCTTCTTTCCTTAGAGTTGTTTGGTGTGTGTGGACAATAAGGGTCTCATGGCTACTTTCAAGACGATTAGGGACACGTGTCAAGGTACAAAAGTGCGGGGTATAACAGTATGATAATTAAGAAATCACTGTTCCTGTATTTTATAAATGAGTCATACATGTCATTGTCATATGCCGTACCCGGCCCATTATGAGACCCGGTAAATAAAATCATGTACACGTATACCATATCCGGCCCATTATGAAACAGGATGCCATAATCCCATCATCATATCATTATATTTTCATATCATCATATACCGTACCAGGTCCTCTAGTAAGGGACTCGGTGAATAGTGTAGTGACACTGTGCACGATAACATACCCAGCCCGAGACTCGGTAAATAATATAATAATAGTATGAAGGAGTGGAATATCATGAGCAACCATATACACTTATATTATCATCTGAGATTCAATAGAATAATCAAAATAAACCATTATTTGTAAATCAAGATCGTAGTCATCTCAAGTACCCTTCGAATGTCATTATGAATTATACCAAATATGAATTATACCGAAATATGAATTATACAAAAATATGAATTATACCAAAATAGGATGGCTAGAATCATATACATGTATCAAGATATAATTATATAATTTCTGGAAATCAAGAACATTAGCCATCCTAGTGTATCTAAGAATAAGAGCTTCTTTGAAATTTATACATTCGTCATCAGTTTGTTTCATGTGGATCATGCCAAAAGAAAGAAAGTTTAGCTTTACATAACTTTAGCATTTATATGCACACAATACATATATGCTGCCCAATAGCGTCTCAACCTATATTAAAACGTTAAGCACTACGGTTAAGCTATGGAAAGGCATAAAATGTACTTTATCGTTAGTAGGTCATTTCTATAAAATTGGAAAGCAGCTCCCTTATAATGCTCACTCTCTTTACCTCCAATTCAGCCATACAACCACCAAGCAACATCAACAATCACACATTCAAATGCCATGTTAGGACTAGCCAAGACGAGATTCAAGAATGCTCTGAACAGCCCACATAACAATTGACTTCCGTTAATTATCAATATGATGACTACGATGCTATTGAATTACCCCTAATAGGTTGAAGCCACCACACTCTACCAAAATAATTTACAACAACCCAATAATTATAACCTTACAATGCATAATCGTGACTATACTTAATTCTTCAATTCAACACAAGCAGCCACACATTACAACCAACCCTTAAATTAATTACAACTCCAACTTGACATGTCAAATTCTTTCATTTTTATTATGTAATCAGCACAATAATAACACAAACAAATAAGATCATTCTCAATACAATACAATTATAACTTTAAATGTTAAATTCCTTTAGTTTCATCATATAACCAATGAAAACAAAAACCACAACATTAATCAAAACTAATCCACCATTTTTAGATTAAAACAGCCCCAATGCGGCCCAAACAGAGATTTAACATTAACTTATACAATCCCTTTACTTTTAACACATAATCCATAACAATAATAGCAACAACAACAATCAGCCCAATCTAATTCAAGCAACTCCAATTCTGTCCATTTCAACACCAATACTAATCATGGAGTTTTCTTACTTCCAATTCCATTTAATACAAGTTAATCTCTTCATTATAACATTATATCTAAGTTAAGGCATCCCACATTCATAACATTTGACAAAAATCCAAATCCACATACAACTACTACATCTTCAAGTTATCTTTAATGATCCATAGTCGTAACGTTTTCATTGAAACAATCCTTCAATAGTCCAAACAACATACAACACAATATATATTCTTAACTATCATTAATATTCTAAGCTCAATAAGAATAACAATAACATAACAAAACAACCCCTAACTGACAACACAAAGATGCTCGAAAACCTTGTGAATACTTGTGAACACACCAAGGAAACTACATACGATTTTTTACACCTTATTTTATACTATCTTTTCATCTAATTTTCATGAGACATAGCAGCATCCACAAGACAATTATATCACCTATTCATAAGCAAGTAAACCATATTATTATCACTATAATCCTTACAACAGCCCACAAACCAATTTAATTTCAACTTTAACCATTAAATACCTTTATTTTCATCATAAAATCTATAACAATAACAATCAAAATACTAAGGAAAATTAGTCCACCATCATCTACACCAAATATCCCCCCAATGGCTCAACCATAATTCAACATCAACACCCATAATTTCATACATTCATCACATATTTATACACTCACAACACGTCCAAACTCACCCTAAAATATATAAAAAATGATCAACTCTAACAAATTGGCTCCTTAATTTGCTGAAATTTGAGGACTAAAATGTTAGGCCTTCATGTTGTCTCAAAACTTCTTCACGTTTTTACTTACTTTCATTTGATTGAAAATACCTTGGAGAATTAACTTATGTATCAAAATTTGGGGATTGATTTGCTCATCCATGGCCGTGAGGTGCCATGGCTTAGACTCTCTCTCTCTTTACCTCTATGTCTTGTTGAAGAAAAATGAAATGAGTTGGCTGATACTTTGGTCAACAAGTAGACAATGTGTTTTGGCCAATAAACCTACTTGTCCCCTATTAAAGCATGGGCCAATCAGATTTGGCCATGTGCCAGTGGAGACCACTTTTCATCACACTTCTAGCTTAATTCATCTTAATTAATCCCAAATCCCCACTTAATAATCCAATCATGGTTAATTAATCCCTAATCTCAACTAATATTTCTACACTGATTGAAATTTACAAAAAGTCTAGCCATTTTAAAATTCAAAATTAAGAGTCCTTGAATTTATGTCCATTTGCTTACGAATAGTCCAATGTGTAAAAATACGAAATATAACACCACCCTTAACATGAGTCGACTTGCTTGCGAATAATTTGATATATAAATAAATGGGGTATAATATATCATTAGCGATGGAGATAAGCATTTTATAAATAAAATGATAAAATATCTGTTAGCTAAGTTTGGTGTCATGCACAAGGTCGCCACAGCATATTACCCCCAAACTAGAGGACAGGTTGAAGTATCAAATCGTGAAGTGAAGCAAATCCTTTAGAAAACAATCAATGCTATAAGAAAAGACTCAGCAATCAAGCTAGATGAAGTGCTCTGGGCCTACAAGACTACCTACAAAATACCAATTGGCACTTCACCGTACCATATGGTATTCGGAAAAGCATGTCTCCTGTTAGTGGAGCTAGAGCACCAAGCATATTGGGCCATCCAAAAGTTGAACCTAGACCTAGAGTTAGCAAGTAGAGAGTGTATGGATCAGCTCCATAAATTAGAGTGATTCAGACTCCACTCTTATCAGAATGCAAAGTTGTATAAAGAGAAGATGAAGCAATGGCATGAGAATCATATAATCACTCGAACATTTTAGCCAGGCCAAAAAATCTTGCTCTTTAACTCGCGTTTATATCTTTTTCCAGGTAAACTTCGATCAAAATGGAGTAGACCATTTGAGATGGTGCGAATGTCGGCATATGGAGCCGTGGAACTATGGAATGGCATCAAATAGACCACATTCATGGTAAATGGCCAACGTTTAAGCACTATTTTGGGCAAGACGTCGATCATGAGAAAGAAAAAATGAGCTCAAGAATGAATGAAGCTACAACTGAGTCGTGCTGCAACTTTAAATTAAGCTTTGCATGGGAGGCAACTCATGAGGTAGTATAAAATATTTTTAATTAGAGGTTATAACTGATTTTGTTTCTAGTCTGCTAAAATTTTATTTTGTTTTAGTGTATATTAACAAAAACAAAATTAAAAAAAAAGTTTGGACGATTCATAAATAGTGTAGTCTGTGATGTCTCCACGTCGTGGACTTGCTCCACTACCATTTAATTTTTGCCCAGGTATGTTTTCAAATATTTTTGGTGAAAATACATTCCAAGGAAAGTGTGCACCAGGTCGCGTACCTGGTTTATTTCTATAAAAATTGAATTTTAGAATTTTGGCACGCTAAACATGAGCTTCTGAGACAAGTCTGCGTCGTGGACCTGAGGCACTTTTTGGGAATTTTCAATTAGAAATACGGATTTAACCCATTTTTAATTATTTTTACTTGACCTATTCAGTTTTTAACACCTAAATAGACCCTTTTAACTCCTTATTTTCATCAAATTATTCGCCTCTTATTCTTCTACTCTCAAAAATTCCTTTCTTCTAAACAATTCCACAGTGCATGCATTCAATTCAAGCAAGATTTTGTGAATTTGTCCTTCACACCAATACGGTATGTGTTCTTGAACTACTTTTAGGATTTGAATTGTTGAAGTTTACATAAGTAAGTTCTTGGGCTTTAGGATTTGACTCAATGTAATTGATTCTCATTGTTCTTAGATTGAAATTGTTATGGGTGTGTAAAATTGCTGAGAAATTGATTGTTGTGGTTAATTGATTATGGGTTAAGTTCTTGAACTCTAACTCTAATTTTAATGTTAGAGAAAATGGATGTTTGTGGTTGTTATAGATAATGTATGTTGAATTCTTGAGTAAGCATATATAAGGTATTGTGTTGAAGTTGGTTTGATTTGTGAAAATAGTGTGGAGTGAGTTTCTATTGTTCTAAATTTTGGGTTGAAATTATGCTTGAAGTTAGGAGAAATAATTTTGGATAATACTTTGTTTGTTGAATCATGTATACTTCTTTTAGAGGGGAATGCTAGAATACAAAAGGCTTCTGTGAATTCGTATAGTATTGGATTCACTATGTTGATTAATTGAAGAATGTATTGGTTTGTTAGCACGTTTGCAAATATTATTCAAATGAAGGAAAGTATGATTACCTTCATATCACTTGCATACTAATAAAAGGCTTAAGTGTAGGATTGCTGGCCTAAAGTTCGAATGCACATCTAACGCTCCTATATGTTTTGTTTTTTAGTGGCTTGCTTGCAGAAAAAAATGTCATCTAGACGAAGGCCCAAAAAGGAACCAGAAGGCCCTACAGTAGAAAGAGAGAGAGAGGGTCACCCTCTGTACCACCTTCCCCACCTATGCCTTGAGGTCAATCTCATCGATTTGACTTGAGAGCGATACATCCAATAGGAAAGAATTTGTTATGACCCAACCCTGTAGGCCGCGAGTGGGATCCGACCTGGACCCTCTTATACGTGTTTATCAGCTACACTTAAGTTGAACCGTGTGTGATGTGATACTATACACAAAAACTTCAATAGTTTAAAACTTTTTCATGTACCTGTAGCCTCTTTCATTCGTATCGTATCATGAAAGGGCACGTGCCGATGAGGCTGCCATAATATAAAAAAACTTTTACAACATGCCGTATAGGCACCATCGAAACATACTTATAAACAACCCACATCCATATGTCTACAGACCTCTAGGAATAGTAACAACAACATATGACGGGACAGGGCCCCTGCCGTACCCCTAAATGTACAAATATATACATTAAGTGACCAGTATCAAAAATTAGGCTCCAAAACAGTGAAGCACTTCCGACATAACTGAGATGAACTCCTACGCTAATAAATCTCCAGAATGAACATTTGTACCTGCGGGCATAAAACGCAGCCCCCCGAGAAAAGGGGGTCAGTACGATATATGTATTGAGTATGTAAAATATAACACATCGTAACTGAGGCCATAACTGAAATAGGGATGCAGGGGACAAGTATAACAACTTAACGAATTACTGTACCTGCACCTTAGGACACGTAAATCATACACATCATCATATGCTGTGCTCGGCCCTCTAGTAACTCGGTGTTATAATCACTTTCTCATATTCACAGGTCATCATATCATCATATATTTCATTTCATCATATCATCGTATACGGTATAATCTTATCATGTAGGTCATCGTATTATATCCGGTTCACTACGGGGCTCGGGGTCGCAAATGTATCACTCTAATCTCATATGCAAGCCTACATAAAGTATCTGGCCCCTGTAGTGAGGGACTGGGTGAATGGAGTGGTGTACGTCTATAGCGTACCATCAAAATATACATACTGTATCTGGCCCTCTAAGAAGGGACTCGGTGTTCCTTTCTTATTTCTCCATATGTACCGTCATATTACAGTTGGCCCAGGACTCGGTGAATAATCGTATCATCATAACATATAACATATATCACACCTCACATACGGAATCGTCTCCTCGTACGTGGAAATGTACAAATCCGGCTTGGGACGCAGTGAAAGAAATAGTAAAACTATGCACGATAACTATTCCCAGCCCATCGTAGGACGCGGTGAAGGATGGGTTACAGTATGCATGAGTAGAGTAGTGGGAAACTATATGCAACTAAGTCATTATCTGAAACTCGATGAAACAGTCGAGTAAACTGTCACCTGAAGACTAGGGGAGTAATTATCCGAGGTACCCCTTTAGATGTCATTAGGGCTTACATCAGTTAGGGCTTCAGGGATCACAGACATGCATTAAGATAATGCCACACAATTTATGCAATTAGAAATATAGTCTATGCAATCAGAAACACAATTTATCTAGTCAAAGACTCAACTTATACAATCAGACGCATTTATCATTTCACAGCCTTTAAAAAGAAGAGCTGGTACCTCCACTTATTATTCATTATATAGCAGGCTCGAGAATAGTGGTTTGACTACTTTCAGACTTTTAATGGTCATAAGTGACTATAAGTCATGAGTTATACTAAGAGCTCATGATTGGAATTTCCTCTAAACCTATATCATATATCATTTAACTTAACATTAAGCCATTCCAAAGGAAAGAAGAGATGGGCTTCACATGTACTAGTTTTCATCACATAGAAGACTTAAAGGTAGTAACTCAGCTATTGCAGAAGTTCTAATATCAAGAAGTAAACAAGAGTCTCGACTCATACTCAGGGCTTTACGAATGGATTGAATCCCAAATATCATATACATATCATTCATAACTTAACTCTAAGACATGCCAAAATAAAAGAAGAATAGCTCTACATACTTATTCCAAAAATACGCCAAAAGAAAGCTTCACATACATTGTCTGAATTATTCCTTATCCTTCTTGCCTCGCCGTCCTTTGAGCCTATTCAACATGAAAGTAATATGAATATCAACCCCTTTTCCTTTCCAGCACCCTAGGTTACACCTTAGTATTAATGGAATCTATTTCCTTAGTTGTTTCCCCGACTAGTTCTATTATTCGCTAAGGCGTCAATGAAAATTGAGCAGTACCTCCCCTATAATGTGCCCTATCCAAATTTCCAATTAGGTCCCTAAGACCTACAGCCAACCAACAACAACAACCTGCAGCAATTCACACCAACAATATACAACATAACTCCAAATGACTTATTCAAAAATACGATATCACGATAGGGTGTCTAGCCTTTATTTTGTAACGCCTTTTATTATACGCAACGAGGGGTCGTATGGCTGAAACCAGCAGCATCCACATCCCTTTTAGAATGAATTTAGGACCTGCAACAATACATTACACCCCTGAATCAATAACTCATATGAACGACACTATACTTCGACGACAATTTAACTATAGTGATTCCAATTTAGTTTATTTCGAACGTCGAGCATTTCTACTACATCTTTAAAATTCCAGCAGCATACAAGGGGTGTAATACATCATATAACAACACCATAAACTTAAAATTGAAAGTAAATACCTTACCTTTCCCAAAATTGGCCAAAACTCGCCAAAGCTATCAAAACGTGAATTCTGGACAGCCTACTGTCTTGTATTGTCGCTTAGTTTCAAATTAACCCTACAGCAATTGTTTACAAAACGATATGTCCAAAATACCAACAACAGTCCTTGTAGAATTTCTAAAATGAAATCTGGGCAGCAGCTCCCCCATGCTTCACAACCCTTTTTCGAGTAGAGAAAAGAAAAACTGGGTTTTAGAGTCTAAATGAAAGTTATAGCACTATGAAATAGATTTCCAAAACATCTTGAATCACTTGAAACAAAGACTTACACAAGGAGTTATACTTGTATTACTAACAGTAGTTTGATTCAAAAATGGGTTTGTTCCCTAGCGTTTTGTCATTAAGCTTCTCTTAGTTTTCCAAGTGTAGAACTGAAAATATGGTTCCTTAGGCATCGTAATATACATATATACACCTCCACGTACTTGAGGAAAACCATATATAATTAATTCACGAAGAGAAAATTAGAAACTTACCTTAGTTTTTCTCTTAAGCCGTGGCTGCCTTCTTTGGCTCTCTAACGTTTTTCTCTCTTCCTTTCTCTTATGTTTGCTTAACTTTTGGATAAACAACTTACCTTAAGAGTCATACAACAAAAATACATAGGCTACCTTGGAGGTGACATATGTCATCCCCTTAGGGTGACACGTGTCGAGCCATAATTGGCCACTATATCATGCTACCAACTAGGGGCTGCCACATGGCAGTAGGGTCCACCCTCCCGCAAGCATCTGCATCACCTACTTGACCCTAAGTAGGTGCATCACCTACTTGCTTGAGGTGCTACCATATGTCGCTCCTCTATTGGCTGCCACGCGTCGTCTTTTCCTCTTCCTTGTGGGTTCGTAATCTCGTCTTATTTTAGGAGCCTATGTAATCCATGCTATGTAAGCTTGGTATGTCCTTAAGCAACCCAACCATATAAGACTTTTAAATTAGTAGCTTACGTAGGTAAATTGACTCCTATGACTCATTACTTGGCGTACAATTCCTTTTAAATTCTTATGACTCTATTTCCAACCTTCTCTACTATAGGGTATCACATTCTCCTTTTTTTGGAGTCGTTTGATAGTGTCGTAGCTTATCCGACTAACATTATGACTTCTAAGAACCTTAAGAGCCTTCCCAGAAATTAGGAAGCTTACGAAGCATTCCAAGGTACCAAAGTACGGGGTGTAATAGAATTGGTAGAAGCGACACACTGAATCTCTCTATCTATCAGATATGCCCATTGATAAAGAAAGATTCGCCAGAGACTACCCACTAATCATGAGAAGAATAGAGGAGCTTAATATGAATTTCTTATTCACTGACCCGAAGCCATGCAATTTGCATGTGGTGCGGGAATTTTATGCAAATTATCAATCAAATCAGCACACTCATTACATTATAGTGTGAGGGGTTGATGTTCCTCTATCTCCAATGGCCATCAATGAGATATTGGAAAATCTTAAGTTGCCTAGCACCGCCCAGACAGAGTTTAATATTACACCACCATACAGGGATGTTCGTCATACTTTACATGGGTCAGGTCAATAGCAAAATAGGTACATCATGAGTTACAAGGCCACCAAAGCACATTCCCATATGGTCATCTTAAAAAAGAAGCACGTGTGTGGGTGAAAATTATCATGCACAGCCTTATAATGCGGGATAGAGTGTGTTTGGTCTATGCCCTTATGAAAGGGATGGACGTCAATGTTGGTGCTGTTGTCAAATCAACCATCCATAAGTGTAGAGTCCATCGAGGTAGAGGGTACATATTTGGAGGACTCATCCTAGAGAAATGCCAAAGGGCTGGGTCCCCGAGGACCAATCTAAGAGTCTTATAATGGAACAAACATTAAGGGTCAAGACTACACTTACAGCACAGTCCTTACTACACAGGAGTGCCTGAGGTGCGATGATATGATAACAGCCCGAATGTGTTGGTCTGGAGATGCTTCAACACTGCACTGGAGGGCGCACCTCGACTGAAGAAGAACTCCAAGAGGTAGAAAAACAATATCCACTGAAATCCTATAGCTTTCCTAGGACTTGGGCTTGATTTTTATGAGCCTACTAAAGATGACATTCCTAGAAATGAGGATAGGAGGAGGACAGGTGTTATATCCCATACTTTTTGTACATCAAAATATTTTTAAGCTTCTCTAAAGCTGCCATGTGATCTATGTTATCCATGAAGTTATCAAATGATTCTAAGGAAAGGAGAATGTAACACCCTATATCTTGCATACACTAGCTCTATGTGAAGTAGTGATAGTTTGAAATAGGTTTGGAAGGATTTGAAAAGGGTTCGAGGCTAAATAATTTATCAAAGTAATCGACCTACCTGCTTAAGCTACTGGTTTGGATGTCTTACATAAATAAGCTACTTGAGTATACGTCTAGCTTAAGTAGCAAGAATCACATAGGTTCTTAAGGTAAGATTAATTGCTAACCTACTAAAAAGAACAAGTAGGTGATGCACCTACTTAGAATGTGTGGACTGTATTTAAATAAAAAAAAGGCAAGTAGGTGATGCAACTACTTACGAACTTGTGACAGAAATTAATAAGGTGATGCACCTACTTCCTTAAAGTAATGGACAAGATTATTTCAAGATGCGAGATAGAGATTTTTATTCCCGTCTTTAATTAATACACGAATTGGTTATAGATTTTATTTGGTCTAGATTATTAAGTGGAGATTAGAGATTAATTGAGATTAATTAAGTTAATTAGACCACTAAGTGGTCTCCACCAAGACACGTGGCAGAATATGATTGGTGGGTGGATTATAGTAGGATACGTGTTCACAATGCACACATGTCAAACCTGGACACATCACTTTTAGGGACTGCCATGGATGACCATGAGACACATATCAATGCTGGACATGTGTCACCCTTAGGGACTATATATATAATGAAAAATTAATGGCTAAGAGCTCATTTTAGCTCATTCTTTTTTGAGGAAAATATAGAGAAAAAGAAAGAGAGTTCAAGCCATGTCAACTCATGGCCATGGTTGAGCAAGCAAGCTCCCAAATTCCAATCCCCACACTACTTTTATAAGATATTTTCAACCAATTGAAGGTGATTAACAATGTGAATTAATCATTAGGACATCAAGAAGACCTAACATGCAATCCATATGTTTCAACCAAGTTGAGAAGCCAAGTTGTTAAGGTAAGAATTAATCATTTTCTATACATTTAAGGATGAATTTAGACGTGATGTGAATGTGTAAAAGTGAATTGGAGGTATGAAATTATGTATGTTGGCGTTGGAATGTTGTTAAAACCGTCTAGGGGTTGTTTCATTTGGAAATGGTGAATCAATTTTAATAAACGTTTTGGTTGTTGTTGTCATGAGTTATATAATGAAAATGGAAGAATTTGATATTTCAAGTTGGAGTTGTAATTATAACGTGTGTTTTTTTGTGTTGAATTAAAAAATTAAGTATGGTTACGATTACACATTATATGGTTATAATTATTGGAGCTGTTCTAATCTAAAGATGATGGATTAATTTTGATTAATGTTGGATTTGTTATTGCCATTGGTTATACGATGAAAGTGAAGGAATTTGATATTTAAAGTTATAATTGTATTATATTGAGAACGATCTGGGTTGGTTGTGTTGTTCGTGTTGAATTGAAGGACTAAGAGTAGTTAAAGCTATAGTATTGTTGTAATTGTTGGACTATTGTAAGGTCATCCAATGAAGTGTTGTGGCTGTAGATTATTAAGAGTAACTTCATTACATCGTAGTCTTTATGTTAAAGATTATGGAATATCATAATGTGTAGGCTGATTTGGAATAGTGTGAGGGCTGTTTTGGAATATTCTTGAATCTTGACTTGGCTAACTTTAATATAACACTTGAATGTATGGTTGTTGATGTTGACTTGGTTGTTATGTAGTTGGTTTGAATATAAGGGAAATGTCGCCTAATTTTCTAGAAATGAGCTGCTAGTGTTGGAGTGTGTTTTGAAACCTTCCCATAGCTTAACCATAGTTATTGACAGCTTAATATAGGTTAAGACACTATTGGGCAGTGTATGCGTGTTGTGTTGTGAATAAGCATTGTGTTGTAAGGTATGTGCTTTGGGGTAATTCCATTCATACGTTCTGAATATGATTCATGATCCTTATTCACTTTTGGATGTTAAAACTCTTAAATTAGTTGAGTTACTACCCTCGAGCCTTCTATATGTTGAATAGTAGTTGGATGTATAAGCTCCTATTCCTAAAGATTCTACGATGACAAATGTGTCTGATTCCATAAGTTGTTTTGCATTATCTTGATACATGTCTATGATTCCTGAGGCTCCATTTGATATGGTCTATAGAGACATTCAGAAGGTACTTGAGATTACTACTGTCTTGATTTTCAAATGATGGTTCATTTTGATTATTCTATTAAGTCTCAGGCGATGATCTAATTGTATATGGTTGCTCATGATATTCTACTCATGCATACTGTTATTACCTCTTTCATAGAGTCCCGGGCCAGGTATGTTATCGTGCACAACTTTATTACATCTTCACTGAGTCCCTCACTAGAGGGCCTGGTACGGTATCATATATGTATATGATGATATGATAATATGTAACATCCCTCAAAAATGCCCACAAAATACCTTAAGAATGCCTTAAAAATAGACCACCCATGTAACGCATTATCCTTAATTGTTTTGGCAAATTTGAGTTTGGCATATTGATTAGGGGATCAAAACCTGTAGGAAAATAGTCTCGGTGGATTTTTAGGACCCGTAGAATGGAAGAAAGATTTTTGAAGAATCCAAAAAATAGTTTGGTTTGCGACAGGTCCACGTCGCGGACCTTAGGACATTTTTACGATCGAGTGGTCCACGACAAGACCGCATCGCGGACCTATGAAGGTTTCCTGGCCGAAATTAAGTTTTTTTAAGGGCGTTTTAGATTTTTTCCAAATTATTAGTTAATGAACCTAGACGTTTTTAGGACCTAATTCAACTCTATAAATTAACCTAAACCTCTAATTCTATTCATTCTTCTACAATTTATCTATCAAATATTTCTATCTCTACAAAAAGGTTCAAGGGTTTCCATTGAAGACTTCAAGCAAATTCACTCAATTTGTCCATCAAAATTCTCAAGTTCTTCCAAATTAATTGGTGTTCTCACTCAAGGTATATGGGTATTGATTCATGGATCCTTTCATCCATGAAGCCCAATCAATTTCTCAAGGTTTTCTATCAAATTAAAGTATGGTATTTGATGGGTTATGTGATCTCTATTCCAATTGCGTGAATTTTCATTTTAAGCATGATCATGAGACTATTTTGATATAAATTGATGGTTATTGATTTAAATTGAAGAGTTTTTCCATAAATTCTCCTATTTTAATTTTTAGGGTTCATGATGTAAATTATGAGTATTTTGATTCATACTTCTACAGGATATTATCTATATGAATTATGTATTGGCTGATATAAGGTTTACGATCATGCATATGTTCAAGCTAATTTAATGATTTTCAAGTCAATTGATCATGCATCCATGTTATACACAAATTTCAAGTACAAGCTATGATCATGAATTTTCAAAGTATGAATTATGACTATGTATTTCCATTATGATAATGAATTATAAGTATTTCTCAAATTATGGAATTACATACAAGTTATGAAGTAAGGTGACTTAGGATCCTATGTGGTGATCTAAGGCCAAATGATAAGAATTATGTAAATATGATTGTAATGATGAAAGGACAATTCTCACATTACAAGTATATTATGGAAATGAGATACTCTATGATTTCATTCCTATGATCATGACTATGATATATGATATTATGATCTTATGTTATGTATGTATTTTGTGGGATTTGACTTAGAACCGAGTGGACTTGAGGTGGTGGCCCTACTAAAAGTCTTAGTAGCAGCCTCATGTCCCATAAACTACGTGTCACTGTAGGTTGCCTTTATGGCCTAGATAGTGTATCCACAAATAGCCCATGTTTATGATTAGGAGCCTACCTCTGCAAAGTAGTCTCCTCCTTCTGGATGTGGGTATCATCGAATTCTATGTTATAGCTCACATGGTCTTATTATCGGTTATGGTTCCTATCCCACATATGTATGATTTCTTAAGTATGTTATGACTTGAACTTATGTTTTTAAATTCTTCGGTCAATATGATTTTCTCATGACTTTATATATTCCATCTTATCATGTGTTTTACTTGACCTTTGTATTCCATGATTTACGTTTCATGTCACGCCCTCATACTTAGTACATTCCAATGTACTAATGCATATTTTTTGCGTACATTATCTCATAATGTAGGGGTTGAGGTTGAAGATCCTAATCATCCACGTAACTAGTAGGCGTTCCTATTCGAAGGTGTTGTGGTAAGTCCTCATTGACCGAGGACTAGTTTCAAGTTACTTACTATTTTCTTGTCAAAATACTTTTGCTTATGTTGTGTATTGAGGGTGAGCTAAGGACTTATTTTAGCCCCCGCCCATACTCATGTTTAGAGGCATCTAGTTGGACGTATGTTTGAGCCTACATTGTCATAAGATATTTTTAGATTTCTATTGATGATTTAGACTCTCTTATGATGTTTCCTCTTTCATATTTCACCTTATGTATGCTTATGATATATACAAGAGGCTTGGTTGGAGCCCTTTAAGGTTTCGATTACCGTGTTACGACTAGGCCCTAGGTCGGGTCGTGACAAACTTGGTATTAGAGCACAAGGTTTTTCAAGTGTCCTAGGGTGTTCAAAATCCTGTGTCAAGTAGAGTCTTATTAATGGGTGTGAAGCACACCACACTTATGAGTAGGAGGCTATGAGGCATTTAGGAATTCTCACTTTCTTTCATGATCCATGTCGTGCTATAGAGTTTACATTAAGACTTGTTTTCCCTAATGGTCTTTCTTTGCGATTTTCAGAAAGATGGCTCCAAGAATACCACTATTTCCAAGGGGAGAGAATGTTAATGAATCCCAAGCTCCCTCCATCTCCTCAAGACAATGGTCCTCTACCAGACCAAGTGACTAATGAGAAGTTCTGAACTGCTATCACTATGTTAGCCAGAGTAGTGACCAAACAAGTATCGTGGCTCTTCCTAATGTTCCTACTCTAGCCTTAAGAGTAAGTGGCTTTGCATGAATGAATCCTCCGGAAGTTCATGGCTCAAAGGTTGATGAGGATCCTCAAGAGTTCATTGATGAGGTCTACAAGATAGTGAGTATTATGGAGGTGACTTTAGAAGAAAAAGAGGAGTTGGCAGCTTACCAACTCAAAGGTGTTGATCAACTATAGTACACTCAATGGAAGTTGGAGATGGTGGATGAAGGTCCTGTCGAATGGGAAGCTTTCAAACTTGCTTTCCTTAATCACTTTTTCCCTCTTAAGTTAAGGGATGCTAAAGTGTTGGAGTTTATAAATCTTCGACAAGGCAATATGGGGATGAGGGACTATGCCCTCAAGTTCACTAAGCTATCCATGTATGCTCCTTCAATGGTTGTCGATCCACGTGCACAAATGAGTAAATTCATATCAGGGGTATCTAACTTGGTTACTAAGGAATGTCGCACTGCTATGCTTGTTAAGGAGATGGACATATCTCGGCTTATGACCTTTGCCGAACAAATTGAAGGAGAAAAGCTCAAATAAATAAGGATGAGGGATTCTAAGAGGGCCCGATATGAATGTGGGTTCTCTAATGTTAGGACCATTGGTAGTAATGGATGCTCTCATCAAGGACAAAGCTCGGGGAAGAAGTTTGCTAAGGATAGGGTCCCATACCCTAAAGCTCAAGGTGAATGAGGTGTAAATGCTAGTAAGCCTTCTACTCCAAAATGTGCAAAGTGTGGAAGGAATAATGGAGAAAAGTGATTGATCGGAATAGGTGCTTACTATGGATGTGGAAAAATGGTCCATAAATGATCTGAGTGCCTTCTTATAGCCAACAAAGGTGGATATAGTCATCCTATAAGTGTCCAAGTGCAACAAGGCGCCCAAGCTCAACCTAAGGGTGGCCAACACAACAACCACTTCTATGCCCTTCACACTAGGCAAGAGGTTGATGAGTCTCCTGATGTGGTCACAGGTATGTTACGAGTCTTTAACTTTGACATATATGCATTGCTTTATCCGGGTGCCAACTTATTTTTTGTTACTCCTTACATTGCTATGAGGTTTGATGTGTGCCCCGAAGTATTAATAGAACCTTTCTCGGTTTATACTCCCGTTGGTAGCTCGATATTAGCCAAGAGAGCTTATAGAAATTATCCCGTATGGGTCTTGCACAAATTTATTCCATGTGACCAAGTTGAACTTGATATGACTGATTTCTACATCATTCTTTATATGTATTGGTTACATATCGCTTATGCATCTATATGTTGTAGAACTCGTGTGGTTAAGTTTCACTTCCCTAATAAGCCTATTATTGAATGGAAGGGAAATGATTATGTGGTTAAGGGTCAATTCATCTCATATATTAAGGCCCAGAAAATAATTTCCAAAGGGTGCATTTATCATATTGTGCGAGTTAGGGACATTAATTCCAAAACTCCTACTCTTGAGTCGGTCCCTATAGTTAATTAGTTCTCTGACGTGTTTCTCGATGATTAGCCCTACATTTCTCTCGAAAGGGAGATTGACTTTGGCATAAATCTCCTTCCCGATATCTAATCTATCTTATTCCTCCTTACCGTATGGCTCCGACAGAACTTAAGGAGTTGAAAGAACAATTGAAGGATTTGTTGGACAAGGGTTTTATAAGACCAAGTATTTTACCTTGGGGTGCTCCCGTGTTGTTTGTTAGGAAGAAATATGGGTCACTCCGAATGTGTATAGAGTACCAGCAAGTGAATAAGGTCACCATAAAGAACAAATATCCAATCCCAAGGATAGATGACTTGTTTGATCAATTAAAAGAAGCAAGCTATTTTTCCAAGATTGACCTCTATTTCGGTTATCATTAATTGAGGTTAAGGGAGTGTGATATTCCCAAGATGGAATTTTGGATAAGGTATGGTCATTTTGAATTTCTAGTAATATCGTTTGGGTTAACAAATGCTCCCACTATATTCTTGAATTTGATGAATCACATTTTTAAGCCATATTTGGACATGTTTGTAGTGGTGTTTATTTAAGACATCTTGATTTACTCTCAAAATGAGAAAGATCATATGGGTCACTTGAGGATTGTATTGCAAACGTTGAGGGAAAAGGAACTATTTGCTAAATTTAGTAAATGTGAATTTTGGCTAAGAGAGGTTGCATTTCTTGGCCATGTCGTGTCCGATGATGGGATTAAAGTAGATCCAAAGAAAATGGAGGCAGTTAAAAATTGGCCTAGACCATTATCTCCCTTTAGACATTAGAAGCTTTTTGGGCTTAGCCGAATACTACAGAAGGTTTGTTGAAGAGTTCTCATCTATTGCTTCACCTTTAACTAAGTTGATACAAAAGAAGGCAAAATTCCAATGGTCAGAAGAATGTGAAAAAAGTTTCCAAATATTGAAAGATCGTCTTACGTCAGCTCTTATTTTGATATTACCCGAAGGTTCAGATGGGTTGGTTGTTTATTGTGATGCTTCACGTGTTGGTTTGGGTTGTGTCTTGATGCAACATGGTAAGGTTATAGCCTATGACTCTAGGCAACTTAAAGTACATAAAAGAAACTATCCAACCCATGATCTTGAACTTGCGGCGGTTGTGGTTGCATTGAAAATTTGGCGTCATTATCTTTATGGAGTGCATGTTGATATGTTTACCAAACACAGAAGCTTGCAATATGTATTTAGTCAAAAGGACTTAAACCTTAGGCAAATGAGGTGGATTGAACTCCTAAAAGACTATGACATGAGCGTATTTTACCATCCGGGTAAGGCAAATATTATAGCCGATGCTCTTAGTCGGTTGTCTATGGGTAGTGTCGCACATTTGAGGAAGGTAAAAGGGAATTGGTCAAAGATATCCATAGATTGGCATATTTAGGTGTGCGTTTGGTTGATTCCAATGATGCAGGTGTTCTTATACATAATGTGTTAGAATCGTCTCTTGCGGCAGAAGTCAAGGCTAAACAAGACAATGATCCAACTTTGGTCGAATTAAAAAAAGTCGATTGCCAAAAAGTCCATTGAAGCTTTCTCCCTAGGAGAATATGGGGTAATACGTTACCAAGGTCAGTTGTGTGTTATAAATGTTGATGGGGTAATAGAGTTGATATTGAATGAGGCCCATAGTTCTCGGTATTCAATTCATCTGAAATCCACCAAGATATATCGTGACTTGACAGAAGTGTATTGGTGGAATGGCATGAAGAGGGACATAGAGGAATTCATGGCTAAGTGTCCTAATTGCCAACAAGTGAAAGTTGAACATCAAAGGTTGGGAGGTCTAGCTTAAGAAATCAAAATTCCTACATGGAAGTGGGAAGATGTGAATATGGACTTTGTCATAGGTTTGCCTTGTACTAGAAGATAACATGATTCTATTTGGGTCATTGTAGACCGAATGACCAAATTGGCGCATTTTCTACTGGTCAAACTTCTTATGGTGCCGAAGACTATGCTAAGTTGTACATTCGTGAACTTGTGAAACTTTATGGTGTTCCTTTTTCGATTATATCGGATAGAGTTACTCAATTTAGTTCACATTTTTGGAAGTCATTCCAAAAAGGTCTTGGCACTAAAGTCAAGCTAAGTACCATTTTTCATCCTCAAACCAATGGACAAACCGAGAGAATAATTCAAACCTTGGAGGATATGTTAAGGGCATGTGTGATTGACCTTAGGGGAAGTTGGGATGTCCATTTTTCATTGATTGAGTTCGCGTATTATAATAGTTATCACTATAGTATCCAAATGGATCCTTTTGAAGCCTTGTACAAGAGAAGATGTGGGTCTCTGATAGGCTGGTTTGAAGTTGGTGAGATGGCATTGATTGGTCCAGATTTGGTAATTGATGCAATGGAGAAAGTAAGGCTCATGTTAAGGACATGGTTGGGAAATTCGGATAGGGCACATTATAGGGGAGGTGTTGTTCGATTTCCGTTAACACCTTAACTAGTTAAGGAACTAGTCGAGAAGGCAAGTGAGGGGATGAATGCTATGAATACTAGTGGGTAGCCTAAGTTGCTGAAAAATCTAAGGTTGTTAATACTCGCCTTATTTCTGTGTTAAAAAGGTTTCGAGGACGACGACATAAACACGACTAACGGAAGTCCATAAGAGGTATGTGAAGCCTATCCTTTCTCTTCTTTTGGCATGTCGTAAAGGTAAGTAAGCAGTGATATAACGCCTAAAGTAATTCCATTCTTGAATGCTCCTTATTCAATTTTGAATGTTAAAGCTTGTATGATAGTTAAGCTAATTTCCTTGAATCTTTTATACACTGAGGACTTAATGAATATACAGACTCCTAGTCATAAAATTATTCGAAGACAAATACTCTAGAGTTCTAAGGTGAATAGTCCTACTTTGGTATATGTCTAGGAACCTCGAGATGTAATTAATGTAGCCCCTAATGGCACTTAGAGGGCAGCTAGAATGACTATCCTGTTACTCGGATTCTTAGAAAATAACTTAGTCCTCTTATATAGTTGAGTCTCGGATAATGATTTAAACTGTGTTTGGTTTCTTACTACTCTACTCATGTATACTGTAACACTTCTTCTCCGAGTCCCGAGCCGGTTATCAGATTCGTACAATTCACTGCATTGTCCACCAAGCCCTTCACTAGAGGGCCGGGTACGTATGTATATATATAATGATGATGTGTTGTAATAAGGTGGAGATATCATGGGGCCTAATACTGATACTACATATATGATTCACTGGACCACTGATGGGGCCGGCTATATTGAAAGTCTGAGCATGCATGTCTTTATAATTTATAGAATACAGGTACATGTTTCTGACTTGATAAATTGTTCTCTTGTTCCTCTGTTTCGGATCTACCTCCAGTTATATTATGTTATACTTTACATACTCAGTACATATGTCGTACTGACTCCCTTTCTTCGGGGGGGGGATGCGTTCATGCCCGCAGGTACAGATACAGGTTTTAGGAGTCCGTCAGCTTAGGATTCCATGCATCTCAGCTGGAAGAGGCTCCATTATATCGGGGCCTAGTTTTTGATACTGTCCACTGATGTATAAAATTGTTTTGTCCATTCGGGGGTACGGCGGGGGCCCTATCCCGCCATATGTTATCAGTTGTATTTTTAGAGGTCTATAGACATGTATATGTGGGTTGTGTATGTCATTTTGATTCAGCTGGGTCTACCTAATATATCATATATGTGATTAAGTTATGGCAGCCTTGTCGGCTTGCGTGCCCTATCATGTTGTGATACAAATGAAAAGGGCTACAGGTTTATAAAAATGTTATCGCCCAGCGGGGCTCTGTTACATAATATCGTCTTATTTATGATTCAATGTGACCACAACTAATAGATATGTGTATGGGGGGTCCAGGTCGGACCCCAGTCACGGCCTACGGGGTTGGGTCGTGAAAAAAGTGGTATCAGAGCAGTTCGTCCTTGGAGTGTCTGCAGACCGTGTCTAGTAGAGTCTTGGTTATCGATGTGTTGTGCGCCACATCTATAGACAGGAAGCTACAGGACATTTAGGATGTTACTTTTCTTCTACATATGAGATCGTGCTTTAGATCCGAGTCATAGGAAAATTCCTTATACTAACCTTGGATCTTAAAAGAAGGACGACACCAACAGAAGGAGGTAATTAACGACATGGAAAGTTATGAAGCATGCAGGTAAGTAAAGTAAAGCCACGGAAGATATCCGTCGGGTAAGGTATTGAAATATAAAGTTGAAACCTAAAAGGAAAGCAGACAGGAAGTGCAACAGATGCAGTTTGAAGTTGAACATATGAGGTAAGTCCAGTATTTTTATGTTAGTAGTGACATTGAAAGCCCTGTGTGGCTGCGATATGAGATGATATTGAAAGCCCTGTGTGGCTGTGATATGACATGAATATATATATATATATATATATATATATATATATATATATATATATATGTGTGTGTGTGTTGGCCCTGTGAGGCATTGTTGGCATTTTCTGCGTGCAGGTTACGGGATAGTAAGCAGTGTAGAGAAAACTCTGCCAAATTTTTCTCAGAATGGGGAAAAGGAAATGAAGCATAGAATTTTGAGATGTTTGAGAAATTGATACCAAGTACCCCTACTGTGTTTAACCAAAGATGTAAGAGGTATCCTTTAGGTCGCCGATAAGGGGCACCCTTTTCACTTGAAGAAATTTATTTTGGAGGAACAAAAGCTTATTTAAGTAGTAAAGTTCAGACCACAGTATCTCCAGCTGTAACTATGCTGTAAAAAAAAGAAGTTCAGGTTGAAAGGTAAGATGTCAAATAATTGAAGCTTCACTCATCTTTGAAAATACCAAACCCCCGACTCCTATTGTAAATTAGATGAGTTGTTCATAACTCGAGGATAAACTCGGAAGGGGACCAGGTAGGTTAAGTATTAACAGAAGTACTGTGATGTTTAAGAGATTTTGGTTTCTTCCAACAATGGTTGGAAAATGGTTTACGATAACATTTTATAGTTCTTCACTGACTAATTGGGTAAAGAGCTTCTAACAGAAGCACCTCAAAGAGATGTTAGGAACCGAATATATGTACGAATTAAAAGGGGGATATGTAAGTATGAATTGAACAGTGTGATATGAGTATGCAGGGATAAAGTGGAACCACTAGTAAGACGCATTTAGTACGCATTGACTAAGTTAAAGGCATGCGTTGAGAATGCAGTAAGAGCATGAGGCTTAAGATACAAAAAATGAGGCCTGTACACAACGTCGCCCCAAAAATAGTGGAACCCATAAGGGATGAGGATGGAAAACTTAAGGAACAAATGACGCAACTTATATTCGCCCCAAGAAGCAAAGGATATAAGTTGGGACAAAGCCACTACTTCGAGAAAACCTAGAATAGTTATTGTCAGAATACTAGCACTGCCTAGTTGAAGTTAGAACGCCTACAAGCACCAACAAATGAAAGTACGAGTACCCTCTAAAGGGGGGAAGTTAGTGAAAAAATAGCAAAAGTAGAAGGAGGCAACTGATATGGCAATATATTTGGGATGGACGTCTAAATATCAACAAGATATCTTGCTGAACCAAGTTGGAAAGGTCTGCAAGCTACCAATAATTGGATGAAAGCCAGAATGCTACATAGGGCAGCATTAAGAAGTTTGTGACGAGACCCTGAACAACATAATACTAGAAGGAGGCTACGTATAAAAATAAAAGAGTGTAACCATTAAAGGTTATCAACCAACTTAAGAGACATTACGAAGGATAATGACGGCATGCTAGGCCAAAATCCAAAATGTTGGTTATAAAGTTAGTCGCAAATGATGTTGCAATAGATAAATAACCAAAGAAAAAGGAATAGAAAGCCCCCTGTGCTAGAAAATGAGGAGAACACAAAGTGAATGGAGGATAGTGGAGCTAAAGGTCTACGCCGATACTAGATGCAAGATAATAGACGAAAGGACAGGGCAAACCATAAAGACTCGCGAGACAACGCTACGGTAAATCTGGAGCTAAGTTGAGTGCCCTACACGTTATGGCAGGGATTACAATGAAGCACAACACGAAGACTTCCCAGGGAGGTCACCCATCCTAGTATTAATCTCGCCCCAGCATGCTTAACCTCGAAATTCTGATGGAACTTAATACATTAGTGCTGGTATGATCACGCGATATGGAAGAGTCTGAAATGGCAATGGAGAAACGATATGAGATTATGTACCCAGAGTATTATAAAATACGTTAAGACAGTTGTAACAAGGACTTAAGCAAAACAAGAAGGATTAGCTAATTGCTAATTGACGACATACTCGAGCCATAACTCTTCAACATAGTACCAGTTAATGAGAGGAAAACCATAGAATGGCTATATGGGCCAGTGGACGAGGGAATTTCGACACCACTTGGCAACCAACTCTAAGAGTGAAAAAGTAAAACCCAAAAGGTAAGGGTACCAGCTGATGTAATTAACGAATGACAAGAGGTAATACCCAAGGTCGAAAATTCCACAATATGACCGGGGCTATAAGACTCACTTCGCACTCCATCGACAAATGGCTCTAAAAGAAATGTTACCTGTGGATTAACGATATTAGCCCCTGCTCCTTCGATCAAAGGCTACGTACTCAGCCAAAAAGGTGTAAAATTGTAGGGTAAAAGAGTGGTAGGATCTTACGGAGTCCCCACAACTATTATCCCAGGCGAAGGAGCCCAAGTTGCATTTAACTATCGATAAATACAAAGATGGGTTAAGCCAAGTTACTGAGATGGAATTAGTTCTAAGGGTGGAGTAAGACATGGCCACGAGTGGACCAAAGATCTACACCGACATCGAGTGTAGGATAAGGGAGAAAAAGGCAGGGTAAAACATGAGGACTAGTGAGGTAACACTAGGATACTTCTTGTACCCTCTCATATTCTTGTAAAGGTAAAGAATGACACAAGATAATGTGTCTAGAGGATTACAAGCAGAGGTAAGGGAAATTGTGAAAGGGTCTAAGTAAAACTGGCAGAACTAACTGGTTACTACAGGATGACGAACTTATATGCCAAAATTCCTTTGGAATTATACCAGATCATGTTAGACAAAGCACAGAACGACTATGAGAGCCATTATATGAGGGGAATGCAACATTATTCGGTAGCCAACCCTAAGGATTGGAAAAAAAAGGGGAAGAAGGACCCAAAAGATTGAATGCCAATTAAAGTTCTGAAAAGAGTCGAGAAGGACTATATGAGGCTAACGATTCCCAAGTTATTAATGTCATTACGCACCCATTTTATACTCTGTAAGAGTAGGGTGCTATATGGGTTATTATGAGTAGGCTAATGAATAAGCCCATTTTCTTCCAATCAAGAGCACCTATGCTGCTGAAATTAGGGAGAGTTATAGACCATGGAGAATGGTAAGGTTTTGTGAGGTTTCCCCAGTTAATATCTCAGATAGAGGGACTTTAATTATGATTAACGTCTAGAGATCAGTCCAAGAAGAGATTGGGAGCACAAAGAGGTCTTCGTACCGCATTTTCCTTTGAGTTGCTGAACGGACTGAGTATACTATCAGACGCTAGAAGATATGTCATGAGCTGGTGTTGTTAACTTCAAAGATAGCTGGGATGATTATCTATCACTTATCAAGTTGCCTATAATAATAACTACTACTCCCATATCCCAATGGCCACATACAAGATTGGTAGAGCAAGACGTGTAAGTCCCTTATTGGATGGGTAGATGTTGGAAAGACTAAGCTAAAGAGGCCCCGACATGATTAAGCAAGTTATTGACTAAAATCCCAGAGTCGGCAGGAATGATATACAGATAATCGACATCGACATACAGAGTTCAAACTGATGATTGGATGTTCATAGCAGGGTCTCCTAGAAAAGGGAACTTGACCCAGAATAGTTAGACTATATCAAGTTGCTCATAAGGTGGGCAATGTGGCTAGTAAGTTGAGCTTACCACCTCATTTGGAAACTATACGCCCAATCCATCAGATAAGAATGCTTCGCAAGGGTACTGACGAGTCACCCAGGGGATATTGCATAGATGAGGTCCAGGAGATGAAATCCTGTAAGGAAAAACCTATCGCCATCTTAGATCAGCAAATTGGAAGATTGTAGACTAAAGACGTGCCTTCTAGCAAGATACGATAGAAAAACCAAAACCAGAAAGAGGATGATCGGGGAACTGAAGAGAACATGAAATACAAGTATTTGCACCTATAACCGATATTTACAGGTAACCCCGACTCCTGAAACACATATATGAAGTACTTGTAGGGAAGTATGTGTTAAGAAGATCGCAAAGAATCTCCCTACGATTTGTATAAGGTACTAAGAGGAGTTTTGTCTAACATTCGGGGACGAATGTTCTAAAGGGGGGAAAGATGTTACACCCCACCCTTTTTAAAATCGAAATGTCTCATAAGTTCCTTGGACATTATCATGTGAGCCTGATACGCTACGGCACTATCAAATGACTCCAAGGAGGGGAGGATGTGATACCCCATAGTAGAGAAGGTTGGAAATGGAATCATAAGAATCCGGAAGGAATTGGAGGCCAAGTAATGAGTCATAGGACTCGATTTACCTACGTAAGCTACTAACTTAGAAGTGTTACATACGTGAGTTACTTGATTACATACCAAGCTTATATAGCAAGGGTTTCATAGGCTCTTAAAGTGAGATGAGATTACGAACGAGATTACAAACCCACGAGGAGGGAAACAAATTTGCAAGGGGTAGCCAATGGGAAGGTGACACGTGGCAGCACCTAAGCATGCAGGTGACCCACATTCTTGGGGGATGTCACGACCCAACCCCGTAGGCCGCGACTGGGGTCCGACTTGGACCACCTTATGCGTATCTACCAACTACCCTTAAGTTGAACCGTGTGTGATGTAATACTATATACAAACCCCAATGGGTCAAAAACTGTTTTTCAGGAACTTATAGCCTCATTCACCTGTATTATAACAGGAAAGGGCACTCGAGCCGACGAGGCTTCTATACCACAAAAACATTTGCGATACGTCGTATGAGCACAACTGAAACAAACTTACAAATAACCCACATACACATGTTTACAGACCTCTAGAAATACTAACAGCAATATATGGCGGGACAGGGCCTACGCCGTACCCCTGAATAAATAAACATATACATCAATGACCAGCATCAACAGTAAAGCCCCGGAATAGCGAAGCACGTCCAACATAGCTGAGTGGAAATCCTAAGCTAGCGGATCTCCAATATGAACATCTGTACCTACGGGCATGAAACGCAGCCCCCCCGAGAAAAGGAGGGTCAGTACAATATATGTACTCAATATGTAAAGCATAACACATCGTAACTGAGACCATAATTGAAATAGGGATGTAGGGGACAAGTATAACAACATAATGAATTACTGTACCTGCACCTTAGGACACGTAAATCATACACATCATCATATGCTGTGCCCGACCCTCTAAAGAACTCGGTGCCATAATTATTTTCTCATATTCACATGTCATTGTATCATCATGTATTTCATTTTATCATATACGGTATCATATCATCGTATACGGTATAATCTTATCATGTATGTCATCATATTACATCCGATTCACTACGGGGCTCGGGGTCACAAATGTATCACTCTAATCTCATATGCATGCCTACATAAAGTATCTGGTCCTTTTAGTAAGGGACTCGGTGAATGGAGTGGTGTACGTCTATAGCGTACCATCATAATATACATACCGTACCCGGCCCTCTAAGGAGGGACTCAGTGTTCCTTCCTTATTTCGCCACATATACTATCATATTACAGCCGGCCCGGGACTCGGTGAATAATCGTATCATCATAACATATAACATATATCACACCTCACATATGGAATCATCTCCTCATGCATGGAATTGTACACATCCGGCCCGGGACGCGGTGAAAGAAGTAGTAAAGTTGTGCCTGACATATTATCCGGCCCATCGTCGGACACGAAGAAAGAAGGGTTACAACATGCACGAGTAGAGTAGTGAGAAACTATATGAAAGTAAGTCACCCTCTAAGACTCAATAAAACACTCAAGTGAAGCATCACCTGAAGACCAGGAAGGTACTTATCCGAAGTGCCCTTTAGATGTCAGTAGGGGTTACATCAATTGGGGCTTCAAGAATCACAGACATGCATCAAGACAATGCCACATAGCTTATGCAATCAGAAACATGGTTTATGCAATCAGAGACACATTTATGCAATCAGAGACATTGATCATTTCAGAGCCTTCCAGAAAAAGAGCTTGTATCTCCACTTACTATTCACTATATAGCAGGCTCGAGAATAATAGTTTGACTACTTTTAGACTTTAATGGTCAGAAGTGGCTACAAGTTACGAATTATACTCAGAGCTCATAATTGGAATTTTCACTAAACCTATATCATATGTCATTTCACTTAAAATTAAGCCATTCCAAAGGAAAGAAGAGGTAGGCTTTACATGTACTAGTTTTCATCACATAGAAGACTTAAAAGCAATGACTCAATTATTGCAGAAGTTCTGATATCAAGAAGTAAATGAGAGTCTCGACTCATACTCAAGGACTTACGAATGGATTGAATCCCAAATATCATGTACATATCATTTATAGATTACATCTAAGAAATGCCAAAAGAAAAGAGAAATAGCTCTACATACTTATTCCAAAAATACGCCAAAAGAAAGCTTCACATACCTTGTCTGAATTATTCCTTATCCTGTTTGCCTCGCCATCCTTTGAACCTATTCAACATGAACGTAATATGAATATCAACCCCTTTTACTTTCCATCACCCTAGGTTACACCTTAGTATTAATGGAATCTATTTCCTTAGTCGTTTCCCCGACTAGTTCTGTTATTCGCTAAGGCGTCGATGAAAATTGGGCAGCACCGCCCCTATAATGTGCCCTATACAAATTTCCAATTAGGTCCCTAAGACCTAGAGCCAACCAACAACAATAACCTACAGGAATTCACACCAACAATATATAGAATAAACTCCAAACGACTTATTCAAAAATACAATATCATAATAGGGCGTCTAGCCTTTATTTTGTAACGCCTTTAACTATATAAAATGAGGGGTCATGCGGATACAACCAGAAGCACCCTAACCCACATTAGAAAATATTTAGTCCCTTAAAAAACACATCACACCCCTGCAGCAGCAACTCACAATAACAACGCCTTACTTCGATGACAATTCGACTATAACGACTACAATTTGGATTGTCTTCAACGCCACGCATTTCTATACTGTTTTAACGTTTACAGCAACACAAAAGGTGTATAATACACTCCATAACAACACCATAAAGTCCAAATTGAAAGTAGAAACCTTACCTTACCCGAATTTAGCCAAAATTGTCAAAGCGCAACTCGGAACTTCTCCAAACGCGTTGAAATTGAGCGGGCTGTTTGTGTTACTTATTATCTGCCCCAAATTGAAATTTTATGTTATTAAACACCATTATACAACTTAGAACTTAGTGACACTTCAAATAATTAATTCACGGAATGAAACCCAGAAGCTTACCCCAAAAGGGCAAAACCCATAGCCCTCCTTCCTTGCCCCTTTAACGTTTTTCTCTTCTTTTTCTTCCAAATCTCCAATTGTAAAGCTGCAGTTTTGGTTCCATAAACATCATAAAACACATATATACATATACACATACTTAGGGAACATCGTAGATAATTAATTCACGGATGAAACGTGAAGAACTTATCTTAATTTCTTCCAATTTAAGGCTGCCGTTGTGTACTCTCTTTCTCTCACGTTTCTCTTTATCCTTTGACTGATTTTTGGACTTCAAATGACTTGAGAGTCATTAACATACATATATATATAGTCCCTTAGGAAGTGACACATGTCAGTCCTTAAGGGTGACACGTGTCAAGCCCTTATTGGGCCACAGATCCACCCTTAGCCTCCAAGGCTGCCATATATACTTGGTGGGGACCACCCCCAAGTAGGTGGGTCACCTACTTGACCCCAAGCAGGTGAGTCACCTTCTTCCATGTGGTACTTCCCTAGGCTGCCACGTGGCACCTCCTTTTGCAGCCACGTGTCGCCTTCTCCTCTCCCCCGTGGGTTCGTAATCTCGTCTTATCTTAAGAGCCGATGTAATCCGCACTACGTAAGATTGATATATCCTTAAGCAACTTACGTGTATAAGAGTCTTAACTTAGTGGCTTACATAGGTAAATCGAGTCCTACAACTCATTTCTTAGCCTCCAACTCTTTTCGGATTCTTATGACTCTATTTCCAACCTTCCCTCTCGCGAGGTATCACAATCTTCTTTTCTTAGAGTTGTTTGGTGTGTGTGGACAGTAAGGGTCTCATGGATACTTTCAAGACGATTAGGGAAACGTGTCAAGGTTCAAAAGTGCGGTGTATAACATCCTTCCCCCCTTTAGAACATTCATCCCCGAATGTTAAATAAATTTCCCTTAAGACTTTATACGGATCTTAGGGAGATTCTTTTCTACTGGAATAACATACATTTCCATCCAAGTAATTAATATACGAGTTCCGGGACCGGGGGTTATCTGTAGACATCGGGAATAGGTACGGACACCTGTGTTTCATATCCTCTATAACTTCCCAAGTTATGGCTTCATGATTCTTATTCCACCACAGTACCTTGATGGAAGCTATGTCCTTAGTTCGCAACCGTTTAATCTGTTGATCCCAGATGGAAATAGGTTGCCCCTCATAGGATAACTCCCTGTTACATGGACCTCCTCCACGGGAAATATTCTGGGAGTGTCGTTCACATTCTTGCAGAGCATTGATCTGTGAAAACTGAATGTATTGTTTCAAATCGGACGGTAGGTCCCACTCATAGGCAGCTTTATCTATTCTACAAATTCTCTGAGAAGGATCAATGTATCCCATTTTTGCCGACTCTAAGCTTTTAATCGATAGCTTGTCCTGGATTAAACTTTACTTCATCAATAATTTACTGGATCCCCTCTGGGTCTATCCATTAATCGAAGGGCAAAATGTCGTACTAAGATTCACCTGTGTTCCCAATCCTTATCAGAATAATCTCCAGCGATTAGACGTACATTGAACTTCCCTATCCGAGATAATAGATTTGGGAACCCCATGAAATATTATTATTTCCTTGCTATGTCATCTCGTATAACCCTTAGCCGAATATACCTTCCTAATTGAAAGAAAATGGGTTAATTTAGTCAGCTTATCTACCATAACCCATATGAACTTGTACGTCCATACAGTGCGAGGTCAGCCTGCACTATAACGTACATTAATCGCCTTCCATTTCCGAGTCGGGATTCCCATCCCCCATAATAGGCTATTAAGCCTCTGATGCTCCTCTTCGTTTAAGCCATTATACAACTCCTCTTAATTCAACTAGTAACACCTTAGGTCTGCTATCTTGCTCTTTTACTCAGATCTTCCTTCTAGTTTTATTACTACACCTTATACCATAATTCTTACGCAACCATGTGTAGGTACGTAGAGCCATTCAGAAAATGCTTTAGTGTCTCTATACTAGCAGCTTATCTCCCTCGATCGAGGTCAGGGCTCCGCTATGGCTTTTGTCCTTAGTACTGATTATATCTTAATAGCTCTTCCTCGAACCATCTTACACTTTTCTTTAATAGATTCTAAATATGGCAATAACATTGCTATTACTGACTTCCTTTTATCAAGTAATCATTTGATTTTGCTCTTAGTATGCCAATGTTCGTAAGCTGTACAACTATTCTTGTGCTATTTTCACGAAGTGCGTTGTATTTCAGTCATAATCTTTTTTTCTCTTGGATTACTCTGTTCCATACGTGTCATTGTACTAACACGCCTTTATAATCTCTTTTTGTCATACTTGTTTCGTTTCCTTTTTCACTTCCCAGGGGGTCACCCATCCCCGAGTTACTCTTATCCAACCATGCTTAACTTCGGAGTTTTGACTGAATCCGGTGCTTTAGTGGGGGTATGATCGCATCCATCCCTTATGGGGTCTCGTTTGAAGTTTAAGCATTCTCATTTACATACGATAGCGTTAGTTGATTTTCTCTTACGCTTGTACTTCTCTTTTCCACTTCCCCCCTTTTAGGGTTTACCCATGTCATCCTCCATTCATTTTCAGCTATTCACACGCGAATGATTCTACTCCAACATACTTAACGTGCTGTACTATATCTACATGTTCTGTTAAATCTTTCATACGTTAGGTTGCCTTTATAGGAAACCCTAGCACAACCATACGGTGCTTTAGTATTTGGAATATATCGTATAAAATCTCATCTAACGATTGATACTCGAGTAATATCCGTAATGTAGCAGTTCATTCAAAGCCACATTCCATTCATCCCAATCAGTAATTAGCGGGCGCTCATAATTGGTGCAAATTCCCCATTTGAGTGTACTTATACTTTAATGACTCATGTTCTAAGCTTCATCATTATACTAACCTTATTCTAGTGGATACCACTAATCGTTAGAGTGGAGTCACGTGTACACCATACTTCTTTACCACTCCTGAGCTTGCATCTTTGTCGTATGCTTAAGGCTCATTTCTAATCTTGCTTAAAAACATATCAACTTTGTGGTAGTAGTGGCCTTGTCTTAATACTTTTTCATCGTACTATACCTCTAGTTCGTAATTGTCCATTTCTCTTTTTGTTCGATACTCATACTTAATTAATCACATCTATCTTGAGTGCCTCTATTAGTACTTCTGTATTATTCCTTCAGCTCATTTCCTACGACTCAGCTCTATCGCACGATTCTAGATATGAAAGAAAGTAACATCCTAAATGTCCTGTAGCCTCCTGTCTATAGATGTGGTGCACAACACATCGATAAACAATACTCTACTAGACACGGTCTGTAAACACTCTAAGGACGAACTGCTCTGATACCACTTCTGTCACGACCCAACCCTGTAGGCAGCGACTAGGGTCCGACTTGGACCCCTTTATGCGTATCTATCAGCTACCCTTAAGTTGAACCGTGTGTAATGTGATACTATATACAAACCCCAACGGTTCAAAAACTATTTTTTAGGAACTTGTAGCCTCATTCACCTATATCATAACAGGACAGAGCACGCGAGCCGATGAGGCTTCCATACCACGAAAACATTTGCGATACGTCGTATGAGCACAACGGAAACAAACTTATAAATAACCCACCTACACATGTCTACAAACCTCTAGGAATAGTAACAATAACATATGGCGGGATAGGGCCCCTGCCATACCCCTGAATAAATAAACATATACATCAATGATCAGCATCAACAGTAAGGCCCTGGAACAGCGGAGCACGTCCAACATAGCTGAGTGAAAACCCTAAGCTAGCGGATCTCCAACATGAACATCTATACCTGCGAGCATGAAACGCAGCCCCCCGAGAAAATGAGGGTCAGTACGATATATGTACTGAGTATGTAAAGCATAACACATCGTAACTGAGACCATAACTGAAATAGGGATGCAGGGGACAAGTATAACAATTAATGAATTACTGTACTTGCATCTTAGGACACGTAAATCATACACATCATCATATGTTGTGCCCGACCCTCTAGCGAACTCGGTGCCATAATCATTTTCTCATATTCACATGTAATTGTATCATCATGTATTTCATTTCATCGTATACGGTATCATATCATCGTATATGGTATAATCTTATCATGTATGTCATCATATTACATCCGGTCCACTAAGGGGCTAGGGGTCGCAAATGTATCACTCTAATCTCATATGCATGCCTACATAAAGTATCCGACCCTTTTAGTCAGGGACTTGGTGAATGGAGTGGTGTACGTCTATAGCGTATCATCATAATATACATACCGTACCCGGCCCTCTAAGGAGGGACTCAGTGTTCCTTCCTTATTTCGCCACATATACTATCATATTACAGCTGGCCTGGGACTCGGTGAATAATCGTATCATCATAACATATAACATATATCACACCTCACATACGGAATCATCTCCTCATGCGTAGAATTGTACACATCCGGCCCGGGACGCTGTGAAAGAAGTAGTAAAGTTGTGCCTGACATAATATCCGGCCCATCGTGGGACACGAAGAAAGAAGGGTTACAGCATGCACGAGTAGAGTAGTGAGAAACTATATGAAAGTAAGTCCACCTCTAAGACTCAATGAAATACTCAAGCGAAGCATCACCTGAAGACCAGGAAGGTACTTATCCGAAGTGCCCTTTAGATGTCAGTAGGGGTTACATCAATTGGGGCTTCAGGAATCACAGACATGCATCAAGACAATGCCACATAGCTTATGCAATCGGAAACATGGTTTATGCAATCAGAGACACAGTTATGCAATCAGAGACATTGATCATTTCAGAGCCTTCAAGAAAAGGAGCTTGTATCTCCACTTACTATTCACTATATAGCAGGCTCGAGAATAATAGTTTGACTACTTTTAGACTTTTAATGGTCAGAAGTGACTACAAGTTATGAATTATACTCAGAGCTCATAATTGGAATTTTCACTAAACCTATATCATATGTCATTTCACTTAAAATTAAGCCATTCCAAAGGAAAGAAGAGGTAGGCTTTACATGTACTAGTTTTCATCACATAGAAGACTTAAAAGCAATGACTCAATTATTGCAGAAGTTCTGATATCAAGAAGTAAACGAGAGTCTCGACTCATACTCAGGGACTTACGAATGGATTGAATCCCAAATATTATGTACATATCATGTATAGATTACATCTAAGACATGCCAAAAGAAAAGAGAAATAGCTCTACATACTTATTCCAAAAATATGCCAAAAGAAAGCTTCACATACCTTGTCTGAATTATTCCTTATCCTGTTTGCCTTGCCGTCCTTTGAACCTATTCAAAATGAAAGTAATATTAATATCAACCCCTTGTACTTTCCATAACCCTAGGTTACACCTTAGTATTAATGGAATCTATTTCCTTAGTCGTTTCCCCGACTAGTTTTGTTATTCGCTAAGGCGTCGACGAAAATTGAGCAGCACCTCCCCTATAATGTACCCTATACAAATTTTCAATTAGGTCCCTAAGACCTACAAACAACCAACAACAATAACCTGCAGCAATTCACACCAACAATATACAGCATAAAATCAAACGACTTATTCAACAATAGGGCGTCTAGCATTTATTTTGTAACGCCTTTAACTATATAAAACAAGGGGTCATGTGGATTCAACCAGAAGAACCCTAACCCACTTTAGAACATATTTAGACCCTTCAACAACACATCACACCCCTGCAGCAGCAACTCACAAGAACAATGCCTTACTTCGACGACAATTTAAATATAACGACTACAATTTGGATTGTCTTCAACGCCAAGCATTTCTATACTGTTTTCACGTTTACAGCCACATCCAAGGTGTATAATACACTCAATAACAACACCATAAAGTCCAAATGGAAAGGAGAAACCTTACCTTACCCGAATTTAGCCAAAATTGTCAAAGCGCAACTCGGAACTTCTCCAAACGCGCTGAAATTGAGCGGGCTGTTTGTGTTACTTCTTCTCTGCCCCAAATTGAAATTTTATGTTATTAAACACAATTATACAACTTAGGGACTCTTAAAATAATTAATTCACAGAACGAAACCCGGAAGCATACCCCAAAAGGGCCAAACCCATAGCCCTCCTTCCTTGCCCCTTTAACATTTTTCTCTTCTTTTTCTTCCAAATCTCCAATTGTAAAGCTGAAGTTTTGGTTCCATAAACATCATAAAACACATATATACATATCCACATACTTATGGAACATCGTAGTTAATTAATTCATGGAAGAAAAGTGAAGAACTTACCTTAATTTCTTCTAATTTGTGGCTGCCGTTGTGTACTCTCTTTCTCTCACGTTTCTCTCTATCCTTTGGCTGATTTTTGGACTCCAAATGAATTAAGAGTCATTAACATACATATATATAGTCCCTTAGGAAGTGACACGTGTCATTCCCTAAGGGTGACATGTGTCAAGCCCTTATTGGGCCACCGATCCACCCTTAGCTTCCAAGGCTGCCACGTGTCCTTGGTGGGGCCCACCCCCAAGTAGATGGGTCACCTACTTGACCCCAAGCAGGTGGGTCACCTTCTTCCACGTGGCACTTCCCTAGGCTTCCACGTGGCACCTCCTTTTGCAGCCACATGTTGCCTTCTCCTCTCCCCCGTGGGTTCGTGACCCCAAGCAGATGGGTCACCTACTTGACCCCAAGCAGGTGGGTCACCTTCTTCCACGTGGAAATTCCCTAGGCTTCCACATGGCACCTCCTTTTGCAGCCACGTGTCGCCTTCTCCTCTCCCCCGTGTGTTCGTAATCTCGTTTTATCTTAAGAGACGATGTAATCCACACTACATAAGATTGATATATACTTAAGCAACTTACGTGTATAAGAGTCTTAAATTAGTGGATTACGTAGGTAAATCGAGTCCTACGACTCATTTCTTAGCCTCCAACTCTTTTCGGATTCTTATGACTCTATTTCCAACCTTCCCTCTCGCGAGGTATCACAATCTTCTTTTCTTAGAGTTGTTTGGTGTGTGTGGACAGTAAGGGTCTCATGTCTACTTTCAAGATGATTAGGGACACGTGTCAAGGTTCAAAAGTGCAGGGTATAACAGGGGAGGTGGGCCCCACTACCATGTGACAGCCCCTCCTTCAGCATGTAGATGCAGTGGCCCAATAGGGGCTGGACATGTGTCACCTCTTAGGGATGACATGTGTCACACCCTAAATCCACATATATGTATGTATATGAATCATATACTTCAGTTTGTTCCTCAAATTTCCGCCAAAATAAGAGAAAACAAACCCTAGAGCTAAGGAGAAAATTATGACGGCTTGGGAGAAAATTAAGGTAAGTCCCGATTTTGTTCCGTAAATTAATTATATAGCATATACCACAATTATATGGAAGTCTTATTAGAATAAAATTAGAGTTCGGTGCAGCCAAAAAATGGACAGCAAGCTGCCACGATGATTCGGCTAGCTAAAACAAATTCTGAGGCGCGATTTCGGCGAGTTCTAGCCAATTTCGGGAAAGGTAAGTTATTATCCTCTAATTTGAAGTTTATGATGTTAAATTAGGGTGTATTAAACACCTTATAGGCTGATGGAAGTTGGGGAAAAGGTTTGAAAAGTTCGGCGTTCGAAATAAACGAATTTGGAATCGCTATAGTTAAATAGTTGTCGAAGTAAGGTGTTGTGCGCGTGGGGGCTTATGCTGGTTGTGTTGTGGAGTGTTTCAGGGTCTAAGAGTGCTCTAAATGAGGTGGGGGAGCGTCTGGTTACATCCACACGACCCCCCGCTTCGTACGGTTAAAGGTTTTGCAAAATAGAAACTAGAAACCCTCTTTTGGTATCGTAACTTCGGGCGAGTCGTTTGGAGTTTATATTGTGTAATATTGCCATGTTATATATTTATGAGCTGCTGGTTGTATTGTTGGTTGGCTTCAGGTGTTAAGGACATGGTTGGGAAATTCGGATAGGGCACATTATAGGGGAGGTGCTGTCCGATTTCCGTTAACACCTTGACTAGTTAAGGAACTAGTTGAGAAGGCAAGCGAGGGGATGAATGCTATGAATACTAGTGGGTAGCCTAAGTTGCTGAAAAATCTAAGGTTGTTAATACTCGCCTTATTTCCGTGTTAAATAGGTTTCGAGGACGACGACGTAAACACGACTAAGGGAAGTCCATAAGAGGTATGTGAAACCTGTCCCTTCTCTTCTTTTGGCATGTCGTAGAGGTAAGTAAGCAGTGATATAACGCCTAAAGTAATTCCATTCTTGAATGCTCCTTATTCAATTCTGAATGTTAAAGCTTGTATGATAGTTAAGCTAATTTCCTTGAATCTTTTATACACTGAGGACTTAATGAATATACAGACTCCTAGTCATAAAATTATTCGAAGACAAATACTCTAGAGTTCTAATGTGAATAGTCCTACTTTGGTATATGTCTAGGAACCTTGAGATGTAATTAATGTAGCCCCTAATGGCACTTAGAGGGTAGCTAAAATGACTATACTGTTACTCGAATTCTTAGACAATAACTTAGTCCTCTTATATATTTGAGTCTCGGATAATGATTTAAACTATGTTTGGTTTCTCACTACTCTACTCGTGTATACTGTAACACTTCTTCTCCGAGTCCCGGGCCGGTTATCAGATTCGTGCAATTCACTACATTGTCTACCGAGCCCTTCACTAGAGGGCCGGGTACGTATGTATATATATATGATGATGTGTTGTAATAAGGTGGCGATGGCACGGGGCCTGATACTGATACTACATATATGATTTACCGGACCCCTGATGGGGCCGGCTATATTGAAAATCTGAGCATGCATGTCTTTATAATGTACATAATATAGGTACATGTTTCTGACTTAATAAATTGTTCTCTTGTTCCTCTATTTCGGATCTACCTCCAGTTATATTATATTATATTTTACATACTCAGTACATATGTCATACTGACCACCTTTCTTCGAGGGAGGGTGGGGAGGGAGGGGCTACATTCATGCCCATAGGTACAGATACAGTTTTTGGGAGTCCGTCAGCTTAGGATTCCATGCATCTTAGCTGGAAGAGGATCCATTGTATTGGGGCCTAGTTTTTGATACTGTCTACTGATATATAAAATTGTTTTGTCCATTCGGGGGTACAGCGGGGGCCCTGTCCCGCCATATGTTGTCAGTTATATATTTTTAGAGGTCTGTAGACATGTATATATGAGTTGTGTATGTCATTTTGATTCAGATGGGTCTACCTGATATATGATCTATGTGATTAAGTTATGGCAGCCTTGTCGGCTTGCGTGCCCTGGCATGTTGTGATACAAACAAAAAGAGCTACAGGTTTATAAAAATATTATCGCCCAGCGGGGCTCTATTACATAATATTGTCTTATTTATGATTTAATGTGACTACAGCTAATAGATATGTGTATGGGGGGTTCAGGTTGGACCCCAGTCGCGGCCTACGGGGTTGGGTCGTGACAAGAACAGTCCGCGACAAGTCCGCATTGCGGACTTTTCAAGGATTTTCTGGCCGAGTTAGGTTTTTTGTATAGGCATTTTAGTGTTTTCTTCAATTGTTAGTTAATAAACCTAGGCGTTTTTAGGACGTAAGTCAACTCTATCAATAAACCTAAACCTCTAATTCTCTTCACTCTTCTAAAATTCATCTACTAAAATATTTCTCTCTCTACAAAAGACTCTCAAAGACTCCATTGAAGATTACAAGAAACTTCACTCAAGCTCTCCATCAAAACTCTCAAGTTCTTCCAAATCTTTTGGTGTTTTCACTTATGGTATGTGGGTATTGATTTATGAATCCTTTCATCCATGAAGCCCAATCAATTTCTCAAGGTTTTCTATCAAATTAAAGTTTGGTATTTTATGATCTCTACTCCTATTGCATGAATTTTGATTCAAATTATGATTATGAGTACAAAGGACTCCTTATGCATGATCCTGTGTTCTTGCATCCTTTAACAGCCATCCAAAGAGGGGTTGCATCAATTGGATTTGGCAAACTTCCATTTGTAGTTTGTTGCATCCTGCTATTGCTGCACCATGGGGCACCTAAATTTGTTTCTCCACTGGTGGACTGATGAGTTGTAGGTTTGTATGTACCTGCACATACAACAGAGATAGGAAAAGAAAGAAGAAATAATGCTCTATTCCTTACCTGTAGAGGCAAGTTTTTATGTCTAAAAAAGCAATAAGTAGAGGAGACTTTCATCTTTACAATAGTCCTAATTATAGGATCTTCAAGGTAGCTGTAATTATACATATCCAAGTTGAAGATCAAATTAGAACAATAATAAGGCAGTTGTCAAGGGGGCTTCTTAATCCTTTTGAGTCTCCTTCTTCTGAAATTTGCCATTCCCAGCATGTCTAGCTCCATGAGGGCTCTGGCCTCTTTGGGAAGATCCTGCTTGTTGAAGTAGAGCTCAGGAACAGAGCATTTGTGGCTGTGTTTGGACAAGCTATCAGCTGTGGAATTGGCTTCCCTGAAGGTGTGGTTGCAGCTGAATTCCTGGAATTGGTTTATGATGTTATTGAGCTTGTCCAGCAGCTCTTTGATGGACCATGGAGGCTTTGCTTCCTGTTGCAGCCATTTGAAAAGTAATTGGGAATTAACCTCCAGTATGACTTGATTGTAGCCAAGATGAAGGCACTAAGAGAGACCAAAGATAGCAGCTTTGATCTCTGCTTGATTGTTAGTTCCAGATCCTAAGGGGATTGCATAAGCAAACATGAGATCATAAGATGCATTCCTAAGGATTCCTCCTCCTCCAATGTTGTCAGGATTGGTGAGAGCACTGCCATCAGTGTTCAGCTTCACCAAATGGTCAGTTGGTTTGGACCAGCATACAGGGAAGACCTTGATATCATGGTAGCACTGCTCAACCAAGAGAACCAGGTCCCTCCAGTTGTTGGGCCAGTTGATATAAGGAAAAGCACTGTGTAGCAAGTGGGAAGTGTCTTTAAAGACAGAGAACTTTACTCTTGCAAGGTTAGAATGCTTTCCTCCATATTTTGAAGCACATCTATTCTTCCAGAGGTTCCAGCATATGAAGATAGGGAGTGCTTGTATCATGAGCTTGTGAGCCTCATTCCTGCATTTAGAGGTCCACCATCTCATTAACAAATTTCTGAGAGGTGTGTACTCCTTGCTTATGCCCATAGAGTCAGCAAACATACTCCAAGTACTCCTGGCAAATGCTCCTGCAACAAGGATATGGTCTATAGTGTCTTGGCCAGGTCTGTAGCAGCAAAAGCATTGTGAAGGAGAGTGTCCAAAGCTGGTTATTTTCTCATTGGTTGGTAACTTTCCCCTAAGGGCTCTCCAAACAAGAAAGGAACATTTGAAAGGTATGAATTGATGCCAGGTATTGGAGTTAATCCTGGTTTTGGGTCTCTTGTCTCTGATGATATTCCAAGCAGAAGAACAGCTAAACTCCCCATTGTTGTTTAGTGTCCAACATGGTTGGTCCTGCTGGGGGGTTGGTAATTGATGTGAGTAGTAAGAATATTAGACACCATCTATGGAGGGGCCTGCTGGATGAGAAGATCAGTGTTCCATTGTCCATTGTCCATGAAGGCTGAAACAGTGGTGTTGTTAAGCCTGCAGCTGTTGTTGTTGAATTGGGCTAAAGGACCCACTCCCAACCAGTTGTCCCACCAAAAGAGGCAAGTGCCAAACTGTATTTGCCATTGGATGTGAGGCTCAACTTTGTGCTTGTTCTTCATAAGATGCTTCCATATCAAAGATTGTCCAGTGTGCCAGTTCTTGGTGATGGGATTGGATCTTTGGCAGTACTTTGCTTTGGTAAAATCTCCCCATAGTGAGTTTTTAGTTCTAAAAGTCCACCACTGTTTATATTGGAAAGACTTGGCCACATCAGAGATTTGTCTAACACCAATACCACCTTCATCATAGGGGTAGCTAAGGTTTTTCCAGGAAGAACAGAGGTACTTCCTCTTGTCATTCTTCCACCCCCAGAAGAAGTTTGCAGTGATACTCTGAATCTGTTTGAGAATGGTTACAGGAGGGGAGCTAGCTGACAGCAGGTGGATGGGAAGTGCTTGGATGACATGTTTAACCAAAGTGACTCTGCCTCCATAGTTGAGGATCTTAGCCTGCCACCCTGTTATTCTATTCACCACCTTGGCAATCAAATCAGAGTAATATATGAGCTTTTGTCTGCCAATGTAAAGAGGGCACCCCAGATAAGTGATAGGGCTATCCTTTTGCCTGAAGCCAGTGACCTTCTTAGTTCTTCTTACAGTAGAATTGAAGGCATTAGAAGGGACCATGAACTGGCTCTTGTCTCTGTTGATCAGCTGACCAGAGGTACTCTCATAAGTGTGCAAGGTTTCCATAATGAGTTGCAAAGTTTGGGCTCTCCCAGAAGAAAAGATGATAACATCATCTGCAAAGCTGAGATGATTAATTTGAGGCCCCCTCTTTGCCATGAAAAAACCCTGATAATTAGGATGATGATGGAGATTGTTCACGAGTCTAGATAAAACTTCAGCCCCAAGGATGAACAGAGAGGGAGAAAGAGGGTCCCCTTGCTTCAGACCTCTTGTGGAGTGAAAAAAACCATGTCTTGAGCCATTGATAATGATGGAATACCAATTGTGAGACATAATTCTCCATACCATATCAATGAACCCTTCTCCAAAGCCCATTTTCCTCAAGACCAAACAAATATAGGACCAAGAGACTCTATCATAGGCCTTGGCCATGTCCAGCTTAATGACCACATTACCACCTACATTAGGCTTCTTAATTTGGTGAATGATTTCTTGAGCTAGCATGATGTTCTCAGAGATACTCCTATTTTTAACAAAACCAGATTGGTTAGGGGAAATAAGAGTAGGAAGAGTAGGTGCTAGTCTGAGGCATAAAAGCTTGGAAATAATCTTATTGGTAAAGTTGCTAAGGCTAATAGGCCTGAATTCTGAGAGCTTGGTTGGATGGCTTACTTTTGGGAGTAAAACCAAACAGGTATGAGTATAGTACTTAGGCAATGTTTGACCATTAAAGAAAGAAAGGACCACTCTGAATAGATCTTCTTTGATGATCTCCCAGCACTCCTGAAAAAACTTACCATTCATTCCATCAGGGCCAGCTACTGAGTTGGGGTTCATAGAGAAGACCACAGTCCTCAGTTCCTCCAAGGTGGGGAGAGCTTGGAGGTCCCTGTTTTGATCATCTGTGACAAGCTTAGGAATACATTGAAGGGCATCCTCCTGAATATGAGTGTCTTCACCAGTGAAAATGTTCTGGAAATGATCACAAGCAGCCCTGGCTATGTCATCATCCCCTTGCAACCAGTTACCTTCATCATTTTGAATCCTATGGATGAAGAGTTTCCTTCTTCTTCCTGTGATGATTGCATGAAAGTACTTGGAGTTCTTGTCCCCCTCCTTGAACCATTGCAACTGAGTCTTTTGTTTGAGCATGGAGTCCTCCAACTTAAGATATCTAATATACTCAGCATTGATGGCATGAAGATTGGCTCTACATTCCTCAGAGTTAAGAAGAATCAGATCCTCCTCAGCTTGTCTAACCTTGGCTTCATACTCTTTCACCTTAGCATAGATGTCCCCAAACTGCATCCTGGACCACCTACTAAGAGTATTAGATAATCTCTTCATTTTCTGATGAAAACACCACATGGGATTACCCTCAATGTTCCTGTTCCAGCAGTTGCTAACAGTATCCATGAAGGAGTGGTGGTCTGTCCAACAATTCATGATTTAAAATACTTGATGTGGTGTTGATGGTGCTCAGTGAACTCTAACAGGAGAGGGCAATGGTCAGAGCCAACAGTAGGTAAGTGAGTGATAGTAGTCTGAGGCATCACTTCCAGCCATTTGTCATTGACCATACCTCTATCTAATCTCTTCCAGATTCTAAAGAAGATACCCCTCTGATTAGACCAAGTGTATTTCTGTCCAGAGAATCCCAAATCCTGAAGACCACAGGCTTGAATGATGCTTATGAACTCCAAGCTCTTTCTCATATTGTAGGTAACACCCCCCAGTTTCTCTTTAGGTTCAGTGATAACATTGAAGTCACCTAAGGTACACCAAGGGAGGGTTGTATTTGAGTGCTGCAACATGCTATCCCATAAGGGTCTTCTGAGATGATCTTTGTATTTTGCATAGACAAATGAAACTCTGAATTGGTTTGGATTCATTACATGGAAGATTTCACAAGTAATCACCTGTTCCCCATTTTCCAGAATCCTACAATCCACATCTTTGTTCCAAAACAACCAAATCTTACCATTTGGGTTGCTAATAGCATTGTCCATGTTAAGCTGGTTTCTGAACTGATGAATTTGAGAGCTATCAGAAAAAGGTTCCAGGATAGCAAATAAGGAAATCTGATGGATACTCTTCAGGGATTGAAGTCTTTCCATGACACCTTGGGTATTAATACCCCTCACATTCCAACTAAGAATACTACTCATTGGGAAACTTTGGAGGTGTAGAGTCTAGTGTTTGGTCTGCCCTTGGGGGTAGAGTTCACAGGGCTATTTGGTTGGAAGTTTGTTCTGTGAGCACCCCTTGGAGAGAGTCCCTGAGCCTTAGAAATCTGCTGGACTTCATCTTCATACACATTTTCCTTGGAAGGACTGAAGGCCTTTATTAATTGCTCACTCACAACATCATCATCATCATAATCATTCATTAGTTAGTAATCACTATCCTCCTCATTCTCAGATATACACACTGCATATTCATCAATCTCAGGAGGAGTTTCATTGTTGGTATTGAGGGTACACTTGGGCTGGGATGCACCAGTATTGGTCTCAGGAGTGAGACCTGCTGACTGAGTGGGAGTTGTAAGTATGCAATGGGTTTGGAGGGGAGTGATATCCATCCCCACCTGGTCATCATCTAAGACAAATTGTTGGCACCCCTGCTCCCCTTGCTGTACTAACACAATGTCCATAGTTTGACATTTTTCAGCAGAGTTCTTTTCTGTTATTTTCTTTTTGATGGCTTCTCTTCTCTTTTTGCTCAGCTTATTCTTCTGAACAGTAGTACTTTTACCACTAGTACTGGCATGTGATCCCAGGTCTTTGGCCATGGCACCTTTGCTAGCTTTCATGGTAACTTCATCAGTAGGAGTAGCTGTAGGGATAGGGGTGTTTGTGGGGGCCTTATGAGCAGAAACAGCAGGGTCTCTAGAATCACTCCTAATCTCAACAGTGCTCTCATGCATAGCATGAGGGGATACCCTTACCTCATTGGTTTCCCCATCCTGCATGTCAGTGGGGTTCTCCTGTACATTTCCAACCTCCCCTCCTTCAACTACCAGATCAGCCACAACAACATCATCCTTTGGGGGGGGCAGGGGTATTGGGAGTGATAATTCAATACCTGAATTCCTTGCAATATTGGTCCTTGATGCAGTACCTGGTAATGCAGTACTTATGCAGAGAATATGGGGGGAAGGGGTTTGTGGGAGAGATAAGTCAATACCTTGTCTCTCAGTTGTGGTGCTTGCTTGCCTTGTTGATGAACTCTTCAGAATTGAGTTCCTTAGGATGTTTGTAGTTCCTGCATTTTGGTTAGTGGGTTGATCTTTCCTAGCAAGATCAACATGAACATTGGGAATAGAATTAGGAGTAGGAATCTTACCTGGATCAGCATGGACTTGCTGCACTGCTACATACTTGCCTTTGAGTGATGCTCCAGTGTTTCTGCTGTCCTAATTTTGCTGCACATTGGATGGTCCTTTGTTCTGCTTCCTTCTTTGTGTTTGCCAGCCATTGTCATCTTTGCTAGCCTTGGAGTTTTGTGGCTGTTGTGATCCATTGATTGTTGAAGGATTTTTTTGAGTCTGTGATGGGGGGGATTGTTCTGTTTTGTCATTCTCATCATGGCTCTTGTTTTTCTTTCCATTTTCAGTCTCTTTCCTATTTTTTTATTCTTCATCTCTTTTTCTAATGTTGCATACATGTATCATGTGCCCCTGATGCTTGCAATACATGCAATATTCAGGGACATTCTCATAAAGTAGTTCTTGCCATCTTCCAATAGTTGGATCTCTTTTGTCATAGCCAAGCCAGACATGATGAGGCCTCTCTTGGGTCAGATTGATTTGAACTCTTACTTTGGCAGTACTTCCTCTTGTCTTTTGGACAGAGGCAGTATCCATAAAGAGAACTTTTCCAACAAGGGCCAATAAAGTAGTTACAAACTCCTTTTCATAGCAATTCCATGGGAGTTCTGGCAGGGCTACCCACACAGGAACAATAGGAGTTTCCTCCTCAGGCCTAAAAGTTGGAGTCCAGGTTTGTATCCTCATAGCTTGGCCTTCAATGGTCATTCTTTGCTTGGTCCACACAGTTGTGTAGTCCAATTCATTGTCCAAGTCAATGTATACATGTCTGGCATTGAAGTGGGCAATTTTAACACCCCCTACCAATTGAGTTTGGAGAATGAAGCTTCTCCTTATTAGCTCCACCTTAGGCATAGTGCTGCTGAATTTCCCAACAAGGGTATATTTGTATTTTTGAGCTAATTTAATCATGAAATCATCATGGTCATATATCACAGCAGGTACCCCTTGTCTAGTGGTATAGATAGGGGGAGATAGCTCAAGAGGGGTGTCATTCTTGGCTTGGTTTAACCTAAGCTTAGAGGCAAAGGTTTGGATCACTGTGTATGGGGCAGGGGCAGGGACCTGTTCCTTTCTATTGGGGAAAGGATTCCTTTGAGGATTTCTATTGGTATTTTCTACTTGTTGAGGCTGATTAGTCCCAGGTTTAGGAGCTTGGTTATTGGGGCTAATTTTATCAAAGTTGGATGATATCTTAGGGAAGCTGTTGTGAAGGCTAGTAGGCTGATTGTTTCCAGTCTTGCTAGTAGACATAGGATTGTTATGAGTATTACCCTGCACACAAACATTAGCAGCAGTACCAGGGAGCACATTTGCTCCACTGGATTTCAACAAACTAACATCATAGCTAAGCAGATTAGAGGGGCGCCCTGCAACATTATCTCTACCATCATGTTTGTCAGGATTAGAATCCAAAACCTTTTCTAGGCCAAGCACAGAGTTAGTATGGTGTTCTATAGCATTGGAAGAATGATTATACTGACCCTGGTTAGGATTATTAGAGATGGGGTACTTACCTGGAATGCTTTGGTGGAAGCTGTTGCTGTGATGAGTTGAGACTTCATGAGCCTGATCATTACCATTCCTTTGGGGTGTTATGGATTGAGTGCCATTGTCTCTATACTGATGTTGGTTGTGTGCTAAAGTAAGCTCCTCAGATTGTAAGGCCTTGAAACTGTGAGTGTCACCTCCATTTGCGTCTTGACGACTTTTTGAATTCGAACATATGGGAGGTGATTCGAACTCAATAATTTGCCTGGAAAGGTTACCAACAACCTGGGGAACCTTTTGGAATTGGTCCCTTCTCAATTGGGTCGCCGGAGCTCCGGCGACCTCTCCTTGAATGTCGCCTTGACGACTTTTCGAATTTGAGCTAATATGAGATGATTCGATACTGGGTATATAGTTTGGAAGCCTCCCCTTAGTGTCACGAACCTGTTGGCATTGATATTGGATTGATTGGTTCGCCGGAGCTCCGGCGACACCATCATGGCCAGTATTCGAATTCAAATTCGAGGAAGAGGGTAGATATTCGAGCTGTTTCTTTGTGGCTGGGAGGTGCTCCCTATCAAGCTGAACACTTTGGTATTGAGCTTGGTCGAATTGAGTGGCCGGAGCTCCGGCGACCTCATCTGACTGAGGGATCAAATTGATATTCGAGGCTTTTGGGATTGATTCGAGCTGGCTCTTGGTACCTGGGAGGTCCTCCGCATCAACCTCAACACGTTGGCAATGATTTTGATAGGATATGTATGCCGGAGCTCCGGCGCCGGCGTCGACCTGTTCACCGGCGTTTCCAACTCAGGTGAAAATTGAACCAGTAGAAGCGTCTTGCCTAGGAGAACAAACCCCAGTGGGTCCAAGGTCTCGAATCTCGCCGGAACTTGGTCGAATTTCAAGGCACACCTCCGGCGACTGTGCATTTTCCAGCGCACTAATTGCAGGATCAGTGCTCACGATTTGTGTAGTATTTTGATCCAATTTTTGGACTATAGGTAGTCCAAATGATAAGGAATCAGATGATATAGGTCTTGTGACTCGAATCAAACCATTGTTCTTCAAATCAATGATTCTTTGAGCACGGCGCAGCTCCTCCTCAGAAATATCTACAGTGTTCGCAGGTGTATTTTGCAGATTGGAGGAGCTGTGTGTTTGATTTTGTGATGTTGCAACTTGAATCAATCCTGCCTTACTTGAAATTGCTACTGGTTTGTCAGTATTTTTTTGCAGATTCAAAGTACTCTTAGCTGGATTAAAGGTTGATGCTTCTTCAGCTATGTTCTTATTACGGTCCGGTAGCTATTATAACCTGCAGAATTACTTGCCTGCGTGTTTTTCTGTTTGTTGGTGTAGGGTGATTTGTACCAAGTGGATATGTCCAAACACCTCCAACTTTTGTAGGATTGCATCATATACTAATTTGGAAAGGCCCAACAAGTTTCAGCTCAAAAGGATAATTGGAGACGTTAGGCGAGCGACCTGGAAAAAATCAGCAGTCTTAAGCCTAAAGAGAGAGAAACTTGGTAATTGGAAGCTCCAGCTTGGGAGTCAAGCCCTCAAAATTTGCAGGGATAAAGAAAAGGCCATATATGCAAACCTCATGAAGTTTCAGGCCAAATGGAGAATTGGAGACGTTAGTCGAGCGAATTGGCAAAAGATAATAGTCTCCAAAGCTCCTACTGAGGTCACTTCCTTTTTGCTAGTTTGTGCAAGCCCCCTTTTGTTTGTTTTTGGTTGTTGTATTATTTCAGGTACCTGGAGTTATGTATCAACATTCATTAACAACAAATACATAGAGAAAATCCCAAATACAACTTCCAACCACCCTGCAGCACTTAAGCTTCAGTAGGGCAGCATGTGCAGGGTGAGGTGCAGCTTGTGGACCTATCCAAAGACCTCCAATCTTCATTGCTTGCTTCCTTGGCTATTTGTATGTGCAGGTCCACATACCAGGAACTCTCCAGCACTCCCCAACATTCTTCATGACCTGCAGCAATACCAAATTATTTGGATTGCAGCACACAAGGAACATGGTTACAGTATCTTCCAGATTTCTTTGGTTGTGTGGTTTGTTGGTTTTTTTTATCTGTGCAGGTACTCCAAGAAGTTTAACCACTTCAAAACAAGCAACAAGGAGCTGCACACAAACTTGCACCAACCTTTTCACTTCCCACAATTGCTAGACCTTTTTTTAGTTGCTAAGCAGGTTCACAGTTGCACACCTGCTACAACTTCAAAGTTGAGAATGCTTGGCTTCTCAGGGAACCTGCAACCATCATCACCCACCCTCTGTACCTCCCATATGCACCACAGCAGCAGAAGTACCAAAAGAGGGATCTACCACAAGTCCAAAATGCAAGCTCCAGCAACCTGCAGATTGGCAGGTTTGTATGCTTTCCTTTTAGTTGCTTGTGCAGGTATACTAAAGAACTCCTACACATGGAAGCTGCTGAACTGACACACTGCAACAACCGACAACATCAACCAATATATGGGAGTCTCTAAATATTGCAAATATAGAATTTGAGGAAGCCAGCTGCAACAGAGGAATGGCACCACATTCAGAACTTTTGGAACTGCTCTTAGAATTGTGTGTTTGCTTGTTTGTTTGCTTGTTTGTTTGTGCAGGTTGTTGGAGATACAGGCAACAGTGGAACTCAGATGGAACTCCAACAACCTCATAGACAACATCCAAGAACCAACAACAATATCATGAGTAGCTGTAACATGTTACATCTCCATCAACTTCATATACATACTGTGGGAACACAACACCAAACAACTGCTCAACCACACACCAAACAACAACTCAACCACAGAGCTGAAGCTGAAAGTGCAGACTTGAAAGATGAAGTTCAACAGCATCAGCAACAACAGATGCCAAAACCAACACACTCCCATATACAGCAACCTCTAGACTTGGTTGCTTGTGTATGTTTCTGGTTTTGTCTGTCTGTGCAGGTATCCCAAGGACTTGACCATCATCCAACAGAGGGAGAGACAGCAAGGAGCTGGTTACAGAACTACAACAACCATGTTTGTTTGTTCCCTTGGCTACTTGTAGGTGCAGGTCTGCAGCAACCATACATTTGGAACCCCATTCAGGTGTTCGAATGCAGCTACACTTTTCTCCACAACAAATCCAAGGCTGTTGGCTACTGTAGCTCCATATACTTCCTCTCCTTTCAGCCTCCTTAGCTGGTAATCATGATACTGATACAAAGGCACACTTCACCTGGATTTACTTGGTACGACAAGACTAAAAAGAGCAAAGATGAAAGGAATTTCCCATTCCATGCGAGATAGAAGTTTCGTATACTTGTTCTTCTTCAATGTAGCTATGTCTGGTACGTAGCATAGTTGAATAGGACTAGTGTAGGTTACTTTCCTTTTTTCTCATGGAAGGGGAGAGTCTCCCTCATTTATGCTTTCATAGTTGAATTGTACCGGGAGGAGTCCTCTCACAGGTTTACTGCTTTCTAGTTATAGTTAGTCTCTTTTTTGTATCGGGGATGAGTTAGCCGACCTTAATAGGTTAGCCGACTTATGAACCACCATAGGATTGGAGGTAAGGTTTATGTCCCCCTTCTTGTATTTTTATTTTGGTTATTTATGTTAAGGCTTGGGGGTGTTGCTTAACCCCTGACTGTGCACGAGAGGTGGGAGCCTCGTGTAGGGTCTGTTCCCATAAAAAAAAATTATGATTATGAGTTTATTTTGATATAAATTGATGGTTATTGCATGCAATTGAAGAGTTTTTTCATGAATTCTCCTATTTTCAATTTTTAGGGTTCATTATGAAAGTTATGAGTATTTTTAATTATACTTCTGAATGATATTATCTATATGAATTATGTATGTGCTGATATAAAGTTTATGATCATGCATGTTTTTAAATCAATTACATAATTTTCAAATCAATTGATCATGCATTCATGTCTTACCTAAATTTCAAGTATAAGTTATGATCATGAATTTTCAAATATGAATTATGATTATGTATTTCAATTATGATCATGGACTATAAGTATGTTACGAAGGATTATTTTCATGCAAGTTATGAAGTAAGGTGACTTAGGGCCCTATGTGGTGACCTAAGGCCAAACGATATGAATTATGCAAATATGATTGTAATGATGAAAGGACAATTCTCACATTACAAGTATGTTATAAAAATGAGCTACTCCATAATTTCAAACCTATGATAATGACTATGATATATGAAATTATGATTTTTATGCTATGTATGTATTCCGTGGAATTTGACTTAGCATCGAATGTGGACTTGAGGTAGGGGCTCGAAGTATGGGGTCCTTATATAAAGTCTCATGTCTCATAACTATGTGCCACCATAGGATTGGCTTCATGGCCTTGCTAGTGGATCCACATATAGCATTGTATGACCCGCCTAGAGGGGTAAAGGCTACCCATGCAAGTAGATTCTGCTTTTTCTTCATTGTATGGGGAGACAACGGGATTCCATGTTATAGCTCGCATGGTCATATTTTCTGTTATGGTTCCTATCCCACATATTTATGATTTCTTATGTATGCTATGATTTTTAAATTTTTTCTTTTTAAATGCTTTGGTCAATATGATTTTCCTCATGTCTTTACTTACCTCACCTTATTATATTATTTACTTGACCATTGCATTCCATGATTTAAGTTGCATGTCACGCCTACATACTTAGTACATTCCAACGTACTAACGCATACTTTTTGCCTACATTGTCTCATAATGTAGGAGTTGAGGTTGAGGATCACACTCATCTACGTGGCTTGTTAAGATTTTCTATCGCAGCGGTTGTGGTGAGTCCTCATTTATCGGGGACTAGTTATCGAGTTAGCTATTATTTTCAAAGACTTTCTCTATGTATCATATTGAGGGTGAGCTAGGGACATGTCTTAGCCCCCACCCATATTCATGAGTAGAGGCATTTAGTTTGATAAATATTTCGAGTCTATGTTGTCATGTGTCGTTCTTAAATTTCTATTCATGATTTAGACTCTCTTATGATGTTTCTGCTTTTATTTTACCTTGTGTATGCTTACGATATGTACAAGAAGCTTGGTTGGAGTCCTTTGGGGTTTCGATCACCGTGTTACGACTAGGCCCTAGGTCAGGTCGTGCCATCTTATTTATCGGTGTATTGTGCACTACATCTATAAATAGGAGGCTACATGACATTTATGATGTTATCTTTGTTTCATATCTAAGATCGTGTGATAGAGCCGAGCCATAGAAAATGAGATTCCTTATACTAACCTTTGATTGCACCAGAAAAACAACACCAATAGAAAAAGTAATTGATGATATTGGAAGTTACAAAGTACACAGGTAAGCAACAGTACAAAAGATATATGTCAGGTAAGGTATTGAAGTATGATTGAAATGTAAGGTTGAAGAACGAAAGGGTAGTAAACAGGAAAATGTAACAGGTGCAGTTTGAGTTGAATATACGAGGTAAGGTCATCATTTTCATACCGTTGTTGATATTGGGAGCCTTGTGTGGCTCTGATATGATATAGTGTATTTATATATATACATATACATACATATATATATATATATATGTCGGCCCTATGAGACACTATTGGTATTTTCTACGTGCAGGTTTTGAGATAGTAAGAAAGATAGAGGAAACTCTGCCAAAATTTTCCTACAAATAAAAAGAGAATGAGATATAGATTTGTAATATATATTGAAGGTCATGCCCACAGTAATGATAAGATTTGACTAAGCTGCGAGTATGGATAACCTCGAGAAATAAGTTAACTGCTGAATAAATGATAATAGTAAGTCGATATCGATAGGGTAAAAAGGAATTTGGAAAGGATTTCTAATACTAAGAGATGATTTAGAAAAGGCTAGAAAATCTTGATAGAGTGTTATATTAAGGAACTTACTGAATTGATAAGAATGGATAAATTGTGACTAGTTATAGTTAAAAGAAGTAATAGTGTCATTAAGACAAGTATACAGGGGAAAAAGAATTGTGATGGATATGAATATATTAATAAGACAGCTTGTGAGATATGAAGGATAAGACTAACTAGGAAGAGTAAAAGGTTAAGTACGCTTACTTCACCAAGTGTAATTAACCCATAGTAAGAATCGTGAAAAAGGTTAAGAAGTGTTATACAATGGAATTGAATAAGAATAAGATATAATGTGAATATAATGAGGATCGTAATGGAAATAAGTAAAGCCTAGTGCGAAAATGACCAAAGATATGACGTGGTCCATGTGCTTAGAATATAAAGGTAAGTGTGAAACGGAAAAGTGAGTTATAAAGCAAATAAGGAAGACTTATCAAGTTCTATAGGGAAAGTTTCTATTAAAGGTTATATGATTACAAAAATGATAGTGAGCAAAAGGAAAGAAAGAGTAACTGAAAGGAGGAAATAAAGAAAAAGTGAGATAACAGTGTAGCAATAAGTCATGACATGTGTTGCCGAGGATACGAATGATAAAGGTGATGGAATTATGAAAGATCAAGTTGTAGAAATATGAGCAAGGAGGTAGAATGAGTGCTAGGAAATGACTGGAATGATACGAACAAAGATGGATGAACAAAATGTGTTTTTGAAAAGAGAAAAAGGATTATGCGGAAGCAATGTATTCCGAATGATACAGAGGTAGCATAAGATTCCTCATGTGCAGAATAAAAGATAGACATAGACGGGAGAAATGATAAGAAAATTCTAACGAAAGAACCCAAGATAGATGCAATTAATTGAGTATAAGTATGGAATGAAAGGGGAATATATAGTTATGAACTTAAAGTGTAGTACGACGACATGGTGATAAGGTAAGACCATTATTTAGGAGAACTTGGTATTTTGTTGAGTAAATTAGAAGCCTGTGTTGGGTACACAATAAGGGTAGAAAGGTATAAGGCATAAATGGGTACTGCATACACTCGACTTCACATCGAAAATAGTGAAATCCTTAAGGGTAAAAGATGGTAGGTTTAAGAACAAATGGTGCAATATAAATTAATCTAAAGAAACATATGATATAGGTTGGGATAAAGATAGTATTTCAAGAAACCTTTGGACACTTATCGTTCGAATATAAATGCCGCCTAAGTGAGATTGGAATGACTACAAGTAATATTAACTATTGATAGGAATGAGTGGAATGTAACCTTAGATGAGTTGTTACATTGGTGGCATTACTCGAGTACAGATTATCAGATGAAATTTTTCACTATATATGGCAAGGGTCTCATCGCTTCGTGATTTAGTCAAGGTTTTGTACATGGATAATCAAGTAATAAATTATAAAGAAAGATAAGGATATGAATACAGTACTAAGTGGATTGGAAAAAAAATTTGGATGAATTTGAGATTGGAAATAGGGACATAGAGCAAAGTATAAATAGATAATGGTATAAGTACACCCTTAAGAGGGGAAGCGGGTACAAGAAATGTAAGTGCAAGATGGAAAGAATTGGCACTACAATATATTGTATATGGATGATTGAACTTCAATAAGATTCCTTATTGAAACAAGTTAGTAAGATCTGAAAGACAGCAACAAATAAATAAAAGTTAGAAAGGTTATGCAACCTACAAATATTTGTACGTTAAGAATAAGACCAAGTGAGTGAGTACATGATAAACGGAGTTATGGTTCAATAATGATAATGCAGTTATGATATTTTGGATACGCTACAGAGAGATGCAAAGATGGGTTAAGCCAAATTACCGAGATAGAATTAGTACTATGGGCAAGTAAGACATGGCCATGGTTAGACCAAAGATCTATCCTAACACCAATTGTAAGATAAGAAAGAAGAAGGCAAAATAAAGTATGAAGACTAGCGAGATGATGCTAAGGTTTTTTTTGGGCTAAGTTGATCACCTTCGCATATTCTTGTAAAGATTGTAATATAACATGTGACAGAAAATTAAGAGCAAAATCTGAGTAAAAGGGCAATAGAAGAGTCTAAATTAAAGATAAAGAAACGACATGAGATAATGTGTCTAGAGTATTACAAGTTGGGTTTTTTAAAAAAAAAATTTCATGTTATATATATAAAAGTAATCTGACAAGTACAAGGAGGGGGACGTGAAAGGCCTTACCTCCAAAAATAAAATGGAAGATATCTAATGAGAGGACTCTTCTCGACTAGGAAGATCAAGTATAGGAAACTAGTTCTATTCAACTAAGGTACAAAACCTAGCTAAATTGAAGAAAATCAAGTATACCCAATTTCCTTTGCATGGGTCGAGATCGGTCATATCTTCTGTGATGCTCGACTAACGTTTTCGAGAATCCATTCGGGCTTTAAATTCTTGGGTACATATAATAGCTAACATACAAATTGTTTAAAGTTGTTAAAATTTGGATTTTGCCAAAGAAGAAGAAACAAAGGGGTTCCATAACAATTGGCTATCTTTTTCAAGGTCGCTCGACTAACGTCTCCGATTCTCCGTTTGGGCTGAAATTTCTTGGGCTCTACAATTGTTGGGGTTGATGTATTCCTGCAAAATTTGGAGCATTTTTGATGATGTATACTGTTGCTCCTCTTGAGAGTTACTGTTCTGCCTCCAACATCGGCTGTCTTTTTCAATGTCGCTCGACTAACGTCTCCGGTTATCCATTTGAGTTGAAATTTCTTGGGATAAACCATCTTTGTGGATGCTATTATCCTGCAAAATTTGGAGGATTTTGGATGTTGCATGATGCATGTTGTTGAGGGCTGATGGTTGTTGCTGAGGTGGTGTGTTGTTTCTGGCATCTGCTTCTCCTTAGTTTTGACAAAACTTGTTGCAAGGAACAACTCCTCTTGTTTTTGATCTTGGGATCTTGCTGAATCTGTAGAGCTGCATGTCTTCAAGTTGTTCAAATTATCACAGCTGGAGTATGTTGTGAATCTGTAGTGATAAATAAACAAACACAGATGGCTCAAGAGGTGCAATTTCAGGTTGGTAGGAATTGTTGAGAGGTGTTCCTGATGAATGCTTTTGGATTATTGTAACTGCTATAATCTTGGAAGAGGCTAGAATATTGTTCCTGTTGTAGTTTGTAACCTGCACAGAAACAAAAACAAAAAGTAAAGTCTGGAAAAAATTTTGTAACCCCAAAAAGAAGCACTTCCCTTGTGGCTCCTCTTGTTGTTACTGATGTAGAAAAATTCCAAGATGTGTAATGTGGTGTATCTGCATAGACCAGCAAGCAAAAACAAAAACAAGAACTTTAATGTGTCACATGTGTGGTGCAAGGAAACCATCCTGGGCTTCCAATCAAGATTCCTATACCTGTTAAGCCAAGAAAGAAGAGAAGAAAAAATATAAACTACTCTACTCCTTACCTCTAAAGTTAGACTGGTTATTCTAAGAAAATAATAAAGATAGTAATAAGGAAGGGAGATTTTCCCTTTGCCAGGAGTTCTAACTGTGAGATCTTCAAGGTATTTATAGCTATGCATAGACAAAACCATGTTGAAGTTTGAGTTAGAACCAAAATGGAATGAGTTAGGGAGGTTTCTTGATTCTCTTGAGTTTCTTTCTTCTGAAAGAAGGCATTTCCAGCTTGTCCATCTCAAGGTATGCCTTAGCTTTTTTGGGGAGATCATACACAGTGAAATAGAGTTCAGGAGATTTGCATTTGTGGCAGTGTTTGGATAAGACATCAGATCTTGCTGGTTACTAAAAGATGGTGAACTTATATGTCAAATTCTTTCAGAATTATACCAGTTAATGATAGATAGATCACAGAGCATCTATGTAAAGTTATTATATAGGGGAACTCCAGCATCATTTGATAGCCAACCCTAAGGATTGAGATTAAGAGCTAAAAAGTAGAGTGACAATTAAAGTCTTTTAAAGAAATGGAAAGGTAAAACATGAGGCTGAAGATTCTAGAATATGGACTTCATTATAGGCTTACCTCGCGCTCTACAGAAGTATGATTCTATATGAGTTATTATAGATAGGCTGACAAAATCAACCTATTTTCTTCCATTTAGGACTACATATTCAGCCGAGGACTATGTGAGGTTATATATAAAGGAGATAGTAAGACTTCATGGGTTTCCCACATCTATTATCTCAAACAGAGGAGCTAAGTTTATAGTTAACTTCTGGAGATCCATCAAGGAGGGATTGGGGACACAAATGAGTCCCAGCGTAATATTTTACTCTCAGACTGATGGACAGGCCGAGCATACCATTCAGACACTACAAGATATGTTATGATCATGAGTTATTGATTTTAGGGGTAATTTGGATGATCATTTACCATTTATCGAGTTTGCCTACAATAATAGCTATCATTCTAGCATCCAGATGGCACCGTATGAAGATTTGTGTGGCAGGAAATATAGGTCACCTACTAGTTGATTTGAGGTTGATGAGACTAAACTAATAGGCCCAGACATGATTTAGCAAGTTGTGAATAAAGTGAAACTTATTCAAAATAGACTATTAGTGGCCCAGAGTTGATAGAAGTCATACACATAATTAACGTCGACGCTTAGAATTTGAAGTTGGGGATTGGGTATTCTTGAAGGTATAACTGATAAGCGGTGTAATAAGGTTTGGAAAGAAAGGGAAACTTAGCCTGAGATACATTTGGCCTTATCATATTGTTCGTTGGGTGGGCAAGGTTGCCTACGAGTTAGATCTACCATCTGATTTGGAAGCAGTGCACCCAGTATTTCATATATCCATACTTCGCAAATTTATTGGTGATCCTGCTAAAATATTCCCCATGGATGATTTCCAAGTGACAGAGGATCTGTCTTATGACGAAAACCCTATAGCTATACTTGATCTCCAAGTCAGAAGGTTACGTACCAAGGATGTGGCTTCCATCAAAGTAATATGGAGAAACAAGAATAGAGAAGAAATGACCTGGGAAGCCAAAGAGGAGATGAAGAATAAGTATCCTCACTTGTTCTCTATACCCACAGGTACTCTAAACCCCTAAATTGGTTATATCAATTATTAAGAAAACTATATGTGACAACTATTACAAAGACATCCCAGAATCCTTGTAAGACCTTATGAGGCTAGTTAACATTCAAGGATGAATATTCTAAAGGGAGGAAGGATGTTATATCCCTTAGTTTTTGTATATCGGAACATTTTCAAACTTCGCTAAAGCTGTCATGTGATATGTGTTATCCATGAAGTTATCAAATGATCTTAAGGAAGGGAGAATGTAATGCCCCATATCTTGCATAGACTAGCTCTATGTGAAGTAGTGATGGTTTGAAATAGGTTTGGAAGGATTTGAAAGGGATTTGAGGACAAATAATTTGTCACAGTAATCGAGCTACCTAGTTAAGCTACTAGTTTGGCTACCTTACATAATTAAACTACTTGAGAACACTTCTAGCTTAAGTATCAAGGATCACACAGGTTATTAAGGTAAGACTAATTGCTAACCTACTAAAAGGAATAAGTAGGTGATGCACCTACTTCAAATAGGTAATGCACCTACTTAGAATGTGTAGACTGTATTTAAATAAAAAAAAGCAAGTAGGTGATGCAACTACTTATGAACTTGTGACAGGAATTAAGGAGCTAAGGTACCTACTTTTTTAATGTAATGGACAAGATTATTCTGGGATGCGAAATAGAGAATTTTGTTTCTGACTTTAACTAATACACGAATTGGTTATAGAGTTTATTTGGTCTAGATTATTAAGTGGGGATTAAAGATTAATTAAGTTAATTAGACCACTAAGTTGGATCTACCAAGACAAGTGGCAGAATATGATTCAAGGGTGGATGATAGTAGGATACATGTCCACAATGGACACATGTCAAAGCTGGACACATGTTATTCTTAGGGGCTGCCATGAATGACCATGGGACACATGTCAAGGTTGTCCATGTGTCACTCTTAGGGGATGTATATATAATGAAAAATTAATGGCTAAGAGCTTATTTTAGCTCATTCTTCTTTGAGGAAAATATAGAAAAAAAGAAAGAGAGTTCAATCCATGGCCACTCACAGCCATGGCTGAGCAAGCAAGCTCCCAAATTCTTATCCCCATACTACTTTTATAAGGTATTTTCAACCAATTGGAGGTGATTAGCAATGTGAATTAATTATTGGGGCAGCAAGAAGACCTAACGTGCAATCCACACATTTTAGCCAAGTTGAGAAGCCAAGTTGTTAAGGTAAGAATTAATCATTTTCTATATATTTTAGAATGAATTTGGACGTGTTGTGAATGTGTAAATGTGAATTAGAGGTATGAAATTATGTATGTTGGTGTTGGAATGTTTAAATCCGTCTAGGGGCTATTTTATTTGGAAATGGTGAATCAATTTTAATTAACATTTTGGTTGTTGTTGTCATGAGTTATATAATAAAAATAAAAGAATTTGATATTTTAAGTTGGAGTTGATTGTAACGTGGGGCTGTTTGTATTGAATTGAAAATTTAAGTGTGGTTATGATTATTCATTGTATGGTTATAATTGTTGGGGCTATTCTAATCTAAAGATAATGGATTAATTTCAATTAATGTTGGAGTTGTCGTTGCCATTGGTTATACGATGAAATTGAAGGAATTTGATATTTAAAGTTATAATTGTATTTTATTGAGAATGATCTGGGTTGGTTGTGTTGTTATTCTTGTTGAATTGAAGGACTAAGAGTAGTTAAAGCTATAGTATTGTTGTACTTGTTGGACTATTATAAGTTCATCCGAATAAGTGTTGTAGGTGTTGATTTTTAAGAGTAACTTGATTACGTCATAGTCATTATGTTAAAGATTATGGAATGTCATAATGTGTGGGCTGATTTGGAATAGTGTGCGGGCTATTTTGGAACATTCTTGAATCTTTCCTTAGCTAACTTTAATATAGCACTTGAATGTGTGGTTGTTGATGTTGACTTGGTTGTTATGTTATTGGTTTGAATATAAGGGAAATGTCGCCTAATTTTCTAGAAATGAGCTGCTAACATTTGAGTGCATTTTGAAACTTTCTCATAGTTTAACCATAGTTCTTGATTTCTTAATATAGGATGAGACACTATTGGGAAGCTGAATATAAGGGAAATGTCGCCTAATTTTCTAGAAATGAGCTGTTAATGTTGGAGTGCATTTTGAAACCTTCTCATAGTTTAACCGTAGTTCTTGATGTCTTAATATAGGATGAGACACTGTTGGGCAGCGTATGCATGTTGTGTTGCGAATAAGTGCTAAAGGTATATAAAGTCTATTTCTTCTTTCTTTTGATATGTCTTAGATGTAAGTGATGAATGATATGAGCTTTGGGGTAATTCCATTCATAAGTTCTGAACATGATTCATGATCCTTATTAACTTCAGGATGTTAAAACTCTTAAAGTAGTTGCGCTACTTCCCTCAAGCCTTCTATATATTGAATAGTAGTTGCATGTATAAGCTCCTATTCCTAAAGACTCTACGATGAAAAATGTCTCTGCTTCCATAAGTTGTTTCACATTATCTTGATACATGTCTATAATTTTTGATGCTCTATTTGATATGGTCCATAGTGACATTCAAAAGGTACTTGAGACGACTACTGTCTTGATTTTCAAATAATAGTTCATTTTATTTATTCTATTAAGTCTTAGGCAATGATCTAATTGTATATGGGTGCTCATGATATTCTTCTCGTGCATACTGTTATTACCTCTTTCACCGAGTTCCGAGACGGGTATGTTATCGTGCACAACTTTATTAAATCTTCACCTAGTCCCTCACTAGAGGGCCGAGTATAGTATAGTATATGTATATGATGATATGATAATATGATGATACGATTATGGAACTAAGTCCCATAATGGTCTGGGTAATGTATACAATAATAATACTGTTGATACTCTTAGAGGTCTGTAGACATATGTGTGGGTTGTGCGTATATATGTTTGATTATGTATATATGACTTGTATTTTGGGATTTTGTATGTAGTAAAAGCCTTGTCGGCTCGTGTATTATAAGTTTTTAATTGATTATGATTTCTCAAGGGACAGGTTACCCTAATACATGTATGTAACACTTGAGATGACATCCTATTTTCACAAAGCCTCCGTATTATGTTTAGTTTCAGTTTGACGATGTCTAATAGATATGTACATGAGTGCCCAACTCGGGTACTAGTTACCGCCTACAGGGTTGGGTCGTGACAAAAATGGTATCAAAGCAATTCATCCTCGGAGTGTCTACAGACCGTATCTAGTAGATTCTTGTTTATCGGTGTGTTGTGCACCATATCTATAAATAGGAGTCTACATGATACTTAGGATATTACCTTTCTTTCATATCTAAGATCGTACGATAGAGACAAGCCATAGGAAATAAGATTCCTTATACTAACCTTTGATTGTAGCGGAAAAATGATACCAATAGAAGAAAGTGATTGATGATGTTGGAAGTTATAAAGTATGCAGGTAAGAAAAGGTTCGAAAGATATATGTCAGGTAAGGTATTGAAGTACGATTGAAATGTAAGGTTGAAGAACAAAAGGGAAGTAAACAGGAAAATGTAACAGGTGCAGTTTGAGTTGAATATACGAGGTAAGTTTATCATTTTCATACCGTTATTGGTATTAGGAGCCTTGTGTGGTTGTGATATGATATATATATATATATATATATATATATATATATATATATGTCAGCCCTGTGAGACGCTGTTGGTAATTCTTGTGTGCAGGTTTTGAGATAGTAAGAAAGATAGAGGAAACTCTGCCAAAATTTTCCTACAAATAAAAAGAGAATAAAATATAGGTTTGTATTATGTCTTGAAAGGTCATGCCTATAGTAATGATAATATTTGAGTAAGTTGTGAGTATGGATGACCTCGAGAAATAAGTTAAATGCTGAATAAATGGTAATAGTAAGTCGATATTGATAGTGTAAAAAGGAATTTGAAAAGGATTTGTAATACTAAGAGATGATTTAGAAAAGGTTGACAAATCTTGATAGAGTGTTATCTTAAGGTACTGGCTGAATTGATAAGTACGGATAAATTGTGATGAGTTATAGTTAAAAGAACTAATAGTGTGATTTGGACAAGAGTATAGGGGAAAAACAATTGTGATGGATATGAATGTATTAATAAGACAGCTTGTGAGATATGAAGGATAAGACTGAGTAGAAAGGGTAAAATGATAAGTACTCCTACTTCACCAAGTATAATTAACCCATAGTAAGAATCAAAAAAAAGGTGAAGAAGTGTTATACTATGGGATTTAATATGAACAGGATATAATGTGAATATAATGAGGATCGTTATAGAAATAAGTAAAGCCTAGTGAGAAAGTGGCCAAAAATATGACATGGTCCTTGTGATTAGAATATAAAGGTAAGTGTGAAATGGAAAAGTGAGCTATAGAACAAATAAGGAAGACTTATCAAGTTTTGTAGGGAAAGTTTTGAATAAAGGTTATATGATAACGGGAATTATAAAGAGCACAAGGAAAGAAAGAGTAACTGAAAGGAGGAAACAAGAAGAAAGCGAGATAATAGTGTAGAAATAAGTCATGACATGTGTAGTCGAGGATACGAATGCTAAAGGTGAGGGAACTGCGAAAGACCAAGTTGTTGAAAGTTGAGCAACGAGGGGAAATAACTGGAATGATACGAACAAAGATAGATGAACAAAATGTATTTTGGAAAAGAGAAAAAGGATTATACGAAAGTAATGTGTTCTAAATGATACATAGGTAGCATAAGATTCCTTGTGTGTAGAATAAAAGATAGACATAGACGGGAGAAATAATAAGGAAATTCTAACGAAAGCACCCAAGATAGACGTAACTAATTGAATACGAGTATGGAACAAAAGAGGAATATATAGTTATGAACTTAAAGGTGTAGTATGACGACATGGTGATAAGGTAAGACCATTATTGAGGAAAACTTGGTATGTTGTTGAGTAAATTATAAGCCTGTGTTGGGTACACTATAAGGGTAGAAAGGTATAAGGCATAAATGGGTACTGCATGCACTCAACTTCACATCGAAAATAGTGAAATCCTTAAGGGTAAAAGATGGTAGGTTTAAGAACAAATGGTGCAATATAAATTAATCTAAAGAAACATATGATATAGGTTAGGATAAAGATAGTATTGCAAGAAACCTTTGGACACTTATCGTTCGAATATAAATGCCGCCTAAGTGAGATTGGAATGACTACTAGTACTATTAACTATTGATAGGCATGAGTGGAATGTAACCTTAGATGAGTTGTTACATTGGTCGCATTACTCGAGTACAGATTATCAGATGAAATTTTTCACTCTATATGGCAAGGGTCTCATCGCTTCGTGATTTAGTGAAGGTTTTGTACATGGATAATCATGTAATAAATTATAAAGAAAGATAAGGATATGAATACACTACTAAGTGGATTGGAAAAAAATTTGGATGAATTTGAGATTGGAAATAGGGACATAGAGAAAAGTATAATGGATAATGGTATAAGTACACCCTTAAGGGGGAGAAGCGGGTACGAGAAATACAAGTGCAAGATGGAAACAATTGACAATACAATATGTTTGATATGGATGGTTAAACTTTAAATAAAATCCCTTGCTGAAATAAGTTAGTAAGATCTGAAAGCCAGCAATAAAAAAATATAAGTCAGAAAGGTTATGCAATGTACATATGTTTGTACGTTATTAATGAGACCAAGTGAGTGAGCACATGATAAAAGGAGTAAGGGTTCAATAATGACAATGCATTTATGATATTTTGGGTATGTTACAGAGAGATGCAAAGATGGGTTAAGATAAATTACCAATATAGAATTAGTACTAAGGGCAAGAAGAACATGGCCATGGTTGGGCTAAAGATCTATCCTAATTTCGATTGTAAGATAAGAGAGGAGAAGGCAAGGTAAAAAATGAAGACTAGCGAGATGACGCTAAGGTATTACTTGGGCTAAGTTGAGCACCTTTGCATATTCTTATAAAGATTACAATATAACGTGTGACTAAAAATTAATAGGAAAATATGAGTAAAGGGGCAATAGAAGAGTCTGAATTAAAGATAAAGAAACGACACAAGATAATGTATCTAAAGTATTACAAGTTGGGTTAAGATAATTATAAAATAGTATAAGAAAGATTATCAGAACTAGCTGGTTAATACAAGATAGTGAACTTATATGTCAAATTCTTTCAGAATTGTACCAGTTATTGATAGACAGAGCACAGAGCAGCTATGTAAACTTATTATATGGGGGAACTCTAGAGTTACTTGATAGCCTACTCTAAGGATTGAGATTGAGAGTTAAATAGTATAGTGATAGTTAAAGTCTTTTAAAGAAATCAAAAGGTAATACATGAGGCTGAAGATTCTAGAATAGGGACTTCATTACAGGCTTACCTCACGCTCCACGGAAGTATAATTCTAAATGGGTTATTGTTGAAAGCATGACAAAATCATCCTATTTTCTTCCAGTTAGGATTAAATATTCAGCCGAGCACTATGCGAGGTTATATATCAAAGAGATAGTAAGACTTCATTGGGTTCCCACATCTATTATCTTTGATAGAGGATTCCTATTTACAGCTAAATTCTGGAGATTCTTCCAGGAGGGATTGGGGACACAAGTGAGTCTCAGCACAACATTTTACCCTTAGACTGACGGACAAGCCGAACGTACCATTCAGAAACTACAATATATATTATAGGTGTGTGTTATTGATTTCAGAGGTAGCTAGGAAGATCATCTGCTACTTATCGAGTGTGCCTATAATAATAGCTATCATTCTAGCATCCAGATAGCACCGTATATATCCTTTTATTGAAGGAAATACAGGTCACCTATTGGTTGGTTTGAAGTTGGTGAGACTAAACTAATAGTCCCAGACATGATTCAGCGAGCTGTAGATAAAGTAAAGCTTATTCAGGAGAGACTATTAGCAGCCCAGAGTCGACAAAAGTCATACGCAAATAATCAACGTCGACACTTAGAGTTTAAAGTTAGAGATTAGATGTTATTAAAGATGTCACCTATGAAGGGTATGATGAGGTTCGGCAAGAAAGGGAAATTTAGCCCGAGGTACATTGGGCCTTACTAGATTATTCGTAGAGTGGGCAAGGTTGCCTATGAGTTTGACCTACCATCTGATTTGGATGAAGTGCACCCATTCTTTCATGTGTCGATGCTTCACAAATATATTGGTGATTCTTCTAGAGTATTCCCCATAGATGATGACCAAGTGATGCAGGAGCCATCTTAAGAGAAACACCCGATAGCTATACTTAATCGCCAAGTCAGAAGGTTATGTACCAAGAACGTGGCTTCCGTCAAGGTATTGTGGAGAAATAAGAATAGAGAAGAGATGACTTTGGAAGCCGAAGAGGAGATGGAGAAAAACCTTCCTCATAGCTTCCCTATACCCACATGTAATCTAAACCCCTAAATTGGTTATATTGACTAATGAAAAAAACTATGTGTGATAATTATTACAGAGACTTCCCAGAATCCTGGTAAGACCTTATGAGGCTAGTTAACATTCAAGGATGAATTATCACGACCTAACCCCATAGGCCGTGACTAGTGCTCGAGTTGGACACTCATATATATACCTATTAGATATAGTCAAACTAAATCTATGAAAAATATGGAAACTTGGAAATGAATTCCAAAGGTTCATAACATCATTAAACATGTATATCCAGATAAACTATCTCTTGATGTCATGACCCAACCCCGAAGGCCGTGATGGGTGCCTGAACTGGACACTCTATATACCCCTGCTAACTATAAGTAAACTTGTCCTCTGTTTGAGTCATAAAGTATCAACAGGAACGATAACATATAAGCCGATGAGGCTATCACAACATATAGGGACAACTATACACAAATACATATACAACCACATACATGTCCACCGACCTCTAAGAGCAAGAATAGTAATATAAGGTGGGACAGATCCTCTATCGTACCCCTGAACGAATAAATGTATACATAGGAGGACCGATACCAACAAGCTAGGCTCCAGAATAGTGGAGCACTCCCAACATAGCTGAGTAGTAATCCTAAGCTGACAGATCACCAAAATGCGTACCTATACCTGTATGTATGAAATGCATCCCCCTGAAGAAAGGGGGGTCAGTACGATACATGTACTGAGTATATAAGGCATAAAATATCATAACTAAGACAATAGGTGAAATAGGGATGCAGGAAAACAAGTACAACAATTAACAATTACTATGCCTACACCTTATGAAATGAAGGCATGTACATACTTCTCATATACCGTACTCGACCCACTATGGGGTTTAGTGTTATGACATCGTTGTATAGAGCATCATGCCATCGTATATGTCATCATCTCATATGTTACAAATATATCATTATATTTTTACATGCATGCCTATCTATCGTATCCGGCCCTTTAGTGAGGGACTCGATAAAAGAGTAGTGTATATATCAGACCGCACTCAGCCCATTATAGGACTCGGTGCCATTATCACATAGTAAAATATACCGAGGAACGTTCGGCCTAATCCATAATTTAAAACAATGCTGAGGAACATACAGCTCAATCTATATTTTCATCATAACATCATATATATATCCGACCCAGGACTCGATGAATAACATCATCACATATGGCATCATCGTATGCTTCTTCTTCATCATATACGGTATTTTATCATTGTATACTTAATATATATATATATATATATATATATATATATCCAGCCCGAGACTCGGTAAAGGAGTAGTAAAATTGTGCATGATAACGTTCTCATCCCCTTTATGGGACTCAGAAAAACATGGGTTACAGCATGCACAAGTAGAGTAGTGAGAAACGATATGCAATTTAAATCATCATCCAAGACTCAATGAAATAGTCAAGTGAACCTTCACTTGAAGACTAGAGTAGTAATCGTCTTGAGTACCTTCTAAACATCGTTAGGGATCATGTCAACTGGAGTCTCAGGAATCGTAGACGTATATCGAGACAAAGCTAAACAACTTATGGAATTAGAGACGTTTGTCATCGTAGAGACCTTAGGAATAGGAGCTTATGCATTCAATTACTCTTCATCAAATAGGAGACTCGAGGGTTGTAGTACAACTACTTTGAGAACTTCAACATTCAGAAGTGAATAATGGTCACGAGTTGCACTCGAAGCTCATAAATAGAATTATCCTCAAAGCGTATTTCACATTTCATAACATTTAAAGGTGAGTAAGGATCATGCATCATGTTCAGGACTTGAATGGAATTACCCCAATTCTCATATTATTCATCCCTTACATATAAGACATGCCTAAAGAAATAAGGGACAACTTTGCATACCTATGCCAAAAACATGCCAAGAGAAAGAAGGTAGCTTCACATGCCTCTTATGGATTACCCTTAACCACGTTCGTCTCATCATCTTTTGAACCTATTTAACATGAAAGCAATACTAAGGTTAATAATCCTCCACTTTCCAATTTACAACTCTACAACCAAGTATCCATAAGAATCGTTTCCTTATCCATTTCCCTCGACTAGTTTATTACTAGTTCTGAAGTTACTGAAAATCAGACAGCATCTCCCCTGTAACTTGCCCTATCCAACTGATAATCGTAGAATCCATATTAACAACAACAACCATCATCTATATATACAATCAAATCACTTCAACATTACTCAATACAACTCCAAACAACTAGCTCAAAACTACGATACCAAAATAGAGTTTTTTAACCTTTATTTCGTAAAACCTTTTATAATATGAAATGGAGGGTCATAAGGCTACAACCCACAGTACCTACACCCTTTTACAACACTTTGCATACCTGAAATACGCCACCCAACCAGCTGCAACTGCAGCACCACAATCATAACACACTACTCGACTTCAATGTGATTATAACAACTTCAATTTAGTTTGTTTCTAATGTCAAGTATACTTATACAAGTTTTCCACTTCAAGCCTCATTTAAGACATGTAATATACTGCATAAAAACATCATAAACTCCAATTTGAAAGGGAAAATCTTACCTTGCATGAAACATGCCAAAACTTTCCAAAACTCGCCTTGGAAGTTCTTTTAGCTCGGCTAAAACTTTATGGATGTTTGTTAACCTTTTGGTGCTTCTCCAAACAATACATTTACATTAATAATACCTTCATACCATAATGGTATACCTTAGATAATTAATTCACAGAATGAAATCGGAAAACTTACCTTTTTTTCCTCTCCAAATTCGTAGCCTCTCTCTCTATCTTAGGGTTTCTCTTCTCTTTTTTTTTCTCTAGAGTTTTCTAGAACTTAGGAGATAAGAATGACTTTTCTTGATAAGGATTATCAGAAAACATATATATATATAGGCCACCTTAGGAGGTGACACATGTCAACCCCTAAGTGGTGACACATGTCAATCCCTCATTAGGCCAACACAGCACCTCCTCGAACCATGTGCTGCCACATGGCATATGGGGGGTCCATCCCCTAGCTCCATCTGCTGCCATGTGGCACTCTCTCATGCTGCCATATGTCACCTTCTTTCCCCCCTTGTGGGTTCGTAATCTCATCTTATTTTATGAACCTATGTAATCCTTGCTACATAAGCTTGGTATGTACAGAAGTAACTTAAGTATGTAAGATTTCCAAGTTTGTAGCTTACGTAAGTAAGTCGATTCCTATTACTCATTAATTGGCCTCCAACTCCTTCCAGATTCTTATAATCATATTTCCAATCTTCCTTACTATGGGGTGTCTCCCTTACTTAGAGTTGTTTGGTAACGTTATAGATTATTCGGCTCGCATGGTAACTTCTAAGAGGCTTACGAACCTTCCACGAAATTTAAGAACCTTTCAAGAAAATTAAGAAGCTTAAGAAGCATTTCAAGGTATAAAATTATGGGGTATAACATCCTTCCCCCCTTTAGAATATTCGTACTCGAATGTGAACCAAAACCTTCCTCAAGATCTTGTACAGACCACATGGAGAGTTTTTCTGTTCCATTGCAGTAACATATACTTTTATCAAGTAATCAATATCAGAGTTCCAAAGGTTGGGATTACCTGTAGATATAGGGAATAGGTACGGATACTTGTGATTCATTTCCTCTTCAGCTTCCCAAGTCACTTCTTCATGATTTTCATTTCGCCTCAGCACCTTGATGGAAACAACTTCCTTAACTTACAACTTCTTACTCTACTGATCCAGGATGGCGATAGGTTTCTTCTCATTAGTTCAGATTCTTCCATGGTCCTTTGCTCAGATTTGTATCTAATTTTTCTATTGCACGTTACATTATGTTGCCATCTCTTTAATAATGTGAGAAGACACTCAACTTGGCCCAAGATTTACCTTAGCGTCATTTCGATAGTCTTTAGGTTCTGCCTTGCCCTCTCCTTTTTTATTTTACAACCAGTATTGGGGTAGATCTTTAGTTCAACCATGACCATGTACTTTTTGGTCATTTGATTTAACTTTCCTTTTGTATTTCTCTGTAACGGACCCAAAATATCATAACTCCTTTAAATCATGTACTCCTCCACTTGGTCTTATGTTGTATATATATATATATATATATATATATATATATATATATATATATATTAGTAGGTTGCATAACTACTTTTATATGACCACTATGAGGTAGACACAGTCCTTTCGTTTTCTGGTCCATCTTGCTTCACATATCGCCTTCACACTGGAACTTGCTTGCGCTGGCACTATTATGTCCTACCCCTTTCTTTTCCTTCCTTTAGGTACTCTTTGATCTCCTCATTTCCTATCGTAGGAGATTTTCTATTTTTTCTCCTTGCTACTTATTTGTCATATCTCAGCGGCCAACAACTCTGTTGCCATATCTTAATCTTTACTCAACCATGGTCTTGCTACCCTTTTCATGGTCCTTAGATCGCTCAGTCGTACTCTCTTATTATAGTCACCCCTTTTGTATGCACCTATCCATTAGGGTCTCTGCTAATGGTTCTCCACACGGTCTCAGATATCATGGCTTCTATCCATTTATTGCTGGCCTTCAGCCCTTGCTAACTCATGCCGCATAGGATCTCACTTAAAGTTTAAGCGTTCTCATTAACATGTGATAGTGTCAGTTGACTTCATCTCACACTTGTATTTCTCTTGTCTGCTTCCCCCATTTAGGGTGTACCCATGTCATCCTCTATTTATTTTCAACTGTTCATATGCATATGATACTATTCCAACATATTTGACATACTGCACCATATCTACACCTTTTGTTAAATTATCTATACTTTAGGTTGCCCTTGTAAGAAACCTTAATACAACCATGGGGTGCTTAGAATTCTTGATAAATAGTACCCAATCTAGTCCAAGTACTGGTACTCAAGTCATACAATTAATATAGTAGTTTATCTAGAACCACATTCCTTTCTTCCCTACTAGCGATTAGCTAGGGTCCCTAATCGTTTCAATTTCTCCATTCGGAAGTACTTGTACTCTAGTGACCAATGTTTCTAGATCTACTATAACACTATCTTCATCCCAGTGGATACCACTTATTCCTCATAATGGACTCGCAACACATCTATGGTTTTGCAGAGCTACCTCCTTCATCCTTGAGGGGTCTTGATATTTTCCACGGTGGAATCACATATCCACAATACTTATTCATATCTCCTAATAATGTCCTTATCTTCTCGCCTTTTCATACTACACCTTCAGTTCATAGCTATATATTCGCTTTTTGGTCCGATACTCGTACTTATTGATCACGTCTATCTTGAGTGCTCACTTCAGTAGTCCTTCTATTCTTTTAGTCCATGGCCATTTTTGTGCTTTAGGAGTTTCATGTTACCCCCATATCCCTTAGGAAAATCATTCCTTGGTATCACCGACCCTTCTGAATCCTTCTAGTATGTTATCCAATATATATGAAGCACATGATTCTAGATAGGCCATAAGTTCATGTCTTCCATCCACAAGTTATTTTAGTCGCTTAATAACCAATAAAAGGTTACCATAAAGCATCCTCTAACCGTTACTAGAAGGAAATTAAGATACAATAAGTACCACAATACTGTTTAGTGCCTAACTCGTATGGTTTCCCTCTAGGTTCATTCTTAAGTCGTGAACAACTTATCTCATTCACCATTAATGGTTGAGGGTTTTGTACTTTCCCACCAAAATAGAACCCAATTGCTGGACATCTTGCCCTCCAATAGGAGGTTTCCTCCGACATAAAACTTCCTAAGTAAACATGGGGCCCTCTTACCAACAACCTAGAGGGTACCCTTACAACTTTAGCTCATCATAATAGGGGTACTCGATATCAACTTCCAAGCCGTATGATAAATTTATAGTTCCTTCCCCTTTTTTCTTAGAAAATTTTGGTAGAGTTTTCTACATATTCCTTATTCTCCTAAACCTGCACTCAGGAAATATCAATAATTCCATGCAAGGCCAACATATATATACATCTATATCATATCATATCATAGCCATCATGCCTCACAAGGCCAATATATACATATATTTATAGCATCTCATATCCCATCCGCACAGGGCTTCCTATATTAGGCCGAAACAAAAATGACAAATAGCCCCATATAGCTAGAAAAAACTATACTTATCACTCTCTATACCTGTGACCGATCAATCCCTAGTTTGACCCGGTGACCTAGGAGGTAAAGTATGCTCCCCGTCTCTATCTGGTTGCCATTTGCTTGTCTGTCCCTCGCCATCTTCCTCATATGAATCCAAAAGACCTAGATACCCAGGTAATTTTTGGTTCACCAACGACCAAGATAGAGGCTCGAATATGCCATAACACTCACTGTAGGAGCTAGCTTAACATAGTGCTTGGTCATAAGAACAACTGACGTGCCTTCCGAAACCACTTCCCTGGTCATCAGATACTCTGGGGAACCTGTCATTGGGCCTTCCAAGGGATCGGTCTCCATAACATAATCAGGGTCTTCAGACTAATCAGTCTCAATCGAATAACTGGGGCTCCGCCTGCTTAGTCCTGGAGCCTAAGGTCCCATGTGTACCTTGGGGGCATTCTCTACATCCCCTCTACCTTCTAGAGCTGGTCTCTTCATTTTCCACCCAAGCCTGTACCCATCTGCAAGAAAGGAGGTCAAAAACAAGCTTTCTTTATAGGTATAGCTGCACACATAGTAGTCTACTATAGAGGGATTATCCTGATATACAGCTCTGTCGCACGATCTAAGACAAGAAAGAAAGATAACATCCTCAATGTCCTGTAGCCTTTTATTTATAGATGTGGTGCACAACAAACCGATAAACAAGACTCTACTAGACACAGTCTGTGAATATTCTAAGGAAGGACCGCTCTGATACCACTTCTGTCATGACCCAATCCCGTAGGCCAAGAGTGGTGCCTGAACTGGACACTCGCGTATACCCCTACTAACTAAAAGTAAACTTGTCCCCTATTTAAGTCATAATATATCAACAGGCATGATAACATATAAGTTGATAAGGCCATCGCAACATATAGGAACAATTGTACACACATATATATACAACCCACATATATGTCCACTGGCCTCTAAGAGCAAGAATAGTAACATAAGGAAGGACAGGGCCTCTGTCGTACCCCTGAACAAATAAATGTATACATAGGAGGACTGGTACCAACAAGCTAGGCTCCAGAACAGTGGATCACTCCCAACATAGCTGAGTGGAAATCCTAAGCTGATGGATCTCCAAAATGCGTACTTGTACCTGCTGGCATGAAATGCAGCCCCTCAAAGAAAGGGGGTCAGTACGATACATGTACTGAGTGTATAAAGCATAAAAATCATAACTGAGACAACAGCTGAAATAGGGATGCAGGAAAAGAAGTATAACAGTTAATAATTTCTATGCCTGCATCTTATAAAATGAGGAAATGTACATCCTCCTTATATACCGTACTCGGCCCACTGTAGGGCTCAATGTTTTCACATCATCGTATACGGCATCATGCCATCGTATACGACATCATCTCATATATTACGAATACATTATTATGTCTTCAGAACATGCTTATCTATCATATCTAATCCTTTAGTAAGGGACTCGGTGAAAGAGTAGTGTATATATCATACTGCACCCGACCTATTATGGGACTCGGTGCCATTATTACACAGTAAAATATGCCGAGGAACATTCGGTATGATCCATAATTTAAAACAATATCGAGTAATATATGACCCGATCCATATTTTCATCATATCATTGTAAGTATATATCCGGCCCAAGACTCGGTGAATAACATCATTACGTATGACGTCATCGTATGCTTCATCTTCATCATATATGGTATTTCATCATCGTATACTTCATACATATATATATATATATATCCATCCCAAGACTCGGTGAAGAAGTAGTAAAGTTGTGTACGATAACATTCCCGGCCCCTCTATGGGACTCGAAGGAAGATGGGTTACAGTGTGCACGAGTAGAGTAGTGAGAAACCATATGCAATTTAAATCATCATCCAAGACTCAATGAAACAATCAAGTAAACCATCACTTAAAGACCAGAGTAGTAATCGTCTTGAGTACCTTCTAAACATCGTTAGGGATCATGTCAACTGGAGTCTCAGGAATCGTAGATGTGTATCGAGACAAAGCTAAACAACTTATGGAATTAGAGATGTTTGTCATGGTAGAGACCTTAGGAATAAGAGCTTATGCATTCATTTACTCTTCATCAAATAGGAGTCTCGAGGGTCGTAGTTCAACTACTTTGAGAACTTCAACATTCAGAAGTGAATAATGGTCACGAGTTATACTCGGAGCTCATAAATAGAATTATCCTCAAAGCGTATTTCACATTTCATAATATTTAAAGGTGATAAGGATCATTCATCATGTTCAGGACTAGTGAATGGAAACCCCAATGCTCATATTATTCATCACTTACATCTAAGACATGCCAAAGGGATAGCTTTACAGACCTATGCCAAAAACATGCCAAAAGAAAGAAGGTAGCTTCACATACCTGTTATGGATAACCCTTAACCACGTTCTCCTCGTCGTCTTTTGAACCTATTTAACATGAAAGAAATACTAAGGTTAATAACCCTCCACTTTCCAATTTCCAACTCTACAACCAAGTATCCATAGGAATTGTTTCCTTATCCATTTCCCTCAACTAATTTATTACTAGTTCCGAAGTTACCAGAAATCGGGCAGCATCGCCCCTGTAACTTTCCCTATCCAACTGCTAATCTTAGCATCCATATTAAAAACAACAACCATCAGCTATATATACAATCAAATCACTTCAACATTACTCAATGCAACTCCAAACAACTAGCACAAAACTATGATACCAAAATAGAGTTTTTTAACCTTTATTTCGTAAAACCTTTAACAATACGAAATGGAGGGACGTGTGGCTGAAACCTGCAATAACCACACCCCTTTTAGAACACTTTCCATTCCTGAAACATTCCACCCAACAATCTGCAACCGCAGCACCACAATCACAATACATTACTCGACTTTGATGTGACTATAACAACTTTAATTTAGTTTGTTTCTAACGTCAAGCATTCTTATATAAGTTTTCCACTTAAAGCCTCATTTAATACATGTAATATACTGCATAAAAATATCATAAACTCAAATTTTAAAGGGAAAAACTTACCTTGCCCGAAACTTGCCAAAACTTGCCTCGGAAGTTCTTTTAGCATGGCTAAATTTTCGTGGTTGTTTGTTAACCTTTTGGTGCTTCTTCAAAAAATAAATTTACATTAATAAAACCTTAATACCATCATGTTATACCTTAGATAATTAATTCACAGAACAAAATAAAAAAACTTACCTCTTTTTCTTCTCTAAATCCGTAGCCTCTCTCTCTAGCTTAGGGTTTCTCCTCCTTTTTTCTCTAGAGTTTTCTTGAAAATAGGAGATAAGAATGACTTTTATTGATAAGATTGATCATAAAACATATATATATATATATATATATATATATATACCACCTTAGGAGTTGACACATGTTAACTCCTAAGTGGTGACACGTGTCAAGCCCTCATTGGGCTAACACACAACCTCCACCAACCACGTACTACCACATGGCATGTGGGGGTCCATCCCCTAGCTCCATCTGCTTCCACATGGCACTTCCATCTGCTGCCATGTGGCACTCTCTCATGCTGCCATGTATCACCTTTTTTTCTCCCTTGTGGGTTTGTAATCTCGTCTTATTTTATGAACCTATGTAATCCTTGCTACGTAAGCTTGGTATGTACTCAAGTAACTTAAGTATGTAAGATTTCCAAGTTTGTAGCTTATGTAAGTAAGTCGAGTCCTACGATTCATTACTTGGCCTCCAACTCCTTCCGGATTCTTATAATCATATTTCCAATCTTCCTTACTATGGGGTGTCATATTCTCCCTTACTTAGAGTTGTTTGGTAGCGTTATAGATTATCTGGCTCACATCGTAACTTCTAAGAGGCTTACGAACCTTCCACAAAACTTAAGAACCTTTCAAGAAACTTAAGAAGCTTCACAAGCATTCCAAGGTACAAAAGTACGGGGTATAACACCTTAGGAGTCACAAGTAATCAAATCATATGCAAGCTCACAAGGCTGCCATTACATATCAGTATATACATAGCCCATCGAACAGACACAACTGAAAAAAACTTATTCACAACCCATACATATGTCTGCAAACCTCTAATAGTATTAACAGTAGCATATGATGGGACACAGCCCCGCCATTCCCCTGGATAACAAAATATATACATCCAAAGGATTTGTACCAAAAGTCTAGGCTCCGGGACAATAAAGCACTCTAAAATATCTGAATGGAAATCCTAAGTTGGCGGATCTCCAAAATGAGTATCTACACCTATGGGCATGAAACGCAGCCCTCCCCTCCCTCCCTCGAGGAAGGGGGTCAGTACAAGAAATGTACTAAGTATATAAAACATGAAATAAAGTAAGAAAGATCATAACTAAAGTAGAGAGTCTAGAAGACAAGTATGACAATCAAGTACTCACCGTACCTATTCCTTAAAAAAAAATCATGCATATCATTGTCATAAACTATATCCGGCCCATTATGGGACTTGGTGTTATAATCGTATAACCATATTATCGTATCATCATATACATATACCATACTCGGCCCTCTGGTATGGAACTCGGTAAATAAAGTCATGCGCATGTATATCGTACCCGGCCCATCGTGGGACTCGATACCATAACCATATCATTGCATCATTATATCATCATATAGCGTACCCAGACCCCTAGTAAGGGAATCGGTGGAAGATGTAATAAAGTTGTACATGATAACATAACCGGCCCGTCATGGGACTCAGTGAAAATGTAATAACATTATGTATGACTAGAATATCATGAGAAACCATATACAATTAGATCATCGTCTAGGACTCAATAGAGTAATCAAACTGAAGCATCATTTGAAAATCAAGAGAGTAATCATCTCAAGTACCTTTTGAATATCATTATGAATTATACAAAATGTGAATTATACCGAAATTTGAGTTATACCCAAAATAGGATGGCTGGAATCATACATATGTATCAAGATATAATACTATAAGTTCTGGGAATCAAGAACCTTAGCCTTCCTAGTATCTCTAAGAATAGGAGCTTCTTTGGAATTTATACATTCATGGTCCATTTGTTTCATATGGATCATGCCAAAAGAAAGAAGGGATAGCTTTACATACCTTTAGCGCCTATTTGCCAGAATACTTATACACTATCCGTAGTGTGTCAACCTATATTAAAACGTTAAGCACTATGGTTAAGCTATGGAAAGGTATTAAACATACTTTATCGTTAGGTTATTTCTAGATAATTGGACAACACCTCCCCTATATAGATCACTTCTCTCACATCCCAGTCAACTATACAACCATCAAGTAGCATTAACAATCACACGTTCAAATGCTATGTTAAGTCTAGTCAAGATAAGATTGAAGGACACTCTGAACAACCCACATAACATTCTAAACAGCCCCACATTCATTACATTTGATAACAATCCACATACGACTACCACATACTCAAGTTATTCTTAACGATCCATAGTTAAAACATTTTCATCTAAAAAACCCCATAACATGCTAACCAACATACAACACAACGTATAATCTTAATTATCATTAATATTTCAAGCTCAACAAGACCAACAACAACATATCAAAACATCCCTTAACCACAACATAAAGAGATGCCCGATAATCTTACGAACACCTACGAATACACCAAGCAAACCACCTATGTTTCTCATACAATATTTTCATCCAAATTCGTGATTTATACTAGCCTACACACGACCACAATATCATTCATTCATATGCAAGAAAACCATGTTAATATCACCACAAGTTCTGCAACAGCCCACAAAACTAATTCAACCTCAACTTTAACTATTTGTTTCATTTACTCTTATCACATAATTCATGATAACAACAACCAAAATACTATTTAAAATTAATTCATCAATTATAACTTCAATAGCCCCTTACACGGCTCAACAAAACTTTAACATCAACATACATAATTCCATGTATTGAATTCATAGCTACAAATTTATAACAAGTCCAAATACCTACTAAAACGTGTAGAATATGATCAAATCTTACCTTAATAACTTGACGCCTTAATTTGCTAAATTTGGCAACTTCAATTGATAACCACCCTTGCTGCCCTCAAGGATAATTCACGTTACCATAGACTTTTCTTTGATTTAAAACACCATGGAAAATTATTTTAAATAAAGCTTGGTAAACTTGATTTGGCTCAGCCATAGCCGTGAGCATTTCTTTCTCTATCTCTAAGGTTTAATGTTGTGGAAAAGCTGAAATAAGGTTATTAGTCAGCAATTTTCCCTTTATATGCAGCACATAAGGGTGACACATGTCTAGCCCTTGACATGAGTCTAATTAAAATCTAAGGGCCAATCAGACTTTGCCATATTTTTATGGGGACCACTTAGGGGTATAAATAAATTAATTAATCTTAATTAATTACTAATCCCCACTTAATTCCTGCCACAAGTTTGTAATTAATTGCATCACCTACTTGCCCTTTCTATTTAAATGTAGTCCACTTATTCTGAGTAGGTGCATAACCTACTTGTTATTTTTAGTAGGTTAGCAATTAGCCTTACCTTAAGAACCTGTGTGATCCTTGATACTTAAGCTAGACGTGTACTCAAGTAGCTTAATTATGTAAGACATCCAAACCAGTAGCTTAAGCAAGTAGGTCGATTACTGTAACAAATTATTTGGCCTCGAACACCTTTCAAATCCTTCCAAACCTATTTCAAACAATCACTACTTCACATAGAACTAGTCTATTCAAGATACGGGGCATTACATCCTCCCTTCTTTAGGATCCTTTGGTAACTTCATAGATAACATGGATCACATGATAGCTTTAGAAAAGCGTAAAAACATTCCAATGTACAAAAGTATGGGATAAAACATCCTTCCCCCCTTTAGAACATTCTTCTTCGAATGTTAACTAGCCTCATAAGGTCTTAGCAGGATTCTGGGAAGTCTATGTAATAGTTATCATACATAGTTTTCTCATTAATCAATATAGCAACTAATCAAATCATATGCAAGCCGACAAGGCTGCCATTACATATCAATATATCCATACACCATCGTATAGACATAGCTGAACAAAATTTATACACAACCCACACATATGTCTACAGACCTCTAAGAGTATTAACAACAGCATATGACAGGATAGGGCCCCGCCGTACCCCTGGATAACCAAATATATGCATCAAAAGGATCAGTACCAAAAGTCTAGGCTCTAGGAAAATAGAGCACTCCAAAACAGTTGAGTGGAAATCCTAAGCTGGCGGATCCCCAAAATGAGTATTTACACCTACAGGCATGAAAAGAAGCCCCCCCTGAGGAAAGGGGTCAGTACAAGAAATGTACTGCGTATATAAAACATGAAATACAGTAAGAAAGATCATAACTGAAGTAGAGAGTCCAGGAGATAAGTATGATAATCAATAACTTACTATACCTGTGCCTTACGAAACAAATCACGCATATCATTATCATAGAATGTACCCGACCTAATATGGGACTCGATGCCATAATTTTATAACCAATATTATCGTATAATCATATACATATACCGTACCCAGTCCTCTAGTAAGAGACTTAGTGAATAAAGTTATGCGCACATATATCATACCCGACCCATTGTAGGACTCAGTACCGTAACCATATCATTGCATCATCATATCATCATATAGCTTACCCGGCCTCCTAGTGAGGGACTTGGTGGAAGATGTAATAAAGTTGTACACGATAACATACCCGGCCCATCATGGGACTTGGTGAAAGATGTAATAACAATATGCATAAGTAGAATTGTCATGACCCAACCTCGTAGGCCATGACTGGGGTCCGACCTGGACCCTCTTATGCGTATTTATCAGCTACACTTAAGTTGAACAGTGTGTTATGTGATACTATACACAAAAACCTCAATAGTTTAAAACTTTTTCATGTAACTGTAGCCTCTTTCATTCGTATCATATCATGAAAGGGCACGTGCCGATGAGGCTGCCATAACATAAAAACATTTACAACATACCGCATAGGCACAGTCGAAACAACAACATACCGCATAGGCACAGTCGAAACAAACTTATAAAAAATCCACATCTATATGTTTACAGACCTCTAGGAATAGTAATAACATTATATGGTGGGACAGGGCCCCCTCCGTACCCCTGAATGTATAAATATATATATTAAGTAACCAGTATAAAAAATTAGGCTCTAGAATAGTGAAGCCCTTCCGACATAGCTGAGAGGAACTCCTAAGATGATGGATCTCCAGAATGAACATCTGTACCTGCGGGCATGAAATGCAGTCCCCCAAGAAAAAGGGGGTCAGTACGATATATGTACTGATTATATAAAGCATAACACATCATAACTGAGAGAACAACTGAAATATGGATGCAGGGGACCAGTATAACAGTTAATAAGGCCCTATACCTGCATCTTATAACATAAGGTCACGTACACCATCTTCATATACTGTATCTGGCCCGCTAGGGGACTCAGTGTTACCATGTTATCGCAGACGGCATCGTGTCATATGTTATAATTATATTATTATGTTTTCACATACATGCCTATCTATAATTACATATCATATCGTACCCATCCCAGTATGGGTCTTGGTATTATAATCATATCATCACATACCATACCCGGCCCATTAGGGGACTTGCTGTTATCATCATATCATCATATACCATACCCGTCCCTTTAGGGGACTCGGTGTCATAATAATCATATATAGGTAGATCATTATCTGAGACTCACTAGGGTAATCATAATGAACTATCATTCGTGGATAAGGATAATAATCATCTCAGGTGCCCTTTGAGTGCCACTAGGGCTATATTAAGTGAAGTCACAGGAATTATACACATATTTTAAGGTAATGCCAACTGGCTTAAGGAAATCATAAACATTTGTCATCACAGAGTCCTTAGGAATAGGAGCTCTAAGTCCCACTATTAATCGACATATAGACGGTTCAGGGAAGGTAGCTCAACTATGATGAGAGTTTTCCTGCCAAGGAGCGAATATGAGACATATAGCGTATTCGAAGCTTAAGAATGGACTTACTCTAGAGTTCGTATCATGTATCGGTTTCTTTAAGACATGTCAAAAGAAAGAAATGGTAGGCCTCACCTGTTTGTCCCTTCCTATCCCAAAGTAGTTTGAGAGACAATAATTCACCTATCGTAGGCGTCCTAGTGTTCAGTAGTGGATAAGAATTAGGAGGTATACTCGGGGCCTGATGAATGGGATTATCCCCACTTGCATATGCAGATTTACATATTGCACTTCTATCAAAGATATGCTAAGAGAAGGGAAGGATAGCCTTACATACTCATCACTTCCTAACGTATGGAAGGCTTGAGAAGCCCTAGTTCATTTACTTTAAAAGTGATTTCATCAAAGAGTATATAAGAACTGTGAATTACACTTGGCATTTAGAGTAACTTTACCCTCAAGTTCATAACATTCACTATTTAATTTGAAGACATGCCGAAAGAAGGAAACGTTAGCTTTACATACACTACTTTTCAGCATATAGAAGACTTGAAGGATGGGAGCTTAACTACTTTAGGAGTTTTAACATTCAGAAGTGAGCACGAATTATGAATCATGAATAATGTTCAGAGCTCGTGAATATACTTACCCCAGGCTTCATATATATATCATTTGTCACTTAAATCTAAGACATGCCCAAAAGAAAAGAGAGACAGGCTTTACATACTTATGCCAAAAACATGCCAAAAGAAAGTTTCACATACCTTGTCTGAGTTATTCCTTATCCTGTTCTCCTCATCTTCCTTTGAACCTATTCAACATGAAACTAATACGAATATCAACCACTCTTAACTTCCCAGCATCATAGGTTGCACCTTAGTATTAATGGAATCTATTTCCTTAGTCGTTTCCTCGACTAGTTCTTTAGTTTGCTAAGGCGTTAACAAAAATTGGGCAGCACCTCCCCTATAATGTGCCCTATCCGAATTTCTGATTAGGTCCCTAAGACCTACATCTAACCAAGAACAATAAACTATAGCATATTTTTAAGAAATTCACACCAACAATAAACAACATAAACTCCAAACAACTTATTCAAAAATACGATAGCACAATAGGGTGTCTAGCCCTTATTTTGTAACGCCTTTAATTATATGCAATGAGGGGTCATGTGGCTTCAACCAGAAGCACTCTAACCCACATTACAACATATTTAGGCCCTGAAGCAACACATCACACCCCTGCAGCATTACCTCACACAAACAACACTATACTTCGATGATAATTTAACTATATCAATTCCAATTTAGTTTATTTCAAACGTCGAGCATTTCTACGACATTCTTAAACTTAAAGCAGAATACAAGGGGTGTAATACACTATATAACAATACCATAAACTTCAAATTGAAAGGAAACACCTTACCTTTCCCAAAATTGGCCAAAACTCGCCAAAGCTATCAAAACGTGAATTCTGGACAGCCTACTGTCTTGTATTGTCGCTTAGTTTCGAAGGGGTAATTGAAGGAAACAGGATTTTTGTCCTTAATAAAAGTTATAGAAATGTGTCTTAGGGTCGCATAGAATTTCGAAATAACCCTACAACAATTTTGTACAAAACGATATGCCCAAAATACCAACAGCAGCCCTTGTAGAATTTCTAAAATGAATTCTGGGCAGCAGCTCCCCCATTCTTCACCACCCTTTTTAGAGCAGAGAAAAGAAAAAGTGGGTTTTATAGTCTAAATGAAAGTTATATCCCTATGAAATAGCTTTCGAAAATATCTTGAATCACTTGAAATGAAGCCTTACACAAGGAGTTATACTTGTATTACTAGCAGCAGTTTAATTTAAAAATGGGTCTGTTCCCTAGCGTTTTCTCTTTAAGCTTCTCTTAGTTTTCCAAGTGTAGAACTGAAAATATGGTTCCGTAGGCATCGTAATATACATATATACACCTCCATGTAGTTGAGGAACACCATAGGTAATTAATTGACGGAAAAACAATTGGAGACTTACCTCTTTCTAGGTGCTGTCGTAGCTCCTCTCTTCTCCCTCTTAACTTTTCTCTCAATTTTTAAGTGTAGCAAAGGATGAACAATGAAGTTACTAGTAATCCATACATATATATATAACTTTTTGGAGAGTGACACGTGGCAGCCCCTAAGTGTGACATGTGTTACACCCTTAGGCAGCCACGTCACCTATGCAACCAATCACATGCTGCCACGTGGCGATGTGGGACCCACCTCAAGTAGGTGTGTCACCTACTTGGTCAAAGTAGGTGAATCACCTACTTAGTCAAGTAGGTGAATCACCTGCTTGCTTCCGAGTAGGTGCTACGCTTCCTTCTGCCTCTCCCGTGGCTTCGTAATCTTATCCTACTTTAGGAGCCTATGTAATCCTTGCTACGTAAGCTCAATATGTAATCCAGTGGCTTAGTTATGTAAGTCATCTAATTTGGTAGCTTACATAAGTAAGTCAAGTCCTATGACTTGTTATTTTGGCCTCCAATTTATTTTAAATCCTTATAGACCTATTTCCAACCTTCACTCTTAAGGGGCATCATGTCCTCCCTTCCTTAGAGTTATTTACTCATGTTATAGATAATCTGGGTCATGGGACAACTTTCAAGAAGCTTAAGAAGATGTTCTGAAGCATAAAGGTACGGGGTATAACATCCTTCCCCCCTTTAGAATATTCATCCTCGAATGTAAACCAAAAACTTCCTCCGGACCTTATACCGATTATATGGAGAGGTCCTCTATCCCATTGCCATAACATATACTTTGATTGAGCAATCAATATCAGAGTTCCAAAGGTTAGGATTACCTGTAGGCATAGGGAATAGGTGATATTCTTTTTCTTTTCTTTTTTCCAGTTCTCTTACCACACATCATATTGCACCCTTTACACGAACATGTGTAGGAGCTTAAAGTAGCTCAGAAGATGCCTTAGCATCGCCATACTAGTCTGCACGTAAACTTGTATCATTTCTTATTTCCTTCATCTGATGTTATGGCTCCACTATAGCTTTTGTCCTTAGTACTGATTGTACCTTAAAGGTTTTGCTTCAAACCATCTTATACCTTCCCTTAATGTATTCGAGTATGGCAGTTACATGGCTACTACCGACTTCTTTTATCAAGTAATCACCCAGTTTTACTCTTGGCATACCTCCATTCATAGGTTGCATCAATTCTTTTGCAAAGCTACATCCCCTATCCCAAAGGGTCTTATCATCTTTCATGGTGGAATCACATATACACAATACTTCTTTATACCACAATGCCATGCAAGGACAACGTATACATACATCCATATCATCTCATGTCACGGCCGCATAGGGCTTCCCAGGAGGTTACCCATCCTAGTACTACTCTCGCCCAAGTACGCTTAACTTTAGAGTTCTGATGGGATCCGGTGCGTTAGTGCTGGTATGATTGCATCCTGCCCCGTGGGGTGCATAGCTACCGAAGAGGACGATGACCCAACAACTGATCCGATAGGCCAAGCTGCACCTCCCAAGTTACCCCTATATCCTCATTTCATGGACCACATCCTATCTTTAGTCACTTTCTCACTAGGCTCTACTTATTTTCATAACGATCCTTGTTATATTCACATCACATCCTGTTCGTATTCTATCCCATAGTATAACACTTTTTAACCTTTTTTCACGATCCTTACTATGGGTTACTTACCCTTCTTAGTTAGTCTTATCCCTGTGTATCAATTCCATCGGTGCCTCAATTTATTGTTTTATCTAGAACTACCGGTCTTCTCTACATTATTTTCCTAGGGTCACAAGTTTTTTCCAACTTTTGATTATCATATCAATACCGACCTCCTAATTTCTATTGCAATCAATTCAGCAATTAACTTATTCCTCGAGGTCATCCATACTTGTAGTTTAGTCAAATCTCATTCTTATTATGGACCAGGCATACTATAATCCTGTATAATCCTAGGAAAATTTGGGTAGAGTTTCCTCTATATTTCTTATTATCTCAACACCTGCACGCAGAAAATACCAACAATGCCTCACAAGGCACACAAATATATATTCGTATCAAATCATATCATAGCCACCCAGGGCACACAAATATATTCATATTATCTCATATCGCATCCACACAGGGCATACATATATATTCATATCATCTCATAATGCATCCACACAGGGCACCCACATTAGCAGTATGGACATGGACTTACCTCATATGTCCCCTCGAACTGCACCTGTTGCACTTTCCTGTATAATTTTCCTTTCATTTTTCAACTTTATACATCAATTGTATTGAAACACCTTACCTGACATAGGTCCTTCGTGCCTTTGCTTACCTGCGTGGTTCGTAACATCCAATATTATCAGTTACTTTCTTCTATCGGCGTTGTCCTCCTGCTAAAATCGCAGGTTAGTATGAAGAATTTCATTTTCTATGGCTCGGCTCTATCGCACGATCTTAGATATGAAAGAAATTAAAATCCTAAATATCTTGTAGCCTCCTGTCTATAGATGTGGTGCATAACACACCGATAAACAAGACTCTACTAGACACGGTCTGTAGACATTCCAAGGATGAATTGCTTTGATACCACTTTTGTCACAACCCAACCTAGTAGGCCGCGACTGGGGTCCGACCTGGACCCTTTTATGTCTATTTATCAGCTACAATTAAGTTGAACCGTGTGGGATGTGATACTATACACAAAAACCTCAATAGTTTAAAACCTTTTCATGTACCTTTAGCCTCTTTCATTCGTATTATATCATGAAAGGGCACGCGCCGACAAGCCTGCCATAACATAAAAACATTTACAACATGCCACATAGGCACAGTCGAAACAAACTTATAAACAACCCACATCCATATGTCTACATACCTCTAGGAATAGTAACAGCAATATGGCGGGACAGGGACCTCGTCGTACCCCTGAATGTACAAATATATACATTAAGTGACCAGTATCAAAAATTAGGCTCCAGAACAGTGAAGCCCTTCCAACATAGCTGAGAGGAACTCCTAAGCTGATGGATCTCCAGAATGAACATCTGCATCTGTAGGCATGAAACGCAGCCCCCCGAGAAAAAGGGGGTCAGTATGATATATGTACTGAGTATATAAAGCATAACGCATCATAACTAAGAGAACAACTGAAATAGGGATGCAGGGGACCAGTATAACAGTTAATAAGGCACTATACATGCATCTTATAACATAAGGGCATGTACACCATCTTCATATACTGTATCCGGCCCGCTAGGGGACTCAGTGTTACCATGTCATCGCATACGGCATCATGTCATATGTTACAATTATATTATTATGTTTTCACATGCATGCCTATCTATCATTACATATCATACCATACCCGGCCTAGTATGGGTCTCAGTGTTATAATCATATCATCACATACCGTACCAGTCCCATTAGGGGACTCGGTGTTATTATCATATCATTATATACCACACATGTCCCTTTAGGGGACTCGGTGTTATAATCATATCATCATATACTGTACCCGGCCCTTTAGGGGACTCGGTGTTATAATTATATCATCATATACCATACCCAGCCCATTAGGGGACTCGGTGTCATAATCATAATATATAGGTAGATCATTATCTGAGACTCACTAGGGTAATCATACTGAACTATCGTTTGTGGATCAGGAAAATAATTATCTCACGTGCCCTTTGAGTGCCACTAGGGCTATATTAAGTGAAGTCTCTGTAATTATAGACATATTTTAAGGTAATGCCAACCGGATTAAGTAAATCATAAACATTTGTCATCACAGAGTCCTTAGGAATAAGAGCTCTAAGTACCACTATTAATCGACATATAGACGGTTTAGGGAAGGTAGCTCAACTACGATGAGAGTTTTCTTGCCAAGGAGCGAATATGAGACATATAACGTATTCGGAGCTTAAGAATGGACTTACTCTAGAGTTTGTATCATGTATAGGTTTCTTTAAGACAGGTCAAAAGAAAGAAAGGGTAGGCCTCACCTGTTTGTCCCTTCCTATCCCAAAGAAGTTTGAGAGACAATAATTCACCTATCGTAGGCGTTCTAGTGTTTAGCAGTGGATAAGAATTAGGAGGTATGCTCAGGGCCTTATGAATAGGATTATCCCCACTTGCATACGTAGATATACATATTGCACTTCTATCAAGGATATGCCAAGAGAAGGGAAGGATAGCCTTACATACTCATCACTTCCTAACGTATGGAAGGCTTGAGAAGCCCTAGTTCAATTACTATAAGAGTGATTTCATCAAAGAGTACATAAGAACTGTGAATTACACTTGGAATTTAGAGTATATTTACCCTCAAGTTCATAACATTCACTATTTAACTTAAAGACATGCCGAAAGAAGGAAACGTTAGCTTTACATACACTACTTTTCAGCATATAGAAGACTTGAGGGATGGGAGCTTAACTACTTTAGGAGTTTTAACATTCAGAAGTGAGCACGAATTATGAATCATGAATAATGTTCAGAGGTCGTGAATATAATTACCCCAGGCTTCATATATATATATCATTTGTCACTTAAATCTAAGACATGACCAAAAGAAAAGAGAGACAAGCTTTACATACTTATGCCAAAAACATGCCAAAAGAAAGCTTCACATACCTTGTCTGAGTTATTTCTTATATTATTCGCCTCGTCGTCCTTTGAACCTATTAAATATGAAAGTAATACGAATATCAACCAGTCTTAACTTCCCAGCATCATAGGTTGCACCTTAGTATTAATGGAATCTATTTCCTCAGTCGTTTCCTCGACTAGTTCTTTAGTTTGCTAAGGCATTAGCGAAAATTGGGCAGCACCTCCCCTATAATGTGCCCCATCCAAATTTCCGATTAGGTCCCTAAGACCTACATCCAACCAACAACAACAACCTGTAGCATATGTTTAAGAAATTCACACCAACAATATACAACATAAACTCCAAACGACTTATTCAAAAATACGATAGCACAATAGGGCGTCTAGCCCTTATTTTGTAACGCCTTTAATTATACACAATGAGGGGTCTTGTGGCTTCAACCAGAAGCACCCTAACCCACATTACAACATATTTAGGCCCTGAAACAAAACATCACACCCCTGCAGCAGCACCTCACACGAACAACACTATACTTTGATGACAATTAAACTATAGCGATTCTAATTTAGTTTATTTCGAACGTCGAGCATTTCTACGACATTCTTAAACTTCCAGCAGAATACAAGGGGTGTAATACACCATATAACAACACCATAAACTTCAAATTTAAAGGAAATACCTTACCTTTCCCAAAATTGGCCAAAACTCGCCAAAGCTATCAAAACGTGAATTCTGGACAGCCTAGTGTCTTGTATTGTCGCTTAGTTTCGAAGGGGTAATTGAAGGAAACAGGATTTGTGTCCTCAATAAAAGTTATATACATGTGTATTAGGGTCTTATACAATTTTGAATTAAACCTACAATAATTTTTTACAAAATAATATGCCCAAAATACCAACAACAGTCCTTGTAGAATTTCTAAAACGAAATCTGGGAAGCAGCTCCCCCATGCTTCACCACCCTTTTTAGAGCAGAGAAAAGAAAAACTGGGTTTTAGAGTCTAAATGAAAGTTATATCCCTATGAAATAGATTTCCAAAACATCTTTAATCATTTGAAACGAAGCCTTACACAAGGAGTTATACTTGTATTACTAACAGCAGTTTAATTCAAAAACGGGTCTGTTCCCTAGCGTTTTCTCTTTACGCTTCTCTTAGTTTTCTAAGTGTAGACTTGAAAATATGGTTCTTTAGGAATTGTAATATACATATATACACCTCCACATAGTTGAGGAACACCGTAGATAATTAATTGACGGAAAAACAATTGGAGACTTACCTCCTTCTAGGTGCTGCCATAGCTCCTCTCTTCTCCCTCTTAACTTTTCTCTCAATTTTTAAGTGTAGCAAAGGATGAACAATGAAGTTCCTCGTCATCCATACATATATATATGCCTTTTTGGAGAGTGACACATGGCAGCCCCTAAGGGTGACACGAGTCACACCCTTAGGCAGCCACATCAACTCATGCAACCAATCACATGCTACCACGTGGCGATGTGGGACCTACCTCAAGTAGGTGTGTCACCTACTTGGTCCAAGTAGGTGCATTACCTACTTGCTTCCGAGTAGGTGCTACGCTTCCTTCCGCCTCTCCTGTGGGTTTGTAATCTCATTCTACTTTAGGAGCCTATGTAATCCTTGCTATGTAAGCTCAACATGTACTCCAGTGGCTTAGTTATGTAAGTCGTCCAAGTTGGTAGCTTACGTAAGTAAGTCGAGTCCTATGATTTGTTATTTTGTTCTCCAATTTATTTCAAATCCTTATAGACCTATTTCCAACCTTCACTCTTAAGGGGCGTCACGTCCTCCCTTCCTTAGAGTTATTTACTCATGTTATAGATAATCTGGGTCACTGGAAGACGTTCCAAAGCATAAAGGTACGGTGTATAACAAGAATATCATGAGCAACGATATACAAATAGATCATCATCTAGGACTCAACAGAGTAATCAAACTGAAGCATCATTTGAAAATCAAGAGAGTAATCATCTGAAGTACCTTTTTAATGTCATTATGAATTATACAAAATGTGAATTATACCGAAATTTGAGTTATACCCAAAATAGGATGGATGGAATCATACATATGTATCAAGATATAATAATATAAGTTCTGGGAATCAAGAACCTTTGCCTTCCTAGTATCTCTAAGAATAGGAGCTTCTTTGGAATTTATACATTCATCGTCCATTTGTTTTTCATATGGATCATGCCAAAAGAAAGAAGGGATAGCTTTACATACCTTTAGCGCCTATTTGCCAGAATACTTATACACTGTCCGTAGTGTGTCAACCTATATTAAAACGTTAAGCACTATGGTTAAGCTATGGAAAGGTATTAAACATACTTTATCGTTAGGCTTTTTCTAGATAATTGGACAACACCTCCCCTATATAGATCACTTCTCTCACATCCCAGTCAACTATACAACCATCAAGTAGCATTAACAATCACACGTTCAAATGCTATGTTAAGTCTAGTCAAGATAAGACTGAAGGACACTCTGAACAACCCACATAACATTCTAAACAGCCCCACATTCATTACATTTGATAACAATCCACATACGACTACCACATACTCAAGTTATTCTTAACGATCCATAGTTAAAACATTTTCATCTAAAAAACCCCATAACATGCTAACCAACATACAACACAACGTATAATCTTAATTATCATTAATATTTCAAGCTCAACAAGACCAACAACAACATATCAAAACATCCCTTAACCACAACATAAAGAGATGCCCGATAATCTTACGAACACCTACGAATACACCAAGCAAACCACCTATGTTTCTCATACAATATTTTCATCCAAATTCGTGATTTATACTAGCCTACACACGACCACAATATCATTCATTTATGCAAGAAAACCATGTTAATATCACCACAAGTTCTGCAACAGCCCACAAAACTAATTCAACCTCAACTTTAACTATTTAATTCATTTACTCTTATCACATAATTCATGATAACAACAACCAAAATACTATTTAAAATTAATTCATCAATTATAACTTCAATAGCCCCTTACACGGCTCAACAACACTTTAACATCAACATACATAATTCCATGTATTGAATTCATAGCTACAAATTTATAACAAGTCCAAATACCTACTAAAACGTGTAGAATATGATCAAATCTTACCTTAATAACTTGACGCCTTAATTTGCTAAATTTGGCAACTTCAATTGATAACCACCCTTGCTGCCCTCAAGGATAATTCACGTTACCATAGACTTTTCTTTGATTTAAAACACCATGGAAAATTATTTTAAATAAAGCTTGGTAAACTTGATTTGGCTCAGCCATAGCCGTGAGCATTTCTTTCTCTATCTCTAAGGTTTAATGTTGTGGAAAAGCTGAAATGAGGTTATTAGTCAGCAACTTTCCCTTTATATGCAGCACATAAGGGTGACACATGTCCAGCCCTTGACATGAGTCCAATTAACATCTAAGGGCCAATCAGACTTTGCCATATTTTTATGGGGACCACTTAAGGGTATAAATAAATTAATTAATCTTAATTAATTACTAATCCCCACTTAATTCCTTCCACAAGTTTGTAAGTAATTGCATCACCTACTTGCCCTTTCTATTTAAATGTAGTCCACTTATTCTGAGTAGGTGCATAACCTACTTGTTATTTTTCGTAGGTTAGCAATTAGCCTTACCTTAAGAACCTGTGTGATCCTTGATATTTAAGCTAGACGTGTACTCAAGTAGCTTAATTATGTAAGACATCCAAACTAGTAGCTTAAGCAAGTAGGTCGATTACTGTAACAAATTATTTGGCCTCGAACACCTTTCAAATCCTTCCAAACCTATTTCAAACAATCACTACTTCACATAGAACTAGTCTATTCAAGATACGGGGCATTACATCCTCCCTTCCTTAGGATCCTTTGGTAACTTCATAGATAACATGGATCACATGATAGCTTTAGAAATGCGTAAAAACATTCCAATGTACAAAAGTATGGGATAAAACATCCTTCCCCCCTTTAGAACATTCTTCTTCGAATGTTAACTAGCCTCATAAGGTCTTACCAGGATTCTGGGAAGTCTATGTAATAGTTATCATACATAGTTTTCTCATTAATCAATATAACAACTAATCAAATCATATGCAAGCCGACAAGGCTGCCATTACATATCAATATATCCATACACCATCGTATAGACATAGCTGAACAAAATTTATACACAACCCACACATATGTCTACAGACCTCTAAGAGTATTAACAACAGCATATGACAGGATAGGGCCCCGCCGTACCCCTGGATAACCAAATATATACATCAAAAGGATCAGTATCAAAAGTCTAGGCTCTAGGAAAATGGAGCACTCCAAAACAGTTGAGTGGAAATCCAAAGCTGGCGGACCCCCAAAATGAGTATTTACACCTACAGGCATGAAAAGAAGCCCCCCTTGAGGAAAGGGGTCAGTACAAGAAATGTACTGCGTATATAAAACATGAAATACAGTAAGAAAGATCATAACTGAAGTAGAGAGTCCAGGAGATAAGTATGATAATCAATAACTTACTATACCTGTGCCTTACGAAACAAATCATGCATATCATTATCATAGAATGTACCCGACCTATTATGGGACTCGATGCCATAATTTTATAACCAATATTATCGTATAATCATATACATATACCGTACCCAGTCCTCTAGTAAGAGACTTAGTGAATAAAGTCATGCGCACATATATCATACCCGACCCATTATAGGACTCAATACCGTAACCATATCATTGCATCATCATATCATCATATAGCTTACCCGGCCTCCTAGTGAGGGACTTGGTGGAAGATGTAATAAAGTTGTACACGATAACATACCCGGCCCATCATGGGACTTAGTGAAAGATGTAATAACAATATGCATAAGTAGAATTATCATGACCCAACCTCGTAGGCCGCGACTGAGGTCCGACCTGGACCCTCTTATGCGTATTTATCAGCTACACTTAAGTTGAACAGTGTGTTATGAGATACTATACAAAAAAACTCAATAGTTTAAAACTTTTTCATGTAATTGTAGCCTCTTTCATTCGTATCATATCATGAAAGGGCACGTGCCGATGAAGCTGCCATAACATAAAAACATTTACAACATACCGCATAGGCACAGTCGAAACAAACTTATAAAAAATCCACATCTATATGTTTACAGACCTCTAGGAATAGTAATAACAATATATGGCGGGACAGGGCCCCCGCTGTACCCCTGAATGTATAAATAAATATATTAAGTAACCAGTATAAAAAATTAGGCTCTAGAATAGTAAAGCCCTTCCGACATAGCTGAGAGGAACTCCTAAGCTGATGGATCTCCAGAATGAACATCTGTACCTGCGGGCATGAAACGCAGTTCCCCAAGAAAAAGGGGGTCAGTACGATATATGTACTGATTATATAAAGCATAACACATCATAACTGAGAGAACAACTGAAATAGGGATGTAGGGGACCAGTATAACAATTAATAAGGCACTATACCTGCATCTTATAACATAAGGGCACGTACACCATCTTCATATACTGTATCTGGCCCGCTAGGGGACTCAGTGTTACCATGTTATCGCAGATGGCATCGTGTCATATGTTATAATTATATTATTATGTTTTCACATACATGCCTATCTATCAATACATATCATATCATACCCATCCCAGTATGGGTCTCGGTATTATAATCATATCATCACATACCATACCCGGCCCATTAGGGGACTTGTTGTTATCATCATATCATCATATACCATACCCGTCCCTTTAGGGGACTCGGTGTCATAATAATCATATATAGGTAGATAATTATCTGAGACTCACTAGGGTAATCATAATGAACTATCATTCGTGGATAAGGATAATAATCATCTCAGGTGCCCTTTGAGTGCCACTAGGGCTATATTAAGTGAAGTCTCTGTAATTATAGACATATTTTAAGGTAATGCCAACTGGCTTAAGGAAATCATAAACATTTGTCATCACAGTGTCCTTAGGAACAGGAGCTCTAAGTCCCACTATTAATCGACATATAGACGGTTCAGGGAAGGTAGCTCAACTATGATGAGAGTTTTCCTGCCAAGGAGCGAATATGAGACATATAACGTATTCGGAGCTTAAGAATAGACTTACTCTAGAGTTCGTATCATGTATCAGTTTCTTTAAGACAGGTCAAAAGAAAGAAATGGTAGGCCTCACCTGTTTGTCCCTTTCTATCCCAAAGTAGTTTGAGAGACAATAATTCACCTATCGTAGGCGTCCTAGTGTTCAGTAGTGGATAAGAATTAGGAGGTATGCTCGGGGCCTTATGAATGGGATTATCCTCACTTGCATATGCAGATTTACATATTGCACTTCTATCAAGGATATGCTAAGAGAAGGGAAGGATAGCCTTACATACTCATCACTTCCTAACGTATGGAAGGCTTGAGAAGCCCTAGTTCAATTACTTTAAAAGTGATTTCATCAAAGAGTACATAAGAACTGTGAATTACACTTGGCATTTAGAGTAACTTTACCATCAAGTTCATAACATTCACTATTTAATTTGAAGACATGCCGAAAGAAGGAAATGTTAGCTTTACATACACTACTTTTCAGCATATAGAAGACTTGAAGGATGGGAGCTTAACTACTTTAGGAGTTTTAACATTCAGAAGTGAGCACGAATTATGAATCATGAATAATGTTCAGAGGTCGTGAATATAATTACCCCAGGCTTCATATATATATCATTTGTCACTTAAATCTAAGACATGCCCAAAAGAAAAGAGAGATAGGCTTTACATACTTATGCCAAAAATATGCCAAAAGAAAATTTCACATACCTTGTCTGAGTTATTCCTTATCCTGTTCTCCTCATCGTCCTTTGAACCTTTTCAACATGAAACTAATACGAATATCAACCACTCTTAACTTCCCAGCATCATAGGTTGCACCTTAGTATTAATGGAATCTATTTCCTTAGTCGTTTCCTCGACTAGTTCTTTAGTTTGCTAAGGCGTTAATGAAAATTGGGCAGCACCTCCCCTATAATATGCCCTATCCGAATTTATGATTAGGTCTCTAAGACCTACATCTAACCAAGAACAATAAACTGTAGCATATTTTTAAGAAATTCACACCAACAATAAACAACATAAACTCCAAATGACTTATTCAAAAATACGATAGCACAATAGGGTGTCTAGCCCTTATTTTGTAACGCCTTTAATTATATGCAATGAGGGGTCATGTGGCTTCAACCAGAAGCACTCTAACCCACATTACAACATATTTAGGCCCTGAAGCAACACATCACACCCCTGCAGCATTACCTCACACAAACAACACTATACTTCGACGACAATTTAACTATATCAATTCCAATTTAGTTTATTTCAAACGTCGAGCATTTCTACGACATTCTTAAACTTAAAGCAGAATACAAGGGGTGTAATACACTATATAACAATACCATAAACTTCAAATTGAAAGGAAAGACCTTACCTTTCCCAAAATTGGCCAAAACTCGCCAAAGCTATCAAAACGTGAATTCTGGACAGCCTACTGTCTTGTATTGTCGCTTAGTTTCGAAGGGGTAATTGAAGGAAACAAGATTTTTGTCCTCAATAAAAGTTATAGAAATGTGTCTTAGGGTTGCATAGAATTTTGAAATAACCCTACAATAATTTTGTACAAAACGATATGCCCAAAATACCAACAACAGCCCTTATAGAATTTCTAAAATGAAATCTGGGCAGCAGCTCCCCCATTCTTCACCACCCTTTTTAGAGCAGAGAAAAGAAAAAGTGGGTTTTATAGTCTAAATGAAAGTTATATCCCTATGAAATAGATTTCGAAAATATCTTGAATCACTTGAAATGAAGACTTACACAAGGAGTTATACTTGTATCACTAACAGCAGTTTAATTCAAAAACGGGTATGTTCCCTAGCGTTTTCTCTTTAAGCTTCTCTTAGTTTTCCAAGTGTAGAACTGAAAATATGGTTCCGTAGGCATCGTAATATACATATATACACCTCCACATAGTTGAGGAACACCGTAGATAATTAATTGATGGAAAAACAATTGGAGACTTACCTCTTTCTAGGTGCTGTCGTAGCTCCTCTCTTCTCCCTCTTAACTTTTCTCTCAATTTTTAAGTGTATCAAAGGATGAAAAATGAAGTTCCTAATAATCCATACATATATATATAACTTTTTGGAGAGTGACACGTGGCAGCCCCTAAGTGTAACACGTGTTACACCCTTAGGCAGCCACATCACCTATGCAACCAATCACATGCTGCCACGTGGTGATGTGGGACCCACCTTAAGTAGGTGTGTCACCTACTTGGTCAAAGTAGGTGAATCACCTACTTAGTCAAAGTAGGTGAATCACCTGCTTGCTTCCAAGTAGGTGCTACGCTTCCTTCTGCCTCTCCCGTGGGTTCGTAATCTTATCCTACTTTAGAAGCCTATGTAATCCTTGCTACGTAAGCTCAACATGTAATCCAGTGGCTTAGTTATGTAAGTCATCTAATTTGGTAGCTTAGATAAGTAAGTCAAGTCCTACAACTTGTTATTTTGGCCTCCAATTCATTTTAAATCCTTATAGACCTATTTCCAACCTTCACTCTTAAGGGGCATCATGTCCTCCCTTCCTTAGAGTTATTTACTCATGTTATAGATAATCTGGGTCATGGGACAACTTTCAAGAAGCTTAAGAAGACGTTCTGAAGCATAAAGGTACGGGGTATAACATCCTTCCCCCCTTTAGAACATTCATCCTCGAATGTAAACCAAAAACATCCTCCGGACCTTATACCGATTATATGGAGAGGTCCTCTATCCCATTGCCATAACATATACTTTCATTAAGCAATGAATATCAGAGTTCCAAAGGTTAGGATTACCTATAGGCATAGGGAATAGGTGATATTTATTTTTCATTTCTTTTTTCCAGTTCTCTTACCACATATCATATTGCACCCTTTACACGAACATGTGTAGGAGCTTAAAGTAGCTCAGAAGATACCTTAGCATCGCCATACTAGTCTGCACGTAAACTTGTATCATTTCTTACTTCCTTCATCTGATGTTATGGCTCCACTATAGCTTTTGTCCTTAGTACTGATTGTACCTTAAAGGTTTTGCTTCAAACCATCTTATACCTTCCCTTAATGTATTCGAGTATGGCAGTTACATGGCTACTACCGACTTCTTTTATCAAGTAATCACCCAGTTTTACTCTTGGCATACCTCCATTCATAGGTTGCATCAATTCTTTTGCAAAGCTACATCTCCTATCCCAAAGGGTCTTATCATCTTTCATGGTGGAATCACATATACACAATACTTCTTTATACCATAATGCCATGCAAGGACAACATATACATACATCCATATCATCTCATGTCACGGCCGCATAGGGCTTCCCAGGAGGTTACCCATCCTAGTACCACTCTCGCCCAAGTACGCTTAACTTTGGAGTTCTGATGGGATCCGGTGCGTTAGTGCTGGTATGATTGCATCCTGCCCCGTGGGGTGCATAGCTATCGAAGAAGACGATGACCCAACAACTGATCCGGTAGGCCAAGCTGCACCTCCCAAGTTACCCCTATATCATCATTTCATGGACCACATCCTATCTTTATCCACTTTCTCACTAGGCGCTACTTATTTTCATAACGATCCTCGTTATATTCACATCACATCCTGTTCGTATTCTATCCCATAGTATAATACTTTTTAACCTTTTTTCACGATCCTTACTATGGGTTACTTACCCTTCTTAGTTAGTCTTATCCCCGTGTATCAATTCCGTCGGTGCCTCAATTTATTATTTTATCTAGAACTACCGGTCTTCTCTACATTATTTTCCTAGGGTCACAAGTTTTTTCCAACTTTTGATTATTATATCAATACCGACCTCCTAATTTCTATTGCAATCAATTCAGCAATTAACTTATTCCTCGAGGTCATCCATACTTGTAGTTTAGTCAAATCTCATTCTTATTATGGACCAGGCATACTATAATCCTGTATAATCCTAGGAAAATTTGGGTAGAGTTTCCTCTGTATTTCTTATTATCTCAACACCTGCACGCAGAAAATACCAACAATGCCTCACAAGGCACACAAATATATATTCGTATCAAATCATATCATAGCCACCCAGGGCACACAAATATATTCATATTATCTCATATCGCATCCACACAGGGCATACATATATATTCATATCATCTCATAATGCATCCACACAGGGCACCCACATTAGCAGTATGGACATGGACTTACCTCATATGTCCCCTCGAACTGCACCTGTTGCACTTTCCTGTATAATTTTCCTTTCATTTTTCAACTTTATACATCAATTGTATTGAAACACCTTACCTGACATAGGTCCTTCGTGCCTTTGCTTACCTGCGTGGTTCGTAACATCCAATATTATCAGTTACTTTCTTCTATCGGCGTTGTCCTCCTGCTAAAATCGCAGGTTAGTATGAAGAATTTCATTTCCTATGGCTCGGCTATATCGCACGATCTTAGATATGAAAGAAATTAAAATCCTAAATATCTTGTAGCCTCCTGTCTATAGATGTGGTGCATAACACACCGATAAACAAGACTCTACTAGACACGGTCTGTAGACATTCCAAGGATGAATTGCTCTGATACCACTTTTGCCACGACCCAACCTAGTAGGCCGCGACTGGGGTCCGACCTGGACCCTTTTATGCCTATTTATCAGCTACAATTAAGTTGAACTGTGTGGGATGTGATACTATACACAAAAACCTCAATAGTTTAAAACCTTTTCACGTACCTTTAGCCTCTTTCATTCGTATTATATCATGAAAGGGCACACGCCGACAAGGCTGCCATAACATAAAAACATTTACAACATGCCACATAGGCACAGTCGAAACAAACTTATAAACAACCCACATCCATATGTCTACATACCTCTAGGAATAGTAACAACAACATATGGCGGGACAGGGCCCTCGTCGTACCCCTGAATGTACAAATATATACATTAAGTGACCAGTATCAAAAATTAGGCTCCAGAACAGTGAAGCCCTTCCAACATAGCTGAGAGGAACTCCTAAGTTGATGGATCTCCAGAATGAACATCTGCATCTGTAGGCATGAAACGCAGCCCCCCGAGAAAAGGGGGGTCAGTATGATATATGTACTGAGTATATAAAGCATAACGCATCATAACTAAGAGAACAACTTAAATAGGGATGCAGGGGACCAGTATAACAGTTAATAAGGCACTATACATGCATCTTATAACATAAAGGCATGTACACCATCTTCATATACTGTATCCGGCCCGCTAGGGGACTCGGTGTTACCATGTCATCGCATACGGCATCGTGTCATATGTTACAATTATATTATTATGTTTTCACATGCATGCCTATCTATCATTACATATCATACCATACCCGGCCTAGTATGGGTCTCAGTGTTATAATCATATCATCACATACCGTACTAGGCCCATTAGGGGACTCGGTGTTATTATCATATCATTATATACCACACCTGTCCCTTTAGGGGACTCGGTGTTATAATCATATCATCATATACTATACCCGGCCCTTTAGGGGACTCGGTGTTATAATTATATCATCATATACCGTACCCAGCCCATTAGGGGACTCGGTGTCATAATCATAATATATAGGTACATCATTATCTGAGACTCACTAGGGTAATCATACTGAACTATCGTTTGTGGATCAGGATAATAATTATCTCACGTGCCCTTTGAGTGCCACTAGGGCTATATTAAGTGAAGTCTCAGTAATTATAGACATATTTTAAGGTAATGCCAACCGGATTAAGTAAATCATAAACATTTGTCATCACAGAGTCCTTAGGAATAGGAGCTCTAAGTCCCACTATTAATCGACATATAGATGGTTCAGGGAAGGTAGCTCAACTACGATGAGAGTTTTCTTGCCAAGGAGCGAATATGAGACATATAACGTATTCGGAGCTTAAGAATGGACTAACTCTAGAGTTTGTATCATGTATAGGTTTTTTTAAGACAGGTCAAAAGAAAGAAAGGGTAGGCCTCACCTGTTTGTCCCTTCCTATCCCAAAGAAGTTTGAGAGACAATAATTCACCTATCGTAGGCGTTCTAGTGTTTAGCAGTGGATAAGAATTAGGAGGTATGCTTGGGGCCTTATGAATGGGATTATCCCCACTTGCATACGTAGATATATATATTGCACTTCTATCAAGGATATGCCAAGAGAAGGGAAGGATAGCCTTACATACTCATCACTTCCTAACGTATGGAAGGCTTGAGAAGCCCTAGTTCAATTACTGTAAGAGTGATTTCATCAAAGAGTACATAAGAACTGTGAATTACACTTGGAATTTAGAGTATATTTACCCTCAAGTTCATAACATTCACTATTTAAATTAAATACATGCCGAAAGAAGGAAACGTTAGCTTTACATACACTACTTTTCAGCATATAGAAGACTTGAGGGATGGGAGCTCAACTACTTTAGGAGTTTTAACATTCAGAAGTGAGCACGAATTATGAATCATGAATAATGTTCAGAGGTCGTGAATATAATTACCCCAGGCTTCATATATATATATCATTTGTCACTTAAATCTAAGACATGACCAAAAGAAAAGAGAGACAAGCTTTACATACTTATGCCAAAAACATGCCAAAAGAAAGCTTCACATACCTTGTCTAAGTTATTTCTTATATTATTCGCCTCGTCGTCCTTTGAACCTATTAAACATGAAAGTAATACGAATATCAACCAGTCTTAACTTCCGAGCATCATAGGTTGCACCTTAGTATTAATGGAATCTATTTCCTCAGTCGTTTCCTCGACTAGTTCTTTAGTTTGCTAAGGCATTAACGAAAATTGGGCAGCACCTCCCCTATAATGTGCCCCATCCAAATTTCCGATTAGGTCCCTAAGACCTACATCCAACCAACAACAACAACCTGTAGCATATGTTTAAGAAATTCACACCAACAATATACAACATAAACTCCAAATGACTTATTCAAAAATACGATAGCACAATAGGGTGTCTAGCCCTTATTTTGTAACGCCTTTAATTATACGCAATGAGGGGTCATGTGGCTTCAACCAGAAGCACCTTAACCCACATTACAACATATTTAGGCCCTGAAACAAAACATCACACCCCTGCAGCAGCACCTCACACGAACAACACTATACTTCGATGACAATTAAACTATAGCGATTCTAATTTAGTTTATTTCGAACGTCGAGCATTTCTACGACATTCTTAAACTTCCAGCAGAATACAAGGGGTGTAATACACCATATAACAACACCATAAACTTCAAATTTAAAGGAAATACCTTACCTTTCCCAAAATTGGCCAAAGCTCGCCAAAGCTATCAAAACGTGAATTCTGGACAGCCTAGTGTCTTGTATTGTCGCTTAGTTTCGAAGGGGTAAATGAAGGAAACAGGATTTGTGTCCCCAATAAAAGTTATATACATGTGTATTAGGGTCTTATACAATTTCGAATTAAACCTACAATAATTTTGTACAAAACAATATGCCCAAAATACCAACAACAGTCCTTGTAGAATTTCTAAAACAAAATCTGGGAAGCAGCTCCCGCATGCTTCACCACCCTTTTTAGAGCAGAGAAAAGAAAAACTGGGTTTTAGAGTCTAAATGAAATTTATATCCCTATGAAATATATTTCCAAAACATCTTGAATCATTTGAAACGAAGCCTTACACAAGGAGTTATACTTGTATTACTAACATCAGTTTAATTCAAAAACGGGTCTGTTCCCTAGCGTTTTCTCTTTAAGCTTCTCTTAGTTTTCCAAGTGTAGAACTGAAAATATGGTTCTTTAGGCATTGTAATATACATATATACACCGCCACATAGTTGAGGAACACCGTAGATAATTAATTGACGGAAAAACAATTGGAGACTTACCTCCTTCTAGGTGCTGCCATAGCTCCTCTCTTCTCCCTCTTAACTTTTCTCTCAATTTTTAAGTGTAGCAAAGGATTAACAATGAAGTTCCTAGTCATCCATACATATATATATGCCTTTTTGGAGAGTGACACATGGCAGCCCCTAAGGGTGACACGAGTCACACCCTAAGGCAGCCACATCACCTCATGCAACCAATCACATGCTACCACGTGACGATGTGGGATCTACCTCAAGTAGGTGTGTCACCTACTTGGTCCAAGTAGGTGCATCACCTACTTGCTTCCGAGTAGGTGCTACGCTTCCTTCCGCCTCTCCTGTGGGTTCGTAATCTCATTCTACTTTAGGAGCCTATGTAATCCTTGCTATGTAAGCTCAACATGTACTCCAGTGGCTTAGTTATGTAAGTCGTCCAAGTTGGTAGCTTACGTAAGTAAGTCGAGTCCTACGACTTGTTATTTTGTTCTCCAATTCATTTTAAATCATTATAGACCTATTTCCAACCTTCACTCTTAAGGGGCGTCACGTCCTCCCTTCCTTAGAGTTATTTACTCATGTTATAGATAATCTGGGTCACGGGAAGATGTTCCAAAGCATAAAGGTACGGTGTATAACAAGAATATCATGAGCAACGATATACAAATAGATCATCATCTAGGACTCAACAGAGTAATCAAACTGAAGCATCATTTGAAAATCAAGAGAGTAATCATCTGAAGTACCTTTTTAATGTCATTATGAATTATACAAAATGTGAATTATACCGAAATTTGAGTTATACCCAAAATAGGATGGATGGAATCATACATATGTATCAAGATATAATAATATAAGTTCTGGGAATCAAGAACCTTTGCCTTCCTAGTATCTCTAAGAATAGGAGCTTCTTTGGAATTTATACATTCATCGTCCATTTGTTTTTCATATGGATCATGCCAAAAGAAAGAAGGGATAGCTTTACATACCTTTAGCGCCTATTTGCCAGAATACTTATACACTGTCCGTAGTGTGTCAACCTATATTAAAACGTTAAGCACTATGGTTAAGCTATAGAAAGGTATTAAACATACTTTATCATTAGGTTATTTCTAGATAATTGGACAACACCTCCCCTATATAGATCACTTCTCTCACATCCCAGTCAACTATACAACCATCAAGTAGCATTAACAATCACACGTTCAAATGCTATGTTAAGTCTAGTCAAGATAAGACTGAAGGACACTCTGAACAACCCACATAACATTTTAAACAGCCCCACATTCATTACATTTGATAACAATCCACATACGACTACCACATACTCAAGTTATTCTTAACGATCCATAGTCAAAACATTTTCATCTAAAAAACCCCATAACAGCCCAACCAACATACAACACAACGTATAGTATTAATTATCATTAATCTTCCAAGATCAACAAGAAAAATAATAACATATCAAAACAGCCCCTAACCGCAATATAAAGAGATGCCCGATAATCTTACGAACACCTCCGAATATATCAAAAAAACTACCTATGTTTCTCATATGTTATCTCGTACAATATTTTCATCCAAATTCATAATTTATACCAGCCTACACATGACCACAACATCATTAAATCATATGCAAGAAAACCATGTTAATATCACCACAAGTTCTGCAACTGCCCACAAAATAAATTCAACCTCAACTTTAACCATTTAATTCCTTCACTCTCTTCACATAATTCATGATAACAACAACCAAAATACTACTTAAAATTAATTCATCAATTCCAACTACAATAGCACCCTTACATGGCTCAACAATATTTCAACATCAACATATATAATTCCATGTATTTAATTCATATCTACCAATTTATAAGAAGTCGAAATACCTACTAAAACATGTAGAATATGCTCAAATATTACCTTAATAACTTGACTCCTTAATTTGCTGAATTTGACAACTTCAATTGATAACCACCCATGCTATCCTCAAGGACTAATTCACATTACCATAGACTTTCCTTTGATTTAAAACACCATGGAAAATTAATTTGAACCAAGCTTGGTGAACTTGATTTGGCTCAGCCATAGCTGTGAGCATTTCTTTCTCTATCTCTATGGTTTAATATTATGGAGAAGATGAAATGAGGTTATTAGTTATCAATTTTTCCTTTATATTCAGCACATAAGGGTGACACATGTCCAACCCTTGACATGTTTCCCATTAACATCTAAGGGCCAACCAGACTGCTACATTTTTGTGGGTCTCACTTAGCCGTCTAATTAAGTTAATTAATCTTAATTAATTACTAATCCCCACTTAATTCCTGCCATAAGTTTGTAAGTAGTTGTATCACCTACTTGCCATTTCGATTTAAATGTAGTCTACTTATTCAAAGTAGGTGCATCACCTACTAGTTATTTTTAGTAAGTTAGCAATTAGTCTTACCTTAAGAAACTATGTGATCCTTGATACTTAAGTTAGACGTGTACTCAAGTTGCTTAATTATGTAAGACATCCAAACAGTAGCTTAAGCAAGTAGGTCGATTACTGTGACAAATTATTTGGCCTTGAACCCCTTTCAAATCCTTCCAAACATATTTCAAACCATCAGTACTTCACATAGAACTAGTCTATGAAAGATATAGGGCGATACATCCTCCCTTCCTTAGGATCTTTTGATAACGTCATAGATAACATGCATCACATGGTAGCTTTAGAAAATATTTAAAATGTTCCAATAGACAAAAATATGGGATATAACGCGACTGTTCTAAAGGGGGGAAAGATGTTTTATCCTGTACTTTTGTACATTGAAAAGTTTTTCAGCTTCTCTAAAGCTACCACGTGATCCACATTATCTATGAAGTTATCAAAGGATCCTAAGGAAGGGAGGATGTAACACCCCATATCTTGCATAGACTAGTTCTATGTGAAGTATTGATGGTTTGAAATTAATTTGGAAGGATTTGAAAGGGGTTCGATGCTAAATAATTTTTCACAGTAATCGACCTACTTGCTTAAGCTACTGGTTTAGATGTCTTACATAATTAGCTACTTGAGTATACGTCTAGCTTAAATAGCAAGGACCACACAGGTTCTTAAGGTAAGACTAATTGCTAACCTACTAAAAAGAACAAGTAGGTAATGCACCTACTTAGAATGTGTGGACGACATTTAAATGGAAAAGGCAAGTAGGTGATGCAGCTACTTACGAACTTGTGGCAGGAATTAAGTAGGTGATGCAACTACTTACGAACTTGTGGCAGGAATTAAGGAGGTGATGCACCTACTTTCTTAACGTAATGGACAAGATTATTTTGGGATGCGAGATTGAGATTTTTATTCCCAATTTTAATTAAAACATGAATTGATTAAAGATTTTATTTGGTCTAAATTATTAAGTGGGGATTAGGGATTAATTGAGATTAATTAAGCTAATTAGACCACTAAGTGGGTACCACCAAGGCACGTGATAGGAGCTGATTAGTGTGTGGATTTTGGAGGGACACATGTCAACCACATGGACAACACGTATACATATGTCAACTACATGGGCATAATATATATATATATCTATCTTAATGATTAAGAAGATCATTTTATCCCATTCTTCTTCAACTTAGACTTAGAGATAAACAAGCTCTCAACTTCCTCAAGTGAAGAAGAAAAGAGAGAGAGTTACGGCAGCCATGGCACCTCCACCAAGCACGGACAACCTTCCTCTTCTTTTCACCATTAAATCCCTAAGGTAATTCAAACCTTTAGAAGGTCCATAGCAACGTGGGATTGATCCTAGGGGCAGCAAGATTGAATTAATTGAAGTCATCAAGTTTCAGCCAACTGAAGAAGCTAACTTTTTAAGATAAGGTTTGATCATCTTTTTAAACATTTTAGTAAGGGTTTAGACGTGTTGTGAATGTGTAAACTGAATTGGAGGTATGAAATTATGTATATTGGCATTAGAATGTTGTTGAAGCCGTGTAGAGCCTATTTGTATTTAGAAATGGTGAATCAATTTTAATTAACATTTTAGTTATTGTTGTTATGAATAATATAATGAGGATGAAGGAATTAAATGGAATTGGAAGTGAGAAAACTCTGTTATTAGTGTTGGTGTTGAAAGGGACAGAATTGGAGTTGCTTAAATTAGATTGGATTAATTGTTGTTGTTGCAATTATTGTTATGGATTATATATTAAAAGTGAAGGGATTGTATATATTAATGTTAAATTCCTATTTAGGCCATATTGGGGCTGTTTTAATCTAAAATAATAGATTAATCTCGATTAATATTATGGTTGTTGTTGTCATTGGTTGTATGATAAAGTGTAGGAATTTGATATTTAAAGTTATAATTAAGTCTCTAGTGTTGTTGCAATTATTAGACTAATATAAGGTCATCCGATGAAGTGTTGTGGCTGCAAATTATTAAAAGTAAATTGATTACATCATAGTCGTTATGTTGAAGATTGTGGAACATCATAATGTGTGGGATGATTCAGAATAATGTACGGGTTGTTTCGGAACATTCTTGAATCTTGCCTTTTCTAACTTTAATATAGCACTTGAATGTGTGGTTATTGATCTTGACTTGGTTGTTATGTAGTTGATTTGAATATAAGGGAAATGTCAACTAATGAGCTGTTAATGTTGGAGTGCATTTTGAAACCTTCTCATAGCTTAACTGTTACACCCCACATCTTTGAACTCGGAATGTCCCTTAAGTTACTTAGAAGCTAGCATGTGAGCCACTTAAGTTACGACACTATCAAACGGCTCTAAGGAAGGGAGAATGTGATACCCCATACTAGAGAAGGTTGGAGATGAAATCATAAGAGTCCGGAAGGAATTGGAGGCCAAGTAATGAGTCGTAGGACTCGATTTACCTATGTAAGCTACTAAGTTAAAAGTCATATGCACTTGAGCTACTTAAGCATATATCAAACTTACGTAGCACGGATTACATCGGTACATAAAATAAGACGAGATTACGAGCCCACGAGGAAGGGAAAAAAAGGCGACACATGGTAGCCAATGAAGAAGCGACACGTGGAAGCACCTCAAGCAAGCAGGTGACCCACCTTCTTGGGGGGGTGGACCCCACTGCCACGTGGCAGCCCATAGTTGGCAGCATGATACGGTGGCCCAATAGGGGCTGGACACGTGTCACCTCTTGGGGTTGACACGTGTCACACCCTAAAGCCACATATATATGTTGATATATATCATATACTTCATTTACCCATCAAAACATCAGCCAACATAGAGAAAAAAAACGTGAGGGAGAGAAATAGAGAAGCAGCCATGGTTCTTGAAGTTTAAAGGTTAGTTTTCCAATTTTCTTTCGTGAATTAATTATATACGGTGTACCTTAAGTACGTGGATACGTATATATGTATTTTAAGACCTTCATGGAAGTAAAACTCCAGCTTTGCAATTGGAATTTGGAAGAGAAAATAAGAGAAAACGCTAGTTAACAAACCCGTTTTTGGAAGGGACAGTGGTTAGTAATATTGGTATAACTTCTTGTGTATAGATTCGTTTCGAGTGATTTAATATGTTTTGGAAATTTATTTCGTGGTTCTATAACTTTCATTAAGACTCAAAAATCCAGTTTTACATTTATCTGCTCGAAAAATGGTGATGAAGCGTAGAGGAGGTACTGCTCAGATTTGGTTTTGGAAATTCTACAAGGACAGCTGTAAGTATTTTGGTCGTATCTTGTTGTACAAAATTGATGTAGGGATGATTCGAAAATTTTTGCGACCCTAATACACATGTATATAACTTTCATGAAGGACGTAAATCCTGTTTCCCTCCATTACCCCTTCGAAACGAAGCGACAAGGTAAAACAGTAAGCTGTCCAGATTTCACATTTTGGATAGTTTTGGCGAGTTTGACAAGTTTAACGTAAGGTAAGGTTTCTTCTTTAAATTTTAGCTTTATGTGTTCTGATGGAGCATGTTACACGCCCTATAGGTGGCTGGAAGTGTGTAAATATCATTAGAATACTTGGCGTTCGGAATAAACTAAAGTGTAGTCGTTATAGTCGAATTGTCGTCAAGGTAAGGCGTTGTTCTTGTGAGTTGCTGCTGCAGGGGTGTGGTGTCTTGTTGCAGGGCCTAAATATGTTCTAATGTGGGTTAGGGTGCTTCTGGTTGAGTCCACATGACCCCCCGTTGCGTATAATTAAAGGCGTTGTAAAATAAAGACTAGACACCCTATTTGATATCATCTTTTTGAATAAGTCGTTTGGAGTTTATGTTGTATATTGTTGGTATGAATTGCTGTAGGTTGTTGTTGTTGGTTGGCTGTAGGTCTTAGGGACCTAATTGGAAATTTGGATAGGGCACATTGTAGGGGAGGTGCTGCCCAATTTTCGTTAACGCCTTAACAAACTAAAGAACTAGTCTAGGAAACGACTAAGGGAATAGATTCCATTAACATTAAGGCGTAACATCAGATACTGAAAAGTTAAGAGTAGTTGATATTCGTATTACTTTATATTGAATAGGTTCAGAAGACGACGAGGCGAGCAGTATAAAGGGTAACTCCCAAGAGGTATGTAAAGCTTTCTCTTGGCATGTTTTGGTATAAGTTCGTACAACTATCTTTCTTTCCTTTTGGCAAGTTTTAGCCTTAAGTGAATTGTGTGTGGAATATGGGGATAATTCCATTCCCAAAACTTCAAGTATTCCTCATAACCCCTATCCACTGCTTAGTATTAGAATTTCTGCAAGGATTGAGTATTGCCTAGTAAGGCTTCTACGTGTTAAACACTAGTGTGTGGAAAGCTATCTCTCATTTCCCTTGATCGTATTTAGTACGAAAGTGAGATTATGATGCCATAATGATTCACCGAGCCCCATGATGGGACGGGTATGAAATATGTGTATGCAGATCCCATAAAGGAAAGTACAGACTATATATAGTTTATTCTCTTTCTTCTTCTGGCATGTCTTAGTTGTAGGTAAAGCCTATTCTTTCTCTTCTTTTGACATGTCATAGAGGTAAGTAAACAATGATGTGATCTCTAAAGTAATTCCATTTCTAAGTGTCTTTTATTCACTTCTGGGTAACGAACTTTTATAACAGATAAGCTACTTTCCTTGAGCCTTACCTATACTAAGGACTTAATGAATATACGGGCTCCTAGTTGTAAGGACTATATGAAAACATGTATTCTGGAGTCCTTAAGCAGTTAGCATTATCTTAGTACGTGTCTAAGGACCCCGAAACACTAACTAGTATAGCCCCTAATGGCATTTAAAGGGCATTTAAGGTGATTACATTACAATCCTGATTCTCAGACAATAGCTTAATTTTCTTCTACGGTTGAGTCTTCGATAATGATTTAAATTGCATATAATTGCTCATTACTCTACTCGTGTATACTGTGACCCATCTTTCCCTGAGTCCTGGGCCAGGATATGTTCTCGTGCACAGTTTACTGCATTATTCCCTGAGTCCCTCAATAGAGGGCCAGGATACGTGTATAGATATATGATGATGTGTTGTAATAAGGTGGTGATGGCACTGGGGCCATGATGCTTTTACAGAGATGATTTTACAGAGATGATTCACCGGACCCCCGAAATGGCCGGCTATATGATATGACTCAAACATGCATGTTTTTGTAATTCACAAAGTATAGGTACAGGTTTCTGAATTGATATCTTATCCCCTATTTTTGTATCTCAGATATTCTTCCAGTTGTATTATATTATGTTTTACATACTCAGTACATATATCGTACTGACCCCCTTTCTCGGGGGGTTGCGTTCATGCCCGCAGGTACATATACAGATTTTGGGAGTCCGTCAGCTTAGGATTCCATGCAGCTTAGTTGGAAGAGGCTCCATTGTATCGGGGCCTAGTTTTTGGTACTGTCCACAGATGTATAAAAATTATTTCGTGCATTCAGGGGTACGGCGGGGGCCCTGTCCCGCCATATGTTGTCATTCATATGTTTAGAGGTCTGCAGACATGTATATGTGGGTTGTATATGTCAGTTTGATTCAGCTGGGTCTACATGATATATGATATATGTTATTATGTTATGGCAGCCTTGTCGGCTTGCGTGCCCTATCGTGTTGTGGTACAAATGAAAAGGGCTACAGGTTTATGAAAATTTTATCACCCAATGGGGCTTTGTTACATGATACTGTTTATTAACAGTTCAATGTGACCACAGCTGATAGATATGTATACGGAGGGTCCAGATCGGACCCCAGTCGCGGCTTACGGGGTTGGGTCGTGACATTAACCATACTTCTTGACATCTTAATCTAGGTTGAGATACTATTGGGCAGCATATGTGCTGAGTGGCAAATAAACGCTAAAGATATTAAAGATATCCCTTTCTTTTGGCATATCTTAGACGTAAGTGATGAATGATATGAGCTTTGGGGTACTTCTATTTATAAGTTATAAACATGATTCATGATCCTTATTCACTTCTGGATGTTAAAAATCTTGAAGTAGTTGAGCTACTTCCCTCGAGCTTCTATATCTTAAATAGTAGTTGGATGTATAAAATCCTATTCCTAAAGACTCTATGATGACAAATGTTTCTGATTCCATAAATTGTTTCATATTATCTTGATACATGTCTATGATTTTGGAGGCTCCATTTGATATGGTCCATAGTGACAATCAAAAGGTACTTGAGATGACTACTGTCTTGATTTTCAAATGATGGTTCATTTTGATTATTCTATTAAGTCTCAGGCGATGATCTAATTGTATATGGTTGATCATGATATTCTACTCGTGCATACTGTTATTACCTCTTTCATCGAGTCTCGAGATGCATATGTTATTGTGCACAGTTTTATTACATTATCCACCGAGTCCCTCACTAGAGGGCCGGGTATGCTATATGATGATATGATGATGTAATGATATAGTTATAGCACAAAGTCCCGCAATGGGCTAGGTATGGTATATGTGTACATGACTTAATTCACTAAGTCTCTTATTAGAGGGACAAATATGGTATAGTATATGTATATGATGATACGATTATGGAACCAAGTCCCATAATTGGCCAGGTACGGTATATGATAATGATATGCATGATTTGCTTCGTAAGGCACAAGTACAGTGAGTTCTTGATTATCATACTTGTCTTCTGGGCTCTCTACTTCAGTTATGATCTATCATATTAAATTTAATGCTTTACATACTTAATATATATATTGTACTGACTCCCTTCCTTGGGGGGATGCATTTCATGCCCACAGGTACAGGTACTATCTTCGATGATGCGCTAGCCTAGAATTCCTATTCAGCTATCTTGGAGTGCTCTTTTGTCTCGGAGCCAAGACTTTGGGTATAGACCCCTTTTTGATGTATATATATGTTTAATTCAGGGGAACAACGGGGCCCTGTCCCGCCATATGATACTGTTGATACACTTAGAGGTCTGTAGATATATGTGTGGGTTGTGTGTATATGTGTTCGGTTATGCTTGTATGATTTATATTTTGGGATGTTCCCATTCGTAATGGAAGCCTTGTCGTCTCACATAAGTACATATTTTGGGATGTTGTATGTAGTGATAGCTTTTTCAGCTCGTGTATTAGGATATTTTAATTGATTACGCCACCTCAGGAGATAAGTTATTTTGATACACATAGGTAACGCTTGAGATGACATCATGTTTTCATAAAGACTCCATATGGTGTTTAGTTTCAGTTTGATGAGGTCTAATAGATATGTATACGAGTGTCCAACTCGGGCACTAGTCACGGTCTACGGGATTGGATCATGACAATAGTGGTATCAGAACAGTTCATCCTCAGAGTGTCTACAGACCGTGTCTAGTAGATTCTTATTTATTGGTGTATTGTGCACCACATCTATAAATAAGAGGATATATGACATTTAGGATGTTACCTTTCTTTCATATCTAAGATCATGCGATAGAGCTGAGCCAAAGGAAATGAGATTTTTTATACTAACCTTTAATTATAGAAGAAAAATGACATAGATAGAAGAAAGTGATTGATGATGTTGGAAGTTACAAAGTACGCAGGTAAGCAACTGTACAAAAGATATATGTCAGGTAAGGTATTTAAGTATGATTGAAATGTAAGGTTAAAGATCGAAAGGGAAGTAAACAGAAAAATGTAATAGGTGCAGTTTGAGTTGAATATACGAGGTAAGTTTATCATTTTCATACCGTTGTTGGTATTGGGAGCCTTGTGTGGTTGTGATATGATATATATATATATATATATATATATGTCATCCCTGTGAGACGCTGTTGGTAATTCCTGTGTGCAGGTTTTGAGATAGTAAGAAAGATAGAGGAAACTTTGCCAAAATTTTCCTAGAAATAAAAAGAGACTGAGATATAGGTTTGTAATATGTCTTGAAAGGTCATGCCCACAGTATTGATAAGATTTGACTAAGCTGTGAGTGTGGGTGACCTCAAGACATAAGTTAACTGCTGAATAAATGGTAATAGTAAGTCGATATTGATAGGGTAAAAAGGAATTTGGAAAGGATTTGTAATACTAAGAGATGATTTAGAAAAGGCTGCCAAATCTTGATAGAGTGTTATGTTAAGATACTGACTGAATTGATAAATAGGGATAAATTGGGACTAGTTATAGTTAAAAGAAGTAATAGTGTGATTAAGACAATAGTATAGGGGAAAACAAATTGTGATAGATATGAATGTATTAATAAGACAGCTTATGAGATAATAAGGATAAGACTGACTAGAAAGGATAAAAGGTTAAGTATGCTTAGTTCACCGAGTGTAATTAACCCATAGTAAGAATCATGAAAAAGGTTTAGAAGTGTTATATTATAGGATTAAATACGATCAGAATATAATGTGATTATAATGAGGATTGTTATGGAAATAAGTAAATCCTAGTAAGAAAGAGGCCAAAAATATGACACGGTCTATGTGACTATAATATAAAGGTAAGTGTGAAACGGAAAAGCAAACTATAGAAAAAATAAGGAAGACTTATCAAGTTTTGTAGAGAAAGTTTTGAAGAAAGGTTATATGATAGCAGAAATGATAACAAGAAAAGGAAAGATAGAGTAACTGAAAGGAGGAAACATGAAGAAAGTGAGCTAACAGTGTAGTAATAATTCATGGCATGTGTAGCTGAGGATAGAAATGCTAAAGGTGATGGAACCGTGAAAGATTAAGTTGTAGAAAGATGAGCAACGAGGTAGAATGGGTTTTAGGAAATGAATGGTATGATACGAATAAAGATGGATGAACAGAATGCGTTTTGGAAATGAGAAAAAGGATTATACGAAAGTAATGTGTTCTGAATGATATAGAGGAAGCATAAGATTCCTCGTGTGCAGAATAAAAGATAGACATAGACAGGAAAAATGATAAGGAAATTCTAACAGAAGCACCCAAGATAGACGTAATTAATTGAATACAAGTATGGAACGAAAGGGGAACATATAGTTATGAACTTAAAGGTGTACTACAACTACATGGTGATAAGGTAAGACAATTAGTGAGGCGAACTTGGTATGTTCTTGAGTAAGTTAGAAGCTTGTGTTTGGTACACAATAAGGGTAGAAAGGCGTAAGGCATAAAGGGGTACTGCGTGCATACGACTTCACCTCGAAAATACTGAAATCCTTAAGGGACAAAGACGGTAGGCTTAAGGAACAAATGGTGCAATATAAATTCATCAAAAGAAACAGATGATATAGGTTGGGATAAAGATACTATTTCAAGAGAACTTTGGACACTTATCATCAAAATATAAGTGTTGCCTATGTGAGATTGGAACGACTACAAGTACTAATTAACTATTGATGGGAATGACTAGAATGTGACCTTAGATGAGTTGTTACATTTATTGCATTACTCGAGTACAGATTATCAGATTAAATTTTGCACTATATATGGCAAGGGTCTCATCGCTTTGTGATTTAGTCAAGGTTTTGTACGTGGATAATCAAGTTATAAATTATAAAGAAAGATATGGATATGGTACAGCACCAAGTGGATTGGAAAAAACATTGGATGAATTTGAGATTGGAAATAGGGACATAGAGAAAAGTATAATGGATAATCGTATAAGTACACCCTTAAGGGGGGAAGCGGGTACGAGAAATGCAAGTGCAAGATGGAAACAATTGACAATACAATATGTATGATATGGATGGTTAAACTTCAAATAAGATCCCTTGCTGAAATAAGTTAGTAAGATCTGAAAGCCAACAATAAATAAATAGAAGTCAGAAAGGTTATGCAACGTACGTATGTTTGTACGTTAATAATGAGACCAAGTGAGTGAGTACATGATAAGAGAAGTAAAGGTTCAATAATGACAATGCAGTTAGGGTATTTTGGGTACGTTATAGAGAGATATAAAGATGGGTTAAGCCAAATTACGGAGATAGAATTAGTACTAAGGGCAAATAGGACATGGCCATGGTTGGACCAAAGATCTATCCCGATACCGATTGTAAGATAAGAGAGGAGAAGGCAAGGTAAAGTATAAAGACTAGCGAGATGGCGCTAAGGTATTTCTTGGGCTAAGTTGAGCACCTTCGCATATTCTTGTAAAGATTGCAATATAACGTGTGACAAAAAATTAAGAGAAAATCTGAGTAAAGGGGAAATAGAAGAGTCTGAATTAAAGATAAAGAAACGACATGAGATAATGTGTCTAGAGTATTACAAGTTGGGTTAAGGGAATTATAAAATGGTTTATGCAAGACGATCAGAAATAGCTAGTTACTAAAACTAGTTAACTTATATGTAAAATTCTTTAAGAATTATACCAGTTAATGATAGACAAAGCACAGAGTAGCTATGTAAAGTTATTATATGGGGGAAATCCAACATTACTTGATAGCAAACCCTAAGGATTGACATTAAGAGATAAAAAGTAGAGTGACAGTTAAAGTATTTTAAAGATATTGAAAGGTAATACATGAGATTGAAGATTCCAGAATATGGACTTCATTTATCACGACCCGACCTATGGCCTAGTCCTAACACGGTGATCGAAACCCCAAAGGACTCCAACCAAGCCTCTTGTACATATCATAAGCATACATAAGGTAAAATATAAAAGAGGAAACATCATAAGAGAGTCTAAAGCATGAATAGAAATCTAAAAATGTCTTACGACAAAATAGACTAGAACATATGTCCAACTAGATGCATCTAAACATGAGTCTGGGCGAAGGATAAGACATGTCCCTAACTCACCCTCAATATACAACGTAAACAAAAGTCTTTTGAACAAATACAGTAATCAACTTGAAAACCAGTCCCCGATCAATGAGGACTCACCATAACATAGTCGGACAGAGAACGCTTACTAGTTACGTGGATGATTAGGATCTTCAACCTCAACCCCTACACTATGAGACAATGTAGGCAAAAAGTATGCATTAGTACATTGGAATGAACTAAGTATATGGGCGTGACATGCAACGTAAATCATGGAATGCAAAGGTCAAGTAAAACACATGATAAGATGGAATAATTAAAGTCATGAGAAAATCATATTGAGCAAAGCATTTAAAAGCATAAATTCAAAATCATAACATACTTAAGAGATCATACGTATGTGGGATAGGAACCATAACCGACAATAAGACCATGCGAGCTATAACATGGAGTCAAATGATATCCACATTAAAAAGGAGGAGGCTACTTTGCCAAGGTAGACTCCTGATCATGAACATGTTCTATTTGTAGATCCACTAGCTAGGCCATAAAGGGAACCTACGGTGGCATATAGTTTATGGGACATGAGGCTGCTACTAAGTCTTTTGGTAGGGACCCCACTTCAAGTCCACTAGGTGCTAAGTCAAATCCCATGGAATACATACATAACATAAGATCATAATTTCATATATCATAGCCATGATCATATGTTTGAAATCATAGAGTAGCTCATTTTCATAACATACTTGTAATGTGAGAATTGTCCTTTCATCATTACAATCATATTTGCATAATTCATATCGTTAGGCATTAGGTCACCACATAGGGCCCTAAGTCACCTTTAGGCCTTAGGTCACCACATAGGGACCTAAGTCACCTTACTTCACAACTTGCATGAAATTCATACCTTGAACTTAGAGTAAAACTCAATTACATAATCAATTGACTTTGAAAATCATGTAATTCACTTGAAAACATTCATGATAATAAACTTTATATTAGCCCATACATAATTCATATAGATAATATCCTTTGGAAGTATAATTCAAATACTCATAATTTACAACATGAATCATAGAGATCAAAATAGGAGAATTCATGAAAAACTGTTCAATTCAATACAATAACCATCAATTTATATCAAAATAGACTCATGATCAGACTTTAAATCATAATTCATGCAATAGGAATAGAGATCATAAAACCCATAAAATACCATACTTAAAACCTTGAGAAATTGATTGGGCTTCATGAATGAAAGGATCCATGAATCAATACCGACATACCTTAAGTAAGAACACCAAATAATTGGAAGAATTTGAGAGTTTGATGGAGAAATTGACTAGATTACTTGAATTCTTCAATGGAAACCCTTGAAAGCCTTTTTGTAGAGAGAAAAATATTTGATAGATGAACTGTAGAAGAATGAATAGAATTAGGGATTTAGGTGAATTTATAGAGTCAGATTAGGCCCTAAAAATGTCTAGGTTCATGACTAATAATTTGGGAAAGTTCTAAAACGCCCTTAAAAAGAACTCAACTCGGCCAGAAAACTCTCTCAGGTCCTCTATGTGGACCTGTCGCGGACCCTACTATTTCATGAATTTCTTCAAAAATATATCTTCTAATATATGGGTCCCAAAAATCCATCGAGACCATTTTCTCATAGGTTTTGACCCCATGATTGACATTCCAAACTCGAATTTTCTAAAAAGATTAAGGATAACGCATTACATGAGCGGCTTATTCCCAAGGCATTTTTAAAGTACTTGTAATCATTTTTAAGGGATGTTACAATATCTCTCCTTTGGGAACATTCATCCTCGAATGAGATTCAACTAATATAGGAAAGACATGGAAAAGGATTTAGAAATCCAACATGGACATGAGGACACTGTGAAAAAATGCATAGAAAATGTAAACTTCATACTTAAAATAAACATAGTCCTTGAGAGAAATCATTTTTATGAATTATGCATGCATATGAATGACATATAGTACTGAAGCATAGAGGTTTAATCGAGTTGATCATGAGAAACTTTGTTCCATTAGGCTTGAGTGAAAGGAAAGAGATAAGGATATCGCTTCATCATGTCTGATTCTGCTTCCCACGTAGCACTCTCTACATGTTGATTCCTTCATAACACTTTGATAGATGCAACGTCTTTATTCCTCAGCCTCTTCACTTTTCGGTCTAAAATCTCAATCTGGACCTTCTCATAAGTCAAATTCTCTCCAATACTCATATTCTCTATTGGCACAATAGAATTTGGATCACCCACAAACTTCCTCAACATCGACACATGAAATATCGGATGAACCGAAGCCAACTCAAGTGGCAAGTCTAACTCATATGATACCATGCCAATGCGCTTCAATATTCTATAAGGTCTTATATATCTAGGGATAAACTTCCCTTTCTTACCAAAATGCATTACTCCTTTTATAGGTGAAATCTTCAAATACACCATATCATCCACATCAAATTCAAGCTTTCTCCTCCTAGTGTCCGAATAGAACTTTTGACAACTTTGAGCCATTTTCAATCTTTCTCGAATGAGCCTTACTTTCTTTATTGCATTTATTACCAAATCTGGACCAAACAACGCCATCTCACCAACTTCAAACCACCCCACCGGACACCTACATCTTTTCCCGTACAAGGCTTCCAAAGGAGCCATTTGGATACTAAAGTGATAACTATTATTGTAGGCGAACTCAACCAATGCTAAATGGTTATCCCAACTTCTTCTAAGGTCAATCACACATGCCCTTAACATATCCTCCAAGGTTTGAATTGTTCTCTCGGCTTGTCCATCGGTTTGAGGATAAAAAGTGGTACTTAGCTGACTTTAGTGCCAAGACCTTTCTTAAATAACTTCCAAAAATATGAACTAAATTGAGTACCTCTATCCGATATAATCGACAAAGGAAAATCATGAAGTTTCACAAGTTCACAAATGTACAACTTAGCATAATCTTCGATACCATATGAAGTTTTGACGGATAGAAAATATGTCAATTGGGTCATTTGGTCCATAATGACCCAAATAGAATCAAGTTGTCTTCTAGTATGAGGCAACACCGTGACAAAGTCCATATTCACATCTTCCCAGTTCCATGTAGGAATTTTGATTTCTTGAGCTAGACCTCTTGGCCTTTGATGTTCAACTTTCACTTGTTGACAATTAGGACACTTAGCCATGAACTCCGCTATGTCCTTCTTCATGCCATTCCACCAGTACACTTCCCTCAAGTCACGATACATCTTGGTGGATCCCGAATGAATTGAATACCAAGAATTATGGGCCTCATTCAATATCAACTCTCTTATTCCATCAACATTTCGAAAACACAAATGACCTTGGTAACGTAGTACCCCATCTTCTCCCAGGGAGAAAGCCTCAATGGATTTTTTGACAACCGACTTCTTTAATTTGACCAAAATTGGATCATTGTCTTATTTGGCCTTGATGTCTGCCACAAGAGATGATTCCAAACCATTATGTATAAGAACACCTGTATCACTAGAATCAACCGAACCACTCCTAGATGTGCCAATCTATGGGCCTCTTTGATCAATTCCCTTTTACCTTCCTCAACATATGCAACACTACCCATACACAACCGACTAAGAGCATCGGCTACAACATTTGCCTTACCCAGATGGTAAAATACACTCATGTCATAGTCTTTTAGGAGTTCAAGCCACCTTATTTGCCTAAGGTTCAAGTTCCTTTGACTAAACAATATTTCAAGATTCAGTGGGCAGTAAACACATCAACATGCACCCCATAAAGATAATGGCACCAAATTTTAAATGAAAACACAATCGCCGTAAGTTCAAGATCATAGGTTGGATAGTTTATTTTAAGTACTTTATGTTGCCTGGAGGCATAGGCTGTAACCTTACCATATTGCATCAAGACACAATCCAAACCAACATGTGAAACATCAAAATAAATAACAAACCCATCTGAACATTCAGGCAATGTCAAAATAGGAGCTGATGTAAGACAATCTTTCAATATTTGGAAACTTTTCTCATATTCTTCCGACCAATGGAATTTTTCTTTCTTTTGAGTCAACTTAGTTAAAGGAGAAGCAATAGATGAGAACCTTTCAACAAACCTTCTATAGTATCCGGCTAAGCCCAAAAAGCTTCTAATGTCCGAAAAAGATAATGGTCTAGGAGAATTCTTAACAGCCTCTATTTTCTTTGGATCTACTTTAATCCCATCACCGGACACCACATGCCCAAGAAATGCAACCTCTCTTAGCCAAACTTCACAGTTACTAAATTTAGAGAATAATTTCTTTTCCCTTAATGTTTACAACACAATCCTCAAGTGACCCATATGATCTTCCGCATTTCGAGAGTAAATCAAGATATCATCAATAAACACCACTACAAACATATCCAAATAGGTCTTGAAAATATGATTCATCAAATCCATGAATATTGTGGGAGCATTTTTCAACCCAAACGACATTACTAAAAATTCAAAATGACCATACCTTGTTCAAAAAGCCATCTTGGGAATATCACACATCCTTACCCTCAATTGATGATAACCAGAATAGAGGTCAATCTTAGAAAAGTAGCTTGCTCCTTATAATTGATCAAACAAGTCATCTATCCTTGGGATTAGATATTTATTCTTTATGGTGACTTTATTCAATTGTCGGTAGTCTATACACATTCAGAGTGACCCATCTTTCTGTTACACCCTGCACTCTTGAGCTCAGAACGTCTTCTTAAGTTCCTTAGACATTATCATGTGAGCCGGATAAGCTATGACACTATCAAACAACTCTAAGGAAAGAAGATTGTGATACCTCGTGAGAAGGGAGGTTGGAGATAGAGTCATAAGAATACGGAAAGAGTTGAAGGCTAAGAAATGAGTCATAGGACTCTATTTACCTACGTAAGACACTAAGTTAAGATTCTTATACACTTAAGTTGCTTAAGGATATATCAAGCTTACATAGTGCGGATTACATAGGCTCTTAAAGTGAGACGATATTACAAACCCGCGAGGAAGGGAAAAAGACGACGCATGGCAGCCAATGGTGGAGCGACATGTGGCATCACCTCAAGCAAGCAAGTGATGCACCTACTTAGGGTCAAGTAGGTGATGCAGCCGCTTGGGGGAGGTGGACCCTGCTGCCACATGGCAGCCCCTAATTGGCAGCATGACACGATGGCCAATCATGGCTTGACACATGTCATCCTAAGGGGCTGACACGTGTCACCACCTAGAGACACCTAAATATATGTATATATGACTAATGTCTTCAGTTATGATCCAAAAATATCAGCAACAACAAAGGAAAACAAACCCTAGGGCTAAGGAGAAAATTGCGACGGCTTGGGAGAAAAATAAGGTAAGTCCCGATTTCATTCTGTAAATTAATTATATAGAGTATACCAAGATAATATGGAAGTATTATTAGAGTAAAATTAGAGTTTGGTGCATCCAAAAAACGGACAGCAAGCTGCCATGACGATTCAGTATGTTAAAAAAAATTCTGAGGCGCGATTTCGGCGAGTTCTAGCCAATTTCGGGAAAGGTAAGTTCTTCCACTCTAATTTGAAGTTTATGAGGTAAATTAGGGTGTATTACACACCTTAGGGGTTTCTTTAAGTTGGGGAAAAGGTTTGAAAAGTTCAGTGTTCGGAATAAACGAATTTGGAATCGCTATAGTTAAGTTGTTGTCGAAATAAGGTGTTGTACGCGTAGGGGCTGCTGCTGGTTATGTTGTGGCGTATTGCAGGGTCTAAAAGTTCTCTAAATGATCTGGTGGAGCTGCTTGTTGTAGCTACATGACCCTCTGCTTTTTCAATTAAAGAATTCGCGAAAGAAAGATTAAAAACTCTAGTTTTGGTATCTTAGTTTCGAGTGAATTGTTGGGGCTTTATATTGAGTAATTTTGTCGTAATATGTATATGTATGGGCTGCTGGTTGCATTGTTGGTTGGCTTCAGGTGCTAAGTACATGGTTGGAAATTCGGATAGGGCACATTATAGGGGAGGTGCTGCCCGATTTTTGTTAACGCCTTAACTAGTTAAGGAACTAGTCGAGAAGGCGAGCAAAGGGATGAATGTTATGAATACTCGTGGGTAGTCTAAGTTTCTGAAAAATCCAAGGTTGTTAATACTTGCATTACTTCCATGTTAAATAGGTTTCGAGGACAACGACGTGGACGTGATTAAGAGAAGTCCATACAAGGTATGTGAAGCTTTCTTTTGGCGTGTTTTTGGAATAAATATGTAGAGCTATTCTTCTTTTCTTTTGGCATGTCCTAGACATAGGCTATAAATGATATGTATGTGATATCTGGGGATTCAATCGATTCGTAAAGCCCTGAGTCATTTCCTTTAAGTCTTCTATGTGATGAAAAATAGTACATGTAAAGTCTATCTCTTCTTTCTTTTGGAATGGCTTGATTTTAAGTGAAATGGTATATGATATAGGTTTAGAGGTAATTCCATTTATGAGCTCTGAGTGTAACTCGTGACTTGTAGTCACTCCTGAACATTAAGAGTCTGAAAGTAGTCAAACTACTATCCTCGAGCCTGCTATATAATGAATAGTAAGTGGAGGTACCAGCTCCTCTTTTTAGAGGCTCTGAAATGATAAATGTCATTGATTGCATGAGTTGAGTCTTTGACTAGATAAATTGTGTTTCTGATTGCATAGACTATATTTCTGATTGCATAAATTTTGTGGCATTATTCTGATGCATGTTTGTGATCCCTGAAGCCCCAACTGATGTAAGCCCTAATGACATCTAAAGGGATACTTCAGATAAGTACCTTCCTAATCTTCAGGTGACGGTTCACTTGACAGTTTCATCGAGTCTCAGATAATGACTTAGTTGCATATGGTTTCTCACTACTCTGCTCGTGTATATTATAAGCCATCCTTCCTCGATTCCCACGATGGGCCGGTAACGTTATCGTGCACAGTTCTACTACTTCTTTCACCGCGTCCCAGGCCGGATGTATATAGTTTCACGCACGAGGAGATGATGTCGTACATGAGGTATGATATATGTTATATGTTATGATGATACGATTATTCATCGAGTCCCGAGCCGACTATAATGTGACAGTATATGTGGCGGAATAAGGAAGGAACACTGAGTCCCTCCTTAGAGGGCCGGGTACGGTATGTATATTATGATGGTACGCTATAGACGTACACCACTCCATTCACCGAGTCCCTCACTAAAGGGCCAGATACTTTATGTAGGCATGCATGTGAGATTAGAGTGATACATTATGACCCTGAGCCCCGTAGTGAACCGACTGTAATACGATGACATACATGATAAGATTATACCATATACGAGGATATGGTACCGTATACGGTGATATGAGGAAATGAAATGCATTATGATACGATGATATGTGAATATGAAGTAAAGATTATGACACCGAGTTCACTAGAGGGCCGGGCATAATATATGATTATGTATGGGATTACGTGTCCTAAGGTGCAGGTACAGTAATTTGTTAATTGTTATACTTGTCCCCTGTATCCCTATTTCAGTTATGGTCTCAGTTGTGTGTTGTTATGCTTTACATACTCAGTACATATATCGTACTGACCCTCTTTTTCTCGGGGGGCTGCATTTCATGCCCGCAGGTACAGATGTTCTTGTTGGAGATCCGCTAGCTTAGGGTTTCTACTCAGGTATGTTGAATGTGCTCTGCTGTTCCGGAGCCTTACTATTGATGCTGGTCATTGATATATATGTTTATTTATTCAGGGGTACGGCGGGGGCCCTATCCCGCCATATGATATAGTTATTACTCTTAGAGGTCTGTAGACATGTGTATGTGGGTTATTTGTAAGTTTATTTCAGTTGCGCTCATACGACGTATTGCAAATATTTTTTTGGTGTGGCAGCCTCATTGGCTCGCATGCCCTGTCTTGTTATAATACAGGTGCATGAGGCTACAAGTTTTGGAAAAAACGTTTTGACCCATTGGGGTTCGTGTATGGTATCACATCACACACGGTTCAACTTAAGGGTAGCTAATAGATACGCATAAGGGGGTCCAAGTCGGACCCCAGTCGCGGCCTACGGGGTTGGGTCATGACAGAAGTGGTATTAGAGCAGTTCATCCTTGGAATGTCTACAGACCGTGTTTAGTAGAGTCTTTTCTATCGGTGTGTTGTGCACCACATTTATATATAGGAGGCTACAGGACATTTAAGATGTTACTTTCTTTCATATCTAAGATCGTGCGATAGAGCTGAGTCATAGGAAATGAAATTCCTCATACTTACCAATAATTTTAGTAGGAAGACAACGCCGATAGAAGAATGTAACTGACAATATTGGATGTTACGAAGCACGCAGGTAAGCAAAGTCACGAAGGATCTATGTCAGGTAAGGTATTGAAATGCGATTGACATATATAATTGAAAAGTGAAAGGAAAGGTAAATAGGAAAGTGTAACAGGTGCAGCTCGTGTGGACATAACAAGTAAGTCCATTTCCATACTGTTAATCGTGGGCGCCCTGTGTGGCTGCGAGATGAGATGATATGACTACATATGTGTGCCCTATGTGTCTGAGATGTTATACAATATGAATGTATATATGTGTGCCCTGTGAGGCATTGTTGGTATTTTCTGCGTGCAGGTGTTGAGATAGTGAGAAATACAGAGGAAACTCTGCCCAAATTTTCGTAGAAATAAAAAGAGAATGAGATATAAGGCTATAGTATGTCTGGGAAGGTTGTGCTCATAACAATGATGAGATTTGACAGCAAGTATGGCTGACCTCGAGAAATAAGTTAATTGCTGGGTTAATGGCAATAGAAACTAGGAGGTAGATATTGATATAGTAGAATGAAGTTGGAAAACAGCTATAAGCCAAGAAAGATGACTTAGAGAAGACTGATTGATCGGGATAAAATGATATGGTGAGGCATCTACTGAATTGATACATAGGGATAAACTATGACAAGTTATAGTTAAAGGAAGTAACAATATGATTAAGACAAGAGTATGAGGGATAAAGCATTGTGACGGATACAAAATGTTAATAAGACAGCTTGCGAAACATTAAGGATAATACTAACTAAGAAGGGTAAGTACTCCATAGTAAGAATCATGAAGAAAGTCAAGCGGTGTTATACTATGGGACTGGTCACGAACGGGGTACCAGGTGAATATAACAAACACCGTTATGAGAATAAGTAAAGGGTAATATGAAATTCCTTACGCCCAACCAAAAATGGAAATGAGTTGAAGGAATAATACAGAAGTTCTAATAGAGGCACTCAAGATAGATGCGATTAATTAAGTATAAGTATCAAACAAAAAGAGAACTAGATAGTTATGAACTGGAGGTATAATACGATGAAAAAGTATTAAGACAAGGTCACTACTACCACGAAGTTGATATGGTTTTATGTAGGATTAGAAATGAGCCTTAAGCACATGACAAAGATGCAAGCTCAGGAGGCGTAAAGAAGTATGATGTACACGTGACTCCACTCTAATGATTAGTGGTATCCACTGGAATAAAGTTAGTATAATAACGAAGCTCGAAACATGAGTCATTAAAGTATAAGTACACTCGAGTAGGGAATTTGCACCAATTATGAGCCCTCGCTAATTATTGATTGGGATGAATGGAATGTGGCTTTGAATGCACTGCTACATTACGGATATTACTCGAGTATTAATCGTGAGATGAGATTTTATACGATACATTGCGAATACTAAAGGACCCTACGGGTATGCTAGGGTTTCCTAGAAAGGCAACCTAACGTATGGATGATTAAACAAAAAAAATATAGATATGGTGCAGCACGTTAAATATGTTGGAGTGGAATCATTCGCATGTGAATGGATGAAAATAAACAGAGGATGACGTAGGTACACCCTAAAAGGGGGGAAGTGGACAAGAGAAGTACAAGCGTAAAAGAAAACCGACTGACTCTATCGTATGTAAATAGGAACGCTTAAACGTCAAACGAGACCCCATAAGGGATGGATGTGATCATACCCGCACTGATGCATCGGATTCCGTCAAAATACCGAAGTTAAGTATGCTTGGGTGAGAGTAGCACTAGGATGGGTGACCCCCTGAGAAGTGAGATAGAGAACAAAACAAGTATGACAAAAAGAGATTATAAAAACGGGTTAGTACAACGACACATATAGAATAGAGTAAGCCAAGAGCAGAAAAGATTATGACTGAAATACAATGCACCTCGTGAAAATGGCACAAGAATAGTTGTGCAGCTCACGAATATTGGCATACTAAGAGCGAGGTCAAATGATTACTCGATAAAAGAAAGTCAGTAATAGCGATGTGATTGCCATATTTAGAATCTATTAAAGAAAAGAGTAAGATGGTTTGAGACAGAACTGTTAAGATATAATCGGTATCAAGGACAAAGCCCTAGCGGAGCCCTGACCTCGACCGAAGGAGGTAAGCCGCTAGTATAGATACACTAACTATTTTCTAAATGGCTCTACGTATCTACACATGTTTGTGTAAGCATTACAGTATAATGTGTGGTAATAAAACAAGAAAGAAGCTCTGAGTAAAAGAGCAAGATAGCATACCTAAGGTGTTACAAGTTGAATTAAGAGGAGTTGTATAATGGCTTAAACGAAGAGGAGCATAAGAGGCTTCATAGCCTATTACGTAGGATGGGAATCCTGACTCGGAAGTGGAAAGCAGTTAATATGTGTTATAGTACGAGCTGACCTCATATTCTAAGGAACTGGGAGTTCATACGGGCTATGGTAGATGGGCTGACAAAATCAACCTGTTCCCCTCCAGTTAGGAAGGCATATTCAACTGAGGGTTATGCGAGATGACATAGTAGGGAAATAATAAGATTTCACAGAGTCCCACCTCTATCATTTCAGAAGGGATTGAGGAACACAGATGTATCTTAGTACGACATTTTGCACATTGATTAATGGATAGGCCCAGAAGGGATCCAGTAAATTATTGATGAAGTAAAGCTTATTCAAGAACAAGATATCGATTAGCAGCCTAGAGTCGACAAGAAGGGGATACATTGATCCTTCGCAGGGCATTTTTAGAATAGATAAAGCTGCCTATGAGTGGGATATACCGTCCGATTTGAAATAATACATTCAGTTCTCACAGGTCAATACTCTGCAAGAATGTGAACGATGCTCCTAGAATATTTCCTGTGGAGGAGGTCCATGTAACAGAGAGTTAAACAGGTTGCGAACTAAGGACATAGCTTTCGTCAAGGTACTGTGGCGGGAAAAGAATCGTGAAGACATAAACTAGGAAGCTGAAAAGGACATGAAACACAGGTGTCCGTACTTATTCCCGATGTCTACAGATAGCCCCCAGTCTTGGAACTCGTATATTAATTACTTGGATGAAAATGTATGTCATTCCAGTAGAAAGGAATCTCCCTATGATCCGTATAAAGTCTTAAGGGAAGTTTTATTCAACATTCGGGGGCGAATGTTCTAAAGGGGGAAAGGATGTTACACCCCGCACTCTTGAGCTCAGAACGTCTTCTTAAGTTCCTTAGACACTATCATGTGAGCCGGATAAGCTATGAAACTATCAAACAACTCTAAGGAAAGAAGATTGTGATACCTCGTGATAAGGGAGGTTGGAGATAGAGTCATAAGAATCCGGAAAGAGTTGGAGGCTAAGAAATAAGTCGTAGGACTCGATTTACCTACGTAAGACACTAAGTTAAGAGTCTTATACACTTAATTTGCTTAAGGATATATCAAGCTTACGTAGTGCGGATTACATAGGCTCTTAAAGTGAGACGATATTACAAACCCGCGAGGAAGGGAAAAAGACGACGCATGGCAGCCAATGGTGGAGCGACACATGGCATCACCTCAAGCAAGCAGGTGATGCACCTACTTAGGGTCAAGTAGGTGATGCAGCTGCTTGGGGGAGGTGGACCCTGCTGCCACGTGGTAGCCCCTAATTAGCAGCATGACACGATGGCCAATCATGGCTTGACACATGTCATCCTAAGGGGCTGACACGTGTCACCACCTAGGGCCACCTAAATATATGTATATATGACTAATGGCTTCAGTTCTGATCCAAAAATATCAGCAGCAACAAAGGAAAACAAACCCTAGGGCTAAGGAGAAAATTGCGACGGCTTGGGAGAAAAATAAGGTAAGTCCCGATTTCGTTCCGTAAATTAATTATATAGAGTATACCAAGATGATATGGAAGTATTAGTAGAGTAAAATTAGCGTTTGGTGCATCCAAAAAACGGACAGAAAGCTGCTATGATGATTCAGTATGTTAAAAAAATTTCCGAGACGCGATTTCGGCGAGTTCTAGCCAATTTCGGGAAAGGTAAGTTCTTCCCCTCTAATTTGAAGTTTATGAGGTTAAATTAGGGTCTATTACACACCTTAGGGGCTTCTGGAAGTTGGGGAAAAGGTTTGAAAAGTTCAGCGTTCGAAATAAACGAATTTGGAATCGCTATAGCTAAATTGTTGTCGAAATAAGGTGTTGTACGCGTAGGGGCTGCTGCTGGTTATGTTGTGGCGTGTTGCAGGGTCTAAAAGTTCTCTAAATGATCTGGGGGATCTTCTGGTTGTATCTACATGACCCTCCGCTTTTGCAATTAAAGAATTCGCGAAAGAAACATTAAAAACTCTAGTTTTGGTATCTTAGTTTCGAGTGAATTGTTGGGGCTTTATATTGAATAATTTTGTCGTAATATGTATATGTATGGGCTTCTGGTTGCATTTTTGGTTGGATGAAGGTGCTAAGTACATGGTTGGGAATTCGGATAGGGCACATTATAGGGGAGGTGCTGCCCGATTTTTGTTAACGCCTTAACTAGTTAAGGAACTAGTCGAGAAGGCGAGCAAAGGGATGAATGTTATGAATACTCGTGGGTAGTCTAAGTTTCTGAAAAATACAAGGTTGTTAATACTTGCATTACTTCCATGTTAAATAGGTTTCGAGGACAACGACGTGGACGTGATTAAGAGAAGTCCATACAAGGTATGTGAAGCTTTCTGTTGGCGTGTTTTTGGAATAAATATGTAGAGCTATTCTTCTTTTCTTTTGGCATGTCCTAGACATAGGCTATAAATGATATGTATGTGATATCTGGGGATTCAATCAATTCGTAAAGCCCTGAGTCATTTCCTTTAAGTCTTCTATGTGATGAAAAGTAGTACATGTAAAGTCTATCTCTTCTTTCCTTTGGAATGGCTTGATTTTAAGTGAAATGGTATATGATATAGGTTTAGAGGTAATTCCATTTATGAGCTCTGAGTGTAACTCGTGACTTGTAGTCACTCCTGAATATTAAGAGTCTGAAAGTAGTCAAACTACTATCCTCGAGCCTGCTATATAATGAATAGTAAGTGGAGGTACCAGCTCCTCTTTTTAGAGGCTTTGAAATGATAAATGTCATTAATTGCATGAGTTGAGTCTTTTACTAGATAAATTGTGTTTCTGATTGCATAGACTATATTTCTGATTGCATAAATTGTGTGGCATTATTCTGATGCATGTTTGTGATCCCTGAAGCCCCAACTGATGTAAGCCCTAATGACATCTAAAGGGATACTTCAGATAAGTACCTTCCTAATCTTCAGGTGACAGTTCACTTGACAGTTTCATCAAGTCTCAGATAATGACTTAGTTGCATATGGTTTCTCACTACTCTTCTCGTGTATATTGTAAGCCATCCTTCCTCGAGTCCCACGATGGGCCAGTAATATTATCATGCACAGTTCTACTACTTCTTTCACCGCGTCCCAGGCCGGATGTGTATAGTTCCACACAAGAGGAGACAATGCCGTACTTGAGGTGTGATATATGTTATATGTTATGATGATACGATTATTCACCGAGTCCTGGGTCGGCTGTAATGTGACAGTATATGTGGCGGAATAAGGAAGGAACACCGAGTCCCTCCTTAGAGGACCGGGTATGATATGTATATTATGATGGTACGCTATAGACGTACACCACTCCATTCACCGAGTCCCTCACTAAAGGGCCGGATACTTTATGTAGGCATGCATGTGAGATTAGAGTAATACATTGTGACCCTGAGCCCCGTAGTGAAACGAGTGTAATACGATGACATACATGATAAGATTATACAGTATATGAGGGTATGATACCGTATACGATGACATGAGGAAATGAAATGCATTATGATACGATGATATGTGAATATGAAGTAAAGATTATGACACCGAGTTCACTAGAGGGCCGGGCACAGTATATGATGATGTATGGGATTACGTGTCCTAAGGTGCAGGTACAGTAATTTGTTAATTGTTATACTTGTCCCCTGTATCCCTATTTCAGTTATGGTCTCAGTTGTGTGTTGTTATGCTTTACATACTCAGTACATATATCGTACTGACCCCCCTTTTCTCGGGGGGAGGGGAGGGGGGGCTGCATTTCATGCCCGCAGGTACTGATGTTCTTGTTGGAGATCCGCTAGCATAGGGTTTCCACTCATCTATGTTGAATATGCTCTGCTGTTCCGGAGCCTTACTATTGATGCTGATCATTGATGTATATGTTTATTTATTTAGGGGTACGGCGGGGGCCCTGTCCCTCCATATGATATAGTTATTACTCTTTGAGGTCTGTAGACATGTGTATGTGGGTTATTTGTAAGTTTATTTCAGTTGCTCTCATACGACGTATTGCAAATATTTTTTTGGTATGGCAGCCTCATCGGCTCGTATGCCCTGTCTTGTTATGATACAGGTGCATGAGGCTACAAGTTTAGGAAAAAAAAGTTTTTGACCCATTGGGGTTCGTGTATGGTATCACATCACACACGGTTCAACTTAAGGGTAGCTAATAGATACGCATAAGGGGGTCCAAGTTGGACCCCAGTCGCGGCCTATGGGGTTGGGTCGTGACACTTTCTTTCTAACAAATAACACGAGAGCACCCCATGGTGAAATACTTGGTCTTATAAAACCTTTATCCAAACAATCCTTCAATTGTTCTTTCAATTACTTTAGTTCTGCTGGAGCCATATGGTAAGGAGGAATAGAGATCGGTTGGGTATCAGGAAGGAGATATATGCTAAATTCAATCTCCGTTTCTGGAGAAATACCATGCAAATCATTGAGAAACACATCGAAGAACTTTTTAACTATAGGGACCGACTTAAGAGTAGGAGTTTTGGAATCAATATCCCTAACTTGCACCATATGATAAATGCACCCTTTGGAAATCATTTTTTGGGCCTTAATACATGTGATGAATCGACCATTAACCACTGAATCATTACCCTTCAATTCAAGAATAGGCTTATTAGGAAAGTGAAACTTAACCACATGAGTTCTACAACATATAGACGCGTAAGAGGCATGTAACCAATCCATACTAAGAATGATGTCGAAATCAGTCATATCAAGTTCAACAAGGTCACATGGAATAACTTTATGCAAGACCCTATGGGATAATTTCTATAAGATCTTTTGGCTAATACCGAACCACCAATGAGAGTATAAACCGAAAAAGGTTCTATCAACACTCTGGGGCACACATCAAATCTCATAGCAATATAAGAAGTAACAAAAGACAAGTTGGCACCTGGATCAAGCAATGCATAAACATCAAAGTTAAAGACTCATAACATACCTGTGACCACATCGGGAGCCTCATCAACCTCTTGCCTAACATAAAAAACATAAAATCGGTTATTGCATTGTCCACCCTTAGGTTGAGCTTGGGCGCCTTGTTATACTTGGCCTCGTATAGGACAACCATCTCCACCCTTTTTGGCAATAAGAGGGAACTCGGATTGCTTATGGCCCATGTTGCCACATCATAGAAAGCACCCATTCTGATCAAGGACTTTCCTTCAAGATTCCTTCCACATTATGCATATCTTGGAAAAGAAGGGTTACTAGAATTTACACCTCCTTCTTCTTGAGTTTAGGGTATGGCACCCTATCCTTAGCAAACTTCTTCCCCGAGCTTTGGCCTTGATGAGAGCGTCCACTTCTACCAACGATCCTTGCATTGGAGAATCTACTTTCATATCGAGCCCTCTTAAAATCCCTCATCCTCATTTCCTTGAGCTTTTCTCCTTCAATTTATTTGGCAAAAGTCATGAGCCAAGATATGTCCATCTCCTTAACAAGCATAGCAGTGCGACATTTCTTAGCAACCAAGTTGGACACCCTCGATATGAATTTACTCATTCAGGCACTTGGATCGGCAACCATTGAAGGAGCGTACTTTGATAGCTTAGTAAACTTGAGGGTATAGTCCCACATCCCCATATTGCCTTGTCAAAGATTTATGAACTCCAACACTTTAGCCTCTCGTAACTCAATAGGGAAAAAGTGATCAAGGAAAGTAAGTTTGAAGGCTTCCTATTCGATAGGACCTTCATCTACCCTCTCAAACTTCTATTTAGTGGACCATATTTGAGCAACACCTTTGAGTTGGTAAGCCGCCAACTCCGCATTTTCTTTTAAAGTCACCCCCATAATACTCATTATCTTATAGACCTCATCAATGAACTCTTGAGGATCCTCATTGATTTTTGAGCCATGAAACTCTGGAGGATTCATTCGTGCAAAGTCCCTAACTATTGAGGATGGAGTAGGAGCATTAGGAGGAGCCATAACACCTTGGTTGGTCACCACTTGGGCTAGCATAGTAATAGCAGTTAGGATTTATTCATAACACGGTGATTGAAACCCCAAAGGGCTCCAACCAAGCCTCTTTTACATATTAGAAGCATACATAAGGTAAAATATAAAAGAAAAAATATCATAAGAGAGTCTAAAACATGAATAGAAATCTAAAAATGTCTTATGACAACATAGACTCGAACATCTATCCAACTAGATGCCTCTAAACATGAGTATGGGCAAGGGTTAAAACATGTCCCTAGCTCACCCTCAATATACAATGTAAGCAAAAGTTTTTTGAAAGAAAATAGTAATCAATTTGAAAACCAGTCCCCGATCAATGAGGACTCACCACAACACAGTCGGATAGAGAATGCCTAGTAGTTACATAGATGATTAGGATCTTCAACCTCAACCCCTACATTATGAGATAATGTAGGCAAAAAGTATGCATTAGTATGCTGGAATGTGCTAAGTGTATGGGCATGACATACAACATAAATCATGAAATGAAAAGGTCAAGGAAAACACATGATAAGATGGAATAAGTAAAGTCATAAGAAAATCATATTGACCAAAGCATTTAAAAGCATAAATTAAAAATGATAACATACTTATATCAATGAAATAACCATCAATTTATATCAAATAAGACTCATGATCATACTTTAAATCATAATTCATGCAATAGGAATAGAGATCATAAAACCCATAAAATACCATACTTAAAACCTTAAGAAATTGATTGGACTTCCTGGATGAAAGGATCCATTAATCAATACCCGCATACCTTAAGTTAAAACACCAAATAATTGGAATAACTTGAGAGTTTGATGGAGAAATTGAGTAGATTATGTGAATTCTTCAATGGAAACCCTTCAAAGCCTTTTTGTAGAGAGAGAAATATTTGATAAATGAATTGTAGAAGAATGAATAGAATTAGGGGTTTAGGTGAATTTCTAGAGTCGGATTTGGCCCTAAAAAAGTCTAGGTTCATTGACTAATAATTTGAAAAAGATCTAAAATGCCCTTAAAAAAACTAAACTCGGCCAGAAAACTCTCCCAAGTCCGCAATGCATACCTGTCGCAGACCCTACTATTTCGTGAATTTCTTCAAAAATCTATCTTCCAATATACGGGTCCCAAAAATATACCGAGACCATTTTCCCATAGGTTTTAACCCCCTGATCGATATTTCAAACTCGGATTTTCTAAAAAGATTAAGGATAATGCATTACATGAGCGGCCTATTCCCAAGGCATTCTTAAGGTACTTGTAATCAATTTTGATGGATGTTGCATCATTACACGCTTACTTTGCGCTACATAGAAGTATAATTCTATATGGGTTATTATAGATTGGTTGACAAAATCAGCCCATTTTCTTCCGGTTAGGACTACATATTTGGCCGAGGACTATGCGTGGTTATATATCTAGGAGATAGTAAGACTTCATTGGGTTTCCATATTTATTATCTCAGACAGGGGGTCCCAGTTTACAGCTAGCTTCTAGAGTTTCTTCCAAGAGAGATTGGAGACATAAGTGAGTCTCAGCACAACGTTTCACCCTCAGACTGATGGATAGGCCAAACGTACCATTCAAATACTACAAGATATGTTACGGACCTGTGTTATTAATTTCAGGGGTAGGTTGGATGATCATCTGCCACTTATTGAGTTTGTCTATAATAATAGCTATCATTCTAGCATCCAGATGGCACCGTATAAAGCCTTATATGGGAGGAAATGCAGGTCACCTATTGGATAGTTTGAAGTTGGTGAGATTAAACTAATAGGCCCAGACATGATTCAACAAGTTGTGGATAAATTAAAGCTTATTCAGGAGACTATTAATAGCCCAGAGTTGACAGAAGTCATACACAGATAATCGACGTCGACACTTAGAGTTTGAAGTTGGAGATTAGGTGTACTTAAAGGTGTCACCGATGAAGGGTTTGATGATGTTTAGAAACAAAGGGAAACTTAGCCCGGGGTACATTTGGCCTTACTGGATTATTCGTAGAGTGGGCAAGGTTGCCTATGAGTTGGACCTACCATTTGATTTGGAAGCAGTGCACCCAGTCTTTCATGTGTCGATGCTTCAAAAATATATTGGTGATCCTTCTAGAGTATTCCTCGTGGATAATATCCAAGTGATGGTGGAGCTATCCAAGTGATAAAGGAGCTATCTTACGAGGAACACCCTATAGCTATACTTGATCGCCAAGTCAGAAGGTTGCATACCAAGGATGTGGATTCCATTAAGGTTTTATGGCAAAACAAGAATAAAGAAGAGATGACCTGTGAAGCCGAAGAAGAGATAAAGAATAAGTATCCTCACATGTTCCCTATACCCATAGGTAATCTAAACCCCTAAATTAGTTATATTGATTAATGAAAAAAACTATGTGTGATATCTATTATAGAGACTTCCTGGAATCCTGTTATGACCTTACGAGGGTAGTTAACATTCGAGGACGAATGTTCTAAAGGGGGGAAAGGATGTTATATCCTGTACTTTTGTACATTGGAATGTTTTTAAGCTTCTCTAAAGCTACCACATGATCCATGTTATCCATGACGTTATCAAAGGATCCTAAGGAAGGGAGGATATAACACCCCATATCTTGTATAGACTAGTTTTATGTGAAATAGTGATGGTTTAAAATAGGTTTGGAAGGATTTGAAGGGGTTTGAGGCCAAATAATTTGTCACAATAATCGACCTACTTGTTTAAGCTGCTGTTTTGGATGTCTTACATAATTAAGCTACTTGAGTACATATCTAGCTTAAGTAGCAAGGATCACACATGTTCTTAAGGTAAGGCTAATTGCTAATCTACTAAAAAGAACAAGTAGGTTATGCACCTACTTCAAGTAGGTGATGCACCTACTTAGAATGTGTGGATGGCATTTAAATAAAAAAAGCAATTAGGTGATGCAACTACTTATGAACTTGTGGAAGGAATTAAGTAGGTGATGCAACTACTTATGAACTTCTGGCAAGAAATAAGGAGGTGATGCACCTACTTTCTTAAAGTAATGGAAAAGATTATTTTGGGATGTGATATAGAGACTTTTATTCCTGATTTTAATTAATACATGAGTTGGTGATAGCTTTTATTTGGTCTAGATTATTAAGTAGGGATTAGGGATTAATTGAGATTAATTAAGCTAATTAGACAACTAAGTGGGCCCCATCAAGGCACATGGTAGGAGTTGATTGGTGTGTGGCTTTTGGAGGGACATATATCTACAATGGACACATGTCAACCACATGGAAAGCACATGTACACATGTCAACCACATGGGCAACATACATATATGTCTATCTTAATGATTAAGAAGCTTATTTTATCCCATTCTTCTTCAACTTAGACTTAGAGAAAAAGAGGCTTTCAACTTCCTCAAGTGAAGAAAAAAAGAGAGAGAGTCACGGCAGCCATGGCAGCTCCACCAAGCACGGCCAACCTTCTTCTTCTTTTTACCATTAAATCTCTAATCTAATTCAACCCTTTGGAAGGTCCATAGCAACGTGGGATTGATCCTAGGGGCAGTAAGATTTAATTAATTGAAGTTATCAAGTTTCAGCCAACTAAAGAAGCCAACTTGTTAAGGTAAGGTTTGATCATCTTTTTACATATTTTAGTAAGGGTTTAGACATGTTGTGAATGTATAAACATGAATTGGAGGTATAAAATTATGTATGTTGGCATTGGAATGTTGTTGAAGCCATGTTAGGGCTGTTTGTATTTAGAAATGGTGAATAAGATTTATTAACATTTTAGTTGTTGTTATGAATTATGTAATGAGGATGAAGGAATTAAATGGAATTTGAAGTGAGAGAACTCTATGATTACTATTGGTGTTGAAATGAACAGAAATGGAGTTGCTTAAATTATATTGAGTTGATTGTTGTTGTTGCTATTATTATTATGAATTATGTATTAAAAGTGAAGGGATTATATATGTTAATGTTAAATTCCCATTTGGTCCGTGTTGAGGCTGTTCTAATCTAAAAATGATGGATTAATTTTGATTAATATTGTGGTTGTTGTTGTTATTGGTTGTATGATGAAAGTGAAGAAATTTGATATTTAAAGTTATAATTAAGGCTCTAGTGTTGTTGTAATTGTTGGACTATTATAAGGTCATCCGATGAAGTGTTGTGGATGTAAATTATGAAGAGTAAATTGATTACGCCATAGTCGTTATGTTAAAGATTATAGAACGTCATAATGTGTGGGCTAATTCAGAATAATGTGCGGGCTATTTTAGAGTATTCTTGAATCTTTCCTTTGTTAACTTTAATATATCAGTTGAACATGTGGTTGTTGATGTTGACTTGGTTGTTATGTAGTTGGTTTGAATATAAAGGAAATGTCGCCTAATTTTCTAGAAATGAGCTGCCAACGTTGGAGTGCCTTTTGAAACCTTCTCGTAGCTTAACCATACTTTTTGACATCTTAATCTAGGTTGAGATACTATTGGGCAACATACGTGTTGTGTGGCGAATAAGCGCTAAAGGTATGTAAAGCTATCCCTTCTTTCTTTTGGCATGTATTATACGTAAGTGATGAATGATATGAGCTTGGGGTAATTCTATTGATAAGTTATAAACATGATTCATGATCCTTATTCACTCCTGGATGATAAAACTATTTAAGTAGTTGAGCTACTACTCTCGAGCCTTCTATATGTTGAATAGTAGTTGGATATATAAACTCCTATCCCTAAAGACTCTATGTTGACAAATGTTTCTGATTCCATAAGCTGTTTCACATTATCTTGATACATGTCTATGATTCTTGAGGATCCATTTGATATGGATCCATAGTGACATTCAAAAGGTACTTGAGATGACTATTATATTAATTTTTAAATGATGGTTCATTTTGATTATTCTATTGAGTCTCAGGCGATGATATAATTGTATATGGTTGCTCATGATATGCTACTCATGCATACTGTTATTACCTCTTTCATTAAGTCTCGGGCCGGGTATATTATCGTGCACAGTTTTATTACATTATCCACTGATTTGTTAACTAGAGGGTCGGGTACGCTATATGATGATGTGATGATGCAATGATATGGTTATGGCACCGAGTTCCATGATGGGCCGGGTATAGTATACGTCTACAAGACTTTATTCTCCGAGTCCCTTATTAGAGGGCCGAGTATGATATAGTATATATATATGATAATATGATAATATAATGATACGATTATGGCATCAAGTCCCATAATGGGCCATGTACGGTATATGATAATGATATGCATGATTTGCTTCGTAAGGCACAGGTACAATGAGTTCTTGATTATCATACTTGTCTCCTGGGCTCTCTACTTCAGTTATGATCTTTTATACTGTATTTAATGCTTTACATACTCAGTACATATATTGTACTGACCCCCTTTCTTGGGGGCTTGCATTTCATGCCCTCAGGTACAGGTACTAGTTTCGGTGATCCGCCAGCCTAGGATTCCTATTCAGCTATCTTGGAGTAATCCTTTGTCTCGGAGTCTAGACTTTTGGTATAGACCCCCTTTTTATGTATATATATGTTTAACGTACCCTATCCTGCCATATGATACTATTGATACTCTTAGATATCTGTAGATAAATATGTGGGTTGTGTATATTTATGTTCGATTATGCCTGTATGATTTTCATTTTGTGACATTCCTATTTATAATGGCAGCCTTGTAAGCTCGCGTATGTACATATTTTGGGAAGTTGTATGTAGTGACAGCCTTATTGTCTCGTGTATTAGGATATTTTAATTGATTATGCCTCATCAAGAGACAGGTTATCTTGATACACGTAGGTAACGCTTGAGATAATATCATGTTTTCACAAAGCCTCCATATGGGATTTGGTTTCAGTTTGATGAGGTCTAATAGATATGTATACGAGTGTCTAACTTGGCACTAGTCACGGCCTACGGAGTTGGATCATGACAGTTTTAGTTTGATGATGTCTAACAGATATGTACATGAGAGCCTAACTCGGGCACTAGTAACGGCCTACGGGGTTGGGTCATGACAACATGCTCAGTTGTGGAGTCAGATTAGGAGGCCACAGAGTTTGACCCTTTGGCTGTTGAAGATCCGACTGTTGTAGAACTGATCGATGAGTAGACAGGGAAGTCTACTACTTTGTGTTCCTGAGGACAGTGCCCAACTTTAAGTGTGGGGTGAAATGTCTGTGTAATTTAAACTATATATGTTATTTTTATTAGTTTGATGTTTTGGTTTATCTAGATTAGTTTATCTGTTTATCTTTGTCAGTATTGATGTTTTAGTTTATATTGAATCTTTATCAGTTTGATGTTTTGGTTTATCTGGATTGGTTTATCTGTTTATTTTTGTCAGTATTGATGCTTTGGTTTATATTAAATCTTTGTCGGTTTGATATTTTGGTTTATCTAGATAGGTTTATTTGTTTATCTTTTTCATTATTGATGTTTTTGTTTATATTGAATGTTTAATGTCGTTTAATCTTTTTATTAACTGACTTTGGGTTTCATGGCATTTGTTTTCGATTCTTTGGCCATGGATAGTCCCTTTGAACTTTATATAAAAGAAGAGTTTTTTTTAGATATTTGTAATGTATATAAAGTGTTTTACCAGACTAAGATTGCATAGGTAGCAGATGAAATGATTGAAAAACATGAAATATAAAGCTGACTAAATTAAGACACCTAAGACTCTGTTGTTAGATTTTGAATAATGTTGAATTAATGTGATTGTTGTTGAAATTTTTGAAGAATTGTCGTTCTGAAACTAAACATGTGCAGAATGAGTAAGGTTAATTGTATAATCCTTATTGCTCTTGGTTGCTAGAACTTGCCCCGTATGTATGAGTAATGAAAACAAAGGAAGTTTAGAATTTAGGGAAAGGATCTAGGCAATTCTTTGGTAACCTCAATTTAAATCGTTATCTGAGACTCAATGAAGTCCTCTAGTGAATCATCACTTGGAGCTCAGGGTAGAAAGTATCTAACGTACCCTCTAGATGTCACTAAACACCATGTTAAAAGGAGCCTCAGGAATCATAGACACATGTTTCTATGGTATGAAATATCTTATAGAAGTCCAAGCATTGGTTATCTCAGAGCCTTTTTAAAAGGAAGAACTTTTTGTATCAATCACTATCCAATCATATAGAAGACTTGAGGAATAGGAGCTTAACTACTTTAAGAGTCTTAATATCCAGAAGTGTACAAGACTCCTGAAGTCATATTCATGGCCTAAGAATGAATTTAACCCCAATCTCACATGATCCATTGCTTATATTTAAGACATGCCAAAAGAAGAGAAGGATAGCTTTACATACCTCGTATGGGTTACTTGTAACCATGTTCGCATCGTCGTCCTCCGAACCTATTTAACATGAAATGAATACTAACATTAATAACCTTCAACTTTCCAACTTCTTAATTTATAGCAAAGCACCCATAGGAATCATTTCCTATTCGCCTTTCTCGAATAGTCCCTTAATTGGCTAAGGAGTTAACGGAAATCGGGCAGTGCTTCCCTTATAACTTACTCGATCTAAACTTCCAATTACATCCTCAATTAATAAATCCAACCAACAAAAAAAATAATCATATTATATACAATTAAATCATTTCAACATTACACAACACACACTCCAAACAACTCGCTTAAACTACGATACCAAAATAAGGTTTTCAATCGTTAATTCATAAAATATTTAACCATGCGGAATGGAGGGTGAGGTGGATTCAATCAGAGGAACCCACACCTCTTTTTAACCATGTTCCAGACCTTCAACACACCATAAAACCATCTCCAAAGATAATGCCACAATCACAACAACACTATACAACCTTGACAACTTTAACTCGGCTAGAACGACTTCAATTTCGTTTGCTTACAATGTCCAGCATACGTTTACATTTTTTCTAATTTAAACTTCATTTAAGACATGTAATACAATCCATAACAACATTATTAACTCCACTGTGAAAGGGAAGACCTTACCTGGTCCAAAACTTGTCGAAATGCGCCTCGAAAGTCCTCTTAATGTGCTGAAACTTAGCGGACTGTTTGTGTCACTTCTTTGCTGACCCAAAATGAAATTTGTCATTATTAAAAACCATTATATCACCTTAGGACACCTTAAATAATTAATTCACAGAACGTAATCGGGACTTACCTTTTCTATTGGCCAAAGTCGTCGCCCCTCTCTCTAGTCTCTTAGGGTTTCTTTTTCAACTTTTCTAAGTGCAAAGCTGATTTTGTGAAGAAATTGATCTTAAGACACACATATATATATATATGTTTCCTTAAGAGGGGAAACATGTTTTCCCTTAAGGGTGACACGTGGCAGCCTCCTAGGGCTCAACCTCAATTATGCGCCCACTCCCTTGCTGCCATGTGGCAGTGTGGGGCCCATCTTAAGTAGGTGTATCACCTACTTGGTACAAGTAGGTGCATCACCTACTTAGTCCAAGTAGGTGCATCACCTACTTGCTTTCAAGTAGGTGCTACGCTTCCTTCCGCCTCCTCCATGGGTTTGTAATCCCGTCTCACTTTATGAACCTATATAATCCTTGCTACGTCAACTCGACATGCACTCCAATAGATTAAGTGTGTAAGACACCCAAGTTGGTAGCTTACGTAGGTAAGTCGAGTCCCACAACTTGTTATTTTGCCCCCAACTTCTTTCAAATCCTTATAACCCTATTTCCAACTGTCACTCTTATGGCGCTTCACATCCTTTCTTCCTTAGAGTTATTTAATAACATTATAGCTAATATGGGCCACGTAGCCAATTTTAAGAATTTTAAGAAAGTATTCTGAAGTACAAAGGTACGGGGCATAACATCCTTCCCCCATTTAGAACATTCATCCTCGAATATTAACTAGTCTCATAAGGTCTTACGAGTGCTTTAGGATTTCTGTGTACTAGTTGTCATCCATAAGCCTCTTATTAATTCATATAATCAATTTAAGAGAGTACACTATCTGTAGTCCTAGGGAACAGGTACGGATATTTCTTTTCCATTTCTTCTTCAACTTTCCAAGTCATTTCTTCTAGATGCTCATTTCATCACCATACTTTGACGGGAGCCACATCCTTAGTTTGCAACCTTCTGATCTGTCGATCCAAGATGGCATTAGGTTGCTCCTCGTAGGATAACTTCTCTTTTATGTGGACCTCATCCACGGGGAATATTTTTGGAGGGTCGCTTATATATTTGCGGAGCATTGATCCGTGAAAACTGGATGTGTTATTTTAAATTGGGTGGTAGGTCCAACTCATAGGAAACTTTGCCTATTCTATAAATGATCTGATAATGGACAAGTTTCTCTTTCTTGTCGAGTACCATTACACCTTTTATTGGTGGCACTTTCACTAATACCCACCCCCAATTTCATTTTTGAGAGGTCGACGTCGATTATCTCAGTATGACTTTTGTCGACTCTAGGCTGCTAATAGTTTCTCCTGAATAGATTCCACTTTATCACTAGCTTGTTGGATTATGTCCGGGCCCATTAGTGTACCTTTATTAACCTTAAATTAACCGGTAGGTGCTCTGCACCTTTTGCCATACAAAGCTTTATATAGTGCCATCTGAATGCTATTATAAGTAACTTCAATAAGTGACAGGTAATCACTCAAGCCATTTCTGAAGTCAATATTGCTGGCCCACAACATTTTTTAGCGTTTACCTAGTGTGCTCGACCTGTCTATTAGTCTAAGGGATAAAGGTTGTACTAAGATTCACCTATGTTCCCAATTCCCTCTTGGAATAATTCCCAGAAGTTAGCTGTAGATTAAACTTCCCTGTCCGATAGAATAGATGTGGGGACTTCATGAAATCCCACTACTCCTTTGATACACAGCCTTGTATATTCATCAGTTGACTATGTAGTCTTAACTGGAGGAAATAGGCTAATTTTGTCAGCCTGTCCACAATACCCCATATGGGCTCTTACTTCCGTAGAATACGAGGTAAGCTTGTACTACAATCCATATTAATTGCTTTCTATATCCAAGTCGAGATTTTCATCTCCTATAATGGGCCACTAGGCTTCTGATGCTTAATTCTGTTTAGGCTATCTTACAATTCTCTTTAATTCGACTTGTAACGCTCTAAGCGTGTCCTACTGTATTTTTACTCATATCTTCTTTCCAATTCTCTTACCACACATCATATTATAGTCTTTACACAAACGTGTGTAGGTACTTACAACATCCCAAAAGATGCCTTAGCGTCACCATACTAGTCTCTTACCTCTTCCAATTGATGTTAGGGCTCCACTATGGCTTTTGTCCTTAATATTGATTATATTTTAATAGTTTTGCCTTAAACCATCTTATACTTTTCTTTAATGCATTTGAACTATGGAAATCACCTTGCTATTACTGACTCCTTATTACTTTTATCAAGTAATCACTTGATCTCACTCTTAGCATACCAATATTCGTAGGTTGCATAACTATTCTTGTACAATTCGCACCTAGTGTGTTCAATTTTTAATCATAATCTTTCCTGCTCTTGGCTTACTCTGCTCAATATAAACCATTGTATTGACAAGCACTCGCAGTCTATTTTGTCACCCTTGGTTTTTTTCTTTTACTTATCCTTAAGCCTTCTTACTTCTACCATAGGTGGGATTTCTTCTCCTTTCTCTTATACTACTTGTATGTCACAATATCAGTAGCCAATAACTCCATTGCCGACATCTTACCTTTAGTCAAATATAGCCTTACTATCCTTTATAATGTCAAGTTACTCATTATTATTCCCTTCTCATATCCATTCCTTTTTGTATGCACCCCTTATTTGACATCATATTGTTTGAGGTCCTTACCAACAATCCTCAGCACCGTCTTAGATTCCATCCTAGCTTTTATCCGTCTATTATTGGCTTTTAGATCTTACTAGCTCGTTCCAACCTGGGATATCACTTGAAGTTTAAGTGTTCACCTTAACACGCCAAAATGTCGGTTGGTTTTATCTCACACCTGTAGGTCTCATATCCACTTCCCCCCTTTAGGGTGTATCCATGTAATTTTCCGTTTATTTTCAACTTTTCAAATACATATGAGTCTTTCCCAATGCATTTGGTATACTGCACCATATCCATATCTTCTTTTATGCCCCCTATGCTTTTGGTTACCCATGTACGACACCTTAACACACTCGTGAGGTGTTGACCTAGTCTAATGGTTAATACTCAAGTCTCGTAGCAATTTATTCAAATACACCTTCTATTTATCCCAATTAGTAGCCAGCCAATGTGTTTAGTCATTTCAGATTTTTCGTTCGGGAGTACTTATGTTCCGACGACACTGTCTCAAGCTTTGTGATAACACTATCTTGGGTGCCTCCGTTAGAATTTCCTAATCATCTCTCCCGTAAGTCAGCCAAGGTATGACAACTATCTACACTCACCATGCTTTTTCATAATAAAGTCTCCTATTGGTGTAGCTACCACAAATGGGTCCGTTAATTCGGGTTTCATTCCGACCCTACCAGCAATAAAATGAGATATATATATATATATATATATATATATATATATATATATATATATATATATATATATATATGATAAACTAGAGTATGGGTCTATCAATGCATATATATTCTGGAAGAAGATTTGTAATATACTTGTAGCCATATTTGGTGGCGCCTCCTGGTCCTGTCCGCTAGCCAAAGCATAAATGTGACTCGAAGGACCGCTAGAACTAGAAGGTCCACCACAACCTCTACCACGGCCCACTGATATATAAGTATCCTGCCCATAATGTGCTAGCCACTAAAGAAGAAGAACCCGCAATTTTCCCCGTAGGAGGAGCTACACCACTTAACCTACCTCTGAATCGACACATTGTCATGAGATGTCCTTGAAGGCCACACATAAAACAAGCACCCGGTCCAAAACGGCATTTCCCAGAATGAGCCCTATTACAATGAGGACACTAAGGCAAAGGTGGCCTCGACTAATGCAAACCCTTGCCCATCTGTGGACCTAGCACCCTGGATTTTTGACGGACTCCTAGATATCCCATGCTATCGAATCTCCAACTTGGGAACTGAGGGGGTGCACTCTAGGCTGGTTGGGAAGGGTATTCACCATACTGCTGAGTCTGTCTGCCTTGAAACTCTCCTGAATCACCAACCATCCTAGTTTTCTTATGGTGGCCTCCATCATAATCTCTATCAGGCTGTCACCCTTTATGTTGACCCTTTCTCCCTAGCCCAGACCTTCGAGCTTGCCCTTCCACTAATCTAGTTAGAAATAAAATTGTATCTCTCATTGCTCTATCCTCTGGACTTGGCTGTGGCGCTGAAGGCTCAGGTACTGGGGCCTCAGGATCTATGATTGTTGCTGCCCTAGGCTCCTCTAGAGGTGGAGGCATGGTAGAGCTTACCGACTGAAACACAACCCCCGGTATAGACTGGGCACGATTCCTAGCAACCTTCGGAGTCTGATCCCTTCTAGGCAATTGTTAATCATCCTAACTACTATTACCATTAATTCAACAATTAGCTTATTTTTTGGGGTCATCCATACTCACAAGTAAATCAACTCTTATCACTATGATGGGCACTACCTTCGAAGACATATTTCAACCCTATATCTCATTCTCTTTTTATTTCTAGGAAAATTTAGGCAGAGTTTCCTCTGTATTTTTTAATATCTCAAACCTGTATACAGAAAATACCAACAAGGCCTCACAGGGCTAACATATATATTTACATCACATCATATCACAGCCACACAGGGCCTCCAATACCAACGTCTAGGTAGAAAGGATGGACTTACCTTGTATGTTCAACTCGAACTACCCCGTCTACTTTTTCATGTCAATCATACTTCAATACCTTACCTGACACATACCTTCTATGTCTCTACTTAACTACGTGCTGTATAAATCCCCATATCATTAATTACTATTTTTTATCGATATTGTCTTTCTGCTGAAATTATAGGTTAGTATGAGGAATTTCATTCCTTATGACTCGGCTCTATCGCATAATCTTAGATATGAAAAAAAGGTAACATCCTAAATGTCCCATAGCCTCATGTTTATCGATGTGGCACGCAACACACCGATACACAAGACTCTACTAGACACGGTATGTAGACACTCCAAGGACAAACTACTATAATACAACTTCTATCATGACCCAACCCCATAGGCCTCAACTGGGGTCCTACCTAGACCCCTGTACACATAGCTAGCAGAAGTAGTCATACCCAACTACGACCAATGTGATAAGATATATAAGAATCCCGATGGGTCAAAATATTTCCATATACACATAACCTCTTTCATTCGCCTCTTGAGGAGTTATATTAATCATCACAACTTATCATTTAGTCCACATAACACATAAGCCGACGAGGCTATCATAACATGTGGGGTCGTCCTGCTATATAGATACACGCAAGCTGACAAGGCTGCCATGACAAAGGGAACATCCCAAACAGAAATCACACCGACATGATTGAGCACACCTATATATACAACCCACTTCTATGTCTAAAGACCTCTAAGAATCGTGGTGATAACATATGGCGGGACAAGGCCCCCACCATACCTTTTTCATAAATGAAAGTAAATATATACACCAAGGATCAATACCAAAAACTAGGCTCCGATACAATGGAGCTTCTTCCTAATTGGCTGAGCAGAATCCTAAGTTGGCGGACTCCCAAAACCTGTGTCTGCACCTGTTGGCATGAAACACACCTCCCCCGAAAAAAAGGGGGTCAGTACAACATATGTAATAAGTATATGAAGCATAACATATCATAAATAAGTTCACATTTGAGCTAGAAATTCAAGAGATAAGTTGAGATTCCAGAAACCGTTGTACTTGTACCTTATAAAGTAAAATCATGCATGCTCAGATCATATATTATATCCATCCTATTAGGGACTCAGTGAGTTATTCATATACCGATAGTACCATTATAAGGCTCGGTACCACCATCACCTTATCACATCATATCATCGTATATATGCATACATACTCAGCCCTCTAGTGAGGGACTTGGTGAACAATACAGTGAGATTGAGCACGAGTCTATAACCGGCCTGGGACTCAGAGAAAGAGATGTTACAGTTTACATGAGCAGAGTAGTGAGAAACAATACATAATTTAAATTGTTATCTGAGACTCAATGAATTCCTCCAGTGAATCATCACTTGGAGCTCAGGGTAGGAAGTATCTAACGTACCCTCTAGATGTCACTAAAGACCATGTTAAAAAGACCCTCAGGAATCATAGGCACATGTTTCTATGGTATGAAATATCTTATAGAAGTCCAAGCATTGGTTATCTTAAAGCCTTTTTAAAAGGAAGAGCTTTTTGTATCAATCACTATCCAATCATATAGAAGACTTGAGGAGTAGGAGCTTAACCACTTTAAGAGTCTTAACATCCAGAAGTGTACAAGACTTCTGAAGTCATATTCATGGCCTAAGAATGAATTAACCCCCAAGCTCACATGATCTATTGCTTACATTTAAGACATGCCAAAAGAAGAGAAGGATAGCTTTACATACCTCTTATGGGTTACTTGTAACTACATTCGCGTCGTCGTCCTCCAAACCTATTTAACATGAATGGAATACTAATATTAATAACCTTCAAATTTTCAACATCTTAATTTACAGCCACTCACCCATAGGAATCATTTCCTTATTCGCCTTTCTCGAATAGTCCCTTAATTGGTTAAGGAGTTAACGGAAATCGGGCAGCACTTTCCTTATAACTTGCTCTATCCGAACTTTCAATTACATCCTCAATTACTAAAGCCAACCAACAACAACAATCATCGTCTTATATAAAAGTAAATCATTTCAACATTACACAACACACACTCCAAACAACTCACTTAAACTACGATACCAAAATAAGGTTATCAATCATTAATTCATAAAATCTTTAACCATGCGAAACGGAGGGTTAGGTGGCTGCAACCAGTGGCACCCACACCTCTTTTAAACCATTTTACAGACCTGAAACACACCATAAAACCATCTACAAATACAACGCCACAATCACAACAACACTATACAACCTTCACAACTTTAACTCGGCTAGAACGACTTCAATTTTGTTTGCTTACAACGTCCAGCATACTTATACATTTTTCCTACTTATAAATTCATTTAATACATTTAATACACTCCATAATAACATTATTAACTCCACTTTGAAAGGGAAGACCTTACCTTGTCCAAAACTTGTCGAAATGCGCCTCGGAAGTCCTCTTAATATGCTGAAACTTAGCGGACTATTTGTGTCACCTCTTTGCTGCCCCAAAATGAAATTTTTCGTTATTAAATACCGTTATATCACCTTAGGACACCTTAAATAATTAATTCACAAAATATAATCGGGCCTTACCTTTTCTTTTGGCCAAAGTCGTCGCCCCTCTCTCTAGTCTCTTAGGGTTTCTTTTTCAACTTTTCTAAGTGCAAAGCTGAATTTATGAAGAAATTGATCTTAAGACACACACATATATATATATGTGTGTCCTTAAGAGGGGACACATGGCATTCCTTAGGGGTGACACATGGCAGCGCCCTAGGGCTCCACCTCAATTATGCGCCCACTCCCTTGCTGCCACATGGCAGTATGGGACCCACCTTAAGTAGGTGTATCACCTACTTGGTACAATTAGGTGCATCACCTACTTAGTCCAAGTAGGTGCATCACCTACTTGCTTCCGAGTAGGTCTATACTTTCTTTCGCCTCATCCGTGGGTTCGTAATCCCATCTCACTTTATGAACCTATGTAATCCCTTCTACGTCAACTCGACATGCACTCCAATAGCTTAAGTGTGTAAGACACCCAAGTTGGTAGTTTACATAGGTAAGTCAAGTCCCAAAACTTGTTATTTGGCCCCCAACTTCTTTCAAATCCTTATAACCCTATTTCCAACCTTTATTCTTATGGCGTTTCACATCATTCCTTCCTTAGAGTTATTTAATAACATTGTAGCTAAGATGGACCATGTAACAACTTTTAAGAAGTTTAATAAAGCATTCTGAAGTACAAAGGTATGGGGCATAACAAAGCGCTTGGAAACTGAGTCACTATACATGTCCAGATACTCCTACCCAACACCTAGCCCACATTACAATATGAAAAAGTCCTAAGTGATCCTTAAGTCTTAACTATCTTAATAGAACTACATATACACTAAGGGCAAGCCTATGGTTCCTCTTGAGCAACTTGTGACTTCATTTGAGTGTGAGCAAATAATGTTTAAATATCCATTATTGTTGATAAGAAATATAACTATGAGAGTATGGGTAATTCTTTCTTTGTGCACATGTTTAATAAAGAAATGGTAGTTCTGGATGAATTTTAATTTAACAAGCCATATGAGTTTGTTTCATTACAGAGTCAACTCTCGAGTTTTTGTGGTGTTGATCTAGTCAATTGTGTGAACAAAATTAAACATGTGTGTGTAATGTAAGCTACGTGTATAATCACTGTGGTTTTGTAGAATTGCTTTATATATCATGTGTTTGGTATTTTAGGAATAAGTCTAGGAGTTTGTTTGAGTATGAACAAAGCTATAAGTGTGGGGTGGTGATCTTGGGTATATTTTTTTGCCCAATAGCAAATAAAACCCATAATTCATAGTCAAGTTGAGAGAAAATTCCTAGAGTTCAGTTCATATTTTCACATAGTTGTTTATTGTTGTAACTAACCAACATGATTAGATACTTTCAGGTCTAATTAAGAAAGAATGGACATTCATAATATGGTCGAATTGAAAGTGGAGCTCAAAGGAGAATTTGGGAACAAAATGCGAAGAAAATGCATCATATTGAAGTGTGTGTCTACGTCGCGCACTGAGCTTCAATGATTTAATTCCAACTCTTAGAATTTATTTAACTCAATAGGGTAGTGCGCGTAAGGTCCGCCGCGGACCTGGTTCTTGATAGAAAAAATTTCCCCAACACAGATAGTGTAAAATTGCACTAAACTAAACTAATTACGCATCACGGACATCAGTGCACTTACTTTTACTCCACATTTTTGGTGCTATAAATAGCTCCTTTACATATTTTATTAAAAATAAGATCATATTGTCAGATCTGGGACTGAAGGATATGAAGGAATAATTAATTGTGGGTGATATTTCTTCTTTTCTTTCAATTGAATTCAAGTTTTTATGTTATTAATGATTTATGTAATTATGTTATAAACTATGAGTGGCTAAATCCCCTTGTTCTTGAGTTATAGCCACAAGATGAAGGTTTAAATTTTATTTACTTTGGTTGAAAATAGATTTTTGTATGTGATTACTCTTATATTCTTGTTTTGGTTGTTTTAATGCTTGATCACCATTAGAATAAATTTATTTGCCACTCGGAATTTGGAAGATAGAAAGGGAATAGAACACTAGAATATAGAAATCATGTTTGTTCTAGAATTGGCTAGAATAATTCATGTATAGAATGACGGTGACACATATTTATACACCATGTTTGGTTACTAAACATGATGATATGATTAATGCATTTTTATTGGTTAATGCTTATACCCACTCAATGATGTAGTTTAGCTGTCAACAAAAATAGGCAATTATAAACCCTATAAATCAATAATCAAAAGACCCATTGGTTACTAAAGTAAAGGATGTTAGACAAAAAATCTATAAGTTCTACAACCCTGGGACTCTTCCTTAAATTGATAAAATTTCTCTAATATCTTTGAATCATTTTCTTATATCATTTTTAATATAATTATTTTAGACATAAATGAACTCAACTCTTTGAAAATACACATGAATAAGTTGATTCATTGAAAAGCTAACCAAAGCCTAATTAAACTTTCCTATGGGTTCGATATCCAGCTCTTAAAAAGGGTCATTATATTACTTTTGAGACTGTGTACACTTGCGTGTGCATTTGGATGCAACAATAACTTTATGTCCTGGCAAGATATATTGGGCCTTTTTTGATAGGGCAATACATTGGGATTCTATGTTATAGCTCACATGGTTTTAATTTCAGTTATGATTATCTCCTACATATGTATGGTCCATATAATGTTTTAAATGACTAATCCTCTCTTTACTTTTATATGATACTCTTATGGTTTATTGGGCATTGATCCTTCTTATGAACACTTATGATTTTACTACCTCTTTTATCATGTTAGTTGAAATGGTCATTTGCACAATATAGTTTTATTATGCATTGCATTGCCTACATACTTAGTACATTCAAACATACTAGCGCATACTTCATTGCCTACATTATATCACAATTTAGGGAAGGATGCTCCATCCTCTTCCCATTGCTAGTTGGTGATCTATTAAAGCTTGAGTGGTGAGTCCTCATACTTTAAGGGCAAAGCGAGTCTATCTTTTTCTTTTCTTGTTATTCATAGACTATGTTGGTACATTGAGACTATTCCATGTCACATCATTTACTTTCTTTTAGGATGAGCTAGGAACATGTCCTAGTTCCCGCCTATGTAGTCATACAGAAGCATGTGGGATATGTGTATAAAGTCTATGTCATCTTACTTCATTCTAGCTACGCTATGTTTCTCAAACTTCTATGAGTTTCCGCTTATTTGTTACCTTATGTATGCTTATGATATGCTAAGAGGCTTGGTTTGGGTTTCTTTGGGAATCCTAATCATTGTGTCATATCTAGTTTGGGTCGTTACAAACTTAGTATTAGAGAACAAGGTTTTGAAGTGTCCTAGGGAGTCCAACATGTAGGGTAAAGTAGAGTCTTATTCATGGGTATGAAGTGCACCACATTTATGAATAGGAGGCTATGAGGCATTTTAGGAAATCATCACTTCTTTCATGAGCTTATCGTGCGATAGAGTTGAATTTTGTAGGGATTCATTGTAACTCATGTTCTACACATTTCAGAATATTTCTCATCAAGAAGAGAGAAGCCAGAAGATTGATCAATATGGTAGCCTTTCTACTCTAGTTGACCCAACCTCAAGTGCTGATATCTCTAATATGGAGTTTCGTTATGCCCTTGTGTTATTGGCTTGAGTTGTGACCGCTCAATTGAATCAACAAAAATTAACCCATGTGAGCACGAAGGTGAAGAAAAAAAATGGGTTATCATCAGAAATGTTAGGTAAAGGAATGACTTTAATCTTCAAAAGGTGTCAAATAGGGAAACATCGGGCTCGAACTCAAGGAAGAGTGAGGGAAAGGCAAAATCCTACTCCTAGCACTACTGGTATGGTAGGAATCATTCAGGAGAGTGCTTGATGGGTAAAAAAAAGTTGTTATGGTTTTGGAAAGAGTGTACATAAGAAGAGGGACTATCCAATGGCCTCTAGGAGGGGACGGGAGATTCATCAGCAAATTGACCCTAGGGATTCTTCAGATTGCACGATCCACCAGGGTACTTCATCCAATATGTTGGAAGTCATCGGCTTTGTTGTTTATTATTTATTTGATCTGGGTGCCACATTATCTTTTTTTACTCATTAATTTGCTATAATATTTGATATATGTCCCAAAATCTTGATAAAGCCTTTTTTGGCTTATACCCTATTGGTTATTTGATTCTAGCCAAGAAAGTATGTAGAAAATTGTCCCGTGTTGGTCTTGCATAAAATAATCCCTTGTAATATTGTTGTACTTGACATGACCGGTTTGATGTTATCCTTGGAATGGTTTGGCTACATTCTTCTTATGTATATATTGATTATTGAGCCCATATGGTCAAATTTTAAATTCCGAATGAGATGATTCTTGAGTGGAATGGTAGTGATTCAATATTTGGGGGTAAAGTTGAGTGACCCTAATAAGGGTGGTATTCTTTTTCAAAATTGTTCGAAATCAACATTTGTAGCAGATGTAAAAGAAATGCAAGACATGGATCCCACCTTGGTTAAGTTGAAGATTGAGGTTTTCTCACAAGGGAGAGATGGAGTACTTTGTTACCAAAGTTGGTTATCTATTCAAAATGTTGATAGCCTATAAGAAACAATATTAAGTAGAGCTCAAAGTTCTGGATGGATGAGTTAGTGAAAATAGGGAGAGAGTGGGTGTTTTGTATTATGATAATTATGGCATGCTTATTCCATTTAAGGTTATAGACATGGAGGAAGAGCGAGATGGGATATTGTTATGTGAAATAGATAGGAAAGTGTAAGACCCTAGATTTGGAAAGTTAGAAAACAAGGATCAAAATAAGAAAATTCATAAACATACAATTTTAGGCACCAGGTGATGACCACGGAAGGCCACCATAGACCGTGATATGCATCACGGACCATGGTGAACCACCATTGTGGTGACCCTGAGGCTCAGTCCTGTAGGGTGAGTTCAAGAACAGGGCACCAAAGAACGTGGTGTGCACCACGAGCCATGAATCCATCTGTGGTGACCCCTCTCCTAAGACCTTAAAAATGGATCCCAAGGCAAGGACCAAACCATACCACCATAGGCCGTGTAGCTCTTTATGGACCATGGTGGGTTCTATGGTGGTCATTCCTACAGAGCCACTTATAGGCCCTACACCATACCCATGGTTCAAGGGTCGTAATACACTCCACGGACCATAAAAGGTTTTATGGAGGAAATTCTGAAACTCTTCTCTGCAACTTCCAAAATTCATGTTTAAGTTAATCATCACAGACACCACCATGGACCGTGATGAGCATCACGGACCATGATGGTTCCTCTGTGGTGAGACCCAGTTCTAATTAAATGAGGGATATTCCGGTCATTCCTTATTCTTTCATAAATATATATGGACATTTTTGGGACTAGATTCATTACAAAAATATCCTATATACTCCTAAACCTATTCTTTTTCCTCATTAATTCCCAATAAACTTTAAGACTTCTCTCTCCTAAGGATTACTTCAAGGGTCCATGTTCTTCATCAAGTTTGGCTAGGGTCTTTTCAAGAACAAGTTTCCTTTTTCAATTCTAAGGACAAATTCAATCAAGGTATGTAAGAATTTATCCATGGGTCCTTTTCAGTCATGGAGTCCCAAGGTTTCTACTCAAAAATTCATGAATTTCAATTGCAGTTATAACCCTAATTTGATGAATTGCATTGGGATGTTTGAGTTATGTTTTTAATCATTATAGATGATCATTATAAGTATGTTTCTACATGAACTACATGATTTTAAGTTGAATTATGATTGCCCATGCATGAAGCTATTTTCAATGATGATATTATGAAGAATGATTATGAATTTAATGATTTCAAGGTATTATCATAGTTTTCATTCAAATTGACTATGTATATGAATTTTACTCTAAATTCAAATATGAATTATGATCATGAAGTACAAATATGTTCAAGTTATGAAATTCATGCAAGATATGAAGAAAGGTGACTTAGGTCCCTATATGGTGACCTAGGACCTAATAACAAGAATTATGCAAGTATGATTTGTGATGATGAAAGGCCAATACTCACATTGCAGTTATGTTATGAAATATGCTATTCTATGAATTATGTAGTTTATGAACAAGTTTATGATATATGTTAAATATGACTACTATGTTATGTATTCAATGAGATTTGACTTAGCAATGAGCGGACTTGAGGTGGGCCCCAAAAGTTGAAAAGTTAGAAAGAAGGGGAAATCTCAAGAAAAGGAATAAATTTCAGATCTACGACCCACTCTACGATTCATAGAGGTTACTACGACTCATAGAAGAGATTTGTAGAGGTTGTCCTTTGACTTTTCAGGACAAGTCTCCGAAGGAGTTCCTACGACTCAACAAGATGAGTTGTCATCTTGTTGATGAGTAGTAAGGAGAACTCGTAATTAAACTTTAGGGGCTACTAAACTTGCAGGTTTATAGGCCTCTAAGATGATTCAAGATGAAGACTCGTAGTCTTGTAAAGGAGTTGTAGACACGATCATAGGTAGAGTTCATACTCCAAAGTTTGCAGGGTTCAACACTTGCAGAATGAATCTAAATGACGACTCTTAATCGTGAAGACGATTCATAGAAACTACTCTTTTGAAAACTTCAGAAGCTTAATTTTTTTAGAGTTTTTCCAAGCCTGCAGGATGAGTTATCTTGATGACTTGTCATCCTTTCTATGACTCACAGAGCCATCTCATAGGGTCAAAATCCGTGTTTTAATGATGGGTATATGTGTTATTTCCCAAATTCAGTTCAATGAACCTAGACACAATTATTTCTAAGTTCAAGCCTATATCTACCTAATTTTTTGAAATTTCCCTCATTCTAAATCACTCTTCAAATTGTCCTAAAGAAAGAACTAATTCTCTCGAGGATTCCTCTCCAAGTTTCATGCTAGGGTTTCATATTTCATTAAGGTTTCTTCTTCAATTCTAAGTGAATTCAATCAAGGTATGTGGGGATTGATCCATGGGTTCCTTTTACCCATGGAGTCAAAAGGGTTTCTCAAGTTTTCTTCAATTTTCAATTGAATTATGAACCCTAGTTTTGATGAATTGTATTAGACTATTTCAATTTATTTTTGAATTATTATCAATGATAATTATAAGCATGTTTATACATGAATTTCATAATTTTATATTGAATTATGAACCCCCATGCATAATATTACTTTTAAGTTATGAATATGAAGTTAAATATGGTTTTCATGAGTTGATTATGAGTTTAATGATTTTTAAAGAAAGTTTTCATGATCTAAAGTTGAGATTTATAATCTAATAATGAAAGTTATGATGATGATAAATTATGATCAAAGAAATTTATTATGGTTTGATGAATTGGATTGGGATGTTTGAGATATGTTTTTAATCATTATAGATGATCATTATAAGTATGTTTCTACATGAATTACATGATTTTAAGTTGAATTATGATTGCCCATGCATGAAGGTATTTTCAATGATGATATTATGAAGTATGATTATGAATTTAATAATTTCAAGGTATTATCATAGTTTTCATTGAAATTGACTATGTATATGAGTTTTACTCTAAATCCAACTATGAATTATGATCATGAAGTACAAATATGTTCAAGTTATGAATTTCATGCAAGATATGAAGAAAGGTGACTTAAGACCCTATGTGGTGACCTAGGACCTAATAACAAGAATTATGCAAGTATGATTTGTGATGATGAAAGGCCAATACTCACATTGCAGTTATGTTATGAAATATGCTATTCTATGAATTATGTAGTTTATGAACAAGTTTATGATATATGTTAAATATGACTACTATGTTATGTAATCAATGAGATTTGACTTAGCAATGAGCGGACTTGAGGTGGGCCCCAAAAGTTGAAAAGTTAGAAAGAAGGGGAAATCTCAAGAAAAGGAATAAATTTCAGATCTACGACCCACTCTACGATTCATAGAGGTTCCTACGACTCATAGAAGAGATTTGTAGAGGTTGTCCTTTGACTTTTCAGGACAAGTCTCCGAAGGAGTTCCTACGACTCAACAAGATGAGTTGTCATCTTGTTGATGAGTAGTAAGGAGAACTCGTAATTAAACTTTAGGGGCTACTAAACTTGCAGGTTTATAGGCCTCTAAGATGATTCAAGATGAAGTCTCGTAGTCTTGTAAAGGAGTTGTAGACACGATCATAGGTAGAGTTCATACTCCAAAGTTTGCAGGGTTCAACACTTGCAGAATGAATCTAAATGACGACTCTTAATCGTGAAGACGATTCATAGAAACTACTCTTTTGAAAACTTCAGAAGCTTAATTTTTTTAGAGTTTTTCCAAGCCTGCAGGATGAGTTATCTTGATGACTTGTCATCCTTTCTATGACTCACAGAGCCATCTCATAGGGTCAAAATCCGTGTTTTAATGATGGGTATATGTGTTATTTCCCAAATTCAGTTCAATGAACCTAGACACAATTATTTCTAAGTTCAAGCCTATATCTACCTAATTTTTTGAAATTTCCCTCATTCTAAATCACTCTTCAAATTGTCCTAAAGAAAGAACTAATTCTCTCAAGGATTCCTCTCCAAGTTTCATGCTAGGGTTTCATATTTCATTAAGGTTTCTTCTTCAATTCTAAGTGAATTCAATCAAGGTATGTGGGGATTGATCCATGGGTTCCTTTTACCCATGGAGTCAAAAGGTTTTCTCAAGTTTTCTTCAATTTTCAATTGAATTATGAACCCTAGTTTTGATGAATTGTATTAGACTATTTCAATTTATTTTTGAATTATTATCAATGATAATTATAATCATGTTTATACATGAATTTCATAATTTTACATTGAATTATGAACCCCCATGCATACTATTATTTTTAAGTTATGAATATGAAGTTAAAGATGATTTTCATGAGTTGATTATGAGTTTAATGATTTTCAAAGAAAGTTTTCATGATCTAAAGTTGAAATTTATGATCTAATAATGAAAGTTATGATGATGATCAATTATGATCAAAGAAATTTATTATGGTTTGATAAGTACAATTCTCACACAATCATGTTTAAGATGGTGATAAGGAAAATTCTCACCAAAGTTATGGATTTCTATGAATCACTAAAGTTAATGAGCTACTCCTAATATGTTTTGTAAAGATGGATTGATAGGTTTTTACTATATTTCCCTATTATGTTATAATTATGTTTTCATGAATTTTGTTGGGATATTGCCTAAGCACCGACTAGAATTCTAGGTGAGGTTCAGTTCGGTAACACAGTTAGTTACCGAAGGAAATCTTAGTACCCAAACAACATTGCCCATATAAGTTGCCTTCATGGACTAGCTAGTGGATCCACATATAGCATAGTTGAGTAGAGTTGAGTACTATGACTGAGTAAACCCTGGCAAGGTAGCCTCCCCCTTCTCGATGAGGGTTACATCGGATTCCATGTTATAGATTGCATAGTCTTAAGATGTCAATTAATGGTCTTATCCCATACAAGTTGAGAGTTAAACTCTGAGTTTTATGATAAAGTTTTATGACATTCATTGACCATGAGTTTTAATATGTTTTCAAATGCTTTTAAGCCTTACTCATGTTCATTATGATTGGTCATGCATTGTATGGCATATTGTTTATGTTCTTATTACTTGTTCATGCATATCTCACAAACTTAGTACCTTCCATGTACTAATGCATATTTTGCCTACATTTTCTCATAATATAGGGAAAGATGACACTCACGACCATCCTCTTCATTTCTAGAGTTTCTTTATATATCAAGGAATTGGTGAGTCCTCATTCTATTAAGGACATAAATTTCATTCTCAATGTTTATTTGACTTTTTTTACTTGATTCGAGTCATCTAGGAGCTTATCCTAAGCCCTCATCGAAGACTCTAATAGAGGCATAATTAGATGATATTTTGATATAGTCCATTCGGAAGTCGATGGAATATTTTCTATCAATTAGACCCATTTCCTTGAGCTTTTCTTCCTCTTATTTCACTATGTTTCTTTACCTTATGTATGCGATGTATTCTAAGATGACTTGATTGGGATCCCTCGTAATCCCAATCGTTGCATCATGACTTAGCCCTAGTTTGGGTCGTGACAATCCTGGTATCAGAGCACAATATTTAGAAGAGTCCTAGGGAGTCTAACATGCTGCGTTAAGTAGAGTATTATTCATTGGTGTGAAGCATGCCACATTCATAAATAGGAGGGTACAAAATGTCTTAGGAAAATTTCACTTTTTTTGATATATGTCGTGCGGTAGAGTGGCTAAGTCTTTCCCTTAAACGCTTATTTTTTGCGATTTTTAGAAAATGCCTCCACGAAGATATCCCGCTAGAAGAAATATGGTTGAATAGGAGCAAGAAGCTCCAAAATATCCCTTGAATGACCAAGTATCTAATGCTGAGTTTTGAGTAGCCTTTCAAGTACTTGCTCAACCATTACGGCTCAAGCTAATCATGAGGTGATGGCTCCCATGAATCCAAATGTGGGTACGATGGAAACAAGAGTTCTCGATTTTATTAAGATGAATCCTTTGGAGTTTTGGGGTTCCAAGGTGGGAGAGGATACACAAGAGTTTGCTGATAGCATTCACAAGATAGCGGAGATCATAGGGGTTAGCCCAGTTGAGAGAGAAAAGTTGGCTACGTATAAATTGAAGGGATTTTCTCAAATATGGTTTGATCAATGGAAGAGTGAGAGGCCTAGAGAGGTGGATCCCATGAATTGGGATAAATTCAAATGAGTGTTCCTTGATCGCTACTTCCCATTGGAGTTGAGAGAGGCCAAAGTAAAAGAGTTCATCAACTTTAACCCAGGTAGTATGAGTATGAGGGAGTATGCCTGCAAGTTCACCCAATTGTCGAAATATGCTCTATTCATGGTTACCAACTCAAGAACTCATATGAGTAAGTTTGTGTTGGGTGCGTTGGATGTGGTCTATAAGGAGTTCCATCTCTAGACTTATGACCTATGTAGATCAAATAGAAAGTGAGAAGCTAAGGGAGAAAAATGGGAGTCCAAGAGGCCAAGGACCAATAGTGGTGATTTCTCTCATGCTGTGTCTAGAGGGGGTGGGCGTCCTCACTTTCGCCAAAGGTACTCCAACCAAGGATCTTCAAATGTCGCTACTCTAAGGTTTGACAATGATACGATGGACAACCCTAAGCCTCAAGGAGGTGCTCCTATTGGTCAAGTGACCCCCACATTGCAAAAGTGTGGTAAGAACCACAAGGGTGAGTAGTTAGCGGTTTGAATATATGTTACTAATGCAGTAAGCCGTGTCATCATACTAAGGAGTGTAAAGTTAAAGATAGTCTTCCTCAAGTCCATGTTGTTACAGGTATGTTACGGGTCTTTCACTATGATGTTTATGACTTACTTGATTGGGGCACAAATTTGTTTTTTGTTTCCCCTTATATGGCCATGAGATTTGATATTAGCCCCGAAACATTGTTAGAGACTTTCTTTATTTATACTCCCATAGGTGAGACGGTTATGGCTTTGGTTTTCTATAAAGTTACTCTATGTGATCTAGTTGAGCTTGAGATGACCGATTTTGATGTTATCCTTGGTATGGAATTTCTATATGCATGTTATGCTTATATTAATTATAGAACCTGAGTGGTTAAATTTCAAATTCCTAATGAGCCTATCCTAGAATGGAAGGATAGTAATTCCGTATTCTAAGGTCAATTCGTTTCATGCCTTAAAGCTCAAAAAATGATTTCCAATGATATATCTATCATCTTGTGAGGGTAAGGTATGAAAATTCTGAAGCCCCTACTCTAGAGTTGGTCTCCATTGTAAATACGTTTTTGGATGTATTTCCTATGATCTACCTAATTTTCCTCCCGAAAGGGAATTGACTTTGGTATAGACCTTCTTCCGGGTACTCAACCCATTTCTATTTGTTCTTACCAAATGGCTCCGATGGAATTAAGGAGTTAAAGGATCAATTGAAAGACCTTCTAGATAAATGTTTCATTAGACCAAGTATATCCCCATGGGGTGCTCCTGTTTTGTTTGTCTGAAAGAAGGATGGTTCACTACGTATGTGTATTGACTACCAGCAATTGAAAAAAGTAACCATCAAGAATAAATACCCAATCCTAAGGTTAGATGATTTGTTTGATCACCTACAAGGATAAAGTTACTTCTCTAAAATTGATCTCCATTCCGGTTATCACTAACTAAGGGTGAGGGAGTGTGATATTTGCAAGATGGCATTTCAAACAAGGTATTGCCATTATGGGTTCTTAGTTATGTTTTTTGGTTTGACCAATGCCCCCACGACATTCATGGAATTGATAAATAGGGTGTTTAAACAATGTTTGGACATGTTTGTAATTGTGTTTATCGATGACATATTGGTTTAGTCTCAGAATAAGGAGAAGCATGCTAATCACTTGAGGATTGTATTGCAAACTCTAAGGGACAAGAAATTATTTGCCAAGTTCAACAAGTGTGATTTTTGGCTAAGGGAGGTGTATTTTCTTGGTCATATTGTGTCCGGTGAAGGGATTATGGTTGATCGTAAGAAAACTGATGCGGTAAAGAATTGTCCTAGACTGTTGTCCCCTTCGAAAATTAAATGTCATGACCCAACCCTGTAGGCCGCGACTAGGGTCCAACCTGGACCCCCATATGCTAATCTATCAGCTACACCTAAGTTGAACTGTGTGTGATGTGACACTATACCCAAAAGCCTCCATAGTTGAAAACTTTTTCATGTACATGTAGCCCCTTACATTCGCATTATATCATGAAAGGGCACGCAAGCCGATGAGGCTTACATAACATAAAAACATTTACAACCTGCCGTATAGGCACAGTGGAGAGAAACTTATAAACAACCCATATATACCTATGTCTATAGACCTCTAAGAATAGTAACAACAACATATGGCAGGACAGGGGCCCCGCCGTACCCCTGGATAATTAAATACATACATATTACATGACTAGTATCAAAAGTTAGGCTCTAGAATAGTGGAACGCTCCCAATATCGCTGAGTGGAAACCCTAAGCTGGCGGATCTCCAAACTGAACATCTGTACCTACGGGTATGAAACGCAGCCCCCTGAAGAACAAGGGGTCAGTACGATATATGTACTGAGTATATAAATCATAACAATACATAACTGAGCTGACAACTGAAGTAGGGATGTAGGAAACAAATATAACAGTTAACGAATTTCTCTACCTGCATCTTATGACATGAGGGCATGTATACCTTCCTTACATACCATACCTGGCCCGCTATGGGACTTGGTGCTACAAGTGTGTCACTATATTTCCACATGCATGCCTACAGACTGTATTGAGCCCTTCAGTGAGGGACTTAATAAAGATGTCATTTCATTATTTATCATGCTCGGCCCTTCATGGGAAGCGGTGAATGATCATTGAATCATATATCATGCCCGGCCCTTCATGGGACGCGGTGAATAATTATTTCATCATATATCATGCCCAGCCCTTTATGGGATGCGGTGAATTTATCATGCCCGGCCCTTTATGGGACATAGTGAATTTATCATGCCCGGCTCTTTATGGGATGCGGTAAATTTATCATGCCCGGCCCTTTATGGGATGCGGTGAATTTATCATGCCCGGCCCTTTATGGGACGCGGTGAATTTATCACGCCCTGCCCTTCATAGGATGCGGTGAGTTTATCATGCCCGTCCCTTCATGGGACGCGGTGAGTGACGTATTAACAGCCTGCACGAGTAAAGTAACGAGGAACCACATGCAATTAGTTCATCATCTGAGATTTGGTATAACAATCATCATGGACTATCATTTGAGGATCAAAATTATCATCATCTCACGTATCCTCTAACTTCCATTAGGGGCCACATCAATAGAGTCTCAAGAGTACTAGGCTTTTATTAAGGTAATACCAAATGGCTTATGCAATCAGAGACACTTGTCATTATAGAGTTCTTAGGCATGGGAGCTCATACATTCAGTTAGTATTCATCATATAGGGACTCGAGGGTAGAAGTTCAACTACTTCAAGAACTTCGATATTAAGAAATAAATAGGAGTTATAGTTCATGCTTCTCATGCATCCGGTTACTATTTCCTGTATAGAAGGCTTGAGGGTGATAGCTCAGCTACCTTAAGAGACTTAGAATTTAGAAGTGAACACGAGTCAATAGGCTCTACATATATTACCTTTTATCCTATAGAATCCTTAAAAAGGCAATTGCTCAACTATTACAGGAGTTCTACCATTACGAAGTGGATAAGAATTATGAACTGTACTCGGAGCTTTACGAATGGAACTATCCCCAAGTTCCATATACAAACCATTCATAACTTATATATAAGATATGCCAAAATAAAGAAGAATAGTTTTAACTACTTATGCCAAGAGAAGGCTATAAGCTTTACATACTTATTTCGAAAACATGCCAAAAGAAAGCTTCACATACCTGTTATGGGTTAGTCTTTGTACCAGTCGCCTTATTGTCCTGTGAACCTAGGTGACATGAAATCAATAAGAACATCAACCTATTTATACCTTTCAGCGTCTTACATTACTTAAGTGTATTCATAAACCCAGTTCCCTCGCTCGCCTTCTCGACTAGTTCCTTAACTAGTTAAGGCGTTATCGAAAATCGGACAGCACCTCCCCTATAATGTGCCCTATCCGAATTCCCAATCACACCCCTAATATATACAGCCAAACAAAAACATAACCAGCAGCTCGTATATATAGAAAACTTTGCAACATTATACATCACAACCTCCGAACGATTCGCTCAAAATTAGGATATCCAAAATAGGATTTCTAGTTTCTATTTTGTGAAACCTTTAATCGTACGAAGCGTGGAATAGTGTGGATGTAACAAGAAACTTACACACCTATTTTAGAACACATTTACACCCTGAAACACACACCACCCAACCAGCAGCAGCCTCCAAACACACCACGCCTCACTTCGACTACAATTTAACTACGGCGACTTCAATTTAGATTGTTTCTTTCGCTGAGTATACCCACGATTTTTCCATACTTCAAGAAGTATAAAAGGTACATAATAAACTCCATAAAAACCCCATAAAGTCCAAATTTAAAGGAGAAACCTTACCTTACCCAAAATTGGCCAAACTAGCCAAAATCACGCCTCGGAACCCTTCTTAGCGCGCTGAAACTGTGTGGACTAGTTGTTGTCCATTTTGGCTGAACCAATCCATGATTTTATACTTCTAATACCTCCATATAATCGTGGTATATGCTGGATAATTAATTTACGGAGCGAAATCAGGACATACCTATTTTTTCTCCAAGTCGTCGCTACTTTCTCTCTAAGCTAGGGTTTGCTTTCTTTTCTTTGCTTGCTGCTGATATTTTGGATAGGGACTGAAATTATGAGTCATTTAACATGTATATAAGGGCTTCCTTGGAGGTGACATGTGTCAACCCCTTAGGGTGACACGTGTCAAGCCATGATTGGCTACCGTATCATGCTGCCAATTAGGGGCTGCCACATAGCAGTGGGGTCCACCCCTCCAAGCAGCTGTATTACCTACTTGACCCTAAGTAGGTGCATCACCTGCTTGCTCGAGGTGCTGACACGTGTCACTCCTCCATTGGCTGTCATGTGTCATCTTTTCCCCTTCCTCGTGGGTTCGTAATCTCATCTTATTTTAGGAGCCTAGGTAATCCATGCTACGTAAGCTTGGTATGTCCTTAAGCAACTCAAGTGTATAAGACTTCTAAATTAGTAGCTTACATAGGTAAATCGAGTCCTACGACTCATTACTTGGCCTTCAATTTCTTCCAGATTCTTATGACTTTATTTCCAACCTTCTCTACTATAGGGTATCACATTCTCCTTTCCTTGGAGTCATTTGGTAGTGTCGTAGCTTATCCGGCTCACATGATAATGTCTAAAGAACTTAAGAGACATTCCTAGCTTGAGAGTGTGGGGTGTAACATCCTTCCCCCATTTAGAACATTCATCCCCGAATGTTGAATAAAACTTCCCTTAAGACTTTATATAAACTGTAGGGACATTCCCTTCTATTGCAATAACATACATTTTCATCCAAGTAATTAATATATGAGTTCCAGGAGTGGTTTACCCGTAGACATTTGGAAATAGCTACGGATACCTCTGTTTCATGTCCTCTTTAGTTTCCCAAGTTATTTCTTCATGATTCTTATTCCGCCATGGCACCTTGACAAAAGCTATGTCCTTAGTTCACACCCCTTTTAATCTGTTGATCCAGGATTGCAATAAGTTGCCCCTTGTAGGATAACTCCCTATTACATAGACCTCCTCCCCGGGAAATATTCTAGGAGGGTCGTTTATATACTTGCGGAGTATTGATCTGTGAAAACTGAATATATTGCTTCAAATCGGACAGTAAGTCCTACTCATAGGCAGCTTTATCCATCATAACCCATATAAACTTATACTTCCGTAGAGTGTGAGGTCAGCTTGGACTATAACCTACCTTAATTGCCTTCTATTTCCGAGTCAGGATTCCCATCCCCCGTAACAAGCTATCAAGACTCTGATGCTCCACTTCGTTTAAGCTATTATACAATTCCTCTTAATCCAACTTGTAACACCTTAGGTATGCTATCTTGCTCTTTTACTCAGATCTTCTTTCCTTTTACTACTAAACACTATGTTGTAATTCTTACACAAACGTGTGTAGGTACTTAGAGAAATTCAGAAAATGCCTTAACATCGCTATACTAGTGGCTTACCTCTTTTAGTCGAGGTAAGGGCTCCACTATGGCTTTTGCCCTTAATATCGATTATATCTTACTAGTTCTGCCTCGAACCATTACACTTTTCTTTAATTGATTCTAAATGTGGCCATCACACTACTATTACCGACTTCTTTTTATTGAGTAATCCCTTGACCTTACTCTTAATATGCCAATGTTCGTAGGCCGCACAACTATTCTTATGCTATTTGCATAAAGTGCGTTTCATTTTAGTCATAATCGTTTTTGCTCTTGGCTTACTCTGTTCCATATGTGCCATTGCACTAACACGTACTTACAAACTTTTTTTGTCATACTGGTTTCGTTCCCTTTTTCACTTCCCAGGGGGTCACCCATCCCAGTTCTACTCTCACCTAAGAATGCTTAACTTCAGAGTTTTGACGGAATTTGGTGCAGTAGTGCGGGTATAATTGCGTCCATCCCTTATGAATCGTTTCAAGTTTAAGTGTTCCCATTTATATGCAATAGCATCGGTTGATTTTCTCTTACGCTTGTACTTCTCTTATCCACTTCCCCCCTTTTAGGGTTTACCCATGTCATACTCCGTTTATTTTCAGCTATTCACACACGAATGATTCTACTCCAACATTTTTAACATGCTGCACCATGTCCACATCTTCTGTTATATCGTCCATACATTTGATTGCTCTTATAAGAACCCCTAGAACAACCATAGGGTGCTTTAGTATTCGCAATATATCATATAAAATCTCATCTGACGGTTGGTACTCGAGTAACATCCATAATGTAGTAGTGCATTCAAATCCATATTCCATTCATCCCAATCAGTAATTGGCTCGTGCCCATGATCGGTTCAAACTCTCCACTCGAGAGTACTTATACTTTGATGATCCGTGTTTCGAGCTTTATCATAACACTAGCCTGATTCCAGTGGATACCACTTATTCTTCTAATAACCTCGTAATGCAGCAGTTGTTCTGCAAATTTTTCAACTATAACTTGTCATAGTTTATCCTTATATATCAATTCAGGCGATGCCTTACTATATTGTTTTATCCCAATCGATCAGTCTTTTCTAAGTCGTCTTCTTTGGCCTATAGGTCCTTCCCGATTTCATTCTACTATACCCATATCGACCTCCTAGTTTTTATTGCCATTAATTCAGCAATTAACTCATTTCTCGAGGTTAGCCATACTCGTTTAGTCAAATCTCATCATTGTTGTGAGCACAACCTTTCAAGACATACTACAGCCCTTTATCTCATTCTCTTTTTTATTTCTAGAAAAATTTGGACAGAGTTTCCTCTGTATTTCTTAGTATCTCCACACCTGCACGCAGAAAATACCAACAATTCCTCACAGGGCACACATATATAGTCATATCATCTCATATCGCAGCCATACAGGGCGCCCATAATTAGCAGTATAAAAATGGACTTACCTCATATGTCCACTCGAACTGCACCTATTGCACTTTCCTATATACTTTTCCTTTCATTTTTCAGCTTTATATATTAATCGTATTACAACGCCATACCTGCCATAGGTCCTTTGTGCCTTTGCTTACCTACGTGCTTTGTAACTTTCAATATCGTCAGTTACTTTCTTCTATCGATATAGTCTTTCTGCTGAAATCACAAGTTAGTATGGCAAATTTCATTTCCTATGACTCAGCTCTATCGCACGATTCTAGATATAAAAGAAAGTAACATGCTAAATGTCCTGTAGCCTTCTTTTTTATAGATGTGGTACATAACACACTGATAAACAAGACTCTACTAGACACGGTCTATAGACATTCCAAGGATGAACTGCTCTGATACCACTTCTTTCATGACCCAACCCCATAGGCCGCGACTAGGGTCCAACCTGGACCCCCCTATGCGTATCTATCAGCTACACCTAAGTTGAACCATGTGTGATGTGACACTATACCTAAAAGCCTCAATAGTTGAAAACTTTTTCATGTACATGTAGCCTCTTTCATTCGCATCATATTATGAAAGAACACGCAAGCCGACAAGGCTACCATAACATAAAAACATTTACAACCTTCCGTATAGGCACAGTCGAGAAAAATTTATAAACAACCCACATATACATATGTCTACAGACCTCTAAGAATAGTAACAACAACATATGGCAGGACAGGGCCCCCGCTGTACCCCTGTACAATTAAATACATATATATTACATGACTAGTATCAAAAGTTAGGCTCCAGAATAGTAGAGCACTCCCAATATCGCTGAGTGGAAACCCTAAGCTGGCGGATCTCCAAACTGAACATCTGTACCTACGGGTATGAAACGCAGCCTCCCGAAGAATGAGGGGTCAGTACGATATATGTACAGAGTATATAAAGCATAACAATACATAACTGAGCTGACAACTGAAGTAGGGATGCAGGAAACAAATATAACAGTTAACGAATTTCTCTACCTGTATCTTATGACATGAGGGCATGTATACCTTCCTTACATACCATACCTGGCCCGCTATGGGACTTGGTGCTACAAGTGTGTCACTATATTTCCACATGCATGCCTACAGACTGTATTGAGCCCTTCAATGAGGGACTTAATAAAGATGTCATTTAATTATTTATCATGCCCGACCCTTCATGGGAAGCGGTGAATGATCATTGAATCATATATCATGCACGGCCCTTCATGGGACGCAGTGAATAATCATTTCATCATATATCATGCCCAGCCCTTCATGGGATGCGGTGAAATTATCATGCCCGGCCCTTTATGGGACGCGGTGAATTTATCATGCCCGGCTCTTTATGGGATGCGGTAAATTTATCATGCCCGGCCCTTTATGGGATGCGGTGAATTTATCATGCCCGACCCTTCATGGAACTCGGTGAATTTATCATGCCCTGCCCTTCATAGGACGCGGTGAGTTTATCATGCCTGTCACTTCATGGGACGCGGTGATTTTATCATGCCCGACCTTTCATGGGATGTGGTAAATTTATCATGCCCGCCCCTTCATGGGATGCGGTGAATTTATCATGCCCGGACCTTCATGGGACACGGTTAGTTTATCCTGCCCGTCCCCTCATGGGACGCGGTGAGTGACGTATTAACAGCCTGCATGAGTAAAGTAACGAGTAACCACATGCAATTAGTTCATCATCTGAGATTCGGTATAACAATCATCATGGACTATCATTTGAGGATCAAAACTATCATCGTCTCACGTATCCTCTAACTTCCATTAAGGGCCACATCGACGGAGTCTCAAGATTACTAGGCTTTTATTAAGGTAATACCAAATGGCTTATGCAATCAGAGACACTTGTCATTATAGAGTTCTTAGGCATGGGAGCTCATACATTCAGTTAGTATTCATCATATAGGGACTCGAGGGTAGAAGTTCAACTACTTCAAGAACTTCGATATTAAGAAATGAATAGGAGTTATAGTTCATGCTTTCCATGCATCCGGTTACTATTTCTTATATAGAAGGCTTGAGGCTGATAGCTCAGCTACCTTAAGAGCCTTAGCATTTAGAACTGAACACGAGTCAATAGGCTCTACATATATTACCTTTTATCCTATAGAAGCCTTAAAAAGGCAATAGCTCAACTATTACAACAGTTCTACCATTACGAAGTGGATAAGAATTATGAACTGTAGTCAGAGCTTTACGAATGGAACTATCCCTAAGTTCCATATACAAACCATTCATAACTTATATCTAAGACATGCCAAAATAAAGAAGAATAGCTTTACCTACTTATGCCAAAAACATGCCAACAGAAGGCTATAAGCTTTACATACTTATTCCAAAAATATGCCAAAAGAAAGCTTCACATACCTGTTATGGGTTAGTCTTTGTCCCGATCACCTTGTTGTCCCGTGAACCTAGGTAACATGAAATCAATACGAACATCAACCTCTTTAGACCTTCCAGCATCTTACATTACTTAAGAGTATTCATAAACCCCATTCTCTCGCTCGCCTTCTCGACTAGTTCCTTAACTAGTTAAGGCGTTAACGAAAATCGGACAGCACCTCCCCTATAATGTGCCCTATCCGAATTCCCAATCACGCCCCTAATATGTTATACCCCACATATTTGAACTCGGAAGGTTCCTTAAGTTACTTAGAAGCTAGTATGTGAGCCACTTAAGTTACGACCCTATTGAACAACTCTAAGAAGGGAGAATATGACACCCCATGGTAGGGAAGGTTGGGAATAGGGTCAAGAGAAGTCGGAAGGAGTTGGAGGCCAAGTAACGAGTCGTAGGACTCGACTTATCTACGTAAACTACTAATTCAGAAGTCTTACATACGTGAGTTACTTGATTATATACCAAGCTTACGTAGCAAGGGTTTCATAGGCTCTTAAAGTGAGACGAGATTACGAACCCACGAGGAGGAAAAAAATTGCGCGGGGAATCCAATGGGAGGGTGACACATGGAAGCACCTAAGAAAGTAGGTGACCCACCTGCTTGGGGTCAAGTAGGTGACCCACCTGCTTGGGGGAGGTGGGCCCCACTGCCACGTGGTAGCCTCTCCTTGCTTGCATAGATACGGTAGCCCAATAGGGGCTGACACGTCTCGCCTCCTAGTACCACCAATATACATGTATATCATGTAATATTTTCAGTTTGTATTCACAAACTCCAGCAGCAACAAAGGAAACTAAAAACCCTAGGCTAGAGAGAAAAAGAGGGCGGCCAAGGGGAAAAAATAGGTAAGTCCCGGTTTCGTTCCGTAAATTAATTATATAGCATATAACACGATTATATGAAGGTATTAGAAGTATAAAATCATTTCTTGGTGCGGCAAAAATTGGATAGCAAGCAGCCACAGCATTCAAGTCGCGCTAGAAAAAGTTCCGAGGACCAATTTTGGCTAGTTTTGGCCAATTTCGGGTAAGGTAAGGCTTGTCCTTTAAATTTGGAGTTTATTGTGTTATTATAGGGTGTATTACACACCTTTTGGGCTTTGTAAGTTGGGTAAAAGTCATAAAAAGTTCGATGTTCGGCATAAACTAAATTGAAGTCGATATAGTTGAATTGTTGTCAAAATAAAGTGTTGTTCTTGTGAGGTGCTGCTGCAGGGGTATGGCTTGTGGTTTCAGGGTCTATATATGTTCTAAATGAGGTGGGGTAGCTGCTGGTTTCATACATACAAATCCCCCTTCATACGCTTAAAGGTTTTGCCAAATGGAAATTAGAAACCCTATTTTGATATCGTATTTTTGAACAAGTCGTTTGGAGTTTATGTTGTATATTGTTGGTGTGAATTTCTGTAGGTTGTTGTTGTTGGTTGGATGTAGGTATTAGGGAAATAATTGGAAATATGTATAGGGCACATTATAGGGGAGGTGCTGCCCAATATTCGGCGACGCCTTAGCAAATAACAGAACTAGTCGGAGAAACGACTAAGGAAATAGATTCCATTAATACTAAGGTGTAACCTAGGGTGCTGGAAAGTTAAGAGGGGTTAATATTCATATTACTTTCATGTTGAATAGGTTCAAAGAACGGCGAGGTAAACAGGATAAGGAATAATTCAAACAAGGTATGTAAAGCTTTCTCTTGACATGTTTTGGCATAGGAAGTAAAGCTCATTCTCTTTTTTCTGTTGGCATGTCCTAGTTGTAAGCTGAATGTGATACGAGCTCCGGGGTAATTGCATTCTTAAGTATCTCTTATTTACTACTAGATGTTGAACTCTATGGTAGTTAAACTATTTCCCTCGAAACTCTTATATGTTAAAGAGGTATGATTGTACAAACTCCTAGTCATAAACTATTCGAAGAAAAATACTCCGGAATCCTTAAGTGAATTGTCTTACTTTGGTATATGTCTAGGAACCTCGAGATATAATCAATGTAGCCCCTAATGGCATTTAGAGGGCCGCCAAAATGACTATACTGTTGCTCGAATTCTGAAACAATAACTTAGTCCTCTTATATAGTTGAGTCTTGGATAATGATTTAAACTGTGTTTGGTTTCTCACTACTTTACTCGTGTATACTGTAACTCTTCATCTCCGAGTCTGGGGCCGGTTATCAGATTCGTGTAATTCATTGTATTATCCACCGAGCCCTTCACTAGAGGGTCGGGTATGTATGTATATATATGATGATCATGTGTTGTAATAAGGTGGCGATGACACGGGGTCAGATACTGATACTACATATATGATTCACCAGACCCCTGACGGGGCCGGCTATATTGAAAATTTGAGCATGCATGTTTTTGTGATTCACAGAGTTCTGGTACATATTTCTGATTTGATAATTGGTTCCCCTGCTTCTTAATTTTAGATATACCTCCAGTTATACTATGTTACGTTTTACATACTCAGTACATATGTCATACTGACCCCCTTTCTCGGGGGGCTGCATTCATGCCCACAGGTACAGATACAGGTTTTGGGAGTCCGTCAGCTTAGGATTCCACGCAGCTCAGCTGGAAGAGGCTCCATTGTATCGGGGCCTAGTTTTTGATATTGTCCACTGATGTATAACATTGTTTTGTCCATTCGGGGGTACGACAGGGGCCCTTTCCCGCCATATATTGTCATTTATATTTTTAGAAGTCTGCAGACATGTATATGTGGGTTGTATATGTCAGTTTGGTTCAGCTAGGTCTACATGACATATTGTACGTGTTGTTATATTATGGCAGCCTTGTCGGCTTGCATGCCCTTTCATGTTATGATACAAATAAAAGGGGCTACAGATGAATGAAATGTTATGACCCATGGGGGTTCTCATGTACGTATCATGTTATTGTATTCCGGTTTGACTACACTTGATTTAAATGCATTGCATGTTTATAATTCGATATGACCACAACTGATAGATATGTATACGGGGGGTCCAGGTCAGACCTCAATCGCGGCCTACGGAGTTGGGTCATGATATAATATCTACAGCCAAACAAAAACATAACCAGCAGCTCGTATATATAGAAAACTTTGCAACATTATACATCACAACCTCCGAACGACTCGCTCGAAATTACGATATCCAAAATAGGATTTCTAGTTTCTATTTTGCAAAACCTTTAATCGTACGAAGTGTGGAATTGTGTGGCTGCAACCAGAAACTTCCACACCTATTTTAGAACACATTTAGACCCTGCAACACACACCACCCAACCAGCAGAAGCCTCCAAACACACCACGCCTCACTTCGACTACAATTTAACTACAACGACTTCAATTTAGATTGTTTCTTTCGCTGAGCATACCCATGATTTTTCCATACTTCAAGCAGTATAAAAGGTACATAATACACTCCATAACAACCCCATAAATTCCAAATTTAAAGGATAAACCTTACCTTAGCCGAAATTGGCCAAACTAGCCAAAATCGCACCTCGGAACCCTTCTTAGCGCGCTGAAATTGTGTGGACTGGTTGCTGTCCATTTTGGCTGCACCAAGCCGTGATTTTATACTTCTAATACCTCCATATCATCGTGGTATACACTGGATAATTAATTTACGGAGCAAAATCGGGACTTACCTATTTTTTCTCCAAGCCGTCGCTACTTTCTCTCTAAGCTAGGGTTTGCTTTCTTTTCTTTGCTTGCTGCAGATTCTTTGGATAGGACTGAAATTATGAGTCATTTAAAATGTATATAAGGGCTGCGTTGGAGTTGACATGTGTCATCCCCTTAGGGTGACACGTGTCAAGCCATGATTGACCACCATATCATGCTGCCAACTAGGGGCTACCACGTGGCAGTGGTAGCCCCTAGTTGGCAGAATGATATGGTGGCCAATAATGGTGCATCACCTACTTGACCCTGAGTAGGTGCATCACCTGCTTGCTCGAGGTGCTGCCACGTATCGCTTCTCCATTGGCTGCCACGTGTCGTCTTTTCCCCTTCCTCGTGGGTTCGTAATCTCATCTTATTTTAGGAGCCTAGGTAATCCATGCTATGTAATCTTGTTATGTCCTTAATCAACTCAAGTGTATAAGACTTCTAAATTAGTAGCTTACGTAGGTAAATCGCATCCTACGACTCATTACTTGGCCTCCAATTCCTTCCGAATTCTTATGACTCTATTTCCAACCTTCTCTACTATAGGGTATCACATTCTCCTTTCCTTGGAGTCATTTGATATTGTCATAGCTTATCCGGCTCACATGATAATGTCTAAAGAACTTAAGAGACATTCCGAGCTCGAGAGTGTGGGGTGTAACATTAAAAGTTTCTTAGGCCTAGCCAAATATTATAGGAGATTTGTAGAAGGGTTTTCCCCAATCACGTCATGTTTGACTAAGTTGACTCAAAATAAGGTGAAGTTTCAATGGTCGGAAGCTTGTGAGAAGAGTTTCCAAGAGTTGAAAGATCATCTCACTACCGCTCTTATTTTGACCTTGCTGGAGGGATCCAATGGTTTTGTTGTATATTGTGATGCTTCAATATTTGTTCTTGGTTGTTTTTTGATGCAACATGGTAAGGTGATAGTCTATGCTTTTAGAAAACTTATGGTACATAAAATAAATTATCTGACCCATGACCTAGAACTAGTTGCAGTTCTATTTGATTTAAAGATTTGGAGACACAATCTTTATGGTGTCTATGTAGATGTGTTCACCGACCATAAGAGTTTATAATATATGTTTAAGAAAAAGTATTTGAACCTTTGACATAGGAGATGGCTTGAATTATGGAAGGACTATAATATGAGTATGTTGTATCATCCGGGTAAAGCTGATGTGGTTGTCGATGCCCTTAGTTGGTTGTCTATAAGTAGTATTGGACATGTTGAAAAAGGTAAGAAAGAATTCATTAAGGATGTTCATAGATTGACAATGGTGTGTGTTTGGTTGATTCTATTGATAGAGGTATTCTTGTGCATAAAGGTTCGAAATCGTCTCTTGTGGAGGATGTGAAGGCCAAACAAGACCATGATCTGATGTTTGTTGAATTAAAGAAGTTGGTTGCCAAAAAATCCATTGACTCTTTCTACCAAGGGTAATGGTGTACTTCGTTATCAATGACGGTTGTGTGTGCCTAATATTGATGGTTTAAGAGAGTTGATATTAAATGAGGCTCATAGTTCAAGATATTCTATTTATTCGGGCTCTACCAAGATGTATTGTGATTTGAGGGAAGTGTATTGGTAAAATGGAATAAATAACGACATAGCGGAGTTTGTGGCTAAGTGTCCAAATTGTCAACAAGTTAAAGTTGAGCAACAAAGACTGGGAGGTCTATCCAAAGATATTGAAATTCCTTCTTGGAAGTGGAAAGATGAGAATATGGACTTTGTAATAGGTTTTCCTCGTACTAAGAAGCAATATGATTCCATTTGTGTTGTTCTAGATTGGATGACTAATTTGGCTTATTTTTTACTGGTTAAGACTTCTTATGGCATCGAAGATTATGTTAAGATGTATATTCGTGAGTTCATAAGGCTTTATGGTATTCTCTTTTCCATTATATCAGATTGGGGTACTCAATTTACTTCACAGTTTTGGAAGTCATTTCAAAAGGGTATTAGTATAAAGGTTAAGTACTATTTTCCATTTTCAAATCGATGGTCAAGCCAAAAGAATTATTCAACCTCTAGAGGATATGTTGAGAGCGTGTATTATTGATTTTAAAGGAAGTTGGGATGAACATTTACCATTGATTGAATTCCCCTACAATAATAGTTATCACTCTAACATCCAAATGGCTCCTTTTGAATCCTTGTATGGAAGAAGATGTAGGTCCCCGATGGGATGTTTTGAAGTAGGTGCGATGGCCTTTATTGATCCAGATTTGGTAATAGATGTCATGGAAAAAGTAAGATTCATAAGGGAGAGGTTGAAGATGGCTCAAAGTCATCAAAAGTCCTATTCGAATGTTAGGAAATGAGATCTTCAATTTGAGGTAGATTATTAGGTCTATTTGAAGGTTTCCCCCATGAAGGGTGTAATGCGATTTGGTAAAAAGAGAAATTGAGTCCTAGATATATTGGACATTATAAGATATTGAGACATATTGGCAAAGTGGCTTATGAGTTAGATTTTCCTTTTGAGTTGTCTATGGTTCACTTGGTGTTTATGTATCTATATTAAGAAAGTTTGTGGATGATCCAAATTCTATTGTACCATTGGAGGATGTGAGTTTTGAAGAAAACTTGACTTATGAGGACGTTCCGGTGGAAATCATAGACCGGCAAGTTAAGAGGCTAAGAAACAAAGAGGTTGCCTCCGTCAAAGTATTGTGGAGGAATCAACAAGTAGAAAGTACTACTTGGGAAGCAGAGGCAGATATGATGAAACAATACCCGTACCTCTTTACCTCAACTAAATCCTAATACATTAAGTTGTTCATAATCAAGCTAATTGAACTCTTACGTATGCAGTTCCTCCTATGTCATTCATATGCATGCATGTTCATGAAAGTTAATTATAAGTCATGATTTATGTTAAGTTTAAATTTTTAATGTTCCATGCATTTAAAAATGTCATTATTATCATGATGGGTTGCTAGTCCTCTTTCTGTGTCTTTACTATGATATGTTAATCTCATTTGAGGGCAAATGTTACCATGGGGGAGATATTGCAAGACCCCGGAAGTCGAAAAGTTAGAACGAAGGAGAAATCTCAATTAAAGGAATAAATTTATGATCTACAACCCACTTTATGATTCATAGAGGTTCCTATGAATCGTAGAAGCGAGTCGTAGAAGTTGGAATTCCTACGACTCAACAGGATGAGTCATCGTCCTATTGAAGTGCCATAAGACGAACTCGTAATCAAACTTCAGAGGCTAATGAACTTGTAGGTTTTCAGGCCTGCAAGATGAGTGAAGATGATGACTTCTAGTCTTCTAGATGAGTCATAGACATGAATCGTAGGTAGAGTTTAGAGACTCCAAAGTTTGCAGGGTTCAACACCTGCAGGACAAAACTAAATGACTACTTGTAGTCATGAAGAAGAGTCGTATAAACGACTCATTTGCAAACTTCAGAGGCTTGATTTTTTAAAGTTTTTCCAAGCTTGCAGGATGAGTCGTGACGAATCATCATTTTTTCTATGACTTGTAGAGTTATCTCGTAGGGTCAAAATTTGTGTTTTAATAAGGGGTATTTGTGTCATTTCTTAATTTTAGCTCATGAACCTAGAGACAAATATGTCTAAGTTCAAGCCTATGTCTACCTAATTCTTTGAAATTTCCCTCATTCTAAATCACTCTTCAAATTCTCCTATCTCAAGGATTCCTCTCCAAGTTTCAAGCTAGGGTTTCAGATTTCACCAAGGTTTCTTCTTCAATTTTAAGTGAATATGTGGGGATTTATCCATGGGTTCCTTTCATCCATGGAGTCCCAAAGTTTTCTTAAGTTTCCTTCAATTTTAAATTGATTTATAAACCCTAGTTTTGATGAATTACATTGGGCTATTTCAATTTCATTTGGAATTATTATCAATGATTATTCTAAGCACGTTTCTACATGAATTGCATGATTTTTGTCATGACCCAACCTAGGATCTAGTCATAACATGATGATCGAAACCTCGAAGGGCTCCAACCAAGCCTCTTGACATATTATAAAGCATACATAAAGTAAAGTAAATGCGAATATATAATAGGAGAGTCTAAACCATGAATCATAAATCGAAGAATGTAACTTGACAACATGGACTCAAATATTTGTCCAACTAATGCCTCTAATCATGAACCTGGGCGGGGACTAAGACATGTGTCTAGATCACCCAATATGAAAGAAACAAATGTCTTTGAAGGAAGAAACAACTCATAAAATGCCCTTGATGGATAAGGACTCACCAAGACTTTGTCGTAGGAACTCAACTAGTCACATGTGTTTATATGATCCTCAACCTCAACCCCTACATTATGAGATAATTTAGGCAACAATATGTGTTAGTACGTTTGAATTTACTAAGTATGTAGGCGTGACATGCAATATAAATTATAAGATACAATGATCAAGAACATACATAGTAGGAAGGATAAATAAAGCCATGAGGAAAACCATAATGATCAAAGTATTTAAAGGACTTAGTGGAAACTCATAAAATAACATGATAAACATATACATATGTGGGATAGGAACCATAACCGACAATAAGACCATGCCATATATAACATGGAATCTTGTTGTCTCCCCATACAACGAAGAAAAAGGAGAATCTACTTGCCAAGGTAAACTTTACCCCACTAGGCGGGTCATGTACACACACTATATGTGGATACACTAGCTAAGCCATGAAGGCAACCTATAGTGGCATATTGTTTAAGAGACAAGTGGCTGCTACTAAGGCTTTTGGTAGGTCCCCCACCTCAAGTACGCTTGGTGCTAAGTCAAATCACATGAAATACATACATATCATAGAAATTATAATGAACATATATCATAGAAATGATCATAGATTTGAAATCCATAGAGTAGCTCATTCGTAATATAATTGCAGTGTTTTTTTTTTATGGGAACAGACCCTACACGAGGCTCCCACCTCTCGTGCACAGTCAGGGGTTAAGCAACACCCGCAAGCCTTAATATAAATAACCAAAATAAAAATACAACGAGGGGGACATAAACCTTACCTCCGATCCTATGGTGGTTCATAAGTCGGCTAACCTATTAAGGTCGGCTAACTCATCCCCGATACAAAAAAGAGACTAACTATAACTAGAAAGCAGTAAACCTGTGAGAGGACTCCTCCCGGTATAATTCAACTATGAAAGCATAAATGAGGGAGACTCTCCCCTTCCATGAGAAAAAAGGAAAGTAACCTACACTAGTCCTATTCAACTATGCTACGTACCAGACATAGCTACATTAAAGAAGAACAAGTATACGAAACTTCTATCTCGCATGGGATGGGAAATTCCTTTCATCTTTGCTCTTTTTAGTCTTGTCGTACCAAGTAAATCCAGGTGAAGTGTGCCTTTGTATCAGTATCATGATTACCAGCTAAGGAGGCTGAAAGGAGAGGAAGTATATGGAGCTATAGTAGCCAACAGCCTTGGATTTGTTGTGGAGAAAAGTGTAGCTGCATTCGAACACCTGCATGGGGTTCCAAATGTATGGTTGCTGCAGACCTGCACCTACAAGTAGCCAAGGGAGCAAACAAACATGGTTGTTGTAGTTCTGTAACCATCTCCTTGCTGTCTCTCCCTCTGTTGGATGATGGTCAAGTCCTTGGGATACCTGCACAGACAGACAAAACCAGAAACATACACAAGCAACCAAGTCTAGAGGTTGTTGTACATGGGAGTGTGTTGGTTTTGGCATCTGTTGTTGCTGATGCTGTTGAACTTCATCTTTCAAGTCTGCACTTTCAGCTTCATCTCTATGGTTGAGTTGTTGTTTGGTGTGTGGTTGAGCAGTTGTTTGGTGTTGTGTTCCCACAGTATATATATGAAGTTGATGGAGATGTAACATGTTACAGCTACTCATGATATTGTTGTTGGTTCTTGGATGTTGTCTATGAGGTTGTTGGAGTTCCATCTGAGTTCCACTGTTGCCTGTATCTCCAACAACCTGCACAAACAAACAAGCAAACAAACAAGCAAACACACAATTCCAAGAGCAGTTCCAAAAGTTCTGAATGTGGTGCCATTCCTCTGTTGCAGCTGGCTTCCTCAAATTCTGTATTTGCAATATTGAGAGACTCCCATATGTTGTTTGATGTTGTCGGTTGTTGCAGTGTGTCAGTTCAGCAGCTTCCATGTGTAGGAGTTCTTTAGTATACCTGCACAAGCACCTAAAAGGAAAGCATACAAACCTGCCAATCTACAGGTTGCTGGAGCTTGCATTTTGGACTTGTGGTAGATCCCTCTTTTGGTACTTCTGCTGCTGTGCTGCATATGGGAGGTACAGAGGGTGGGTGATGATGGCTGCAGGTTCCCTGAGAAGCCAAGCATTCTCAACTTTGAAGTTGTAGCAGGTGTGCAACTGTGAACCTGCCTTAGCAACTAAAAAAAGGTCTAGCAATTGTGGGAAGTGAAAAGGTTGGTGCAAGTGTGTGTGCAGCTCCTTGTTGCTTGTTTTGAAGTGGTTAAACTTCTTGGAGTACCTGCACAGATAAACAAAACCAACAAACCACACAACCAAAGAAATCTGGAAGATGCTGTAACCATGTTCCTTGTGTGCTGCAATCCAAATAATTTGGTGTTGCTGCAGGTCATGAAGAATGTTGGGGAGTGCTGGAGAGTTCCTGGTATGTGGAACTGCACATACAAATAGCCAAGGAAGCAAGCAATGAATATTGGAGGTCTTTGGACAGGTCCACAAGCTGCACCTCACCCTGCACATGCTGCCCTGCTGAAGCTTAAGTGTTGCAGGGTGGTTGGAAGTTGTATTTGGGCTTTTCTCTATGTATTTGTTGTTAATGAATGTTGATACATCACTCCAGGTACCTGAAATAATACAACAACCAAAAACAAACAAAAGGGGGCTTGCACAAACTAGCAAAAAGGAAGTGACCTCAGTAGGAGCTTTGGAGACTATTATCTTTTGCCAAGTCGCTCGACTAACGTCTCCAATTCTCCGTTTGGCTTGAAACTTCATGAGGTTTGCATATATGGCCTTTTCTTTATCCCTGCAAATTTTGAGGGCTTGACTCCCAAGCTGAGGCTTCCAATTACCAAGTTTCTCTCTCTTTAGGCTTAAGACTGCTGATTTTTTCCAGGTCGCTCGCCTAACGTCTCCAATTATCCTTTTGAGTTGAAACTTGTTGGGCCTTTCCAAATTAGTATATGATGCAATCCTGAAAAAGTTGGAGGTGTTTGGACATGTCCACTTGGTACAAATCACCCTGCACCAACAAACAGAAAAACACACAGGCAAGTAATTCTGCAGGTTATAATAGCTACTAATATTGTCTTGTATGTGTTCCCTGAAAGTTGCAGGTTTGTGACTTTGTTGCTGGAGGATGTTGTTGTTGATAAAGGTAAGAGGCAGGCTGAAATTGCAGTACAAAGGACTCCTTATGCATGATCCTGTGTTCTTGCATCCTTTAACAGCCATCCAAAGAGGGGTTGCATCAATTGGATTTGGCAAACTTCCATTTGTAGTTTGTTGCATCCTGCTATTGCTGTACCATGGGGCACCTAAATTTGTTTCTCCACTGGTGGACTGATGAGTTGTAGGTTTGTATGTACCTGCACATACAACAGAGATAGGAAAAGAAAGAAGAAATAATGCTCTATTCCTTACCTGTAGAGGCAAGTTTTTATGTCTAAAAAAGCAATAAGTAGAGGAGACTTTCCTCTTTACAATAGTCCTAATTATAGGATCTTCAAGGTAGCTGTAATTATACATATCCAAGTTGAAGATCAAATTAGAACAATAATAAGGCAGTTGTCAGGGGGGCTTCTTAATCCTTTTGAGTCTCCTTCTTCTGAAATTTGCCATTCCCAGCATGTCTAGCTCCATGAGGGCTCTGGCCTCTTTGGGAAGATCCTGCTTGTTGAAGTAGAGCTCAGGAACAGAGCATTTGTGGCTGTGTTTGGACAAGCTATCAGCTGTGGAATTGGCTTCCCTGAAGGTGTGGTTGCAGCTGAATTCCTGGAATTGGTTTATGATGTTATTGAGCTTGTCCAGCAGCTCTTTGATGGACCATGGAGGCTTTGCTTCCTGTTGCAGCCATTTGAGAAGTAATTGGGAATCAACCTCCAGTATGACTTGATTGTAGCCAAGATGAAGGCACTAAGAGAGACCAAAGATAGCAGCTTTGATCTCTGCTTGATTGTTAGTTCCAGATCCTAAGGGGATTGCATAAGCAAACATGAGATCACAAGATGCATTCCTAAGGATTCCTCCTCCTCCAATGTTGTCAGGATTGCTGAGAGCACTGCCATCAGTGTTCAGCTTCACCAAATGGTCAGTTGGTTTGGACCAGCATACAGGGAAGACCTTGATATCATGGTAGCATTGCTCAACCAAGAGAACCAGGTCCCTCCAGTTGTTGGGCCAGTTGATATAAGGAAAAGCACTGTGCAGCAAGTAGGAAGTGTCTTTAAAGATAGAGAACTTTACTCTTGCAAGGTTAGAATGCTTTCCTCCATATTTTGAAGCACATCTATTCTTCCAGAGGTTCCAGCATATGAAGATAGGGAGTGCTTGTATCATGAGCTTGTGAGCCTCATTCCTGCATTTAGAGGTCCACCATCTCATTAACAAATTTCTGAGAGGTGTGTACTCCTTGCTTATGCCCACAGAGACAGCAAACATACTCCAAGTACTCTTGGCAAATGCTCCTGCAACAAGGATATGGTCTATAGTGTCTTGGCCAGGTCTGTAGCAGCAAAAGCATTGTGAAGGAGAGTGTCCAAAGCTGGTTATTTTCTCATTGGTTGGTAACTTTACCCTAAGGGCTCTCCAAACAAGAAAGGAACATTTGAAAGGTATGAATTGATGCCAGGTATTGGAGTTAATCCTGGTTTTGGGTCTCTTGTCTCTGATGATATTCCAAGCAGAAGAACAGCTAAACTCCCCATTGTTGTTTAGTGTCCAACATGGTTGGTCCTACTGGAGGGGTTGGTAATTGATGTGAGTATCAAGAATATTAGACACCATCTGTGGAGGGGCCTGCTGGATGAGAAGATCAGTGTTCCATTGTCCATTGTCCATGAAGGCTGAAACAGTGGTGTTGTTAAGCCTGCAGCTGTTGTTGTTGAATTGGGCTAAAGGACCCACTCCCAACCAGTTGTCCCACCAAAAGAGGCAAGAGCCAGACTGTATTTGCCATTGGATGTGAGGCTCAACTTTGTGCTTGTTCTTCATAAGATGCTTCCATATCAAAGATTGTCCAGTGTGCCATTTCTTGGTGATGGGATTGGATCTTTGGCAGTACATTGCTTTGGTAAAATCTCCCCATAGTGAGTTCTTAGTTCTAAAAGTCCACCACTGTTTATATTGGAAAGACTTGGCCACATCAGAGATTTGTCTAACACCAATACCACCTTCATCATAGGGGTAGCTAAGGTTTTTTCCAGGAAGACCAGTGGTACTTCCTCTTGTCATTCTTCCACCCCCAGAAGAAGTTTGCAGTGATACTCTGAATTTGTTTGAGAATGGTTATAGGAGGGGAGCTAGCTGACAGCAGGTGGATGGGGAGTGCTTGGATGATATGTTTAACCAAAGTGACTCTGCCTCCATAGTTGAGGATCTTAGCCTGCCACCCTGTTATTCTATTCACCACCTTGGCAATCAAATCAGAGTAATATATGAGCTTTTGTCTGCCAATGTAAAGAGGGCACCCTAGATAAGTGATAGGGCTATCCTTTTGCCTGAAGCCAGTGACCTTCTTAATTCTTCTTACAGTAGAATTGAAGGCATTAGAAGGGACCATGAACTGGCTCTTGTCTCTGTTGATCAGCTGACCAGAGGTACTCTCATAAGTGTGCAAGGTTTCCATAATGAGTTGCAAAGTTTGGGCTCTCCTAGAAGAAAAGATGATAACATCATCTGCAAAGCTGAGATGATTAATTTGAGGCCCCCTCTTTGCCATGAAGAAACCCTGATAATTAGGATGATGATGGAGATTGTTCAGGAGTCTAGATAAAACTTCAGCCCCAAGGATGAACAGAGAGGGAGAAAGAGGGTCCCCTTGCTTCAGACCTCTTGTGGAGTGAAAAAAACCATGTCTTGAGCCATTGATAATGATGGAATACCAATTGTGAGACATAATTCTCCATACCATATCAATGAACCCTTCTCCAAAGCCCATTTTCCTCAAGACCAAACAGATATAGGACCAAGAGACTCTATCATAGGCCTTGGCCATGTCCAGCTTAATGACCACATTACCACCTACATTAGGCTTCTTAATTTGGTGAATGATTTCTTGAGCTAGCATGATGTTCTCAGAGATACTCCTATTTTTAACAAAACCAGATTGGTTAGGGGAAATAAGAGTAGGAAGAGTAGGTGCTAGTCTGAGGCATAAAAGCTTGGAAATAATCTTATTGGTAAAGTTGCTAAGGCTAATAGGCCTGAATTCTGAGAGCTTGGTTGGATGGCTTACTTTTGGGAGTAAAACCAAACAGGTATGAGTATAGTACTTAGGCAATGTTTGACCATTAAAGAAAGAAAGGACCACTCTGAATAGATCTTCTTTGATGATCTCCCAGCACTCCTGAAAAAACTTACCATTCATTCCATCAGGGCCAGCTGCTGAGTTGGGGTTCATAGAGAAGACCACAGTCCTCAGTTCCTCCAAGGTGGGGAGAGCTTGGAGGTCCCTGTTTTGATCATCTGTGACAAGCTTAGGAATACATTGAAGGGCATCCTCCTGAATATGAGTGTCTTCACCAGTGAAAATGTTCTGGAAATGATCACAAGCAGCCCTGGCTATGTCATCATCCCCTTGCAACCAGTTACCTTCATCATTTTGAATCCTATGGATGAAGAGTTTCCTTCTTCTTCCTCTGATGATTGCATGAAAGTACTTGGAGTTCTTGTCCCCCTCTTTGAACCATTGCAACTGAGTCTTTTGTTTGAGCATGGAGTCCTCCAACTTAAGATATCTAATATACTCAGCATTGATGGCATGAAGATTGGCTCTACATTCCTCAGAGTTAAGAAGAATCAGATCCTCCTCAGCTTGTCTAACCTTGGCTTCATACTCTTTCACCTTAGCATAGATGTCCCCAAACTGCATCCTAGACCACCTACTAAGAGTATTAGATAATCTCTTCATTTTCTGATGAAAACACCACATGGGATTACCCTCAATTTTCCTGTTCCAGCAGTTGCTAACAGTATCCATGAAGGAGTGGTGGTCTGTCCAACAATTCATGAATTTAAAATACTTGATGTGGTGTTGATGGTGCTCAGTGAACTCTAACAGGAGAGGGCAATGGTCAGAGCCAATAGTAGGTAAGTGAGTGATAGTAGTCTGAGGCATCACTTCCAGCCATTTGTCATTGACCATACCTCTATCTAATCTCTTCCAGATTCTAAAGAAGATACCCCTCTGATTAGACCAAGTGTATTTCTGTCCAGAGAATCCCAAATCCTGAAGACCACAGGCTTGAATGATGCTTATGAACTCCAAGCTCTTTCTCATATTGTAGGTAACACCCCCCAGTTTCTCTTCAGGTTCAGTGATAACATTGAAGTCACCTAAGGTACACCAAGGGAGGGTTGTATTTGAGTGCTGAAACATGCTATCCCATAAGGGTCTTCTGAGATGATCTTTGCATTTTGCATAGACAAATGAAACTCTGAATTGGTTTGGATTCATTACATGGAAGATTTCACAAGTAATCACCTGTTCCCCATTTTCCAGAATCCTACAATCCACATCTTTGTTCCAAAACAACCAAATCTTACCATTTGGGTTGCTAATAGCATTGTCCATGTTAAGCTGGTTTCTGAACTGATGAATTTGAGAGCTATCAGAAAAAGGTTCCAGGATAGCAAATAAGGAAATCTGATGGATACTCTTCAGGGATTGAAGTTTTTCCATGACACCCTGGGTATTAATACCCCTCACATTCCAACTGAGAATACTACTCATTGGGAAACTTTGGAGGTGTAGAGTCTAGTGTTTGGTCTGCCCTTGGGGGCAGAGTTCACAGGCTATTTGGTTGGAAGTTTGTTCTGTGAGCACCCCTTGGAGAGAGTCCCTGAGCCTTAGCAATCTGCTGGACTTCATCTTCATACACATTTTCCTTGGAAGGACTGAAGGCCTTTATTAATTGCTCACTCACAGCATCATCATCATCATAATCATTCATTAGTTGGTAATCACTATCCTCCTCATTCTCAGATACACACACTGCATATTCATCAATCTCAGGAGGAGTTTCATTGTTGGTATTGAGGGTACACTTGGGCTGGGATGCACCAGTATTGGTCTCAGGAGTGAGACCTGCTGACTGAGTGGGAGTTGTAAGTATGCAATGGGTTTGGAGGGGAGTGATATCCATCCCCACCTGGTCATCATCTAAGACAAATTGTTGGCACCACTGCTCCCCTTGCTGTACTAACACAATGTCCATAGTTTGACATTTTTCAGCAGAGTTCTTTTCTGTTATTTTCTTTTTGATGGCTTCTCTTCTCTTTTTGCTCAGCTTATTCTTCTGAACAATAGTACTTTTACCACTAGTACTGGCATGTGATCCCAGGTCTTTGGCCATGGCACCTTTGCTAGCTTTCATGGTAACTTCATCAGTAGGAGTAGCTGTAGGGATAGGGGTGTTTGTGGGGGCCTTATGAGCAGAAATAGCAGGGTCTCTAGAATCACTCCTAATCTCAACAGTGCTCTCATGCATAGCATGAGGGGATACCCTTCCCCCATTGGTTTCCCCATCCTGCATGTCAGTGGGGTTCTCCTGTACATTTCCAACCTCCCCTCCTTCAACTACCAGATCAGCCACAACAACATCAGCCTTTGGGGGGGGCAGGGGTATTGGGAGTGATAATTCAATACCTGAATTCCTTGCAACATTGGTCCTTGATGCAGTACCTGGTAATGCAGTACTTGTGCAGAGAATATGGGGGGAAGGGGTTTGTGGGAGAGAATTGCAGTATGAGAATTGACCTTTAATCATTATAAATCAAACTTGCATAATTCTTATCATGAGGTTCTTAGGTCATCACATAGGTCCCTAAGTCACCTATGCTCATGCTTGCGTGAAAATCATAATTTGATCATAATTAGAATCTGAAGTCATGGTTCATACTTGAATTTGGAAGAAAACCTTGGATACATAATCAATTTGATTGAAACCCATAGAATACCTTAAAATCATTGAACTTCATAATTATACTTCATGTAGTTCATCATAGACAATGGATTTATATATGGGCATTTATAATTCAACTTGAAATGATGTAATTTACGTAGAAACATATTTATAATGATCATAAATAAAGATTTAAAATGAAATTGAATCATCCCAACACAATTCACCAAACTTGAAGTTTACAAGTAATGAGATTTCCTAAGATTTTTGAAATAAACCTTGGACTCCATATGTGGAAGGGACTCATGAATTAATCCACACATACCTTGTTTGAAATTAGACATGAATTTGAGAAAGCATACTTGATCTTGAAGAAACCCTAATCAAAGCTTGATGAACTCTTGAGGAACCTTGGAAGAGAAGTCTAGAATTCATTTTAGGAAATATGAGGGAATAAAAGAGATTAGGAGTATTTAGGACCTAATAATTAATGAATCTAGTCCCTAAAAACGTCCACATAAATTATTAGAATGTAGGAAAAATACCAAACTACCCCTAATTAAATTCCAAGTCGGGCAACTCTACGAATATAATCTATGAATCGTAGACGCAGAGACGAGTGTAATGAATCATCCTGATGGTCCTGAAAAAGTATTGAAAAACAAGTCTCTAAAATTTCTATACGAGTCTATCATGACTCAAACTAGGTCCAAGCCACAACACGATGATCGGGATATGATGGACCCCAACCACAATCCATATTCGAATACATCGCATACATAAGTTAAAGAATATGATAAAGATAAGTAGAAGTAATCAACAAAAGGGAAAGGTACTAAGGGAAATCAACTTGAAATACGTCACAATCGGACTATAACATAAGTCATCTAAACATGACTCTAGTCTAGTCTTTTATGGGGGCTTAGTACAACCTCCTAGCTCACCCTAACAATAGAAGAAAGTCAAAACAATAGCAACATGAATAAAATTCATGTCCTCGATAGAATGAAGACTCACCAACTCCTTGAGAATATAAGGCAATCTCTATCCAGGAATAGGATAGTCGTGAGTGTCGTTCGTCCCTATATTATGAGATAATGTAGGAAAAATATACGTTAGTACTTTTGAATGTACTAAATATATGAGGTATGCATGAATAAGTAAAAGACCAAAATTAATATGCCATAAGATGCATAACCAGTCATAATGAACATGAGTAAAGCTTAAAGACATTTGAAAACATATGAACCTCATGGTCAAAGCATATTAGAGAAATTCATAAACTCATATCTTGACAACTCATAACTTAACTTCAACTTTTGTGGGATAAGACTGTTAACCGACATCTGACACCATGGGAGTTATTACATAGAATTTGATGAATCTTGCATCAAGACAGGGGAGGCTACCTTTCCAGGGCATGCTCCATAAGTAACTCATCTCAACTCAATTGTACTATATATGGATCCACTAGCTAGGCCATGAAGGCAACCCACGCGGGGCAATATATTTTGGGACTTTAGGTTGCTACTAGGATTCTTTTGGGTAACTATATGCGTTATCAGACCAAACCCCACCTAGAAGTCCTCTCGGTGCTTAGTCAATATCCCAACAGAAAATTATTAAAACATGATCTTAATATAATAAGGAAAGATAGTAACTGCCTATCAATCCATATTTGAAAACAAATTAGCAATAGCTCATCAAACTTAGTGATTTATTGGAATCCATAATTTCAGTGAGAATTGTCCTTATCATCATAATAATACATGATCTTAAATTTGATCATCTTCATAACTTCAACTTTAAAATTGTAAACCTCAACTTTAACTCATAGAAACTTTAATTGAAAATCATTGCAAGTCATGATTAACTCATAAAATCATCTTTAAGTCATAATCATAGATTGAAAATAGCTTTATGTATGGACATTCATAATTCAACATAAAATCATGCAATTCATATGAGAACATGCATATAATGATCATTGATAACATCTAAAAATGAAATAAAATCAACCCCATGCAATTTATCAAAACTATGGTTTATAATCGATCGAAAATTGAATAAAAACTTGAGAAAAACTTTGGGACTTCATGGGTGAAAAAGCCCATGAATCAATCGCCACATACATTGCTTTAATTAACTAAGAATTGAAAAAGAAGCTTGAAGAAATTTGGAAACCCTATCTTAAATTTGGAGAGAAACCTTGAGAGACTTTGAAAGTTCTTACCTTGGAAAATTTTAAGAGAATGAATTGAATAGGAGGAAAATTTGAAGAATTGAATATTTATAGACTTTGAACTTGTCCATAAAAGTGTCTAGGTTCATTGAACCAAACATTGGAAAAGACACAATTGCCCTTTATCAAACTTCAGATTTTGACCCTACAGATCCCCTTCTACGGTCGTCGAAGTAATGATGATTCGTCTAAATGACTCGTCCTATAGGTCTGAGAAAAGTACAAAAATTGATATTCTGAAGTGTTGGAACGACTCATGTTTACGACCCTCAACTTGGGAACGAGTCATTCTTTGGGCTTGTCCTGCAGGTCCTAAAAACCTACAAATTCTATGGTCTCTAAAGTTTTGTAACGGGTGGTTCTTATGACCCGTAAAGACTTCTACATTCAGTCCTAGCAATTCATAATATTGACCTTGGGGAAACTTTGAATAAAGCCTCTGAACTTCGATTTACGAGGGGTTTCTACGACCTGTCAACAGGATGACAACTCATCTTGTTGAGTCGTAGAACCTGTTCTGAGGGCAACATCTCATTTTGCTTGAGGGGTCACTTTATGACTAGCTTTATGAGCCATATAGTGGCTCGTTCACATGGGTCAATTAAAGATTTTGGAGACTTTTCTCCTTGTTCCAACTTTCTGACTTACGTGGTCTTACAATATCTCCCCCTTTGAAATATTCATCCTTGAATGAGACTAACTTATCATAGGAAGGATATGGAAAGAGGACTAGCAACTCAACATGAACATCTCATGAACATGAAAGCATATAAATGACATAGGAGGAACTGAATCCGTAAAAGTTCAATGAGTTTGAATAAGAATAACTTACTACTTTGGGCTTAAGTAGAGGGAAAGAGGTATATGTATTATTTCATCATATCTGGGTCAACCTCCTAAGATAATCGAAGAAAAATTGGTCCAGGGTATAGATATGCAAATATGATACAAAATATACAAAAGCCTAATATTGAACAAAATGAAATAACAAACTGACACTGGACCAAACCTTAGACCTGGTGTCATCGATATAGGAGCTACTAAGTACAAAAGCTTACAATATGTATAACTATACAATATAGATCTGACCGTCTAAAATACAAACTACATATCAAAGCAAAAGAGGGAGTGTAGAAAGTCTCTGAACGCGAGGAGCTTACCACAATCCAAAACTGGCACCGCTGCAGATGATCAGGTGCGCGCTGATGGTGGCTCGAACTGGCAGCTGCATCCAAGAAGATACAACAGTGCAATATGAGTACCAAAACTTGGGGTATTGAGTAGGCATCATAGGCCGACCAAGCTCAAAAAGAATAAAATACATAATAAGTATCATGATAATGCTAATAACAACAAGAAAGAAGCATAAAGTCTATGATCTCAGGGAAAGGGAACGGAAAGATCATACAATAATCAAGTAAACCCAACAAGTCATGTAATCTCAACCATAACCTCAACTCATAAACTACCAAAAAATGCTCAAATGTAAACTTGTAATTATGGCTAAAAACTCTTCCAAAAGTATCATAAAGCTCCTGGAATAACCCTCGAGCTCATCAATGAATAGGGGTGCTCAAAATTTATCTCGAGCTCATCAACAAAAATAATAACCCGGAATATGTATTATTTGGTCACCTGTAATTCACACCTCGAGCTTATCAATAAAAATAATAACCCAGAATATGTATCAATGGGCCGCCATGAATTCACACCTCGAGTTTATCATCAAAATAATACCATAAATAAGGTATCACCATATTTTATTTAAATTTCTCTTATTTAGGCATCAACCAAAAGTCTTATCCTCTACTTTTACTCTTTGTTTTTGAAAGGGTTTTTAACGTCGGTATGGTAAATAAGGCAAGTAGCATATCCTAAAATCATATATTACTCACCTGAGACACCAACATACTGGAAGCATGGCCTCAGGCCCAACATTTCAAAATCATAAGCAATTAAGGCATGAGCATAAGCCAAAAATCATAACAAGTGGCCAACCAAAACCGAACAAGTCAATAATTGGCATCCTAAGTTTAAATCACCTAGGAGAAATATCTAAGGATTCTAAATGATGTAGGAAAGGCAAGATATCACTTATACTAAGGATCCAACGACTAAAACATGAACTCGTCACTATCGATGATCATCGATTCTAAATTTCTCAATGGGATCACAAAACCTAAATCAAAAACCTAAGAATACACTACTACTCAAGATATATCAATTCTAGCCAAGCCAAGTCAAACAAATGTAAACCATAACCTACCAAACAGCCAAAATAGCACCCAAACCACTAAATTTGAGTCTTTAATTTTCGTGCCGCCTCAAAATGATGCCACTATCTCAAATTACTGAAGCACGCATCAATAATCTCAACCCATAAAATATTTTAGGAGTGTATGAATATATAATGGTAAATATGCAAGGAAAAAGAAGACTTGATCTTCTAGGAGTGAAACCCTAGATTCTTTCTTGAAGATGAGAAAGACTTGACAGAACTTGAGGAGTAAGGGTTTGGGTCTTAAACTATGAATAAGAGTGAATGAGTGTAAGAAGACTTTGGGTCTTGTATATAGGTGAAAGTTTTCCTACAAAATGACCTCACTTGTGTTAAAACAAAGGAAAAGACCAAATTACACGTTAAAATTTCTGGCCGGAACTGGCTTCATGGGCCCATGTCACGGTCCGTGGTGCTCACCATGGCCCGTGGTGGTGTCCCGTGATAGGGACTTGGAAAATATTGGAAAAGGGCCTGTGGGGTAGCCTCTGAAGTTTCTTCACAGAGTCCTTAATAGTTCTGAAAAGCATCAAGGCTCGTAAAGAGTGGCCATGGTGCAGGTCTTATAAAAGGCCTGTAAAGGTGCCCTCCACAGTTCGTGAAATACTTCATGACCCGTGGTGGCCGTCTGTGGTCTGGGCCTTGGAAGGTTTTCTGAGGAATTTGGAGATGACTTACCACGGAGGGCTTCACAGTCCATGGTGCTCACCACGGTCTTTGGTCCTTAATCATGGTTCATCCCTTGCAGTTTGAGCCTCTAAACCACCACCACGGGGCTTGGTGCACTACACAGCCCGTGAAGGCCTTCCGTGGTCAGTGCCTGGTGCCATTTTCCTGTATTTGTCTGCACTATCGCTCTTTATTTCCATTATTGGGACTTCCCAAATTTCTTAGGGTCTTACACCAACTGAAAATGGCATCCCGTAGCTAACCATTTTAATGTTATTTCCATTTGAGCGCATTTATTCAAAAAGTTGACCAAAGTCAAACTATGCCCAACCTTAAAGTTAAAACGATAAAACCACCCAAACTCAACAAGAAGACTCCAAAACCCAAACCAACCTTCTTTGTAGACCAAAATGGACCTTTCAGAGCTGATGGAACCCTCAAAATTCTCACAAAATAGCCGAATCTCTGAATGTTGACCAAAGTCAGCTCTATCAAACATTAATCCTCTAAAATGGCCAAACCACTTCCAAAACTCAAACGAACACCATAGGAAGCATGCCACCCTTTCCGACATCACATAAGAGTTATCAAGAAGCTATGAGAAGGGTTAAAATGGTAAAAACACACAAAAGAAGGAAAATGACCTTGGAGGTCAATACAACATCAACTACGAAAAGGATTTTCATCCTCGAAGGTCAAGAGAGAGAGGTACTCCTTAACTTTCACTGATGGAATCTTCTTATACCTCAACTTCCTAACCTACTTATACAAATTAGCTACAGGCTCCATCTCGAAGGCTAAGGACTCATCAAACTGAATTGAATCCCACTGAAGTATATAAGCCTCATCAAGGATGTACCATCACAGCATAGAAATGTAGAACACAAGGTGAACACCTAATAGTGCTGGGGAAAGGCCAACTCATAAGCTACCCCCCTTACCTATCTCAAGATCTCAAAAAGACCAATAAACCTAGGGTTGAGAATACCCCTCCTTCCATATCTCATCATGCCCTTCATGGGCGATACTCGCAGGAATACCTGATCTCCAACCATGAAATCTAAAGGACAAACCCTCTGATTAGCATAATTTTTTTGCCTACTCTGAGCGGTATGGAGCCTTTCCTGGATCATACAAACTCTGTCCATCGAGTCATGCAATAAAGTAATGCCCCAAAGCCTAACCTTAAAAGCATCAAACTTCCCTACTAGGGAGCAATATCTCCTACTATACAATGACTCAAAGGGAGCCATTTAAATGCTTGAATAGTAGTTATAATTATAAGAGAACTCCGCCAAAGCCATGGACTGATCCCACTGACCTCCAAAATCAAAAACACAGGCCCGCAACATATCCTCTAAGACTTGAATAGTCCTCTCTGACTGACCATTAGTCTGAGGGTGGAATATTGTGCTTAGCTCGACTCGGGTACCCAAATCTTTATGAATAGACCCTCTAGAAAAGTAAAGTAAAATGAGTACCACGGTCAGAAATGATAGATACTAGCACAATATATAATTAGACCACCTCTTGGATGTAGATCTAAGCCAACTTTTGTGAAGTGTTGGTAGTCTAAGTATTGACCGATAAGAAGTGAACAGACGTGGTCAGTCGATCTATGATGACCCAAATAGAAGAAAAACCTCAGGAGGTACGTGGTAAACACACTACAAAGTCTATAACTATTCACTCCTACTTTTATTCTAGAATAGGTAGTCGCTGGGTCAAACCACTTGGCCTTTGAAGCTCGAACTTGACCTTGTGACAGTTTAAGCACCTAGCCACAAAAGCTACAATGCCCTGCTTCATCCCACACCACCAGTAATGTTGTCGTAGGTCACGATACATATCTACTGTACTAGGATGAATAGAATATCAGGAATAATAGGCCTCTTCAAGGATAAGCCTAACTAGATCTCTAACTCTAGGAACACAGATACGACCTTCAATACTAAAAATGCCCTCCGAATCTAAGGTCTCTTTCCTAGCCTCCCCACTGAGTACCTTATCACGAATCACCCTTAGTTATGGGTCCTCAACTACTATGCCCAAATCTACTCCATCAAGGAAGACCTAGCCTCTACACAAGCAAGTACCCTACCCGCTCAGAATTATCAAGGCAAACCATATGGTTAGCTAAGGACTAAATGTCTGAAGCTAGAGATTGCTCCTCAGCTGATAAGAATCCAAAACTCCCCATACTCATCGCCTTTCGGCTCAAAGCATCTGCTACCACATTTTCCTTACTTGGGTGATAAAGAATAGTGACATCATAGTCCTTTAGTAACTCCAACCACCTGTGCTGTCTCAAATTAAGGTCCTTCTGGCTGAATATGTACTGAATACTATGGTGGTTAGTGTATATCTCATAATCAGCTTCATACTAATAATGTCTCCAAATCCTCAATGCGGAAACTACCACCACCAACTTTAAATCATATGTCAGGTAGTTCCTCTCATGCATTTTCAGCTGCCTTGAAGCATATGCAATAACTATACTCTGATGCATCAGAACGCAACCCAAGACAACACCTGAGGAATCTTAATACACTTTAAATCCCTAACCCTCGACAGGAAGACTAAGAATTGGAGCTGAAGTCAATAAGGCTTTAAGATTCAAGAAGCTCTCCACACACTTGTCAGACTACTAGAAAGGAACACTCTTTTGAGTCAATCTGGTCAAATGTGCTGCAATAGAAGAGAACCCCTCCACAAACCGTTTGTAATACCCTGCCAACCCAACAAAACTGCGAACCTTGATAGGAGAAGTGGGCCTATCCCATTCGCGAGCTGCAGCTATCTTTGCCGGATCTACCATAATACCATCCTTGGACACTACTTGCCCCAGGAATGCCACAGACTCAATCCAAAATTCACACTTAATGAATTTGGCATACAACTGCTGACCTCGCAAGGTCTAAAGTACTACTATCCTCAAGTACTGCTAGACTAGAATGTCATCAAATCCATAAATGCTCTTGAGGTATTAGTCAACCCGAAAAACATGACTCAGAACTCATAGTGCTCGTATTGAGTCCTAAGAGTAGTCTTAGGGATATCTGACTCCCTAATGCTCAACTGGTGATACCCTAACCTCAAGTCTATCTTAGAGAACACTACTGCACCCTAGAGCTGGTCAAATCGATCATTAATCCATGGCCTCGAGTATCTATTCTTGATGGTCACCTTATTCAGTTGCCTATAATCAATAAACATACACAAGCTACCATCCTTCTTTTTCACAAACAACACAAGACCACCCTAGAAGATACACTGAGTCAGATAAATCCTTTACTCAAGAGATTCTGGAGTAACACCTTAAGCTCTCTCAACTAAACTGGAGCCATCCGATACAGTGGAAAAGAGACTAACTGTGTACCCGCCTCAATATCAATACCAAAATCAATATCACACTTAGAAAGAAGGCTAGGTATATTGGTGGGAAATACATCAAGGAACTCTCGTACCACTAGGATAGAATTAATAGAAGGAGTATCAGCACTAGTGTCACAGACATAAGAAAAATAGGCTAGACACCCCTTCCCCACTAACCGCTGAGCCTTGAGGAAGGAAATCACACCATATGGTATATGGCTAACTATACCTACCCATACAACTGGAGAGATACCAAGCATACACAAGGTAATGGTCTTGGAGAAGAAATCCAAAAATGCATGATGAGTAGACAACCAATACATACCTATAATCAAGTCAAAGTCTACCATACCTAGCAAAATCAGGTCCGCTCTAGTATCATACTTTTAAGACCCTGGAAACTTGAAAAGTCCTAAACCAAGGAACAAAGGATGAATTCTCAGAAGTTGTAGAAAACTAGTACCAGAAGTTAACCACAAAAGCCTTCACAAACCGTGGTGTGTAACTATGGTGGAGATTTAGAGGCTCAGTCGATAGATTATGGACCACGATGGAGGACCACAAACTATAGTGAGAACCACGGACCATGAAGCCCACCATGGTGAGACCTCCACAAAGTCCTCAAGGAGTTTTCCCAAGGCAGGGTCCATGGATGACTATCACAGGTCATGGTATATTTCATGGACCGTCAAGGTATCCGTGAAGAAACTTTAGAGATTACCCTCCAAGTCCCTTTTCAAAATTTCTCTAAGTCCCTTGTCACTGGACCCCACCACGTACCATGAAGGGTCCCCATGAAGTCTCTTCCGGCCAGATCTTTAAAGGGATATTTTGGTCTTTTCCTATGTTTCAACCCAAGTTGGTGTCGTTTTGTGGGAAAAATTCAACTATCTAAATACCCTAGACCCTTCAAAGCCATCATTTCTTTCACTTTAACTTCTCCAACACAAATTCTCTCTTCTCAAGTTCTCCCAAGGGCTTCAAGGCAAGACTAGGGTTTCCAAATTCAAGCCATTCAAGTCTCCTTTCTTCCTCAAGTGTTCTTAGGGATTTCATTTCCCTCAAGGTATGTGGGTTTTCATCCATGCGTCCTTCCACCCATGGAGCCCAAATATTTTCTCAACCTTACATTTTAATTCCAATTGATGAAATTTTATGGGCTTTTATATGATGACTTTAAATACGTAGATTATGATATATTTGAAGTTTCTTTACATATATTGATATATATTGACTCTTTATTTCATGAAGTTATGATATTATTAAAGTGCCTATATAAAGGCTTGAAAAGAGTTTTAAGACACATATGGTGGGTTGCTTGAAGAATGTGTATTTTATGCATTTCCATTACTCTCATGCATGCAAGAATTCTTTAAAGGCATTGAAAGGTTTTTACGAAATCAACCCACGTAGTTTCTTATGATAAAACAAAGTTGAAATGAAGTTTGACTCCAAATGAATGTTATGAAGTAAATGCTTATGGAAGGAAGTATTTATGAAATGATTGATTGATGAAGGGCTTTTTAGCCCAAGTAAGGTTTCAATATGAAAGGAAAATTCTCGCATTGAATCAAATAAAAGGTTTTAATGAGCTATTCCACCGATTGATGTTTTAATGTTAAAGTTATAGAATGATTATGTTATATTAATCTTTAATTGTTATTCCATGGGACTTGACCTATCACCGAATATAGCATGTATATGGGGGCTCGACTGAAGGGGTCCTTAAGTAAAGTCTCATATTGCATTAACTATGTACCACCATAGGGGCCCTTGTCCGCTATTTTAGGCTAGTGGATCCATGAATAGACATTAAAGTTAAAGTTAAAGAATGTTTAAAGTTGATCGGAGTTCTATCTAACAAGTAGTCTCCCGGTGCCAACATAGGGAGATATGTTGGATTCTATGTAATAGCTCACATGGTCTTAAATGTCGGTTATGGTCGCTTCCCCATAAAATGAATGTTTTAAGCATTCACATGATAATTTCTCATGCATGCATTCACTTATACATATTTCCTATGCATGTCTCTCTCTTATGTTCTTCATTTCATAGCATACTCACAGACTTAGTACATTCAAAGTACTAACGCATACGTTTTCCTATATGATATCACCATATAAGGACTAGCATCACTCCACACTCTCCTCCCCACGGCTAAGTTGAGCGTTAAAGGCTACCACCTTGGTGAGTTCCCATGTTCTGGGAACAACAGTCCTATCTTATCTAGCTTATGTTTTGTTTAGATATTTAAATTAAGTTTGATATTTTTGACTTAATCTTGAGGGTGAGCTAGTGCAATGTCTTAGCCCCCACCAAGTCTTAATGTAGAAGGTATTGTTGGACATATTAAAGGATGTTATGTTGTCTTTAACTCTTATTATTGTGAAGTCCCTTAGTCCATATATCCCTTATGTCTCTGCATTATTTGTTTATCATTACCAATAAAATGCTTAATGTAGGCTGAATCATCGGACAAGGAGATATTATAGTAGGTTGTAGAACTGGGGATGGATCATATTGTACCCCTACCTGTCCTAAAGTTTGAGCCTTCCTTCAAACCGGAGGTCCGACTTATGTGCTAGGTAGTGTCCCTACTCGGGATATGCCCTTCATAAAGTTGAGGATTCGAGCCAAGGTATCCTATAATATCGGTATGGCCATCAATTCGGGTGGAGATACGGCTGGATCCTCCTCTATTGGCCAATGCTCATACTACTCAAACTCTATATCCGGCTCCAGTACTGGTATTGTGTCCTAGCCTCTACCTCAGCCTCTGTATCGACCTCAATCCCTACCCCAATATAGGGCTCTATCTATAGGAACAGGGGTCCTCATCCACCCCAACTGGATCTCATCCTCTTCATCTGAGAAAGAGTGAAATCGTTTGTATTTAGAGGTGTTCATCATCAATAGCGCATGATTAGAAACAAGAATAGTGAATTAATTCCTAACAATGTCCTATAGCCTCTTGAATATTGGATACAAATATCAACGTATCGATCCATGGGACTCTACTAGACACTTTCTCCTGCAATGGTGAGACCGATGAACCTAGGCCCTGATACCACTCTATTTGACCCAATTCTGGGTCATGATAGTGCATACTATAACTTCCGAGTAGGCAAGCCAACCCAAGACAAGTGAAAGAAAAAGCTTCATCTAATTGAATAATTAATAATATAAGAAGGCACAAGCAAAAGAACATAACCAAAGAAAAGTTGGGCCAAAGTATAGATATGCAAATACAATACAAAATATAAAAAAGGCCTAGTAGTGACCAAAATAAAATGACGAATAGATACTAGACCAAACCTTAGATCTGGTGTCACCGATACAGGAGATACTAAGTACAAAAGCTGATAATATGTATAACTATACAATAGAGATTTGACTGTCCAAAATACAAAATACATGTGAGAGTAAAATAGGGAGTGTAGCAAGTCTCTAAACGCCGAGAGCTTACCATAATCTGAAACTGGCACCGCTATGGATAATTAGGCACTTGCTGAAGGTGGCATGAACTGGGAGCTGTATCTAAAAAGATGGAGAAGTGTGGTATTAGTACCAAAACATGGGATACTCAGTAGGCATCATTGGCCAACCGAGTTCAGAAAGATAAAATACATAATAAGTAACATGATGATACTAATAACAAAAAAAGAGAAGCATAAAGTCTATGATCTCGGGGAAAAGGCACGGGAAGATCATACAATAATCAAGTAAACCCAACAAGTCATGTAATCTCAACCATAACCTCAACTCATAAACTACCAAAAAATTCTCAAATGTAAACTCATAATTATGGATAAAAAATCTTCCAAAAGTATTATAAAGCTCTCAGAATAACCCTCGAGCTCATCAATGAAAAGGGGAACCCAGAATTCATACCTTGCGATCATCAACAAAAATAATAACTCGTAATATGACAAAATTCAAACCTCGAGCTTATCAATAAAAATAATAACCCAGAATATGTATCAACAGGCTGCCAGAATTCACACCTAAAACTCATTATCAAAATAATACCATAAATAAGGTATCACAGTATTTTATTTAAATTTCTCATATTTAGGCATCAACCAAAAGTTTTATCCTCTCCTTTTACTCTTTCTTTTTGAAAAGGTTTTTAACACCGGTGAGGTAAATAAGGCAAGTAGAATGTCCAAAAATTATATATTACTCACCTAAGATACTGGCATACCGAAAGCACGGCCTCAGGCCCAATATTTCAAAATCATAAGCAGCCAAGGCATGAGCATAAGCCAAAATCATAACAAGTGGCCAACCAAAATCAAATAAGTCAAAAATCAGCATCCTAAGTTCAAATCACCTAGGAGAAATATCTAAGGATTCTAAAAAATGTAACCAAGGCAAGATATCACCTAGACTAAGGATCCAATGACTAAAACCCGAACTAGTCACTATCGATGATCATCGATTCTAAATTTCTCAATGGGATCACAACGCATAAATCACCAACCTAAGCATACACTACTATCTAAGATATATCAATTATATCCAAGACAAGTCTAACAAAAGTAAACCATAACCTACCTCAAAGATGAAACCACACCCGAACTATTAAATTTGAGTCTTTTCTTTCCATTCTGCCTCCAAATGATGCCACTCTATCAAATTATTAAAGCATACATCAATAATCTCAACCCATAAAATATCTGAGGAGTGTATGAATATACAATGTTAAATGTGCAAGGAGAAAGAAAACTTGATTTTCTTGGAGTAAAATCCTAGATCCTTTCTTAAAGATGAGCGAGACTTGAGAGAACTTGGGGAGCTAGGGTTTGGGTCTTATAAATGAGAGTGAATGAGTGTAAGAACACTTTGGGTCTTGTATATAGGAGAAATTTTGCCTACAAAATCTTATATTCCATATTTTTATACGTTGAGTTATTCACAAAAGAATCGCCTCAACTTAAAAACAGGATCATTTTCGAACACAAAGTAGAAATCTTTAATTTCCAATTCTAATTAGAACATAAATTATTTATAAATTTTAATTAGTGTAAAAAATATATTATTGTAGATTAAGAATTAATTAATTGTGATTAGATTACTAAGTAAGAATTAGTGATTAATTAAACTAGTTAATCTAATTACTTGTGTAGGCCCCACTCGAATTAAAAAATATAGATGTCACATAGGAGGGCATGTGGAAGGCTATAGGGATGAATATAAATCTATGCTTTGATGAATAATGCATTAAACACAATTCCATTTCATCTTGAGCAAATCAATTTAGAGAGAGAAGTTAGAGGTGTAGTGAGAGAGGCTCTCGACCAAGCTTGGAGTTGAGGGAGAAATTAAGTGATCAAGTGTGGTAATTATTCAAGATGATGGTAACAATAATTGAGTCATTGGGGCACCAAAAACATTATTGAATCAAGTCCTCAAGTTTCAAAGCAAATTGTGTCATTATAGCTTAAGGTAAGATTCAATCTTTTTACATATTTTGGAAGTAATTTAAACTTGTATAAGTTGGTAAATATGTGATAAATAAAAGAAGTTGTATATGTTGATGTTGAAATGTAAATTGAGCCGTGTAGGGGCTGTTTTAATTAAGCATGGTGAATTGATTTTTATGTGACAATATGATTAATGTTATCATGAATTATATGGTAAAGGGATTAGATATAAGGTTAAAGTTGTGTTGATATGAACATGTTGATATTCTTATTGAATGGAAAGAGTTAAAGGTATAATTATATCCATATGTTGTTATTAGTGTCTCTATGTTAATAGGAGGGTAATTGGAAGTTTGGGTTAGGCGAATATATAGGGAAAATGTTGTCCGATTTTTGTTAAGTCGTTGAATAATGAAAAACCCTAAACAAGAAATATAACTTAAAAGAATAAATTCTATAAGCGATGGCCTACGGATTTATGAACTAGAAAACATAGTTACTAACGATAACGTTACTCTTATATTGAATAGGCTAAAAGAGCGACAGGGCGAACGGATTTACGAATAGTCGCTAATAGGTATGTAAAGTTGTCCCTTCTTTCTTTTGGCATGTCTTAGATTTAAGTGATGAATGATATGAGCTCGGAGTAATTCTATTCATAAGTTCCGAGTATGATTCATGATCCTTATTCACTTTTTAATGTTAGAACTACTATGGTGATTGAGTTAATACCCCTCGAGTCCTCTATACGTTATATAGTAGCTAGTATAGTGTTTCTATTCTTACAAACTCTATAATAATTGATGTCCTTAACTTTTAATAGCTATTTTGCATTATCTTGATACATGACATATGATTCCTGAGGATCTATTTGATATAGTTCATATTGATATGCAAAAAGTGCTTAACATGACTATTGCCCGCAGGTGCAGATACTTGCTTTGGTGATCCGCCAACTTAAGACCCCTATTCAGCTTTCTTGGAGTGCTCCATTATCTCGGAGCCTAGACTTTTGGTACATATCCTTTTGATGTGTATATATATATGTTTATCTAGGGGTACAATGGGGCCCTGTTCCATCATATGTTACTATTGATACTCTTAGAGGTCTTTAGATATATATATGTGGGTTATGTATAGATGTTGTTCGGCTTGCGTGTATATATATTGGGATGTTGTATATAGTGACAACCTTATCGTCTTGCGTATATGTTTGGGTATGTTCCCGTATGTTTTAATACCCTTGTTGGCTCATTTATTATGATATTTGATTCATTATGACTCCTTAGGAGACAAGTTACCTTGATACATATCTGTGATGTTTTGAGATAACATTACATTTTCACAAAGCCTCCATATTGCATTTAGTTTTAGTTTGATAATGTGTAACAGATATGTATAAGAGTGTCCAGCTCAGGCACTAGTCATGGCCTACGGGGTTGGATCGTAAAAAAAGTAGTATCAGAGTAGTTCATCCTTGGAGTATCTACAGACCATGTCTAGTAGAGCCTTTTTTTATCGGTGTGTTGTGCACCACATGTATAAACAGAAAGCTATAGGACATTTAGGATGCTGTCTTTCTTTCTTACTCTAGATCGTGCAATAGATCTATGTTATTAGGACAATCCCTCACTAACAGATTATTATGTTTGTAGCTATGCCTCCAAAGAAAGCGATAGCTACCCAGAAGGGAAAATCAGTAGCAAGAGAGACTAATCAAACTTAGAGAGTTACTAGGGCCAGTGCCTAGTCAATGCCCGATATTATACTTTAGTTAGCGAGCTCTGCTACACCACCACCTTTAAAGGAGCTTAGAGAAGCAGCTGCTGCATATCAAGAGGTAGCTCCACTGCCAACTCCTAAGGCCCCAGTACCTAAGCCTCCAACTCCTCAGCCAGGGGTGAAGGATAAGGCCATGAGAGACGCAGTTCAGTTACTAACCAGATTAATGGCAGTGAAGGCTCGCAGTCATGGACTAGGAGTTGATTATGTAGATAGACATGATAGTTTAATGGTTCATGGTCCAGATTTCTATGGGTCAAGGCCTGTTGATGACCCACAAGAATTTATCCAATAAATGTAGAATACATTGAGGATAATTAGGGCTTCTGAGACTGAGTCTGTTGAGTTAACTTCATATCAGCTGCGTGACATAGCCATTAATTGGTATGAATCCTACAGTTTTCTAGGGGCGAGAGTGCTCCTCCAGTGGTATGGGATGAGTTTGTGGAGGCCTTCCTTGGTCTCGTTCTACCTCCAGAGATGAGGCAAGCATAGTTGATAGATTCTTGCATTTAAGGCAGAATGGCAGGAGTGGTCCAGATTATAGCCTTGAGTTTGATTCGTTGGCGCGACATGCGCCCACTATTGTAGCTGATATGGCTGATAGAGTGCATTATTATGTGATAGGGAAGGATCATTATTTGATAGATAGTTGTATGGTAATGGCCTTTCTGCTGGGTATGGATATTGCTAGGGTACAGGCATATACACAAGAGGTAGATGAGTATCACAGAGGGCATCAGCCCGATAGAGATCATGACAGAGGCCAACATAAGAGAGCTAGATTGGTTGGGTATTCTACAGAGTTTCAAGGCAGGCAGCCTCAGCAGTACAGTAAATATTTTTCTCAGTCAGGCCAGAGTGTACCTCCACAATTCACAAGTAGGAAATTCAATAGCATAGGGTATTTAGGAGTTGGTCAGATCTCCAGGGTTTTAGGTTTACAGATAAGCAAGGGTTTACGCCAGTCGCGGCCACTTTTGTTTCGGTATTCTCATTGTGGTAGGCCCTATTTTAGGGAATACCATTTTCCCACGGGATCTTTCTTTATGAGTGGCCGTCAAGTCTATATTATGAGGCAGTTTCCATTCAGAGGTAACCTAGGTGGTGCAGCTGAGCCTACTAGGTCAATTGCTGGTTCTTTTTCTTCGATGGCTATGCGCCCTATGCGGTAGGGTATTCATATATCAGCAGGCCATGGTAGAGGTCATGGTGGATCTTCCAGTTCTAGCGATCCCTCAAATTACATATATGCTTTGGCTAGTAGACAGGATTAGGAGGCGTCACCAACTGTGGTTAAAAGTATATTATCGATTTTCTCTTGGAACGTATATGAATTGATAGATCCAGGCCCCATTTTATCATATATATCTCCTTTTATTTCTAGTAGAGTCGGAATAGAGTCTAAGTTGATAGAACCATTTAAGGTAGCTACACCGATAGGAGAGTATATTAGATCAAAGCAAAAATATAGAAATTGTTTGATGGACATATATAGTCATCATACCTTGGAAAATTTGATAGAGTTAGATATGAATGAGTTTGATGTTATTATAGGTGTGGATTGGTTATTATCTTGTTATTCTAACATTTATTATAGAGACAAAATAGTTCACTTTCAATTCTAGGGGAGTAAATTATAGAGTGGCTGGAGAATACGGCATCGCCGAGGGGTAAGTTTACTTCTTACCTCAAGGCAAGGAAGATGGTTAGAAAGGGTTATATTTATCATCTGGTTCATGTTCCTGATTTGAAAGTAGAGGTACTGACTCTTCAGTCAGTTTTAGTAGTTAATGAATTTCCAGATGTATTCTTATATGAACTCCTAGGTCTTTCTATTGAGCGGGAGATAGAGTTTACTATAGAGGTATTGTCAGATATATCTATTCCTCCCTACAGAATGGCACCCATAGAGATAATCGAGTTGAAACAAAAACTGAAAGATTTGTTAGTAAAGGGCTTCATTAGGCCCAGCACATCACCTTGGAGTGCACCGGTACTATTCATCAGAAAGAAAGATGGGTCCCTTTCTCAGGATTGATGATTTATTTGACTAGTTGAAGAGTGCTAAGTGTTTCTCGAAGATAGACCTGCAATCAGGCTTTTATCAGGTATGGGTAAAGGAAGTAGATATTTCAAAGAATGCATTTAGGACCCAATACGGGCATTCTGAGTTTAGGGTGATGTCTTTTGGGCTGACCAATGCTCCAGCAAAGTTTATGGATCTGAACCAAGTATTCAAGCCATTCCTAGACCTATTCGTAATTGTATTTATTGATGATATTCTGGTCTATTTACGATCGGAAGAGGGGCATGCATATCATTTGAGGATGGTACTTGAGGTTCTCCAGCACCAAAAGTTGTGTGCTAAGTTCTCTAAATGTCAATTTAGGTTGACTTCAGTAGCATTCTTACATTTGAGGCAGAATAGAAGGAGTGTTCCAGATTATAGCCTTGAGTTAGATTCGTTGGTAAGACATGTGCCCAATATTGTAGCTGATATGGCTAATAGAGTGTATCATTATGTGATGGGTCTGGATCGTTATTTGATTGATAGTTGTATGGTAATGGCCTATCTGCTGGGTATGGATATTGCTAGGGTATAAGCATATGCACAAAGGGTAGAGGAGCGTCACATAGGGCATCAGCCCGATGGAGATCGTGATAGAGGCCAATATAAGAGAGCTAGATCGGTTAGGTATTCTATTGAGTTTTGAGGTGGGAAGCCTCAACAGTACAGTAGATATTTTTCTCATTCAGCATAGAGTGCACCTCCACAGTTCACAAGCAGTTGATTCAATAGCACAGGGTATTTAGGAGTTGGTCAGATCTCCAAGGTTTTAGGTTTACAGATAACCAGGGGTTTGCGTCAGTCGAGGTCACCTTTGTCTCGGTGTTCTCATTATGGTAGGCCCCATTTTGGGGAATACTATTTTGCCACAGGATCTTTCTTTACGAGTGGCCATCAAGGCCATATTATGAGGGAGTTTCCATTCGGGTGTAATCTAGGTAGTGCGGCTCATCCTACTAGGTCAATTGCTGGTTCTTCTTCTTCGGTGGCTATGCGCTCTACACGGCAGGGTATTCATATATCAGCTGGCCATGGTAGAGGTAATGGTGGAGCTTCCAGTTCTAGCAGTCCCTCAAATCACATATATGCTTTGGCTAGGAGACAGGATCAGGAGGCGTCACCAAGTATGGTTACAAGTATATTGTTAATTTTCTATCAGGATGTATATGCATTGATAGATCTAGGTTCTACCTTATCATATATATCTCCTTTTATTTCTAGTAGAATTGGAATAGAGTTTGAGTTGATAGAACCATTTAAGGTAGCTACACCGATAGGAGATATATTATATCAAAGCAAGAATATAGAAATTGTTCGATGGACATATATAATCATCATACCTTGGCAAATTTGATAGAGTTAGATATGAATGAGTTTGATGTTATTATGGGTATGGATTGGTTATCATCTTGTTATTCTAACGTTGATTATAGAGATAAAATAGTTCATTTTCAATTCTAGGGGAGTAAATTATAGAGTGGCTGGGGAATACAGCATCGTCGAGGGGTAAGTTTACTTCATACCTCAAGGCAAGGAAGATGGTTAGAAACGGTTATATTTATCATCTGGTTCGTGTTCATGATTTGAAAGTAGAGGTACTGACTCTTCAGTCAGTTTCGGTAGTTAATGAATTTCCAGATGTATTCCCATATGAACTCTCAGGTCTTCCTCCTGAGCGGGAGATAGAGTTCACTATAGATGTATTTCCAGATACTCAACCTATATCTATTCCTCCCTAAAGAATGGCACCCATAGAGTTGAACGAGTTGAAACAGCAATTGAGAGATTGTTTAGAAAAGGGCTTTATTAGGCCTAGCACATCACCTTGGAGAGCACCAATACTATTCATGAGAAAGAAAGATGGGTTGCTACAAATGTGTATTGATTATAGGCAGGGTGACAATTAAAAATAGATATCCCTTTCCTAGGATTGATGATTTATTTGACCAGTTGAAGAGTGCTAAGTGTTTCTCGAAGATAGACTTGGGATCAGGCTTTCATTAGGTATGGGTAAAGGAAGTAGATATTTTAAAGACTGCGTTCAGGACCCAATACGAGCATTATGAGTTTAGGGTGATATCTTTTGGGCTGACCAATGCTCCAGCAGAGTTTATGGATCTGAACCGAGTATTCAAGCCATTCATAGACCTGTTCTTAATTGTATTTATTGATGATATTCTGGTCTATTTACGATTGGAAGAGGGGCATGCATATCATTTGAGGATGGTACTTGGGGTTCTCCAGCACCAAAAGTTGTGTACTAAGTTCTCTAAATGTCAATTCAGGTTGACTTTAGTAGCATTCTATCATTTAAGGCAGAATGGCAGGAGTGTTCCAAATTATAGCCTTGAGTTTGATTCATTGGCGAGACATGCACCCACTATTGTAGCTGAATAGGCTAATAGAGTGCATCATTATGTGATGGCATTGGATTATTATTTGATTGATAGTTATATGGTAATGGCCTCTCTTCCGGGTATGGATATTTCTAGGGTACAGGCATATGCACAAGGGGTAGAGGAACATCACAGAGGGGTCAGCCCGATAGAGATCATGACAGAGGCCAATATAATAGATCTAGATTGATTGGGTATTCTATTGAGTTTTGAGGTGGGCAGCCTTAATAGTACAGTAGATATTTTTCTCAGTCAACCCAGAGTGTACCTCCATAGTACACAGGTAGGAGATTCGATAGCACAGGGCATTTAGGAGATGGTCAGATCTCCAGGGTTTCAAGTTTACAGATAAGTAGGGGTTTACGCCAGTCGAGGCTACCTTTGTCTCGGTGTTTTCATTGTGGTAGGCCCCATTTTGGGGAATGCCATTTTTCAACAAGAGCTTTCTTTACGTGTGGCCATCAAGGCTATATTATGAGGGAGTTTCCATTCGGGGGTAACCTAGGTGGTACAGATCAGCCTACTGGGTCAATTGCTTGTTCTTCTTCTCCGGTGGCTATACGCCCTACGCGGCAGGGTATTTGTTATACCCCATACTTTTGTACCTTAAAAGGTTCTTAAGCTTCTTAAAAGTCACCATGTGATCCATATAGTCTATAACACTACCAAACAACTCTAAGTAAGGGAGAATGTGATACCCCATAGTAGGGAAGATTAGAAATATGGTTATAAGAATCTGTAAGAAGTTAGAGGCCAAGTAATGAGTCATAGGACTTGACTTACATACATAATCTACCAACTTGAAAATCTTACATTCTTAAGCTACTTGAGTTCATACCAAGCTTACGTACAAAGGATTACATCAATTCGTAAAGTAAGACAAGATTATGAACCCACGATGAGGAACAGAGAGAGACATATGGCAGCATGAGAGAGTGCCACATGGAAACAGCTGGAAGTGCCATGTAAAAGTAGCTGGAGCAAGGGGGGTGTACCCCACCTGCCATATGATAGCCCCAGATTGGAGGAGGGGATGCGGTGGCCCAATGAGGGCTTAACACGTGTCACCACTTAGGGCTTAACACGTGTCACCATTTAGGGATTGACATGTGTCACCCCCTATAAGGTAGCCTATATATATATTATGATTCATTCTTATCTACAACCAAAGTCATTCTTATCTACAAACTTTTAGAGAAAAAAAGAAGAGAAGAGAAACCTTGAGCTAGAGAAGAGAGAGCCATGGGTTAGAGAAGAAAAAGGGTAAGTTCTCTGATTTTATTCCGTGAATTAATTATATAGGGTATACCAAGAGGTTATGAAGGTGTTAGTAATATAAATTTATGGTTTCAAGCAGCCCCAAAAGGAAAGCAAACAGCCACAAAGTTTCAGCCGCGCTAGAAGAGCTTACAAGGCAAGTTTTGGCGAGTTTCGAACAAGGTAAGGCTTTCCCATTTAAATTTAAATTTACTATGTTGTTATGAGGTATATTAAATATCTTAAATGATGCTGGAAATGGAAAAATTGCATAAGGATGCTTGACGTTAGAAACAAACTAAATAGAAGTTGTTATAGTCAAATCGAAGTCGAGTAGTGTGTTGTGATTGTGGTGCTGCGGTTGCAGCTGGTTGGATGGCGTTTTGCAGGGCTGGAAAGTTTTCTAAAAGGGGTGTGGGTACTTCTGATATCAGCCACATGACCCTCTATTTCGTATGGTTAAGGTTTTTACGAAACAAAGGTTAAAAACTCTATTTTGGTATCCTAGTTTTGAGCGAGTTGGTTGGAGTTTATATTGTGTAAGGTTGAAGTGATTTTATTTTTATATATGCTTATGGTTGTTGTTGTTGGTTGTATGTGGAAATTAAGTATGTAATTGGAAGTTTGTATAGGGCAAGTTATAGGAGAGATGCTATCCGATTTCCGATAACTTTGGAACTATTAATAAACTAGTCGAGGGAAATGGATAAGGAAACGATTCCTATGGATACTTGGTTGTAGAGTTGGAAATTGGAAAGTGAAACGTTATTAAACTTAGTATTGATTTCATGTTAAATAGGTTCAAAAGACGACGAGGCGAACGTGGTTAAGAGTAATCCATAATAGGTATGTGAAGCTACCTTCTTTCTCTTGGCATATTTTTGGCATAGGTATGTAAAGCTACCCCTTCCTTTTCTTGGCATGTTTTGAGATAAGTATTACATAATGTAAGTTTTTGGGGTTATGCCATCCATAATTCTCCGAGCATAATTTATGACTCTTATCTACTTCCTAATATTAGAAGTTCCATAATAATGGAGCTATGGCTCTCAAGTCGTCTACATGATGGAGGGTAGTAAAAATATGTGAAGCTATGTTCCTTTCTTTGGCATGGTCTTTATGAAACAAATATATGATTTTTATATGCTTCCAAGTAAGTTACTATTCTTAGAGCCACTTGGATGGCCAATGTTTTAGATTTCCAAAGGTTCTATTTTGATGCAATCCATAGTAACATTCAAAAGGTACTTGATATGGCACTTGTCTTGATTTTTGAATGTTAGCTCATTTTTATCATTCCATCGAGTCTCAAATATGATTTAAATTGCATTTCATTTTTTACTACTCTACTCGTGGATGCCTCAATGCTTTCTTCATTGAGCCCAGGCCAGGAAATACCTGATCGTGCGTACTTCTCTATCTTATTTGTCGTGCCCCAATATGAGGGGGCAGGTACGCCTTGTATATGGGTTGTGGAGTTATATTGTGTCATGTACACATATGTTGATGTCTGATGATATGATATGATATGTTACGGAGATATTCCCTACTCTGGAGTTATGTTGTTCTATGGTGCCGGTGATGGGATGGAGAACACGTTTTGTTCACTGTGTCCCCTAATAGGGTCGGATATGACATATGTTTTTCCGCATGCATTATTTGTGTTTATGATAAGTATTTTGACATTCTGGATATTTTGCTCATTTTTTGCACATTCTGTTCTGGTTATGACTTAATTTATTACAGTCCATGCTTTACATACTTAGTATATTTTTCATACTGACCCTCTGTCTTTGGGGGATGAATTACATGCCCGTAGGTACAGACGTTTGGTTTGCTAATCCGCTTGCCTAGGACGTCCACTCTGCTGTTTGATACTGTTCTTTTATCTGGAGCCCTATTTTGTTACTAACTTTTCTGTTGCATATTTGTACACATTGGTTAAGGGTACGATGGGGCCCTGTCCCATCATATGATTAGTCTATCATTCTGTAGAGATCTGTAGACTTGTGTTGTGGGTTCTGTATATGTTCCATGGGTTCTGAATATGTTCTGGGCTTTTGTATTCCATGATGGCCTTATCGGCTTTTGTGTGCTATCTAGCGACCTCACTTGATCTCTATATCTATTTATTTTGCTAATATGCTAATATGCTAATTTGGGTTATGGGTACATATGGGTGTCAAACTCGGGCACGAGTCACGGCCTATGGGGTTGGGTCATAACAAAAGTGGTATCAGAGTGGTTCTTCCTTGGAGTGTCTACAGACCGGATCTAGTAAAGTCTTATTTATCGGTGTGTTGCACGCCACATCTATAAACAGGAGGCTACAGGATATTTAGGATGTTACCTTTCTTTCATATCTAAGATCGTGCGATAGATCCGAGTCATAGGACAACTCCTTATATTAACCTTGGATGTTAACAAAAGGATGACAGCAACGGAAGGAAGTGACTGACGATATTGGAAGTCACAAGGCATGCAGGTAAGCAAAGGCACGAAAGATATCTATTGGGTAAGGTATTGAAGTAGAACTAAAATGTAAAGTTGTAAATTGAAAAGAAGAGTAGACAGAAAAGTGTAACAGGGGAAGTTCCAGTGGACGTACGAGGTAAGTCCATTTTCATACTGTTGATTGTGGGCGCCCTGTGTGGCTGAGGCACTGTTGGTATTTTCTGCGTGCAGGTTTGAGATAGTAAGAAATACATGTTATACCCCACACTTTTGAACCATGACACGTGTCCCTAATCGTCTTGAAAGTAGACATGAGACCCTTATTGTCCACACACACCAAACAACACTAAGGAAAGAAGATTGTGATACCTCGCGAGAAGGAAGGTTGAAAATAGAATCATAAGAATCCAAAAAGAGTTGGAGGCTAAGAAATGAGTCGTAGGACTCAATTTACCTATGTAAACCAATAAGTTAAGAGTCTTATACACTTAAGTTTCTTAAGGATATATCAAGCTTACGTAGTGCGGATTACATCGGCTCTTAAGATAAGATGAGATTACGAACCCACGGGGGAGAGGAGAAGGCGACACGTGGCAGCAAAAGGAGTGCCATGTGGCAGCCTAGGGAAGTACCACGTGTAATAAGGTGACCCACCTGCTTGGGGTCAAGTAGGTGATCCACCTATTTGGGGGTGGGCCCCACCAACGACACGTGAAAGACTTGGAGGCTAAGGGTGGATATGTGGCCCAATAAGGGCTTGACATGTGTCACCCTTAGGGGATGACACGTGTCACTTCCTAAGGAACCATATATATGTGTGTTAATGACTCTTAAGTCATTTGTATTCCAAAAAAATCAGCCAAACATGGAGAGAAAACATGAGAGGAAGAGAGTACTACGGCAGCCATGGTTCAAGAAGAATTAAGGTAAGTTCTTCACTTTTCTTCCGTGAATTAATTATATACAATGTTCCCTAAGTACGTGGATATGTATATATGTGTTTTATGATGTTTATGGAACCAAAACTTCAGCTTTACAATTGGAAATTTGGAAGAAAAAGAAAAGAAAAACGTTAAAGGGGCAAGAAAGGAGGGCTACGGGTTTGGCCCTTTTGGGGTAAGCTTCCGAGTTTCGTTCTGTGAATTAATTATTTTAAGAGTCCCTAAGTTGTATAATGTTTTTTATTAACATAAAATTTCAATTTGGGGCAGCGAATAAGTAACACAAACAGCCCGCTCAATTTCAGCGCGTTTGGAGAAGTTCTGAGTTGCACTTTGACAATTTTGGCTAAATTCGGGTAAGGTAAGGTTTCTCCTTTAAATTTGGAATTTATGGTGTTATTATGGAGTGTATTATACACCTTTTTTGTGGCTGTAAATGTGAAAACAGTATAGAAATGCTTGGCGTTGAAAACAATCCAAATTGTAGTCATTATAGTCGAATTGTCGTCGAAGTAAGGCGTTGTTCTTGTGAGTTGCTGCTGCAGGGGTGTGATATGTTTTTGCAGGGCCTAAATATGTTCTAATGTGGTTTAGGTTGCTGATTTTTGAAGCTACATGACCCCTTGTTGCGTATAATTAAAGGCATTACAAAATAAGGGCTAGACGTCCTATTGTGATATCGTATTTTTGAATAAGTCGTTTGGAGTTTATGTTGTATATTGTTGGTGTGAATTGCTTAAACATATGTTGCAGGTTGTTTTTTGTTTTTGGTTGGCTGTAGGTCTTAGGGACCTAATAGGAAATTCGGATAGGGCACATTATAGGGGAGGTGCTGCCCAATTTTCGTTAACGCCTTAGGAAACTAAAGAACTAGTCGAGGAAACGACTAAGGAAATAGATTCCATTAATACTAAGGTGTAACCTAAGATGCTGGAAAGTTAAGAAGGGTTGATATTCATATTACTTTTATGTTGGATAGGTTCAAAGGACGACAAGGCGAACAGGATAAGGAATAACTCAGACAAGGTATGTGAAGCTTTCTTTTGGCATGTTTTTGGCATAAGTATGTAAAGCCTATATTGTTTCCTCTTTTGGAATGTCTTCAAGTTAAGTAAAGAATGATATGAGATTGAGGGTAAATCTACTCATAAATGCCAAGCGTAATTCACGGTTCTTCATTTACTTCTTGATGAAAGCACTCGTACGGTAATTGAACTAGGGCTTCTCAAGCCTTCCACACGTTAGGAAATGATGAGTATGTAAGGCTATCCTTCCCTTCTCTTTGTGTGTCTTAGTCATAAATATGATGTGTACATAACATGTGGGTACGAATCTACTCACGAATTTCTGAATATGATTCATGACCCCTACCTACTTCTGGAGGTGAAAGCTCCTATGCTAATTAACTTAGTATCTCTCACGATCTCCTAGATAATGGAAGGTAGAGGGTATGTAAAGCTAATTCCTTGCTCTTGGCATATACTTGATAGAAGTGCAATATGTATATCTGCGTATGCGAGTGGGGATAATCCCATTCATAAGGCCCCGAGCATACCTCCTAATTCTTATCCATTGCTGAACACTAGGACGCCTACGATAGGTGAATTATTGTCTCTGAAACTCCTTTGGGATAGGCAGGGACAAACAGGTGAGTCCTACCCTTTCTTTCTTTTAACATGTCTTAAAGAAACTGATACATGATACGAGCTCTAGAGTAAGTCCATTCTTAAGCTCCGAATACGCTATATGTCTCATATTCACTCCTTGGTAGGAAAACTCTCATCGTAGTTGAGCTACCTTCCCTGAACCGTCTATAGGTCAGTTAATAGTGGGACTTAGAGCTCCTATTCCTAAGGACTCTGTGATGACAGATGTTTATGATTTCCTTAAGCCGGGTGGCATTGCCCTAAAATATGTCTATAATTCCTGAGACTTCACTTAATATAGCCCTAGTGGCACTCAAAGGGCACCTAAGATGATTATTATCCTGATCCACGAACAATAATTCAGTATGATTACCCTAGTGAGTCTCAGATAATGATCTACCTATATATGATGATTATGACACCGAGTCCTCTAATGGGATGGTACGGTATATGATGATATGATTATAACACCGAGTCCCCTAGCGGGCCGGGTACGGTATATGATGATATGATGATAACACTGAGTCCCCTAATAGGCCAGGTACGGTATGTGATGATATGATTATAACACCGAGACCCATACTGGGCCGGGTACGGTATGATATATAATGATAGATAGGCATGCATGTGAAAACATAATAATGTAATTGTAACATATGACACGATGCCGTATGCGATGACATAGTAACATCGAATCCTCTAGCGGGCCGGATACAGTATATGAAGATGGTGTACATGCCCTTATGTTATAATATGCAGGTATAGGGCCTTATTAATTGTTATACTTGTTTCCTGCATCCCTATTTCAGTTGTTCTCTCAGTTATGATGCGTTATACTTTATATACTCAGTACATATATCGTATTGACCCCCTGTTCCACGGGGGGCTGCGTTTCATGCCCGCAGGTACAGATGTCCATTCTGGAGATCCGTCAGCTTAGGAGTTCCTCTCATCTATGTTGGAAGTGCTTCACTGTTCTGGAGCCTAATTTTTGATACTAGTCACTTAATGTATATATTTGTACATTCAGGGGTACGGCAGAGGCCCTGTCCCGCCATATGTTATTGTTACTATTCCTAGAGGTCTGTAGACATATGGATGTGGGATGTTTGTGAGTTTGTTTCGATTGTGCCTATACGGCATTTTGTGAATATATTTATATTACAGTAGCCTTGTCGGCTTGCATTCCTTTATGTGCTATGAAATGAGTGAAAGAGGCCACACGTGCACGAAAAAGTTTTAACTCATTGGGGTTTGTGCGAGTAGTATCACCGTATTCATAGTTCAGTATGACTACAACTGATAGGTAGGTATACGGGGGTCCAGGTCGGACCCCAGTCGCGGCCTACGGGGTTAGGTTGTGACAAAAGTGGTATCAGAGCAGTTCGTCCTTGGAATGTCTACAGACCGTGTCTAGTAGAGTCTTGTTTATCGGTGTGTTGTGCACCACATCTATAGACAGGAGGCTACAGGACATTTAGGATGTTACTTTCTTTCATATCTAAGATCGTGTGATAGAGCTGAGCCATAGGAAATAAAATTCCTCATACTAACCTACGATTTTAGTAGGAGGACAATGCCGATAGAAGAAAGTAACTAACAATATTGGATGTTACGAAGCACGCAAGTAAGCAAAGGCACGAAGGACCTATGTCAGGTAAGGTGTTGCAATACAATTGATATATAAAGTTGGGAAATGAAAGGAAAATTATACAAGAAAGTGCAACAGGTGCAGTTCGAGGGGACATACGAGGTAAGTCCATGTTCATACTGCTAATGTGGGTGCCCTGTGTGGCTGCGATATGAGATGATATGAATATATATGTGTGCCCTAGGTGGCTGCAATATGATATGATACGAATATATATTTGTGTGCCCTATAAGGCATTGTTGGTAATTTCTGTGTGCAGCTGTTGAGATAGTAAGAAATACAGAGGAAACTCTGCCCAAATTTTCCTAGAATTAAGAGGAGAATGAGATACAGGGCTGTAGTATATCTTGCAAGGTTGTTCTCGCAACAATGATGAGATTTGACTAAACGAGTATGGCTGACCTCGAGAAATAAGTTAATTGTTGAGTTAATGGCAATAGAAACTAGGAGGTCGATACTGGAATAGTAGAACAAAGTTAGAAAGGACCTATAAGCCAAAGAAGATGACTCAGAGAGGACTGATAGATCGGGATAAAATGATATAGCAAGGCATCGCCTGAATTAATACATAGGGATAGACTATGAGAAGTTATAGTTGAAGGAAGTAACAATATGATTAAGACAAGGGTACGAGGGATAAAGAATTGTGATGGATATGAAGTAATAATGAGACAGCTTGTGAAACATTAAGGATAATACCAACTAAGAAAGGTAAGTAGCCCATAGTAAGAATCGTGAAGAAGGTCAAGCGGTGTTATACTATGGGACTGAGTGCGAACAGGGTACTAGGTAAATGTAACAAACACCGTTATGAGAATAAGTAAAGTATAGTAAGGAATTAATTAGAAGGTATAAAGTGGTCTATGTAAATGGAATGTAGAGATAGGTGTGGAACGGAAAAGCAAGCTATGGAACAAATAAGGGAGATTTATCAAGTTCCGTAAGGAAAGTTTCGAATAAAGGTTATATGATGACAAAAAGGATAGCTAGTGCAGGGAAATAAAGGGTAATATGGAATTCCTTACGCCCAACCAAAAATGGAAATGTGCTGAAGGAATAATACAGAAGTTCTAATAGAAGCACTCAAGATAGATGTGATTAATTAAGTATGAGTATCGAACAAAAAGGGAGATAAACAGTTACGAATTGAAAGTATAGTATGATGAAAGAGTAATAAGATAAGGCCCCTACTACAACGAAGTTAATAAACGTGACTCCACCTTGATGATTAGTGAGATCCTGCAAGGAGAGGGTATGTCGATTTGCAAAACAACTACTGCATTGTGAGGATATTAGAAGAATAAGTTGTATCCACGGGAATAAAGTTAGCATAATGAAGAAGCTTGGAACATGAGTCATTAAAGTATAAGTACACTCAAATGGGGAATTTTCACCAATTATGAGCCCCCGCTAATTACTGATTGGGATGAATGGAATGTGGCTTTGAATGCACTGCTACGTTATGGATATTACTCGAGTATCAATCGATAGATGAGATTTTATACGATATATTCCAAATACTAAAGCACCCTATGGTGGTGCTAGGGTTTCCTATAAAGGCAACCTAACGTATAGAAGATTTAACAGAACATGTAGATATGGTGCAGCACGTTAAATATGTTGGAGTGGAATCATTCGCGTGTGAATAGCTGAAAATAAACGGAGGATGACATGGGCACACCCTAAAAGGAGGGAAGTGGACAAGAGAAGTACACGCGTAAGAGAAAATCAACTGACGCTATCGTATGTAAATGGGAACGCTTAAACTTCAAATGAGACCCCATAAGGGATGGACGTGATCATACCTGCACTAATGCACCAGATTCTATCAAAACTCCAAAGTCAAGCGTGCTTGGGTGAGAGTAGCACTAGGATGGGTGACCCTCCTAGGAAGTGAAAAAGGGAACATAACAAGTATGACAAAAAGAGATTATAAAGGTGTGTTAGTACAATGACACATATAGAACAGAGTAAGCCAAGAGCAGAAAAGATTATGACTGAAATACAACGCACTTCGTGAAAATGGCACAAGAATAGTTGTGCAGCTTACGAACATTGGCATACTAAGAGCAAGGTCAAATGATTACTCGATAAAAGGAAGTCAGTAATAGCAATGTGATTTCCATATTTAGAATCTATTAAAGAAAAGTGTAAGATGGTTCGAGGCAGAACTATTAAGATATAATCGATATTTAGGACAAAAGCCATAGCGGAGCCCTAACCTCGACCGAAGGAGGTAAGCCGCTATTATAGCGACACTAAAGCATTTTCTGAATGCCTTTACATACCTACACATGTTTGTGTAAGAATTACAGTATAATGTGTGTTAATAAAACTAGAAAGAAGATCTGAGTAAAAGAGCAAGATAGCATACCTAAGGTGTTACAAGTTGAATTAAGAGGAGTTGTATAATGGCTTAAACGAAGAGGAGCATCAGAGGCTTGATAGCCTATTACGGGGGATAGAAATCCCGACTCGGAGATGGAAGGTGCTTAATGTAGGTTATAGTGCAGGCTGACCTCGCACTCTACGGAAGTATAAGTTCATATAGGTTATGGTAGATAAGCTGACAAAATTAACCCAATTTCTTCCAATCAGAAAGGTATATTCAGCTAAGGGTTATATGAGATGACATAGCAAGGAAACAATAAGATTTCACAGGGTTCCCACATCTATTATCTCGGATGGGGAAGTTCAATGTACGGCTAATCGCTGGAGATCATTCCGGTAAGGATTGGGAACAAAGGTGAATCTTAGTACGATATTTCGCCCTTCGATTAATGAATAGGACCAGAGGGGATCCAGTAAATGATTGATGAAGTAAAGTTTAATTCGGGACAAGCTACCAATTAGAAGCCTAGATTCAGCAAGAAGGGGATACATTGATCCTTGTCAGGGCATTTGTAGAATAGATAAAGCTGCCTATGAGTGGGACCTACCATCCAATTTGAAACAATACATTCAGTTTTCATAAATCAATGCTCCGCAAGAATGTAAACGATGCTCCCAGAATATTTCCCATGGAGGAGGTCCACATAATAGGGAGTTATCCTATAAGGGGAAACCCATTTCCATCCGTGATCAGCAAATTAAACGGGTTGCGAACTAAGGACATAGTTTCCATCAAGGTACTGTGGTGGAATAAGAATCGTGAAGCCATAACCTGGGAAGTTAAAGAAGACATGAAAAAAAGGTGTTTGTACCTATTCTCGAAGTCTACAGATAACCCCCAGTCTTGGAACTCGTATATTAATTACTTGGATGAAAATGTATGTTATTCCAGTAGAAAGGAATCTCCCTACAATTTGTATGAAGTCTTAAGGGAGTGATGAGACAGCTTGTGAAACATTAGGAAGTGATGAGTATGTAAGGCTATCCTTCCCTTCACTTGGCGTGTCTTAGTCCTAAATATGAGGTGTACATAACATGTGGGGACGAATCTACTCACGAATTTCCGAATATGATTCATGACCCCTACCTACTTCTGGAGGTGAAAGCTCCTATGCTAATTGAGTTAGTATCTCTCACGGTCTCCTAGATAATGGAAGGTAGAGGGTATGTAAAGCTAATTCCTTGCTCTTGGCATATACTTAATAGAAGTGCAATATGTATATCTGCGTATGCGAGTGGGGATAATCCCATTCATAAGGCCCCGAGCATAACTCCTAATTCTTATCCATTGCTGAACACTAGGACGCCTACGATAGGTGAATTATTGTCTCTGAAACTCCTTTGGGATAGGCAGGGACAAACAGGTGAGTCCTACCCTTTCTTTCTTTTGACATGTCTTAAAGAAACTGATACATGATACGAGCTCTAGAGTAAGTCCATTCTTAAGCTCCGAATACGCTATATGTCTCATATTCACTCCTTGGCAGGAAAACTCTCATCGTAGTTGAGCTACCTTCCCTGAACCGTCTATAGGTCAGTTAATAGTGGGACTTAGAGCTCCTATTCCTAAGGACTCTGTGATAACAGATGTTTATGATTTCCTTAAGCCGGGTGGCATTGCCCTAAAATATGTCTATAATTCCTGAGACTTCACTTAATATAGCCCTAGTGGCACTCAAAGGGCACCTAAGATGATTATTATCCTGATCCACGAACAATAATTCAGTATGATTACCCTAGTGAGTCTCAGATAATGATCTACCTATATATGATGATTATGACACCGAGTCCTCTAATGGGATGGTACGGTATATGATGATATAATTATAACACTGAGCCCCCTAGTGGGCCGGGTACTGTATATGATGATATGATTATAACACCGAGTCCCTTAATGGGCCGGGTACAGTATATGATGATATGATGATAACACCGAGTCCCCTAATGGGCCGGGTACAGTATGTGATGATATGATTATAACACCGACACCCATACTGGGCTGGGTACGGTATGATATGTAATGATAGATAGGCATGCATGTGAAAGCATAATAATGTAATTGTAACATATGACACGACGCCGTATGCGATGACATGGTAACACCGAGTCCCCTAGCAGGCCGGATACAGTATATGAAGATGGTGTACATGCCCTTATGTTATAAGATGCAGGTATAGTGCCTTATTAATTGTTTTACTTGTTCTCTGCATCCCTATTTCATTTGGTCTCTCAGTTATGATGCGTTATGCTTTATATACTCAATACATATATCGTACTGACCCCTCATTCCACGGGGGGCTGCGTTTCATGCCCGCAGGTACAGATGTCCATTCTATAGATCCGTTAGCTTAGGATTTCCTCTCAGCTATGTTGGAAGTGCTTCACTGTTCTAGAGCCTAATTTTTGATACTGGTCACTTAAAGTATATGTTTGTATATTCAGGGGTATGGCGGGGGCCCTATCCCACTATATGTTGTTGTTACTATTCCTAGAGGTCTGTAGACATATGGATGTGGGATGTTTGTGAGTTCCTTTTTATTGTACCTATACGGCATTTTGTGAATATAGGTATATTACAGCAGCCTTGTCGGCTTGCATGCCTTTATGTGATATGAAACGAGTGAAAGAGGCCACACATGCACGAAAAAGTTTTAACTCATTGGGGTTTATGCGAGTAGAATCACCTTGTTCATAGTTCAGTATGACTACAACTGATAGGTAGGTATACGGGGGTCCAGGTCGGACCCCAGTCGCGGCCTACGGGGTTGGGTCGTGACAATACAGAGGAAACTCTTCCCAAATTTTCTTAGAAATAAAAAGAGAATGAGATACAGGGCTGTAGTATGTCTTGAAGGGTCGTTCCCATAATAAGGATGAGATTTGGCTAAACCATGAATAAGGATGACCTCGAGAAATAAGTTAATTGTTGAATTGATGGCAATAGAAACTAGGAGGTCGATATTGATATGGTAAACCGAAGTTGGAAAATACTCGTGACCCTAGGGAGATAATTTAGAGGAGACTAGTAGTTTTTGATAGAACGATATATTAAGGCACCAATGGAATTGATACATAGGGATAAACTGTGAAGAACTATAATTAAAAAGAGTAACAGTATGTTTAAGACAAGAGTGCAAGGGAAATAGAATTGTGATGGATATGAAGTATTAATAGGACAGCTTAGGAGATATTAAGGATAAGACTAACTAAGAAGGGTAAGTAACCCATAGTAAGAATCATGAAAAAGCTTAAGAAGTGTTATACTATGGAGTGTAATATGATTAGGATATGATGTGAATATAACGAGGATTGTTATGAAAATAAGTAAAGCCTAATGAGAAAGTGGCTAGTGATAGAACATGGTCCATGTAATAAAAATATAAGGGTAAGTGTGAAATGGAAAAGCGGGCTATGGAACAAATAAGAAAGACTTATCAAGTTCCATAGGGAAAGTTGCGAATAAAGATTATGCGATAACAGAAAGGATAGTGAGCACAAGGAAAGAAAGAGTAACTGAAAGTAGTAAGCAAGAAGAAAGTGAGATGACAGTGTAACAATAGGTCATGACATATGTAACCAAAGATACGAATTCTAAAAGTGACAGAACTACAAAAGATCAAGATGTAGAAGGATGAGCAACGAGATAGAATGGGTGTTAGGGAATGATTGGTATGATATGAATAAAGATGGATGGACAGAATACATTTTGGAAATGAGAAAAAGGATTATGTGAAAGTAATGCATTCCGAATAATACAGAGGTAGTATAAGATCCCTCTTGTGCAGAATAAAAGATAGACATAGACGGGATAAATGATAAGAGAAATCTATGGAAGCACCAAAGATAGATATGATTAAATAAATACAGATACAGAATAAAAGGGGAACATACAATATGAACTTAAAAGTGCATTACGACTACATGGTTATAAGGTAAGGCCCTGATTGAGACGAACTTGGTATGTTGTTGAGAAAATTAAAAGTCGGTGTTGGGTACACAATAAGGGCAAGGGGTATAAGGTATAAAGGGGTGGTGCGTGCACACAACATTGCCCCGACAATAGTGGAATCCTTAAGAGACAAAGATGGTAAACTTAAGGAATAAATGGTGCAATATACATTCATCCCAAGAAACAAAGGATATAGGTTGGGATAAAGCTACTTCTACAAGAGAACCTTGGACAATTATCGTCGAAATATAAGTATTGCCTAATTGAAATTGGAACGAATAAAAGTGCTAGTTAACTTTTGATAAAGATAAGTGGAGTGTGGTCGTGGATGAGTTGTTCCATGGGTCATATTACACAAGTACAGATTAATAGATAAGATATCGTACTATGTATGGAAAGGTTCTCGTCGCTTCATGACTTAGTCAAGATTTCGTAATACAGAATTAAGTTATAAAGGATGAAGAAAGAGATGGACATGATACGGTACCAAGCAGAGTGGGAAAAGAGATTGGATGAGTTTTGAGATTGGACAAAGGTATAAGTACCCCCCCCCCCTTAAGAGGGGAAGCAGGTGATAAGAATGCAAGGGCAACATGGAAACAATGGATACTACAATATAGTGGACATGGATATTTAAACTTCAAGAAGATCCCATGCTGAAGCAAGTTAGAAGGGATGAAAGCCAACATAATGGGATAGAAGTCAAAATGGTATTTAAGGTGGTGTCAAGAAGTTTTTGGCAAAACCCTACACGATATAACGTTAGAAGATGGGTGTGTATAAAAAAGAAAGGGTACAACCAGGGAAGGGTATCGAATAACTCAAGAGATCGTGTGAAGGATAACGATACCATGTGGGGTCAAAAGCCAAGATGTTGGCTATAGCGTTGGTCACAAATAATGTTGCGATAGATAAATAACCAAGGAAAGGGATAGCAAGCCTCCTATGATTGGAAGTGAGAAGAACAAGGAGTGAATAAAAGAAAAGAAAGAAGTATAATAAGATGGGACAAGTGAGTTTCAAGGTGAATGAGATAGGTGAAGAAAAATGAACCCAGAGATGAAAAGACTACGTCTACCTCTTACAAGTTGTACCGACAGGGTTATGCAACCTATGAATATGTATGTGTTACGTATAGGGCCAAGTGAGTAAGTACGTGGTAAAAGGAATAAGGGTTCAATAAGGACAATACAGTTATAATATTTTGGATACATTACAAAGAGGTAGAGAAGAGATATCCGTACTTGTTCCCTATATCCAAAGGTAGTCTAAACTCCTAAAAGGATTGGAAGACAACAGTTATAGAGAACTCCCAAAATCCTCGTAAAACCCTATAAGATGAGTTAACATTCGAGAACGAATGTTCTAAAAGGGGGAAGAATGTTATACCCCGTACTTTTATACCTTGAAAGGTTCTTAAGATTCTTTGAAGTCACCATGTGATCCAGATAATCTATAACGCTACCAAACAACTCTAAGTAAGGGAGAATGTGACAACCCATAGTAGGGAAGATTGGAAATATGGTTATAAGAATCCGGAAGAAGTTGGAGGCCAAGTAATGAGTCTAGGACTTGACTTACGTACATAATCTACCAACTTGAAAATCTTACATTCATAAGCTACTTAATTTCATACCAAGCTTACATAGCAAGGATTACATCAATTCATAAAGTAAGACGAGATTATGAACCTATGAGGAGGAAAAGAGAGTGACATGTGGCAGCATGAGAGAGTGCCACATGGCAGCAGATGGAAGTGCCATATAGAAGAAGATGGAGAAAGGGGTGGACCCCCCTTCCATGTGGCAGCCCCATATTGGAGGAGGGGATGTGGTGGCCCAATGAGGGCTTGACATATGTCACCACTTAGGGGTTGACACATGTTACCCCCCTAAGGTAGTATATATATATATATATATATATATATATATTCTTGATCTCTATATATGTTTATTCTGCAAATATGCTAATTTGAGTTATGGGTATGTATGGGTGTCCAAATAGGCATGAGTCGCAGCCTACGGGGTTGGGTCGTGACAGTATTCTTATATAAGTAGGCCATGGTAGAGGTCATGGTGGAGCTTCCAGTTTTAGGGATCCCTCGAACTACATATATGCTTTGGCTAGTAGATAGGATTAGGAGGCATCACCAAGTGTGGTTACAAGTATGTTATCGATTTTATCTTAGGACATATATGCATTGATAAATCCAGGCTACACCTTATCATATATATCTCCTTTTATTTCTAGTAGAATCGGAATAGAGTCTGAGTTGATAGAACCATTTAAGGTAGCTACACTGATAGGAGATTCTGTTATAGCAAAGCAAGAATATAGAAATTGTTCGATAGACATATATAGTCATCATACCTTGGCAGATTTGATAGAGTTAGATATGAATGATTTTGAGGTTATTATGGGTATGGATTGGTTATCTTCTTGTTATTCTAATGTTGATTGTAGAGACAAAATAGTTCATTTTCAATTCTAGGGGAGTCAATTATAGAGTGGTTGGGGAATACGGCGTCGTTGAGGGGTAAGTTTATTTCATACCTCAAGGCAAGAAAGATGGTTAGAAAGGGTTATATTTATCATCTGGTTCGTGTGCAAGATTTGAAAGTAGAGGTACTGACTCTTCAGTCAGTTTCGGTAGTTAATAAATTTCTAGATGTATTCCCATATGAACTCCCAAGTATTCCTCCTGAGCGGGAGATAGAGTTCACTATAGATGTAGTGCCAGGTACTCAACCTATATCTATTCTTCCCTAAAGAATGGTACCCATAGAGCTGAACGAGTTGAAACAGGAACTGACAGATTTATTAGTAAAGGGCTTCATTAGGCCCAGCACATCACCTTGGAGAGCACCAATACTATTCATGAGAAAGTAAGATGGGTCGCTACGAATGTGTATTGATTATTGGCAGCTATACAAGGTGGTAATAAAAAATAAATATCCCCTTCCCAGGATTGATGATTTATTTGACCAGTTGCAGAGTGTTAAGTATTTCTCGAAGATAGACCTATGATCAGGCTTCCATTAGGTATGGGTAAAGGAAGTAGATATTTCAAAGACTGCATTCAGGACCCGATATGGGCATTATAAATTTAGGGTGATGTCTTTTGGGCTGACCAATGCTCCAGCAGAGTTTATAGATCTAATGAATCGAGTGTTCAATCCATTCCTTGACCTATTTGTGATTGTATTTATTGATGATATTCTGGTCTATTCACTATCGGAAGAGGGGCATGAAGATTATTTAAGGACGGTACTTGGGGTTCTCTAGCACCAGAAGTTGTGTGCTAAGTTCTCTAAATGTTATTTCAGGTTAACTTCAGTAGCATTCTTGCATTTGAGACAGAATGGCAGGAGTGTTCCAGATTATAGCCTTGAGTTTGATTCGTTAGCGAGACATGAGACCACTATTGTAGCTGAATAGGCTAATAGAGTGCATTATTATATGATGGGGCTGGATCGTTATTTGATTGATAATTGTATGGTAATGGCCTCTATACCAGGTATGGATATTTCTAGGGTATAGGCATATACACAAGGGGTAGAGGAGTATCACAGAGGGCATCAGCCCAATATAGATCATGACAGATTCCAACATAAGAGAGCTAGATCGGTTGGGTATTTTACTGAGTTTCGAGGTGCGTGGCCTCAATAATACAATAGATATTTTCCTCAGTCAGCCTAGAGTTTACCTCCACAGTTTACAGGTAGGAGATTCGATAGCACAGGGTATTCAAGAGCTGGTCAGATCTCTAGGGTTTAAGGTTTATGGATAAGCAGGGGTTTGCGCCAGTCGAGGCCGACGTTGACACTTAGAATTATAGTTGGGGATTGGGTGTTCTTAAAGGTGTCACCCATGAAAGGTGTCATGAGATGTCTCTGTGTTCTCATTATGGTAGGTCCCATTTTGGGGAATACCATTTTCCCAAAGGATCTTTCTTTACGAGTGGCCATCAAGGCCATATTATGAGGGAGTTTCCATTCGGGGGTAACCTAGGTAGTGCGGCTCAGCCTATTGGGTCAATTGTTGGTTCCTCTTCTTTGGTGGCTATGCGCCCTACACGGCAAGGTATTCATATATCAGCAGGCTATAGTAGAGGTGATGGTGGATCTTCCAGTTCTAGCAATCCCTCAAACCACATACATGTTTTGGCTAGTAGATAGGATTAGGAGGTGTCACCAAGTGTGGTTACAAGTATATTATCGATTTTCTCTCAGGACGTATATACATTGATAGATCCAGGCTCCACCTTATCATATATATCTCTTTTTATTTCTAGTAGAATCAGAATAGAGCCTGAGTTGATAGAACCATTTAAGGTAGCTACACCGATAAGAGATTCTGTTATAGCAAAGCAAGAATATAGAAATTGTTCGATGGACATATATAGTCATCATACCTTCGCAGATTTTATAGAGTTAGATATGAATGAGTTTGATGTTATTATGGGTATAGATTGGTTATCTTCTTTTTATTCTAACATTGATTGTAGAGACAAAATAGTTCATTTTCAATTCTAGGGGAGTCAATTATAGAGTGGCTGGGGAATACGGCATCGCCGAGGGGTAAGTTTATTTCATACCTCAAGGCAAGAAAGATGGTTAGAAAGGGTTATATTTATCATGTGGTCAGTGTGCATGATTTGAAAGTAGAGGTACTGACTCGTTCAGTCAGTTTTAGTAGTTAATGAATTTCTAGATGTATTGCCATATGAACTTCCAGGTATTCTTCTTGAGTAGGAGACAGAGTTCACTATAGATGTATTGCCAGATACTCAGCCTATATCTATTCCTCCATACAGAATGGTACCTATAGAGCTGAAGGAGTTAAAAGAGCAACTGAGAGATTTGTTAGTAAAGAGCTTCATTAGGCCCAGCACATCACCTTGGGGAGCACCGGTACTATTTGTGAGAAAGAAAGATGGGTCGCTACGAATGTGTATTGATTATAGGAAGTTGCACAAGGTGACAATAAAGAATAGATATCCCCTTCCCAGGATTGATGATTTATTTGACCAGTTGTAGAGTTCTAAGTATTTCTCGAAGATAGACCTGCGATCAGGCTTTCATCAAGTACGGGAAAAGGAAGTGGATATTTCAAAGACTGCGTTTAGGACCCAATATGGGCATTATGAGTTTAGGGTGATGTCTTTTAGGGTGACCAATGCTCCAGCAGAGTTTTTGGATCTAATAAAATAAGTGTTCAAGCCATTCTTAGACCTATTCGTGATTGTATTTATTGATGATATTCTGGTTTATTCATGATCAGAAGAGGAGCATGCAGATCATTTAAAGACGGTACTTGGGGTTCTCCAGGAGTAGAAATTGTGTGCTAAGTTCTCTAAATGTGAATTTAGGTTGACTTCAGTAGCATTCTTGGGGCATATTATTGGAGTTAATGGTAATCGAGTAGATACATAGAAGATTGAGGTCGTAAAGACTTGTCCTAGAACTATGACACCTACTGCGGTACGTAGTTTTCTGGGGCTAGCAGGATATTACAAGAGATTTGTAGAGAATTTTGCTTCGATTTCAGCACCATTAACAAGGCTAACTTTGAAGGCGGCTAAGTTCCAGTAGACCGATGCTTGTGAACGAAGATTTCAGTTGCTGAGAGATAAGTTTACTATGGCCCCCGTTCTAACTCTTCTTGAGGGACCAGATGGCTATTTCATTTATTGTGATGCTTCCAGTGTAGGGATAGGTTGTGTATTGATGTAACATCGCAGAGTCATAGCCTATGCCTCTCGGCAGCTCAGAATGCACAAAAGAAATTATACTACTCATGATCTGGAGTTAGCAGCAGTAATTCATGCTTTGAAAATATGGAGGCATTATCTATATGGAGTACATGTTGATATTTACATGGATCACAAAAGTCTCCAATACATCTTTAAGCAGAAGGAGCTGACTTTGCGATAGAGAAGGTGGATAGAGTTGCTGAAAGATTAGGATGTTGATATTCTATTCCACCCAGGGAAGGCAAATATTGTAGCAAATGCACTCAGCCATAAATCTATGGGTAGCTTGGCAAACGTACAACCACAACGGAAGAAGATAGTCCATGAGATTTGTCAGTTAGCTAACCTTGGAGTCCATTTGGTAGATTCTGATAACAACGAAGTTTCTGTCTGAGGATTTGCTGAATCTTCTATTGTAGAAAAGGTAAAAAGACGCCAGTATGAGGACCCTCTTCTTGTAAATTATAGGGATGCAGCTCTTCAAAAAAAGGAGACCCCATTCAAAGTTACACCGGATGGATTATTGTGATACAAAGATAAAATATGTGTACCTGAGGTTGTAGGGTTTCGACAACAGGTAGTGGGAGAGGCATACTATGCCCGTTATTCTATTCATCCAGGGTTGACAAATATGTATCATGACCTCAGATATTTGTATTGGTGGGATGGTATGAAGAAAGATATAGCAGAATTCATTACTCAGTGCCCAAATTATCAATAGGTTAAGGTCAAGCATCAGAAGTCCAGTGGGCTATTACAAGAGATGGAGATTCCAACCTAGAAATAGGAGGTAATTAATATAGACTTTTTCAAGGGTTTACCTCGCACTCCGTGAAAATATGACTTTATTTGGGTCATCGTTGATAGGTTGACAAAATCAGACCACTTTCTTCTAGTTAGGACTACTTATTCAGCTGAGGACTAGGCTAGGTTATACCTCAAGGAGATAGAGAGCCTTCATGGGGTTTCTACTGCTATTATCTCTGATAGAGGGGGCCAGTTTACAGTAACTTCTAGAGATCCTTCTAGGAGGGATTGGGAACACAATGAGTCTCAGCACAGCATTCCACTCTCAGACTGATGGGCAGGCCAAGCATACCATTTCGACACTACAAGATATGTTATGAGCCTGTATTATTGATTTCAGGGGTATTTGGGATCATCTGCCATTTATTGAGTTTTCCTATAATAACAGTCACCATTCTAGTATTCAGATTACACCATATGAGGCCTTGTATGAAAGGAAGTGCAGGTCATCTATTGGCTGGTTTGATGTTAGTGTCACTAAATTGATAGACCTAGATATGGTTCAGTAGGCTATTGATAAAGTAAAGCTTATTTAGGAGAGATTACTGGCAACCCAAAGTAGATAGAAATCATATGCAGATAAAAAGAAAGGGAAACTAAGCCCGAGGTACATTGGGCCATATAAAATTATCCATAGAATAAGCTCGGCTGCCTATGAGTTGGACCTACCATCTGATTTGGAAGTAGTACATCTAGTCTTTCACGTGTCAATGCTTCACAAATGTATAGGCAATCCTTCTAGAATATTTCTCGTAGATGATGTCCAGGTAACAGAGGAGGTATCCTACGAGGAGTAGCCTATAGCCATATTTGATCGGCAGATTAGAAGGTTGCAAACTAAGGAAGTGGCTTCCGCCAAAGTATTATGGAGAAACAACAATAGAGAAGAGATGACCTAGGAAGCCGAGAAAGAGATGAAGAAGAAGTACCCTTACGTTTTCCCTACACCTACGAGTAGCTTAAACTCCTGACTTGATTATATTGGTTGCCAGAGGAAACTATATGTTATAACGATAAGGGAAACTTTCCCAAAATTTTGATAGTACCTTAACGAATGTTCTAAAAAGAGGAAGAATGTTATATTCTGTATTTTTATATGTTGAGTTATTCGCAAGAGAATCGACTCAAGTTAAAGATGGGATCATTTTCGGACACGAAGTAGACATATTTAATTTCCAATTCTAATTAGAACATAAATTATTTATAAATTTTAATTAGTGTAAAAAATATATTATTGGAGATTAGGAATTAATTACTTATGATTAGATTACTAAGTAAGAATTAGTGATTAATTAAATTAATTAACCTAATTACTTGTATAGGCCCCACCCAAATTAAAAAAATAGATGCCATATAGGAGGGCACGTGGAAGGCTATAGGGCAACATATAAAGCTATTTTTTGATGAATAATGCATTAAACACAATTCCATTTTATCTTAAGCAAATCAATTTAGAGAGAGAAGTGAGAGGTGTAGTCAGAGAGGCTCTTGGCCAAGCTTGGAGTTGAGGGATAAATTAAGGGATCAAGTGTGGTAATTATTCAAGATGATGGCAACAAGAATTGATTCATTGGGGAAGTAAAAACATTGTTTAATCAAGTCCTCAAGTTTCCAAGCAAATTGTGTCATTATAGCTCAAGGTAAGATTCAATCTTTTTACATATTTTGGAAGTAATTTAAACTTGTATAAGTTGGTAAATGTGTGATGAATGCAAGAAGTTATATATGTTAATGTTGAAGTGTAAATTGAGCTTCGTAGGGGGCTGTTTTAATTAATCATGGTGAATTGATTTTTAAGTGACAATACGATTAATGTTATCATGAATTATATGGTAAAGGGATTAGATATAAGGTTAAAGTTGTGTTGATATGAACATGTTGATATTCTTATTAAATGGAAAGAGTTGAAGGTATGATTATATCCATATGTTGTTAATGGTGTCTCCGTGTTAACAGGAGGGTAATTGGTAATTTGGGTTAGGCGAATATATAGGGGAAATGCTGCCTGATTTTCGTTAAGTCCTTGAATAAAAAAAACCCTAAATAAGAAATATAAGTTAAAATAATAAGTTCTATAAGTACGGATTTAAGAACTAGAAAATATAGTTACTAACGATAACATTACTCTTATATTAAATAGGCTAAAAGAGCGACGAGGTGAATAGATTTACGAATAGCCGCTAAAAGGTATGTAAAGCCGCCCCTTCTTTCTTTTGGCGTGTCTTAGATTTAAGTGATTAATGATATAGGGTTGGGGTAATTTATTCATAAGTTCCGAGTGTGATTCACGATCCTTATTCACTTCTTAATGTTAGAACTCCTAAGGTGATTGAGCTATTGCCCCTCGAGTCCTCTATATGTTAGATAGTAGCTAGTATAGAGTTCGTATTCTTACAGACTCTATAATGATTAATGTCCTTAACTTTCAATAGTTGTTTTGCATTATCTTGATACATGACATATGATTCCTGAGGCTCTATTTGATATAGTACATATTGATATGCAAAGAGTGCTTAACATGACTATTGCCTTGATATTCGAGTATTAGTTATTTTACTGATTCCATTAAGTCTCAGATAATGATCTAATTGTGTATGGTTGCTCATGATATTCTACTCGTGCATTCCTCAATATGTCTTTCACTGAGTCCTGGGTCAGGTATGTTACTGTACATAGTGTTATGGCTTTATTCACTGAGTCCCTTACTAGAGGGCCAGGTAGGAAATATGTATATGGTGATATAATGATTTGATTGTGGCACCGAGTCCCATAATGGGCTGGATATGGTATATGATAATGATTTGCATGCTTTCATTTCATAAGACACAGGTACAGTGATTTTATTATTATTATACTTGTCTCCTGGAATCTATACTTCAGTATGATCACTCTTATTGTATTTCATGCTTTACATATTTAGTACATATCTCATACTGACCCTCTTTTTTCGAGGGGGGTGTATTTTATGCCCGCAGGTGCAGATACTCGCTTTGGTGATCTGCCAACTTAGGACCCTTATTTAGTTGTCTTGGAGTGCTCCATTATCTCAGAGCCTAGACTTTTGGTACAGATCCTTTTGATGTGTATATATATATATATATATATATATGTTTATCTAGGGGTACGGTAGGGCCCTGTCCTGTCATATGTTACTGTTGATACTCTTGGAGGTCTGCAGACATACGTGTGGGTTATGTATAGATGTTGTGTTTCTTGCGTATATATATATATATATATATATATATATATATATATATATTAGGATGCTGTATGTAATGGCAGCCCTATCAGCTTGCATATATGTTTGGAGATGTTCCCGTATGTTATAACAGCCTTGTTGGCTCATGTATTATGATATTTGATAGATTGTGACTCCTCAGGACACAAGTTAACTTGATACATGTCTGTGATGTTTTGAGATAATGTTACCTTTTCACAATGCCTCCATATTGCGTTTAGTTTTAGTTTGATGATGTCTAATAGATATGTATAAAAGTGTTCATCTTAGGCACTAGTCATAGCCTATGGTGTTTGGTCGTGACACAAAACGACCTCACTTGTGTTAAAACATAGGAAAAGACCAAAATACCCTTTAAAAGTTTTGGCTGAAACTGGCTTCATTGGACCCTGTCATACTCAGTGGTGGTGTCCTTTGGTAAGGGACTTGGAAAATATTAGAAAAGGGCCTGTAGGGTAGCCTCGGAAGTTTCTTCATGGAGGACTTAATGGTCTATAAAAAGCATCACAGCTCGTGAAGAGTGGCCGTGGTGTAGGTCCCATAGAAGGCCTGTAAAGGTCCCTCCACGGTCCGTGAAATACTTCACGACTTGTAGTATTCATCCGTGGTCTAAGCCTTGGAAGGTGTTTTGAGGAACTTGGGGATGACTCACTACGGAGGGATTCACGGTCTGTGGTTCTCACCATGTTTTTTCATCCTTAATCATGGCTTGTCCCTTACAGTCTGAGCCTCTAAATCACCACCACGATGGCTCACCATGGGGTTTGGAACTCTACATGGCCCATGAAGGTTTTCCGTGGTTGGTGCCTGGTGCCATTTTCCTAAATTTCTCTACAATATAGCTTTTTGTTTCCATTTTTGGAACATTTCAAATTTCTCGGGGTCTTACACCAACTGAAAACGGTATCCCAGAGATAACCATGTTGACGAAATTTTCATTCGAGCGCATTTACTAAAAAAGTTGACCAAAGTCAAACTAGGCCCAACCTTAAAGATAAAATGGCAAAACCACCCAGCTCAAAACAAAGGCTCGAAATCCCAAACCAACCTTCCTTCTAGACCAAAATGGACCTTCCGAAGCTGATGGAACTGTCGGAATTCTCACATGATGCCCGAATCTCTGGATGTTGAAAAAGTCAACTCTATCAAACCATAATCCTCTAAAATGGCCAAACCACTTCAATAACTCAAACAAATACCCTAAGAAGTATACTACCCATCCCAATATCACATAAGAGCTATCAAGAAGCTACGGGAAGGGTTAAAATGGAAAAAGCATGCAAAAGCATGAAAATGACCTTGGAGGTCATTACAACTATGTACCTCGATCTGATATGATGGACAAGGGCACACCATGAAGTCTTTACAAATTACGAATATACAACTTAGCAAAATCTTAGGTAGAGTAGGAGGCCGAGAAATGAGTCGTAGGAATCGATTGACTCATGTAAGCAACCAACTTAGAGGTCTTACGTACTTAAGCTACTCGAGTGCGTGTTGAGACTAAGTAGCAAGGAATACATAGGCTCTTAAAGTGCGATGAAATTATGAATCCACGGAAGAGAAATAAGGAAACGACGCACCTACATGAAGCAAGTAGGTGACTCACCTACTTGACATATGGCAGCACATGAAAGTGACACGTGGCAACAGGTGACACACCATGGGTGGACCCCATCTGCCACGTGGCAACCATGGATTGGTTGCATAATTGAGGTGGCTGCCTAAGGGTATGACACGTGTCACTCTCCAAAAAGATATATATCTATGTATGGATGACTATTAAGTCATTTTTAGCCAAACACTTGAACAAAAATAGAGAGAAAAACGTGGAGAAGAAAGCAAAGGCAGCCATGGTTTGGAGAAACACTAAGTTGGTAATACGAGTATAACTCCTTGTGTAAGGCTTCTTTTTGAGTGATTCAAGATGTTTTGGAAATATATTTCATAGGTATACAACTTTTATTTAGCCTCTAAAACCCATTTTTGCTTTTCTCTGCTCAAAAAAGGGTGATGAAGTATGGGGAAGGTGCTGCCCAGATTTTGTTTTGGAAATCCTTCACGGACAGCTGTGGGTATTTTGGGCATATCTTTTCGTAAAGAATTGTTGTAGGGGTGATTCAAAATTGTATGAGACCTTGATACACATGTATATAACTTTCATTGAGGCCACAAATCCTGTTTCCCTCAATTACCCCTTCGAAATTAAGAGACAATATAAGACAGTGGGCTGTCCAGATTTCGCGTTTTGATAGTTTTGGCGAGTTTGACGAGTTTAACGTAAGGTAAGTCCTTTCATTTTAAATTGGATTTTATGGTGTTTATATATAGGGTATTATACGTTGTGTAAGTGGCTGGAAATGTGAAAATATGATAAATATGCTTGACGTCCGAAATAAACTAAATTGGAATCGCTATAGTTAAATTATAGTCGAAATGAGGCATTGTGCATGTGGGGACTGTTGTAGGTGTGTGATGGTGTGTTGCAGGTCCTAAAGGAATTCTAAAAGAGGTGTGGGAGCTGCTGGTTACAGCTACACGACTCTCCATTCCTCACGATTAAAGGTTTTACGAAATAAAGGCTAAAGACCCTATTTTGATATCGTAATGTTAAGTAAGTTGTTTGGAGCCTATGTTGTGGAATGTTGCCATGTTTTATATATATATGAGCTGCTGGTTATGTTGTTGGTTGGATGTAGGTGTTAAGGACATAATTGGGAATTCGTATAGGGCACGTTATAGGGGAGATGCTGCCCGAATTCCATTAACTTCTTAACTAGTTAATAGACTAATCGAGACTAGTCGAAAAAGGTGAATAAGGAGTTGTTTCCTATGGGGGCTTGGTTGTGAATTTAGAAGCTGTAAAGTTAAAGGTTACTAATATTAATATTGCCTCCGTGTTAAATAGGTGCAGAGAACGACGAGACAAGCCGGATTAGAAGCAATCGATAAGAGGTATGTAGAGCCTACTCTTTCTCTTATTTTGGCATGTCTTCAAGTTAAGTAATGAATGGTGTGAGCTTGAGGGTAAATATACTCATAGATTCCAAGCGTAATTCACGGCCCTTATTTACTTCTTGATGAAAGCACTCTTACAGTAATTGAACTGAGGCTTCTCAAGCTTCCTTACGTTAGGAAGTGATGGGCAGGTAAAGCTATCCTTCCTTTCTCTTGAGATGTATTTGGCATGGAAATAAGGTTATGATGCCATGGTTGTTCACCGAGCCCCATGATGGGCCGATTACAAAATATGACTATGATGACCACATAAAGGAAAGTACAGATGGTGTAGAGTTCATTTTCTTTCTTCTTTTGGCATATCTTAGCTATAAGTTAAACATGATACGATCGCTGAGATAATGATCTAGCTTGCATATGGTTACTTACTACTCTTCTTATGGATATGATTTACATATCTTTACCAAGTCCCATAGAGGGTCGGGTACGACCGAAGTCCCAAAAAGGGGTCGGGTATGATATAAGATGATATAAATATTCACCGAGTCCCAAAAAGGGCCAAGTATGACCGATCCCCACCAAGGGCTGGGTATGCTATGTAAATGCAATGATAAGACGACATGATTATATACTGAGTCTCATTAAAGGGCCAGTTATGGTATATTTATGCATATGATGACATAAGGATAAATTTGTAACACCAAGTCCCATAACGGACCAGGTGTGGAATATCATACTGAGATACATAACCTCATTTTAGAAGGTACAGGTAATGTGATTTAGTGATTGTTGTACTTATTCTCTGCATCCCTGTGTCAACTATACTTTCCTTGTGGTATTTTATGCTTTACATACTCAGTACACATATCGTACTGACCCTCTCTTCTTGGGGGGCTGCATTCATGCCCGCAGGTACAGACGTGCGCTTTGAGGATCCGCCAGCCTAGGGTTCCACTTAGCAAGTTCGGGAAAAGCTCCATTGTGTTGGAGCCTAGTTTTTGGTACTAAACCTCTACTGTATGTTTTCGTTTATGCAGGGGTATGGTGGGGGCCCTGTCCTGCCATATGTTGTCATTCCTATTCTTAGAGGTATGTAGACATATGTGTGTGGGTTGTTTAGGAGTTTATTTCGGTTATGCCTATGTGATATGTTGTAAAACCTATTATGTTGTGGTAGCCTTATCGGCTGGCTTTCCCTTTTATGACATAATGCAAATGAAAGAGGCCACACGTGTATGAATATTTTATCACCCAGTGGGTTCATATGTTTGGTTCCTATATCTAGGAGGTTATATGAACATGAAAAAGTTTTAACCCATTGAGGTTTTTTTGTGAGCAGTATCACGTTATACATAGTCCAATTTGACTATAGTCGACAGTTACGTAAATGGGGGTCCAGGTCGGACCCCAGTCACTGCCTACGGGGTTGGGTTGTGACAAATACCTCAATAGCTTTCTCGACAACCGACTTCTTTAACTCAACCAATATAGGATCTTGGTCTTTCTTATCCTTAACATCTACTCCAAGAGACGATTCTAAACCATTATGGACAAGAATACCTCCATCATTAGAATCAACCAAATGCACACCTAAGCATACCAATCTATTGACATCCTTGACCATTTTTTTCTTATCTTCTTCAACTTGTGCCACACTATTCATGGACAACCTACTTAGTGCATCGGCAACCATATTAGCTTTGCCTGGATGATACAACACACTCATATCATAATCCTTCAACAATTCAAGCCATCTCCTTTGCCGAAGATTCAAGTCTTTTGCTTAAACACATATTGTAAACTCTTGTGGTCGGTTAACACATCCACATGGACACCATAAAGATAGTGCCTCCAAATCATCAAATCAAACACAACCGTCGCTAGTTCAAGATCATGGGTTGGATATTTCCATTCATGCACCTTAAGTTTCCTAAAAGCATAGGATATTGCCTTACCATATTGCATCAAACACATCCAAGACCAACCCTTGAAGCATTACAATATATTGTGAAACCATCGGACCCTTCCGGCATGGTCAAGTTAGGAACAGTAGTGAGACGATCTTTCAACTCTTGGAAACTCTTTTCACATACTTTGGACCATTGAAACTTCACCTTCATTTGAGTCAATGGTAAGAGGTGGCGAGATCGACGAAAACCCTTCCACAAATCCCCTATAGTACCTGGCTAAGCCCAAGAAACTCCTAATATCCAAGGGATATAATGGTCTATGCTAATTCTTAACCGCCTTGGTATTTTTAGGATCAACCATAATTCCTTCACCGAACATAATATGATCAAGGAAAGCTACCTCCCGTGACCAAAACTCACATTTGTTAAAGTTTGCATATAGTTGTTCATCTCTTAGAGTTTGCAATACAATCCTCAAGTAATTTCCATGTTCCTCCTCACTCCGAGAGTAAACCAAAATGTCATCAATGAATACAATAGCAAACATATCTAAATATTGCTTGAACACCCTATTCATTAAGTCTATGAAAGCTCCGGGAGCATTGGTTAAATCGAATGACATAACTCAAAACTCATAATGGCCATACCTTATCTGAAATACCATTTTGGGAATTTCACACTCACTCACCCTTAATTGGTGATACTGGAATGAAGATCTATTTTGGAGAAGTAACTTGCCCATTGCAATAGATCAAACAAGTCATCTATCCTCGGAATTGAATACTTATTGTTAATGGTTAACTTATTTAATTATCGGTAATCAATGCACATACGTAGTATACCATCCTTCTTTCTAACAAACAATACAAGAGAACCCCATGGGGATATACTTGGCCTAATATAACCCTTTTATAACAAATCTTTCAATTGATCCTTTAACTCTGCCAAACCTATCCGATAAGGAGGAATAAAAATAGGTTGAGTGGAACACCGGGTAGATCATTTGGAAATACATCGAGAAACTCATTTACAATAGGGACCGATACTAGGATAGGGGCCTCGGAATTCTCATCCCTAACCCTTACAAGATCGTAAATACAGCCCTTGAAAATCACTTTCCAAGCTTTAACGCACTAGATAAATTGACCTTTAAACACGGAGTTACTAACCTTCCATTTTAGGACCAGCTCATTTGGGAATTGAAACTTAGCTACTCGGGTCCTATAATTAATAGAAGCATTACAAGCATATAGCCAATTCATACCTAGGATAACATTAAATTGGTTATCTTAAGCTCAACTAGATCACATAGGGTAACTTTTTGGAAGACCATAAACGGATAACTTCTGTAGAATCTTTTAGCCACAACTGACTCTCCTACGGGAGTATAAATGGAGAAAGGCTCAAACAATGTCTTGGGACTAACATCAAATGTCATGTCTATATAAGGGGAAATAAAAGATAATTTTGTACCCGGATCAAGCAAAGCATAAACATCATAGTGAAAAACCCGTAACATATCGGTAATAATATCAGGCATCTCTTCTACCTCTTGCCTACCATTAAGAGCATAAAACCTATTATTGTGTTGACCACCCTTTGGTTGTACTTATGAACCTAGATTAATTTGGTCTTGAAGACGAGCATATTTGACCTTGCATTCCTTGGCATGATAACCCAGCTTACCACACCGGTAGCACACATTCAACTCGGCTAGGCATTCATTCTTGTGGTTCCTATCACACTTCTTGCATGCGGGAGTAACTTGGAAAATAGGAGCACCTCTTTGAGGATTAGGGTTGGACACCCTATCTTAGTTAAATCTTAGAGTGGTGGAATTAGAATATCCATGGTCGGAGTACTTTTGGCCAAAATGTGGACGTCCACCACTTTTAGACTTAGCATAAGAGAATTCACCATCATCGATCCTTGGCCTCTTGGACTCCCTATTCTTCAGCTTTAGCTTCTCACTCTTTATTTGCTCCGCATAGGTCATTAGTATAGATATATCCATCTTCCTAATCAATATATCCATTTTGCACTCCGCTGCAACCATATCGACACACCCGATATGAACTTGCTCAAGCGAGCTCTTGAGTTGGAAACCATGAATGGAGCATATTTTGACAATTGAGCAAACTTGAGGGCATACTCCCTCACACTCATACCACCTTGATTAAGGTTCATGAACTCTTGCACTTTGTCCTCCCTCAACTCTAATGGGAAAATGTGATCAAGAAACATACCCTTGAACTCATCCCAAGTCAGGGCTCCGCCTCTCTAGGCCTCTCATTTTTCCATTGATCAAACCAAATTTGAGCAACACCCATCAATTGGTACGTATCCAACTCCTCCCTCTCAACCAGTCTAATCCCCATGAGCTCAACAATCTTATGGATACCATCAATAAACTCTTGTGGATCCTCTTCAACTTTAGAACCCCAAAACTCCAGAGGATTAATCCTTATGAAATCGTGAACTCTTTTCCCCTCCATACTCACATTTGGGTTCATGGGAGTCACCACCTCACAGTTTACTTGAGCCATAATGGTTTGCGCAAGTACTTGAAAGGCCACTCAAAACTTGGCATCGGAAACTTGATTATTCATAGGATCATTCAGAGCTTGTTTCTCTTCTTCAACCACGTTACTTCTACAGGGGTATCTTCGTGTAGGCATATTCTGAGAATTGCAAAGAATGAGGTTAGAGAGAAAAAACTTAACCACTTTATTGCACGACATAGATCATGAAAGAAGTGAGACTTTTCCTATGATATTTCATAGCCTCCTATTCATGGAAGTGGCGCTCTTTACACCAATGAATAAGACTCTACTTAACATGGCATGTTAGATTCCCTAAGACTCTTGTAAACCTTGCTTTGATACCATGTTTTTCACGACCCAAACTAGGGCCAAGCCGCAATACGGAGATTGGAATGCGAGGGACCCCAACCATAAGATACTTAGCATACATCGCATATATAAGGTAATGAATATGATAAATATAAGCGGAAGTAATCAACACAAGGGAAAGGGACTAAGAGAAATCAACTCAACATATGTCCTAACCGGACTACGACATAAGTCGTCTAAGGATGCCTCTAGTCTAATCTTTGATGAGGTCTTAGGACAAGATCCTAGCTCACCCTAACAATAGAAGAAAGTCAAAACAATAGCAACATGAATAAAATTCATGTCCTCAATAGAATGAGGACTCAAAAACTCCTTGAGAATCGAGGGCAGTCACTACCCACGAATAGGATAGTCATGAGTGTCATTCGTCCCTACATTATGGGATAATGTAGGCAAAATATGTGTTAGTACTTTTGAATGTACTAAGTATATGAGGTATGCATGAAAAAGTAAAAGAACTTAATCAATATGCCATACAATGCATGATCAATCATAATGAATATTAGTAAAGCTTAAAAGCATTTTAAAACATATGAAACTCATGGTCAAAGCATATCATAGAACTTTATCATAAACTCATATGTTGACAACTCATAACTTAACTTCAACTTGTGTGGGATAAGACCGTTAACCGACATTTAAGACCATGCGAGCTATTACATGGAATTCGATGACTCCTACATTGAGACTACCTTTCCAAGGTATAATCCATAAGTAACTCATCTCAACCATACTGTGTTATATGTGGATTTACTAGCTAGGCCATGAAGGCAACCTATGCAGGGCAACGTAGTTTGGAACTTTAGGTTGCTACTAGGATTCCCTTAGGTAACTATCTGTATTATTGGACCTAACCCCAACTAGAAGTCCTCTTGGTGCTTAGTCAATATCCCAACAAAATCTCATAAAAATATGATCTTAATATAATAGGGAAAGATAATAACTGCCTATCAAACCATCTTTGAAAACTTATTAGCCATAGATCATCTAACTTAGTGATTTATTGGAATCCATAACTTCGGTGAGAATTGTCCTTATCACCATCTTTAATCATACTTGATCTTAACTTTGATCATCTTCATATCTTCAACTTTAAAATCATAAAACTCAACTTTAGCTCATAGAAACTTTCATTGAAAATCATTCCAACTCATAATTAACTCATAAAATCATCTTTAACTCATAATCATAGCTTGAAAATAACTTTATGCATGGACATTCATAATTCAACTTAAAATAATGCAATTTATATGAGAACATGCATATAATGATCACTGATAACATCTAAAAATTGAATTAAATCATCCCAACGCAAGTCATCAAAACTAGGGTTCATAATCAATAGAAAATTGAATGAAAACTTAAGGAAATATTTGGGACTTCATGGTGAAAGAGTCTATGCATATACCTTGCTAGAAGTCACTAAGAATTAAAAAAAGAACCTTGAATTTTAACTCTGGAAACCCTAGCTTTAATTTGAAGAGAAACCTTGAGAGACTTTGAGAGTTCTTGCCTTGGAAAATATTGAGAGAATGAATTGAATAGGAGGGGAATTTGAAGAATTTAATATTTATAGACTTTTAACTTGGTCATAAAAGTGTCTAAGTTTATTGAACAAAACTTTGGAAAAGACACAATTGCCCTTCATTAAACTTCGAATTTTGACCCTACGGATCCCCTTCTACGGGTCATCGAAGTAATGACAAGTCATCTAAATGACTCATCCTGCAGGTTTGAGAAAAGTACCAAAAATTTAGTCTCTAAACTTTTGGAATGACCCATGTTTACGACCCGTCAACTTGGGAATGAGTCGTTCTTCGGGCTCGTCCTGCAGGTCCCAAAAACTTGCAAATTCTATGGTCTCTAAAGTTTTGTGACAGGTGTTTCTTATGACCTGTAAAGACTTCTAGGACCCATCCTAGCATGTCATAATCTTGGTCTTGGGGAAACTTAGAACAAGGCCTCTGAACTTCGGCTTATGAGGGGTTTTTATTACCTGTCAATAGGACGAAGACTCATCCTATTGAATCATAGAACCTCTTTTGATGGAAATATCTCATTTTTTTGAGGGGTCACTATATGACTCAGCTTTACGAGCCGTAGAGTGGCTCGTTCACATGGGTCAGTTCAAGCTTTTTTAGAATTTTCTCCTTGCTTCCAACTTTCTGATTTACGGAGTCTTACAATATCTCCCCTTTGGAAATATTCATCTTCAAATGAGACTAACTTATCATAGGAAGGACATGGAAAGAGGACTAGCAACTCAACATAAATATGATTACATCTTAAAATGCATGGAACTTGAAAACTTCAACTTAACATAAAATCATGACTTTAAATTTAACTTTCTCATGAACATGCATGCATACGAAGGACATAGGAGAAAATGAGTACGTAAGAGTTCAATTATCTTAAATAAGAACAACTTAATATTTTATGCTTAAGTAGAGGGAAAGAGGTATGAAAATCATTTTATCATATCCGCCTCTGCCTCCCAAGTAGCACTTTCTACTTGTTGATTCCTCCATAACACTTTGACGGACACAACTTCTTTATTCCTAAACTTCTTAACTTGCCGGTCTAAGATTTCTACTAGAACTTCTTCATAAGTAAACATCTTCTCAACACTTACATCTTTTAATGGCACAATGGAGTTTGGATCACCCACGAACTTCCTCAACATAGACACGTGAAACACCGGGTGAACCATAGCTAACTTAAGTGGAAAATATCACTCATAAGCCACCTTGCCAACACGTCTCAATATCTTATAAGGTCTAACGTATCTAGGACTCAATTTCCCTTACTTGCCAAAACAAACTACACCCTTTATGGGTGAAACCTTCAAATAGAACCAATCATCCATCTCAAATTCAGGCTCTCTTTTGCTAACATCAAAATAGAACTTTTGACAACTTTGAGCCATCTTCAACCTCTCTCTTATTAGTCTACCTTTTCCATAACATCTATCTCCAAATCTGGACCAATCAAGGTCATCTCACCTACTTCAAACCATCCCACTGGGGATCTATATGTCCTCCCATACAATGCTCCAAAAGGAGCCATTTAGATGCTAGAGTGATAACTATTATTACAGGCAAACTCAATCAATGGCAAGTATTTATCCCAACTTCCTTTAAAATCAATAACACACGCCCTTAACATATCCTTTAAAGTTTGGATCATTTTTTAGCTTGACCATCAGTTTGAGATGGAAAGCGGTACTTAACTTAAACTTTGTGTTGAGACACTTTTGAAACAACCTCCAAAAGTGTGAAGTAAATTATGTACCTCGTTTTGATATGATAGGCAAGGGCACACATTGAAGTCTTATCAACTCATGAACATACAACTTAGCATAATCTTCGGCACCATAAGAAGTTTTAACCGATAGAAATGAGCAAACTTAGTCATCCGATCTATAATAGCCCAAATAGAATCATGTTGCTTCTTAGTACGAGGAAAACATGTTACAAAATTCATATTCACATTTGGACACGTAGCTAAAAATGTTGCTATGACCTTCTTCATGTCATTCCACCAATAGATTTCTCTCAAGTCACGATACATCTTGGTGTAACCCGGATAAATCATATATTGTGAACTATGGGCCTTATTCAAAATCAATTCTCTCAACCCATAAACATTAGGTACACACAAACAACCTTGGTAACGTAACACACCATCTCCCCCTTGAGAGAAAACCTCAATGGCTTTCTCAGCAACCAACTTCTTTAACTCAACAAACATTGGATCTTGGTCTTACTTCTCCTTAACATCACCTCCAATAGACAATTCCAAACCATTATGGAAAAGAACATCTCAATCGTTACAATCAACTGAACGCACACCTAAACGTGCTAATCTATGAACATCCTTAACCAATTCTTTCTTATCTTCTTCAACTTGTGCCACACTACTCATGGACAACTTACTTAATACATCAACAACCATATTAGCTTTGTCCAGATGATACAACTACTCATATTATAATCTTTCAACAATTCACACCATCTCCTTTGTCGAAGATTTAAATTTTTTGCTTAAACACATATTGTAAACTCCTGTGGTCGGTGAACATATCCACATGGACACCATAAAGACAGTGACTCCAAATCTTCTAAGCAAACACAATTGCCTCTAGTTCAATATCATGGGTTAGATAATACCATTTATGCACCTTAATTTGCCTAGAAGCATATGATATTACCTTACCATGTTATATTAATACACAACTAAGAATAACCCTTGAAGAACCACAATATACTAAAAAATCATCGGACCCTTCGAGCAAGGTCAAGATAGGAGAGCAGTAGTGAGATGATCTTTCAACCCTTGAAAACTCTTTCCACATACTTCCGACCATTGAAACTTTACCTTATTTTGAGTCAACTTGGTCAAAGGTGACGAGATCGATGAAAACCCTTTCACAAATCTCCTATAGTACCCGGTTAGGCTCAAGAAACTCCTAATATCCTAGATAGATAATGATTTAGGCCAATTCTTAACCATCTCGGTTTTGTTAGGATCAACCATAATTCCTTCACTGGACACAATGTGACCAAGGAAAGCCACCTCCCTTAACCAAATCTCACATTTGTTGAGCTTTGCAAATAGTTGTTCGCCACTTAGAGTTTGCAACACAAACCTCAAGTGATTTGCGTGTTCTTCTTCACTCCGAGAGTAAACCAAAATGTCATCAATGAATACAATAACAAACATGTCTAAATATTACTTGAACACCCTATTATTAAGTCCATGAAAGCCACGAGAGCATTGGTCAAACCGAATGACATAAGTAGAAACTCATAATGACCATACCATGTCCGAAATGCCATTTTGGGAATTTTACACTCCCTCACTCTCAATTGGTGATAAATGGAAAAAAGATCTATTTTGTAAAAGTAACTTGCCCCTTGCAATTGACCAAACAAGTCATCTATCCTCCGAATTGGATACTTATTCTTAATGGTTACCTTGTTTGATTGTTGGTAACCAATGCACATACGTAGTGAACCATCTTTTTTTCTAACAAACAATACAGGAGCACTCCATGGGGATATACTTGGTCTAATGTAACTGTAACATCCCTCAAAATGCTCACAAGTGCCTTAAGAATGCCTTGGGAATAGGCCGCTCAACTAATGCATTATCCTTAATCTTTTTGGAAAATATGAGTTTGGAATATCAATCAAGAAGTCAAAATCTATAGGATAATAGTCTCAGTGGATTTTTAGGACCCGTAGATCAAAAGTTAGATTTCTCAAGAAACTGCGCAAACCAGTAAGGTCCGCGACAAGTTCGCGTCGCGGACCAGGCTGTGTGTTTTTGGACGAATTTAGTTTTTAGTAAGGGCACTTTAGACTTATTCCTAAATTATTGGCTAATGAACCTAGACGTTTTTAGGACTTAATTCAAATCTATAAATTAACCCAAACCTCTAATTTTATTCATTCTTCTACAATTCACATACTCAAATATTTCTTTCTCTACAAAAGACTCTCAAGGACTCCATTGAAGACTTTAAGTATATTCACTTAAGCTCTCCATCAAAACTCTCAAGTTCTTCCAAATTATTTGGTATTTTCACTTAAGGTATGTGGGTATTGATTCATGAATCCTCTCATCCATGAAGACCAATCAATTTTTCCTGGTTTTCTATAAAATTAAAGTTTGGTATTTTATGGGTTTTATGATCTCTACTCCTATTGCATGAATTTTGATTCAAATTATGATTACGAGTCTAGTTTGATATAAATTAATGGTTATTGCATGCAATTGAAGAGTTGTTTAATGAATTCTCCTATTTTTGATTTTTAGGGTTCATGATGAAAATTATGAGTATTTTCAATTATACTTCCTAGTGATATTATCTATATGAATTATGTATGGGCCGATATAAAATTTATAATCATGCATGTTTTCAAATCAATTACATGATTTTCAAATCAATTGATCATGCATTCATGTCTTACCTAAATTTCAAGTATAAGTTATGATCATGAATTTTCAAGTATGAATTATGATTATGTATTTCAATTATGATCATGGACTATAAGTATGTTCCGAAGGATGATTTTCATGGAAGTTATGAAGTAAGGTGACTTAGGGCCCTATGTGGTGACCGAAGGCCAAATGATATGAATTATGCAAATATAATTGTAATGATGAAAGGAGAATTCTCATATTACAAGTATGTTATGAAAATGAGCTACTCTATGATTTAAAACCTATGATAATGACTATGATATATGAAACTATAATTTCTATGATATGTATGTATTTCGTGGGATTTGACTTAGCACCGAATATAGGCTTGTGGTGGGGGCTCAAAATACGGGGTCCTTATATAAATTCTCTTGTCTCATAACTACGTGCCACTGTAGGATTGCCTTCATGGCCTAGCTAGTGGATCCACATATAGCATATGCATGACCCGCTTACCAGGGTACAGTCTACCTTGGCAAGTAGACTCTCTATTTCTTCATTGTAGGGAGAGACAATGGAATTCTATGTTATAGCTCGCATGGTCTTATTGTCGGTTATAGTTCCTATCCCACATATGTATGATCTCTTAGGTATGCTATGATTTTAAATTATGTATTTTTTTAATGCTTGGTCAATATGATTTTCTCATGTGTTTACTTACCTCATCTTACCATGTGGTTTGCTGGACCATTGCATTCCATGATTTATGTTGCATGTCACACCCACATACTTAGTACATTCCAACATACTAATGCATACTTTTTGCCTATATTATCTCATAATGTAGGGACTGACGTTGAAGATCACACTCATCTACGTGGCTAGTTAAGCTTTCCTATCCAGCGGTTGTGGTGAGTCCTCATTTATCGGGGACTAGTTATCGGGTTAGTTATTATTTTCAAAGACTTTTTCTATGTTTCATATTGAGGGTGAACTAGGGACATGTCTTAGCCCCAGCCCATATTCATGAGTAGAGGCATCTAGTTGGACAAATGTTTTGAGTTTATGTTGTCATATGTTGTTCTTAAATTTCTATTCACGACTTAGACTCTCTTATGATGTTTCCATTTTTTCTCTTACCTTATGAATGCTTATGATATGTACAAGAAGCTTGGTTGGAGTCCTTCGGGTTTCAATCTCCGTGTTACGACTAGGCCCTAGGTCGGGTCGTGATAGAAACCCTTTTTTAACAAGTATTTCAATTAATCCTTCAACTCCTTTAACTCTGCCGGAGCCATCTGGTAAAGAGGAATAAAAATAGATTAAGTATCTGAAAGAATATTTATACCAAAATCAATCTCCCTTTCGGGAGGAACACCAGGTAGATCATTGGAAAACATATTCAAAAACTCATTTACAATAGGGACCGGCTCTAGGATAGGAGCCTCGGAATTCTAATCCCTAACTTTTACAAGATGGTAAATACAACCCTTGGAAAATCATTTTCCAAGGTTTAAGGCACGAGATGATTTGAGCTTTAAATACGAAGTTACTACCCAACCATTCTAGGATCAGCTCATTTGGAAATTGAAACTTAACTACTCGGGTTCTACAATCAATAGAAGCATAACATGCATATAGTAAATCCATACCTAGGATAATATCAAAATCGGTCATCTCAGGCTCAACTAGATCACATAGGGTAACTTTATGGAAGACTATAACCGGACAACTTCTATAGACTTTTTTAGCCATAACCAACTCTCCTATGGGAGTATAAATAGAGAAAGGCTCTAACAATGTCTCGGGACTAACATCAAATCTCATGACCATAAAAGGGGAAACAAAAGACAAATTTTCACCTGTCTCAAGCAAAGCATAAACATCATAGTGAAAGACCCGTAACATATAGGTAACAACATCGGGCGTCTCTTCTACCTATTGCCTACCATGAAGAGCATAAAACCTATTATTGTGTTGACAACCTTTGGTTTCACTTGAGCACCTTGAGCAATTTGACCTTGAGGAAGAGCATCTTTGACCTTGCATTCCTTGGCATGATGACCCGGCTTACCACACCGGTAGCACATATTCAACTTAGCTAAGCATTCTCCCTTGTGGTTACTACCATACTTTTTGCATGTGGAAGTAACTTGGCTAATAGGAGCACCGCCTTGAGGTTTAGGGTTGGGCACCCTATCTTTGTCAAATCTTGGAGTAGTGGCATTAGAAGACCCTTGGCTAGAGTACTTTTGGCGAAAATAAGAACGTCCACTAGTTTTAGACTTAGCATAAGAGAATTTACCATCAAGACCATCTACACACTCCAGCTGCTTCCTTTTGAGCTAGTCAAGCAGGCGTTGAACACAGACTGAGACTCTCTACTGGTCAAGTTAGTCCGCCCCTCTCCTTTACTTGTGAGCTAGTCCTCGTATCGGTCCTTGTCCACCTGGACTCCCTATTCTTTACCTTTAGCTTCTCACTCTCTATTTGCTCTGCATAGGTCATGAGTCTAGATATATCCATCTCCTGAATCAACATAGCTATTTTGCACTCCATCACAACCATATCCATACACTCGATACAAAATTGCTCATATGAGATCTTGAGTCGGAAACCATGAATGGAGCATATTTTGACAATTGAGAAAACTTAAGGGCATACTCCCCCACACTCATACCACCTTACTTAAGGTTGATGAACTCTTTCACTTTTTCCTTCCTCAACTCTAATGGGAAAAATCGAACAAGAAACACCACCTTGAACTCATCCCAAGTCAAGGGCTCCGCTTCTCTATGCCTTTCACTTTTTCATTGATTAAACCAAATTTGAGCAACACCCCTCAATTGTTATATAGCCAATTCTTCCCTCTCAATCGGGCTAATCCCCATGATCTCAACAATCTTATGGATTCCATTTTGTGGATCCTATTCAACTTTAGAAACCCAAAATGCTAAAAGATTCATCCTCATAAAATCGTGAACTCTTATCGCCATTGTACCCATATTTGGGTTCACAGGAGCCAACACCTCACAGCTAAATTAAGTTAAAACCACTTGAGCAAGTACTTGAAAGGCTACTTGAAACTCGGCATTGGAAACTTGATCATTCATAGGATTATTCGAAGCTTGTTTCTCCTCTTCAACTATGTTTCTTCTAGCGGGGTATCTTCGTTGAGGAATATTCTGAATATTGCATAGAACAAGTGTTAGAGAGAAAAGACTTAACCACTCTACCGCACAACATAGATCATGAAAGAAGTGAGACTTTTCCTAAGATGTTTTGTAGCCTCTTATTCATGGATGTGGCGTGCTTCACACCAATGAATAAGACTCTACTTAACACGGCATGTTAGACTCCCTAGGACTCTTTTAAACCTTGCTCTAATACCAAATTTGTCACGACCCAAACTAGGTATAAGCCGCGACATGGCGATTGGGATGCAAGGGACCCAAACCATAAGACACTTAGCATACATTGCATATATAAGGTAAAGAATATCATAAATATATACGGAAGTAATCAACTCAACATACGTCCAAACCGGACTACAGCGTAAGTTGTCAAAACATGCCTCTAATCTAGTGTTTGATGGAAGCTTAGGATAATCTCCTAGCTCACCCTAACAATAGAAGAAAGTCAAAACAATAGCAGCATGAATAAAATTCATGTCCTCGATAGAATGAGGACTCAACAACTCCTTGAGAATCGAGGGAAATCTCTAACCACGAATAGGATAATAGTGAGTGTCATCCGTCCCTACATTATGAGACAATGTAGGCCAAATATGTGTTAGTACTTTCGAATGTACTAAGTATATCAGGTATAAATGAACAAGTAAAAGAATATAATCAATATGCCATAGGATGCATGATCAATCATACTAAACATGAGTAAAGCTTAAAAGCATTTTAAAACATATGAACCTCATGGTCAAAGCATATCATAAAACTTCATCATAAACACATATCTTGACAACTCATCACTTAACTTCAACTTATGTGGGATAAGACCGTTAACCGACATCTAAGACCATGCAACCAATTACATGGAATTCGATTACTCCTGCATCGAGACAGGAGAGGTTACCTTGCCAGGATATACTCTATAAGTTACTTATCTTAACTGAACAGTGCTATAGGTGGATCCACTAGCTAGGCCATGAAGGCAGCCTATGTGGGGAAACGCAGTTTGGGATGTTAGGTTGCTACTAGGATTCCCTTGGGTAAATATCTACGTTATTGGACCTAACCCCACCTACAAGACCTCGGTTCTTAGTCAATATCCTAATAGTCACTCATAAAAACATGATACTAATATAATAGAGAAAGATAGTAACTGCCTAGCAATTTATCTTTTTGAAAACATATTAGGAACTTAGTGATTCATTGGAATCCATAACTTTGGTGAGAATTGTCCTTATCCTAATCTTTAATCACACTTGATCTTAACTTTAATCATCTTCATAACTTCAACTTTAAAATCATAAAACTAAACTTTAACTCATAGAAACTTTCATTGAAAATCATTATAACTCATGATTAACGCATAAAATCATCTTTAACTCATAATTATAGCTTTAAAATTGGTTTATGCATGGGCATTCATAATTCAACTTAAAATCATGCAATTCATATGAGAATATGCATATAGTGATCACTGATAACATATAAAATGAAATTAAATCAGCCCAATGCAATCCATCAAAACTAGGATTCATAATTAATCGAAATATGAATGAAAACTTGAGAAAATATTCGGGACTTTATGGGTGTAAGAGTCCAGCAGGTTCATGATTGGCATGACCCAAGCTAGACCTTAGGCGTGACATGGCAATCGGAATCTAGAGGAATTCCAACCAAGCCTCTTTGAATTCATAACATTCATAAGGTAAGCAAGTACACCAATAAAAACATAAGTGTAAGATAAGTCTCAACAACATGTGTGAATAAAAGGAATGACAATTCATAGACGTCTAAACATGCCTCTACTAAGTCTAGGTGGGAATTAGGAAATGTTCCTAGCTCACCAAAACATAAGAATCAAATCATGGAAATATAGGAAAGTCATTTATATCACTTCCTCAAAATATGAGGACTCACCACAAATGATAAGCTAACAACCAACTTTAGCCACGAGCAAGAGGAGCGCGATCGTCGGACCCTACATTATGTTATAAATATATACAAAAGTAGGTGTTAGTACATGGAATGAACTAAGTATATGATAAGCATGCATGAACAATAATAATAGTATTTAACCAATATAAATGTGAGATGCATGACCAATTCCTATGAACACGTGAGTAGAACGAGAAAATATTTAAAAATATGTAATCATGTGGTCAATACATCATTAAATTGACATAAGAGTTCATATGATATCATATATCTTGGTGAGAGATATGACCTTAATCGATACTTAAGACCATGCGAGTTATAACATCAAATTTGATGTAACTCCTACATCAAGAAGAGAGAGGCTACTTGCTAAGGTAGACTCTGTGAGAACCATTCTTAACATCATGAGTTATACGTGGATCCACTAGCTAAGACATAAGGCAAACTACGATGGCAATGTAGTTAGGGACTATAGGTTGCTACTAGGATTCCCTTGGGTAGCTACTTTGACTACCGGACTGAACCCCACCGGAATGTCCTCTGAGTGCTTAGTCATCATCCCAATGGAATTTATTAAAACATCAATATAAGTTCATCATAAAATAATCATAAGAGTAGCTAATTACATAAATGATTAATAGAAATCCATGAGTCAGTGAGAACAACCTTTCACCTCTTAAACATGAGTTGTGAGAAAACCTTTCACAATCTTAATATCTTGCTTGAAATATCACTGACATATAATTCATCATGTCATAGCTTTTCATAAAATACATCATCAAAATTCATGATCATAGTTTCATAAGTTCAACATTTCCAATTGAAAATCACTCAATGCATGGGTCCATGTGAAATAAATTGGAAATCATATGTTAATTTATGCATGATAATGAAGAATAACATTGATTGAAATCAAATAACAAGGACCCATAAAGAATAGACATGAAACCCTCATAAATTTGGTGAAATTAAATTGAGAAGTTTGAGATATTTTGGGACCGAATGGATGGATGGGTTCCTTTGGTGAATTTCCCACATAACTTAAGAAATGGAGCCTTAGTGCAAAGGTTATGGAGACTTGGAGCCTTGGAATCCTTGAATCCTAACTTGCTTGGAGATGAAACCCTTGGGTAAATATTTTAGTTAGAAGATTAGTGCAATAGATGATTGGGGAGTGAATGAGGGGAATTCAAAGGGTTTGGGTAGTTATAATCTCAGGTTAAGGCTTAAAATGATGTAGTTTGGGAATTAAATGAGTCCAAAAGGACAAAATACCTTTAAAAGTAATTGTCGGGGATCAAAAAGGCGAGATGAGTTATGTTCGCTGACCTAGTCGATGACTATCCCCTCCTCCTCGCCTAAACTGCTCGAGCCTTGAGGAAAAACGTTAGAAATTTCCTCTCCTTTAGGTGATCTAGATCGAGCTCTCCAATTCTATTAGTGAGTCATCGAAATCAGTTTCTCTCGCCTAATGCTCCCTTAGGCTAGCCAATTTCTTTGAAACTTTGGGCGATTTGAGCCAGCTTGCCCAATTAATTTGGCGAGTTGCCAAACTCTTTGTTACGACCCAACCCCGTAGGTCGCAACTGGAGTCCAACTTGGACCCCCATATACATGCTTATCAACTATGGTTGAGTCGAATTATAGACCCGTAATGCATATAAATCAAGTGTAGTCAAACCGAACTACAAACAACATGATACGTACATGAGAACCCCTATGGGTCATAGCATTTCACATATCTGTAGCCTCTTTCATTTGTATCATAATATAAAAAAGGCACGTAAGCCGACAAGGCTGCCATAACACCCAACTGAATAAAACTTACATATACCACCCACATATATATGTCTGCAGACCTCTAAAAATATTAATGACAATATATGGCGGGATAGGTCCCCCGTCGTACCCCTGAATAATAGAACAATTATATACATTTGTGGCCAGTGCCAAAACTAGGTTCTAAGACAATGGAGCCTCTTCCAACTGAACTGAATGGAATCCTAAGCTGACGGACTCCCAAAACCTGTATTTGTACCTGTGGGCATGAAACGCAGCCCCTGAAAGAAGGGGGTCAGTACGACATATGTACTGAGTATGTAAAACATAACATAAACCAATTGGAAGTATCTCTAAAATAGAGAAGCAGGGGATAAAATATCATATAAGGAACCTGTACCTATACTCTATGATTTATAAAAGCATGCATGCTCAAATTATACTATATAGTCGGCCCTATCAGGGATCTGGTGGATACATCTGTAAAACCATCATAGACCCATTGCCATCACCATCTTATTACAACACATTATTATATATACATGCGTACCTTGGCCCTCTAGTGAGGGACTTAGTAGATAATGTAGTGAACTGCGCACGAGAACATACCCTGGACCGGGACTCAGTGATAGAAGGGTTATAGTATTCACGAGTAGAGTAGTGAGTAACTATATGCAATTTAAATCTTTATCAGAGACTCGACAGAATAACAAAGTTAAGTTTTTGCCTGAGGACCTGAGTAGTAGTGTAGTCATCTCGAGTACCCTCTAAATGCCATTATGGCTATACCAATTATAACCTGGGGGACCCTAAACATGTACCAATGTAAGGCCAAGTTGCTTATGGAATCAGAAATACTTGTTATCATATAGTCTCTAAGACTTGGAGCCTGTACGTTTGGTACCTCCTTAACATATAGAAGTTCCCAAGGAAATAGTTCAACTATTATGGAGTTCAGTATTCAGAAGTAAATAATAGATGCTTAAGAATGGAATCACCCCGGAGCTCATATCATATTTAACTTACAACTAAGACATGCTAAAAAGAAAGAGAATAAGCTCTATATAGTCTGTATTTCCCTTCATATGGTCATCAAGTACATATTTCATATCCAGCCCATCCTGGGGATTGGTGAAAAATTATGGCATCATAACCTCATTTTCATACCAAGTACATATCAATAGAAAGGAGAGGTAGCTTTCCACACACTACTTTTTAACACGTAGAAGCCTCAACAAGCAATACTCAATTCTTGTAGAAATTCTAATACTAAGCAGTGGACAGGGATTATGAGGCGTACTTGGAGTTCTGGGAATGGAATTATCCCCTCATTTCACATACAATTTACTTAAGGCTAAGATATGCCAAAAGGGAAGAAAGATAGCTTTACATACTTATTCCAAAAACATGTCAAGAGAAAGCTTCACATACCTCGTATGGACTTCTCTTAATCATGTCCACGTCGTCGTCGTCCAAACCTATTTAACATGGAAGCAATGCAAGTATCAACAACCTTAAACTTTTTAGCGCCTTCAGGTTCACCTTAGTATTCATGGAACCTATGTCATTGTTCGTCTCCTCGACTAGGTATTTAATTAATTAAGGCGTTAAAGAAAATTGGGCAGCACCTCCCCTATAACATGCCCTATCCGATTTTTCAATTAGATCCCTAAACACTACAGAAAACCAAAAACAACAACCTGTAGCTCATAGACAAATAAAAAATGGCAACATTACACAACATAAGCTCCAAACAACTTGCTGAAAATTACGATACCAAAATAGGATTTCTAGTCTTTATTTCGCAAAGCCTTTAATTATACGAAATGAGGGGTCATGTGGCTGCAAACAGAAGAAACCCCACCTCATTTAGAATACTGTTAGTCAATGCAACACACCCCCACATACCTACAGTAGCACACCACAAGTACAACACCTTGCTTCGACTATAATTTAACTATAGCAACTCTAATTTAGTTTGTGTGGAACGTCAAGCGTTTCTATGACATTTTCACATTTCCAGCCACATATAGGCGTGTAACACACTCTATAACAACACCATAAAATCCAAATTAAAAGGAGAAACTTTACCTTACCCGAAATTGGCCAAAACTGCCAAATTGTGACTCGGAACTTCTCCAAACATGTTGAAATTGAGTGGATTATTTGTATCACTTGCTTGCTGCCCCGAAATGGAATTTTATGTTAATAAACACCATTATATAGCCGTGGTACATATTAAATAAATAATTCATGGAACGAAATCAGGCCTTACCTTTTTCTTGAAGCAAACCCGTAACTCTCTCTTTTTGTACCCCTAGCATTTTTCTCTTTTCCTTTCTCACTTTTCTAGGCATAAAACTAAAGAAATGATTCTGTAGATGTCGTAAGATACATATATATCTCCATGTTCTTGAGGAACACCTTAGATACTTAGTTCACGGAGGAAAAATTGAAGAACTCACCTTTAATTCTTCCAAACCATGGCTGCCTTTCTTTTTTTATTCTCCACATTTTTTTCCTCTTCTCTTGGCTGAAGTTTTGGGATAAAGACTGAACTTATGAGTCACATAACATACATATATATGTGCCCTTAGGAGGTAAAACGTGTCATCCCCTTAGGGTGACACATATCCAGCCCTTATTGGACCACGTATCATGCTGCCAATTAGGGGCTGCCATATGGCAGTGGGGTCCACCTCCCCTAAGCAGGTGGGTCACCTGCTGCCACGTGGCACTTTACTATGCTTCCACATGGAGCCTCATCTTGCTTCCACGTGTCATTTTCTCCTCTTCCTCGTGGGTTTGTAATCTCATTTTATTTTAAGAACCCGTGTAATCCTTGCTACATCAGCTTGGTATGTACTCAGATAGCTCAAGTATGTAAAACTTCTAAGTTAGTAGCTTACATAGGTAAATCAAGTCCTACGCTCATTATTTGGCCTCCAACTCCTTCCGACTTCTCATGACCCAATTTCCAACCTTCTCTACTATGGGGTATCACATTCTCCCTTCCTTAGAGTTGCTTGATAGTGTCGTAGATTATCCGGCTCATGGGATAACTTCTAAAAAACATAAGATACATTCCAAGCTTGAGAGTGCGGGGTGTAAAATCCTTCCCCCCTTTAGAACATTTGTCCCCGAATGTTAAACAAAACTTCCCTCAAAACTTTATACAGATTGTAGGGAGATTCTTTGTTATTACCATAACACACACTTTCATCCAAGTACTTAATATACGAGTTTTAGAATTTGTGGTTACCTATAGACATTGGGAATAGGTACAAATACTTGTTTTTCCTCTCCTCTTCAATTTCCCAGGTCATCCCTTTTCTGGTTTTTGTTTTGCCACCATACCTTGACGGAAGTCACATCCTAGTTCTCAACCTTCTAATTTGCCGATCCAAGATAGTGATAGGTTTTTCTTTATAGGATAACTCTTTTATGACATTGACATCATTTGTGGGACATACTCTAAGTAGATTACTAATACCCGTACGAAGCATCCCTATCTGATGGACTGGGTATATAATTTTCAAATCAGGTGGTAAGTTCAACTTACAGGCAATGTTCTCCATCTCATGAACAACTTAATAAGGTCTAATACATTTTGGGCTAAGTTTCCTTTTCGTTCCGAACACCCAATCATCAATTTAAACTCTAAATATCGATGTCGACTATCTGCATGTCACTTCTACCGACTCTAGGCTGCTAATAAACAACTTGCTTCATCATGTCGGGGCCTTTAGTCTTTTCCCCAATAGGGGGACTTACACATTCTGCCATACAACCTCTTGTAGGGGGTCATTTGGATAGTGGAATGGTAGCATTCTTGTAGGCGATCTTAATAAGTGGTAGACAGTTGTCCCAGTTACTCTTAAAGACAACCACGTAGGCTTGCAATATATCTTCGAGCATTTTTATAGTGCGCTCAATCTGTCCAGCAGCTCGAGGGAAAACTGTGGTACTAAGACCTACCTGTGTTCCCGATCTCTTCTTAGACTGATCTCCAGACATTAATTATAATTGAACTCCTTCTATCTAAGATAATAGCTAGAGAAACCTCATGGAGTCTTACTACCTCCCTGACCTATAACTTTGCATAGTTTTAACTGCGTAGGTAGGTTTGATTGAAAGAAAATGGGCTGATTCATTAGTCTACTCACAATAATCCATATAGTACCCTACTCTTGCAGAGTACAAAATAAGTTCATAATGACGTTGATAATTTGGGACTCCTTAGTCTCATATAGTCCTTCTCGACTCCTCTCAAAACTTTAATTGGCACTCTACCTTTTGGGTTTTGTTTTTTCCATCCTCAGATTGGCTTTCATAATCATTTTGTGCTCCGTCTATCATTACCTAATATAATTCCGAAGGAATTTGACATATAAGTTTGCTATATTTTGGTAACCAGTTAGTTCCGCTCCTCTTGGTTAAATCATTTCACGATTTCCTTATCCCAGCTTGTAACACTTTAAATATATTATCTCGTGTCATCCTTTACTTTTACGAAAATATGAGAGGGTGCTCACCTTAATCCGAGAAATACCTTAGCATTGTCTTGATAGGTCTTGTGTGTTACCTTGTCATTTTCCCCTTCATCCTACAATTAGTATTGGGATAGACCTTTGGTCCAATCGTGACCACGCCTTACCTTGCCCATGGTACTAATTTCATCCCGATAGTTTGGCTTACCTATCTTCATAGCTTTTGGTGGGGTATCCAAAATATCATAATTACCTTGTCATTATTAAGCCCCTATTCCTTTTATCATGTACTTACTCACTTAGCCTGATGCTTATATATACATACTCGTAGGTTGTACAACCATTCTGCTGCAGCTTGTAGGAGGTAGACGTAGTCCTTCCATCTCTTGGTCCATTCTATTGTACACATCTTATTCATATTGAAACTTGTTTTCCCCATCTTGTTATACTTCTTTCTTTTCCCTTATTAACTTTTTACTCTTTTCATCTCCTACCAAAGGAGGTTTCCTATTCCTTTTCCTCGGTTATTTATCTACCGCAACATCATTTACGACCAACTCTATAGACATCATATTGGCTTTTAGTCTAGCATGATGTTATTCAATGTCTTGTTAAAACTTCTTAACACTGCCTTACATAGCATTCTAACTTCTATCCAATTATTGATGACTTCTAGACCTTCCTAACTTAGCTCAGCAAGGGATCTTATTGGAGTTTAAACATCCATTTGAAATATATTTCCACATCAATTGCCTCTGCCTTACCCTTGCAACTTTTCTCATTGACTTTCCCCCTTTAGAGGGTACTTATACCTTTATCCACTTATACCTTCTTTTATGTCTCTATGTATAGTCTCAATTTCATCTAATCTCCTTCCCTAATCTACTTGGTACTGTATCATATCCCCGTCTTTCTACATATTTTTCCAACCTGGTTATCCGCGTATGGAGCCTTGGCTAAATTACGAAGCGACGAGAACTTTCCCTATCTAATGTGATGTCTCATCTACTAATCAGTACTTGAATAATATGACCCAGGAAATAACTCATCCAAGGCCACCTTCTACTTTTCCGTATGAAAGGTTAATACCCACTAGTAGTCGTTGCAACTTTTGACTAGATAACAATTGTATTCCGACAATGATTGTCCAAGGTTCTCTCGAAGTAGTAGCTTTACCCCAACTTATGTCCTTTGTTTCTTGGGGTGAATATAGGTTGCACCATCTATTTCTTAATTTCGCCGGCTTTGTCTCTTAAGAGTTCCCTTATTTTGGGGGTGACGTTATGTACACGTATTATTTCTTTATACCTTATGCCCCTTGACCTTACTATGTACCCAACACAGGCTTTTAACTTAGTCAACGTATACCAAGTGCGCCTTACTAGTGGTCCTACTTTAGCCCTGTATAATTGTATCACACTTTTTAGTTCATACTCACATTCAATTCATAACATTTCTCTGTGGTGCTTAGCATTTCTTTCTTCAACTAGTCGATGGCGAACTAATAAACTGTTATCATACAGCACTTCCCAACCATCATTAGAAAAAAAAACTAGAATCCCTTCAACATCACAATACTTCTTAACCCTTGACCTACATGGTCTCCCCCCAAGTTTATCCTCGAGTCATTAACAACTTATCTAATTTACAACTAGCAGTTGGGGCTTGGTACCTTTCAAGAAAAGTGAACTCAATTGCTGGACATTTTACCCTTTACTCGGAGTTTTATTTTTTCCTACAGCACCAATACGGCTGGAGATACTGTGGTCTGAACTTTACTACTTAAATAGGCTTTTGTTTCTCCAAAATAAACTTTCCCAAGTACAAAGGGTGCCCCTTATCGACGACATGGAGAGTACCTCTTACATCTTTAGTTTAGCATAATATGGGTACTCGGTATCAACTTCCAGGATATTTTATGAAGCTATGTTTCATTCCCTTTCCTTGTTCTGGGAAAATTTTGGTAGAGTTTCCTCCAAACTTCTTACAATCCCATACCTGCACGCAAAAAATACCAACAATGCCTCACAAGGCCAGCATATATATATATATTAATATCATCTCACAGCCACACAAGGCTTTCAATATCATCTCATATCATAGCCATACAGGGCTTTCAATATTAACAATAGTATGAAAGTAATGGACTTACCTCGTATGTCCAACTTTACCTGCATCTGTTGCATTTCCCTGTCTCCCTTTCAGGTTTTACATTTACCTCACAATCATATGTCAATACCTTACCCAACATATATCTTTCATGCCTTTACTTACCTGCGTGCTTCATAACTTTCCATGTAGTCAATTGCTTCCTTCTGTTTATGTCGTCCTTCAGCTAAAGTCTAAGTTTAATATGAGGAATTATCCTATGACTCGGATCTATAGCACGATCTCGGATGTGAAAGAAAGGTAACATCCTAAATGTCTTGTAGCCTCCTATTTATAGATGTTGCGTGCTACACATCGATAATCAAGATCTACTAGATATAGTATATAGACAATCCCAAGACAAACTGCTCTGATACCACTTCTGTCACGATCCAACCCTGTAGATCGAGACTGGGGTCCGACCTAGACGTTCAAAATAAACTAAATTGGAGTCGCTATAGTTGAATTATCGTCGAAATAAAGTATTATTATTGTGAGGTGCTGCTGTAGGGGTATGGCTTGTTGTTGCAGGGTATAAATATGTTCTAAATGAGGTGGGGGAGCTGTAGATTGCAGTCACACGACCCCCCGCTTCGTACGGTTAAAAGTTTGGCAAAATGGAAACTAGAAACCCTATTTTGATATCGTATTTTTGAATAAGTCGTTTGGAGTTTATGTTGTATATGGTTGGTGTGAATTGCTGCAGGTTTTTGTTATTGGTTGGCTATAGGTCTTAGGGACCTAATTGGAAATTTGGATAGGGCACATTATAGGGGAGGTGCTGCCCAATTTTCGGCGACGCCTTAGCAAATAACAAAACTAGTCAGGGAAACAATTAAGGAAATTGATTCCATTAATACTAAGGTGTAACCTAGGGTGATGGAAAGTTAAGAGGGGTTGATATTCATATTACTTTTATGTTGAATAGGTTCAAAGGACGGCGAGGCAAAGGTAAGTAAAGCTCATTCTCTTTCTTCTGTTGGCATGTCCTAGTTGTAAGATGAATATAATACGAGCTCCGAGGTAATTCCATTCTTGACTATCTCTTATTTACCACTGAATGTTGAACTCTATGGTAGTTAAACTATTTCTCTAGAAACTCCTATATGTTAAAGAGGTATGAATGTACAGACTCCGGGTCTTAAAATTATTAGATAACAAATGTTCTGGCTTCATAAGTGAATTGGCTTTACTTTAGTATGCATCTAGGGTCCCTGAGATCCTAACTGATATAACCTCGAGTTACAGTTAGAGGGTACTTAAAACAATTACATTCCTACCCTGACCTCCAAGTGATGATTCGCTTGATGGCTTCATTGAGTCTCAGATAATGATTTAAACTGTTTTTTGTTTCTACCTACTCTACTCGTGTATACTATAACACTTTTTCTCTGAGTCCCGGGCCGGTTGTCAGATTAGTGCAATTCACTGTATTGTTCACCGAGTCCCTCGCTAGAGGGCCGGCATCCGTATGTATATATGATGGCCTGGGGCCTGATACTGATACTATGATAATGTGTTGTAATAAGGTGACGATGGCCTAGGGCCTGATACTCATACTATGATGATGTATTGTAATAAGGTGGCGATGGCACGAGGCCTGATACTGATACTACATATATGATTCATCGGACCCCTGACAGGGCCGGCTATATTGAAAATTTGAGCATGCATGTTTTTGTGATTCACAGAGTACTGGTACATGTTTCTGATTTGATAATTGGTTCCCCTGCTTCTCTATGTTGCATATACCTCTAGTTGTACTATGTTATGTTTTACATACTCAGTACATATGTCGTACTGACCCTCTTTCTCGGGGGGCTGCGTTCATGCCCGTAGGTACAGATACAGGTTTTAGGAGTTCGTCAGCTTAGGATTCCATGCAGCTCAGCTGGGAGAGGTTTCATTGTATCAGGGCCTACTTTTTGATACTGTCCACTGATGTATAACATTATTTTGTCCATTCGGAGGTACGGCGGGGGCCCTGTCCCGCCATATATTGTCATTTATATTTTTAGAGGTCTGCAGACATGTATATGTGGGTTGTGTATGTCAGTTTGATTCAGCTGGGTCTACCTGATATATAATATATGTGATTACATTATGACAGCCTTGTCGGCTTGCGTGCCCTACCATGTTGTGATACAAACAAAAAGGGCTACCGGTTTATGAAAATATTATCGCCCAGTGGGGCTCTGTTGCATGATGTTATCTTATTTATGATTTAATGTGACCACAGCTAATAGATATGTGTACGGGGGGTCCAGGTCGGACCCCAGTTGTGGCCTACGGGGTTGGGTCGTAATAGAAGTGGTATCAAAGTAGTTCGTCCTGGATTGTCTGTAGACCGTGTCTAGTAGAGTCTTGGTTATCGATGTGTTGCGTGCCACATCTATAAACAGGAAGCTACAGGACATTTAGGGTGTTACATTTCTTCTACATCTGAGATCATACTATAGATCCGAGTCATAGGAAAATTCCTTATACTAACCTTAGATCTTAACAGAAGGACGGCATCAACCGATGGAAGTAATTGACGATATAGGACATTATGAAGCACGCATGTAAGTAAAGTAAAGCCACAGAAGATATCCGTCGGGTAAGGTATTGAAGTACTATTTAAATGTAAAGTTGAAATTTGAAAGGAAAGCAGACAGAAAGTGCAATAGATGTAGTTTGAAGTTGGACATATGAGGTAAGTCCAGTATTTTTATATTATTGTTGACGTTGAAAGCCCTGTGTGGCTGCGATATGAGATGACATTGAAAGCCCTATGCGGCTATGATATGATATGTATATATATATGTTGGCCCTATGAGGCATTGTTGGTATTTTCTGCGTACAGGTTTTGGGATAAGTAAGAAGTGTAGAGGAAACTCTACCGAAATTTTTCTGGGACAAGAAAAGGAAATGAAGTATAGACTTTTAGTATGCCTTAAAAATTGATACCAAGTACCCTTACTGTGTTTAACTAAAGCTGTAAGAGGTATCCTTCAGGTTGCCAATAAGGGGCACCCTTTTCACGTAAAGAATTTTATTTCGGAGGAACAAAAGCTTATTTAAGTAAAAAGTTCAAACTACGGTATCTCCAGCCGTATTTGTACTGTAGGAAGATAAACAGAGGGCTCAGGATGAAGGATAAGATGTCCCGCGAATGAGTTTCACTCCTTTTGAAAAGTACCAAGCCCGCAACTCCTGTTATAAATTAGATGAGTTGTTCATAACTTGAGGATAAACTTGGAAGGAGACTAAGTTGGGCAAGTATTAAAATGGGAAGTATTGTGATGTTTAAGAGGTTCTGATCACTTCCAATAATGGTTGGAAAATGGTTTACGATAACAGTTTATAGTTCTCCACCGACTAATTGGGGAAAGAACTTCTAATAGAAGTACCCCAAAGAGATGTCAGGAACTGAACACGAATATGAACCAAAAGGGAGATATGCAAGTATGAATTGAACAGTGTGATACGGGGATGCAGGGATAAAGTGGGACCACTAGTAAGGCGCACTTAGTATGTGTTGACTAAGTTAAAATCCTGCATTGAGAACGCAGTGAGAGCATGGAGCTTAAGATACAAAAAAAATGACGCGTGTACATAACGTCGCCTCAAAAAAAATGGAACTCTTAAGAGACAAAGACGACTAACTTAAGGAATAAATGGCACAACTTCCAGTCATCCCAAGAAACAAAGGATATAGGTTGGGACAAAGCCACTACTTCAAGAAAACCTGGAATAGTTATCGTCAGAATACTAGTACTGCCTAATTGAAATTGGAATGACTACAGATGCGAAGCAATTCTAGGAAAAGGAAAAGTAGAAGGTGTCCTTGGATGAGTTGTTCCTTGGGTCACATTATTCAAGTACCGATTAGTAGACAGGATATCACATTAAATATGGAAAGGTTCTCGTCTCTTCGTAATTTAGCCACGGCTCTGTACACGGATAGTTCGATTATAAAATATAAAGACAGACGGAGACATGATGCAGTACCAAGTAGATTAGAGGAGGAGATTGGGCAAAATTGAGACTGGACAAAGAGACATAGAGCAAGGTACAAACAGATGAAAGTACGAGTACCCTCTAAAGGGGGGAAGATAATGAGAAAATGGCAAAGGTAGGAAGAGGCAATTGATATAGCAATATATGTGAGATAGGCGTCTAAACTTTAATAAGATATCTTGTTGAACCAAGTTAGAAAGGTCCAGAAGCTACCAATAATTGGATGGAAGCCAGAATGCTACATAAGGCAGCGTTAAGAAGTTTGTGACGAGACCCTGAACAACATAACACTAGAAGGCGGCTGCGCATAAAAACAAAAGAGCGTAACCATGAAAGGATATCAATCAACTTAAGAGACATTACGAAGGATAATGACAGCATGCTAGACCAAAAGCCAAAATGTTGGTTATAGAGTTAGTCGCAAATGATGTTGCGATAGATAAATAACCAAAGAAAAAGGAATAGAAAGCCTCCTGTGCTAGAAAATGAGGAGAACACAAAGTGAATAGAGGATAGCGGAGCTAAAGGTCTACGCCGATACTGGATACAAGATAACAGACAAAAGGACAGGGCAAAACATAAAGACTCGCGAGACAACGCTGAGGTAAATCTGGAGCTAAGTTGAGTGCCCCACACATTATGGCAAGGATTACAATGAAACGCGACATGAAGACTTCCCAGGGAGGTCACTCATCCCAGTATTACTCTCTTCCCAGCTCGCTTAACCTCGAAATTCTGATGGAACTTAATGCGTTAGTGTTGGTATGATCACGCGAGATGGAAGAGTCGGAACTAGTGGCGGAGGAACGACATGAGATTATGTTCCTAGAATACTATACATTACGTTGAGGGTGTTGTAAAAAGGATTTAAGCAAGACAAGAAGGATTAGCTAACTGCTAACTGACGACGCACTCAAATGCCGCAGCTCTTCAACATAGAGCCAATTAATGAAAGGAAAACCACAGAATGACTATATGGGCTAGTGGGTGAGGGAATTTCGACACCACTTGGCAGCCAACTCTGAGGGTGAAAAAAAAAAGCAAAACCCAAAAGGTAAGGGTACCAGCTGATGTAATTTATGAATGACAGGAAGCAATACCCAAGGTCGAAAATTTCACAATATGACCAGGACTACAAGACTTATTTTGCACTCCAGCGCCAGATGACTCTAGAGGGAAGGTTACTTGTGGATTAACGATATTAGTCCCTACTCCTTCGATCAAAGGTTACCTACTCTTACGGAGTCCCCACAACTATTTTCCTAGGCAGGGGAGCCCAAGTTACAATTAACTATCGAGAGATACAAAGATAGGTTAAACCAAATTACCGAGATAGAATTAGTGCTACGGTTGGAGTAAAACATGGCCACGAGTGGACCAAAGATCTACCCCGACATCGAGTGTAGGATAAGGGAGAAAAAAAGTAGGGTAAAACATGAGGACTAGCGAGGTAACGCTAGGATACTTCTTGTACCCTCTTATATTCTTGTAAAGGTAAAGAATGACACAAGATAATGTGTCTAGAGGATTACAAGTGGGGGTAAGGAAAATTGTGAAAAGGGTATAAGTAAAACTGGGAGAACTAACTGATTACTACAGGATGACGAGATTATATTCCAAAATTCCTTCGGAATTATACCAGATCATGTTAGACAAAGCGCAGAACGACTACGAGAGCCATTATATGAGGGGACTGCAACATTATTCGATAGCCAACCCTAAGGATTGGAAAAAAAGAGGGGAAGAAGGACCCAAAAGATCAAATGCCAGTTAAAGTTCTGAAAAGAGTCGAGAAGGACTATACGAGGCTAACAGTTCCCAAATTATCAACATCATTATGAACCTATTTTATACTCTGTAAGAGTAGGGTGCTATATAGGTTATTGTGAGTAGGCTAATAAATCAGCTCATTTGCTTTCTAACAAAACCACCTATACAGTTGGAACCAGGTAAAGTTATAGGACAAGGAGGTAATAAGGTTCCGTGAGGTTTCCCCAGTTAATATCTCAGATAGAGGGACTTTAATTATGATTAACGTCTAGAGATCAGTCTAAGAAGAGATTGGGAACACAGACAGGTCTTCGTACCGTATTTTCCCTCAATTTTCTGAATAGACTGAGCATATTATCAGACGTTAGAAGATATATTGCGGACTAATATGGTTGGCTTTAAGAGTAATTGAGACGATCGCCCACCACTTATTGAATTTTCCTATGAGAAGGGCTACCATTCCAGCATTCAGATAACCCTCCCTATAAGATGTTGTAAGGCAAAGTGTATAAGTCCCCCTGTTGGGTAAAAGACTAAGCTGGTAGGCCAAACAGGATTAAGCAAACTATTGAATAACAACCCAGAGTCGACAGAAATGATATACAGATAATCGACATCGATATTTAGAGTTCAAATGGATGATTGGATGTTCATCACGGAGTCACCCAGAAAAGGGGACTTAACCCAAAATATATTAGACTGTATCAAGTTACTCATAAGGTGGGCAATGGGGCTGGTAAGTTGAGCTTACCACCTTATTAGGAAACTATATGCCCAATCCATCAGATAAGAATGCTTCGCAAGGGTACTGACGAGTCACCCAGGGTGTATTCCATAGATGAGGTCCAAGAGATGAAATTTTGTGAGCAAAAACCTATCGCCCTCTTAGATCGGCAAACTGGAAGATTGTAGACTAAAGACGTGCCTTCCATTAAGATACGGTAGAAAAACCAAAACCAGAAAGAGGATGACCGGAGAAGCTACAGAGAACATGAAACACAAATATTCGCACCTATTCCTAATGTCTAGAGGAACCCCAACTCCTGAAATACGTATATTAAGTACTTGTATGGAAGTAGTATGCATTAGGGAAATAGCAAAGAATCTCCCTACGGTCTGTATAAAGTTCTAAGGGAAGTTTTGTTTAACATTCGGGGACGAATGTTCTAAAGGGGGGAAGGATGTTACACCACACATTTTTAAACTCAGAATGTCTCCTAAGTTCCTTAGATATTACCATGTGATTCGGATACGCTACGCCACTATCAAATGACTCTAAGGAAGGGGGAATGTGATACCCTATAGTAGAGAAGGTTGGAAATGAAGTCATAAGAATCCGGAAGGAATTGGAGGCCAAGTAATGAGTCGTACGACTCGATTTACCTATGTAAGCTACTAACTTGGAAGTCTTGCATACTTAAGCTATTGGAGTACGTATCAAGCTTGAGTAGCATGGATGACATAGGTTCTTAAAATAAGACGAGATTACGAACCCACGAGGAGGGAAAAAAATTATGCGGGGTAGCCAATGGGAGGGTGACATGTGGAAGCACCTAAGCAAGTAGGTGACCCACCTGTTTGGGGTCAAGTAGGTGACCCACCTGCTTGGGGGAGTTGGGCCCCACTGCCACATGGCTGCCTCTCCTTGCTTGCATAGATACGATGGTCCAATAGGGGATGACACGTGTCACCTCCTAGTACCACCAATATACATGTATATCATGAAATACTTTCAGTTTGTGTTCACAAACTCCAGCAGCAAACAAAGGAACCAAAAACCCTAAACTAGAGAGAAAAAGAGGACGGCCAAGGGGAAAAAAATAGGTAAGTCCCAATTTCTCTCCGTAAATTAACTATATAGTGTATACCACGATGATATGGAGGTATTAGTAGTATAAAATTGAGTCTTGTTGCAGCAAAAATCGGACAGCAAGCAGCCACGGCGTTCAAGTCGCGCTAGAAACATTCCGAGGCACAATTTTGGCTAGTTTTGGCCAATTTCGGGTAAGGTAAAGCTTATCCTTTAAATTTGGACTTTATGGTGTTGTTATATAGTATATTATACACCTTTTAGGCTGATGGAAGTGTAATAAAGTCGTGGAAATATTCGACGTTCGAAATAAACTAAATTGGAGTCGCTATAGTTGAATTGTCGTCGAAATAAAGTATTGTTCTTGTGAGGTGACGCTGAAGGGGTGTGGCTTGTTGTTTCAGGGTCTAAATATGTTATAAATTAGGTGGTAGAGCTTCTATTTTCATCCACACGACCCTCCGCTTCGTACGGTTAAAGGTTTGGCAAAATGGAAACTAGAAACCCTATTTTGATATCATATTTTTGAATAAGTCGTTTGGAGTTTATGTTGTATATGGTTGGTGTGAATTGCTGCAGGTTGTTGTTGTTGGTTGACTGTAGGTCTTAGTTACCTAATTGGAAATTTGGATAGGGCACATTATAGGGGAGGTGCTGCCCCATTTTCGGCGATGCCTTAGCAAATAACAGAACTAGTCGGGGAAACGACTACGGAAATAGATTCCATTAATACTAAGGTGTAACCTAGGGTGTTGGAAAGTTAAGAGGGGTTTATATTCTTATTACTTTCATGTTAAATAGGTTCAAAGGATGGCGAGGCAAACAGGATAAGGAATATGTCAAACAAGGTATGTGAAGCTTCCTCTTGACATGTTTTGGCATAGGTAAGTAAAGCTCATTCTCTTTCTTCTGTTGGCATGTCCTAGTTGTAAGTTGAATGTAATACGAGCTCCAAGGTAATTCCATTCTTAAGTATCTCTTATTTACCACTGAATGTTGAACTCTATGGTAGTTAAACTATTTCTCTGGAAACTCCTATATGTTAAAGAGGTATGAATGTACAGACTCCGGGTCTTAAAATTATTAGATAACAAATGTTCTAGCTCCATAAGTAAATTGGCTTTACTTTAGTATGCATCTAGGGTCCCTGAGATCCTAACTGATGTTACCCCAAGTGACAGTTAGAGGGCATTTAAAACAATTACATTCCTACCCTGACCTCCAAGTGATGATTCGCTTGATGGCTTCATTGAGTCTCAGATAATGATTTCAACTGTGTTTTGTTTCTCAATACTCTACTCGTGTATACTGTAACACTTCTTCTCCAAGTCCCGGGCCATTTGTCAGATTAGTGCAATTCACTTATTGTTCACCGAGTCCCTCGCTAGAGGGCCGACATCTGTATGTATATATAATGGCCTAGGGCCTGATACTGATACTATGATAATGTGTTGTAATAAGGTGACGATGGCCTGGGGCCTGATACTGATACTATGATGATGTGTTATAATAAGGTGGCGATGGCACGGGACCTGATACTGATACTACATATATGATTCACCGGACCCCTAACAGGGCCGACTATATTGAAAATTTGAGCATGCATGTTTTTGTGATTCACAGAGTACTGGTACATGTTTCTGATTTGATAATTGGTTCCCCTGCTTCTCTATGTTGCATATACCTCCAGTTGTACTATGTTGTGTTTTACATACTCAGTACATATGTCGTACTGACCCCCTTTTTCGGGGGGCTGCATTCATGCCCGTAGGTACAGATACAGGTTTTGGGAGTTCGTCAACTTAGGATTCCATACAGATCAGCTGGGAGAGGCTTCATTGTATCGGGGCCTAGTTTTTGATACTGTCCACTGATGTATAACATTATTTTGTCCATTCGGAAGTACGGCGGGGGGCCTGTCCCGCCATATGTTGTCATTTATATTTTTAGAGGTCTGCAGACATGTATATGTGGGTTGTGTATGTCAGTTTGATTCAACTGGGTCTACCTGATATATAATATATGTGATTACATTATGGCAGCCTTGTCGGCTTGCGTGCCCTGTCATGTTGTGATACAAACGAAAAGGGCTATAGGTTTATGAAAATGTTATTGCCCAGTGGGGCTCTGTTGCATGATGTTATCTTATTTACGATTCAATATGACCACAGCTAATAGATATGTGTACGGGGGGTCCAAGTCGGACCCCAGTCGCGGCCTACAGGGTTGGGTCATGACATTAGGATAATTCCTCCCTAATGGATTATTATGTTTATAGCAATGCCTTTAAACAAAGCGACAGCTACCTAGAAGGGCAAATCAGTAGTAGAAGAGATTAGTCAGACTCAGAGAGTTACTAGGGCCCGTGCCTAGTCCGTGCCTGAGATTATACTTCAGTCAGCGAGCTCTGCTACACCACCACCTCCAAAGGATCTTAGAGTAGTAGCAGTTTCAGATTAAGGGGCAGATCCACCGCCAACTCCTAAGGCCCCAGTACCTGAGCCTCCCGCTCCCCATCTAGGGGCGGAGGATAGGGCCATGAGAGACGCAGTTCAGTAACTGAACAGATTAATAGTAGGGCAGGCTCGCATGCATGGGCTAGGAGTTGATTATGCAGATAGACATAATAGTCTAAAGGTTCGTGACTTCTTGAATTATAACCCCCCAGAGTTCTATGGGTCGAAGCCTGCGGATGACCCACAAAAGTTTATCCAACAGGTGCAACGTACGTTGAGGATAATTAGGGATTCTGAGGCTGAGTCTATTGAGTTGGCTTCATATCAGCTATGTGACATAGCCGTTAATTGGTATAAATCTTGGGAGTTATCTAGGAGCGAGGGTACTCCTCTAGTGGTGTGGGATGAATTTGTGGAGGCCTTACGTGGCCACCTTTTACCTTCGGAGATGAGATAAGCCAGAGTTGATAGATTCTTACATTTGAGGTAGAATGGTAGGAGTGTTCGAGATTATAGTCTTGAGTTTGATTCGTTGGCGAGACATGCGCCCATCATTGTAGTTGATATGGCTGATAGAGTGCATAGTTATGTGATGGGGCTGGATCGTTATTTGATTAACAGTTGTATGGCAATGGCTTCTCAGCCAAGTATAGATATTGCTCAGGTATAGACATATGCACAGGGGGTAGAGGAGCGACACAGGGGGCGTTAGCCCGATAAAGATTATGGAAGAGGCCAACATAAGAGAGCTAGATCGGCTGGTTATTCTAGTGAGTTTTGAGGCAGGCAGCCTCAGCAGGTTAGTAGATATCCTTCTCAGCCAGCCCGGAGTGCACCCCCACAGTTCACATGTAGGAGATTCGATAGCACAGGTATTCAGGACTCGGTCAAAGCTCCAGGGTTTTAGGTTCACAAATGAACAGAGGTTCGTGCCAGTCAAGGACACCTTTGCCTCGATGTTCTCATTATAGTAGGCCCTATTTTGGGGAATGCCATTTTGCTATAAGTTCTTGCTTTACTTGCAGCCGTCAAGGCCATATTATGAGGGAGTGTCCTTTAGGGGGTAGTCCAAGTGGTGCAGCTTAACCTACTAGGTCAGTTGCTGGTTCATCTTCTTCTGTGGCTATGTGCTCTATGGGGTAGGGTAACCAAACACCAGTAGGCCGTGGTAGAGGCCATGGTGGAGCTCCCAATTCTAGCGGCCCTTCGAATCGCATATATGCCTTGGCTAGTAGACAAGACCAAGAGGCATCACCAAACATGGTTACAGGTATATTATCGATTTTCTCTTAGGATGTATATGCATTGATAGATCCAGGCTCCACCTTATCTCATATATATCTCCTTTTGTTGCTAATAGAATCATGATAAAACCTGAATTGATAGAGCCATTTGAGGTAGCTACATCGGTAGAAGATTTTGTTATAGCCAAGCAAGTATATAGGGATTGTTTAGTGATTATATAGAGTCTTCGCACCAAGGCAGATTTGATAGAGTTAGATATGACAGAATTCGATTTTATTATAGGCATGGATTGGTTAGCTTCTTGTTATGCTAATGTTGATTGTAGAGAAAAAGTAGTTTGGTTTCAGTTCCCAGGGGAGTCATTATAGAATGGGTGGGGAATATGGCATCGCCAAGGGGTAAGTTTATCGCATACCTCAAGGCAAGGAAGATGGTTAGACAGGGTTATATTTATCATATGGTTTATGTGTATAACTTGGAAGCAGAGGTACCGACTCTTCAGTCAGTTCCGATAGTTAATAAATTTCCAAATGTATTCCTAGATGAACTTCTAGGTCTTCCTCCTGAGTGGGAGATAGAGTTCACCATAGATATATTGCCAGATACTCAGCCTATATCTATTCTTCCTTATAGAATAGCACCCACAGAGTTGAAAGAGTTGAAAGAGCAACTGAGAGACTTGTTAGAAAGATGGGTCGATGCGAATGTGTATTGATTATAGGCAACTGAACAAGGTGAAAATAAATAATAGATATCCCTTCCCCGGGATTAATGATTTATTTGACAAGTTTCAAGGTGCTAAGTGTTTCTCAAAAATAGACCTGTGGTAAGGCTATCATTAGGTATGGGTAAAGGAATTAGATATTTCAAAGACTGCATTCAGGACCCAATATGGGTATTATGAGTTTAGGGTGATGTCTTTTGGGTTGACCAATGCTCCAGCAGTGTTTATGGATCTAATGAACCGAGTGTTCAAGCCATACCAAGACATGTTTGTAATTGTATTTATTGATGATATTCTGGTCTATTCACGATCGGAAGAGGATCATGTAGATCATTTGAGGACAGTACTTGGGGTGATCCAGCACCAGAAGTTGTATGCAATATTCTCTAAATGTGAATTCTGGTTGACTTCAGTAGCATTCTTGGGACATATTATTGGAACTAATGGTATTCGAGTAGATACACAGAAAATTGAGGTCGTAAAGACTTGGCCTAGACCTACAATACCTACTAAGGTACGTAGTTTTCTGGGGCTAGCAGGATATTACAGGAGATTTACAAAGAAGTTTGCTTCGATTTCAGCACCTTTAACAAGGTTAACTCAGAAGGGGGCAAATTTCCAGTGGACCGATGCTTGTAAACAAAGCTTTCAGTTTCTGAAAGATAAGTTGACTATGGCTCTTATTCTAACTCTTATTGAAGGACCAAATGGCTATGTCATTTATTGTGATGCTTTCGGTATTGGGCTAGGTTGTGTACTGATGCAACATGGTAGAGTTATAGCCTATGCCTCCCGGCAGCTCAGAAAGCACAAAAGAAATTATCCTACTCTTGATCTAGAGTTAGCAGCAGCAATTCATGCTATGAAAATATGGAGACATTATCTATATGGCATACATGTTGATATCTACACGGATCACAAAAGTCTCCAATACATATTTAAGCAGAAGGAGATAATTTGCGGCAGAGAAGGTGGCTGGAGTGGCTAAAAGATTATGATGTTGACATTCTATACCACCCAGGGAAAGAAAATGTTGTAGCAGATGCACTCAGCCATAAATCTATGGTTGCTTGGTAGACATATAACTAGAACAGAAGAAGATAGTCCATGAGATTTGCCAGTTAGCTAATCTTGGAGTCCGTTTAGCTGATTCCGAGGATGGTAGAGTTTCTGTTTGAGGAGTTGTTGAATCCTCTATCATAGGAAAAGTAAAGCGATGCCAATACAAGGACCTTGTTCTGGCAAAGTATAGGAATGCATCCCTTCAAAAGGAAAAGACCCCATTTGAGATCATACCTGATGGAGTGATAAGATATAGGGGCAGATTATGTGTAATTAAAATTGCAGGGCTACGGCAACAAGTTATGGGAGAGGCACACTATGCCCGTTATTTTGTTCATCCAGGGTCAACAAAGATGTATCATGACCTCAGATGTTTATATTGGTGGGATGGCATGAAGAATGACATAGTAGAGTTCGTAACCTAGTTCCTAAATATCCAACAAGTTAAGATTGAGCATCAGAAGCCTGGTGGATTATTACAGGGGATGGAGATTCCAACCTGGAAATAGGAGGTGATCAATATGTACTTCATCACAAGTTTACCTCGCACTCCGCAAAAATATGACTCTATTTGGGTCATCGTTGATAGTTTGACAAAATCAACCCACTTTCTTCCAATCAGGACTACATATTTAGCTAAAGACTATGCCAGGTTGTACCTTGAGGAGATAGTGAGACTCCATGGGGTTCCCACAGCTATTATCTCCGATAGAGGAGCCCAGTTTACGGTTAACTTCTAGAATCCTTTCAGGAGGGATTGGGGACACAATTGAGTCTCAGCATAACATTTCACCCTCAGACTGACGGACAGGCCGAGCATACCATTCAGACACTACAAGATATGTTATGGGCCTGTATTATTGACTTTAGAGATAGCTGGGATGATCATTTTTCACTTATTGAATTTGCTTATAATAACAACTACCATTCGAGTATTTAGATGGCAACGTATGAGGCTTTGTATGGCAGGAAGTGTAGGTCACCTATTGGTTAGTTTGATGTTGGTGAGACTAAACTAATAGACCCAGACATGATTCAGCAAGCTATTGATAAAGTGAAGCTCATTCAGGAGAGACTATTACTAGCCTAGAGTCGACAGAAATCATATACAGATAATCGACGTCGACCCTTAGAGTTACAGGTTGATGATTGGGTGTTTTTAAAGGTGTCACCCATGAAGGGTGTAATGAGATTCGGCAAGAAAGGAAATCTTAGCTCGAGGTACATTTGCCCTTATTAAATCATTCGTAGGGTAGGCAAGGTTACTTATAAGTTGGACCTACTATCTGATTTGGAGCAGTACACCTAGTCATTCATGTGTCGATGCTTCACTAATGTATTGGTGATCCCTCTAAAGTATTCCAAGTGGATGATGTCCAAGTGACGGAGGAGCTGTCCTACGAGGAAAACCCTATGGCTATATTTGATCGCCAAGTCAGAAGGTTGCATACCAAAGACGTGGCTTCCGTCAAAGTATTGTGGCGAAACAAGAATAGAGAAGAGATGACCTGAAAAACCGAAGAGGAGATGAAGAACAAGTATCCTCACTTGTTCCTTATACCCACAGGTACTCTAAACCCCTACAATGGTTATATTGATTAATAAGAAAACTATATTAGATAACTATTGCAAAGACTTCCCGGAATCCTTGTAAGACCTTATGAAGCTAGTTAACATTCGAGGATGAATGTTCTAAAGGGGGAAAGGATATTATATCCCATACTTTTGTACATTGGAACATTTTTAAGCTACTCTAAAGATACCATGTGATCTATGTTATCCATGACGTTATTAAAATAATCTTAAGGAGGGGAGGATGTAACGCCTCATATTTTGCATAGACTAGTTCTATGTGGGTAGTGATGGTTTGAAATAGGTTTGGAAGGATTTGAAAAGGGTTCGAGGCCAAATAATTTATCATAGTAATCGACCTACTTGCTTAAGCTATTGGTTTGGATGTCTTACATAATTAAGCTACTTGATTACACGTCTAGCTTAAGTAGAAAGGATCACCCGAGTTCTTAAGGTAAGACTAATTGCTAACCTACGAAAAGAACAAGTAAGGGATGCACCTACTTAGAATATGTGGGCTACATTTTAAATGAAAAGAGCAAGTAGATGATGCAACTACTTACAAACTTGTGGCAGGAATTAAGTAGGGATTGGTGATTAATTATGATTAATTAACTTAATTAGACTACTAAGAGCGCCCCATAGCACATGCCGAAATTTGATTGGTCTTGAATGAAAAATGGGCACATGTTATAAGGGTGGACTCGTGTCCACTTTGTAGGCACCATGTAAGACTAAGATTTGATGACTAAGTCATCAACTAGAATTCATTTTCAACTTTGAAAAAGTGAATTTAGAGAAGAGGAATTCCTAAGCTTTTGAGAGAGAAAGTGTCACGACCCAACCCCGTAGGCCATGACTAGTGCCCAAGTTGGGCACTAGTGTACATATCTATTAGATATTGTCAAACTGAAACCAAACATTAAATGGAGGCTTTGTGAAAATAGGACATCATCTCAAGCATTAAATACATGCATCAGGTAACCTGTCTCCTGAGGAATCACAATCAATTAAAACCTCATAATACACGAGCCGACAATGCTGTCACTACATACAATATCCCAAAATACAAGTCATATATGCATAAACAAATACATATACACACAACCTACACATATATCTACATACTTCTAAAAGTATCAACAGTATCATATGGTGGGATAGGGCCCCGTCGTACCCCTAAATTAAACATATATATACATCAAAAAGGGGTCTAAACCAAAAGTCTAGACTCCAAGATAAAGGAGCACTCTAAGATAACTGAATAAGAATACTAGGCTAGCAGATCACCGTAGCTAGTACCTATACCTATGGGCATGAAATGCAGCCCCCCGAGGAAGGGGTCAGTACAAGATATGTACTGAGTATGTAAAGCATGAAATATAATAGGAAAGATCATAACTAAAGTAGAGAGCCAATGAGACAAGTATGATAATCAAGAACTCACTATAGTTATGCCTTACGAAGAAATCATGCATATCATTAGCATATATCGTACCAGGCCCATTATGAGAGTCGGCGCCATAATCGTATCATCATATACATATACTATACCATACCCGGCCCTCTAGTGAGGGACTCGGTAAAGATGTAATAAAGTTGTGCATGATAACATACCCGGCCCAGGACTCGGTGAAAGAGGTAATAATAGTATGCACGAGTAGAATATCATGAGCAACCATATACAATTAGATCATCGCCAGAGACTCAATAGAATAATCAAAATAAACCATCATTTGAAAATCAAGACAGTAGTCATCTCAAGTACCTTTTGAATGTCACTATAGACCATATCAAATGGAGACTCAAAAATCATAGACATGTATTAGGATAATGCGAAACAGCTTATGGAATCAGAGACATTTATCATCGTAGAGTCTTTAGGAATAGGATCTTATACATCCAACTACTATTCAACATATAGAAGGCTCTAGGGCAGTAGCTCAACAACTTTAAGAGTTTTAACATCTAGAAGTGAATAAGGATCATGAATCATGTTCAGAACTTATGAATGGAATTACCCCAAAGCTTATATCATTCATCACTTATGTCTAAGACATGCCTAAAGAAATAAGAGATAGGCTTTACATACCTTCAGCGCTTATTCGCAACACAACACGCATACGCTGCCTAATAGTGTCTCAAACTATATTAAGACGTCAAGAATTATGGTTAAGCTATGGGAAGGTTTCAAAATGCACTCCAACGTTAGCAGCTCATTTCTAAAAAATTAGGCGCATTTACCTTATATTCAAACCAACTATGTAACAACCAAGTCAACATCAACAATAAACACATTCAAGTGCTATATTAAAGTTAGCCAAGGCAAGATTCAAGAATGTTCTAAAATAGCCTGTACACTATTCCAAATCATCCCACACATTACGACGTTCCATAATCTTTAACATAACAACTACGATGTAATCAAGTTACTCATAATAATCCATATCCACAACACTTCATCGGATGACCTTACAATAGTCCAAGAATTACAACAACACTATAGCTTTAACTACTCTTAGTCCTTCAATTCAACAAGAATAACAACACAACCAACCTAGATCGTTCTAAATACAATATAATTATAACTTTAGATATCAAATTCCTTCACTTTCATCGTATAACCAATGGAAACAAAAACTCCAACATTAATCAAAATTAATCCATCATCTTTAGATTAGAATAACCCCAATAATTATAACCATACAATGTATAATCATAACCACGCTTAATTTTTCAATTCAACACAAATAGCCACACGTTACAATTACAACTCCAACTTGAAATATCAAATTCTTCCATTTTTATTATATAACTCATGACAACAACAACCAAAACGTTAATTAAAACTGATTCACCATTTCCAAATGAAACAGCCCCTACAAGGCTTTAACAATATTCCAACGCTAACATATATAATTTTATACCTCCAATTCACGTTTACACATTCACAACACGTCCAAATTCATCCTAAAACGTATAGAAAATGATTAATTCTTACCTTAACAGCTTGGCTTCTCAACTTGACTGAAATATGTGGATTGCACATTAGGTCTTCTTGCTGCCCCAATGATTAATTCACATTGTTAATCACCTTCAATTGGTTGAAAATATCTTATAAAAGTAGTGTGGGGATTGGAATTTGGGAGCTTGCTTGCTCAACCATGGCCATGAGTTGCCATGGCTTGAACTCTTATTCTTTTTCTCTATATTTTCCTCAAAGAAGAATGAGCTAAAATAAGCTTTTAGCCATTAATTTTTCATTATATATACAACCCCTAAGAGTTACACATGTCTAGCCTTGACATGTGTCCCATGGTCATCCATGGAAGCCCCTAAGAGTGACACGTGTCCAGCTTTAACATGTGTCCATTATGGACTTGTATCCTACTATCATCTACCCTCCAATCACATTCTACCACATGTCTTGGTGGGTCCCACTTAGTGGTCTAATTAACTTAATTAATCTCAATTAATCCCTAATCCCCACTTAATAATCTAGACCAAATAAAATCTATAACCAATTCATGTATTAATTAAAGTCGGGAATAAAAATCTCTATCTTGCATCCCTAAATAATCTTGTCCATTACTTTAAGAAAGTAGGTGCATCTTCTCCTTAATTCCTGCCATAAGTTCGTAAGTAGTTGTATCACCTACTTGCCTTTTTTTTATTTAAATGCAGTCCACACATTCTAAGTAGGTGCATCACCTACTTGAAGTAGGTGCATCACCTACTTATTCTTTTTAGTAGGTTAGAAATTAGTCTTACCTTAAGAACCTGTGTGATCCTTGCTACTTAAGCTAGACGTGTACTCAAGTAGCTTAATTATGTAAGATATCTAAACCAGTAGCTTAAGCAGGTAGGTCAATTACTGTGACAAATTATTTGGCCTCAAACCCCTTTCAAACCATTACTACTTCACATAGAGCTAGTCTATGCAAGATATGGAATGTTACATTCTTCCTTCCTTAGGATCATTTGATAACTTCATGGATCACATGGTAGCTTTAGATAAGCTTAAAAACGTTCTGATGTACAAAAAGTACGGGATATAATAGAAAGAAGTCACAGCCATGACAACACCTAAGGAGCTCTCGGTTTTCTCATTTCCTCCCCCTTCTACACGATTAAGTTGAGGGATTTCAAGGTCAATTGGAGAAAAAAGATGGAGATCATAACAACCATGACAACTTACGGCCATGGTTGTTCTCAAAGAAGTTACATGTTGATGATAAGGGGTTTGTTTTTAAGGTAAGATTTCATTCCCTTTTTAATGTTTTAGGAATGATTGATCTGTGTATGAATTAGTGGATGTGGTATTGAATGCAAGAATTATGTGTTGGTGTTGAAATTTTGCTTGGGCCAAATGTGGGGCTGTGTTTAGACTAGCAATGATAAGTTAATTTTAAATTGGTGTTGTTGTTGTTGTCATGGAATAAATGATGAACTTAAAGGGATTTGATAACTAAAAATGGAGTTGTATTCGTCTAATGGGTTGTTCTTGTTGAATTGAGGGATTAAGGGTTAAGATTATGTATTGTGTTATTGATCTTGTAAGATTGAAGGACTAAGTGTCGTTAAGACTTGTGTTGTGTTGATTGTAATTGACGGGCTGCTTTAGGACTTGTCATAATGTTAAAATAATTCTCTTACGTATAAGGGTTGAAACCATTGTTGTGTTGTTGCTAATGCGAATCATTAATTCGATAAGAAAGCAATGTATAAGATATCGTATGCGAAACGTATGTGACCTATTTTGGGAGTATCCTTGGATCTTGTTTTGGCCAGCTTTGGTTGTTGCTATGTTGGTTGTTGTATAATTGGCATAAATGCAAGGAGTGAGCGATATAGGTAAAGTGCTGCCCAATTGTCTAGAAATAAGTTACTAACGTTAAAATACGTTTTATGCCTTTCCATAGCTAACCATAGTGCTTAATATCTTAATATAGGTTGAGACACTACAGGCAACATATACGTATTGTGTTACGGATAAACGCTAAAGGTATGTGAAGCTATCCCTTCTTTATTTTGGTATGTCTTAGATATAAGTGATATATGATATGATGTGAGCTTTAGGGTAATTCCATCCATAGGTTCCGAGTATGATTCATGATTCTTGTTCACTTCTTAATGTTAAAACTCTTAAAGTAGCTAAGCTACTGCCCTTGAGTCTTCTATACGTTGGACAGTCGTTGGTATGTGAAAGTCCTTTTTCTTAAAGACTCTATAATGATTAATCTCCTTAACTTTCATAAGCTGTTTCGCATTATCTTGATGTGTGTCTATGATCCCTGAGGCTTTATTTGATATAGTTCATACTAACATTCAAAGAGTATGGAACATGATTATCGCTCTGATACTCGAGTATTAATTAGCCTACTTATCTATTGAGTCTTAAATGATGATTTAAATGCATATGGTTACTCACTACTCTACTCGTGCATACTGTCATTACATCTTTCACCGAGTTCCGGGCCAGGTATATTATCATGCACAGTTTTGCTACATCATTCACCGAGTCCCATGATGGGCCAGGATATCTATGATCCCTGAGGCTTTATTTGATATAGTTCATACTGACATTCAAAGAGTATGGAACATGATTATCACTCTGATACTCGAGTATTAATTAGCCTACTTATCTATTGAGTTTTAAATGATGATTTAAATGCATATGGTTACTCACTACTCTACTCGTGCATACTGTCATTACATCTTTCAACGAGTCTCAGGCCAGGTATATTATCATGAACAGTTTTGCTACATCATTTACCGAGTCCCATGATGGGCCAGGATACGGTATACGTGTACATGACTTTATTCCCACAAACTTGCCAACCTCTCTGAACTAAAAGGCGAACTCCAATTTGACTCGGCGAGTTGCCAAGTACCGTTTTGCGAGCTTCAGGCTCCAATTTTCATCGTTTTCCCCTTTTTAACTCGAAATTTCAACTTTTAAACTTCTGGGACCTCACAATGATACATCTCATTCAAGAAAAATGTTATCTCGAATGTGATAAAGTACCCACAATTTTATATAAAAATGATGCAAGATACATAGCATAACTAAAGGGAGGATTCATAGAATGAGACAGAAAAAAGTACATAGCGTCAAAGCTTTTCTACGCATATGAGCTCCAAAAAAATAGTGATGTCAACGTGCAACAGATTTGTTTGAGATATACAACAACAACAACAACCCAGTGAAATCCCACATCGTGGGGTCTGGGGAGGGTAAAGTGTACGCAGACCTGACTCCTACCAATGTAGGACGGCTGTGGGATTTCACCAAGTCTATACCAACTGCAACTTTTGAGAACATGATTCACAAGATTGGAATGCGAAGATTCAAGTTTTTGGATTGATGTTTCCATTCAGGGGAAGTCAATATGCGTTGTACTCTTTTTTCGATACAAAATTTTGTCCCACTGAGTTTTTTGTAAGATTTTTAATGACACAGTCTAAATGCGTATTATTGGATATGTGTTTATTTTTTCTAACAAGATTTTTAATGAGACACACTATCTATTTATTTAACATATAAAAGGAGGTGATATAAATAATAATGAATGTCTATCAAGTTAAAGTGAAAAGTTAGAAACTATACCTTTAAGACCAAATCAATTTTGCCCTATAAATACATAGTTATTTTATTTGTAAATTACCACTCAAAGAAATAAGATCCTTATACTTGGAATTTTTTATTAAAGGTGACAAAAAAGTTTTAAACTAAAAAAAAGTGACACAAATCTTAATTATTGAGTAGAGGTGACAATTTTAAGATTAGTGTTAATGATATTAATTTTAAAATCCTCAAGTATCATTATTTACCCAAAGGTCCTCCCCTCCCCTCCCCTCCCCTCCCCCTCCTTTGCCGCCAACGTCATTCCTACCCCTCCTACCGTCGCCATTATCGCCGTCATCGACCTAACCACCATCAACTCATTTGCTATTAATGCTACCTCCTCCCCCTCCTCTTCCATTGCCATCACTGCCACATTTTTTTTCCCTCCTCCACCATCACCATCACCATCATCATCACCTCCTCCTCATTCACCGTTTTCACAACAATCATCACCTTTTCTTCCACTACCACCATTAACACCACTAGTCTTCTCTTCTTCCACACTCACTATCTCCTTCACCAGCTCCTTTTACACCTCATTTTTTATCAAAAAAATCAAACAATTGTCGAAGTTGTTGCAACAACCATGCAGAAGTTGCTATAATAATTCAACAATTGTTGCATCAACTATAACAATTGTTAAAGTTGCTGCAGAAAATCAAGCGACTATTGTAGTTGTTGTCGTAACTATAATAGTTCGTAATTATTGTAACAATTATCATAGTTGCTGCAACAACTATCACAATTATAACAACAACTATCATAGTTGATTCATTTTCTGTAGAATTTTTTTAACAACTTAATTTTTTTTTGAAATTCTCAAAATCAAAGTAAAACAGTCCGTAGAGATAAAACTAAAAAAGATTAAAAGAAAAAAATGTGATTAAAAAATGAATGACAACAGTAATAATAATAGCGACGATAAAGAAAAAAGAAAAAAAATATGGAGGAAGAGAGAAAGAAAGAAAATGGAGGGAGGGAAAGAGAAAATCTAAAAAGAAAGGAAGAAAGAAAGAAAAAGTAAATAGGATCCATACATAATTTTAAAATTTGAAATAAGAAAAAAAACTTTTTAAAATTTTAAAATTCTAATATGCACTCCATAGATTTGAATCACTTTAATCAAATTCACAATTTATTAACTTTATTTGATCAAATCAATATCACCTTTTTCTTTATTGGAGAACTTTTTTTTATCACTTGCTACTCAGTTTTTTATTCTTGCTTTCGATTACATTTTATAGCTTCATCCTTTTTGTTTTCCTTTTTCTTCCCTTTTTTTTTTTGGTTTCTCTTACCATTAACAAACCTCAAAAATCTCCACTCCCGCGTAGTACCCATACGCTTCTTCTCCTTCTTCCTCAAACTAACAATGGACGACTCAATAAGCAAATTCTGCAAAACCATGGCCGTTTTCTGTAACAATCTCGAAAACAGCTGCCACGCCCTCAAAGCGTCCGTGGATCGTCGCCCCATACCCCTTGGTATAACTTTCCTACAGTTTTACCTTATTTTTTTTCTTTCAAATTAAATCAGTCTAGCTTTGTACAGATTCAGCATCGACGACCTTTGCACAAAGCCTAAACCAGAGAGTATTGTTACTAAGCGGTGACCTCAATGTGCTGGAGTCCATGTCTTGTGGAACGGTGTCGTTCGAGGAGCTGCTGGGCCATTGCAATGAAGTTTTCAAGAAGAACCAAACTGATCTTCTGTCCCTTCAGGACCGTCTCCATAATCTTGGATACATTGCTTCTGGTAAGTAAAATCAATAAATCAATGTTGTGGTTGGATATATGAATCTTTATATAATTCTGTTACATTCAGGTCTAAATCATTCCATTGCTACTTTGCGTATAAAAAAATTGCCCTGGCTATTAGAGTTCTAAAACTAGAGGTTTTGTCAATTTCACACTTACCTGGTTAACACCGGACGTCTTTTAAGTGTAACAGCAATAACTAAACATTAATCCAAGTAATTGGTATTGCCTATGTGATATATATATTTGTTATTTCCTTAGTCAAGTCTACATTGATTATGAGTGATTTAGGTCTTTTGAGTGTCACATGCCCATTTTGAATATCCTGCTAAGTTTCCAATAAAATTTTCAAAAGATTCTTCAATTGGGAAATGCTCATTGGAGCTAGTACTACTCTGTTCTGATCGCTGATTTATTTTAAATGTTTGATCTTGTAGTTTTCTCTTTCAGAAAACAAATATATTGGTTTTTTTGGGTGGAGGTGGTGTATTTCTGTCTACCTTTTTTAATTGGGCACATGGGTGTGCCAAAGTAGGACCTCTTTTGAAATCTTAAAAAAATATAGAACAGGAGCATGTGACTAATAACCATGTTTTAGCATTATATGATGGACAGAAAGACGGTTCCAAGCTCCCACAAGTCCAAGGGAGGAAAAGAAAAGCTCTAAATTCAATCTTGTAATGAGATAAGAATTATTACATATTCAAGGGTCAATCTATTGGGCTGTAACCTGTAAATACATGAAATTGCTACAATATGGACTCTTGAAGGTTACGGTCGATAAATCGGGAAAATTCACAGTATGAAAATTTTCATACTCAATTGCCATGTGAGTTAATTTTAGAAATAATAGTATCAAGAAATTTTCAAAATTTTATGTTAGGGAATGTCCATTAGAGCTAGTATTAGGTTTTGTAGTCTGTACTATTTACTTTGTCAATGTGCTGCCTGGTGACAAATCACCAACTCAGGAGTCCTTGAAAGCCTTGATCCTTGTACATTAAACATGTAAAATTGTCATATTGGGGAATATCAGAAATTCTGGTTATCGTTTAACATTCTGCCTTTTGCTTTGAATGATTAGTAATCTCACTTTGTGTAGTAATTACTTATTGGCTGGTTTACTATTTCCCTTGCTGCACAAGTCGATCTTATTGATGAAGATAGTGAAGGAGAAGAAGAGGACCCGAAAGTTTCAGAAGATTTATCTTATGACTGCAGCTTAGACTTCAAGAAAATTGAAGATGATACTTTGTATCCTTTATGAATGTTTTATCTCTAATCAAACGCAAGTGTTGTACTTGAATCCTTCTAAACTTTTAGGCTCTTAGCATAATCACAATAATGGATATTTTCACTTGGTGAACTCAGTGCAGGTCCATGCTCAACATGGCTTTCCTCTGCCAAGAAAATTAGGTGTTTTGCTTATTTTCATTTTTCCTGAAAAAAAGAAGAAAAATAATGTGACGAAGAAAGAGTTGCAGCACCATCAACTTGCATACAATTGAATTTTGAATGATTATTAAGAAGTTGAGGTGTGACCCTTTCCCGGACTATGCGTGAACCAGGGATGCTTTGTACACTGGGCTTCCCTTTTAAGGAGATTTTTATGTGTGCTACTTAACATTTTTAGGCTGGATGATACTCTGAATTTGCAGAACCTTGGTCTCTCTGATGTTTGCCTAGCTACCATAGCATCTGAAGGTGAGTTTCAAACTCAGGAATCAAATTGCGATATCTTGATGGAATATTAAGAAAAAAATCCGAGGTGTGAATTGCATTAGATTCTTCACTTGTAGATTTATATTACATGTGCTGTCTTCAACCCCAAGGGGCATTGCAAAGATCTATCTGGACATACTATTAAAATCTATTTCCCCAATTTCTTTCAAACTATGCTTTAGATTTGTGCGGAGGAAGAAAGTTTCTTGATGCATTTGCTCTAGTTTTTGTTTATGATAATTTATAACTTGAGATATTTTGTTACGTCTCATTTGTATTTTGATTTGCAGCAAATACTATATATGAGAAAGAGGGATTCTATCTATCCACTGAAAAGAAACAGGATAGTAGTGATGGTACAAAATTCACATTCCACACCATTAATTTGGTAAAATTAGTATAACATGGTGTCTAAGATGCGTTTCTTACTTTTCTGAACATAGGGAAAATGAACGATGAATTGAAGTCATCTGAAGATATTCAGTCACTGATAACTGTGTCAGAAGATGATTATGAAAACCTCCCCAAACATATGAAGAGTTTAGCTTCATGGCAGGTGTGGTTTCTGTATTGGTGATCTCATTTTCTTGACAGTCTTATTCTAAGAAAAAAAGTGCTTAAGACCATCTCCAACCCCTCTCTATTTTACTCTCCATTCTCTATATTGGAGAGTAAAATAGAGAATGCCCTCTCCAACCAATCTCTATTTCACCCTCTAGTCTTCAATTATAGAGAGTTGAATAGTAGTTCTCCAAATTTGGAGAACTAATATTCACAATCTCTATTTCACTTTTTGATTATTATATTATTTTTTCTATTATACAACATTTGTAATTAACATATTATAAATCATGTAAAACCATTAATTAAATCTCTAATATTCGTAAGTCCTTTTTAATGTAATATTACATTTTAAAAAAATATATTATTTAATATATACTCCTTTCACCCCGAATTAAAAATATTTCAAATATATATTTTTTTAATTTTCGTCACTTTAAGTGATATAATTTAAAATTATTATTAATTTTCACTATGAAGAATACACAAAATTTAAATGATAAGATGAAAAATTTTAATTTAAAAGTACAATACATAACATAATAATTTAAATACAAGATAACAATACAATACATAACAAAATAATTTTAAAAATCACAACAACAATCCATGTTCTCAGAAGAAGAAATATTTCGTGATGAAACAAGAATCGTGCCGAAAAGATGTTGAACGTGCATTCGGAGTTTTGCAATCACGTTTTGCAATTATCGCAGGACCGTCACGTTTTTGGAGAAAGGAAGTGCTACATGATATAATGACTACATGTATTATACTGCACAACATGATAATCGAGGATGAACATGATCTTAGTGCATCAATTCAAATGCCGTAGAGGCTCCAATTGCAACGACATAAATGGTGGTAGATGAAAATCTCCGGTTTGAACATATTTTAGCTAGACATAAAAAAAATTAACTACAAAAATGCTTATTTTGAACTCCGTAATGATTTAATTGAGCATTTATGGGAGCAACATAATAATCGAGAAAGTTGAGTATTTATGTAATGTTTATGTAATTGTGTTTCATTAATGATTTCACTTTTATTTTATTGTCCATTAATATATATATTATATAATATTTGCTTGGAATTATGTTATTTAGAAATTTAAAAATAAAATATAATTTTATATCAAATAAAGAATTTGGAAAGAATAAAATTTATGTTATTGAAAATTATATAGGGTGATTATTTGGAAAAAAGAAGAAGAAAGGATTTATATTATGAAATAAGAAAATAAATGAAATAGAAATAATAATATAATATTGAGGAGAGAGAAGAAGATTCCTTTTTGGAGAGTAAAATAGAGAACTGGGTTGGAGTGGGTTGTTTCAAAAAATAGAGATCTCCAAGTATGGAGAGTAAAATGGAGGGTAGGCTTGGAGATGCCCTAAGAGTAGATAATAAGCAGACCAAGTAATATACTCTGATACAAATAGAATTCACTCATGAAGATTTTACTGGTGAGATAAAATTCAAATGGATTACACTGGTATATGGAACATATGCATACAAAGGTTGTCTTGCAGTAAAAGAAAAAAAAACATGTATGAATTATCTTAATAGTTTGGGAAAGTGGCGTGACCTTGTGCTTTGAGATCTTTGTAAAAAGTCGCAGAGGCACTTAATGATTGTCAAATTACTTAAAGCTAAAGTATATTAACTTCAAAACAGTGAATACTTTCCTCAGGTGTTACATCAACTGATTTATACTTTGAGTGATTTATGAGGACAACTCTCTAAAAGGTGTCATCACATATGAATGTTATACAAATAGGTAAAGTCCAGACACCTCCCTTAGTCTTGGGTTGTCGCATATAACCACTTTGAACTTTGAGAGTGTCTAAAGTTCATGCTTTGATTTTCCTAACAATTTGACGAAGCTTGATAAAATATCAAAATTCAAAAGTAGAAAAAGGTACCATTTTTCATATTCTCTTCCATTTTCTTTTTTCTCCTTCCCTTTTCCGACTTCTTTCTTTCTTCTTCTTTTTCCAGCCATGGAACACAAAAAAGTGGATTATGGATGGAACTTATAAAGAATATGCCAGATCTATTCTACAGAATTGTGCCAAAAATATTAGACATTTTGTTTTAACTAGGAGATTATTCTGTAGTAATAGAACCATGTAAATTAGGCAATTGACCACATTACAGGATCTAAAGTAATATTTTTTGGACCGGTAATAGAGAAAAGAGAGCCTTTCATCTGGTGAAGCGGGCCAAGTTAATATTGGATAAAAAAGAGGTGGACTTGACATTAGAAACTTAAGGCACACAACAATAACTTACTTATAGAGTGGCCTTTGAGGTATGTAAAGAAGATGGAAGCTTATGGAGAAGGCTTATATAGGATAAATATGGGGAGCAAAACATCTGGTTTACAGGTCCTGTTAACTTTTCCCATGGTATAAGTTGTACATACGCAGCATGTGGGAAATCTCTGATGTCAACACAAAGTAAAGGTTGATAATGGAAGACATACGAGATTTTGGTAAGATGGTTGTATAGGGCTTGCCCCTCTAGTCACTCAATATTCTAACCTTTATAGGCTCGTTTTGGATATTTAGTTTCTGATTGCATGAATGAGAACAGTTGGTGTTTAGCTTTTCGTAGAAATTTCTTTGATTGGGAAGTCCCTGGATTGCTTCACTTTGGCATGATTTAGCAAAGATTGCACTGGATTTAGAAGTCTCAGACAATACTGTATGGACAAGGCAGACAAATGGACAATACTCTGATAATTCGTGCTATAGGGAACTCAACAAGGAAGGAGGAAGCAAAGAAAGTTGGCCTTGGAAGTAACAATGGACGTCAAAGCACCATATAAAGTCAATTGTTTTTTGTTATGTTGTGCGGACTCTTTGTTTTTGCCGCTGAACCCATCTCGACACGAGATTGGTGCGGGGTGCATCTCCGATTCGATCAACTCCGTCTGGATACTTTGACCGAGTCAAGTTGGGGAAGAAGAGAACTATTTCAATGGCCGCCAGAAGTCGACTATATTTTCTTGGATGAACTATATAAAGAATAGCTAACGGAGATGTCGACGACATTTTCTCCGATGATCAACGACGAACTTGTAAGTTACGAGATCTCTCGATTCCACTTTTTCATAAGGACTTTGCTGAAAGAATAGAGAGGAGCTGAAGCGAAGAGATTTCTGGAGAGAAGAAACGAACAGAGAAGATCGTTTTGGTTCCTTTTGGAAAAGAACAGAGGACAGCAATGGAGGGACTGCGGTCTGCGAGCCCTAATTCCTTTTCTCTTCATATGAAGAACTGAAGATAACTTTTGTTTTGGGCTTGGTGTTGGGCCAAGTGCCCAAGTCTGCTTTGTATTTGCATAATTTTTTTCTTGGACAAAAACATATATTTTTATAATGTATATGTAATTAATATTAATATTAAACATAAAATATTTATTGCTGTAGCAATTTTATCCACCAACCTGGGCAACTAATGAGGCATCCAAATATATTGTGTGATTATGTTCCTAGTTTTTAGGTAAAACCTATTTTCCATACAAATTATATCCTTATCTACAATATTCAACAAAATACTTTCGTTATATAAAATACCTTTCTATACAATATCATTTGATATAATAAATTTATACCAAGAATAAATATCCCATGATATAGCAATAAATTTACTTTGCCACAAATTGTATTTATACCAAAAAAAATACATGATATGTTTTAGATATAAAAAATTATACCATACATATACTACATATATATTCATATAATAAATATTTTTCCTTTACAAAAAAATAATACTTTCAATAGAATAATTTGTACCATGAATATTTATGCCATAAATTTATACCAATACTATAAGAATAATCCGACTTTTTTCATAAAAGTATATTTATACTATAAAATATATGGTATATATTTAAGATATAAAAAAAGTATACCCTGCATATATTTAAAATAAAAGTTTAAAAAAAAATTCGACAAAATTTAGAATATCTTTATAACTATATTTTTATAATATTGAATATTTTTAGCCGAATCCCCACACCCGTATCCATACTAGGATTCGCATCCCCGAATTTTAAAATTTAGATTTTGCCGAATCCGGCTCTCGGATTTGTATCTGTCTCGGACACCCGCACCCAAGTCTGAGCAACTTAGGTTTTTTGTGGCTAGTGGCACATAATGTGTATCTTACTGAAACTAATAGTTATTCAACTAAGGATCTGATATTGAATGCTAGATCAAGTGCGGAGGCAGAATATAGAGCTATGATCCAGGGTGTCTGTGAACTTTTGTGGTTACAAAAACTACTAGAGAAATTGAGATTGTCTTAAAAAGGGTAACTTTTCTTGTATTGTGATAACAAGGCTGCAATCTACTATAGCTCATAATACAGTCCAACATGACCGAACAAAGGATGTTGAAATTGTCAGACACTTCATCAGAGAAAAGTTACAAGTGGTGTCTTGAGTTTTTTCCATCTGTCATCAGAAAAGCAGCTAGCTAATGTGTTCACCAAATGTTTTAACAAACGGGCTTTCCATATGCTGGTTTGCAAGTTGGGCAGTGCGGGGGATTGTTAATTGATTAGAGATTTCCTAGCTTAATTGTAGGAGTAGATTGATTCTAGAATATTTTACTTCATTGTAACTGATTGTGTAATTGATTGTCTTTCCTTATAGTCTTAGAACTCATTGTAGAAGTACCCATTCTATGGGATGTAAAAATCATCAAGAAATATCAATAAGCCTTTTCTTCTTCTTGAAATCTTCGGTGTTCAAGGGGACAACAAAGCAGTGATTATTATTCCAGAGTTAACATTAAATTTTGGGTTGAAAGATTCAGCTCTTAAAATAAAAAGATTCATTCAGCGAAGGAAGCCTAATGCAAGATGGATACAGCCACCAAATACACAACTCCTTTGCCCAGACTGTTTGCAACAACAAATGGATACAATGAATACAAACCTTAAAGTGGAGCATTAATCAGACAACTCTATCAAAATCTCCAGTAAGGCAACACTAGATGATAATCTACTAAAAAGGTGTATCATTAGCAGGTTCTCCAAAGAGACACTTAATGCAGTTTAAATATGGATGAGACGGTGATTAACAAATGTAGCAATTGATTGTAGTGTATGAGTTAAATGAAATTCCAATTTCTATTCAAGCAGACGATGGCAGAACAAGTCATAACAGAAAACTTGAGATGGATAATTGCTTCTCCGAGATTGAGTTGGTAGTCACTGACAATGAGATCTATCCGGAAGAGACAAAACTTGATTCGGTCTGGATAAGAGTGCTCGCCCTACCATTACATCTATAGTCTTCAAAAACCATGAAGGCAATAGGGGGAAGATGCGGTGGTTGGATAAAAACGGATGAATAGACAACTTTAAAATCATATGAGGTGGTCATATCACAATAAAAGGACCATTGGATTTGATTCCTAGACTTGTAGAGGTTGAAAATCGAGGTTTAATTTTCTCATTACCCATTTGGAGCGAATGTCCAGTCACCAAGAATGTTCGCGGGGAAGACGTTCCTGAAGAAGAAATTTCTAGGGTCTATGAGAGTATGCTAGTAAATCCTATACTATAGTTGTGAAAAGGTGGACAAAGCATGTGGGCATCCTCACGGGTCATTCAAATTTTAAAAATTTAGACATGGGTATTGCATGCTGTAAACGGGTGGTAATTATAGAAAATACCAAGGCAAAAGTTTGAATTGAAATGGGTCGATTGCATGAAGGGCCCAAGAAAAATAACTGTGTTGTAGTTGAAAAGACACACACATATTTTAATACTATGCGAACGCCGATGGGATTTTTATGAATTCTAACTCAAGGGTCGACCAGTAAAACAAGAGACTACAACTATTACTCTCGAAAGTCAATCAATAGTAGGACTAATACTGCAGATCTATGAAGAACATATTATGCAGGGAGAGGCCTCAAAACTACAATTATGCCTCTCTGCAAGTTAGAGAGAAGAATGATGAAACGGTCGTTGAGGGGGGCGTAGCAAGGAATTATGGAGAGCTTAGCTCCGAGGAAAGAGAACCAAATCATTGTCCACAATGGAATTGAGGAATGGGACAAAGAAGCAATGCCTTTAGAGATATTGACTCGGGGAGCAGATGAGACGGTCTCATTATGGTTTTACCATAATGTTCTTAACGTGAACAAACTATACGTGGTTGAATTTCAAGGATGTGAATGGGAGGCCCTGAATTTATTCATGAAGATTGACAAAAGGAGGCAGGAGAGAGGATTCAAGACACCATCAATAGTTGTCGTCATCAAAGTACAAAGGTGTTAGAGATATACAAAATTTGCAATTTGGTGTCAAATTCAAAGATGGAGAGCGAGCCTAGAAGCAGGGAGAGGAATATTTGAGTTATTTCTTTGAATATCCAGGGACAAAATGACAGTAAAAGGAGAGTAATAATCAAGGGATGGATCCATGTTTGGAAGGCTGACATTTATTGTTTCCACAGAACAAAGTTGGAAGGTGATATCACCATCCATGTTAAATTACTGTTGTGAAAAGAAACTTCTCCATTGCTTTAAGTGGTGAAGCGACGCGCAAACCCATCACTTTTTTACAGTGAAGTGAGTGCTTCATCTCTTTTTCAAAAAAAAAAACAGGGGGCCTGATTGGAAGAAAAAAGGAAAATTGGGACTTGTTTTTAAAAAAAAGAAAGTTGAAGTGCTCAGAGTGCAAATTCAATGACATAACTCACAAGGTAGATGTAGAAGTGAGGATTGATACACAAGTCATCTCTAAGAGAGGAAGTTTCTTGTACCATGGGTTCATTATCCAAGGAAATGGGAGATTAACAATGATATTACACATCGTATTGGAGCAGAGTGGATGAAATAGAGGCTCACATCCTGTGTTGTGTGATTAGGAATGTTCCACCAAGACTTGAGGTAAATTTTATAAAGTGATTGTTAAACCAACTATGTTGTATGGGGCGGAGTGTTGCCCTGTCATGAGCACGTCCAGAAGATGAGAGTAGAGGAAATGATGTTGTTGAGGTGGATGTGTGGACACACTAGAAGAGATAGGATTAGGAACAAAGATATTCAAGACAAGGTAGAAGTGACTTCCGTGGTGGACAAGATGAGGGAGGTGAGACTGAGGTAGTTCAGGCATGTGAAGAGGAGATGCCCAGATGCACAGTCAAGAGGTGTGAGAGGTTAGCTATGGTGGGTCTAAGGAGAGGTAGAGGTCAATTGAAGAGTTATTGGAGTGAGGTGATTAGATAGGATATGACGCACCTACAACTTACCGAGGACATGACTCTAGATAAGAGGATATGGAAGTCGAGGATTAGGATAAAAAGTTAGTAGGTAGTTGAGCATTGTGTAGTTTTCATTATTAATATTATTACTCTCCTACTATTTCTTTGATTATATTTTTACTTGTTTCCTTTGTTTTGGTTATTGTATTATATGTTTTGCTATTGTTCTTTTCTCCATTATTTTCTATATGACTTCTTCACTACTATATTTCCTCTTTTTACTGATTCTGATATGCTTTACTTGAGCCGAGGGTCTGTTGGAAGCTACCTCTATACCTTCTCAAGGTAGGAGTAAGGCTGCATACACCACCTTCCCAATACCCCAATTGTGGTATTACACTAGATATGTTATTGTCGTTGGAATTGGTTGATCTTCGTTTGGTGGTGTAGTTTGTACATGGTATAGAGTGAACAATCATGTAGCTACATTGAGGCTTGATAGGTTTCTTTTTCAACTAAATGGGATGTGGAGTTCAATAACATCAAGCAATCCCTGCTACTAAGAACTCTGTCTGATCATATCCCAATTGTGTTACAATGTGTGGAATATGGTGAGCAGGAAGGCCTATTTCAAATTCATGAACCGGTAGCTAGAGAAGAAGGGCTTTGGGCAGAAAGTCAGGGAATGGTGGAGCTTTTGTGGTAGGATGCTGGCTGGATTATATACTGGCAATGAAGTTAAAACTGTTTAAGGCTAAACAGAAGGAATGGAATTCTAATAATCATGGCATCCAAGAGAAGAAAAAGAAAGACATGTTAGATCTAGTATTACAAATTGATAAGGTTCAGGAGCAGAGGAACCTTAATGACGATGAACTCCTTACCAAAGCTAACTTGGAGATGAAGTTTGGGGAAAAGAAATATCTTGGAAGCAAAGATCCAGAGTTTTATGTTTAAAGCAAAGGAGATAAAAATACAAAAAGTTTTCAAAGAATGACAAATGTGCATAGAAGGTTAGTAATCTAGACAAGCTGCTAGTTAATATAGAAGAAATCACTGATCTAGACGACGACGACAACAACAACAACAACTCAGTGAAATCCCACAACGTGGGGTCTGGGAAGGGTAAAGTGTACGCAAACCTTACTTCTACCAAGGTAGGACGGCTAGTTCTGAAAGACCCTCGGTTCAATAAAAGCATAAAAAGAGGTCAGATAAGGCTAAGGAATTCTAAGCGGTATGGGAAAACAAATAATGAAAGCGACACAGATAAAATAGAGTAATCAAAGTACAGAAAGTAATAGATAGTAATATATAAGAACAGAAATCAGAGCACAAGAAATTATAGTGCACTAATGCGCCTACTAATAAGGAAGAATAACGAGACTATGTACTAGCCTTCTACCCTAATTTGGGTCCTCCCCACCTTCCTATCTAAGGTCATGTTCTCGGTAAGCTGTAACTGCGCCATGTCCTGTCTAATCACCTCTCCCCAATATTTCTTCGGCCTACCCCTACCTCTTCTGAAATCATCCATGGCCAACCTCTCACACTTCCGCACTGGGGCATCTGTGTCTCTCCTCTTCACATGCCCAAACCATCTCAGTCGCATTTCCGCATCTTGTCTTCCATCGAGGCCACTCCTACCTTGTCCCGAATAGCCTCATTTCTAATCCTGTCGCTCCTGGTATGCCCACACATCCATCTCAACATTCTCATCTCGACAACCTTCATCTTTTGAACGTGAGAGACCTTGACTGACCAACACTCCCCCCCCCCCCTATATAGAGGGTATTAAAAATTTCTTTGGAGTTCTATCTGAAGCTTTATGATGAAATAGAGGTATTGAGGCCTGACTTTACTTACTCCCTCCATTTCAATTGTTTGTCTTATTTCCTTCTTTGATAATCTTGAATTGGCTACCACCAACCAAAAACTCTTGCCAAATCCAAAGGTGAGACTGCTCCTTCGTTCCTGTCCCCGAAACATTTGGAACTGTTCCAGGAAACATTGATACTGACGATTCCCTGACATGGAAGGGGACCAAAAATAAGATGTTTATAGTGAAGTCATCATATGCTGTAGTCGCAGATAATGGTCAGGTGGACAACAAATAGCCTTAGAAACAGATCTGGAAAACCAAAGTTCCCTTCAAGGTTGCTTGGTTTGTTTGGTTTGTGTCTAGACAGGCTTGCTTAACTCAGAATAGCTTAAAGAGGAGGAATCAATATGACTTTCAGGTGCTACTTATGTTATGCAGATGCAGAAATAATAGTCATCTATTTTGTATTGTGGATTTACTAGCCAGGTGGCAATTATTTTTTAACATGATTGACCTTAGATGGACTATGCCTAAGCTTACTGTTGATCTTCTGAGGTGTTGGCACAATCAGGGCAGCAATGTAAGATACAAGAACTGGTAAAATATGATTCCAGCTTGTATTTGGTGGATAGTCCTGAAAGAAACAAATGTTAGCTGCTTTGAAGATAAGTGAAACTCAATCCAGAAGATAAAAAGCTGAATTGTGTACTATTTATCACTTTTGGTGTAAATAAATTTTTGTAAATGATGTTGTATCCATACTAGACATCATAGAATCCTTGTATGAAGAACAAGGACAGTTTTTGTATGTTTTTCTGGAATTTGGTACCAGCACAACTTTGAAGATTAATATAGCTGTTACTTTTCTAAAAAAAATAAAGTAATGGACCAGAATGTTACATGTTGAGTTAAATCTTAAATACTGAATTGATACTAATGTCACTAATTGCCATTAGACTTTTTTCTAGTGTTGTATTCTTAGCTATTAGAGTGTTTTTGGGACACTTAACTATATCTGAACTTCATTATAGTCTGTGATGTTCCATTTGGAGTAATGCCGGTTTCTAGACATTCAGAAAGAAAAATCTACTTTCAGAATTTATCCTACTGCTGTAATCCTTGTAGAAGATGATAAATTCTTATTTCTAAGTTGCTGTGCTTCTTTTTCACCTTGAACAATGAAAATGTTTTCTGGACTGCTGTAATGCTTTTCTTCCTCTTGTTTCCTTTTTTCCGTTTTATCTTTCTTGTTCCCATGTATTCATATTATATGGCTTCCACTCATACACTGAAGTTCTGAAATACTGTTATAGGAGTTAGTTGTTGCTGTTGAGAAGATGAACTCATTCCTTGACACGAAAAAGACCAGGCCATACTCCTTCCAGCAAGCTGAAATTGCGGAATTAGGATTAGGTGTGTGTTTTTCACTTTGTTCCTTTTTCATTTGTATTTGTGTATATGTTAATTGTAGAGATTGAAGTGCAGTTGTCATTAAATGAACATCTCCATTATAGTGCACGAGTTAATTTCTCTACATAATATTAGTGTTTCCAGAAATTGGCACTAAAACTATGTAGAACAATTAACTAATACACTAGAATGGAGATGATTTCCATTAGACTTAAGAATGTATTGGACGAGACTGTTTCTACTTCGCAGCATGCTCTTGTGGAGGGTGGACAGATTTTGAATGTAGCATTGATGGCAAATGAAGTGGTGGTTCTAGGAGAAAGCAAGAAGTGCCAAGTGTGTTGTGCATTTGATCTTGAAAAGGCCTACAATCATATGAATTGGAGGTTCCTAGAATCTATTATGCTACAAATGGGATTTGGCAAGAAGTGGAGGACATGGATTTACTTTTGCCTAAGTTTGAGTTGTAGAGTTGGGGCCTTTTCGACCTATCTTGGAGTACCATTAGGTGCATCGAACAAATATCAAATGGTGTAGAATCTGGTTCTTCAGAAGTTTGACAAGAGACTAGCAAGATAGCAGAAAATATGTCCAAGGGCAGGAAGGAAGATCTTATTAAGACCACACTCTCGAGCGTTCACACTTACGACATGGCTTTGTTTCTTGCTCCAATATCGGCCATTGAAAAGCTGAAAAAGATGTAGAGAAATTTCCTATGGGATGCAGTGGATGGGGCTAGGAAGTTCCACTTGGTGCTGTTGGAGACTGTCACATCTCCTAAAAAAATGAGGTCTTGGAGTTAAAGATTTAAAGGTAATAAAGCTTTACTGAGCAAATGGCTTTGGAGATTCGGGGTGGAGGTACAAGTGTTGTGGAGAAGGGGGGGGTGATAGTTGGTAAATATGGGGTTATGGAAGGAGGGGGGGAGCACTAGAAGTATCACTTTGCCTTTCGGTTGTGGTTTGTGGAGGAATATCTTGAAGGGATAGGATGTCTTTTGGGGGAAAACATCTCATTCAAGGTCGCAGAGAAAAGGAGAGTAATGGGGACTTAGTTTTGAAGGTAAATTTTAGAGTTTGTGCAAAATATCTTTCCAAAGAGACTTGGCAATTAAACGAATTAGGGGGACACAAGGTGGAAAGACTTTTTGCGACTTGCGATGTAGTAACGAATTCCCCGATTGGCAAGTGACTGATATTTAAGATCCAAACCTTAGGATTTCATTATTTTGTTTGTTTCATGATGATTATTCAAGATGTACTTGGATTTTCTTAGTGAAATATTGTTTTGAGTTGTTTTCTAAATTCAAGAGTTTTGTGGTGAAATAAGAAATCAATTTGGTGTTTCTATTCGACTTCGTACTTTTCACAATGATAATGCGTTAGAACACTAATCCTCCTAGTTTGAGCAACTTATGACTTCTCAAAGAATTATTCGTTAGGCATCTTGTTCATATATACTCCTCAATAGAATGGTGCAGCGAAGAGGAAGAATAGACACCTCATTGAGGCTACTCACACTCTTCTCATTTAATTTCATGTCCCATTGTGTTTTTGGGGCATGGCAGTTCTTTCATCTGCTATTTAATTAATTGAATACCTTTATCTTCCATTCAAAATCAGATTCCACATTTAGTATTGTTTCCTCAGTCACCTTTATACTCCTCCCCCTCCCCGGGTCTTTGGGAGCACATGTATTGTTCATAACTTGGCCCTTAGGAAGAATAAACTAGTTACTCATGCTGTGAAGTTACATCCCATCCATAATGCAACAACTTCTAATTTATTATCATCGCTCATGTCCAATTAGGCCGAATGATTCACATGTTGCACCTATTGCAGACTCATCTCATCCTAGTCAATGAATTGCACTTCAAAAAGGCATAAGGTCCACTTGTAATACCAAATCCCATTTAACATTTTTAAGTTATCAGCGTCCATCATCACCCCATTTATGCTTTTGTCATCTTTGTCTTCTATTTCCATGTCTATAGGTGAATCAGGATGATGACAAACTATGATTGATTCGATGTCTGATACCTAAGAGCTTGCGTCATTTCCTTCAAGGAAGTCTACGTTGGTTGTCACTGGGTTTATGTCGTCAGTTGGTTCAGACAACCAAATTGATAAGCATAAGGCTTTTTTGTTGCCAAAGGGTATACTTAATATTTGGCCTATATTGTAGTAATACATTCTCTCATGGCTAAAATAGCATATATTCGCCTTATCCTATCCATGGTTGTTCGTCATTGGCCTCTTCATGAGTTGGACATTAAAAATGTTTTTCTCTACGGGAACCTTCAGATACAGCTTATACAATGTTATCAAAGGCAAAAATCGTAAAAAGATCGAAGGTTTGTTGGGGCTTTAAATGCAAATAAAGCGTGAGCCTTAATGAAGAAAAGTGTAAATGAAAGAAAATACAAATATGTATGTGTAGTCCAAGACTAACAATTATAAGCTTGAATAATAAATATATAGACAAAGAAATTGAAACAAAGTTATGATAAAGTGAAATATCAATTGTTTAGTAATGCCTCTTTAAGATTACGCTTATTGTCAAGGAAAAAAAGTCTTAGAGCCTTAATGACCACTGAAGCGCCCTCTAAGGGAGGTCAAGTGCTCAACAGGTTTTGTGCCTAGCTTTAGGCTTAAATGCGCTTTAAGCACATATTTGACAACATTGGGTTTATTCATTTTTGTTTTGCTCGGGGGGGAGTCTAGTGGCCTAGTATGTCAATTGTGTAGGTCACTCTATTGCCTGAAACAGTCTCCTTGAGTCTGGCTTGGTAAATTTGACATTTTAATTCAGGAGTTTGGAATGACTTACAATGAAGTTGATCACACTGTGTTTTATCAGCATTGTGCTCTAAATCTATATATTTATTTGGTGATTTATGTTGACGATATCCTTATCAACGACAAAGATCAAAATGATATCACTAATTTGAAGCAACATCTCTTTCAACACTTATAGACTATGATTAAATTATTTTTTAGGTCTTGAGGTCGGTCAATCCAGATCAAGCATTATTATTTCACAACAAAAGTATGCTTAGACATTCTTGAGGAGATATGAATGACGGGGTGTAGACCCATTGATACTCTTATGGATTTGAATGCTAAACTCCTACTAGGACAAGCGGAGGCCCTAGGTGAGCTGCTTATAGGCAGTTGGTTGGTAAGTTGAATCACCTCATAGTGGTGAGACCTAGCATTTCTTTTGTTGTGATTGTTGTAAGTCAGTTTATGGATTCTCCATGTTTTGTCCGCATTTTGTGATATATAGAATCAGCCTCACGCAAATGATGACACTTCGATGCTCTAAGCCATGACCAGATCATTGAATATACAAACGCTGACTGGGAAGGACCACCTTCTGATAGACATTCTACATTTGAATATTGTGTCTTAGTAGGAGGTAATTTGGTGTCTTGGAAGAGCAAAAAACAAAATGTGGTTGCTCAATTTCTCTACACTTCCTAGACCCCACTTTGTGGGATTTCACTAGTATGTAGTGTAGAAGCATTATATATCAAGCAATGACTAACAAGTTGTGAGCTAGTTTGGATCAAACAATTGCTCAAAAAGTTAAACTTTGGAGAAATCAGTCAATGGAACTTGTATGGGATAACAGTGCAGCTCCTCATATTGCTTTAAATTCGGTATTCTATTAAAGGAGAAAGCACATTTAGATTGACCGTCATTTCATCTGAGAAATGATACTCTTTGGAGATATTGTTACAAAATTTGTGAAGTATAGTGATCTACTTACATTTTCTCATACTAGTTACATCTATAACAAGCTCGGACCATGCTATTGATATGCACGGGCTTAAGGGGATAGTTAGATAGTGTATATAAATACTATACTTAGTATCATACACTGTAATACTTAGTGTCATACACTGTAAAATTGGTATTCAGTATTATGTAAAGTATTTATATAAAAGGGCTTGGTGTAAGATTGTTATGTAACACATCTGTTAGAATCCAAGGAATATTCTATTGCATGTGTAAATATAGTAGGTTTACTCCTATTTTAATCAGGTATTGATTTGTATTGACTTTCTCTCTCTCTTATTTGGGGATGATACTTTTGAGCCGAGGGTCTTTCGGAAACAACCTCTCTATCTCCATGAGGTAGTGGTAAGGTTTGTGTACATTCTACCCTCCCCAGACCCCACTTGTGGGATTTCATTGGGTATGTTGTTGTTGTTGTTGATTTGTATCGATTTTCCTTCCTTTTTAAGACATGTAAACTTAGCTATTTAAACTCCAATAGATTGTGGTAATAATCAAGTCGAGTTCTCTCTCAAACTCTTCTCACATGGTATCAGAGCTTTCTTTAGTGAGAAAACAAGAATAAAATAAGAGAACAAAATTGCTGAACATTTTTCCAGCAGCACTTACCCTGTTCCGCGACAGGGGTATTGTGCATATACCAGTACACCATTACGATCGAAATCCTCGCGTGTGGTGTTCACTGACCCCTTTTCCAACAGATTCCTTTTTCCAACATCTTTATCTAGCGAGACAACAAGCAGTTTTCCAATTTTCCAAATCTATTCTTCAGTTTTTTTCCAAAATTTACTTTATTTTTGGACACTAGATATGTTTTCATGTCTCTCGGATCCGATATGTTTAGCACTAAATCTGTGGGCTCGAGCAACCCAATGTTATCACCGCAGAACCTTTGACAGGTAGCGCGAACTATTTATCTTGGTCTTTTTCTGAATCCACTGGTAATTGGACTAATCAACTGTTCTCTTTGTTTGAGGTAGAATACAATAACTTTCTTCGTATTAGGCGAGCAAGCAGTCATCTTCATCAATAGCTTCTGTATCCATATTGGTAATTTTGTTAATCATGTTGCTTGTATCTCACAATATCACGACTCAAGCTAGACCCTAGACGTGACACGGCAAATAGGATCCCAAAAGACCCTAAACAAGTCTCTTAGCATAAGCATGACTTAAGATAACGTAAAATCAACGTAAATTGAAGTGCGGAAGATAACTCTTTAAACGCAATCTTATCATAGCAAAATATGAGAATAACACTTGAAAAACGGAAATAAACTGTCACGACCCAAGCTAGGCCCTAAGTGTGACACAACGATTAGGATTCCCGAAGAAACCCCAACCAAGCTTCTTAGCATATCATAAGTATGCATAAGGTAACAATAAAGCAGAAACTCATAAGAAATCCAAGAACATAGCATAACGAGAATGAAGTAAGACAACAGAGACTCCGTACACATGTCCAACATGCCTCTACATGAACTAACATAGGCGGGGACTAGGACATATTCCTAGCTCATCCTCAATTGGAAAAATAATGACATAACATGGGATAATCTCAATGTATCATCATAGTCTAGGAATGACAAGAGAAGAAAAGATAGACTCGGCTTGCCCTCGAAGCATGAGGACTCACCACACAATCTTCGATAGATCACCAACTAGCCACGAGAATAGGATGGAACATCCGTCCCTACATTGTAATATAATGTAGGCAATGAAGTATGCATTAGTACGTTTGAATGTACTAAGTATGTAGGCAATATAATGCATAATAAAGCCATGTTGTGTAAATGACTATTACAAATAACATGATAAAAGAGGTAGTAAAATCATAAGTAGACATAAGAAGGATCAATGCACAATAAACCATAAGAGTATCATGTAAAAGTAAAGGCTAGGATTAGTCAAGTAAATCATCATAAGGGACCATACATATGTGAGATAAAACCATTTCTGACAATAAGACCATTCGAGCTATAACATGGAATCCGGTATCTCCCCATACAACGAAAAAAGGAAAATCTACTTGCCAAGGTAGACTCTACCCCACTAAGCGGGTAATCATGTACATGTGCTATATGTGGATTCACTAGCTAGGCCATATTGTCAATAATCCTACTGTGGTAACGCAGTTAAGGGACTAGAGATTGCTACTAAGGATTCCTTGGGTCGAGTCTCCACCTCAAAGTCCTCTCGGTACTAAGTCAACATCCCACGGAATACATATCATTATCATAAATCGTACTTGTCATAATTCATAAGCTTGTCATAAATCATAGTTCATACTTGTCTTGAAAACATAAACTTATCATGTGGAAAGGCGATCAAAACCTACCAATCCAATTCATAAAATTTGTTTATAAGAATAGCTCATTATCATGTGATTCATGTAATGTGGATGTAGGCCATCCATCATTAATAGAGTATCATTAGGGCTTTAAGTCACCATTAAGGATTTTGAGTCACCCTTTTCAAAACTTGCTTAAACACTTGATATTCCAAAATCATGCATTGTACTTGAAATTAAGTTGAAGCATGAATTTACAATCAATTGACTTGAAAATCATAAAATTGAATAAACTAATGCTTAATTGAGAAGAAACATATCAAATCATACATAATTCATGAAAAATAATATCAATTTGAAGTATAATTGAAAATACCCATCATCCATGTCATGAACCCTCAAGAGTAATGTAGGAATTTCATAGAAGACTCTTCGATTCCATGCAATAATCATTAATTCATATTGAAATAGGTTCATAATCATGATACATGTAATTGAAATTGAGATCACAAAACCCATAAAATATATACTTTGAATTGATTGAAAGAGTTGAGAATTGGTTGGGCTCCATAGGTGAAAGGGATCCATGGATGAATACCACATACCTTGGATAAGAAATTAGAAGAAACTTGAAGAAATTTTGAATTTTGATGAAGAACTTGAGATGATTGCTTGCTTGTCTTCAATGGTGATTTGAGAGCCTTTGGAGAGAGAAATTTTTGTAATTGATGAATTGTGAAAGAATGAGGGAAAATAGGGGTTTTTGGGTAGTTAATAGGGTGGGATTAGTCCTAAAAACGTCCAGATTCATTAACTAATAGGTAGGGAAAAGTCCAAAGTGCCTCTACTTAAAACTGAAATCGGACGAAAATGGGTGTCACGACCCAAGCCTAGGGCATAGACGTGACACGTCGAATGAGACACCCAGAGGTACCTCACCCAAGCCTCTTAACATTCATCAAGCTTTTCATAGGTAATGGCATTTCGAACAAACGGAAATAAGAGGGGTAATGGGACTAAGGAGAAGCCACACACAATAGGAGTCAATTGCAACATTTAAAGCATCTTATACTTGTCCAACCATACCTCTACAAATTTAGACTTGGCGGGGCTAAGACATGTCTCTAGCTCACCATCATAGTAAATAGAACAAGTACTCAAAAGGAATTCAAACATCTATACAAATCATGATCTAGAAGGGCAAAAGGGGTGTTGTTTCCAAAACATGGGAACTCACCAAAGTAGTAGTAGCCTTCAACGTCTAAACTAGCCACGGGGAGGAGAGTGTGGAGTAACGTCGGTCCCTACATGGTGATATCGTGTAGGCAAAAAGTATGCATTCGTACTTCGAATGTACTAAGTATGTGAGCATGCAATATAATGACAACATTAAGACATTTATAAGCAAAGTATATAAGTGAATGCATGCATGGGAAATCATCATATATAACGTTAAAACATTCATTTTGTGGGAAGATGATCGTAACCAACATTTAAGACCATGCGAGCTATTACATTGAATCCAACATAACTCTCTACGCTGGCAGGGGGAGACTACTTGTTGGGTAGAACTCCGTTAACTTTAATAATTTCTTTAACTTTAAGGGCTAATTGTGGATCCACTAGCCTAAATAGCCTACAAGGGCTCCTATTTTTTTTTTCGGGAACAGACCCTACACGAGGCTCCCACCTCTCGTACATAGTCAGGGGTTGAGCTGCACCCCAAGCCTTAACATAAATAAAATTATAAAAATGCACGAAGGGGGACATAAACCTTACCTCCGACCTTAAGTTGGTTCATAAGTCGGCTAACCTACTAAGGTCGGCCAACTCATCCCCGATACTAGATTGAAAGCGATAAACCTATGAGAGGACTCCTCTCGATACAACGCGACTAAGAAAAAACATAAATGAGGGAGACTCTCCCCTTCCATGTAAATACAAGAAAGAAACCTACACTAGTCCTATTCAAATAAGCTATATTAGAAAACATAGCTAAATCGAAGTAGGTCAAGTATATGAACCTTCCGATTTCCATGGATTGAGATCGATCTTGTCATCGTTGTCCTTCTTAGGCTTGTCGTAACGAATTTGTCCATATGATGCGAGTGCGACAATCAAAAGGATTGCATTGTGCTGCTGCTAGTTTGGGAATGTAGAAGAGTACCTCATTGAAAAGACTGGCTTTTTCAGGGTCGCTCGACTAAGGTCTCCGATCATCCGTTCGCGCTGTAACTTCTTGAGCTCTGATATTTTTGGAGTTACTGTAATCCTGCAACCCCAAGAGGCATTTTGGTGTGGTATGGTTCATGTTGTTGAATGTTGTTGAAAGATGCTGAGGTTGTGAACTGCTCCTGGATGTGCTGCTGCAGCCCTGTATGTTCTCCCTTGAAGCTGTTGCAAATTGTTGTTGCAGCTGCTTAGTATTTGTGGCTCTCCACAGATGCTGTATATGTCTTTGTAGCTCACTGAAATCTGCAGGACTAAGGTAACAAGAAACAACAAAACAAACATCCAAACAAGCCTCCTGAATTTCTGAAATTTCTGGAGTTGTTGGAGTTGCATCTTTTTGTCTTCTCAATGTGTGCCAAGGTGTTGTGAATTCAGCTGCTGTTGGATGGGCCATCAACCTGCAGCTGCACATGTAAAGAAGAACAAGCACAGATGGTAGTGGTGGAGTTGTTGCAAGCCTATATGTCAAGCAAGCAAACAAACAAACAAGGCTCCTGCTACATCCTGTATCTGCACAACCAAACAACCAAACAAACAAGCAAAACCTTGTAGTTTTGTGTGTGTTGCAGGCTGCTGAGGTTGTTGTTGGAGGATGATGTTGTTGGAAATTATAGCTTGCAGGCTGTTGTGGCTTTGAGTTTGTACTCTTGCCCTCCCTAGTAAATAGTTTGGTTGCATGGAAGAATTCCACTGTTTGGCAGGGGGTAGTTCCACATTTGCTGCATAAACCAAGGAATCTGGAGCTGTTGCTTGTTGATGGCTTCCAAAACATCTGGAGTTGTTGTTGTTGGTTGTTACTTGTTGTTGGCTTCCAAACAGCCTGCCTTCTCCAAGCTTCAATTCCATTTTGTTTGCTGTGGTTGCTGGTAGTTTTTGTTGTAGTTGTGTGTTGTTTCAGGTGAGGGCTATAGCTCCACTTGTTGCTTTGTTGAGGGCTACATCTCTGGAAACCTGCACAAACAAACAAGGAAACACACAAGAAAAGCAATGATGTAGTTCTTAATGTTGTTGATAGTTCCTGATTCATGAGTTTCCATATCCAATTGCTGTTGAAGTTGTTGATGTATACTGGAAAGCTACAAGTTCAGCTGCTGTACTTCCACTAGAAGAGGTTGAAGTTATACAGAGATGTGTGTTATTGGTTGTGTTTATTTGGAAATTCAACTGAAGCAGCTGTGGTGTTGGCTGCTGCTGATTCTTCCCAAGCTCACAAATGGTGTATGCTGTATTGTAACTCCAGGTACCTGCAAATTCATAAGGACAATCCAACAAAACCAAACACAAACAAATACAAACAGAAAAGGACTTCCCCAGGTTGCTGTGGCTAATGAAGATTTGCTGTGTATTGGACCAATTGTTGTGACTGTAATTCCTCTTGTTCTTATTGATGATGAAGCATTCTAGGTTCTCCAAGAGTGTGTTGGAAAATGTTGGTGGGGGGATTTGTATCTTGCAGGCTGAAAGAAGTCTTTGCAATAGTCTTGCATCTCCAACCAGACTCCTAGGTGTCAATTGTTGCATATTGCATCTGTTGTACCAAACACAAGCAAGGCTGTGCATGTTCTTCTTTCCATATTGCAGGTCATGTTGCAATTGTGAAGGTCTCTTGGTGGTCCAATCTGCAAGGTGGAACTTGTCATTGCTAAATTGAATCAGCTTCTGTGTATGCTCCTCCTCAGTCTGCATAACAGTAGGTTGGTTCCATTGTTTTAGCTCAGCATCATACTTGTCTATCCCAAGCTTAGTCCAAGTTATCAACTGTTGCATCTTGCCATTGCTGAACCAGGAATTAAACTTGACTGGCCCTCCACTAGTTGGATGACATGGTGCATGTCTACAGGTGCCTACACAATCAAAAAAGAACAAGAAAAGGAAGAAAAGTTCTAATCTACTCCTAACCTGTAGAGTTAGTATGGTTATTCTATGAATGCAAGGATCAAGGGAGATGTTCCCTTTTATAGTGGTCCTAACTGTAGAACCTTCAAAATAACTATATCTATGCATAGTAAAAGCCAAATTGAAGATTAAGCTGGACCAACAAGGCTGGAAAGGTCATGGAGGTTTCTTGATTCTCTTTAGCCTTCTTCTTCTGAAGTTGGCCATTTCCAGCTTGTCAAGTTCAAGGTATGCTCTTGCCTCTTTAGGAAGCTCATGCTTAGTGAGATATAGCTTTGGGGCAGTGTATTTGTGACTATGTTTGGACAAGACATCAGCTACAAAATTGGTTTCTCTATAGGTGTGCCTGCATTTGAAAACCTGGAACTGATGGCTGATTTCCTGCAGTTGTTGAAGCTGTGCCTTGACATTCCATGGTGGTTGGGCTAAGTGTTTTATCCATTTGATTAGGAGCTCAGAGTCTACTTCTAGGATCACTTTTGTGTATCCTAATTGGAGACACCAAGTCAAACCAAAGATGGCTGCCAGCATCTCAGATTGGTTGTTTGTGCCTTCTCCAAAAGGGGCTGAAAAGGCAAAGAGAAGATCACCTTGAGGGTTCCTTAGCAGTCCTCCCCCTCCTATTTTTCCAGGGTTGTGAAGTGCACTACCATCAGTGTTCAGCTTCACCATGTGAGCTGAAGGTTTCTTCCAATAGACAGTACTAACAGTGACTTCATTAGTACATTTTTCCACAAGAGGGACCAGTTCCCTCCAGTTATTTGGCCAGCTGATATAAGGGTATGTAGTGCTCAGCAGGTTGAAGTTGTCTTTGAACACTGAGTACATCACTCTTGTAATGTTGGACTGCTTCCCCCCATATCTGATAGAACACCTATTTTTCCATAGGTTCCAACATATGAAGATTGGAGTAGCTTGTAGGATGAGCTTATGGACATCATTGTTGTATTTTGTGGACCACCACTTCATCATCAGACTTCTAAGGGGTGTGTAATCCTTGTTAATCCCCAAAGAATCAGCAAATACACTCCAAACTTTCCTGGCAAAGTTTCCAGAAACAAATACATGGTCAATGGTATCCAATCCAGGTCTATAGCAGCAGTAACACTGGGCTGGGGCTTCTCCAAAGCTGATGAGTTTTTCATTAGTAGGGAGTTTCCCTCTAAGTGTTCCAGAGAAGAAAAGAACATTTAAAAGGTATGTGCTTGTGCCATGTTTGAGAATTGATCCTTGTCCTGTTCCTTTTGTCCCTGATAAGTTCCCATGCAGAAGAGCAACTAAATTCCCCACTGCTATTAGGCTTCCATGAGGCCTGATCAAGCTTGTGAGGTTGATAGTTGATTTTAGTAGCTAGAATACTAGGTACGAACTGTGGAGGGGCTTCATGAGTGACCATTTCTGCATTCCATTGACCATTGATTATGAAAGAGGACACCTTTGTATTATTCAGTCTACAACTGACAGACCTGAAATTTGCTAAGGGGCCAACTCCCAACCAGTTATCCCACCAAAAAAGGCAAGAACCTGATTGTAGCTGCCATTGGATATGAGGCTCAACATTGTGTTTGTTCTTCATCAGCTGTTTCCATATCAGAGATTGTCCTGTATGCCACTTTTTGGTTATAGGATTTGATCTCTGACAGTACTTGGCTTTGAGGAACTCACCCCATAGAGAGTTCTTGGTTCTGAAAATCCACCATTGTTTGTATTGGAAAGACTTGGCTACATCTGATATTAATCTCACTCCAATACCACCTTCCTCATAGGGATAGCTTAGATTCTTTCAAGAGGACCAATGATATTTCCTCTTTTTATTCTTCCATCCCCAGAAGAAGTTGGCTGTGATGCTCTGAATTTGCTTGATGGTGGTTGCAGGTGGGGAACTAGCCGACAGCAAGTGAATGGGAAGTGCCTGGATGACATGTTTAATCAAAGTAACTCTTCCTCCATAGCTGAGTAGCTTGGCTTGCCATCCATTTATCCTAGCCACAACCTTAGCAATAAGATCAGAGTAGTAGATGATCCTTTGCCTACCAATGTAGAGAGGACACCCTAAGTATGTGATAGGGCTATTCTTCTGCTTGAAGCCTGTAACATTCTTGATTCTTCTCACAGTAGAGTTGAAGGCATTAGGAGGCAGCATGTAGTGACTCGTCTCTGTTTATCAGTTGACCTGAGACATTCTCATAGGTATGTAAGGTCTCCATAATGAGCTGCAAAGTCTGAGACCTCCCAGATGAGAAAATGATTATATCATCTGCAAAGCTGAGATGATTAATCTGAGGTCCTCTCTTTGCCATAAAGAAGCCATGATATTGTGGATGCTGATGGAGATTGTTCAAGAGTCTAGATAGGACTTCATCACCAAGAATGAATAGGGCTGGGGAAAGAGGGTCCCCTTGTTTAAGGCCTCTTGTGGAGTGAAAGAAGCCATGCCTTGAGCCATTAATGATGATGGAGTACCAGTTATGTGACGTAAGTCTCCGTACCATGTCAATGAACTCTTCCCCAAAGCCCATTCTCCTCAAGACCAAGCATATATAGGACCAAGAGACTCTATCATATGCCTTGGCCATGTCTAGTTTGATAACAACATTACCTCCCACATTAGGCTTCTTGATTTCGTGGATGATCTCTTGGGCAAGCATTATATTCTCTGAGATGCTCCTGTTCTTAACAAAACCAGATTGGTTAAGAGATATGAGACTGGGCAGAATGGGAGCTAATCTGTGTGTGAGAAGTTTGGAGATAATTTTGTTTGTGAAGTTGCTAAGGCTTATAGGCCTAAATTCTGATAATTTGTTAGGATGGTTTACTTTTGGGAGTAAAACCAAACAGGTATGGGTATAATATTTAGGTAAGGTTTGTCCACAGAAGAAGGCATGGACCACTTTGAGTAGATCCTCTTTTATAATATCCCAGCACACTTGGAAGAACTTCCCATTCATCCCATCAGGGCCTGCAGCTGAATTCCAGGCTGAATTGGGATTCATGGAGAAGACAACAGTCCTTAGCTCTTCCATAGTAGGGATAGCTTGAAGATCTCTATTATGTTTAGCACTGACCGTCCTTGGGATACATTGCAGTGCATCCTCCTGAATATGTTCATCTTTACCAGTGAAAATGTGTTGGAAATGGTCACATGCAGCCCTGGCTATCTCATCATCTCCCTGCATCCAGGTACCCTCCTCATTTTGAATGCTATGGATATGAAGTTTCCTCCTCCTTCCTCTGATCAAAGCATGAAAATATTTGGAGTTCATATCACCTTCTTTAAACCATTGCAACTGAGTTTTTTGCTTGAGCATGGATTCCTCCATTTTCAAGTATCTAATATACTCAGCATTAATGGAATGAAGTTTTGTTCTGCACTCCTCATTGTTGACAGAGATCAGTTCCTCTTCAGCTTGTCTAGACTTTTCCTCATATTCTTTCACTTTGGGATAGATATCCCCAAACTGACAAGGGCTCCTATGTTGGTGCATAGTTAATGCAACATGAGACTTTACTTAAGGACCCCTTAGGTTGAGTCCCCATTTACATGCTACATTTGGTGCTAGGTCAATCTCACAGAATGATATTTAAATATCATAATAACATAAGCATTCATATAACTTTAGACATCAAATCATCATTCGGTGGAATAGCTCATTAAAACATTTCATTTGATTCAAATATGTGAGAATTGTCCGTATCACATAGAATCCATTCTTTGGCTAAGGAGTCCTTTCATCACCATTCAATCATTTCTTCATTTCATAAGACTCCCTTTAACATAAACATTTACTTTCATAAAACCTTCATTTTGGAGTCAAAACTTTCAATTCAACTTCATTTCAACATGATGAAACTAGGCGTGTTCATTTCATACGACCTTCAAATACATTTAAAACAATGCTAGCATGCATGAGAGTGATGGAAATACATCAATTAAAACATCTTTCAACAACCCACCGAATACACTTTAAAGCTACTTTCATGCCTTCGTGTAAGGAACTTGACAAATCATCCATTTCATAAAATTGAGAGTTATTATGTACCAATATAGGTAAATTCAAATAAATCATAATCTATGCACTTGGAATCATCATGCAAAAACCCATAAGATTTCATCATTTAAAATTGAAATATTAGGTTGAGAAAACATTTGGGCTCTATGGGCGGAAAAACCCATGGATGAGACCCGCATACCTTGGGGAAACAATTCCTTAATGCAAAACTTGAAAAGAAATGAAGGCTTGATTTTCTTGGAGTGAAACCCTAGCTTTTTGGTGAAGAGGAAGACCTTGGGAGCTCTTGGGATGGTAGGGTTTGAGTTCGTAGAATGTGAGTGAGAGTGAATGAGTGTAGAAAGACTTGGGGTCTTTTAGATAGGTGAATTTTTCCTTCAAAATGACTCCACTTTGTGTTAAAACGCATGAAAAGACCGAAATGTCCCTTTTAAAAAATTTGGCCGGACTGGCTTCACGGGGACCCTTCACAGTATGTGGTGCACATCATGGTCCATGGTGATTGCCTTTGGGAAAATATTTTGGAGGTCTGCAGGGTAGGTCTCTAAACTTTCTCCACGGAGACATTCACGGTACGTGAACCGTGGCCGTGGTGTTGGTCCTGCAGGAAGACTTGCAGGAGTGACCATCACGGATCACACCACGGTCCGTGAAGAGCTCCACGGCCTGTGGTGGTCGTCCGTGGTCCTTGACTTGGAATGTTTTCTGAGGGCTTTGGAGAGGGGTCACCACAAAGAGCACTACGGTCCGTGGTGCTCACCACCTTTCGTGGTCCCTCGTCGTGTCCCTTACCTGCAGGTCTGATTCTCTAAATCTCCACCACGATTTCTCACCACGGTTCGTGGTGCTGACCACGGACCGTGATGGCCTTCTGTGGTTGGTACCTGGTGCCAGTTTTCTGCATTTTTCAGAGATTTCCTCCTTTTTCCTTGGTTTAGGACTTTTCGAATTTCCGATGTCTTACAATATCTCCCCCTTGGGAACATTCGCCCTCGAATGAGAATCACTAGCATAGAAAAAGACATGGCACGAGGACTAGCAACCCAACATGAATACGATTGACACTTGAAATGCATAAAACATGAGATCCTTAAACTTAATATAAATCATGACTTTAAAATTCAACTTCATGAACATGCATGCATATGAAGACTTTAGAAATCTGAAACATAAGAGTCTTAAACACTTGAGCATGAATAACTTAGTACCTTAGGCTTGAGTAGAATGAAAGAGATGTGGGTAACGTTTCATCATATCCACTTCCGCTTCCCATGTAGCACTTTCAACTTGTTGATTCCTCCAAAGGACTTTAACGGATGCACCTTCTTTGTTCCTTAATCTCTTAACTTGTCGGTCCAAAATTTCAATCAAAACTTCTTCATAGGTCAAGTTTTCTTCAACACCCACTACTTCCAATGGGACAATGGAACTAGGATCACCCACACATTTTCTCAACATAGACACATGGAACACCGAATGAACTGTGGCCATTTCCTAAGGCAATTCCAACTCATAAGCAACTTTGCCTATTCGCCTCAAGATTCTTTAAGGCCCTACATACCTATGGCTCAATTTCCCTTTCTTACCAAACCAAACTACACCCTTCATGGGTGAAACCTTCAAATATACCCAATCATCCACATTAAACTCAAAATCCCTTCTCCTAGTATCGAAATAGGACTTTTGACGACTTTGAGCTGTCTTCAACCTTTCTCTAATGACTCTCGCCTTCTCTAAAACATCAAGCACCAAATCGGAGTCCAACAAGGTCATCTCACCTACTTCGAACCAACCAACCGGAGACCTACATCATCTCCCATACAAAGCCTCAAATGGCGCCATCTCAATACTTGAGTGGTAGCTATTATTATAGGCAAATTCGATGAGTGGTAGATGATCACCCCAACTTCCGTTGAACTCTAATACACAAGCCCTTAACATATCCTCCAGTGTTTGAATTGTCCTTTCGGCTTGCCCATCGGTTTGAGGATGGAATGCAGTGCTTAACTTTACTTTAGTACCGAGGCCCCTTTGAAATGATTTCCAAAAGTAAGAAGTGAATTGGGTACCACGATCCGAAATAATGGACAACGGTACACCATGCAACCTCACCAACTCCCGAATATACAACTTAGCATAATCTTCGGCACTATAAGAGGTCTTGACCAGTAGGAAGTGAGCCGACTTAGTCATTCTATCAACAATTACCCAAATTAAATCATGACGTTTCCGAGTATGAGGCAAATCCACTACAAAATCCTTATTCACATCTTCTCACTTCCAAGTAGGTATTTCCATATCTTGTGCTATGCCACCCGGCCTTTGATGTTTCGCCTTCATTGTTGGCAATTTGAATATTCGGACACGAACCTTGCTATGTCCTTTTTCATGCCACCCCACCAATAAAGCTCATTCAAATCTCGGTACATTTTAGTCGAACTAAGATGAATAGAGAATGAAGAATTATGAGTCTCCTTGAAAATCAAACTTCTTAGGCCATCAACATCCGGAACACACAATCGACCTTGATAGTGTAGCACCCCATCTCCCCCTTGTGAAAAGACTTCTACCTTATTTTCTTTCACCTTCTTCTTTAACTCCACAAATGGCGGGTCAAGGTCCTGCTTTGTCTTAACATCCATCATCAAGGATGATTCGGACCCATTATGAACAACCACACCACCATCGTTGGAACCACTCAACTTCACCCCTAGCCCAGCTAATTGGTGAACATTCTTCACCAATTCCCTCTTTCCTTCATCAACATGGGCTACACTCCCCATAGACACTCTACTAAGTGCATCGACAACTACATTGGCTTTACTCGGATGATAATACACACTCATGTCATAGTCCTTGAGGAGTTCTAGCCACCTCCTTTGCCTTAGATTAAGGTCCTTTTGGGTGAACACATATTGGAGACTTGTGGTCGGTGAACACATTTACATGTACCCATAGAGGTAATGCTGCCAAATCTTTAAAGCACTCAAGATCATGGGTAGGGTAGTTACGTTCATGCACTGTCAATTGCCTAGAAGCATAGGCTATGACCTTGCTATTTTGCATCAAGACGCAACCCAAACTAATATTTGAAGCATCACAATAAACTACAAACCCTTCTAATCCTTTCGGTAGAGTCAAAATAGGAGCGGAGGTAAGTCAATCTTTCAAAGTTTGGAAACCCTTTTCACACTCATCCGTTTCGTCCATATGAATTTCGCCTTCTTTTGGGTCAATTTCGTCATAGGAGAAGAGATTGAAGAGAACCCTTCAACGAACCTTCTATAATATTCGGCTAGACCCAAAAAGCTCCTAATGTCCGAAGGAGACAATAGTGTAGGTCAATTCTTGTCTGCCTCCGTTTTCTTAGGATCAACCTTGATCCCATCATTGGACACTATGTGACCAAGAAATGCCACCTCTTTTAACCAAAATTCGCACTTACTAAATTTTGCAAATAATTACGTATCCCTCAACGTTTGAAGCACAACCCTCAAGTGATTCTTATGTTCTTCCTCACCCCGAGAGTAAATTAAGATGTCATCAATGAAAACCACCACAAAGATATCAAGGTAGGGTTTGAACACTCTATTCATTAGGTCCATAAACATTGTCGGCGCATTGGTCAACCCAAACGACATCACCACAAATTCAAAGTGACCATACCTTGTCCGGAATGCTGTCTTGGGAATGTCACATTCCGTTACCAACAATTGATGATAGCCGGACCGAAGATCGATCTTAGAGAAATGACTTGCCCCTTGCAATTGATCAAACAAATCATCTATTCTAGGGATTGGGTACTTGTTCCTAATGGTTACCTTGTTCAATTGTCGGTAGTCTATGTACATTCGAAGCGACTCATCCTTCTTTCGCACAAACAACACGGGGGCACCCCATGGTGAAATGCTTGGCCTTATGAACCCTTTTTCTAACAAGTCCTTTAACTGTTCCTTCAACTCCTTTAATTCTGCCGGGGCCATTCGATAAGGAGGAATAGAGATAGGTTGGGTACCGGGGAGAAGATCGATACCGAAGTCAATTTCCCTTTCTGGAGGAATACCAGAAAGGTCATCGGGAAACTCATTAATAAAGGGAATCGACTCAAGAGAAGGACTTTCGAAGTCGACATCCCTAACCCTCACAATGTGATAAATGCAACACTTAGCAATCAACTTTTGGGCCTTAAGACAAGAGATGAACCTACCCTTCTCCTTTTGACCGTCATTGAAATGCAGTTATTCACATTCGATACATAAAATCTGCTTTAGGGAAAGGACTACTTTAGAAGACGGAGGAGATATGAGAAAATTGTTTGATATTCAGATGCAAATTGAGTAGGGTCACCTTGTGACAGACGATCCACTTCTGGAAATTGTGTTCTAATTGGGGGAAATTTGGTGTTTTGGAAAAGTAAAACAAAACGTGGTTGCTAGATCTATTGCAGAAGCAGAATATCGGGCTATGTGTGAACTCATATTGATCAAGCAACTATTGAATAAGTTAAAATTTGGAGATACTAAAGGAATGGAACTTGTGTGCGATAATGAAGCTGCTCTTCACATTGCATCGAATCCAATATTTCACGAGAGGACCAAACACATCGAGTGTGATTGTCATTTCGTCAGAGAAAAGGTATTCTCAGGGGACATCGTCACAAGGTTCGTGCAGTCAAGTGATCAGCTTGCAGACTTATTCACCGAGTTTCTAGCCGGTCCCAGACAAGTTATATATGTAACAAGCTTGGTGCGTATAATTTGTTTGCACTTGCTTGAAGGGGAGTGTTAGAATCCTAGGAATATTCTATAGCATATGTGTAAATATAATTTACTCCTATTTTAGTTAGGGATTTATCTCCTTTCCTTTTTTAGGACATGTAAGCTTAAGCTATTTAAACCCCAATAGCTTGCGGGAATAATCAAGCCGAGTTCTCTCTTAAGCTCTTGTCTTCTCACAACATCCTAATAATATCCTCCCGTATCATAATGTAACACATCTTAATAATATCCTCCCGTCCCTTTATTTCTCACAAATCCGTTTCTGGGAGAAGGATTTGGCTCGGGATTATCTTTTGGCATTTCTGGTGTTTACTGGCTTGCCTAGAACTCTAAGATTGGGATTTCAGCATTATCATGATAAGTCATGAACTGAGTTCTGCTTGGGATGTGATAATTGTGGGAAGGCAACTGAATAATCTTATTGCCACTGTCCTTAGAGAACTCTTGAATTTGGAATCAATGGCACCACAAAAGAGATCGACCTGGCAATAAGAGATGGAATAATGTCTTAACTGTGAGTGACTCCATGGTACAACTTGATCCTTCTTTGCAGGAACTTCTAAGTTGTTGAAAGTTAGTGGTTGTGATCACTCAATCACGAAGTGATCTTCGCAATAAAGTTGTCAATATGCTTTTGAAGTATGGTAGTAGGACAAGCTCCTTTAAATTTCTTTATCATATGCGAGATCAAGACATGAATTTGTGGCATTTGATGATAAATGTTTATGCATTGAACGGATTGGAAGTCAATGTTTGGATTTGTATGCTCAGATGAGGGAGCTGCATTTGAACCCAGAGAAGGAAAATTTTCTTGAAGATCTTGGGTTTTTGCCTTTCATGAAATTGAACAGCTATTTGAGCTTCAGTGGTCTGGCTTTCTATTTGTTTTTTTGTGGTGGGACTAGAGCTATCTTCAAGAACCTGGCCAAACAGTCTCTGGGTATCCATTGACTGGCAATTCAATGCAAGAAATATCTTTGAGCATGCCCTTATTGATGCTGGTTTGCCCGTTGCAGAAGTTAGCAGTCTATGGGAGTTCTACAGGGGATTCATACCATTTTTTCTGTTTGCTGCTGAAACTAATGCTGAGCAAAGGAAAAAAACCAGGGCCATCAAGTTCAGAGTTTATTCTCTCAAAAGTTTTCGTCCTCTCTTGTTGATCCAAGTTCAGCTCCTCCGGATCGCAAGGCTCTTATGGTGTTACTTAAGGCAAGAAGAAGATCGAACCAACAAATCTCATGGTTTCAAGTGTGTAACGCTTGCAAAGAGATGGAAGTGTTTGATCCAGAAAGGTCTGTCCATGACCTTGCGCTAAAGGCTAGTGTTAAGGGTAGCATACCTGTTGAAAATGCACTAGTTGGAATGTATGGGAAAGTTGGAAACGTGAGCAATTGTAAGAGCACATTTTATGATCCAGAGAGCAATAAGATCACTTGGAATGTAGCAACTGGTAGTGCATGTGGAACAATTAAAATATACAGGCCTATCTATGTAGAAACCGTGAGAATTTGAACAGGGAAGATTGGAGCTCAGAGCTCATTCCAACTTGAACCAAAGGATGACAGGAACCATGCTTTTCCTTCAAATATGCTCAAGGCTACTGGAATTGACATTGCTTTGTCAGAAGTACCAGATTCAGAAGTTATACCAGGAGTTCGAATTGGTCTTTATTGGTGATAAGTTCATTGTGAAGTTAACAATTCAGGAAATGGAGAACTTACAGTTGGATTTGTTATTAGCAGAGATCAAGAATGTAATATTAATGGTCGAGGGGTATTGTGATTTTCTTCTCAAGGACAAGTTGGTTGAAGCTATAGATGTTGGGCAGAATGCTGTGCAGGGTATTTGCAAGACGGTGGAAACTTTACTGCATAATGCGGAAGGCTGAAAATTCTCGGTGCCGTCAAGCTATCTCCAGAAGAGCTATATGAGCTAGTTAGAGAAGTTGCCGGCGAGGAGTTAGTGGAAGTGCTGCAAATTGAAAGCAAGATTTGAAGAAGACCCTATTATCATTGGAGGAAAGTATGATAAGCATATTGTCAGAGGGATTATATTAGTACAATGCAAGGTTTTGGGTCTACCGTAGAGGTGGCAATTGGGCGGCTTGGGTCAAATTTGGGCGGGTGATAATGGGTCAAGACAACAAACGGGTCAAGACCCATCCCAACCCAATCCAAATTTGTTTGGGTCAAAACGGGTTGGGTAATGGGTTATAGAACGGGTCAAGTCCCAACCCAACTCAATTTCTACTAAGTTTTACTTGTTTTATGTGTTCCTTTACAATATTTTAGTACATCATAAAATTATTTTTTTCTTTATTATGGCTAGATATAACATATCAAATTAAAAAAAAGTTTTTTAAAAGCATTTTGATAAAATTTCTCTCAAGTCAATTTGAATTACATATCAACCCAATATTTAATGGGTTGAAAAGAGTTGGGTTGAGCTAATCAATGGGCTTAAATGGGTTGGGCGGGTTAGATTTGGTTTTGCCGACCCCTAGTCATTTATAGTTTCTAGAGAATGGTGCAGGCATTAAAAAAAAGAAGACACAAGAATCAATTAGGAAATGCTCTTGTTTACAGCTTGCAAGATTGATTCAAAGACAATAACTGCTATATTTGGTGACTTTTCACAATCTCCATTTGATCCTGGCAGTGTTAGGTCTTTCATTTTCACATTATCACACCCTTGAGGACAAGGATTGTTTGAAGGAGGGATCTGATATGATGTAAGTTTCTAGCATGTAACTGACTCACGTGCATAGCCATTTGGTACCAAGTAGCTAAGCTCATTTTAGAAGGAGAGCCTTGAAGTAACTGGTAAAGTTGCTGCCATGAGATCAGGAGGTCACGAGTTCAAGCCTTGAAAACAGCCTCTGGCAGAAATGCAAGGTAAGGCTGCGTACAATAGACCCTTGTGGTCAGACCCTTCCCCGGACCCTGCGCATAGCAGAAGCTTTAGTGCACCGGGCTACCCTTTTAGCTAAGCTCATTTTAGCAAAATTACTTATGGCTTAGCTTAGCAGTGCATTTTAGCTTCTCTAATAAGATGTTTTCATTTCATGGTAATCATCTTTTTGGAGAAATAAGATAGCCATAGTGTAGCTTAGCTCTTAAACTCTGTTTTCCCTTCCCTGCAGTATTTTTCTTACCATCAGTGAGCTCCCATTCACATACTTAATCCTGATGCAATTAGCTCTATTAGATACGATATAAATGGATTTGTTAATACATGCTGTAATATTGAGCTGACTTGTACGTCCGTAAAAGTATGTGTGCTATTTTTAACTGATGTTTACAACACTTACATATTTGTTCACAAGGAAACGGAAAGAACCAATAATTGTGCTCCCTTTATGTTTATTTCCCTCCTTCAGTTAATTAGTTTATTTGTTTTTTCTTTTCCAGTTACAACTGGTTCTTTATTGATGCAGGACTTAAAGCTAGATCTTATCTGCTGTTGCTCATAAGAATGAGTAGAGTAATAGTGGAGACAAGTGGTGGTTTGATTTGTTATAGAATCTTAGTGTAAAAAGAGTGCAGAGAAAAAAACATTATTGACATTAACGTATTAGCAATGCTTTTAATGGTTTGATCTTCTTGAGAACAAAAATGCCAAGGCCTAACAAAATTTAATGCCCCATTTTTTGTTGTATTTATGCTCATTCTTTCATTTGCATTTCAAAATGCAAATGAATGTTGGTATTACGTTGGTTAAAATTCTCCTTTTCTTTAACTGTACTGTACTGGTAGTGTGCATGCACATTGATACTTTATCGAGTACTAGTTATCTCTTACCAATTCATACATTAGGTAAGTGAAAATAAGATTTGAGTGATTACGGGTAATTACGTGATTTGACTGATTTGTCTGGCTAAGCAATTGCTTTGGTGAATGTTAAATTGACTCCAATTGAAGGAGTACAATTACACTATCTATTTGAGCAAACCTAGAAATGTACTTTATCATACTATATCTCATATCATATGTCATCAAATTATATAGAAGTGAAAGCTCCTACATATCTTTTCGTATCCGAATCTTTTCGCTTGCCTAAACTAAATGTATGATACTTTTTGCCAGATGATTTTGAATGAGTTTATAAAGATAAATTAAATACCTTAAAGGCAAAAAACCTAACTAAACAAAATAAGCAACTAAATAATTAATATATAACAATAGTTTTAGTTTTCATCAAAATGGCAATAGATTTTTTAAAAACAGTAAAAAAAAATTAAAAACAAAAATCGTAGAAGGACAACTCATGTTTTATTAGTTAATTGTATTCTAATCCCTTAATTTCCTCTCTTATATTTTTTTATTTTTCAAAAATATCTCTAACATTAGTTAATGATTTCTCTCTCATAAACTAAAAAGAAGGTATTGTAACTAAAATCAAACTCTCTACCTTCTCTGGTGTGAAAATCGCTTCAATGGCAGATATGAACAATGTGTCAATTTTAATTCAGCACAACAAAAGATGGGATGCGACAGGTATATATTTCAATATATGGTTCGATTTTGGTAGTTTTGAAGTATTTTATTTGTTTTTATTTGTTGATTGAGATTCTTTATTAAATGTCTTCTGTTAACGATGAAAAACAAAAACTAATTATAATGTGATAATGAACACTGTGTTTGGTACCAATTATTTCTTATTATATCGAATGCTAAACTAAATCAGTTGGTTCTTTTTTGGTTTGATTACGCTATATATAATGATTTGAATTTTTTTTAATCAAAACGTACATAGACATGTAAAGAATTTTAAATGAGCAACATTAAACATCTTTTTGATTATTTTATAATTTATATTATGATTTTTTGGTGTTATGTGATTTTATCGTTGTAAGACCTTGGAAGTTGAAAAGCTAGAAAAACGAGGTTCAAAAGATGAATCCCAGAAAACTCAGCTTTTTGACACCATTTTGAGGACCACGAAGGCCATCACGGGCCGTACTCCTCACCAAGGACCGTGGTGGGCTTCCATGATGAAAATCCTGAAACTCAGATCTGTAGGTAAGGAATCACGATAGGGGATCACTGTCTGTGGTGAGCACCATGAGCCGTGGTGCCTCCCGTGGTTTACCCTCATGTAGACCTTATTGACACCCGCCATTACGTCCCCTCCACCACGGATCGTATTGCCCTTCACGGATAGTGGTTGATCTCGTGGTGGACACCCCTTGCTAAGACCCCCTTTTCAGAAGTTAAGTCCCTCACAACAATGGTGACCACAGACTGTATTGCCCATCACGGTCTGTGATAAGGGTTTGTTCTGGGTCCCAAATTCAGTTTAAAGTTGGGGTTATTTTGGTCCTTTCCTATATTTTATTCATGAATGTGGATGGTTTTTGGGACTAGATTCTCACTTATTAACTACCCTAAATTCCCTTAACCCTCTCATTCTCTCATTAAACCCCCAAATCACAAAATCTTCTCTCCTAAGGTTCCTCTCAAGAGTCTTCTTCTTCCTCAAGAAATTCCAAGGGAAAACTTCAAGATCAAGCTTTAATTCTCTTCAATTTAGCGCTCATAAAGGTCAAGGTATGTGGGACTTCATTCATGGGTACCTTTCACCCATGGAATCTCAAGTTTTCTCTCTAAATTCTTCTTTGATTTCTTATTTAAAAAGCCCTAATTTCATGAATTACATTGGATCTTCTTATGATATATTTCAATTCTATTAGCCTAGTTATACATAATTCACATCATATTACATGATTTTAAGATGAATTTCAATGACCCTTCCTATATGCTAGTTTCAAGTATGATTTATGAGCTATGGTCATGATTTTCAAGTTATTTCAATGAAAGCTTTATGAATGATGCTTAAAGATGCTTTATGCAAAGAAGTTATGAATGATATTCAATGTTGTTCAAGCATGCTAATGATAGGGTAACTTGAGACGCTAAAGATGTTTTATGAAAAAGGATTCGTAATAATGGAAGGCTTACACCCACATTACATGAATCACATGATAGATGAGCTAGTCTAATGATTTTCTATGATGATGATAGATGAGGTATTCTCATGTTATCTTTATGAAGTTGGATTGATATCTATTATTATCTTTCCTAATGATGTTAAATGACTATGTTTTCATGAAAGTTCCGTTGGGATAATGACTAAGCACCGAGAGAACTTTAATGTGGGGTTTGGTCCGATATGCCACTGTATCTACCCTAGAGAATCCTAGTAGCAAGCTTTAGTCCCAAACTACGTTGCTTGCGTAGGTTCAAAGATGCTAATATGGAGAATCTACTAGATCCATATAGCAAAGTCAAAGAGTTACTTAATGGAGTATGCCCTGACAAGGTAGCCTCCCCCGTCTCGATGTGGGAGCCATCGAATTCCATTTATTAGCTCGCATGGTCTTATATGTTAGTTAAAGCAAGTTATGAGTTCTTATGACAATGATGAGATTCTGATTCATTGATCAATGAGTTTAATATTTTAATGTTTTCACGACTTTATTCATGTTTTAAAGATATTGGTCTTGTATCCTATGATTCATATTGATTATGCCTTATGTTTATTGTTCATGCATCTTCTCACATACTTAGTGAATTCCATGAACTAATGCATACTTTTTGACTTCATTGTATCATAATCTAGGATCCGACGATCACGCTCATCCTCCTCCCGCTCGTGGCTAGAGTTTATCATACTTTTGTACTTGTGGTGAGTCCTCAAGTTTCGAGGACGCAAAACTTTGTTTTCTTATGAGCTTATGACTTCTTTTGTTGTTATATTTGAATGAGTTAGGAGTTTGTCTTATGCCCCTATATTGTAATAGAGAGGCATGTTAGAGAGTGAGAGTCTATGTTGTCGCTTTTGCTTATTTTGACACTTATGCTCCTTTTATTGAGACTATGCTTCCGTATCTTGATTTAACTTCATTTACTTGAATGTTATGCTAAGAGGATTGATTGAGGTCCTTCGAGATTCTAATCGTAATGTCACGGCTAGGCCCTAGTTTGGATTTTGACAATCGTGATTTTTAAAACATAGATTAACCATAAAGTTCACAATTAATGTAATACCGAACTTAAGAATTTAAAATTAGTTAAATTCATGATTTTTTGGTGTATGTGTTGGTGTATTTCATAAATTTTTATAAATAATACATATGTACTTACAAATTTGGTATTTTTTAAAATTATATTATGATTTATATGATATATATTTGGTGTTTGGTTTTTTGATTATATATTGGTGAATATGCCTTTTTAATGGTTAAATTGAACTGTGTGTATGAAGTTTGTGTATTGATTATATTAATAATATAAAAATTAATTTGTATTTATAATTTAACACGAATTTGTAATGTGACACAGGAAGATATGTGGATTTCAAGATTGAGGGAGTGATATTTGATGCAAACACCAAAAACAAAGATTGATTACTACTATTGCTTCTCTATTAGATGCAGACACGACTATATTTGAGTTGGTACTCAAATATGTTGTGACTGATCAATCCCTATCGATGATGATTCATAATGATAAGTTATAATTTGTATATGTATTTTAGTATACTTATTTGATATGTTGGTATTGCTTTGTAAAACAACACCATAGATACAATACTTTGTAATTTAAGACAGACCCACAGTAGGGCCATGATGGCGCCTACTACACCCCCGAAGTAGGCAAGCCTAAAATCCCAACATACATACTTGCAGAAGACAACCGTTTAATAAAATAACAATAATAAAAGCTAGAATACATGGATAATAAATACAAGAAGTGAGCCGTATCAAAAATCTGTAATACGATACAAAATGTACAAAAGATGCCCGAAAGTGACCAAAAGGGCAAACTGACACAAACCAAAACTCTGAATCTGGTGTCATCAGTACATGAGCTACTAAGTACTGAAAGCTATACATATACAAGAGAACTGACTTGTCAAAATACAAAATATACAAGTCCATATAAAAGAAGGAAAGAAGCAAGTCTTTGGACGCCGTGAGCTCACCACAATCCCAGTCTATGACAGCCGAGGAAGATCCAATGCTCATAGAAGGTGGATCATACTGAGAGATGCATTAGAAAAAAATGTAGAAGTTCTGCATGAGTACCAAAACATGGGGTACTCAGTAGGCATCATAGGCCGACCGAGCTTAGAAGGATCATATAAATATACATAAAAGAGTAAGATAGTACTACAACTACAAGTTAACAGTTTAGTGAATCACAAATATATGCCCGAAAATAGATAAATTCTCACAAATACCAAGGAGAGTGCACCCAAGTACCGTGAGGCCCCGAAAGTTGAAAAGTTGGAATTTTGAGTTAAAAGGGAAAACAATGAAAAATGGGAGTCTAAGGCTCGCCGAGTGGGTTGGCAACCCGCTGAATCACCTGAGCGAGCCCCAGTTTGCAAAAGAAAATAGAGAAGGGGGCAATTGGAAGGGAATATTGGGCGAGCTAGAAGGGAAATCGACGACCTACGCTCGGCTCGCAAAAAGGATCAGAGAGATTGGCTAGTCCGAGGTTAGAATAAGGTGAGAAAGGAGGTGTTCGGCAACTCACCGAGTTAGAATGGTTAGGATTAGAGAATTTATTCCTTGAAGCTGGGAGGTTTGGTGGGGAGTGAGAAGGTCGGCGGCTCGCCGACAAGATCGGGAGCACGACCCACCTCGCCGAACCGTCCCACTTGATTTTTAATTAGCGTTATTTTTATCAATTCCAGCTCATTCAATCCCTATATTACGTCTTTTTAAGCCTAATACCTAAGACTACAACTACCCAAACCCTTTGAATTCCCCTCATTTACTCCCCAATTATCTATTGCAAGAATCTTCCCTCTAAAATATTCTCCTAAGTTTTCATCTTCATGCAAGTTAGGGTTCAAGAATTCTTAGGCTCAGAGTCTCTATAATTTTTGCACTAAAGCTCCATTTCTCAAGGTATTGGAAATTAACCAATAAATCCTATCCATCCATTGGGTCCCAAAAAATCTCAAATCTCTCAATTCAATTTTACCCAATTTATGAGAGTTTCATGCCAAGTCTTTATGGGTCCTTGTTATTTGATCTTAATCAATGTTATTCTTCATTGTCGTGCATGAATTCACTATAGAATATGATTTCCAAATGATTTCAAATGGACCCATTCATTGAGCTATGGTTTCAAATTGTGAATTTTGAACCTATGAAATTATGATTATGAATTTTGAATGATATATTTTATGAAAAGCTATGATGATAATGAGTTAGGTTTCTATGACGTTTCAATCAATGTATTGAGAATTTTGAAAGGTTTTCTTAGAACTCGTGTTTAAGAGGTGAAAGCCTTTTCTCAACGACTAATGGATTCCTATGAACCACTCATGTAATTGCTACTCTTATGATTATTTTATGATGAAATATGATGATGTCTCGAGGGTGTATCCAATATAAGTTTACATTCTTTTGTCTTGACATTTCTTTCTCCTATGAGTGAGCTAGTAACATGTCTTATGCCCCGAACTAGGCTAAAGTGGAGGCATGCTTAGACGTCCATTGAGTTGTAGTTAAATATTCTTTCATATTTCTTTAAGCATTTCTCCTACTGAGACTTACCTTTCGTTCATGTTTTTCATTGATACTTAAGTTACCTTATGTATGTGATGCATGATAAGAGGCTTGGTTGAGGTCCTTTGGGATTTCGATTGCCGTTTCACGCCCATATCCTAGCTTAGACCGTGATAAATTTGGTATCAGAGCCAGGATTAGAGTATCTTAGGGAGTCTAACATGCCTCGTCAAGTAGACTCTTATTCATCGAGTGAAGCACGCCACATCTATGAATTAGAGGTTATGCGGCATTTTAGGAAACTCCATTTCTTTTATGATCTTATTTTGCGATAGAGTTGAACTCTAAAGATTTCCTTCTAATGCAAGAGATTAAGGAACAAAAAAGTTGCATCTGTTAAAGTCCTTTGGAGGAATTAACAAATCAAAAGTGCTACATGGGAAGCGAAAGCGGATATGATTAAGCGATACCCTCATCTTTTTCCCTCTACCCAAACCTAAGGTATTAAGTTGTCCTTGCTCAATTACTTGAAATCCTTGCATTTCTACTTTTCTTGTCACATGCTTGCAAAATTATGAAATATGTTTCGAGCGATGTTTTAAATTGCACTATTGCATTAATGATGGGTTGTTGGTTTACACTCTACTCTACTAAAGCTAAGTCTTTCCTCATTCATGGAAGAACATTCCCAAGGGGGAGATAATGTAACACCC